>NC_133529.1:70660731-71939353 GCF_048544455.1 Silene latifolia | reverse complement strand
TAGACCGATGACAGCGCTGATGAGGAAAGAGAACAGGTTTCGTTGGGATGAGAGTTGCGAGACGGCGTTCCAAACCTTAAAGGAGCGTTTGACCACAGCTCCTGTCCTAGCATTGCCTGAAGGGAGCGAGAATTTTGAGGTTTATACTGATGCTTCGAAGAATGGGTTGGGATGTGTGTTGATGCAGAATGGTAAAGTGATTGCCTATGCTTCTAGGCAGTTGAAGCCTTATGAGGAGAACTACCCTACTCATGATCCGGGTTGGGTCTTTGGTGTTTGCTCTCAAGATTTGGAGACATTACCTTTATGGAGCAATCTTTAAGGTATTTTCTGATCACAAGAGTCTCAAGTACATCTTCACGCAGAAGGAGTTGAACATGAGACAGAGGAGGTGGATGGAGTTGATTGGTGATTACGACATGGAAATCATCTACCATGAAGGGAAGGCCAATGTTGTTGCTGATGCTTTGAGTAGAAAGAGTGTACATTCCTTGTGTACAGCTCTATCTTTGATGAGGCTGAGGGATGAGGTAGCGAGTTTTGGGATTCATATGATGCAGAAAGGAGATGCTATGGGTGATATGACAGTACATATGGAGTTTTATGATGACATTCGGGATAAGCAGGCTTTGGATCCTAAGATAGTGGAGTGGAGAGCTGGAGTAGAGATAGGGACAGTGTCCCGGTTTTCCATTCATACAGATGGTAGTTTGAGGTTTGATGGTAGGTGGTGTGTTCCTAATGATGAGGAGTTGAAAAAGATAATCTTGACAGAAGCGCATTGCACACCATATTCAGTTCATCCAGGTGGAGACAAGCTATACAAAGATTTGAAGAAAACGTTTTGGTGGCCTGGGATGAAGAAAGAGACAGCTGAGTTTGTGTCCCGTTGTTTGACATGCCAGAGAGTTAAAGGAGAACAGAGAAGACCACAAGGTAAGATTCAGTCTTTGGAGGTGCCTGAGTGGAAGTGGGAATCCATTTCCATGGATTTCATTGTGGGTCTGCCTAAGAGTCAACAAGGTAACAACATGATTTGGGTGATAGTGGATCGTCTGACCAAGTCAGATCACTTTGTTCCAATAAAAGATACATGGACTAAGGCACAATTGGCTATGGCCTATCGAAAGAACGTGCTTAAGTTACATGGAGTCCCTAAGGACATAGTGTCTGACAGAGATGCGAGGTTTATATCGAGGTTTTGGAAGGAGTTGCAGGAATCGTTGGGGACAAATCTGAAGATGAGTACAGCTTTTCATCCTGCGACAGACGGACAGACCGAGAGAACAATCAAGACTCTTGAGGATATGTTGGGAGCTTGTGTGATGGATTTTGGTGGTAGCTGGGAGCAGAGGTTGGACTTAATAGAGTTTTCTTACAACAACAGCTATCACACCAGTATAGGTATGGCACCGTTTGAGGCTTTGTATGGGAGGAGATGTAGGAGTCCAATCTGTTGGGACGATAGTGCCGAGGCAGTGGTTTTAGGACCAGAGATGGTGCATGAGATGGTGGAACAGATTAAGATAATCAGGGAACGGATGAGAGCAGCCCAGGATCGACAGAAGAGTTATGCAGATCTACATCGTCGGGACATAGAGTTTCAGGTTGGGGACAAGGTTCTTCTGAAAGTGTCTCCGATGCGTGGAGTTATGAGATTTGGGAAGAAAGGCAAGCTAAGTCAGAAGTTTATAGGGCCTTATGAGATCTTAGAGCGAGTTGGGGAAGTTGCTTATCGTTTGGCTTTACCAGCTGCGTTGGAGAGAGTGCATAATGTGTTTCATGTATCGCAGCTGCGGAAGTATGTGAGTGACCCGTCACATGTGTTAGAGGCCGAGAACTTAGAGCTTGATGAGTCTTTATCATACCTTGAGGTGCCTAAGCAGATCCTAGACCGAAAGGTTAGGAAGACTAGGAGTGGTGAGACAGTTTTGCTTAAGATCCTTTGGTCTAACCACGAGACTGAGGAAGCTACATGGGAGGCAGAGGATATCATGAAAGAGCGTTACCCTTTCCTTTTTGATCAGGTATGTATGGTTACGGGGACGTAACCTTGTTTCTTTTAGGGGGGTAGGAGATGATCGCGAGAGTTTTTAAGAGTTTTATACACCTTTTATATGTTGTGCCGGTATGTTTGTCGGGATAGGTTGGGTTAGTATCATGCTTTACGTTGTGTTTTGTTTGACCTTCGAGTCGGGAGGCTTATGGGAGTACCTTTGTTTAGTAGTGGTTTGAACTTCGGGGACGAAGTTCCTTTTAAGGAGGGAAGACTGTAATACTCCGTATTTATAAGTCTTGGGGTACTCTATCGAGTAGCCCTTACTCTGTCGAGTATGGGCAAGTTGCGAAATAAAATAGTTTCTGACCTGTTGGGTACTCGATCGAGTAGCTGGGGTACTCGATCGAGTAAGGGGGTACTCGATCGAGTACCTTCGGTACTCGATCGAGTGTCCCATTTTACTACTGGGAGTTTTCTCGGGTTTTGTTAATTACGCGATTAAGGTATTTAAACATATTCGTCATTGTTTTAAATCACTTTTTACAAAACCTAAAACCTGTTTAAGAGAGAAAGCAACTAGTCTTCTTCCTAATCGCGTTCTTGACAATTCCCGGAGTTCAGACGGTCAGTTCGTATCGTGGTTCGTGTCGTTGGATTCCTTGCGTCGAGGGTAAGCTTTTAATATAGTTTTTATAATGTTTCGTTAAGATTGGTTAAACCCTAATTTAGGAATTGGGGGTTTTGGTGTGTAGTTTGTGATGTGTAGTCTTTATGTGCTGTATGATAGGAGGAGAATTCGTAGAGGAGCCGTTTTGATACAGCTGTAGATACCGTCTGCGTGTTGTGCTTTCCAGGTAGGATTTCCTACTCAGTATTAGTCCCATAATGGGATATTGGGGATGTGTTGTAGTTAGTTGTTTGATATAATGATTGTATTGTGTTTGTGGTTGTGATTGCTGTTGACGGTTCTCGAGATGCGTTCTCGGCTAAGTGGGGTCACTTGCGGGAGTGATCTCACGCCCTAGTTTCGCCCTTCGTGGAACCCGCCACGAAAGGGGATGTGCACATTAATGGGACAGGGTTATCGCTCGTACGATGACCGGGGCTTAGGTGGGAACGGTTGCGGTCCCCCACTGGCAGGGCTGGTCCAGTGGACAGTCAGTGTTGAGATGATGGGAGTTGGTGGTGTGTGTGTGTGTGTGACAGTTCAGCTGTCTGTTTGCTTTATTGTTGTTATCTATATTGATTGTGTGATTAGTACTGACCCCGGTGTTGTTTTGTAAACCTGCGGTGATCCATTCGGGGATGGTGAGCAGATATTGAACAGGTATAGAGATGAGTACTGGGATAGCTGGGATGGCCACGACATGACGATAGAGTCTTCCGCTGTAGTTTAGCATTTATTTACATTTCAGTTGATAACAGATAGTTTGGAATAATGTATCGTACTTTGGTTTGGTTTTGAGGATTGCATTTATTCATTAAACTATTTATAATAAATGTTGTTTCTGTTTTGTCTATTTGATTATCATACCTCGGGCGACCGAGATGGTGATGTCTTCATACCTGAGTGGTCCTGGTAAGGCACTTGGAGTATGGGGGTGTTACACTCTTGGTCGATAAATTTACAATATAATTTATCTTTAACCCGAAACACATCCGACAACCGTCGAGAATATTTTCGTTGAGTTCAACCCAAATTTCGAATAAATGTGTCCATGATCCAAATTTACATCAACTTGGGCATCGGTAAAGCCGAAAACAACCCTCATCTTTATAAATTCGGTGGGTAGACATTTATCACGCACTTACCCTACGTAACAAGGTTTGTACCCCGGTAAAGCCGAGTTCACTCCCTCACGAAATAGGTTTTCATGGTTTCTACCATTTGGTAAGGGTTAGTCTCAATTGTTTATTTTTAGCAAGAGGTCATGTCAATTTATTATCTATCACGTTTTAAGTGAACTAAAGCGGTGAACTACGATAATTATAATTGACACGGTCGATAAACTCGATAAAAAGATAATGCATGTTTTAGTTATGACGATTTAGCGATGCATGCAACATATAAATAAAATGCAAAGCATAAAAATAAAATCCTAGTATGGCTTTCCTAGAATAGAAAATCTAATAAACTATTACAAATTCGGAAACCAACTCCTTTGGTCCCTTGAACTTCGGTCTTGGCACGCATTTCAAGACAACAAATTTCTTTAATGGATCGCCTTCTCGAGTGGCACCGTCTTCAAGGAACTCCGGAATAAATAAATTACATAACAAATTACATAATTTCCTATTATACATTTGTAATTAAAATAAAATAAATCTATTAAATTACAAAACGGTGATACGAGATCACAATAAATTACAACCGAATCGATATTCTCATACATTTCGGGTAATATCAATTAAAACTAAGGCCATACTAAGTAAAATTACATAATTCAAAATTACATAAAAATAAAATTATGACAATCATAAATAAAATGCAGCATTATAATATGTATGAACATGCCCAATTTTTATGCTAAATCGCCTTTAAAGAGCTAATATCGTATATTAAACGGTTTTTACGGATTTGTGTGATTTAACCTTTTAAAAATCACAATAATTATATAAATTCATATTTATGTACAATTTAATTACCCTAACAAACTTAGGACTCAAAATTAGTCTGCACTAACATATTGACAATAATTAACTTATATTTCTTAATATTGTTCATAATTGGGCTCAAAATACAAAATAATGTCATAAACTTCAAATTAAATCATAAAAATTTCAAATAAATTTGAAATTTGAAATTTTAAACTCATGAACATTATAGAAAAATACCATGACACTCATAATGTTCAAAAACATAGGTTAAAAATTTTGGAAATTTATCGAGGAAAAACAATGTTGCGGTTTATCGGATTTATCAATTATAACCATAAAAATATGAGAAAAAATATTTTTATCAACTTTTCAATTTTAGATCTGAAATATAAGATAAAATGCAACATGTGACGTTTTTCCTTAGTCATGAAGTATGTTTTAGCAATTTTTACTAATTAAAGTCACTATTTATGTGATTTTTCATCAAAAATTCATAAATCATGCATAAAGACTTCATTATAGCCAATTATTTTACACACATCTTGTAAAAATTCATGTAAATACATACTTAATTTCTATGACCAGATTCGAAATATAACTCATATTAACCTTGATGGGGCATATTCTGCACCGCTGACCAAGTCAACATATTGAGCAAGGTCAAAGATATCCACAGCAAGTCAACGACTTAGACAGCCTAGCCGATGCAGCCCATCGGCCTGTCAGCCTGGGTCTCGGCATGGCAACCTGCCAGCCGGGACACATACCCGCGTACTCATATCCAAGACCCCTCGGCGGTGAGTCAACAGGGCCCGCCGGCCTGCCATAGGTCCCTCGGCCGAGGGGTAGATCAGTCTTTCCACCTGCTAGCCACTTGGCCACTTGGCCACTACGTGACAAAAGGTGAAAGCCTATAAATACTCCTCAACCTTCATTGAGGAAAAGATCCAGAACTTAACCTAAGAAACACTATTCATCTGGTATTATCTTCCTTATCTCTCTACAATATACATTCAGCCAAGTAACAACTTATCCCTTAAGTTTACTGACTTGAGCGTCGGAGTGAGTACGCTTGGCACAAAGCCAAGCCCTCAGTTCGCTCATTGTTGCAGGAGAGGCCGAGAGGAACAATTAAGGAAAGAAGGATTCAACTCAAGACATTATTCTACAAGCCACGGGTGGTAACAATACTTGCTCTGGAATTACACCCGGAACAATTGGCGCCGTCTGTGGGGAAATCGCTACTAGAAGCTAGTCACATTCATTCCCAAACAAAAAAAAACACAAAAACCCACCCAAAAAGCTAAGAAGATGTCGAAACAACAAGACGCAGTCGTAACCAACGAAACCGCGTTCTACCAAGATGATACCTTCAACAATTCTGGAGTCGTGCAGCCCTCCACCGGCGGAGTAATCCAACCGGAGTTCGGGATGCCAATAATACCGACACGCCACTGCCCCCAACCAGTCACCATCATGGGACATGTGGTTGACGTAGCAAAACTGAAAATGCTCCTGGACCTAATTAGTAATACGCCTGCTCACACTGTCACGCCGACAAGAGCGGCGGAAACCGTCCAGGAGACCAGGGCCCAAAATGTGACTCCGAGAAATTTGAACGGAGCACTAGGAGAAGCTGACCCAGTCAAGTCGCCGGGGGAGCCCAAAGTGGGCGTGGTAGACCTAAGTCCTTCCCGTACTCATGGGAGGACAGCGTCCCCGCAGCACGAACGAGGCTTACCCCAAAGGAGCCAGAGGAGTCCGACTCAGCAGAGTTGGAGAAGAAGTCCGAGTCGAAGAAGGAGCCCTTCCCGCTACGAGGGGAGGAGCCGGATTAGGAATGCGAGGAGCCGATCGCCGCGTGTCGTTCGACACGTGGTCAGACAGCCCCTCAGCGCCTACGTCCTAGAAGTCCAGGTGCCAACTAAGCTCAAGTTGCCACCCATATCATACAAAGGAGATAGTGATCCAGCCGACCACACCGAGGCTTTCGAGTCTTACATGTCGATATGGGAGCAGCCCGATGAGGTCTGGTGCCGAGTTTTCCCAACAACTTTGCATGGGATGGCTCAAAGTTGGTACAAAGGGCTTCCCGACGGCTCGGTATACTATTACGCCGACCTAAGGGACGCTTTCTTAGCCCAGTACTCTTGCAATAAGAGGAGGGCCATGGAGACGTCGGACCTCCTAACTATCAAACAGGAGGGGGGCGAGTCTCTACGAAGCTATGTGAAGAGGTTCGACGGAAAGGTCCAGCAGATTCGAGAAATTAATCCCGAATTGGCGGCTTTCGCGCTGATGAAAGGCCTCCCAAGGGGAGACTTAAAAAATGAGCTCATCAAGTGCGGAGGCCTGGGCTTGGATGCCGCCAGGAAGATGGCCGACCAGGCCATCAAGGTAGAGGACTATCACAAGACCTGGGTAGGCCCCAGCGAGGCCGAGCACTCAGAAAAGAAAAGCCGCCAGGAGGACAACCCGGATGAAAGACGCCGTGACAGCAACGGGTCACGGTCCGATGAAAGACGCCGTGAGAATAATAGGTCACGGTCGGACAAGTCTGCCAGAAATGAACTCGGCGGATGCCGGGGGGAGCTCGGGAACGTACTACAACAAACGGTACGATGATCACACCCCCCTGGTCGTATCGGCCACCGAGGTCTTCGCGTTGAGCAAGAACGAGGGCCAGAAGTGGGAAAGACCCCCTAGGCCGAGGAGTGACGGTGACACGAGCCAGTACTGTGAGTACCATGGCCACACCGGACACTTAACCAACGACTGCCGACATCTGAAGAATGCCATTGAAGAACTGATCCGGAAGGGGAGCCTCGGCAAATATGTTGCCGGAGGCCAAAAAACGGATGCCGGCGGGTCAAGTAGCAAGTCCGTCTTTGAACGGATAGGAGTAATCCATGTTGTCATCAGGGGCAACGGGAACGATGGGTCCGCTCATGGGCACAAACGGCACCTGAATGAACCATATCAGGCCATCAACTTTGTGCCCAACTCAGCCACCCCCACTCCCAACATCCCCGATATGACCATCGGGCAGGAGGACTACGAGGGAGTCATCGCTCTTCACAGCGACCCACTTACAGTCCACCTGGACATAGCCAACCACTTGGTAAAGAGGTGCCTGATTGACACAGGCGCCTACACGAACGTTATGTACAGAGAATGCTTTCTCGGCCTCGGTGGCCGAGGGTTGAAGATTTGAGCCCCCGCACCAACCCGTTGTACGGCTTTTCGGGGCCGGTCTGGTACCCACAGGGGTCGGTCAGTTGCGGTGAGGTTCGGCGGGGAGGTGCAGCCAAGAATGTTATGTCTGAATTCGTAGTCATCGACGGCACGTCTGCCTACAACGTCCTCATAGGTCGGGTCACTTTGAGCGAAATCGACGCTGTGATATCCATCCGGGCCTTGACATTGATATACATCTCGGACCGGGGGGAAGCACATAAACTCGTCTCAAAGAACGAGAAGGATCCCGGCGTATGGGAGATACACACTAACGGCCCTTCCACGACGGATAGCTCGAAAGCCAGCGTCGTTATTTTTAGCCCGAATGGAGACGTGTTTGAGCACGCCTTGAAGCTTACCTCCGTGACCTCAAACAACGAATCCAAGTACGAGGCAGTAATAACCGGAGTCAAGCTAGCCAGAACCGCCGGGGCGGAGCATGTCGTGGTGAAAACAGATTCGCTCTTATTAACCAACCAGATCAAAGGAGAGTACAAGGCTCGGGACTATAGGACGACAAGGTATCTAGAGAAGGTGAGAGCCGGCGCCTCAAAATTAAAATCCTTCCAGATACAGCACACTCCTAGGTCCGAGAACGACCGAACCATCAGCATGGTTGAAGGAGCAGAGACAGAGGAGGTGGAGATTGATCCAGGCCGCACCGTAACCGTCGGTGTCAACCTGGAACCAAAATTCAGGGCCGAACTCCTGGACCTGCTAAGGAAGAATAAGGACGTCTTCGCCTACTCAGCGGCCGAGATGCCGGGTGTGAGCCGGGAGGTAATTACTCACAAACTAAACGTACTTCCCACCGCTCGCCCCTGTGGACAGCGGGCCGCCCACGGGGGCGCTTGGTGAAGGGGCTCGAAAACAAGCGTTTGCATTTTGTATGGAGTCGCCACCAATTTTTATGGGAAATTGGAACCGTTCGAATACCTCGTGTCATGTCAAGACACAAAGTAGTGACATGAACACTAAGCAATCGTTACCCTTAGCATTCTATGTCTAGAATGACTCTCGTGGATGCCAATGAACACGGGTGCTCACGAGATCCGGGTAAGGGGTGAGGGTACGTATTAGGAAGCTCTTTTGATCGAACACCTAATCCCGCCCGCCTCGATAGCGGCCTCTACTAATGATTAGGGAAGTTATTCGTACTTGATATACCGTCGGCTATATGCATGCAATGCAACATCCATTGGATTAATCCTAACATGTGAGAATTTAGACTAAGTCGGTTGACATGTAATTAGCATACAATTGGGTCGAAGTTGGGATTTAAGGTTCGTTTACATGTGAAAGCATACAAATGATACAAAATACAATAATAAAACTACAAACTACAATAATTACATTGGAATAGGCGATTTATGTCGAAAATACCGCTAAAACGGATGATTTGACAAAAAAAGAATAAAAGAATAAAACAAAGAAATACGAACAAGTCAGAAGGTGATAATACGATTATTAGTTGATTAATACGTAGCTAATTAAACTAGGTCAAGGCAGAAAAGGAGTTCAGGGACAGAATTCACCCTGGAACAGGCGCAGCAGGCACTGCGCCCTTTGGAAGAGGCGCAGCAGTTGCTGCATCTGTTCCAAGGGTGAGTTCTGGCTGTGAAGCCGGAACTGCAAACCGTTAATGTTATTTGTTAATTTTAAGGATTGATTTCGATATTAGACTCGGATGAAAGTGATTAATGAATTATTTACATATGATTAAGGTCATAAAACAGTAAAACATGGTTAGACGGAAACAAGACGGATTAATTATGTGAAGGGTCGATGTTAATGAATGATTAATTAAACTAACTAACGAATTATTAACTAAACATGATGAATGACGACGGATTAATGACTAAACAGGTGAAAATATATCAACAATGAATCCCAGAAACTCAATCATGAACGAATTGAATCTCTAAAACTCGAATTGAATTTAATGACGAAAACCCACAAATATTGGTTATTTGGGATTTGAGTCGGATTTATGACGATTTAAACATGTTAACGATGATGGTTAATATACATATGAATTATCAAACTATCATGTGAACGAATTAACAGACGAACAAAACAAAAGAAATAAATTTGACACGAATTGCAGAGGACGGAGGAAGAGGAAAAGAAGCAGGAACTGCGGCAGCCTCACGAAGAGGCGCAGCAGGTGCTGCGCTCCTTCGAAGAGGCGCAGCAGTTGCTGCGTCTTTTCTCGACGTCTGTCTACTGGAAATCCGCAAAAAAGGTTTTAAAGACGGTTTTAGAAATCGGTTTTAATGAGATACTTTCGACATAAACCTTACAATTGTTATACAATAATTAAAATACAATAAATAAAAGAGAGATTATACACCCTCAGACTTACATGTTGACGGAACGAGAAGAACTAAGAAGATCGATTAGTGAAAGCTCGACGCGAATGCAAGGAAAGAGTGCCCTCGTGAGAGGAAAACGATTTAACAAGATTGATTAATTAGATTGATTGAGTGTAGTGGTCAAATTGGTCGGTCATGCAACGGAGAGGCTGGTACCCGGAAAGATCCGAGCTTACGTGGTCGGAAGTCCAAGCACGTAGGCGCCAATTAGTAAGAACAAAGTCTAGAATGCAAAGGGAGAAGAGAAGGGCGGACACTCGCGTGAGAAATATGAGGAACGAAAGCTCCTATTTATACTAATCACGTGAAGGAATAGGGTTTCGGAGACTCTTTGGAAGTGAATCTCGGAAAGATATAAAAAAGATACGTAAATCATGCAAAGAAGGGCCTGGGAAGAGGCGCAGCGACCTGCGTCTCTTGGAAGAGGCGCAGACTGGGCGTCTATTCCCGTGGAGGTTTCCTCTCCGCTTAAGAAAGATTTCCGTGTTTGAGTTATGGTAGGACGGAAATAATTCGATTATCTCATGAATATTACGGGATATTATTTGCCAAAAGATAAAATTTGAGAAATATGGAATAGAAATATCCGGAACATTCCGAAACATTCGACTCGGGATTTAACGGTTATCGAGAAAATGGAGACGGTTTTTGACCGGACTCGAATGTACTCTAATTACTGCCAAAACGACCGTATCGGGACGTAGATGACATTTAAGAGGTAGAAATTAATATTTGAGCAATCACTTGACGATAATCTTACGAACTGTCACAAATCGTTCCGCGAATCAAACATGCGGCCCAATCATCACCGGGTGGTTTGCGAGGGGTGCAGAAACGAGGTGTCTCTGAGCCCCCACTTTGATCGAGGCTTGGACAAGGCGAAAGTCAAAGTATAGCCATCAGGTCAATCGAAGATTACAACCTGACGACTATGGCGACGCGAGGTGGCTCAAGGGGTCTGAGCCAAGGACCTGTCGTCGGGAACATTTTAGAGTCTGTCGACTATCGGGGAGGGTCGTTTAAAGTCCATTAGACTACGTAAGGAAGCTCGCCAGCCATAAGAAGAGATCATACCTGAGATTTAATCGAACTTCACGGGGAACAAGAGATATTGAAAACAGCAGGACGTCGGTAGAAACTGCTGGGGATCCGCTTGCGTCGGTCTCAAGCGAACTCTGACGAAATTTGGAGGTTGAATCTGCTTGCGTTGGTCTCAAGCGAACTCGGGTTGGGGAACATACCGACGACTAGGAACATCTTAATCGTCGTAGGGGAAACCTTGAGTGAGCAGTACTGCAAAATACTACTGCGCTGGGGATAGACGACTAGGAACATCTTAATCGTCGCGAAAGAAAGTCTTGAGTGAGCAGTACTGCAAAATACTACTGCGCTGGACATAAAAATTGAGCAATACTGCGAAATACTGCTGCGCGGGATAAAATGAATTCGGACGATACTGCAAAATATTGTCGCGCTGGATAAAAACGTGGGCCGGAACGAAAGAAAATCGTCGAAACGGACCAAAATGATAAAACGTCATCGAGGAAGAGGCGCACCAAAGATGGGCCCACGAATAACGAACTCATAACGGATTTTTGAAAATCCATATGGAGGGAAACAAAAGGAAGAGGCGCAGCAAGAGCTGCGTCTCTTGGAAGAGGCGCAGCACCTGCTGCGTCTTTTCCCCAATTCAGCAATTCTGCGTAAAAACGCGAAATCAGAAGAGATTATGTTCATTTCATTGTATTTGAAACATAAATCACTCCATTCTCTCTCAAATCTTCACCATTTCCGCCAAGGTTGGATTCAAAAGCTTGCTTAAAATATGACTAATCGAGGTATATGTTTTAATCTTGCATTAATCTTCCATATTTGTTGAATTTTGAGCCGCGAACATTAGGGTTTTTTCGACCCTTTTGATCGAAAATTTGGGGCTTTTCCCCCAAATGGATTTGTCTTGCCAAATTGATGCTAGAAATGGATAATAGGTAATGTTAGGAACATAACCATGTATTTACTTTGAATTTTCATCGAGTTTTGAGCCCTTGAGCGAAATTGAGACGGTTTCACAGCTAGATCGTAAATTGCTTCGAAAATGGCCTTAGGATTACCCATTTGTGATGAAACTTGATATTTGGGATCCTTGGATGATGGGTAAACTTTCCACCATCTTGGAAGTTTGGTTTGTGACAACTTTTTCAGGACACTTTTTAGGGCATAACCGCCATTATAGCGAAATGCTGCCGAATTTTCGACTCGAACCCGAGACTAGGCCTTGACTTTGTCTTGACTTGACTCAATTCATCACATGAGTGATTGAATTGGTGGGAATATGGCCAAGGACGACCAGAAATGGGGAATTCCAGGGCCTTGAAGGCTTGAAAACTTCTTAACAAAGGCTTGTCGTCATGGGACGCGGCCTGGATTTGCTTTAATGTTTGCAGGTGACGATGCTTCTACTTCTGGGAGAGATCCCATGGACATAGACGCCGCTGTTGTTGAGGAGGCGCTAGAGCAGGCCTTCACCGCTGCGGTGATGGCTGCTGCAGACGAGGTTCCCGAGGAGGAGGCCGCTGATGAGGAGGAGATTCCGAGACGGGCCCACCTCGGACGAGGGGGTCGTCAGCTGAGAGGAGCTCCCGCGTGGGCTGAGACCTGGGAGAGTAGGCACCTTGTGTGGGCTGCAGAGGGTCACTTGTCCTACAGGACGGTGAAGAGCTTGGTAAATAGGAATTCCCTAACTCATTACCTATCCTTTTCTATTTTTGTTCAAATTTCTTTCAAATTTACTCAAAACTAAAGATAGCTTTGTTTCAAATCATAATAGGAGGCCGGGAACATCCGGTCGTTCTCGGGGTATACGACAGCGATGGAGCATTACGAGCGGTACCGGAGGAGGAGGAGAGAGCCATGATCGAGCGTGGAGCGTTTGGTCCTCTGTTGGTCCGGAGGGATATCGTGAAGAGGAAGTTGCGGGCCAACCTTAGCCTGGTCCACGCTTTCTTGGATCGATTTTGGGATACGACTTCCACGTTTCACACGCCTTTTGGTGAGGTGGGAGTCACTTTGGAGGACTACGGCATGATTTACGGTCCAGTGTGCGGGATCGAGGAGATGGTGTGGCCGGAGAGCGGCATGAGGGGGATTCGGCCGAGGCGAGGAGGTTGATCGGCTGGAACTGTCGCCGAAGGTGTTGCGTCCGGGTTTGGTACCCGTACCTCGTTCGAGATTACTTTGCGGGGAAGAACCCGGCATCGGTGGTGATCGATGGGAGGGAGACGGCTCCTCCTCCTTGTCTGGTGAGCGGAGGGCTCGTCTGTGGCTTTGGTGGTTCTTGTCTTCGATTTACCTCGGAGACAAGGGTGAGAGGTGTCGACGAAGCTTCTCCCCTTTCTTTCGACTGAGTTCCCTAGGGCGTTGGGGCCCGGGTCATCATTGGTTTTGCGGTCCTCATCCGCTTTATGAGGGCCATGGTTCGTCCGGAGTTGATGGAGAAGGGGACTTCTCCTGGCGGCTGTCGGACACAGGCTCTTGTTGGAGGTATGAACCTTCCTTTAGACCAAAGTAAATTCCTTCTTTTATCAAAGATCGAAAGATCGTCATTGACTATTCTGCTTTGCAGGCGTGGGTGTACTCTTACTTTCCGGGCCTCGCGCCCAAGAGGACGGAGCCGTTGGAGAGGGCCTACCCCGTGGTGAGGGATTGGGTCATGTGCCGGACGAAGAGCAAGCGTTCTTCTCACAATGTCTACCGGCGGGATGTGAATGCTCTTCAGCTGAGCAGCGTGAGTATCCCATTTTTATTCATTCACACCTTCTTATACTTTGTTTTAAATTGATCATAGGAATGACCTTTGCCTTTATATTGTCGCAGTGGGTGCCCAGACCTTGGGCGGAGTACGCTGGAGCGCCTCCTTTTGTCACTGAGGTCCTTCGCCCTAGGAGCTCGAGTCGGTCCGTTGTGGACGTCGATGGGTCCTGTGTGGTATCGGGCGAGCGGTTAGCTCGTCGGTGCTTTCGGGCGCGTTGACGGTTCCCGTTGATCCTCCTAGGACGATGTTTAGGGGAGCCTTCGAGGCCGAGAGGGAGGCGGACTTGGCTGGCGCTAGTGGCGACGACCTTCTTCTCCCTGACGAGGATTACTCGGCGTTCCTTTACGGGAGGTTGGCGTATTGGCCGGTAGTGGTGAGTATCTTTTGTTTGATTTTCGAGAATCGCGATGAAAGATCATCGATTAACGAGAGCCATTTTGCAGGAGGTTGAGGCGGCGGGCATCGAGCCCCCAGAGTACCCCGAGACCCTTGAGTACACTGACGCTACTGGGAGGACGACGATCTCCGAGCTGCGTGACTTTGACGTGGCTGTGACGGATGCTGGCCTAGATGACTGGCAGCATCTGATTCGGAGGGTGAGTTCCCATTTTGCATAGTTTTCGTGTAAGAACACATTTGATTGGATTTGTTCAATTTTGCTGAGAATTACTTTTTGAAAATGCAGGTTGCGCCGTCCCGGTTCGTGGCATTATGGAGGGTGGCCAACCGGCTGCGAGCTACGGCCATCGAGGCACTCGTCGGTGGTCGGGGTCGTCAGGTATGAACCTCATTTGTTTTTCCTTGATCTTTGGTTTTTCAGTTTTGTTTGAATTGATTGACATGAGCCAGTTTCTTGTTGTCCACAGGCCGGTCGTGAGCTGGAGCGAGAGTTGACCCAGTCTCGGGAGGAGACGGCTCGTTTGTCGAGGGAGCTCGAGTTTCGGGACGCCGAGATTGCCGCTCTTATGGCGAGGGTTGCCGAGCTGGAGGGTGCCCAGCAGTAGCTTGCGTGGTTTTGTAGACTTGATTTTGAACATTTTTGGACTTGTTTTGGGGCGCAAGCCCCCAGTTTACTTGGACTTGGATTTGTTTGGGGCGAAGCCCCCAGTTTACTTGCACATTTGGACCTGTTTGGGGCGAAGCCCCCAGTTTGCTTGTACATTTGCTTTTTTGTTGTATATACGATGGCCTGAGTGCCTTTTGATGTTGGGTTGTGTTGTTTGTACCTGCAGGTTAGCTTTTGAACAGGTTTGGTAGACAACGGTTTATGCCGTCATGCTGCCGGAATTTACATAGAAAATCACGTAACACATACATTTTTATATACACATAGGGCCTTTAATTAGTGCAAAATGAGACTCAAAAGGAACGCAAAAATGCAAAAATTTTGTCGGAAATGACCGGACGGTAGGGAGGGTTACCCCCGAAAAAAAAGAAAAAGAGAAATCTATAAGTTAGAAAATGGAAAAAATAGAAATTAAGAAAATGAAATGACTAAGTAAATGTTGAAATAAAAAGAATTAAAATGAAAACTAAATATAAAAGTGTGAGAAAAATGGCGGAAAATGTCGATGTCGCCTCGAAATGCGCGTCCGCGGATTAAGGAAACCTGAAGCATGGTAAATTTCTCGGATTTACCAAAATAAAATCCCGTAGGAATAGGAAATTATTCGTTTATAGAATTAGGAAAGATCCAAACGCGGAAATCACAGAAGTGAGGCTGGGGAAGAGGCGCAGCATGAGCTGCGTCCCTTTGAAGAGGCGCAGCAGGTGCCGCGCCTGTTCCCAAGCAGGTCGGTTCTGACGGATTTTTGGAAACAGCAATTAGTATAAATAGAAGCGTCGACGAAGCTTTAAATCATATAATTCTTCCGTCTCTTCTTCGTCGATTCACACATAAAAACTCCCAATAAATTTTCAAGAGAAAATTATCATCATGAATACTTTGGAGATTCGCTTGAAGGAATGGACTAATGAGTTTTCGAACATTGAGAAACATGATATGGGTGCTTATAACCTTGGGTCTTTGTTGAGTTTGAAACTCATTAAGGTTGTAAAACCGTTCTTGGATGCTTGCCTTGATTATTGGGACCCAAATTATCATGTTTTTGCGTTCCCAGGAGGTGATATTTGTCCTTTTCCGGAGGAAATTGCTGCTATTGGCGGGTGGGACCCCGAACATTTACCTGTCATCCCTTCTACTGCTCAAGGGTATAAGAGTAAGTTTAGAGATTTGCTTGGACTTACTAGACTTGAGGTGGATCGCTTAGTTACCCCGAAAGGCGTGAGAATGTTGGATTTTGTAGACCGATTCATCAACAGGGCCGACCCTACTGTCTCTTATGTTGCTAGGAGGAGAGCATTTGGCTTCTGTTTGCTTCATGTATATGTCTTCCAGGGACATGTTGATGAAGAACTGCGAGGTGATCCCCGTCTTCTGGGCCTTATTGAGCAAATGGAGCTGCGCAGGAGCCCAGCTTGCCTATGCCTAGGGGAGATCATTTTGGGTTTGGATAATAGGAAATCCAACCGTGATCTGCCGTTCTTGGGAAGTCCCGTTATCCTACAGGTAAAAGACACCTTTCGTTTCTTTTTTTTTTTTTTCTTTCGTTTTTTTTTTTTTTCTTTTTTTTCGTCTCTTTTTTTGTCTCTTTTTTTCGTTTTTTTTTTTTTTTTTTTTTTTTTTTTTTTTTTTGGGTGTCTAATACCTGTTTTTTGGTAGGTTTGGCTTATGGAACGGCTCCGATTGCTCGAGCCCCCAGTTCATGCACTTTCCTATCATGCCCGTATGATTTCGATGAGGACACGGCTGTACATGGTGGACTTCACCCGGGTCTGCGACTATTGGAAGAACAAGCTGAAGAATGATGATGGCCCGCTGATCAGGTGGGTCGTTCCGTGGTGGCACCTCAAGTCTGTCACTGGAGTGTCTTCTTTAGATCCCACTAGGTCCGTGCGCATTCCTGGATTGGAGTTTATGATATGCATCTTCCCTGAGAGATTGATGAGGCAAGTCGGGTTGAAGCAGATGATTCCTAGGCTTGACACCGTTCCGCAAACTGCTATGGCGCTTACTACAGAGAGCCGAAGAGAGTGGGCTATGAAGTGGGCCCAAAGAAACATGTGGTTCTTGAACTTCTCCTCCAATGCCTTGTGGGTGTCGGACTCTTATCTGAGGTGGAGGAAGGCTGCAACTTGAGGAAGAGCGCGAAGATCGAGGAAGCGCGAGCCCGTTGACTACAAGGTGCGCGAGGGAGAGAAAGAGAAAGAGAAGCATCTGACTGAAGGAGAAGAAGAAGCCGGGTTTCAAGTCATTCATCCTTCGAAGAAATCGAAGACAACTCCTGTCGCAGAGATGGTGGTTGGCAAGAATGGAGGAGTTAGGCCTCGAGAAAGACCGTTGGTGATTAGGTCTGAAGTGGTGCAAGAGCGCCCGGCTCGAGGTCGTGACAAGAAATATGACAAGAACGACAAGGGCAAGGGAAAGATGGAGGAATAGCCCAAGTCTTATTTATTATTTGATTATTATTATTATTGTTGTAATAAGAAAGGAGGGATTTTTAGAATCCTGGCCTAATCTATTTTTATTATTTGTCGTATTATTATTAGAAATTGAATGAAATAAAAAGGTTAAATGGTTATGAAACCGTTGTGATTTTCTTTAATTATTCTTGTCGAATTTCATATGCAATGCAAATGTCCTTCTATTTACGTTTTAAATATAATGGTGGGTTGAATCCCGTGAAGGATTGCCTACGTATTCACTTAAAAAGCGAAATCAAACCCTTGCGCGTAGTTCGAGTAAATGTAAAAGAATAATTGTTCGAAGCAAGAGCTTGTAATGAACATAGAAAATAAGCATGAGCTTTTGCTTACTCTGGAGGTGCGAATTTAGTTTGTTTGATGATATAAGGATGACAAGTTTGCCAAGATGCAAGAGTATAGTGACATTCAAATGGGCCAGGGGCCGTTTATTTAGTGCCACAAGAGCGACACTTAGGTTTACGCGAGGCGCGTTTTTGTTCCTATTCTAGGCATAGTATCGTTTCAGTTGGTCGAGATTTGTGGGGTTTGAAAACTCATTCCCATCTAGGTCTGTGATTCTAACCGCTCCTCCTGGGAGTATGGATTTGACTAGATATGGTCCGGCCCAATTAGGTTTGAATTTTCCCCTTGGGTCGACAGGTAAAAGAGCTCTAACTGATTTGAGTACTAAGTCTCCTTCTTTGATGTTTCTTGGCCTAGCCCTTTTGTTGAAAGCTCGTTTGATACGTGCTTGATATGTTTAGACATTATGTAAGGCACGTAGCCTACGTTCATCCAGGAGGATGAGTTCTTCGTATCTATCCCTTTTCCAATCGGCTTCCGGGATTTGACTTTCTAGCAGAATACGCAAAGATGGTATTTCTAGCTCGACTGGTTGTACGGCCTCCATGCCGTAAGTCAAATAGAAAGGAGTAGCCCCAGTGGGCGTCCTGACGGATGTCCGATACCCCCACAAAGCGAAGGGTATTTTGCTTGGCCAATCCCTGTAATTGTCAGTCATTTTCTTGAGGATTGTGACGACATTCTTGTTAGCCGCCTCTACCGCGCCGTTAGTCTGTGGTCTATAGGGCGAGGAGTGATGATGCTTGATCTTGTACTTGGCTAGCAATTGTTCGGTTTCGGCTTGGAAGTGGGACCCATTATCGCTAATGATCTCATGTGGGCAACCATATCGGCAGATGATGTTATTTTGTATGAATTTGGCTACATTTTTGGCCGTAAGAGCGGTGTAGGAAGCCGCTTCTACCCACTTGGTGAAGTAGTCAATTGCCACTAGGATGAAACAGTGACCTCCTGTTCCGGCTGGGGTTATTTTCCCAATTATGTCAATTCCCCATGCGGAGAACGTCCAAGGAGATGTCATCGTATAGAGCAACGAAGGAGGGACATGTTGTACATTCCCGAAGATTTGATAGTTGTGGCAATGTCTCACATATTTGATGCAATCGGATTCCATTGTGGTCCAATAGTACCCTAGACGTGTGATTTTCTTTGCCATCATAGGTCCACTCATGTGAGGACCGCATTCTCCGTCGTGGACTTCTTCCATTACTTTTCGTGCCTGTGAATGATCAAGGCAACGTAGGACTACATCAAGAGGTGTTCTTTTGTACAATTCTCCCTGCATTAGGATGTATTGGGAAGCTAGTAGGCGTATAGCGCGCTGTCCCCTTTTGTCCATATCTGGTGGATAGGTGCCATTGAGCTTGAAATTCAGGATTGCTTGGAACCAGGGTTCCTGTGCGATTTCTTCTTCATTGGTAATTTGATGGACATAAACCGGCTCCGACCGTCGTTCGATACACAAAGGCATTTCCATCATGTAATCTGGCATGTTTATCAAAGATGCAAGTTTCGCAAGAGCGTCTGCAAATTTATTTTCTTCTCGAGGTAGGTGTAAGTAGGTTACGTGATCAAAGAATTGAGCGACTTGGTCTATCCTAGCCTGATAGGGTGCTAGGCTTTCACTTCGGATTTTCCAGGATCCCGTAACTTGGTTGATGATTAGTGACGAATCCCCGTGTACTCGGAGGTTTTTGATGCCTAAGCTTACTGCCGCTTGTAGTCCAATTAGACAAGCCTCATACTCTGCGGCGTTGTTTGTCACCTCGAAGTCGAGTTTGACAGCAATCGGTGTATGCTCACCTTCAGGAGAAATGAGCAACACTCCTATCCCAAATCCTCTTAGGTTTGATGCTCCATCAAAGTATAGGTCCCAAGAGTCTACATCTGTTTGAAGTATATCCTCGTCGGGAAATGACCAAGTATCTATGGTTTGTGCGTCGTTGATGGGATTTTCTGCGAAGAATTCGGCGGCAATGCGACCCTTTATTACTTTCAGTGGCACATATTTGAGGTCAAATTCCGAGAGCATCATGGTCCATCTTGCCAGGCGTCCGTTGAGGACGGGTTTCTCGAAGAGGTATTTGACTGGATCCATTTTGGAGAATATCTTGACGGAGTAGCTAAGCATGTAGTGACGTAGCTTCTTTATTGCCCACACAAGAGCGAGGCATGTCTTTTCGAGTTGTGAGTATTTGCACTCGTATTCCAAGAACTTCTTACTTAGGTAGTAAATAGCTCTTTCTTCACTTCCTACGGTTTGAGCTAACATGGCACCCATGGCGGTTTCGATTCTGGTGAGATACAAACCAAGAGGTTGATCTTGTTGTGGTGGCATGAGCACCGGTGGTTTAGCCAATATCTCCTTGATTAGGTCGAACGCCTTTTGACAATCATCGTCCCACATGGTGTGGTCTGTTTTCTTGAGTTTCTTGAAGATAGGCTCGCAAATCATCGTAAGTTTCGATATGAATCGACTTATGTATTGCACTTTTCCCAGGAATCCCGACTTCTTTTTTCTTTTTGAGGTTGTGGCATTTCAATCAGAGCTTTGATTTTGGAAGGATCTATTTCTATGCCTCGTTGGCTAACGACATATCCTAGGAGTTTGCCAGATGTTACCCCAAATGTGCATTTCTGAGGATTGAGTCTCATGTTGTACTTCCGTAGCCTTGCGAAGAACTTGCGAAGGTTCGCAATATGTCCCTCTCTTTCCTTGGATTTGACGATCATGTCATCTACATATACCTCGACTTCTTTATGCATCATGTCATGTAGGAGTGTAGTCGCGGTGCGTTGGTATGTAGCTCCGGCGTTGATCAATCCGAACGGCATTACTGTATAGCAATAGGTTCCCCATTGGGTAACGAACGCGGTCTTATGCATGTCTTCCATGGCCATTTTGATTTGGTTATAACCCGCATATCCATCCATGAAGGATAGTAATGCGTGGTCTGCGGTATTGTCCACTAATATGTCGATGTGAGGTAGAGGGAAGTCATCTTTTGGACTCGCTTTGTTCAAGTCCCTAAAGTCAACACAAACTCGGATTCTCCCATCCTTTTTGGGTACGGGCACTATGTTAGCTACCCAATCGAATACTCGGAAACTTTGATGAACCCGGCTTTGAATTGTTTGTCAACTTCTTCCTTAATCTTTAGAGCCCACTCTCTGTTCTCATTCGTCAAGCTTCTGTTTCACGAGTTGAAACCCGGCTTAATCGGAATTCTATGTTCGGCGATATCCTGTCGATCCCTGGCATGTCTTTGTAGGACCAAGCGAAAACGTCTTTGAATTCATTTAGGAGGTCTATGAGGTCGGCCCGTTCGGTGAGCTCAAGGTAGTCCCTATCCTAAGTTCTTTGGGTTCTAGTTCGGTTCCTACATTGATGGGTTCGGTGTCCTCGATTCATCGGTCCCCCTTCCCTTCCCGTAGTATTTCTTTGGCTACGTAGGGAGGTATTTCGGTCAAGTCTGGGTCTTGGTCATCCTCGGTATCATCATAAACAGAATTGCACTCAAGATAACGCAAAGAGTAAGCAGAACCCGATTTATTCATATTAAGATTCGAGTAAAGTTGAAACAAAGAAGCCAACCGATCCATGGTCGGTGGCGGTAAAGGACGATAATTGGGGCATTTCCCGAACTACTGTGGCTACTTGAAAATAAGCTAGGAGAAACGAAGGGAGTGGGGGTGACGACAGGGAGTAGACTCTCTAATGACCTCTCTAGACTCGACTCGACTCCGACTCCGACTCCGATTCGAACTCGTCGTCTTCTGGTTCTTCTTTGAACATCTCTCCTTCTCCAGTGGTGAGCTTGAAGAGTCTTCCCTGATTGTTGGTCCATTTGATTGATTTTCTCCATCCTTTCTGCTGCTTTGTGTCGATTTCTGTGATCAATGCGGTGGGGTTGAAGCGATCGTCTTGAAGTATCGTAGTAATGATCTCATCCTGCGCGGCCTTAACAAATCGGTCCTCTCCAAACAAAAGGCTAACGGCTTGCTCGTCTAAGCAAGGTGCTTGACGGGTTTTGACGGTAGGAACCGTTTCTGGAGGGATGAAGTAGCAATCGTGAAAGATCTCGATTCCGGCTAACTTCCTCTCGAGGTAATGCCAAGGTTCGGGAAATCCATGAAAGAGTTCCGAACTTCCTTCTTGAACGAAGTATCCATTCAAGGTAGGGAGATATGGCCTCATTTGGACTCCTACATACTTGCGATTTTGGACTTAGGCAAGCATTTCGAGAACTTCTTCTGTTGTGGGTTTGTACCCTAGTCCAAGTGGTATTCTCGATGAGTTGCCTTTCTTGTATGGCGCGAAGGTGTTCTTCCGAATCGGGTTCAAAGGCATTCCAGGGAAGTATCCCTGATTTTTGAGTATGTGATTGACCACCAAGTTAGAGTAGGGATTATAGTATAAGGGTGCCAACTCACTTTCTATGACATTTACACTTTGGAAGCCCCCAAGTTCGTAGATGGGATCTGCAAGGACTTGATTATTTGATTGCTTCTCGATTATTGCCTTGATAGGCGACGAAGTGATCGTCACAACTTTGCCATTTAGTGGGATCTTGATCTTTTGATGAAGGGTGGATGTTACTGCTTTGGAAGCATGAATCCAAGGCCTTCCCAGAAGTATGTTAAATGAAGCTTCGATATCTACTATTTGGAAGTTAACCTTTCGTTCGATTGGTCCCGTTGCTATGGTTAGGTTAGCAAGTCCTACCACTTTTCGTCGTGTACCGTCATATGCACGTACACCTTGATTTGTAGGGGTCCAGTCCGACTCTTTCATGCCTAGTTTGTATGCCGTTTTGAGGGGTATGACGTTGACCGCGGAGCCATCATCTACCAAAGTCATTGGCACATTTTTCTTTAGACAAATGACAGTGATGTATAGAGCAAGGTTGTGACTGGCGCCGAAAGGTGGTAAGTCTTCGTCTGAGAAAGTAATAGGATTACTTAGCTTGGGTGATTCTTGGAAGACCAAGTTGACTACATCTTCAGGAGTAGAGTTATGTGCTACATTTAATCTGGCCAAAGCTTGCAGTAAAGCTTGGCGGTGTGGAAATGAGCTTGCCACTAGTTGCCAGACTGAAAGATCAGCCTTGGTTCTTTGTAATTGCTTGAGCAAATGATCGGTGGGGTCGTCTTCGTTGTCATTTGGTGTGATGACGTTGGTTGGACCGTTTTGAGTAGTGCTTTGGTATGGACGACCCGAGCGAGTTAGGTGATCCACATCTTGGTCTTCACCATTTTGGACTATTTCCTTTACCAAAGAGTTTTCAATGAGATATTCGTCTTCATCGTCATCGGCCCAAACTCCATTGATTGCAGCTAGTTCCCTCATTCTCATGATGTCACTTTCTAGTTGTATGATTTGATCGACTAGCTTGTCGACCACGGCGACTACTTCTTGCATAGTGGCATTTTGAGAGAAGGTCAATGGTACGCGTTCTTTAGGCGTTGCCTTGGGATCGCGTAAGATCATTACCATGTTTTCTAGTTCCCACACTTGTCTGTCTACACTCCTTGCCATGCGATGAAGTCGGAAATGGTAGGGGAGATGGTAGAGTAGAGCCTTTCTTTCTCAATTGCATGAATTTCATTTTCGGTGGGAGAAATGAGATGTGAGCAATCTAAGGTAGATTCGTCACTTGTAATCACTAGAACTCCAAGAGCATTCTGAGTGTTGTTGGGCTTACCTCCTGGTGGAATTGGAAGTCGGCCATCTTCAATCATATCTTGTAGCACATGTTTCAATTTGTAGCATTTTTCTGTGTCATGCCCCTTGCCCCTATGGTATTCACAGTAGGAATTTTCATCCCAGAATTTGGACTTCCTTTCAGGTTCGGGAGTAGGCCCAATGGGTTGGAGTTTACCTTGCTTCATTAGTCTTTTTAGAGCGTTGGAGTACGTATCTCCAAGGTTTGTGAACTTCCTTGGTGGGTTAGTTTTCTTGGATGGCTCGAGAAGGTTAACTTCGTCGGTCTTGCTAGTAGAGCCGTATGAACGACTTGTGGACCCTTGGTATCCTCGACCTACCGTTTTGGACAAGAGTCCTTTACGGATGTCGTCTTCAATTCGTGTCCCTAACACGGTTAAGTCTTTGAAAGTCTTGATATTTTGATATCTCAAATGGTTGGCATATATGGGCTTGAGATTGTCCACGAACTTCTCCACAAGAGTGGCCTCATCCGGGCGTTCAACTAGTTGAGTACTAGTCTTCCTCCACCTACTTAGGAAGTCGGTGAATCCTTCCTTGTCATTTTGGGTAAGAACCTCTAGAGTACGCATATTGACTTGGATTTCGGCAT
Source organism: Silene latifolia (assembly GCF_048544455.1). Lineage (NCBI taxonomy): Eukaryota > Viridiplantae > Streptophyta > Magnoliopsida > Caryophyllales > Caryophyllaceae > Silene > Silene latifolia. The sequence goes on along the minus strand of NC_133529.1, from coordinate 71,915,128 downwards.
TATCCGCATATTGCTTTGAGAATTCGATGGCGGCGTCCTCCCAAGTAGCGACCTTTTTGTGATCTAAAGTGTAGAACCATTGCTTTGGGATGGTGTCAAGAGATGAAGGAAAGATCCTTAAGAACATCTCGGGTTTGATGCCTTTGATAGACATGTAGTCCTTGAAAGCTCGGATGTGGTTCAAAGGATTCTCATGTCCTTTAAACTTAGGGATATCCGTCATGCTAAAGTTAGTGGGCAATTTGGAATTGACGGCTTCATACTTACGATTGTTCTCCCTGTAAATGTCATCCCCCTTAAGGTACATCAATTGCTCCTCTAGGTATTGGAGCCTTTTCTCAGCTGCAGTTGTTCCTAGGACAGGATTCTCATCTTTGGACTCGTCATCGGAGAATTGTAGCACTCCACCTTTAGGGGGAGGTAGCTTTCCCTCTACATCAAAGATACGGCCTTCGATAAGCTCAAGGCGGTCATAGGTTTGTTCTTGGGTAATTTGCATTTGGGCTATCGCGGCTAGGATTCGATCATTACTTTCTTGAATTTGATGGAGGTTCGTTTCATCACTTGACCCAGGCATCTTGGAAACTGGATAAGAGATCGGCGACGAATCAAAACACGATCGACCATTCTATCACACTTGCTAAAAGAGGAAAAGTTTTGACTCGTGAAGTGGGTGTGTGCCACTTGTGTTGAGTGAGTTTTGAAGAAAGACAAGGTCTTTGAAAATGTGTGTCCTAGCCAACTGTAGTGTAGTTGTAGGAGTGGACTCGAGGTGAGGTTTGAAATGGGCTTGTGGCCCGAATTTTGACACGACAAACGGACAGAGTTTTGACCGGATTTTGTGCTAATTAAAGGCCCTATTTCGAAATTCTTGTTTGAAAACGGGTTTTGATTTCTTTTGAAAATTCGTCATGGTTTTGTTTAGAAATGGCGATCACATAAGGTTTACACATTTATACAAGCATTATAACGGGATGCTGAGTGCTTTTAGAAGGGTTTTGGTTTAAAGGGTGGGTTGCCATACCGAACCATCAAACCCGAAGTCTGTGGAGAGGTTCGTGCCAAACAAGAGTAAGGCCGATTCCTAGTCCATTTCCTCAAGTAGTGAAGGCCCTTGATACAAACAAGAGTAAGCATCATGGTATGGATGACGTCAATCGCTATCCATCCTTAGGCCCAAATAAGAATTAGGACCGTTTAGACGGGACGATTGGTCGAATGGGTTGGGTTGGGCCTAGGAAGGCCGATTTAAACGGTCTAGGAAGACCGAGTTATGAAAACCGACAATTGTCTTGTACAAACTTATTCCCTAACCTTGTTCAAGTTTCACCCTTAGCTACACGTAAGTGTATTTCCCAAATGAGTCGCCAAACCGTGGACAGCGGGCCGCCCACGGGGGCGCTTGGTGAAGGGGCTCGAAAACAAGCGTTTGCATTTTGTATGGAGTCGCCACCAATTTTTATGGGAAATTGGAACCGTTCGAATACCTCGTGTCATGTCAAGACACAAAGTAGTGACATGAACACTAAGCAATCGTTACCCTTAGCATTCTATGTCTAGAATGACTCTCGTGGATGCCAATGAACACGGGTGCTCACGGAGATCTGGAGTAAGGGGTGAGGGTACGTATTAGGAAGCTCTTTTGATCGAACACCTAATCCCGCCCGCCTCGATAGCGGCCTCTACTAATGATTAGGGAAGTTATTCGTACTTGATATACCGTCGGCTATATGCATGCAATGCAACATCCATTGGATTAATCCTAACATGTGAGAATTTAGACTAAGTCGAATGACATGTAATTAGCATACAATTGGGTCGAAGTTGGGATTTAAGGTTCGTTTACATGTGAAAGCATACAAATGATACAAAATACAATAATAAAACTACAAACTACAATAATTACATTGGAATAGGCGATTTATGTCGAAAATACCGCTAAAACGGATGATTTGACAAAAAAAGAATAAAAGAATAAAACAAAGAAATACGAACAAGTCAGAAGGTGATAATACGATTATTAGTTGATTAATACGTAGCTAATTAAACTAGGTCAAGGCATAAAAGGAGTTCAGGGACAGAATTCACCCTGAACAGCGCAAAGCGAGTAATGCGCCCTTTGGAAGAGGCGCAGCGATTCTTGCGTCTGTTCCAAGGGTGAGTTCGGGCCGTGGCGAACTATAAACCGTTAATGTTATTTGTTAATTTTAAGGATTGATTTCGATATTAGACTCGGATGAAAGTGATTAATGAATTATTTACATATGATTAAGGTCATAAAACAGTAAAACATGGTTAGACGGAAACAAGACGGATTAATTATGTGAAGGGTCGATGTTAATGAATGATTAATTAAACTAACTAACGAATTATTAACTAAACATGATGAATGACGACGGATTAATGACTAAACAGGTGAAAATATATCAACAATGAATCCCAGAAACTCAATCATGAACGAATTGAATCTCTAAAACTCGAATTGAATTTAATGACGAAAACCCGCAAATATTGGTTATTTGGGATTTGAGTCGGATTTATGACGATTTAAACATGTTAACGATGATGGTTAATATACATATGAATTATCAAACTATCATGTGAACGAATTAACAGACGAACAAAACAAAAAAAATAAATTTGACACGAATTGCAGAGGACGGAGGAAGAGGAAAAGAAGCAGGAACTGCGGCAGCCTCACGAAGAGGCGCAGCAGGTGCTGCGCTCCTTCAAGAGGCGCAGCGATTGCTGCGTCTTTTCTCGACGTCCGTCTCACGGAAATCCGCAAAAAGGTTTTAAAGACGGTTTTAGAAATCGGTTTTAATGAGATACTTTCGACATAAACCTTACAATTGTTATACAATAATTAAAATACAATAAATAAAAGAGAGATTATACACCCTCAGACTTACATGTTGACGGAACGAGAAGAACTAAGAAGATCGATTAGTGAAAGCTCGACGCGAATGCAAGGAAAGAGTGCCCTCGTGAGAGGAAAACGATTTAACAAGATTGATTAATTAGATTGATTGAGTGTAGTGGTCAAATTGGTCGGTCATGCAACGGAGAGGTGGTACCGGAAGATCCGAGCTTACGTGGTCGGAAGTCCAAGCACGTAGGCGCCAATTAGTAAGAACAAAGTCTAGAATGCAAAGGGAGAAGAGAAGGGCGGACACTCGCGTGAGAAATATGAGGAACGAAAGCTCCTATTTATACTAATCACGTGAAGGAATAGGGTTTCGGAGACTCTTTGGAAGTGAATCTCGGAAAGATATAAAAAAGATACGTAAATCATGCAAAGAAGGGCCTGGGAAGAGGCGCAGGCGACCCATCGTCTCTTGGAAGAGGCGCAAAGACTGCTCTTGCGTCTATTCCCGTGGAGGTTTCCTCCTGCTTAAGAAAGATTTCCGTGTTTGAGTTATGGTAGGACGGAAATAATTCGATTATCTCATGAATATTACGGGATATTATTTGCCAAAAGATAAAATTTGAGAAATATGGAATAGAAATATCCGAACATTCCGAAACATTCTCGACTCGGGATTTAACAGATTATCGAAAAATGGAGACGGTTTTTGACCCGGACTCCGAATGTACTCTAATTACTGCCAAAACGACCGTATCGGGACGTAGATGACATTTAAGAGGTAGACATTAATATTTGAGCAATCACTTGACGATAATCTTACGAACTGTCATAAATCGTTCCGCGAATCAAACATGCGGCCCAATCATCACCGGGTGGTTTGCGAGGGGTGCAGAAACGAGGTGTCTACAGCCCCGTCAAGCAAAGGATAAGGAACTCCTCAGTCGAGAAAGATGAGGCCATCAAAGCCGAGGTAGATAAACTACTTACGGCGGGTTTTATTATGCCTTGCACTTATCCTGAGTGGCTAGCCAATGTTGTGATGGTAAGGAAATCATCGGGAGCATGGAGAATGTGTGTAGATTTTACCAATCTTAATAAGGCATGCCCCAAAGATTGTTATCCTTTGCCTCGAATAGATAGCTTAATCGACGCCACGGCAGGCTACACCATGCTGAGCCTGCTAGACGCCTTCTCGGGGTATCACCAGGTATTCATGGCTGAGGAGGACATGCCTAAATGCGCATTCATCACCGCTAACGGCACATACATGTACAAAATGATGCCGTTTGGTTTGAAAAACGCCGGCGCAACGTATACAAGACTGGTGGACAAAGTGTTCCAAAATCAAAAAGGGCGAAACATTGAGGCTTACGTCGACGATGCTATTGTGAAAAGCAAGTCCGACAAATGAGCACTGGCCGATTTACACAAAACATTTTGTTCACTAAGGAAATACAAGATGAAGCTCAACCCAATGAAATGCAACTTCGGTGTCCGGGCGGGTAAATTCCTCGGTGTACTTGTCGGTGCGAGGCATCGATGCAAATCCGGACAAAATCCAAGCAATCCTAGACCTGCCGAACCAAGGAATCGAAAAGAGGTTATGATGTTGACCTGGAGAATGGCGGCTCTCGCCCGTTTCATCTCTCGGTCAGCCGACAAGAGCACCCCATTCTTCAAAGTATTGAAAGGGAATAAAGACTTCACTGGGGGAACAGAGCACGGCTTTCAAGCAACTGAAAGCTCATCTTCGACTCTCCCAACTCTCTGTCCCGAGGCCGATCTCGGGGAGACGCTATACCTATACATAGCGATTACCTCGGCCACGGTCGTGCGCCGTGATCATCGGGGAAGAAGATAAACAAGAACACCCAATCTACTTTGTCAGCCATACACTGTTGCCCGCCGAGAGAAATTACCCACTAATTGAAAAAGCGACCTTGCCGTCGTCGTTGCCACGAGGAAGTTAAAACCCTACTTCGACGCACACCCCGTGACGGTCCTAACCGATCAACCATTGGAGAAAGCTTTGGAAAAATTCGAACAATCCGGCAGCTCATCAAATGGGAAGTGGAACTCTCGGTTTCGGCATTCAATACAAACCAAGGCCTTCGATAAAGGGGCAAGCACTTGCAGATTTCCTGGCCGAATGCACATATCAAGAAGAGCCAAACCCAGGCATATGGGAGGTTTACACCGACGGCTCCTCCACGACGAACAGCTCAGGAGCCGGCATCCTTATCATCAGCCCAAACGGGGACGAGTTTGAATACGCCTTGAAATTCACCTTCTCGGCCTCGAACAACGAATCCGAATACGAGGCGGTGATAACCGGAGTCGAGTTAGCTAGGGTGCACGGAGCAGAACACATCGTGTTGAAGACAGACTCACTGTTGGTTACTAACCAAATCAGAGGGGAGTTTGAGGCTCGGGACGACGGAATGGTAAGGTACCTAGAGAGGGTAAAGGCCGACATAGCAAAATTGAAATCTTTCCAAATCCAATGCGTTCCCAGATCCGAGAACAACCGGGCCGACGCTCTCTCCAAACTTGCCAGCTCAACCATCAAGAATGTCACCAACCGTGCTTTGGTGGATATCGAGAATGCGAAGAGCATCACTGAGACCGTCGGCATGGTGGGCAACATAGAGACCGAGACAACGTGGATGACTCCGATAATGAAATACAAACTTACAGGTGAATTGCCGGAGGACCGCAATCCCTCGGCCAAAATAAAAAGGATCGCCGACAGGTACTTGGTGTTCGAAGGGGAACTGTACAGAAGATCCGTAATAAGACCACTCTTGAAGTGTGTCGGTCCAGCCGACGCAGAACTGATACTGACAGAGATTCACGAAGGCATCTGTGGACACCACATGGGGGCAAGAACGCTAGCCCACAAAGCTCTCCGAGCCGGCTACTTCTGGCCCACCATGCTTCAAGATTCCAGAACAAAGACCAAGAAGTGCACGAACTGCCAGATGCATGCCCCGGTGATACACGCTCCCTCTAGGGACCTACAACCAGTGCTTAGCCCCCTTCCTTTCGCACAGTGGGGGATGGACATGCTAGGGCCGTTCCCAACGGCCTCCGGAGGAAGGAAGTTCTTGATCGTCGCCGTTGACTACTTCACCAAATGGGTTGAAGTCGTAGCGATGCGGCGAAGACCACACGGCCGTCGAAAGGTAATCTGGGAAAATGTTATAACTCGCTTCGGATTACCCCAAGTTATGGTATTTGACCACGGCCGAGAGTTTTGGAGCGACCTGATAATGAACTGGTTAGAAGAGCTTGGCATCAAGTTTGCGTACTCCTCCGTCTGCCATCCACAGAGCAACGGCAAAGAGGCAAACAACAAAACAATCCTCAACGGTTTGAAGAAGACAATCGAAGACCTTAAGGGAAGGTGGGCCGATGAACTACCGGCGTCTGTGGTCCCTTCGAACCACGGAGAAAGAAGCAACGGGGCACACCCCCTTCCACCTAGTCTACGGTTCCCCGCGCCCCTACCAATTGAAGCGACGGTGCCAACATTCAGAACGGCTACCTTTAACCCAGTTGAAAACGAGGAAGGCCTGAAAGCCTCCCTAGACCTGGTCGAAGAAAGTCGAGATACAGCACGCCTCAACTTGGCCGTATATCAAAACCGGATGAAAAGAGCTTACAACCGAAGAGTCCACAAAAGGGACTTAAAAGTAGGAGACCTAGTCCTAAGGAAGTCGGCTGCCACCAACAAAGGAAATATTCATGGTAAACTGACGGCCAACTGGGAGGGTCCCTACAAAGTGGTCGAAGAGATGAGGCCGGGTACATACCGGCTGACAGACATGGGAGGTGTGCCTTTGATGAGCCATTGGAACACCGATAACTTAAGAAAATACTTTGTATAGCGGCGGAGGTGTCCAAACCCATTGTGGACACCCCAACGCACGATCATAACAAACAAATGAATCACCCAAGTTTTCCATCAAAGTGTTTGTCCCCTCCACAAATTGCCACCAGGCGGGCACTCAAAGAGAAGAATTGCTATCGAGCCATAACCCCGATTACCTCGGCCTTAGCCGAGAGCGACGGGGACACAATGACCGATAAGCTAGAAGAATTGCTATCGAGCCATAACCCCGATTACCTCGGCCTTAGCCGAGAGCGACGGGGACACAATGACCGATACGCTAGAAGAATTGCTATCGAGCCATAACCCCGATTACCTCGGCCTTAGCCGAGAGCGACGGGGACACAATGACCGATACGCTAGAAGAATTGCTATCGAGCCATAACCCCGATTACCTCGGCCTTAGCCGAGAGCGACGGGGACACAATGACCGATACGCTAGAAGAATTGCTATCGAGCCATAACCCCGATTACCTCGGCCTTAGCCGAGAGCGACGGGGACACAATGACCGATACGCTAGAAGAATTGCTATCGAGCCATAACCCCGATTACCTCGGCCTTAGCCGAGAGCGACGGGGATACAATGACCGATACGCTAGAAGAAATGCTAAAGACGTTACGCAGTTGAGATATGCATTCTAACTGACTCGGCCATGCCGACGGTAAAAACGAAGGCACTCAATTAACAACGCAAGAAAATAAGTAAAGGTTCGTGATCAAAGTCCCGGCCAAGCCGAGGACCGAAAAGATAAAACTTTATTGAAAATGATTGCAAGGAGAGTACAGACGACGGTCGTCTCCTTAAGGATAGCCTAAACTCTACCTACCAAAGCTTTACAAAAAGCTAGGAAACAAAAAAACAAAAGGTTACGGACTTGGGATTTGAAGCGCCAAAAGATGGCAGGGAGAGAAGGCTCAATAATTGGCCCCCGAACAGCTAAAGCTATCCGAGACGCCGGTGAGTCCGTGACGACCGCCCGTCTCCCTATGCCTGTTGCTGCCCTCCATCAGCAGCAGCAGCATCCTCGGTGGCCGGCTCAGAAGAGGGCTCGACATTTTCAAGTGCCTTTAGCCTGTCACCCTCCTTCACCTTTGCATCATAGGCCGCCTTGGCCTCAGCTATCTGAGCCGCCTTCGCCGCCTCCGCCTTCTCTGCAGCTGCTGCCTCCGCAGCATCAACCATCTCGTCCAACAGCTGGTCAAATTTATCCCACGGAAAAGAGCCCTCGGGGACGAGTCTTTTTATTGCCTCCCTGGTCGCCTCCTCGGCCTGGTCCCAGAATTGGGCGCACATTTTGGGGAGAAGATCATCTTGAAGCATTTCAATATCCTTCTCCTTTTGAGCAAGGGCAGCCTGCGCGTCCCTGAGCGCCTCCGCCTGGTTGTGGAACAGATCCTTCCACTTTTCCCCCTTGGCAACCACGGCGTCATAAGCATCCTTGTGTCCCCGCTCCTCCATCATCTTGGCAAAGTGGCGGCATCGCCTTCCTCAACTTTGGCCCTCTCGGCCCCTAGCAGCTTCTCGCCCCTCCACGCGCTTCTTGGCGGCAAAGAAGAGATCCGATTTAGCCTTCCCGGCTTCCCCCTTTGCGGCAGAGAGATCGAGTTTAAGTTTTGCGATCAGTGGCGCAGCTTGGCCCATGGTCTTCTCCTGCTCCAAGATGTAGGAGCCGGCTTGTTGGGTCCACTTGGCCATCCTCTTATATAATTTCACACCCTCTGCCACAAGCTCGGAGGGAGGAATCTTCTGAGCCGAGGAGTCAACGATGACATTTCTGTCACCCACCTTCTCAATAGCCTTCTCAGGCTGCTTCCCTAATTGCCGTTCAGTGAGAACGGCGGCCGCCGAAGGAGGATCTACAAAAATTTACACAGCATCCATGTCACCATGCATTGACACATCGAAAGCCGGTCATCCGGGATGTCCAACGAACCAAATAAATCCGAACCAAAAGTTAGATCCGTACCAGTCTGGACCCTCTTCGTTCGAGGGCCGGGCGAGCGATCTTCTCCCGGAACGATGGAAGCAGACGGAGGCTCTTTTCTCTTCTTCGGAGGAGAAAGGACCTTAGCAACGGTCACCGCCCCATCAGCGATTTCGATGACCTCCACAGGCTCCTGAACCACTGGGGTCGAAGAGGGAGCTGGCACAGACGCCGCCGCCAACCTGGACGCTGCTTTCTTTGTCCTCTTTGGCACGCCCCGAGAACCCTTGCACAGGCCGCCGCCGGATCCAGTGACTTCAGCTGCTTATCCATGAGTTCGTTGGGAGACGGTCTACGATCACGCAAGTCAGCCGTAGGATGCTGTTTAACGACCTTCCTGTCCTTGTCAAGCCCTAACCTCTGCAAGGTCCTCTCAGACAGATCCTGGCCAAACCGGTCTGCAAGAAATCAAACAAAGGTTACATAAAAGAAGTAAAACAAAGCTCTGAAACAAGAGCATAACAGGCAAAGATGGGCCTCACACCGACCCCACTCACCCTGGCTGAGGGCCGGTATGAGGCCGACGTGGCAGAGCAGCTCATCCTGAAGAATAATCTGAGTCGGGGGCAGCCATCCCTTCTCAAAGATCAAACAATGACGCCCGCTTCTCATCCTCGCAAGAGGGACCATCGAAGCGTCCCATTTTAACTTTACCCGGAGGTACACTCCTCATACTCTTCCCGTTCTCACACCGCAAGTAAACAGGGCTCTGAAAGACCGAGGCGGGGGTAGTCCTCCGGCACTTGAACATACACCCATCGCCGTTGCCAGTCTTTGCAAGAAGTAAGTTTGGACACGGAGACGAAGCCTGGCTCCGCCTGCACGCTATACCAACCCACTTTACCAGCGATTGACGGCCGTAGATGATGAAGGCGGCGGAATAAGTTGACTGTCGGGATCTCCCCCCTAAAAAGACAGAGCCACACAAAGCCAACTATCGTCCTCATGGCCAGCGGATGTAGTTGGGCCACAACGACGTTCATAGCTTTGATGATGGCCATGACGTATTTATTCAGAGGAAACCGCAGCCCATACTCCAGATGCCTGATGTACACGCCGGTGTGACCCGGTGGAGGGCAACAGACCGCCTGACCCTTCTTAGGGATAACGATCTTGTACCCCTCACCGAAGGAGAAATGGCCTCCGAAAAATGTCTCGCCGGAACAACTGGCGAACTTATGGGACCAAGCACGGTCAAGACCAGTCGTGCAGGGCTCGCCATGATCCGGGATAGACAGCCTCCCACCATCAGCATCGTCATCCTCATCCTCCCGTTCCTCCAAAATTGGTGGATCGACTACGGGAGAAGGAGACCTAGGGCCCCCAAACCTTATCGGGATGGCGTCTAGTATCCCCTCCCCATCAAGACGCGACGGGGAACCCTCCGGCGCAGAAGTGCTAGTTCCGGCGTCGGCAGAAGACATAATAGCAATAATTATTTAACAAAATAAAAAGTGAAGAAATTTATTTGTTTACCTTGAAGAAAAACACTCGCCGGAGTAACAACTCTGAAAATTAGAAGACAAAGAAGCCCTTGAAAGTTTAGAGAGAAGAAAAATTTTGGAGAATGAAATTGGTGGCCAATTTCACGGAATAATCGCCCTATTTATAGGAAAAGCCCATAAAGAAGGACCAATCGGCCGAACCCATGAAGCGTCATCCAATCGGCGAAAGACACGTGTCGGACATGCAACCACGGGATGTCAATCATTGCAACAGTTGAACGTCAATCAATGCAACAGTGACCAAGCGTCTTCAACACGCCCATTCATATCTCTCCGCCTATTCACCTTCCTCAACAAATTCCCAAGCATCTGTTCTCCGCCGCCACATGATCAACCAAGCTAAGCGGCGCCGGCCGGGGCAATCAAAAACAACCGGCACTCTCAACCCTGGTCTCGGCAAGCGTCACTTTCTTTTCCACATCGGATGCCCTTTACACATCCATGTGGAGGGGGATATGGTACGGCCTAAGAAAGACCAGGCCGAGGTAAAAGCGCATCGCCCTGAAGAAGCCGTCTGAAAATTTTTTACAAATTACTTGCGCAGAATATACGCTCAAACGTACATCGTAGCCCATACCACGGCATAGACTACGCTGGGGGCAAATTGATGGGGCATATTCTGCACCGCTGACCAAGTCAACATATTGAGCAAGGTCAAAGATATCCACAAAGAAGTCAACGACTTAGACAAATTTAGCCGATGCGGCCCATCGGCTGTCGGATGGGTCTCGGCATGGCAACCCGCCACCGGGACACATACCCGCGTACTCATATCCAAGACCCCTCGGCGGTGAGTCAACGGGGCCCGCCGGCCTGCCATAGGTCCCTCGGCCGAGGGGTAGATCAGTCTTTCCACCTGCTAGCCACTTGGCCACTTGGCCACTACGTGACAAAAGGTGAAAGCCTATAAATACTCCTCAACCTTCATTGAGGAAAAGATCCAGAACTTAACCTAAGAAACACTATTCATCTGGTATTATCTTCCTTATCTCTCTACAATATACATTCAGCCAAGTAACAACTTATCCCTTAAGTTTACTGACTTGAGCGTCGGAGTGAGTACGCTTGGCACAAAGCCAAGCCCTCGCCTCGTTCATTGTTGCGCAGAGAGGCCGAGAGGAACAATTAAGGAAAGAAGGATTCAACTCAAGACATTATTCTACAAGCCACGGGTGGTAACAATACTTGCTCTGGAATTACACCCGGAACAAACCTATTTTCTCATTTAAATACGATTTTATCTTGAAAAATCCATAATTCGAGCATAACAACTCATATTATTATGAAAATTTACAGGCCATCAGTATATAATAAAAATGAAAACATATCCAAAAACCACTAGAAAAATCGAAGTTTAGCTATTTTTAGTCCAAAAATGACATTTTTATCATAAAAATCACATTTTAATGCCATTATTATATAAAATGAACAATAAAATCCATAAATAAACCCAAAAATCCTAAAAACATTTTAGGACCAGAAACTTTAACATGCATAATAAATTTCGTGATATTTCATAATAAACACAAATTTATAAGTTTTGTTTGTTAATCGTATAACTCGGAAAAACAATAACCGATTTGCATGCAAACAACCTAAGGCTCATGATACCGCTTGTTAGAAAAATATTAATCTCATATACAACATATTCATATATGTGATAATTTATTTAGTCATAAAATAAATTGTGATCTTATGCATGCAAACATAAATAAATATAGAGAAGAAATCGTCATTCTTACTATGAAAGTTTCGGATTTTGGGCACAAGTAAGATCTCCTTCTTACTTGTTCTAGAGCTTTCTTTATATGGAAGAATAAAGATTCAAGCTTAGAATCTCTCCCAAAGATGTATACCCAAGATAACCTCTTAAAAATTAATATTATTAATACTAGAACAATATTAATCTTAATAAAAATTGACCCAAAATATTATTTTGTCCTCTTGAAATTTTCGGCCAAGAGGGGATGAATTTTGGAGTTTTTATTTCTCTTTCTAAACTTCTATAAGTTAATTTTTGAATGAATAATAATAATGCACAACTAGTTAGGATATATGTGCATTATAGAGATTATAAAGGGTAAAAACCCTTTGCTTGCATGGTTGGGAAACCGGGTATGGGGAAGGGGCTAGGGCCAATGCATGACCGAGATGCTCTTCACAAAAGCAACTAGGTTTGCATGGCTAACAATTAGGTTAATGATTATGCTTTCCACTTAAAATAATCAACACAATTTTTAGCCTAATACTCCCTCAATTTCGGTCCATATAAGATAAAATGGGTTCCATTTTATCTTTGTCAATTTATCAATTTGTCACATGTCACAAGTTTCTAGTCATGTAAAATTGCCATGTATTTTTAACATATTAAAAATCAACGTATTAATGAAAATACGTCATGTACAAAATCGACTTAGTAATTCATAATTACTTGTACCAAAACGGTTTACCAATTATAAATCACAACATCTTGTATTTATAATAAATTATTCATTCAGTTTCAATTGTTTCCGTAAACAAAAATTTCATCTAAGTAATAAAACAATTCTATTACTTAGACCGTATCTTATTTAATCAAATTATAAAGAGACACGTAAATATTACCTCCAAAATCGTCCGTCAATTTTAAGTAATTTAATTAACCCGTATCGACATACGATCAATTAAATGATCAATTAAGAGTGTTACCCTTTAGGTATGACCTAAGGGGATCAACTGATCACCACCGTCGCACGACAGTAATGTCAAACTCTATTCAGCCAATCATTACCGATATGTGTGGACCAGTTGACTGTAAAATATTACTTCCCACATGTATTCTTTAAATTAGACTTAAACATGTGATCATCATGATCGACAGTTGTGATCGCATTATTGTCGGATGACACATATTCCAACATGTCTATCATGCCATATTATGTGTCAAATCGCCCTATTTAACTTGTATCGTTTATATAACCGGGTTTTATGGAAATGCGTGATAATAACTTCTTAAAATCACAAATTAACACTTAAATCATATCTAAGCTCAAGTTAATTATCCTAACACTCTTAGGACTCAAAAATTAGTCATCACTCAATTTTTGACAATAATTCAACTTGATTTAATTTTTATGCTCATATTTGACCTTAAAATCATAATATTTATGAAATAAATCCAAATTAAATTACAATAATTTCAAAATTTGAATTTTAAATTTTTGAACAATCTAGAATAATTCCATGACACTCATAATGTCAAAATCATGGTTAAAATTTTCGAATTAATTTTGAGAAAATATAGTTGCATTTTATCGGTTTTATCTCATAAAATATCTAAAGTATCCAAAAATTACCCCCATTAATTTTACAACTTTAGATATGATAAGTGGGATATTTATGAAACTTAAAATAATTTTCTCATGCCATGCAATTCGTTTTAGCTATTTATGCTAAAATAGTCACTATTTATGCCATTTTTACTCTAAAAATTCATAAATCATGTTAAATGAGATAATTTAATCTAGAAATTTACATACACTCTGTAAATCATGCATGTGACAACATATTAAAGTTTTATGGTACAATTCGAAGTTTAACTATTTTTATCCATTTTACCTCCTTTAATCCATTTTTATCTCATAAAAATCATAACTCATGCAATATTAATCCAATTAATACGAGATTTTACACACAACTTTTAAAATATACATGTGAGGTCATATAAAATTTTCAAGGTCATAGAGTAAGTTTAACCATTTGTAGTCATTTTAACCTCCATTTATGCCATTTTTACACTAAAAATTCATAAATCATGAAATATTAATCACATTAATAAGATATTTTATATGCAATACATAAAATATTCATGTAAGGTCATACTAAAATACCATGGCTAGTAGTGAAGGTTAACTTATTTTAGTGAATAAAAGTTCATTTTACTCATAAAAATGTAATAAAATCACTAAAAATCATTAAAATGAGCAATAAATTTCCATAAACCACAAAAATGACCTAAAAACATTTTAGGAACAGAATATATTACATTCAACATGATTTCGTGGCTTACTCATATAAATCACAAATTTTTAGTTTTATATGTTAACTTTTTAACTCGGAAAAACAATAACCGATTATGCATGCAACATCCTATGCTCTGATACCATTTGTTAGGTTTGTTTACCTATTATTAGACTCCTATAATAATGAACTAATTAATTTCTTAATTATTTGTTCTTTAGATCTAGTGCATGCATAACAAAATAAGAGATTTATAAGAAAACAATGTCCCTTACATTGTTAATTTCGGTTTTGCGGGCACAAGTAAGATCTCCTACCTTCATTTATTCTTGAGCTATGATGAGTATTAGGATGATCCTCAAAAGACTCCAAGTATAGATGTCACTCATCTTGATTGCACCCAAGATTATCCCTTATCTCTACTAAATAATATTTACTAGATATTTGTTTAGTAGTCTACCTTAAAATTGATTACTAATACTCATATATTACGCTAATAATATTAGTAATGTGATTGAACAATTTAGATTGAATCTTCTCATATTTTAGAGAAAGATTAAAGAGTAGAGAGAATAACGCGTAAGGCTTTTTTATGTGTTGTGTAAGAATGATTAATAAGAGAACAAAATTCTCTTATTAAGAAGGAGGGAGAACGGTTGGAGTAGTCAAAATAGAGCATCTTACTTTTCTCTTTTTGTCTTCACAAGAATTGGATGTGTAAGATGTGTAAGAGTAGGTGTAAGGCTAGTTGTAGGTAGGCATCATCATGCCATTTTATCAAATAAAATAAAAACAACCAAAACCCACTCACACTCTCTCCATTTCGGTCCAACCTCCATAAAATGGACTACCATTTTATTTTGTCAATTTGTCATTTGTCACACAATATGTCACATGTAGTATGTTACATGTTATTAATTAATTTAATGCATATTTATCACATAAATATCATTTTATAAATTAATTAATTTACATTCAACAAATTGACTAGTGATACTTGATCACATAAATAAAATGGGTCATTTAATTATAATTCACAACATCTTGTAATTATAATCAACCATTCATTCTTATCTCTATTGTTTCTCAAACAATAAACAATTTTAGTAATAAAGCATTTTCATTACTAAAATAAATCTTATTTAATCCCATTACAATAAGAGAAATATATTCTCTCTCACAAATGAATTGTTCAATTTTAAGGAATTGATTAACTTGTATCTTCATACAATTAATCAACTTTACAGATAAGGGCATCATCCTTTAGGTGTGACCTTATGGAATCAACTGGCCACCACCGTCCTACAACAGTAACGTCAAACTCTAGCAAGTCAATCGTTACCGATTAATGTAGATCAGTTGACTATATAATTGAATCATCCCTTACATATTCTTTATATGAGATTTAATTATGACATTAAATCATGTGATCGCACTATTGTTGAGGACATATTTTCCAACACTAATTGGCTTTTTTTATGCATAATAAAGCGGCATTGAGACGTGGTTTTACATGATTTACGTCACATTTACCATATTCTTAATGTCGGGTTAGAAAAGAAGCTTTGAGTGGTGTTTTGATGTAAAGGCATGTCTTGAAGTCTACCATGATACAAACATCTACAAGCAAGAAGGAAAACTAGCTAAGACATGAAGAAGTGAAAGGATGAAGCAATTGAAGATTTGAAGCATCGTTTGCATAAGGATCGACTTCAAATGAGTATATCATGAGTTCTAGAGCTCGTATCGATGCAAGGCTAAGTGGAGGTGAAATCTTATGTTCTTAGCTTTCCAACGACAGGTCACACGCCTCATTTGGCCAAGTAACGAGAGAGATATGGCCTTTTGAAAAATGCAGTCCAAGGACAAGGGCGCACCGTGCGCCTTTCCCAAAACTAAAGGGCGCACCGTGCGCCTTTTCTGGGTATTACGCGTTTTGATTACGGGCTTCCATCCAACTTAAGCCCATCATTTCCTCTTTAACCTAGGACTATATATAGGTGAATACCATTAGGGATTCACCATCTTATGCTTTATTTTGTTAATCAAGTTGTAATTGAAGAATTATCATCTAATTTGGGTTTGAGATCTATTATGGAGAACTAATCTCCTTTCTTAATCCAACTCAAAGGTGTAATCTTTGGTTGTAAGACACTCTAATCTTTCCTTAATTTGTGTTATTGTTATTAATCTCTTGAGTTTATTGTATTGAATTTTGGAAACCTTGTTTGATTATGGTAATTAAGTGTGATTTCCTTGTTACTTTTTTTTTTTGAAGGATCCTTGTTACTTAATCTTGCCAAGTTCCTTAATTTATTGTTGTTGGGTTTATTAAGTGTGATTTCCTTGTAATTCCATCTTGCAACAACTTGTCATTAGACTAATGAATGTGATTTCTTCTTGGTTTAATTGACATTGAGAGATTAATTTGTAATTGCTCATTAATTGTGATTTCATTGTGAGTAATTACACCTATTAGATTCCATTGCTTCATCTTCTTGTTATCTACCCTATGTGTGTGATTTCCACTAGGAGAACTAATAAGTTGCGTTAATTTACTAAGTGTGATTTCCTTGTGGTTGACTTCTAATTAAGAGAATTTGGAGAATTAATCTCACTAATAGGGCAATAACATTAGTTAAAAGGATTGATTGAGTGGTTTTATAAACTAAAGTGTCTCACTTTATTGAGTTGGGTTAAGTCTTCCTTAAACTTGATAAATTTTCATCTTAAAACTTGCTTGATTGATTACTTGCTACTCACTCTTATTTGAATATTGTTTTGCTTTTGTTACTTTTGAAACCCAAATCACTTTATTGAGTTGGGTTAAGTCTTCCTTAAACTACGAACATTTACTAAAGTTAAGTGCAAATGCATCATAACATCCCAAATCAGGCCTAAGTAAGGTTAGAATATAAAAGAGTCAGATGAGATCGGCTAAAGCTGGAAAAACTGAACAAATATGTCTAGACTCTTAGCATATAGGTAGTTACTAATTAAAAATAAGGAAAACAAAGGTAGCTGATAATAAAAAAAAATAATGTAAGGTAGACTTTTTAAAAATACCCCTAAATATAAGGTAATTTTTGACAAAAAAAAACCCTATAATATAATTGAAAACCGAATACAAAACCCCCCTTCTCTTGGGTACTGCATAAATTATTCACTTTTTCCATAATATAAAAGACTATAATAAGAGAAGACATTGACACGACATTAAAAGAAATGTAAAAGAGAAAATCAGGCCAAGTAATTGAATGTGTCATTTTTTTATCTAATAACTAAGTTTCAGCGCAAGATTTTTTTGTTGATTAAGTAATCTTCTTTATTGGCACAGTTTATCAAATTCGGTATGAAATGATAAGTCAGATAAATATAAGTTTATGATAATGAGATATAGTGGATTAGCTATATTAAGTGTTGGGGTTATCAAGATATATGACCTCAAAATATGTAAACTGCTTAAATTAACCTAAAATGAAAACGTGTTTAAAAGAATGTGGTAAGTTTCTGACACGCCTAAAATGTCGCTACTTAAGACGGCCAAATTAATAATTTATAAGCCATACTTAATACTAATTTAAACTAATTCTAAGACAAGTAAAGTAGTAAGAAGGGATCGTACCCAAGAGAAGGGGGGTTTTGTATTCGGTCAAAAGTGTACTGTGATGAAGCGATTGAACATACACATAGGCCCTAATTGAGTAGAATTGTCAGATGATATATATTTCATAACTAGTATAGCTCCCGCGCAATAATGCGCGGTATTTATAGAGATTTTATTTTCTACTTTATTACTTATTCATTCGAAATTTATACCATTATATTTTCATATTTCAGCTCATTCTATTTTGATATGAGAAAAAAATTAAACTCCAAAACTAATAAAAAAATTGAGTATGTCGTGAAATCTTTTTTTATTACAAAGTTAATTATTTCATTTTTAACTTTTTTCTTAAATTTTTTTAATGAAGTTTTTTCCCAAAACTAATAATATTAGTTTATTTTGCGTAGTTTATTTTCGTAGTACGATTTTTACTCATTATAGTACTTTTTGCACCAAATTTTCCATTTGTTTATCCTTAACTAAAAAACCAACCATCCTAATTTTCTTTTCCTTCTCTCTATTGTTGAATCACTAGTGTAGATCCCGTGCTAAAGCACGAAATTTTTGAGATATATGACAATACGACAATGTAAAATACTTTGGTAAAATATATTTTTGTACAAATTTTGACAAATAAGAATTATATAAAGTAGACAAACATTTGTATAGACTATAGAATGAGCAAAAATGTTAAGCCCAATACTTAAGAATAACTACCAAACATGTTAAAGCCCAATATATAGCTGAAAAAATTTGAGCGGAAAAATTCTTAGATTCACCTATTCATTTAGTAAATAGAGCATTAACCGTCTTCAACCTCCTTCAAATTCTTCAATTACGATTATTTTTCGTCTAGAGAGCATGTATTTAATTCATTAATCCATTATTAGTTATTACTATTTAAATCGACTCTTTGTTATAATTTTTAATTAGGGTTTACGTTGAATCTAATTGCGGTTAATTGGTAAGAGATGGTTTGGAGTACTTGGATGTCGCCGGCAACATAGGTAGCGCTGCCAACGAGAAGGAGGACAGAGGTGGTCGTCGGTGGCCGTCTGAAGGTAGCGGGTGCGAAAATTACTATTTACTAACAACTAACTACATGGCAGAAAGTACGTACTCAATGCAGTAAATGGATGCAGTACACAAAGCAACCCCACTCCCCATACATAAATGTAGACATGTAGTGCAAAATATCACGAGGCTTGATCTGCAGGTAGAAATAAGGCATTAATCTCCGTTATCGTTCGATATAATGGCTCCATAATGATCATAAAGTTGGTAATAGTTTTTCGTATTCTTTTCCTCACATAGATTTGTCTACACAATGCAAATACATCAATGTAGTACACCGTACCAAGCTACCACCAGTGAGACACCACCGCCGGCGACCTAGTCAGCCAGAAAACTTCCTCTCCCAACATCGACAACAAGTCAACAACCCTAAAAGTAGGGTCAGTGAAATTAGCGGGCAATGAGTGATTGAAATTAGAGAGAATACATTAGAGAGAAATCAGAGAGGGAAATGAGAGGGAAACTAAAAGGGGTAAAAATGTCAATTGTGTACTGCGATGAGTAAAATGTGTACTGCGAAAATCAGTAACCTTATTTCATTATTTTATAAAGTGTAAATATGCATAAAATCATTCTTTAAGAAAACAATTTTGAATATTATAATTTTATACTCCACATATTTTATTTTGATTAAAACATTTTATAATTTAGAATTTAATGAAAAAATCAAGCTTAAAGATAATAGTTTACTGGGAAAATCTCATTTTTTTCCTTATATAAGTAAATGGAGTTTGGAGGGAAAACTTTTGAGAATTTTTATTCTCTTAGTAGTATGGGGGATTCTTATAAATATGGAAATAATTGCTCCATAGCATAATTGAGAATGGTCATAAAGTTTGTATGATGTTTCGACTTTCGTGCAATGTGCAGACAATCTTCATTGTTTAACATGATCAATTTGAGTCTTCTGTCTTCATGATTTCTATATTGATTAACTTTAAAGATGATAGATTTGCAAGTAAGATTGATTGGGATTTTGAGAGGAATTGCAATTTTTGTTTATTTTTAGGTTAAGGGTATACAATGGAAATAATTGGAAAAAATGTACTAAGTTGAGAGTTTTGCGTAATGCGAAAATAAATTACGTTAAATAAAAGAGACAATGTAGAATTGAGGAAAACAATTTTCTTTTATTTCATTAGAAATTAGTAAAAATTATTTGAAACCGCAATTAAAACACTCAATTTACTACAGAGAATATAATTTGTATCTTCCCTCATATGTCAGTATCTTCGGACTATTTTAGTCTTAAATCAAATATTCAAAATTTACGATTAGATAAATATTTTATATTTTATACATACTAACAGATTAATTTTGTATATAATATAAAATTGTCACAATTTACAATAATTTGACATCTACTCTTCTGGAATCCGAGATCCTAGCCTCCTACGTCATACTCCTATTTCAATCTTGCTTAAGTTTATCATAAAATCTCGTTGAAGACGGCACGTATCTGTCACTTTGAAGTGACGGATACCATTTCCTCTCACAAATAACCCAAATAGAGGAGAGAGAAGCACATGGGGGTGCCCCCACCTTGTCCCCCCTATCCGTTTTGTGAGTGACATTACCCGTCACTTGCTCCGACCCGTCTTCAGCAAGATTAATTGTAAGTTTATTCTTTTGATTATGACTTCAATACAAATCATTCCCAATATGGTATGTAGGGCATAACACATGCCACCGAAGCTTTCACTGGAGATGCTAAATCAAGATATACTCCTATGTCGAAACTCAAAAGGCAAACATTGTCAATTAGCTATACTTAATAATAGTAGTTCGTATATAATAATTAGGTTAAATAAAAAATTAGTATTAGTAATATGATAAAATTCTTATATGGAGGAAATAGAAATAGTATATGACCCAAATACTCCCGGCCAGTCTCCCACATCCTGTGGAATAACAACCCAATTATGATCAATTTATCATTATACATACATAGACAGTGGCGAGTCCAGGATTTTGATTTCGGTGTAGCAAAATATATACTCAAGGTAAAATGTATAGATAATTAGTGTGAGAGTAGTAAATTTTGGTGTAGCAAATCACAAAATTCTAACCGAATTTTTCGCCTTTGGTGTAGCGGCTGCGACACCGAAGGCCTTAGTGGCCTCGCCCCAGTACATAGAGGAAATTATTTTGAACGATTACACATAGTACAACAATTGTAAACCACCCTCAAATGCTTTTACAAATCAATATATATATATATATATATATATATATATATATATATATATATATATATATATATATATATATATATATCTATCTATCTATATTAATAAAGGAAGCTTTTTTCAAGCGTTTATAGAGTTTCCAACTTTGCCGAAACACCTAAAATTAATAAATAATGCTAATTAAATCTAAATGGAAAGGAAAAAAAAAACAATTAAAAGAAAACCAAACGTACATAAACACAAAGTCCTAAAACCTATCAAATTGTATCACTCTTAGCTATAATGATAGGCATCCAACTCTTCTCTTATATTAAAAATTAAAAAAAGAAACAAGAGTTTTGTTACACTGCAAACAATACATACCTATAAAAGGTGGTTTATACGAACAGCTATACAAGTTTCGTTCGATTTTCTTTTGCTTTTTTGATTTTGTGTTATGAAGTCTATACTACGTATTTTATGTTATTTTAATTGCTTTATCGATATTATTGTTATACCCTATGTGCATATTGCTTTCTTTTTACGTACTCACCATTCATCAGTTTCATCTTTTGTTTTCTAATTTTTGCTTATTTGTAGGTCCTATGCTTTGGTTTGGTCCCGGGTATTTGAAGATAAAATTTGAAGATTTCATTTGTGTGTTTTATTTAAATAGGAATTTGAAGATTACACTCGCGTGATGGTGAAGTTGACGATCAAAGAGTGGAAAATTCCTTTGTTAATATTTATGTCTTTGTATAATAAGCTTTAAACATTTTTGTTAATTTCTGTATAGTCATGTTCTAATTTTCCTGTTAAATTTTCTGCTATTACTTCTAAAGTATTGAATCTAAATGCACGAGAAATTAGACAAAGTAGTAAAACTGAAGTATTATCTATTTGATTAGTGTTTCCATATAAAAAGTAAATGTTTCAAATTTTTACCTGTACAAGTTTTAAGCAACATCAGAAATTCGTGTTTCCATATAAAAAGTAAACGTTTCAAGTTTTTACATGTACAAGTTTTAAGCAACATCAGAAATTCCAATCGTTGTGAAATATGTAAAACAAAAAAATGTCATGTAGAAAAATATGATGGTAAGTTTGTTTAATGTTAATAAAATAATTACAATGATTTAACTATAGCCTATAAGTATAACAGTACTTGAATTCCTAATGAATTTGCTTTCTCAGAAGTTTTCAAGGTCCCATGTTAAATTAAAAGTGAGATCTGAAGCATCAGATATACTCCAACTCTTTTTGAGCTATAGGGCGGTTTTACACCAATGTAATTGTAAAACGGGTCTAGATGCGACTCTATTAGTGGCTAAAAATGGTTATAAAAAGATACTTCCTCCATTCTACAATGATCTACCCATTTACTTTTGGCTCAACAACCAAGGGAAGTAGATTAGTTGCAAATTGGCAGCTTAATTAACAAATAAAGTACAATTGATAATTGGTGGGGCAAGGCATAAACTTCCCACCAATTTCTTAATTGTACCCGGTTTTTCATGTGAGTGCAAGTTGGTGTAAAACAGTGGGAAAAATGGGAGGGAAATGAAAATTTGGATGAACTTTTAAATCTCCCACCAAATTACATCACTTCAAAGATGTGATTACCAAGACCTCAAGTCATGTTTCACCAGCTATAATAGGATTACATAACCAATGGTTCTCAAATAAAATTACACAAACAACTCTTAAACTTCTCAGAAAATTACAAGCATTAAAAAAAAAATTCAGTAAAATTACACCAACTATATTTGGGCTATGAAAAAACCAAATCTGACTGACGATCAAAGGCATAGAATCGTCTGCTTGTTGTTTGAGAGTTGCAAAAATGGTAAACCTGCACATGGGAAGATGAATGAAGTGGCAAATAAGTTCAATGTCACAAGGAAATCTGTTTTTACTATATGGTCAGCAGCAAAAAAAACAACAGAGAAGTCAAGTGGCCATCAATGTGAGGAGTAAAATAAAGGGAAAGAAGGGGAAAAACAGAAAACCTTGTCCAATAGAGGCCATAGTGGCACTTGATGTAGAAAAGAGAACAACTTTGAAGAGGTTGGGGAAGGCAATTGGGCATTCACCATCTACCTGTCATAGATGGGTAAAAGAAGGACTCATTAAGTCTCACACAAGTTCAATACATCCAGCATTGAGTGAAGACCACAAGCACATTAGGTTGCATTTTGTGATGGGCAAATTAGTCTTTGATAGGCTATTGAGGTGTATAATGTTCAAGGATATGGGTTGCATCATTCACATTGATGAAAAATGGTTTTATATGACCAATCCAAAATGTAGGTACTACATTGGCAGCAATGAAGCACTACCTTACAGAAGTTGTAAAAGCAAACGGTACATAACAAAGATCATGTTCCTAGCAGCCGTTTCAAGACCAACATACAAAGAGAATGGAGAAGTATTGTTTGATGGAAAGCTTGGTATATGGCCCTTCACTTACCAAGAACCAGCTAAGAGAAAGAGCAAGAATAGGGTGGCTGGTACAATTGTCACAAAACCAATTGAATCTATCACAAAGGCAGTCACAAAACAAGCTTTGATCAACTGTGTGATACCAGCCATTAAACAAAAATGGCCAAAGATCTCGCATCAAAGGAAATTTATATTCAAAGAAGATAATGCCAAGCCTCATATAAATGGGAAAGACAAAGATTTCTTGGAGGCAAAGAACTTCAGATGGGTTTAACATCAAATTAACACAACAACCAGCTCAATCACCTGATTTGAACATCTTAGATCTAGGTTTTTTTAGATCAATTCAATCATTACAAGACGAAAATCCAGCAAAGACAGTTGAAGAGTTGGTGAAGAAAGTAACAGAAGCATATGAATCGAAAACATTGAAACACTAGATAATGTGTTCTTAAGTTTACAGGCTTGTATGGTGGAAATTATGAAAAAAAGAGGGCACAATAACTATCCACTTCCACATTTGGCAAAGGCTGCACAAAGAAGACAAGGGACACTTCCTAGAGATTTAACAGTTGATGAAGACTTGGTGAAAGAATGTATTCAATTTTTAATTACATGTGGATTGATAGGTGAACTAGATCAATTAATGTTGGACCTAGGCATACAAGTCCCCTTTTGAACAAGTTAGGTGGTTGTTTGATTGATAAACTTGCATCAAGAAAGTCTTAAGCATGAAAGTTTATCAAGGCAAACATAAGAACCTAAGAATGACATTTTGTAATGGACTATGAATGAACCATGTAAGCACTCATTTTGTAATGGACTATGAATGAACCATGTAAGCACTCATTTTGTAACGGACTATGAATGAAATTTCAAGTTTTTATGCTTAATGCATTGTTACTCTCAGCAAGCAACTTTTCCTCATTGAGTAACCTGACCACATATAAATGCCTCTTCAAGAGGAGACATAACATGGAAACTCAGAAATAAAAAAAACCAAGTAACTCAACATGTAATGCCTCTTGGTGGCAGCAAATATGGGTCAGTAAACCTAAGAATAAGTTACCTCGACATGGCTACAAATAATGGTGTCATTACTAGCAACAACATGGAGCACTTATTTTAGGTTTATTTGACTATTGCCATTAACTGGTGTACACCAACACATAGACAACCTCTCAGTCAAGTGGAGACCTTCATTGAGGTTGAGTCTTACAGCAACTTAGACAACAGGTAGATCATTGTGAAATGGCCCATGTTAGGAAATGGGTAGATTATTGTAGAATTGGTGAAAGCAAGCATACAAAACAGACTATCCAAACAAAACATAGTCAGCAGTCAAAATTTACAGTCCACCAGAAATTCACAGTATCCACAAACCAGAGTCAGCAAACATGGAGCACTACCCATACTGAAAACAGAATAAACAGGCCAGCATTTACAGTCCACCAGAAATTCACAGTATCCACAAACCAGAGTCAGCAAACATGGAGCACTACCCTAACTGAAAACAGAATAAACAGGCCAGCATTTACAGTCCACCAGAAATTCACAGTATCCACAAACCAGAGTCAGCAAACATGGAGCACTACCCATACTGAAAACAGAATAAACAGGCCAGCAAAAACAGTCCACCAGACAACCAGAAATTCGTCAGTAAAACTAGATATGCATTTTAAACCAAAGTCAACCAGATAGTCATAAAAACAGATATGCATTTTAAACAGATATGCATTTTGAAATCCAGCAACAACAGTCAACCAGATAGTCACAGTAAAACAGAATGGCATTTTAACCCGCATATTAACAAATCAACATACAAATTCCCCAACCAATCAAAATCAGGCGAAAACATCATCTAAATCAGACGAAAACAAAAATTAAACGATTAAAGGAAGGGTATTAGAACAAAACCTCCCTTTTTAGCAATTTTTATTCATCCTTTCCAACTGTCTCGCATAAAAAGCATTGAATTTCTTCGTCATTGGTGACAAATCACCAGATTTGGCAGCAGTTTTCAGCTTATCAGCATCAAAATCATACAGTTCCTCAACTGCAGCATCAGATTACACACAATAAGTCAATCGCACAATAAAAGACAAAATTTTTTTTGAAAAAACTTCAGAAAATGCGAGTTTATCAAGTGATCTAACAGTTCATACCTCTCTTTTGATCTTTCTTCCTCTTTTTTTCTACAAAGTTGGTATAATACCGGTTAAACTTTACAGATGTAGGTGACAAATCACCAGATCTATGACATTCAGGAGTGATCTCCTTCTCTTCGACACATGCATCAATGCATTTATCACAATCCAACAATTTCTCACCAGAAATACTGAGATCCACAGGTATAGAATCAGGAACGACGGTGTTTGACGCCAGATTTAACGCCGAGGTAGCCTCCGTGTCGTCATCAATGTCGGAATCTAGCAGTGAACCATATCCAGAATACGTATCCGGGGCAACATGACCAACCCCGGGTACAAATAGCAAATGATCAAGTGATGAATGATAGGAAGGCTCTGATTTAGGATTATTTTTCGACATTAAGAGAAGGAAGGAAGGTAGAGATAAGGAAGGAAGGAAGAGATAAGGATGATGACAAACGGCGGAAAAAGCAGTAGGAATTTTTAGGGTTTCTTAGGAAGTTTCTAGAGAGAGGGAGAGAGTAGGTTTGAATAAATGAGGGTAGAGAGAGGGAGGAAAATGGGGTATATGGGAAATAACGAGGGAAATCAGGGAAAATAAGGAGGGAGTCATTAGTAATATAGGTTAGGTTGATTATAATTAGGGAAATAGTTAGGTGTGTTAATTGTGGCATTTTTTGTAAATAATGAAGGGTCATAAGGATACTTTGGTCATTTTTTTGTTCCATAAGTAGAAAGAATAGAAATGGGTAGATCATTGTGAAATGGCCCAAATAGGAAAATGGGTAGATCATTCAAGAATGGAGGAAGTACGATTTTACGATAAATTTGGGTAAAACCGCCTCATACAAGTATATTTGAACCGTTTATATCAAAACGACTACAATTAAAGTTTAATCTTCAAGTTTAGTATACTTACTTAGAAACGAAAAGTAATGCCTTTGCCTTTTTTTGAAAGGAATATTATTAGATCTTAGATATTTGTCATTTACTTCATTTATTGTCATCTTGAGTATAAAATTTATTTGTATCAAAATTTCAATATGTTTGAAAGAGATTTGTTTGCATGAGATAATACTTTGAGTTATTGAGTACGATGTTTATTCAATATTTACATGAAATTGAACTCTAGGAGGTGTTATAAACTCTTAACTAAAATTGGAACAAGAGAATGAATCTTATTATAGTAAGGTAAATTATCAATATATCTTTGTTGATGGGTAGGAATGCCATTTTTTTACAACCAGATAGCATAATTGTGTAATTGTGGGAGCAACAGTGTTACAATTTACATGTGTGCAAGAGGACTTCAGCTCTCAATGCTGCCTTCGGTGAACTTGCATAATCGCGAGATTAAGACAAGATATTATTTCTAGGCCTGTGCATTGCACAGGCATTAAATCTAGAGTCCAACTCTTTTGAAACACTTTGGAGCCAGAAACTATATCTTTTACGAATCACTTCGTGATAAGATAAAGAAAATAACATAATGTGTTTGACTATGATACAAAAAGAAGATAATGTTGGGGTTAGTGTCCTTAACAGTTAGTGCAAGGACTTATAAACCTCTAAAAGGATCAAAGGGTATACTTTGTATCATAATCAGTTGATCCACGTTTATCAATAACGGTTGGCTTGCTAGATAAGTTTGACGTTATTGTCATACAGATGGCGGTGATCAACTGGTCCCTAAAAGTCACACCTATAGGATACGTCTTGAGTGATGTGACGGTATGAAAATACAGTCATGTAGATGCCAAATTTGACTAACCAGTTAGTCTGAGTTATTTGACTAATAAATTAGTCAAAATGTGATGTTGAGATTTTATATTTAATACGGATTAAATATCATGGGCTAAAGGCGAATTAACTTGATTAATTCGTAAAATTAAATATAAGCGTTTTATATTTAATTAAATGTGTATTGAATATAATTATACAATACTGTTTTGTCGGACATGTATTAATAATTCAACTAACCCGTATTATTAGTTGATGCCTTAATTTCCGATAACCGATAACAGTTTATAATAAAACCGCGTCATATACACTTAGCGAATTATGGACCGGACCACGAGTTTAAGTGAAGAGAAAATGAAAAGCCCATATGGGCTCCCTCTCCACGGTTTGGCCGAATTAGAGAGACCATAAGGAGAGCTTTCTCCTTTCACTAAAACCTAATTCATTCTTGCAAAATAATTAGGGTTTTTGGGAATTGTGCCTCCTAAATTCCGGATCTCTCATCCAACACAAATTCACAAAAACTAATCCCCTCGATATTGCAAGTCAATTAGGGGATTGTATCTAGCACAAGGGCATTACTCGGACATCTTGGGTGCATCGTTTAGGAGGAGATTTGCTTTAATCTCTCATTGCCTTATTGCACTAGGACCGAAGGTTATTTCTACATCTTTATCGTTTTCATCATGTTTTTCGTTTATGACTATAAACTACATATATATTTTGCGTTATAATCCTTAATTCGAAGGGTAGTATACGGATATTAACCCACAAGTGGTATCAGAGCGAGGCCACGCAAATTTTTATATGTGTTTTTCATTAAACGATTTTGAAATCGATGAATTTTGGTAAAAAAAAATATGTCTCGGCTGATTTTTTTTTTGTCTCGGCAATTTCATGTTGCTGCGTTTTTTTTTTTTGTGTGTTGGGATCCGTGTCTAGTTTACACGGTTGTAATTTTGTCTTGTTTTTCATTTTAATCTTTGAATATTGCATTGTAATCGATATTCATTGCGATATAAAGAAGATCCGTCAAAATGATTGCATCAAATTTCGTGTGGCACATTTTTTCTCTCAAAAATTTCTGGAAAACCGTGCCTTGATGTTCACGGCCTGTTTTTTTTTCTGTTTTTGCATTGATTTGCGTGCCATACATTTATGTTAGATCGTTCGATCTCATGTTTTCGTGTTGTTCTTAGCGATTTGTTGTTTTAATCGATAATTACAACAAAATGTGAAGAACATGTCAATTGTTTTTTTTTATTTTAATCCGGATTAGAATAAATTGCAATTGTGTTTTTATCAAACCGTTTTGTTTTGATCTTTAGTTGCTCACGATTTGAGCCGTGTAAAACTTGTTTTTGGCCCTAATGGCTCTCGGCATTTTCTGCTAAAATAAAAAAAAAAAAAAATTTTTTTTGGAGGCCCCTGGTACTGTTCACGTACAGTACAGAAGAAAAAAAAAAAAAAAAAAATTTCTTTTGTTTTTTTTTCGGCCTTTTTAATGCATAAAATTTCTTTTATGCTCTCGCTTGATTAGTGAAACGGTTCACCCACGTAAAATAAAGTTACATTAACATGATTTATTGTAACGGATTATCTCGGATTAAAATTAACTTGACTGAAGCGGTTTTGCCATGTAATTTTAATTATCTTTGGTGGTTTGGATAAAATTAAACATAATTACGGAATTATGTCACGAATAATTTTAATTTTAGTTGATGCATTTTATTTATCGTTATTGTTTATTTTGAATGTTTTGAATGCCTTTTAATTACGTATTTAATTATTTTGCAAACGGTTGTAACTTAGTGTGGCCTTAGTAGAACGTGTTACCGTAATGATGGAACACGGTCTTGGTTGTATTTTGAGATCTCGTATCTCCATTTTATTTCTTTTAATTACAGTTTTATTTAGAATGTAAATAGGTTTATATTTGTAAATTTTAAATTGTAATTTTGAGAAGACTAAAGTTGGAGGCCGGATGCTCACTCCCGCTACATGGATCAAGATGGAACATCAAGACAAGCTTCTCGGGTCCAACGGTGGATTCCAAAGTTGTTTTATGTTTTATTTTACTAGGATAGGCCACACTAGGAAATTTTATTTACGTATTGCATTCATTTATTTATTTTTCGTATCGATAATATGCATCATATTCCGCCTAAAAACCAAACCACCTAATTATTGCATGAAAACTGACACATATAGAGGTCACGAGTTAGTTTTCATTGACATTCTCATGTCACACGATTTTAAGCCATCACCTAAATTGATTCATTCACGCAGACGCTAGTTATTCGTTCACTTAAAATGAATTATAATTAAGTTGATGGGATCTTCCTCGTATAAACAAAAATTGAGAACGGTCTTTATAGGTCAAACTCCAATGAGTCCCTTCTTCGTCGGTAGGCATACTATGACCCCTTCTACGTCGGGTAAGTTGGAACTGATTGACCTATTTTATCTCAACACTATGGTCACTCGTGCACGATCCCTGTGACTATGGTGGACTATAGATAGGATTTACGGAAATCTATCGACCAAGAGTTCTTCCTAAGAAATTAGCTAAACAGTTGGCTTATCAATTTACCGAAATTGAGTCTTGGGATCACTTGTATCATTCTTGAGGGAGATCAATTATGCAAGTGCAATGAGTCTACACGATTAAAATGTATTTTAATAGACTTAAATCACCTCGATGAGTTGCTTATTTCGTTTTGTTTTTCTTTCTTTTTCGTGTAGATCACTTAATTTTAAAACTCGCTATAACAAATGGTCGTCCAAGTAACGACCCAATGCCAAGTGCCACATTGGACCGTGAGTCCTGGCTTAGGATCTTCATGAGTCGAGATGAATCGCCTACTCGATCAAGAATGACGGATCCAACTTCGCGGACCGGGAGGCGGCATTACGGAATGCCGCCGCCGCCGACGGAAAGCTCGGGATATCCGCTGAGCCCATGCCGTTAAACCCAGGCCCCACGGCTGGAATAAACGAGATCGACAAGTATAACGATTTCGCTTTAGAAGCTGGTGCGGTAAAGAACGTACTTATTTTTGCAATGGAACCCAATTTGCAGAAACGCTTCATAGCCCAAGGTGCAAACAAGATTTTCACCACGCTCACTAAGGAATTCTCGAAAGCACCGAGAATCGTGACCTATGAGCATACCACTCGCTTCTTTGATGCGAGACTCCCGAAGGGCCAACCGGTTAGCCCACACATTCTCAAAGATGATTGAGAATGTCGAGAAGTCGAGACCTTTAATCGTAACATCGCGAGAATATTGTTATCGACCGTATTCTTCATTCACTCCACGATGGTTATTCGCAATTCAGAGCGAATTACTATATGAATGATTTGAAGAAAACTCCCCATGAATTGCACTCCCTCCTCGTACGCACCGAGAAAGGACATGAAGTTCAGTGGGAGCTCGAAACAAGATGTTCTCGTTGTGTCAAACAAAGGGAAAGGTAAGGGCAAAGCTCCCGCAAAACCTAACAAAGAGGTAAGGCGAAGTTCAAGAAGTCGGGTTCGGGAAGAGTGGTCCTAGTGAGGCGAGTAACTCATCGTGCATGACAAAGAGCAAGAGTGAAAACATGGAATGCCACCATTGCCACAAGATCTGGCATTGAGACGCACATGTCCTGTTTATCATGAGGACTTAAAGGCAGGTCGTGTTAAACCCGTTGGTATGTCTTCTCTCTCTTCTACTTTTATTCATATGATTGAGATTAACCACGCAAGTTACGGAACTTGGGTACTTGATACCGTGGTTCTCATCCGTGTAATCATGTGCGGGGGCTCCGAAACATCGAACCCCTCGTAAAGGGTGAGGTGGACCTGCGTGTTGGGAATGGAGCAAGAGTAGCTGCCATCTCCAAGGGGACATATGTGATCCAGCTTCCAAGCGGATTTGAGTTGTCTTTATATGATCGCTATTATGTTCCTAGTCTTTCCAAAAACATTATTTCGGTTTCAAGCTTGATAAACTTGGTTTTTCATTTGTAATAGAAAACAATGCTTGCATTTTCTCATTACACGATATGATTTACTGGCAAGGCGCTTTCCATGAACGGAATTTATGTTTTAGATCGGACACGGAAATATTACACGTAATGAATAAAAAGTTAAAGGTTGGTGACAAAGATCAAACGTATCTATGGCACGGCCGTATGGGACACATTAATGAGAAACGCGTAAAACAGCTCATCAAACATGGAGCTATCTCGGCCTTTGATTTTCAATCTTTTGGCACGTGTGAATCATGTCTCATCGGTAAGATGACTCGGATTTCCTTCAAAGGTGTTGGAATGCGCGCTGCTGACCTATTAGGGCTCATACACACGGATGTATGTGGTCCTATGTCAATCACCGCACGAGAAGGCTATAGATATTTCATCACTTTCACGGACGATTTGAGTAGATATGGCTATGTCTACTTAATGAAGCACAAAAGTGAATCCTTTGAGAAATTCAAGGAATACCAAAATAGGGTACAGAACCTATTAGGTAGAAAGATTAAAACACTACGTTCGGATCGTGGTGGCGAGTATCTTTCTCACGAGTTTGATCAACACCTAAAGGACTCGGGGATTGCCCTACGCTTAACTCCACCGAACACCTCAATTGAATGGTGTGTCCGAACGGAGAAATCGAACACTACTTGATATGGTTCGATCCATGATGAGTCACACGGTTTTACCTCGATTCATTATGGGGTTATGCTCTTATGTCGCCGCTCTAATACTTAACCAAGTCCGTCTAAAGTCATTGACAAGACTCCATATGAACTATGGAAGGGAACGGTCCCCAACTTGTCCTTTATACGGGTTTGGGGCTGCGAGGCTTATGTCAAGTGGAGACACGAGGATAAGCTCGGCCCGCGATCGGTCAAGACATTCTTTATAGGTTATCCTAAAGGAACCCTTGGTCATTACTTCTATTCGCCAACCGAACAACGTGTTTTTGATGCGGCTAGTGCGACATTCTTAGAGAAGGAATTTCTCGAGAATGCAAAGAGTGATAGAACCTTCGACCTGTCGGAGATTCCAGAACCAAATACCGAGCAATTATTGGAGGAACCTATTCCTTCAATCCCGGCTATGTTAACATTCCTGAGGAACCTAGGAGGTCGGGAAGAGTCTCTATTCCTCCGGACAGATACATTGGTATGGTCGAGGAACATGACATAGATGACGTTCTACTCTTAACGAGTAGTGAACCCGCAACCTATAAAGGTGCCATGACAAGTTCTCGACTCAAAGCTATGGCTTGAGGCCATGCAATCCGAGATGGACTCCATGTATGAGAACAACGTGTGGGATCTTGTTGACTTACCCGCTAAGGTTCGTCCCCTTCAATGCAAATGGCTTTACAAGATAAAGCATTCTGTGGAAGGTCAAGAAGATATCTACAAAGCACGACTAGTTGCTAAAGGTTTCACCCAAGTGCCAGGTTTGCACTACGATGAGATTTTTGCACCCGTAGTCATGCTGCGTTCCATTCGGATTATCTTAGCGATTGCCGCTTTTCATGACTATGAAATTTGGCAAATGGATGTGAAAACCGCCTTCTTAAACGGCTTTTTGGAGGAAGAGTTGTACATGGTACAACCCGAAGGTTTCATCGATCCTAAACATCCTAAGAAAGTGTGCAAGCTTAAGCGTTCCATTTATGGACTTAAGCAAGCATCAAGGAGTTGGAATCATCGCTTCGACCAAGTGATAAAAGACAATGGATTTACTCGATCGGTCGAGGAACCATGTCTATATATCAAGTCGAGTGGGAGCAAGATTGTCTTCCTAATATTGTATGTTGACGACATACTCCTGATTGGGAATGACATACCTCTCTTAACTTCGGTGAAAGTATGGTTGAAAAACCATTTCCAGATGAAAGATCTGGGAGAGGCACAGAGAATTCTAGGCATCCGTATCTATCGAGATAGATCACGACGGATGTTATCTCTCGATCGAGTCTTACATAGACAAAGTCCTGGAGAGATTCAAAGATGACTAACTCCAAGAAGGGGTTTCTTCCTATGGCTCCAGGGGTGCATTTGAGCAAGTCTCAGGCACCAGAGACACCGGAAGAGAAAGAGCGCATGACACGGATTCCTTATGCCTCGGCAATAGGATCAATCATGTATGCCATGATATGCACACGTCCGGACGTGGCATATGCATTGAGTATGACAAGTCGATTCCAACAGCAACCAGGTGAACCACATTGGTTAGCTGTCAAGAACATTCTTAAGTACCTCCGGAGGACTAAAGATTGGGCATTGACTTATGGAGGCTCTCCAAAGCTATGCGCAACCTTCTGTGAGATGCTAGCTTCCAAACGGATCGAGATGACTCGAAATCTCGGTCCGGATTCGTTTTTACTCTTAATGGCGCTATGCAGTCACCGGAAGAGTTCCAAGCAAACGATTCTGATTCTACGATCGAGTCCGAGTACTATGCCGCGTCTGAAGCTACAAAGGAAGCGATATGGATGCGTCAATTCTTACATGGACTATCCGTAGTGCCTAGTTCGAATGACCCGATCACCATCTATTGCGACAATAGTGGTGCCATCTTCCAGGCTAAGGAGCCAAAGTCTAGCAACAAGTCTAGACATGTACAACGGAAAGCTCATCTAATCCGGGATTACGTGGAGCAAAAGGAAGTAGTGATAGAAAAGATTGCTACAGATGATAACATAGCAGATCCTCTCACTAAACCATTACGACAAGATAAGCATGAAGGGCACGTTAATTCCATGGGAATTAAACGTGTTCCTAAGTTGTAGTACTCTTTTATGGATTAGATTCATTCGCTTTTGTACTCTATACAACCTCATCGTTTTGATATTTATATATTTTGTTTTTCATGTGGATTTGTATGACAAATTTTGAACACCACAAAGTGAACTGAACGAACATTATATTTTTCAGTCCTTAATTGCCCACATGAGCTGATAACTCTGGCAATTATTTTGTGACGTTGGTTGATGGTGGGTTCAACGAGCCATAAGTCAACAGTTGACCGACCAATCACGAGGCGATTTATACGGATATTTCGTAGGACACAATTGTGACATCGACGTGGAGTCCTAAATGTTTTATAACATTCGCGCCTTGGTCGTGGATAGGACTGCCATGGTGATCCTAAGAGTCGATTCTTTGACTATCGACTGTCTCTTGAGACTACGGCAGATTTTGGGTGACTTTGGTTTCTTTCTCACGGTCATCCGTAACAGGGGCCAAGTAGATTTTTTCTTGGTCATTTCATGTTGTGCTTAGATCGGAAGGAGTCGAGTTGAAGGAAATATTCAGCCTTTATCGTGTACTTTCGATATTTCTCGGGGCCACTCGAGGAGTCAGAATCGAAATGCATGGCCATGCTCGGATACGGATTCGTTTTATCGGTTAAGTTACTCTCTAGTCGGGAAACCACTCTAGATACAGATCGATTGTAAAATACGACCTTTGCGGATCCAGATCTGCAAATTGTTTTACATTGAGTGGGAGAAATTTTAAATGAATATGAGAATCGGTTATCGCACATACACTTGTACGGACAAGTGGGAGTTTGTTGGAGCTTGTGTCCTCCAGTTAGTGCGGATAACGTCATTGCACATACACTTGTACGGACAAGTGGGAGCTTGTTGGGGTTAGTGTCCTTAACAGTTAGTGCAAGGACTTATAAACCTCTAAAAGGATCAAAGGGTATACTTTGTATCATAATCAGTTGATCCACGTTTATCAATAACGGTTGGCTTGCTAGATAAGTTTGACGTTATTGTCATACTGATGGCGGTGATCAACTGGTCCCTAAAAGTCACACCTATAGGATACGTCTTGAGTGATGTGACGGTATGAAAATACAAATCATGTAGATGCCAAATTTGACTAACCAGTAGTTCGAGTTATTTGACTAATAAATTAGTCAAAATGTGATGTTGAGATTTTATATTTAATACGGATTAAATATCATGGGCTAAAGGCGAATTAACCAGTTAATTCGTAAAATTAAATATAAGCGTTTTATATTTAATTAAATGTGTATTGAATATAATTATACAATACTGTTTTGTCGGACATGTATTAATAATTCAACTAACCCGTATTATTAGTTGATGCCTTAATTTCCGATAACCGATAACAGTTTATAATAAAACCGCGTCATATACACTTAGCGAATTATGGACCGGACCACGAGTTTAAGTGAAGAGAAAATGAAAAGCCCATATGGGCTCCCTCTCCACGGTTTGGCCGAATTAGAGAGACCATAAGGAGAGCTTTCTCCTTTCACTAAAACCTAATTCATTCTTGCAAAATAATTAGGGTTTTTGGGAATTGTGCCTCCTAAATTCCGGATCTCTCATCCAACACAAATTCACAAAAACTAATCCCCTCGATATTGCAAGCCAATTAGGGGATTGTATCTAGCACAAGGGCATTACTCGGACATCTTGGGTGCATCGTTTAGGAGGAGATTTGCTTTAATCTCTCATTGCCTTATTGCACTAGGACCGAAGGTTATTTCTACATCTTTATCGTTTTCATCATGTTTTTCGTTTATGACTATAAACTACATATATATTTTGCGTTATAATCCTTAATTCGAAGGGTAGTATACGGATATTAACCCACAGATAAGTAATTTACTCCTATAATATGATAAGATTTAATATTGTGTTTGTATACAACTCTGATATGGGCATTGGCAATAATGATAGAATTATGAAAGATTGAATTTCATTGATTTGAATTGCATACATTACATTCATGATGGGCATACATTATATACTAATATTGCAGGAGCTAGACTAAACCTAATGTGCTATAGAGTAGCCGTCAAATATACAAGCTAGCAAATAATTGAAATATATACAATGACTATAATTGAAAGATACGTAAAAGATATTATATTATGTATTGATTCTATGCAATATTCTCTATACGCTCCCGCAAGATGGACGTCCTCGAAGAGTAAGTACAATCTTGGAAAGTAGAAGATGAATATGAATGTGAAGCTTGTTGGAAGTCGTTAGGAAAGTTTGATTGAGGTTTGCGACGATGGCAGTTGTATCAGAGTTGGTTTCGGTAGATAGAGGTTGGAGGTTTGGGTGAGGAATAAGTGATCAGGGTCGTTTTGGTTGGAGCACGCAAACATGGTGACAAGGACTAGTAGACCCATCGGTAGGAGTCATGGAAGGGCGGGTGGGCCTAGTATAGTATGGAGTTGCGGAGAAGCATATGGATGAGTACAAGAATGCAGAAGCATGAGGAAACGGTGGGATGTAAAATTTGTGGGAGATTTTTTTTTTTATTGCAGGGAAGGTGGGTCAAGGTTGACATGTGGTTTTGCTGTAACAGGGGACAATGATGGTCCGGTGGTGACGAGGTTATGACGAGATGAAGGATGTTCCGGTAGTATTGGCGTAGCGAGAGCTGCGGTGGTTTATTCTCAACGTGGTTGGTGAAGACGGATCCAATGATACCGGTTGTGAAGAGGATAGTTTTTTTATTTATTTATTTTTTTTTTTTTTTTTTTTTCTGCGGTGGTTTATTCTCAACGTGGTTGGTGAAGACGGATCCAATGATACCGGTTGTGAAGAGGATAGTTTTTTTTTTTTTTTTTTTTTTTTTTTTTTTTTTTGGGAGAAAATAGGGGTTTAATAGAATGAGAGGGTAAAGTTTAAATGGAGATTTTATGCATGAAAGAAAAGGAGTGGAGGAAACAGGGAAACGTGAACATTTTTTTTTTTCCTGAGAAATAATTAAGTAGATATAAAGAAAAGGTATTATTGATATTTTGAGGGTTTATGGTAAATAGGGTGTGGTGAAAAAAATAGTATAAGATGGGCAGTGAGCCAAGTTTGTAGGGGTGACGGCGAGAGTGGCCAAGTTTGTAGGGGTGTCCGCATGGGCGATTGAGTTTAAAGGAGTGATCGGTTCATGCGATCAAGGATGAGTTGGTATCGTTGATAGCAAAGTGTGTAAGGGGTGGCCAAATTGGCAACAAAGTTTAAAGGGGTGGTCACGTGAGTGACCTGGTTTGTAAGGGGAGGTCACAGGTGACCAATTTTGTAAGGGGAGGCTAAGGTGAACAAGTTTCTAAGGGTTGGTTTGGTCTAGTAGTTAGACCAGATTTATAAAGGGGTGGCCATGTGTGACCAAATTTTCAAGGGGTGGTCGAATAGTTGACCAGATTTATAAAAGGGTGGTCATGTGGGCGACCAAATTTGTATGGGGTGGTCATGAGTTACCAGGTTTTGCGCAACCAAGTTAATAAAGGGGTGGCCATGGGAGACGAAGTTTAAGTGGTGGTCATGGGTGATAAAATTAGGGGTTGATCGTTTGATCGGATAGTTTGATGCAATTCTTGTGGTAGCGGAAGACATAATAAGTGTGGTGGGCGGTGGTAGCGGAAGAGGATCAACTCTTAAGGCGTTAACCTTTATCAAGAGCACGAGGCTCTGATAGCATGATAGAATTATGAAAGATTGAATTTCATTGATTTGAATTGCATACATTACATTCATGATGGGCATACATTATATACTAATATTGCAGGAGCTAGACTAAACCTAATGTGCTATAGAGTAGCCGTCAAATATACAAGCTAGCAAATAATTGAAATATATACAATGACTATAATTGAAAGATACGTAAAAGATATTATATTATGTATTGATTCTATGCAATATTCTCTATAAATAATACGTTGGAAGTTTTTTATATAAAGCTTGACTTCTTCTATTCTCTCTATATGCATATTCAAGTCGTTTTTTTTTTTTTTTTTGTTTTATATTATTTGTTGGTAGTCTATTCTGTTTATATATTAAATTATCGAAATGCAAATTTAACAATTTCATACGGGGTAATGATAAGTCTGTCTATAATCTGTGTGTTTGTTGTGCCTTTTCTTCTTATTTTTTTAGTTCTCTAATTTTGTACCACTTGATTTTGTTTGTAGGTACTCTATTTACAATTGACAAATAATTCATGATTTTACTCGAACGTACACAAAGAACAGGAGAATCGGAAACGGGTGAATTTCAGTTGATCAATATGACTCGGTGATTATTAGTTGTGAAAAGGTTACTCCATATTTTTGCAAGGTGTTTACTAATGTAAACTACTCATGTGTTTACTTTGTTTCTGATTGTAGCTTTAAAAGTTAGTTTTATGTATTTGTTCTGATTGTAGATTGCTTTATTTTTCCTTTTGAATACCTAGCTTTTTTATATTTTAATGAATGTAAACTAATCGTTTTTACTTTGTTTCTGATTGTAGCTTTAAAAGTTAGTTTTATGTATTTGTTCATTAATTGTTGATTGCTTTATTTTTCCTTTTGAATACCTAGCTTTTTTATATTTTAATAAATGAGTAAGACTGACTGTTATGTTTCGCCGTTTAGGTGATTTACATTGGTCTAATTATAAATTGAATGAGCTTATGAAGAATGTAAATTCTTCAACGTGAAAAATAAATGTGATCGACTTTTCGAGAAATTTATTTCACTAAGTCTTTATAGTAAGCAGAGATTGTGTTTTAATCTTATTAGAAGTTTACTATCTTAAGACCGTATCTTAACATTTTATTTTGTTTTATTATATTATCTTTTTAAAATGAATAATCATGATGTATATGGAATATTATAAAAAAATATTACAAACAAATTATTTAAGTATATCGTATTGATTGAGCAGAGAGTTTTCTACTCTTAATTTTCGTATCGATAAACCACACAATATTATACTCTACGTATTGAATACTACAATTGTTTTTGTTATTACTCATAAAATTTGTTGTTTGCATATAAGGTTATATGGTACGTGTGCATGCAGTAAATCGGGTTTATTGACGATGGTCACGGCGATTAAGCTTGGATTTCCCACTAAAACTCCTCTATTATTTGTTTGAGATATAAAAGAATTACTATTACGTTATTAGCAATAGCTAAAAAAGCTTTCTTTAATAATATAGATAGATAGATTTTTAGCTATTGTAAATATCTCCAAGGACTTCAATTATAAAAAATAAAAAATAAAACGAATATGTATATACATCTTAGCTGTAGCTTCCCAACTTCATTAGCATTAGAAGTGTGATTAAATCAAAATTCAACCTTAGTATATGTATATAAATAAACACCTCTTTCACGGTTTTTCAATTCTTCCATCTATTTCCATCTAAGAAATTTGGTACCTTTTCATGTTATAACTCCTTTAACTTTATTTTAATACTAATCTTGTGCTTATTACTCAATGTTTCTTTGTTTTGTAGGACTTACCACGATGTACATATGCTATTACAAATATATACGTTTACGGGTGAGTTTCTTTGACTTAACATCAGAAATTCATAAATTTTATGGTTATAAACTTATAATGGATCATTTTTATGTTTAAGAGTAATTTTCATTTTTTTCCGTTGATGCCATCTAATCTTAATGAGTTTCTTATCTAACATTTACGTTTAAAAGTGTTGGTTGTTTCGTGGTTCTAAATTTCTTTTGTTTTTTCACGTTGTGCATTCATATCTTAATTAATAGAATTTCATATAATTTTTGTGATTATCAACTATGAGTAATTGCTTTACTAGAAAAGTTGTAACAGTTTGTCTAGCGACGGAAGTACAAAGTACAAAGGTCCTACTCCGATGCAAGTTGACGAGGGTAAGTCGATCGCTTGCGAGATTTGTGTAATGTCAAATTGTAAGGACATACTCCCTCTATCCCGGTTTCTGTTTGTTTGTCTTATCTATGTAAGTATAAATGCTAATTACGTGGTTGCTACAATAAAGATCAAATATCTGGTCATGAAATATCAATGATAATGATGGTTACTAATGTTTTATTTGCTTTTGTAGGTGATGAAAAAACGATGACACGTATATGTATGCTTACCTAAACAACAAAAAAATGGTTAATTTAAGTTCATTG
The DNA here is from genome assembly GCF_048544455.1 of Silene latifolia. Lineage (NCBI taxonomy): Eukaryota > Viridiplantae > Streptophyta > Magnoliopsida > Caryophyllales > Caryophyllaceae > Silene > Silene latifolia. Next base: position 71,874,752 of record NC_133529.1, on the reverse strand, counting down.
AAGCATATATGTTCTATTTACTCTCCATTTATGTAAAAAATTTGGTTTTAGGCGTTCAATAATCCAAATAATTTATTTTTCAAATATCTCGAAACTCTTATAAAGTATAAGAAAGTCTTTGTGAACATAAGGAGTATTCATATTCTTTAGCGTGGTGTTTATAGAGGGAGAGGAAGAGCTAAACATAATTTACATAATGAATTGGTTAAGGACATGTTAAAAGTATAGTAAACCCTATGAATGCCAAGTATGATTTTTTGTTACAAGAGATCCACGTAAACTCATCAAGTTTGACTTTTAATTATATTTATATGACCTTAAGAAAATTAAAATAACATTAAAAATAAATAAATCTGATTTTTTTTTTATTTCGAGTTTATGTTGTCTCCATAACAAAAAAAAAAACGGAAAGAGTAAGTTATAAAATTACTGAACTTACAATTGGTAGTCGTCTCAATACTAAAATGACAAAGCGGGTGATCATAATGAGAGACTTAAACTCACACACTAAGATAAGGAAAATCAATGTTAACCGTTGTTTGTTAAAAAAAATGTTTTAACATCAGCATGACTTTCATTAATTTTTTTTACTATTTTATTCATATATATTTTTTCTTACCGCTATAACTACTCCATGTACTATAGACCTAATTACCGATAGTGGCAAAAAATTTAGTAGTTAAGCCCTTTTTTTTTACACGTTCAGTTCAGCTCTATTTTTTCTAGCTTAATTTCAGCTTATTTCAATTCAGCTCAATTTTATTTAGTTCATTTTAGCTCAGCTCTATTCAGTTCAGTTTAACTCATATCTTCACAAATTAACTCTTTTCGGCTCTATTTAGTTCAGTTCAGCTCATATGTTCACAAATTAACTTTTACTTAAATTCCATTCAGTTCAGTTCAGCTCAACTCCATTCAGTTCAGTTAAGAACACAGCGTAAGAGTATTACATCATAATAAGTTCAGTTGAGAAAAGTTGCCCCTCTAAGTTCAGTTAAGAAAAGTTAAGCTCCTACAAGTTTCGTTCAACTCCTATAAATTCAGTTCAAAAAGTTAGCTCAGTTAATACCCATTTTTCTATAAGTTAAGCTATAAATCCAGTTTAGTCCTATAAGTTCGATTCAGAGAAAGTAAGCTCTTTTAAATGAGCTTAGCTTCTATATGTTCAGTTTAGCAAAATTATGTGCAAAAGAACAAAGCCTTAAAGTATTATTACATCATAACAGATTATTACAAGTTGGACCGGGCATCGCCCGGGCATTAAATCTAGTCTATCTAGTATATTAATAAAGGAAGCTTTTTTCAAGCGATTATAGAGAGTCCAACTTTCTCGAATTACCTTCAAGAAAAAAAAAAATATTAAATTGTTTTGCGGTTGAGAGTTGTACTCTAACTCCATCATGTTTGTCATACAACTCATTATTGGAATAAAAAAAATTACAATGAGAGATACCCGTGTGTTAAATTGGTGTTTCTTACTATAAAGTATTTCTCATTCTAAAAGATAATAATGGAAGTTCATTATTAGAAAAGTTCTACCATAATTAATTGATCTTTTAATTAAGATATGCTAAAAAAACTTCTATCATCTTATGCATTGCGTAGAAGTTGATTAATATTATGTATTTGAGTTGTTTAAAAACTACAATTACAATTACCTAAATTTGCATATATATAATTCCTTATTATGTCAAAGTTTACCAAAACCATGATGAGTCGGCATGTTTATTTGTTGCTCTTTTTATTCTTATGTTTTGGTTCTCTAACTACGTGCCATTTGATTGACTTTGTTTGTAGGTAATATGCACAATTGATAAAAATTCGTGATTCTACTTCACGCATTGAGAACGGTTCGTAGATAGCCTTGCAAACGGATGAACTTCCGATAATCAGTATGGGTTCGTAATTCTTAGTTGTGAAAAAGTTCTACTTTTGCATGATTTCTTATCATTTTATTGTTATAGTTAAGGTTAACATTAATTTTAGTTGAATATGTATGGTTAAATGACACAAGTTTATTTGATTAAAAGTGATATGGCCATTCTGGTCTCCGGTGAAGTATTTCACATGAGTTGTGACGAAGTTTGCACAATATCGACTGAATCTACGAAACAGTTGACGTCTTATCCAACAAAACTGAACGGCCTAAACCTGCACTGAAGGTACCTCGTGTTCAGTTATGGCCATATGTAGCAGCTTTAAGGACAACATCCCCGGAAGGTATAAAGCTTTCATCGACGATTCAACTCAGGAGTACAAAAGTCATACGAGAAGTATATCAGTTGCTTCTTAAGAAGAATTGTGTAGATTACTCAGCTAAGAAATAATTAATTTAAAGTTTGAACGTAGCAAGCGATTGACTCTCTTATTTGGAGCTAGGGTAGTATATGCTTACTATGATTCTGCTTATCGGTATGAAATCATAAATTTTAGTCATGTTATGGATAATACGATTATGGAGGGGTTATTGCTAAGATTTGTAATTTAGGTAAAAACAATTCGGCCTTCCATTGATAATCACGGCCTAAATAGCTAGCCCAATATAACTTATTAGTTACAAACTTACAATTACAAACAAAAAATTTCATAATTGGTATTGAAAGGATTCATCAATAAAGATACAATAATAAGGTCCCAGAATGGCGAATATATGATCATACGGATTACGATTTACGGAGTAGTATATTACGAGTATTATAAAATACTTTTATTGAAAGATTAGTGGTAAAAAATATTTCCTTCTAAAATATTTTTTCTTTCCTTTTTATAAGTGAACAAAATAATTTTGGAGTAAGGAAGAATAACAGTGGACCTAAAGAATAGGACTGTAACCTTTATGATAAACCTTTTTTTTACCTTATCGAATCTCAAAGGTGTATACAATTACCGACCCACAAAAAATAAGATAATTATTATAAGAGATAAAGTACACTCCGTAATGTTAAACAAAGTGAACATTGATTGTGAAAGTTTAGATAAATATTAACATAACAATGTTTGGTTGAATAAATTGTTAACGTAAAAGGTTTACATGAGACAAGTTAATGTTACGAAAAATTCTTGTGTTTTACGGGAGGACGTGTTACTGAATTTATACAGTACTTTACTAATTCGACGTATAAGCATTAACTACACATCTTGCACAACAAAAATGCATTAGGACGCGTAATCAACATGAGAGGGACTTTGAGATTTGTAGTAATTTTCTATAACGTGGTGTTTATCAGTTGTTTATAAAACATAATATTATAAGTGGCCCGTGCATTGCACGGGTATTAAATCTAGTCTATCTATATTAATAAAGGAAGCTTTTTTCGAGCGATTAGAGAGACTCCAATTTTTATAAACTACCTAATATAAAGTCAGAGAATATTTAATTCAGTAGATAAAATTTAGTTTACCTGAAATTCTACCATGATAACATGTATAGTTGGCTTAGTGTTACACAATCCTACGTAAATTAGATTTGTATTAATCATATAACTCTATAAAAAAAACCATCTACATCATCCTATTTACGTAATAAAACCTACTATATATACTTAGCAAGAACTAATAAATATTCATCAATTTATGTAAAGCTTTTTAATTCTTTGCTTCTTTGTATAGGTCCTCTGATTATAATTTTGAGATTATTCTTGCTATTAATTTTGTTGTTCAGATTATTTGTGAGAAATTGATATTTTAGGTTTCCCCGTTGTACTTATGGTTGTAGTTGCATTATTAAAATTTACTTTTTGTGTGACATTTGCTTTTAATTTTCAGGGTCATTCGAATTTCGACATCGACGGTTCTGGCTAGATACTCTGAAGTTTGAAGCCCGAGTTTTCAAGCGATTACATAGAGCCCCAAGTTTTCTTTGTTAAATACTTTCGAGCAATATTAGAGACTCGCCTTTTAAATTACTCTATGACAAATAAAAAGGTAAGAGTATTAACTTTGTATCATCGAAGTGGTTTTATTTCTCGCTAGAAAACATGATCTGCTTTGGTTAATCATTTTTTTTAGCGAAGTTTTTTTATTTTTTGTTTTACTTTAATTTGCACAATATTCTCACGTTTTGCTATTCGTTTCTTCTACTGCGATTTTTTTTTTCAGCTTTCTAATTGTTTACCAATTGATTTTATTTTACAGGTTGTCTTTTAAAATCATTGTTGATGGGTAAAACACTAAAACATGCCTCTTATCCTAATCAACTTGCTTTATTGTCGCTAATTTGTGCAAATTCTTAGGCTACAAAGAATATTACTGAAATTTAAGGTCATTCTTTTTCTTTGGAACTCTATCATGCTCATGATTCCTTTAGTTTGCGACCTGACAAAAGTATACCGAATTCGAAAAATCGATCGAAAATATCTGAATCGACACCTGACCACCTGAATCGACCTGAATTGATTCGAAATCGAACCGAATTTGTAATTTCCGAAATAGATCCAAGATCAAATGAACCTAAACTATTTCAACCTGTCCGAACCGAATTTGTAATATCCGAAATATACCCAAGATCGAATGAACCTAAACTGTTTTGGCACAAAGACCAAAAAAGAGGAGCCAATTATTAAATGACAAGTTGACCAAATGGAGTGTAAAAGATCAAATTATTCATCAAATGCATTTTTAAAATAGAAAGGACAATAATTGACTGAGACATCTAAAGTGAAAAAGGACGACAAATAACCAGAACGAATGGAGTAATAATTATTTGTAATTAGAATAAATGACATTTCCTCAAAAAATTGACCCATGATATAAACCATAACATAATATTAATCTACTCCGTATATAGATTAAATGCTAACGGAAATTAATGTTACCGTAAGAACTTTGATTCTCAGTGATAGCGAATCGATTTAAATTTTGGTGTAATTTTAAGACTAAAAAGGAATTAATGCAAAGTAGGTTTATCAAGTATGTTTAATACGGAGTATTACTCTACCAACCGAGTAATCTTAGTCCACATACAATATCCAGTAATTGGGGTCAAGTTTATATACATAATCATAGTTGAATTTATAATGTTCCCTTTTATTTTCTCGGTTTATATAGGTACATAGTCGACGTAAGAACTATACAACATAATCGACAATGGTATTGATGCACAACCATAACATGACCCTAATATTTGCATAGAGTTTGTAAGGCTTTATAAAGATAAAGGTTTATAAGTTTATTTTCGGTTGGTTTTGCTTAATTCAACACACGTCTTTTATTTTGTTTTTCACCCAAATCGGAAACATAAACTATTGAATGAAACACCCAGTAGTATACAATTACGTTTTAAAATATTTCATTGATCAATATTTTCATCCATTCCCCAAACACTTAATTTTGAAATATTAATTTGAACCACTTCTCCTACACAGATAATTTATTACATGTCTAAAGAGTTTTTATCATTGTATAATTCATAGGCTCATAGCATCTACACATTGTGTAGAACGTAACTTTAACTATTCTCACATCACTCATATTTTCTTAAATATCCAATCGTCTAGAATAAGAGTTTTAGATACGTTTAGGTACGTAGTTTTATAGGAGTATTGTTTTCGTAATATTCTTATACACGAAATCACAATTTAAAGAAAAAGAGCACACTCCTAGACTAGGTACCGCTAATAGCGAGGATTATTATTCATCAAAGACTATTACCAAATATCGAGTAGATAAATTGAGTATAGTCACGAAAAGCCCATTTGGATGTTCACCCTTTTTAATGTAATTCAGTGGAATAGACTATTAAGTGCTTATAAGTTCTTATAAGTTAAGTTTTTATAAGTTTAATCCAGCATTTTATAAGTTCAGTTCAGAAAAGTTAAACTCTTATAAGTTTAGTTCAACTCATATATGTTCAGTTTCAAGAACAGGGACTTAGAGTGTTAATTATTATATCATAATTATAGGATATTACAAATTGGCCCGGGCATCGCCCGGGCATTAAATCTAGTATATATATATAAGAGGCTTTTTTCAGGCACTTTGAGAGACTCCAACTTTTCTAAAACACGATTTTTATTTTTAATAATTAACTAAGTTGAAGATAATTATTTTTGAGCTAATAAAATAAGAGATATAGTAAATTACAAAAAGATTGAGTTTTATAATAACCGTATTTGTGCATTCTCATGTTACTCTTAATTCGTAACTAAAATTTTATTTTAAAAGATACTCCCTCCTATTCTACATAAACCTCCCTATTCATGAGGGGCACTAGAATTAAGGAGGGAAATTAAAATAAGGTAAAGTATTGTAGTGGGGTTTGGTAATTGGAGGGAGGGAAGGTATTCTGGGTGAGGTAATTAAAATAAGTATTGTTGTGGGTAACTTAATTAAAATAAGTATTGTTGTGGGCTGAGGTGGAGTATTGTTGTGGGGTAAGATGATTAAAATAAGTATAGAACTTTTCCAAATAAGGAAATAAGGAAGGAATTGTGAATAGATGAAAAAGGAAAGAGAGAAGTGTATGTAGAATAGGAGGGAGTATAATATAATTAACTCAGTTGAAGATAATTATTTTTGAGCTAATAAAATAAGAGATATAGTAAATTACAAAAAGATTGAGTTTTATAATAACCGTATTTGTGCATGTTCATGTTACTCTTAATTCATAGCTAAAATTTTATTTTAAAGATATAATATATATATATAGTATTATTATAATATTGTTGATATACTACGTAACTATAATCCCATATATTTGCCCACGAATACATGTAGCATTTACAAGAATTACAACTCTACTAGACGACAACTACTATTATATAGTAAGAGTTTTGACATTAGCAAGAAGCATGCATATATATCCTATTTGCACTATATATATATACATATATATATATATATATATATATATATATATATATATATATATATATATATATATATATATATAGAGAGAGAGAGAGAGAGAGAGAGAGAGAGAGAGAGATAGATTGGATTTGGTGATTTTGGTTCTTATGGTGAGTTGTGAGTTGAAATCTCAACCATTAGATTAAATTAGAGATGAATGGCCAAGATTAATCTTAGTTGTCATATAAAAGCATTTTTATTTAGTTTATTTTCTCTTTTTTCTAGTGCTACTCTTTTTTTTTTTTTACTTTAATTTTTTTTCTCTCTTTTTTTTTACCTCGTGTTATTATGCTTTTTTTTTACAACTTTGATTTTTTTTTCTCTTATGTTTTTCTCTAATTTTCTCATTATGTTACCTTTTTTTCTTTTTCTTTTTGTACCAATTTTTTTTTTGCTTGAATTTTTTTTCACTCTTATTTTTTTGCCTCGTGTTATTATGCTGTTATTGTGCTTTTTTTAACTTGATTTTTTAACGACTTTGATTTTTTTTTTCTCTTTTTTTTTTTACCACATGTTATTGTGCTGTTATTGTTATTCCGCTGTTATTGTGATGCTATTCTCATTACTTTGATTTTTTTACGACTTTGATTTTTTTCCTTTTTTTACCACGTGTTATTGTCTTATTATTGTTACTCTTTGTTATTGTGATGTTATTCTCATTGTCACTTTAATTTTTTTACGAATTTGATTTTTTTACCACGTGTTATTGTCTTTGTTATTCTACTATTATTCTGTATATTGTGATGTTATTCCTAAGTTTCACTTTTGATTTTTTTACTACTTTGATTTTTTTACTTTTTTTTACCGCATGTTATTGTGCTGTTATTCTGGTGTTATTGTGATGTTATTCCAGTGTCACTTTGATTTTTTTTACTACTTTTGATTTTTTTTACTTTTTTTCTACCACATGTTATTGTGCTGTTATTCTGGTGTTATTGTGATGTTATTTCGGTGTCACTTACATTTTTTTACTACTTTGATTTTTTCATTGATCAACCATTTCACTTCAAACTTGTCTTATTTCCCAGGATCCTCAGCTTTCTTCTTTGACCGACTTAGATGCAGAAAAACTGGCAAGGTTGCTTCCGGATATACCTCTTTGGGTCAAAAATCCCGATTTTGATCGTGTAAGCCTCATTCTTTTTATCATTTTCTTATCTTCACTAACCTTGTTTATTTAATATCTCATTTCAATTTGCTTTTCTCAAGGTTGACTGGCTTAACAAGTTCATAGAGCATATGTAGCCTTATCTCAACAAGGTGCTACTTGCTCTCACCTTATTTGTATTTTCAAACACGGTCCATTTCCGGCTTCATTACGACTTGCTAATCTTTATCATTTGCAGGCAATTTGCAAAACTGCAACTGATATATCCAATCCCATCATCGCTGAGCAAATTCCAAAGTACAAAATCAAGTCACTAGATTTTCAAAAACCAACATATAGATTTTTTGTTTCCATAGCCACAAGTCCAAACGCCAGCCACCAAGTCTCAATTTTCCCCCTCCCTAATCAATTTGATCGAACATAAATAAACCACACATTTTAACACTAAATCAACCACCTTCCCTAACCAATTTGATCGAACATAAATACCCCAGATTTCTTAGATGAACAGCCGCTAGCTCCTCGTCGCAAACTCGGAATCGAAACCAATTGAAAATTCTGCAAATAATGCAATTAAATTAAACTAACAAGAATTTAGAGAAAGAATATTGAATCCAGGTGAGATATATCATAAATTTGGTTCATAACGAACAAATATCCTAAAAATTGAAACGATTAACAGCAGATCCTAATCACCTCATATCATTGTTTCCTCGATTCATTAAGGGTAAGATATATCAAGCAGAAAGATTCAGAATTACGGCTGAATTCAATTAATTCAGTTTGGGTGATGGATTTGTCTTAAGAAAAATGGATGACAAAATGTATGCGTGGAAAAATGGAAATCAAAGAGAAAGAAAATAATTAAGATAGAGAAAGCAGTGAGTGGGATTTGGGAATGAGATGCTTTTTTTGCGTGTTTGTTACTTTACGCGTGTTTTATTATATTAAATCTCAGCTGTTGGTTTCTTTTGATCTAATGGCAGAGATTTTCCAAACTCACAACTCACCGTAAGAACCAAACTCACGAGATCCCGCCTCTCTATATATATATATATCTCGATTTTTCATTGGAAGACCTATTGTTGTTTTCGCTCCCCCCCCCATTTTTTCTCTCTGCTTCGTTTTTTTTCTTCTAATCGCCGTGTTTGTAATTGTTGTGTGATTCAATTTATTGTTTTTATATACTCAAATAAGTTGTAGTGGGTAATAATTATGTACAATTATGTTATATTGATAAATAACTAATAGAATTTATTCAATGTGATTTACAGGAGAACGAGTTGCAATTGGTTCCAAGGAGACGATGCAGAAGAAAGCGGGTTTCTATTTCGTATAAGTGCAAGTTTAAATGTATCATTTCAGAAAGTCTACAAATTCATCGCGAAAAAACGGCAGTTTGCGACGTTTAATTAGATTTGATTTGAAACCGGATGATAGGAATATCTTATGCTTTGATTTTATCTCCGCACTCGACATATTCACTGGTTTTTTTGCTTGGAGAATTTACTTTAATTCAAGCTTGCTTGGTTAGAAAAGTCCAACTTTACTAACTACTCATAATATTAAAATACATAAATTCATTATGAAGTTGAGATACGGAGCACTAAATATATGAATTTTATCCAGTAGCAGTAGAAGAGAGTTACTCTGGCAACTACACTGTTGTTTTCGACCCACTTGATGGATCATCCAACATAGACGCTGTTGTCTCTACTGGTTCAATCTTTGGAATTTACAGCCCCATGATGAGTGCATTGTAGCGTCTGATGACGAAACTGAGGTTGCTTCTTCTTTTCCTGCCGTCTTAACATTTGCCTTACCGGCTTAGCTATTACTCCGTATTACTTGCATGGAAGCACTATTAGAGTTCTTTTACAATAGCACATGAAACTAAAGAGCATATATTGTAACAAAAAAAAGAGCATATTGTTGTTATTATATATCTATCTCCACCGAGTTCTAGAATAATATTAAAAATTACGATGGCAAATTATTAAAAGATATATTTTTCGAGCAGCGAGAAAGACTTAAAAGTTTTTCAAAACACTTTTTATATTTTAAAGTAATTATCTCACTTAAAGATAATTCAATTTCATTAATTAAAAAAAATGAAGGAATCGTAAAAAAACAATAACACGAAAAAAGATAATTTGAAATTGATTAGATGTATCTGAAAAATATTTGACAAAAATCAGACATTCCCACGTCAAAAACCAAAGTTTATCCAACCACTGACACATACGGACTACAGAGCAAATTTTGATACATAATTAGCAATTGTATCCTAATCCTAATGACATTCTCTTCCCTAAAGAGGTTTTTGTTGCCTACGTTTAAATATTTAATGAAGACGAACTGAAATTAGATTGACACCATTTGATTATTGTTCTTTCGACAATTAATGACTATATATAAGCTTTATTATTGTGTCTCCGCCTCTTTAACCCTATGGCTGATTCTTATTGATGAAGGAGTGAATATTACCAACAATTGGTGAAATATGTAAAATGACGACACTAACTATCTTAAGTTTAGGACGGTCAAATATATTTATGTAGGAAGAATATAACAAATAATTTGTGATAATGTTAATAGGGGATTTCAATTTTCAAGTGTAGAAATGTCGGTGGAGGATTTCGAGTTTTAAGGCTAAATGGACGTACGTTGTCAGTTGGAGTAATATTGGTTATTATGTAATTTTGATTTTATCAGAATTTTTATTGATATAAAATAACGCTATTTAAGAAAATATTGTTCAACTACTATGAAGTCACGAGTTACTTTACGAAAAAAAACTTACATTTTACACATGCTCACTTAAAAGCAAAAAATAATTTAGTAACCGTGCAACGCACGGGCATGAAATCTAGTAATTAAGATTTCAAGCAATATTAAAAATCAAGCATTTAGAAAACACTTTCAAGAATAAGAATAAGGAGCCAATCAATCAATATATATATATATATATATATATATATATATATATATATATATATATATATATATATAAGAGGCTTTTTTCAGGCAATTCTAGAGACTCCAACTTTATAAAACTACCTAATTAATTTTTATTTAAAATATTATTATGTATAATTATCCCAATATTTATGTATAGTTAGTTATCCCCAATATTTGTGCAAATTCTATCTAATATTTGTACAAATTCTATCTAATAGAGTTTTATAAGTTGATGTCCTTATAACAATAGAACTTTACATGATCTCAAAAAGAACAAACTATGGAACTTCACGGTTAGAGGGTCTCTATCAAATAACAATATAATATATATAAATTAGTAAGAGTAGAGGAATTTAATATGGCTTCAAATACGTACATAACATTACATATATAAAAGATTCTAACGTGTAAATAACTCAAAACCCTTTTAATTCTTACCTTATGATATTGATGTGCTTTTTCTAATACGCAAAGTCTTACCTTATGATATTGATGTGTATATTGTTATGCTAATAGTGTATTTACTTATTACGCTAATCGTTATATCATGGTGTTTATTAACCAATAATATATGACCATACAAATATACTAATCATAGTGTAATTTGGTTAAAATTTCAGGTACAATATGAAGTTGAGAGTATGTATAATGTGGCATTTCAATTCGGCTTGGAACAAATCGTCCGATGACTCTATTGAAAAGGTAAGCATTCAAATATCCAATACCTATACTTTTTAGTTATGGGACAAATATTCAAATAAATTTTGTAAGTTGGATTTTTATTAATATAGAAACGATAAAATAATGTCGAATGTATGTCATAGTGTTTTACTCCCTTCTATAATAATTACGACTTTTGAGCGGTACTAAAATCTCCAACTTTTGTTAAAATAACAAAGTAAGACTCAACTCCTAATATGGTTAATATTTTTTTCTTTTTGCTGATAGTGGTTTTTTAGTTGGATTTTCATACACCTTAACTCACATCAACAAAAGAAATTTTAGTTCCTAACTTTTACATGCATATTACGTTATTAACGTTTCATACTCTTTTCATGGTGAATGGTGATTAACCCATGTGGTGAACCGGTGAATATAATTATATTGAAGCCTTTTTTTAACACAAATTCTCATTATAGACGGATACTATCCGTCTATAGCTATAGACAGATGGTGTCCCTCTCACAAATGAAAATGGGTAGTGCATGTTGGTGAGAAATGGATACCCCACTTGCAGTACCCACTTTCATTTGTGAGAGGGACACTATCCGTCTATAGCTATAAACGGATAGTGTTCGTCTTTAATGAGACGGACTTTTTTTTTAATGATTATAAGACATCCTTTTGACTTTTGTATACTTATATTAGTTCATATAATTGGTTCTTTTTACAGCTAGAAAGAAGTTATTAAGCTTAGAACTCGCCATTGGAGTCAAAGAGTAGCCAAGATTTGGCTACTTAGAAACAAAACCTGGTTGTGGATGGGCAACTCTGAGACGGCAAAAGAAGTTGCATTTGGCTTATGACCAAGTAGCTTCCAAGTTGAAGGGTGACTCGGTTCTGCTCAAGTCAAGTCTCTAAAACTAAGTACAAGCTACTTCAGTCCTATGTGGACGAATCTAAAAGATAATTATGAGATTGAATATAACAAATCTTATTTTGGTAATTCCAAATAAGTTATTATTCGCATGACTTCTTATATAACCAAATAACCACTTTTATCCTTTCCATAATCGCCTTTGTGGCTCTTAAGATAAAATCAAAAATTTACTAAGGCGATAACATATAAGAACATACTTAATAGATTTCTATAATTAGGCTCGTGCATCGCACGGGAACAATTATTCGCAATCAAATCAATAAAAAACGAAAAAACTCATTTGCACAAACCAAGTACCCTGCAAAATTAACCCTAACTCACGTCCTAATTTAGCAAAATTAACACCTCCTTTTGCCCTAATTGATTCAATTGATTAAAGATGGTCTCTCATTAATCTCAATAAAAGACCTCTCTCATAAAGGAAGTTATCATTTTTATTATCATTTTTTTTAGATTTTTACTTGAACACAATTGGTGTAATATTTTATTGTATTTTTCCATTTATCTAAAAAATAGAACTACATTATTAGATGAAGCTTTTCTCGTTAATTTGACACTTCTACAGTTCTACCGTTCTAATGCTCCTTAATTAACCAAAAAGTCCAAATAAATTGGTAAACAGCTACGAGTTTTGAGGGTTTGTACATTTATTAATTTTATATGGAGATAAACAATGGGGATAAACAACATAGTAAGGTAAACGACTTGCAGTTTTGAGGAGTTTACATTGTATAATGAGGTGATGACAATCGTTGAGCTAAGTATTTGGGTGATAAGCAAAGCATTCAATGAAAGTTTCATTTACTATAACTATATGGTGTTTTTCGCACGGATAACTATCTTAATTTACAAATTACTAAATTATATTCCATTAGAAAATTTATCTATAAATTTGAAAAGTGAAAACTTAAAGGATAAAACTTTAAAATAATTTGTAATTATCCTCTTATTCTAACAAATTGTAATTCCTATTTCCAGAGTCCTTACATAAACGTACTTCTTAATCTTATATAAAATTAATAAGATAAATTTACCTTATTTGAGTAATTGAAATACAACTTTTACGTATCATTCAAAATGATATTAAAAGATCTAAACAATTAGAGGAAGGACAAATTTGAAACCCGTGCAACTCACGGGCACAAAATCTAGTATATCATCAATATATATACTTAAAAGAGGAACTTTTGAAGCGATTTAATTGGTTATTACTTTGGAGTGGTTTCATTGGCTATTGCTTCTGCTTAATAAATTATCAATATAAAATAATTTTGAATTATATATTTTTTTATAGCTAGGGAATATTAAATCACAATTATAAAAGTCTATCTATCAAGTAATATAAGTACTCATGAATGACTTCATAGAAAGTCTATCTTTTTAAGAAAAAAAATAGTATGTATAACCTTAAGCAAACTAAACTCATGAGTTTTGGTAATCAATGACTACCCATCCTTTTCTACACATAATAAAATTGCATTCTACTCCATGTATGTGTATAATATATAAATATATAGAGGCATAGCACGACAACCATTATTGAAATTGTGGTCCATGGCTCCACAAATTATCTTTCACTAATTTTTTTTTCGTTTATCAGTTTAATTCGTTTATTTACATTATTAATTGTATAATTATTCATGATTTGATTTATAAGAGTATTTTTCTTTGTAGGATGTCGAGACAACTGTAGGGAATGAACACTAGAGGGGACGAACACTGGAGACCGGGAAGGTGCAAAAGGTAAAAGATCCGGTGCTCATAGAAGTAATGTCAACATCAGCTATTTGTCTAAAATCTCTGTATACCTTTAAATTAATATAATAAATAAATTATGCGTATTCTATTGATTTGCATGTGAACATTCTATATATTGTATGCTTCTATATTGTATTTGTTTCATTAGGTCTTCTTTGGTTGCTTGGATATTGATGTCTTCAAAATCTTTTAATTATGGCTCTATTAACTGATACATTACGCTATTATTTGGTATTGATATATGTTCCATATGGCTTCATGATCTGAGGTCGCGTTTTTAATTTGGATCGTCCCTTATGTCAGCACAATGATGACACAATTTGGGACGCATTTCTTTCCCATTAAGGGATTGCTTGGATTGAGGGTAAAAGAGGGGGAATTAGTATGGGAGTGATATGTGAGGTGTATTTTTCATGTTTGGTATGGAAGTAACTATTCAGCTCCCGAATCTATTACCCCCATGAAGGGGTAATACATTACCCACCCTCCCCCTGAATAATGATTAAGGGGGTAAAACATCTTCTCAGTAATCATTACCCCTATATGCCAAACCTATCATCAAAGAACTCATCACCCCAGTAATTAATTTCCCCAGTAATTATCACCCAAATAAAAATTACCCCCTGTAGAAGTATATGATTGGTCAAGCTAGCCTCACACGGATTGCTGACATGGATGTGTTAGTTGTGTAGTTAGTTAGAGATTTGTATATAAGTAGAAAACACGCCTTACTAATTTATTCATTCACTGTAATAACATTTTCACATCATAATAAAATCTCTCTTATTTACTCTGGTGTTTTCTCCTCTCTCAAGCTTCTTAGCTCATCAATGGAGGAAAGCTACGGTTCCACATGGTATCATTCGCATGGTGATTTCGATCCGATTTTTTTTTCTTCAAATCGCTTCCGCACTCTGTTTCTGGTATCGATTCTTCGTTTACATCTGTATAATTCCTTTGAATTTCAGATTTCTTCACTTTGATTTCCTTGAAATTCTTCTGCATACTTCGATTGAAGTTCAGATTTTCGTCTTCATTTCGAATCAATTCCTTACAATTGTTCGTATTGATTGCAATTCTTACTTGCATTTTAATCATGCCTGATTCTGATACTTCTGCTACTGCTGCTACTGCATCTTCGTATGCTCTTTATGATGATCCTTTACATTTGTCAAACAATGATCAACCTACGCTTGTTCTTGTTGACGTTCTTTTCAATGGTTGTGATTTTATGAATTGGAAAAGAGACGTGTTCCTTACTTTGATTGCAAAGAATAAGGATGGCTTTATCACTGGAACTTGTAAAATGCCTGAAGTTACTGACAAAACATATCGTCATTGGATGCGTTGTGATCTGTTTGTTCGCAAATGGTTGTTGAATTCAATTGAGCCTTCACTTAGGGAAAATGTGAAGTATGCTAATAGTTCTAGGCAGTTATGGACTGAACTTGTTGAGAGATATGGACAAGCCAATAGTCTTGAACTGTATCTGTAACACCCCCATACTCCAAGTGCCTTACCAGGACCACTCAGGTATGACGACATTACCATCTCGGTTACCCGAGGCAATGATAATCAAACAACAATGAAGAAACAACGTTTATTATAAATGATTAACGAATAGTTACAATCCTTAAAACCAAACCAAAAGTACGATACATGTTCTCAAACTGACTGTTCTAACTGAAATGTAAATAAACTAAAGGCTACAATGGAATACTCCTATCATCATGTCGTGGCATCCCGGCCTATCCCAAGATCATCTCAATACCGCTCAACATCTGCTCACCATCCCGAATGGATCACCGCAGTTTACAAAACAACACCGGTCGATACTAATCACACAATCAATATAAACAACAATGATAAGATAAACAAACAAACTTAATCATCACACACACACACACGACCAACCAATTCCCATCATCTCAATCACGATTGTCCACTGGACCAGCCCGCCAAATGGGGACCGCACCGTACCCACCAAATCCCCGCTCCACATAGTGAGCGATAAACCCCGTCCATTAATGTGCACATCCCTTCTGTGGCGGGTTCCACGGAATAAACTAGGGCGTGAAGCCACTCCCGCAAGTGACCCCACTCGGTAGAGGCCACGCCTCGCGAACCATCAACAACGATCACAACCACAATCACAATACAATTATTATATCAAACAACCAAATACAATACATCAACCAATATCCCATTATGGGACTAATACTTGAGTAGGAAATCCTACCCGGTATGCACACAATCGACGGTCTCTCTCACCGAGTAAAAAAGCCTCTTCTATGAACCCTCCTCCTATCATACAACACATAGAGGCTACCAAATCACATACTACACATAAAACCCCCAATCTCTAAATTAGGGTTTAACCAAATCGAAGGAAATACAATAAAAAGGGTACATAGATCTTACCCTCGACGCAAGGAACTCAACGGTACGAACAACGACAAGAACTGACCGTCGAACTCAGGAATTGCTAAGAATGCGATTAAGAAGATGAACTTGTTTGCTTTCTCTCTTAAACAAGAATTTAGGTTTTGTAAAAGTGATTTAGAATAATGACGATGAAGCTTAAATACCTTAATCGCATAATTAACAAAACCCGAGAAACTCCCCGTAAAACCGGACACTCGATCGAGTACCCAAGGTACTCGATCGAGTACCCCCTTACTCGATCGAGTGCCCCAGCTACTCGATCGAGTACCCAACAGGTCAGAAACTATTTTATTTCGCAACTTACCCTTACTCGGCAGAGTAAGGCCTACTCGATAGAGTACCCCAAGACTTATAAATACGGAGTATTACAGTCTTCCCTCCTTAAAAGGAACTTCGTCCCCGAAGTTCAAACCACTACTAAACGAAGGTACTCCCATAACATTCCCGACTCAAAAGCCAAACAAAATTCAACATAAAACATGATACTAACCCATCTCATCCCGACAAACATACCGACACAACATATAAAAGGGTATAAAACTCTTAAAAACTGCTCGCGATCATCTCCTACCCCCCTAAAAGAAACAAGGTTACGTCCCCGTAACCATACATACCTGATCAAAAAGGAAAGGGTAATGCTCTTTCATAGCTTCATCTGGCTCCCATATAGCTTCCTCGGTCTCGTGGTTAGACCAGAGGATCTTAAGCAAAACTGTCTCACCTCCCCTAGTCTTTCTAACCTTTCGGTCTAGAATCTGCTTAGGCACCTCAAGATATGATAAGGACTCATCTAGCTCTAAGCTCTCTGCCTCCAACACATGTGACGGGTCACTCACATACTTCCGCAGCTGCGATACATGAAACACATTATGCACTCTCTCTAACGCAGCTGGTAAAGCCAGACGATAAGCAACTTCCCCAACTCGCTCTAAGATCTCATAAGGCCCTATAAACTTCTGACTTAGCTTGCCTTTCTTCCCAAATCTCATAACCCCACGCATAGGAGACACTTTCAAAAGAACCTTGTCCCCAACTTGAAACTCTATGTCCCGACGATGTAGATCTGCATAACTCTTTTGTCGATCCTGAGCTGCTCTCATCCGTTCCCTGATCATCTTAATCTGTTCCACCATCTCATGCACCATCTCTGGTCCTAAAACCACTGCCTCAGCACTATCGTCCCAACAGATTGGACTCCTACATCTCCTCCCATACAAAGCCTCAAACGGTGCCATACCTATACTAGTGTGATAACTGTTGTTGTAAGAAAATTCTATCAAGTCCAACCTCTGCTCCCAGCTACCACCAAAATCCATCACACAAGCTCGCAACATATCCTCAAGAGTCTTGATTGTTCTCTCGATCCGCCTGTCTGTCGCAGGATGAAATGTCAGTACTCATCTTCAAAGTTGTTCCCAACGATTCCTGCAACTCCTTCCAAAACCTCGATATAAACCTCGCATCTCTGTCAGACACTATGTCCTTAGGGACTCCATGTAACTTAAGCACGTTCTTACGATAGGCCATAGCCAATTGTGCCTTAGTCCATGTATCTTTCATTGGAACAAAGTGAGCTGACTTGGTCAGACGATCCACTATCACCCAAATCATGTTGTTACCTTGTTGACTCTTTGGCAAACCCACAATGAAATCCATGGAAATGGATTCCCACTTCCACTCAGGTACCTCTAAAGACTGAATCTTACCTTGTGGTCGTCGCTGTTCCCCTTTAACTCTCTGGCATGTCAAACAACGGGATACAAACTCAGCTGTCTCTTTCTTCATCCCAGGCCACCAAAACGTTTTCTTCAAATCCTTGTATAGTTTGTCCCCTCCTGGATGAACTGAATATGGTGTGCAATGTGCCTCTGTCATGATAGTCCTTTTCAGCTCCTCATCATTAGGAACACACCACCTACCATCAAACCTCAAACTACCGTCTGTATGAATAGAAAACCGGGATACTGTCCCTTTCTCTACCCCAACTCTCCACTCCACTATCTTAGGATCCAAAGCCTGCTTACCTCGAATATCATCATAAAACTCAAGATGTACTGTCATATCACCCATGGTATCTCCTTTCTGCATCATATGTATCCCAAAACTCGCTACCTCATCCCTCAGCCTCATCAAGGATAGAGCTGTACACAGAGAATGTACACTCTTCCTACTCAAAGCATCAGCAACAACATTGGCCTTCCCTTTATGGTAGATGATTTCCATGTCATAATCGCCAATCAGCTCCATCCACCTCCTCTGTCTCATGTTCAACTCCTTCTGCGTGAAGATGTACTTGAGACTCTTGTGATTAGAAAATACCTTAAAGATTGCTCCATAAAGGTAATGTCTCTAAATCTTGAGAGCAAACACCACTGCACCCAACTCCAGATCATGAGTAGGGTAGTTCTCCTCATAAGGCTTCAATTTCCTAGAAGCATAGGCAATCACTTTACCATTCTGCATCAACACACATCCCAACCCATTCTTCGAGGCATCTGTATAAACCTCAAAGTTCTCGCTCCCTTCAGTAATGCTAAGACTAGAGCTGTGGTCAAACGCTCCTTTAATGTTTGGAACGCCGTCTCACAACTCTCATCCCAACGAAACCTGTTCTCTTTCCTCATCAACGCTGTCATCAGTCTAGCTATCTTGGTGAAATCTTTCACGAACCGTCTGTAGTATCCAGCTAAACCCAAGAAACTCCTAACCTCAGCAACATTCTTCGGTGCTTCCCACTTTGTCACTGCCTCAATCTTCGCCGGATCCACAGCTACCCCATCTTTAGAGATCACGTGCCCCAGAAAAGCAACTTTCTCTAACCAGAACTTACACTTGGACAGCTTAGCATACAACTCATAATCCCTCAAAGTCTGCAACACGATTCTCAGATGCTCCTCATGCTCCTCCTTAGTCTTAGAATAGACTAAGATATCATCGATAAACACCACTACAAACTGGTCCAAGAACTGTCTGAAGATTCTATTCATCAAATCCATAAACACTGCCGGCGCATTAGACAACCCAAACGGCATCACCACATACTCATAATGGCCATACCTCGACGTGAAAGCTGTCTTTGGTATGTCCACCTCTCTAATCTTCACCCGATGGTACCCCGACCTCAAATCAATCTTAGAAAAGACTGTTGCACCACTCAACTGGTCAAACAGGTCATCTATCCTTGGCAAAGGATACTTGTTCTTTATCGTCACACGGTTCAGCTCCCTGTAATCTATGCACAACCTCAAACTCCCATCTTTCTTCTTCACGAAAAAGAATCGGTGCTCCCCACGGCGATACACTTGGTCTAATGTATCCCTTCTCTATCAGATCATCCAACTGCTTCCTAAGCTCCTCCATCTCCTTAGGACCCATACGGTACGGTGCCTTAGAGATCGGCCCCGTCCCTGGCTTCAACTCAACGGTGAAATCTATCTCCTCTTCGGTGGCAACCCTGAATCTCCTCGGAAAAACGTCTGCAAACTCTCCCACCACTGGTATCTCATCAACTGTCGGACTCTCTATCCGGTCATCTCTCACATGGCACAAGATCAAAGGACATCCCTTCCTCAGATAAGACTTCAAGGTAACAGCTGCAATCAACTTAACTTTGGGTTTGACTAGAAACCCACGATAAGACACACTAACACCCTTAGGACCTCTTAAAGACACTTTCTTTTGATGACAGTCTATCTTAACTTTATACTTTCCTAACCAATCCATCCCGACTATCATCTCAAAACCGTTAAAAGGAAACTCTAGCAAGTCTACAGGGAAATCAACTTGCCCAACTATCAAAGATACATCTCTGAACAATCTCCCACACGATACAGACTCACCCGAAGGTATGAAAACTTGCTCACTAATAGACTCATATACTCTCAAACCCAACTGTTTGACATGACTCAAGACACAAACGATCGAGAAGCCCCCCGAATCAAACAAAACAAAGGTAGGAATACCATTAACAAGGAATGTACTGATAACGTGCGCATCTTCCTCACCGCTTTCTTCTCCATCATAAATAACTTGCCATCGGTCTTACGCCCACCTCCCGGACAAGATCTTGGTGAGGTGGTCGGCTTAGCACTCGACCATTGATTGTTGTTGTTGTTCGCTGGTGGTTTCGATAAGAATTACCGCCGTTGCGGTTGCCTCCACTGGTAACTCGACTTCCCTGGTTTGGCCATGATCCAGGCCCGGTCGTTGCTCGCGAAGCTCTGCGCAGGTCTCTGGAAAGATCCTAGTGCACTTGTGCACTCATGTCTCTTGTGGCCTACACCACCACAACTATAGCAGGTCACTCCCCAACTATTACTCACACTTCCACGGCCACGCCCAAAGGAAGCCCCAAAGATCAACCCGGACCCGGAAGAAAATCCCTTAGACTGATTGTGGTTGCCTTTCTTGTGATTCGATTGGCCACCACCCTCACTCTCGGACTTCCTCTTCTCACCACCTAACCTCTCCCGAGCCATCTCCACCAACCTCTCGGCTCTCCCACCCTCTCATAAGCTTCCTTAACATCGCAAGGACTCCCACGGGTAACTTATCCATAATCTTAGGGGTCAACCCCTCTCGAACCTCAATGCCGATTCTCCTCACTCAAACCCATGTCCTCGGATACCTAGACTTCTCATTGAACAGCCTGTAGTACTCAGCCCACAGACATCTCAAATGGTCATCTTAAAACCATCAAACTCTTCTCTCAACTTACTCCTCACATGTTCCGGTACAAACTCCTTCCTCACAACCCTACGAAACTCCTCCCAAGGTATAGCAGGTAAGCCTTGGTTGGTGTATATCTCCTTAGCACTCACTTTCACCGAATCCCACCACTTGCCTCGCTCCTCCCTTAGATAGAACGCAGCTGTTCCACTCTCATCTCATCGGACAACGGTGAACCAAGTCCAATATGTTCTCCATCTCTCTCAACCAACTATCAAGAAGATTAGGCTCCCCAACTCCCTTGTACTCTTTCGGGTTGAACCTCGCAATGTAGAGGCTGATTTTTGAATGGTCAACCTCCTTCTCCTTATCCTTATTCTTATCCTCATTCACTTTCTTTAAGGTCTCAGAAAGAGCATCCTGGTGCTCTAACATCTTAACGATGTCATCCACGGTCATAAGCTCGGCTCTCGATACAAAGCGATCCTCTTGGCGGCATCTTGAAACTATACATATATAAGAAAGGGGTAGATATGAACACACGTACTAAACTTCAAAACACGAAAACACGCCACCCCAGAACCTACTCGATCGAGTTCCCAAACCCACTCGATCGAGTAACGCAACTACTCGATCGAGTGCCCAACATACTCGATCGAGTACCCAAGCATCGACCCTAACAGACCTTCCGATCTCTTACCTACTCGACCGAGTAGCTAGGCTACTCGATCGAGTGACCCCTACTCGATCGAGTACCCCTAGTTACTCGATCGAGTACCCAAAAACACGATTCTGGACTCAAAATCGTCAAAAACCCACCCGATCGAGTCAGTCCCACTCGATCGAGTCATGCTAATACATAAAAGCTACCCGCATGTTACGTCATATGCTAACATGCTAAACTTATAAACCACATTATATCATAATAAACATGCTACGCATCTTTTCTACTATCTACGAGATCATTTCATCATGTTATTAAATGCCACATTATAAATCATCCAACATGTTATCATCTCATCAACAAATTCCCACCTATCACCATTTTCTTTCACATGTTCATCTTTCTACTTCAACACCCAAAAATTAACACTTTTCATCACATTCTTACACAAGTTAACCAAACACACATACGACTCGACAAACACTTCCCCCATGTGACCGGTTCAAAGTTGTAGGGCGACCCCTGCGACTTTAGGACGTCTCCCAAGCCTTTGCACTAGCTCCTACCTTTTACCCCGGGTTCATTTTAATTGACTCCCTATGTTCATTAGGTTCATTGGTTACAGGTTTCAGGATCGTCGCTCTGATACCATTTGTAACACCCCCATACTCCAAGTGCCTTACCAGGACCACTCAGGTATGACGACATTACCATCTCGGTTACCCGAGGCAATGATAATCAAACAACAATGAAGAAACAACGTTTATTATAAATGATTAACGAATAGTTACAATCCTTAAAACCAAACCAAAAGTACGATACATGTTCTCAAACTGACTGTTCTAACTGAAATGTAAATAAACTAAAGGCTACAGCGGAAGACTCCTATCATCATGTCGTGGCATCCCAGCTATCCCAAAGACTCATCTCAATACTCGCTCAATATCCGCTCACCATCCCCGAATGGATCACCGCAGTTTACAAAACAACACCGGGTCGATTACTAATCACACAATCAATATAAACAACAATGATAAGATAAACAAACACTTAATCACACACACACACGACCAACCAATTCCCATCATCTCAATCTTGACCGTCCACTGGACTACCCGCCGATGGGGGACCGCAGCCGTACCCACCAAATCCCCGCTCCACATAGTGAGCGATAAACCCTGTCCATTAATGTGCACATCCCTTCTGTGGCGGGTTCCACAGAAGGCGAAACTAGGGCGTGAAGCCACTCCCGCAAGTGACCCCACTCAGCCGAGGCCACGCCTCGCGAACCATCAACAACGATCACAACCACAATCACAATACAATTATTATATCAAACAACCAAATACAATACATCAACCAATATCCCATTATGGGACTAATACGAGTAGGAAATCCTACCCGGTATGCACACAATCGACGGTCTCTACTGCTGAGTAAAAAAGCCTCTTCTATGAACCCTCCTCCTATCATACAACACATAGAGGCTACCAAATCACATACTACACATAAAACCCCCAATCCCTAAATTAGGGTTTAACCAAATCGAAGGAAATACAATAAAAAGGGTACATAGATCTTACCCTCGACGCAAGGAACTCAACGGTACGAACAACGACAAGAACCGACCGTCCAACTCCGGAATTGCTAAGAATGCGATTAAGAAGATGAACTTGTTTGCTTTCTCTCTTAAACAGGAATTTAGGTTTTGTAAAAGTGATTTAGAATAATGACGATGAAGCTTAAATACCTTAATC
The DNA here is from genome assembly GCF_048544455.1 of Silene latifolia. Lineage (NCBI taxonomy): Eukaryota > Viridiplantae > Streptophyta > Magnoliopsida > Caryophyllales > Caryophyllaceae > Silene > Silene latifolia. The sequence goes on along the minus strand of NC_133529.1, from coordinate 71,850,945 downwards.
GCATAATTAACAAAACCCGAGAAAACTCCCCGTAAAACCGGACACTCGATCGAGTACCCAAGGTACTCGATCGAGTACCCCCTTACTCGATCGAGTGCCCCAGCTACTCGATCGAGTACCCAACAGGTCAGAAACTATTTTATTTCGCAACTTACCCTTACTCGACAGAGTAAGGCCTACTCGATAGAGTACCCCAAGACTTATAAATACGGAGTATTACAGTATCAGCTAAAGAAGGATTTAGTGAGTATTTCTCAGGAAAATAAGCCTGTGACTGAATACTATAGTAATTTGAAGAGGGCTTGGGAGGAAATTGATTCTTTAGATCTCATTCCCCAATGCACATGTGGTGTTATGACCTCCTGTTCATGCTTGTTGTTAAAGAGACTTGTGGACATGGAGCTTAATTCCAAGCTAATTCAACTGCTCATGGGGTTGAACAGTAGCTATGAGAACCTTAAGAGTAATGTACTCACTATGGAACCTATGCCTACCATTAACAAAGTGTTAAGGTTACTTCAGAAACTTGAGAGACAGAAAGAGATAAGTGACTCTATAGATACCATAGGGGAGGCCAATGCTTATGCTGGGATAAGGCATCCTTCCTCTCTTACAGAAAATTCTTGGAAGAAGCCCAAGCTTGATGATCAAGAGACACAAGTTCCACCTGTTATAACTTGTAGTCACTGCAAGAAGAAGGGTCATGATGTCTCTCAATGTCACAAATTGCAGACCTGTACATACTGTGGTGTGTTTGGCCATGTTGAGTCACACTGTTTTCAGTTGCTATATGGCTCACAAGGCAGAGGCCAACCCAGTTATGGAGGCCAACCCAGTTATGGCAGGGGTAGGGGTAGAGGAAGAGCTTCTACTCATTTAAGAAAAGGGGCTAATGTTTACAAGAGGACAGCTAATAATGATGACACCCTAGGAACAATGCCAGACTTTGAACATGATATGAGTCCTTTTGATGAGGATATTCAGGGATTTCATTCACATCAGGGATTTCATTCTCAGGATCATTATGGTTCTTCTTATGGTTCTTCTTCCCAGATACCTGAACAATATCAGATGGGTAATCCTGACATGGTCAATGGTATAGTTGATAAAGTTGTGCAGAAAGTGATCAAGGTTTTCTCCGACAAACCTACTCAGGCCAATACTGCAAGTGCAAGTGCACTTCCATTCACCAGCTTTGCAGGTATATCCTATTCTTTTAAGAATCATCCCGCAACTGGTCATTTGCATTCTAATAAGTGGATAGTTGATTCTGGAGCATCCGACCATATGACATCATGTCTATCCTTAGTGCATAATGTTCATTCATTACATTGCCCTGTGATGGTGTCTTTGCCTGATGGTAGCATAAAATTAGTGCATAAAGTAGGAACAGTTTTTCTGACACCTCAGATAACACTGCATAATGTGCTTATCATACCTGAATTTAAACAAAATTTATTATCTGTTGGACGTTTGTTGGAACACACAACTCTGAGGCTTAACTTTCTTTCCTCATGAGTGTTGGTTCCAGGACCCTTTAAGTAAAAGGATTGATGCCAAAGCAACAAAACAAGGAGATCTCTACCTAATAAGTACTCAAGTGCTGCATACAGAGAAGAATAAAGGAGTTTGTAGCTGTTTCACTACACATCATAATGCTGATTCTATTGCATTTCTGCATCAGGAAAAGTGTAGTTTAAACAGTTGTACTCAATCTGTAGATGTTAATCTTTTGCATAAAAGACTAGGACATAGTTCTTTTGATAAAATTAGACACATACCCAATGTCCATGTGCCTGTTATGGAGAAGCATTCTTGTGAGACTTGTATTTTGTCTAAGCATCATTTGCTGCCTTTTAATAATAGTAATTCACATGCTACAGAAAAATTTGCCCTTATTCATTTGGATGTTTGGGGCCCTTATAGAATTAGATCTTTGTCAGGTGCCAAATCTTTCTTAACTATAGTAGATGATTTTACTAGAACTACTTGGACCTTTTTAATTCAGACAAAGGAACAAGTACCATCTCTTATTAAAGATTTTTTGTCTCATGTTGAGACACAATTTGGAGCTAGGGTAAGAGTTATTAGAACAGACAATGGAACTAAGTTTGTTCAAGGACCTTGCATGGCAATGTTCAATGCAAGGGGTATTATTCATCAGAAGTCTATTCCTGGAAGACCACAACAGAATGGTCGTGTGGAAAGAAAGCATAGACACTTAGTTGAGACTACCACTACTACAAATCCAAGCAACTACAACGCCCCTTTAACAACGATTATTCACGAAAATCACAATAGACGTTGTAGAATGTATGGCGCGAATTTTACTAAAATAAATTACAACGGGTATGGTTATAAAAACCGTTGTTATTAGTTTTAACAACGGGTCACACATGCACAACCGTTGTTAATAATTTGGCGCAAAATTGGCGCAAAGTTAGTGAAAAGTAATCACAACGGTTATTTTTGAAACCCGTTGTTAAAACTTATTTAACAACGGGTGTTTTTTACAACCGTTGTTAAAACATATTTCACAACGGTTGTTGTTTAATAACCGTTGTCAATACCTTCCATACTATAAACCACACAAACAGAAGTCTGCTGCAGCCACAAAACACAACCCTTAATACACAAACACAACAGACAAACAAACACAAAACACACACTCTCTTTCTCTCTTTCTCTCTTTCTCTCTTTCTCATCGTCGCTTTATCTTCTCGCCATCACTTTGTTGATTTCATCGTCTATTACGTTACGTATTTATCGGTAAATCTCGCATGATCCTTTGTTAGTTTCATCGTCATTATTTTCTTTTTCTATTTATTTCTTTTGCATGTATGTGTTTTTATTGACCATTATGTTATTTGTTTAAGTATTGTTCGCATAATTAGTTAGTAAAACAATGAAGAAGCAAGATGAAGAAGTAAGATAAACATAATTAATATATATATATATTTATAAATACATAAATTAAAAAAAAAATTACATATATAAAAATGCAATTCTTATATTTTCATAGAGGATCTTATTCTGCTCTATCGTATCCGTCCTCCCCTCCTTGGCTATTTGGAGGTTCCGTTCAGCAGTTGCTATATCGTCATATAGCTGCAATCGCTCTTCCTCCGTCAAGCCATCTTCTTTGGCGTGCTTCAGTGCGGATCGAGCATCCGCAAGGTAGCTCCTGAAACTTTCCTCAATATGGAGGAACCGGCGGATGAAGTTGTTGTTGTTCTCGATCATGGTAAGAGTCTTAAGGATGAAATCATTCATTTTGTTGGAGTTTTTTGAGTTTGTTTTGAAAGATTAAGTAGAGTTTGTTTTAGCAGTTAGGGTTTGGAGATGAATATATTGAGATAATGGAAATGTTAGTTGAGATAATGCAATGTATTTATACTAAGCAATGTGTGGGTTGAGTTGCTTTTTAATTAATATATATGTTAGGAAGTTGTGCCATAATAATCATCATCATATCTCTCAATAATGCTGCTTCAAATCTTATTACTAACCCTTCTCATTCCATATTATCCGTTCATATGTACAAAGTGATGTCAGGTAATAATGCATGCATCGGAATTATAACGGGCCGTAATTATGCATGCATCTAGTAATATTTAATTTAATTTTTTTTTATTTTTTAAGAACAAACAACAACGGTTATTTACAAATAACCCGTTGTCTTTAGTTATAACAACGGTTTTGTATATTAAAACCCGTTGTTATAACTTCCCCCCTAAAATTGAGTCACACTTTCCACAACGGGTTTTTATACATAAAACCGTTGTTAATAGTTTTAACAACGGTTTCCTTAAGAAAACCAACCGTTGTTAAAACCTTCTACAACGGACGCTTTAACAACGTCCGCTTTTTTATATAACAACGGTTTTTGACCGTTGTTATAGCCTGTATCTGTAGTAGTGTACAAGGGCTTTAAGGATCCAAGCCAATTTACCTTTAAGGTTTTGGGGAGAGTGTTTGCTCACTGCTACCTATCTAATTAATAAAATGCCTACTGCTATTCTGAAGTGGAAAACTCCTTTTGAGATGTTATTTGGAGAAAAACCCTCATATGAGGAACTTAGGGTTTTTGGCTCACTTTGTTATGCCACAATGCCCATTACCTCAAGAGATAAGTTTGCCAAGAAAGCAAGAAAGAGTATGTTCATTGGGTACCCTTTTGGCCAAAAGGGATACAAATATTATGACCTTGAGACTCATACTACTTTTGTCAGCAGGGATGTTATTTTTAAGGAAACTGTTTTCCCCTATTCTGACAATTTAGGGGAAGTACGGGATTCTCAAATGTCTGCTGATCTCTTTTTCCTTGATCCCACACCTCAGTATGATCAAGGAATACCTACTACAGAAAATCCAAAAAATACTATGCCAAATAATACTACAAATACTAATACTACTACAACTGAGGTTGATACTACAAATACTAATACTACTACAAATGAGGTAGCAGAAACTTTTTCTGCTCCTACCAATTTGGACTCTACTCTTCAACAGTCAAATACTGACACTCTTGACCATATCATTCCTGAGATACAAAGTGTCTGCACTGCTATTCCTAATACTACTGCAGTAGCTTTTACAAGACAATCCAGGAGGCCTAAGATGATGTCTACCAGACTGACTGGTTATCATTGTCCATTAAAGCTTCCTTTCCAGTCCTCAGTCTCTAATGCTTCTCAGACATCAGCTTCAACAGCATTCCATTCAGACCTTTTGCAGGAGCTCAACAATTTTGATCCTCTGTATATCTCTTCTCTTAATAATGTCCTTCAAGAACATGAACCAGTCACTTTTACTGCTGCTCAACAAGATGAAAGGTGGATTCAAGCAATGAATAAAGAGTTGACAGCACTTGAAGAGAATGATACTTGGGTTCTCACTTATTTGCCAAAGGACAAGAAGGCCATTGGATCAAAGTGGGTGTACAAAATCAAACATAGATCTGATGGTAGTATAGAAAGATTTAAGGCAAGATTAGTTACAAAGGGGTTTAGTCAAGTCAAGGACAAAGACTATAAACATACCTTTTCTCCTGTACCAAAGTTTGCTACTGTCAGAACATTGATGGCAGTTGCATCCATGAGAGGTTGGCCATTACATCAACTTGACATAAATAATGCATTCTTGCATGGCTACATTGATGAGAAAGTCTACATGAAGCCACCTGAAGGATATAAGGTGCCACCTGGCAAAGTATGTAGGCTCAAAAGGTCTCTTTATGGGCTCAAACAAGCCTCTAGACAATGGAACATCCAACTCACCAAGCATCTACAGAGTCTAGGGTTTGTGCAATCTAAACAGGATTATTCCTTGTTCACAAGGAAATCTAAAGACACTGATAGCTTCACAGTCATTCTGGTATACGTTGATGATCTTTTGATCACAGGAGATAGTGAAAAGGAGATTGCCCAAATCAAAACTAGCCTTGATACAACTTTCACCATCAAAGATCTTGGACTGATGAGGTATTTTCTAGGCTTGGAAGTGGCCAGAAATGGTACTGGAATATTGCTCAATCAAAGAAAATACATCACTGACATTGTTAAGGATTTAGGTATGGAAAATTGTACTGAAACTCTATTTCCCATGCCTAGGGGATTGAATCTTTCCACTGATTAAGGGAAACTTTTGCCTGACCCAGAGAGGTATAGAAGGTTAGTAGGGAGACTCCTGTATCTCAACCTAACAAGGCCTGATATTTCATACTTAGTTCAGCACTTAAGCCAATTCCTGAGTCAACCTAGGCTACCACACTTACAAGCAGCATTGCACGTTGTAAGATATCTAAAACATTCTGTTAATGCTGGTTTGTTCTATCCCTCTGATAGTAGTCCCATTCTCACAGCATACAGTGATGCTGATTGGGGAAAATGTGTGTTCAGTTGCAAGTCTTTATCAGGTTTCTGCGTCTCTCTTGGTAACAGCCTGATATCATGGAAAACCAAAAAGCAGAGAACTGTGAGTAAGAGTTCTGCTGAGGCAGAATATAGGAGTATGTCCTATACTGCAAGTGAAGTTGTTTGGATTGAAAGGCTGCTGCAAGATCTGGGTGTAAATGTTCCTAAGCCAATTGATCTATTCTGTGACAACAAGGCAGCAGAGCACATAGCAATGAATCCAGTCTTCCATGAACGAACCAAACATCTTGACATTGATTGTCATTATGTGAGGGAGAGGATTCAAGAAGGGCTTATGACTCCCAAGCATGTGAAATCAAGTATGCAACTTGCTGATATTATGACCAAGCCATTGGGAGGTCAGCAACATAAGTTCTTAGCATCAAAACTGGGTATGCACAATTTAGCAGAGTCTAGCTTGAAGGGGGAGTGTAGAAGTATATGATTGGTCAAGCTAGCCTCACACGGATTGCTGACATGGATGTGTTAGTTGTGTAGTTAGTTAGAGATTTGTATATAAGTAGAAAACACACTTTACTAATTTATTCATTCACTGTAATAACATTTTCACATCATAATAAAATCTCTCTTATTTATTCTGGTGTTTTCTCCTCTCTCAAGCTTCTTAGCTCATCAATGGAGGAAAGCTAGGGTTCCACACCCCCCTAACTATTCCATGGATTCCAGGCAAGTCCTAAGTAGTACTCCGTAACTGTATCATTTGTTCAAATATTCTCAAGACCTGCAATTTCATATTATTTCTTTTCAATTTGTTGCATAGGTTCTTGGCAAATATTAGATTCAGAAGGTACAACTTATCCACCAGTGGAAGGTATTGGGCTGGAGCTGGAGCTGGAACTCGAACTACAACTAGAACTTGAACAGGTGCAAGAACGGGAGCAGGAGCGAAGCGTGGTCTTGTGTGAAGAAACCCAAAAAGTTCCACATGTGAGGGTTGTCCCACATTGATAAAAGAGGAGAAGAATTACCACTTTATAAGGCAAGAGGCTACTCCCTCTATCGCCAATTGGTTTTAGAGTGGAACCCTCTTGGGCCTGTTGAATGTGGACTCTTTCTCCTCCGTTTGGGTGCGGCTCAGGCCCGTTGTTGAATTTAACATCTTGCTCAGAGGCAATCCTCTAATCCTTTGTAGGATATATATGATTTCATCTGATGGAGGTCGGGTTTTGAATTGGCATGTGTTATTTCTGAGTTTTTTCATTTTCAGTATAGCCAAAAAGTCATTGGTGGAATAATGCAAAATGGCTCACACAAACTCTTTGCGGTTTTTATAATATGTCGGACATGCAATTTCATTATTGCCTTATAAGTCATCTGAAAACTTCTTTATGTTTTAAACAGAAGGTAAGGCTACGTCCAAGAATCATGGGGTCAGGTTGGTTATGAACTGTGATGTGTTTTCTCTGGCTCTAACGAGATTATAGAATTGAATGTATTAACGTTTTAATTTAGTGGTAGAAGATGGATCAAATTGGAGCACGAGATAGCGGCAACTATTCTGTCTCGGACGTGCTTTTGGTAACTCATACAACATGAGCTTTTACTAATTCTCATCATTGGTGCTTGACATGAATTGATTTAATAACATATGAAGACTCCATGCTTAATTGAAGTTACCTTTTTTGAATTAATCGAATATTATATATATATATATATATATATATATATATATATATATATATATATATATATATATATATATATATAGGGTCGGGGTCAAAAGTGCGAACTAAAGTACGGTCGGTGCGAACTGCATTTAACTACCCAAAATCAATAAAACACGCGCTTGACATTTTAATTGTAAACTATTCCCCCACTCTATGCTCCCAGACATTCAATTATTCGTATCCTCTTTCTCTCTCACACCGACAAAGGCTACTATTCCACGATCTCCGATGGCCGACGCCGAACCACCAATCACAGCCGAAAAACACAGAAAACCCCACTGCGACCACCTAATCTACCAGCGATGCCGATCTTCAACATAGCCGAACGCGTCTTATTTCGTTTGTCTCCTTCATGCTTCACATCATTGGTTCATCTCGCCGGAAGAACAAGACCTGCACGCCAGAGAAATTAAATTTGTGACGGGAAATCGTCGGCAATAGTATGGTCAAATCGTCTTTCATGCTCTTGATGATGAATTAGGGTTCTGAACTCCACTTGATGTGCATTATCTGGGAAATAGATCCATCAAATTCGAAGAAATCAAAGATGAGTTACCACCGACAAGTCAAATTCCCAGGTACTCCCGATTTTTCCCCATTTCTTGTTTAAACTTAAAATTACCATACATTCAAATTGTTAATTGGTTATGAGTTTACATTTTTACTGTGTAATTAGTATTTGTTTGCTTGATGATTTGTCTTCTGTCTGATTAGCCAGAAAATTGTGAGTTTTCCTTGCATTTTTAGATTACAAAAGGTATAATTGATTTTCCCTGAAATAGTAACAATTAGATTCAATTGAAATTGCAACAAGCCCTGTTGTGTTATTTCACCTTTACTTGATAATGCACTACATTTTGCCATCGTGAAAAATTTCTGCAGAAGATATTGTAAAAGAGAAGCTTCTTGACCATATTACCTTCACAAGAGGGCTTGTTTCATCATTCTCTATTTGTTTGTTCTTATACATTTGAGTGTATCTAACAAGCTACGAGTATGTATCTCATAACTTATTGGAGTGTATCTAACTAGCTAAAGGTATGTATCTAGTAACTTAAAGCAGTGTATCTAGCAAATTAAAGGTATGTATGTAGTAACTTAAGAGTGTATCTATCCAAAAGTAGGACGCGTAAGGGTTTAGGGTTGGATTAGGCGGCCCGAACCCAACCCTAAGCTCTTTCCCTCATTATGTATTAGAAAGCTACATGTATCTATCTACTAATTTAAATAAGTGTATCTAGCTAGGTAAATGTATGTATCTGTTAACTTAAAGTAGTGTATCTAGCAAACTAAAGGTATGCATCTAATAACTTAAAGAAGTATATCTATGATTCTATCAATGAACGTACATGGAGATGGGAATTTTCAGCATCCTTAATATCTGAATCTTACCTCTTTTGTCTATATATTATGGTTTATCATATCCTTGAATGGACTATCTGATATCCTCATGAACATATGAATCTCATTGTTGTCATGGTATCAAATGCGGAACTGCATATCCTTAATATCTGAATCTCATTGTTGTCGTGGTTTATTCCCTGGTATCAAATGCGGCCTATATCGCCTCAAAATACGTAATGGTAACCTGAAAAATCTTATAGCTTGATCACGGTTTTGTGTAATGGTAAATATTAGTGTTACCCTTAATATCTGAACCTCCTGAGTCTTTGTTCATGAAGGAACTAAGAAAAAGAGGCATTTCATCAACATCATTACTTGAGGAGATCGATAGGGACACAATTGAGGAAGAGATGATACAAGAGAGAGGTAATAGACCATTCTCTAAGAGAAATTCAATCACAACTGGCTTTGATAAAAGTTTAACTAATCAAAGGGAGCAATCAATGGCGTTGAACAGCGAAGGGCTTGAGGTTGATCACACATTAATTTTAATTATTGTGTTCACTAACAATATCGCATTACAAACTGACGGCATATTTTTTGTTTCTAACTCAAATGACCATACCAGATGGCATTGATCATCTGCGTCTCATACGATCCAGTCAATTCTTATATGGTGTACTTTGAGTCATAGGGTGTAAGGCAGGTCATTTTTTGCCATGCTTATGAAGGTCTTTGTCATTTGTTTGGTAGATTAGTCATTTTGGGTTTCTAATTAGTCATTTAAGTTTATTTAGAATCATTTCAGATAGTGTCATTATCGGGTCACATGTTCTTAGGTTGTATCATCAATATTGGGTCCAAAAAATTTCAGGTAAGGAGTTTCAAGTCATATTCAAGTTGTTCTGTTAGGGGTCTCGGCTCTGGTTATTCAGTGCCGTCGTTCAAACCCCATTATGGCGAGAATACCTTGGATATGCAATGAGTTGGGTAATATTTTTGACTACTAGTTTGCCATTGACTGGGTTCAGCTGATTTTTCAACATGTTGCCCAATCGATTTGCACCTCCCCACTATACTCGTGTTGGCTATTTACTTCATTGTTTCTTTTATAAAGCTCCACCAGAAAATTTATGTACTTATTTTTCTGTACTTGTCTTGTGGACTGGTTATATATGACTATTATTTCTTTTCTTAATTATTGAACAGGGGTTGATTCCACGTGCTAAACTTTTGTTAAGACTTGGCGGAACCTTCTTCTTGGCATTTTGGCCACTTATCCTCTTAACTATCGCCTCTACCGCTGCTCTCTATTTGGTAAACAGCCTGATCATGCTTATGTAGTTTCAATAGATGTGTCTATCAGTCTGTTCAGTATTATGAGTTTCAAGGATTTAGTGTCATGGGAACATCTTTTCAAATGAACATATGTGGGCCGCATCATGGACAGACAATTGTTTTTTTCCCCTCATTGTTGTCATGCAGTTCCGTTTTTAACAATGAATCTCATCCATGCATCCTTATTCTCCTTTCATTTTACCCATGGTATCTAATATCTACCATTACACAAAACCGTGATCAAGCTATAAGATTCTTCAGGTTACCCCTTACTATTTTGATTGTTTATTGATACCAGGGAATAAAAATTTTAGGCATTAGAATTTTGTGATCGGAAGTTATGAACTTTTTGAAGCGTTTGATCCGTCAATTGTTGACATATGTATTGCTATTGCAGAGTTAATTCAATCTAATGGCTTCAATGTTTACTTTTAATATAGAGTACAGAGTTTGGTGGCTGGTGAATGTTTGGCGTGGGTGCGACGGGTCAAGTGGCAGGTGTGCATCGTCATTCCCGAAGGTAGCCAGAGGAGCAGCAGCTGGAGACAAGAAAAAGAAGAGAATCAACTCTGTGCCGCATTCTAGTGACCATGGAGAAATTTACTAATTTAATAGAGGAATATAGGATATTGTTGCAATTGGATATTGTTGGAAGGTATGGACTATGGAGTACTAATTTTTTCTGAGACGATGGATTTTGTGTACATAAATTCCAAGCCCTTGTAAAGCATTAATGTAATTCTGAGGCTTGAAGTAATCATAATATTCATAAAGTTTTTTTTGTTAATAGGGTAACTTTGTTTTCTCTCGGAGTATTCCCCATATATTTTACCTCACCGCCTAAATTGAAGTAAACGCTCCAAAATACATCTTGAACTCTTACATGTTTTTGTTCATCGTTCGAGCCATAATTTAAAACGTTAGTCGATGGATTTTAATTCATAGTGTAATACGAACCCGGTTCTATGAATAACATTAGCCGTAATCTAAATTTAGAGTATTATACTTAAGTAATTAGCACTATTTATTTTTGACGACAACTGCTTCATCTATTTGTTTACCTCGACATCTACTCCTTACTTGAAATTGTAGATTTAAAACAAATTCAGCCGTTAATAGTGTCTACAAAACTAGCCAAGCTAATTCTCGAATATATGTGCCTATATTCTCGGAGTGTATCCAGTACCTTAAAAATATGTATTTAGTAACATAATGAAGTGTATTTAGTTAGCTAAAGATATGTATCTACTAATTTAAAAGAGTGTCTAACAACTTAAGGGTATGTATCTAGTGATTTAACGGAGCGTATCTAGCAACTTAAATAAATGTATCTAGTAACTTAAATAAGTGTATCTAGCTAGCTAAATGTATGTATGTAATAATCTAAAGAAACGTATCTAGCAATTTAAAGAAATGTATCTACTAACTTAAAGGAGTGTATCTACTTAGCTAAAGGTATGTATCTAGCAATTTAAATGAACGTATCTAGAAACTTACAAAAATGTATCTAGTAATTTAAAGGAGCGTATCTATCTATTTAAAGAAATGTATCTAGTAACTTAAATGAAAATATCTTGCAATTAAAAGAAGTGAAAAAAATGACACTTTCCATAAGGGTGTTCCGGACACTTTCCTAGTTAAAATATTCATCAATGCATGGGTTTTGATTAGGTGAAAGTTTTAAGAAATGACAAACGTAGCATTAATGTTAATAATAATAATAGAAAACATTTTATCTAGCAAGGTACAAGTACGTATCTAGTAAACTATAGGTATGTATCTACTGACTTAAAATCAATGTATCTAGCTAACTAAAGATATGTACCTAGCAACTTAAAGGAGTGTATCTAGCAAGCTAAAGCTTTGTATCTAGAAATTTAAAAGAGTGTATCTACTGACTTAAAATCGCTTTACAATATACCTCAGTAACTCTAATAGAAAAACAAGAAACAAACGTGTACTCCGTAGTATACTCTATAATCTCAGCACCTCCTGCAGACCTCATCTTCCTGAGAACATCCGACATCTCCTCTCTCTTTCGCTTAACCCGCTTGTGGGTTCCCAGCTTCCTCTTGGCCAATTTCAGGGCATGCTTGTGCTTACCAAACTTCAGAAGCTCGATAATATTCTATGACCATAAGGGTGTTCCAAACACTTTCCTAGTTAAAATATTCATCAATGCATGGATTTTGATTAGGTGAAAGTTTTAAGAAATGACAAACGTAGCATTAATGTTAATAATAATAATAGAAAACATTTTATCTAGCAAGGTACAAGTACGTATCTAGTAAACTATAGGTATGTATCTACTGACTTAAAATCAATGTATCTAGCTAACTAAAGATATGTACCTAGCAACTTAAAGGAGTGTATCTAGCAAGCTAAAGCTTTGTATCTAGAAATTTAAAAGAGTGTATCTACTGACTTAAAATCGCTTTACAATATACCTCAGTAACTCTAATAGAAAAACAAGAAACAAACGTGTACTCCGTAGTATACTCTATAATCTCAGCACCTCCTGCAGACCTCATCTTCCTGAGAACATCCGACATCTCCTCTCTCTTTCGCTTGACCCGCTTGTGGGTTCCCAGCTTCCTCTTGGCCAATTTCAGGGCATGCTTGTGCTTACCAAACTTCAGAAGCTCGATAATATTCTATGACAACATCCTCACAAAATGAGAGAAGTAAAAAAAATGGTTACTGTGATCCTTGATGTCGTTAGTGTGTTCGCCAAAAACGGTCTTCGTTGTTCACTGTTAATCGTAGGCACACGAATTTAGGAAGAAAAGCGACGAAATGAATTAATCGTAGAGATCCTTGATGCCGTTAGTGTGTTCGCCGGATTTTGGGAGTGTCGCCGTAGTCTGGGACTGGGAGTGTCGCCGGTGATTTGTCGACATGGATAGTGCTCGCCGGCGACGACAATTGGGAAGTGCGGATGAGAGAAGTAAGAAAAATGGTTACTGTGATTGATTATTGTAAATATAATGAGTTAGTGTGTTCGTCGGCGTCTAGGTCGTCGGAGCAGTGACGGCGGTGGAACCCAACCTGGTGGTCGGCAATGGCGTGACAGTGATGACGATGTTGGTTGGTTGTGTGGCTGTTGATTGAAGAGGATAGGAGAGAATACGGGGAAGATGTGATTTGGGCCTTTCAATTGTTTAGTCTAATTAGTCTATTGGTTTTATTAATTCGCACGGTTCGCACCGAACTTTAAGTTCGCACGAGATCCTATATATATATATATATATATATATATATATATATATATATATATATATATATATATATATGGGCCGGTTCAGGTACGAACTGAGTTATCGTATGAACCGTACGAACTAGCTTAATTACCTTTTTTTTTTTTTTTTTTTTCAGATACATTTAATTATCTTTTCAGATACACTTCTTATTTAGATACATTTTATAACACAACTAGATACACTTTTTCGACACTAAAATTTTGGATGCACTTTTACAACTTTTTTAACACGTATTAATAATTTCAGATACACGTATTAATAATTCCAGATACGCATGTTAATACTTTCAGATACACGTATTAGTATTTCTAGATGCGCATGTTAATACTTCCAGATACACGTATTAATACTTTCAGATACGCATGGATACCAAGTGTATCCGGTAGTATTTTCACGTGTATCTAGGGTGATATTTTGTGTATCTATTACCACCACCATCACCACTGCCCCACCACCGCCACCACCACCACTACCAAACTGACCCCAAACTAACACCACTGCCGCCACCATCACCGCCGCAGCCGCCACCACCACCACCACTTAGATACACATATACCTACATCATTGATAAGTGTATCTAGTCTCTTATTAGATGTATCCACCTATAGTGACTGCCACCACCACTCCCACCAACAACCACCGTCGCTAACCACCACCAACGCCGCCCTCCGCCATCGCTGGATACATTTGTTAATATGTCTGGATACATTTGTTAATATGGGCGCCACCACCACCACCACCATACCGCCACTACCACCACCACCATACCGACACCGCCACCACCACCATACCACGACCACCACCATAAACTACACCGTCAGCCCCTCACTCTCTTCGCCACCCTCCATTTCGTGTTCCAATCACCACCCCACATTCCCGCGACTACCACACAAACACCACTGAACAACATCCTCTCTCCACCACATCCCCGAACCCCGGTTACCCAGCCACCGTAAGAGGACCCCACGACCACCACGAAAATTAAAATCAAAATTGAAACCCAGATCTACAATAAACTCAGACCATCGTCGATGACTTTTTCGACAATAAACTCGAGATCCGCAACACATCGGACCTATATCCAGTCCAAAGACCACCGCCCACTTCATCCCCACGACTAGTCAACGCCGGCTAGAACAAGACCACGTCATTTTAGCAAATATGCCATCAAAAGCCAAATCGAGATGAAAAATCAAAATCTAAGGATCGAAAATGGTTATGCGCAGTGGACTATTTCGAATAAGCAAATAATAGGATTATTTCGTTCGAAAATCCACTTCATTTTAGCAGATCTAGAATTCAAATCGAGATTATATAGTGGTATGGAGGTGGCGACGGGATAATGTGCTGGGAGAAAAAAGAAGAAGAATGGAGCTGCGATGATGGAGTTCGGCTGATCTCCGGCGAGTTACAATGGAGATACGGCGAGGTAAGACGGAGCTCCGACGATGTTACCTGTGACTTCATGTGGTGATGCATAACAGTTAGATAAGGGTGAGGGATTTTGGTTATTGGGTTTGTGAGGTTGTTTGAGGATTGATTTGTCAGAGTCACGTGTGTAGTTTATTTGCTTAATATGACAGTTTATATTTAGTTCGTACGGTTCGTAACTTAATTTGGTTCGTATGGGATCCTGATTATATATATATATATATATATATATATATATATATATATATATATATATATATATATATAGGCAAGATCCGGTGAGTCCACCTATATTTTTGAGTCCCATGAGTCCACTTATGTATCACACGCACACAAAAATTATCACGAATTGAATAAACAGCTGATCATGAGTTCATAAGTTGTTTAAGTATGTTGTTTAGCAGTATCGAATTTGATCAAAATAGTACGAATGTATCAACTTATGGAAATAATCGGAAAACAAAATAAAACAAATGGGATATGAAAATGCAGAAGATAAGATAGGAATCAAATATTTAAAACTCAGTTGATCTAAATCCCTGAAAGCAAACCCATAAACAAATGGGATATGAAAATGAGTATTCTGATCATTAGTGGACACAATGTAGAATTCATCAGAAGTGAGTTCTATGGAAATTCTGCAGAGCAAGTATTTCGATCTTTGAGGACACTTGTGATTTCTTTCTTTCCAAGGCTAATCACTTGGATGGTGCCTACCGTAGAGGCGATGGTCATTTTTCCTTGCCTTGAACGTCTACAAGTTGAATATTGTCCCGTGCTAAAAGCTATTCCATCCCTACATTGTGAATCATTGACACACATGAAGCTTGAAGAGCTTAATAGCATCGAGTCGTTGGATATCATTAACGGTTGCACCGGACTCACCTCACTGCAAATGTATGGGATGTCTTTACTGACACGTCTGCCTGATGAGCTGGCAAGTCGAAAAGATTAATGAACGAACAGTTATAATCTTTGTTAGACAATGTCCTACATCGGTAAATCCAGCCATTCAACCTCCCTTTCCGGAGTTTATTATCTCTTCTGATGGCGACAGTTCCTCTGAAAATGAAAATGAAAACATCGTAATAGCTTGACACTTTCATTTGATTCTCGGGTATGTATAATGTACTTAGTTCTTAGTTCATCCGAGCATATGACCATTTCTGGCAACATATATTAGAATTATAGATCATATTTATATGATCAAAGACGATTGGTTGCGATTTTGTGCAATAGGATGTTGGATGGATATAGAATGTATGGAGAATTTGTCAGATTTATGGGAGCGGGTGTGAAATTTTGTACATTTTATTAAAGCACAGTTTTTGATGTCACCCCTCCGTCCCTTGGGTTGGATTGTGATATCAGTTTAGCTTTGCTTTTTAGTCATTTAGAAAACGTATCGCAGGTTCAGTGGTGTGATATTGTATTGTATAACCCGTGATATTGTTTAGTACAACCAGTGGTATTGTTTATTGTAAGGTGTGATATTGTTTTGTATAACTTGTGATACTCTTTTACTGGACTCACAGAGTCAGATACAATATCACAGGTTATACTAAACAATATCACAGCTAAGATTTTTCTTTTAAAAAAAAATTTATTCATAAAAAAAAAATCATGATATTTTTGTGTAGAGTGTGTGATACATAAGTGGACTCACGGGACTCAAAAATATAGGGTGGACTCATGAGATCCTAATTCTATATATATATATATATATATATATATATATATATATATATAGAATCAGGATCCTGTACGAACCAAATTATGGTGCGAACCGTACGAACTGACTGATTAGGTACATTTCTATGCACTGTACTCGTCTGACTTAACATCAAACTCAATTAAAATCCTCTCTCCCGTCAAACCCAAACATTTCCCCATCATTATCATTACCACTGCTCACCTCATTAACATCGACGATCCCTTTTTACACATTTTCAGTCATTAGGAATTCATTTTGAGTCGAAATCTCTCATAAATGTGTTCAATGTTATTAGTTTTTTGAAATTATTCTTCGTTTTTCGTAGATCTACGATTTAATTCACTCAATTAAGGCGCATTTCAAGTTTATCAATGTCGTCGGAGGAGGCGTTGTTGGCTGCAGTTGAAGTGGAACTTCGGGAGGCGTTGTGATGGCTGGTGTTGCTTAGTGATCTCGAAGAGGATGAGAAGATGAGATCTTAGTTGTAGGCTGTTAGATCTAGAATCTGAGTTTTATGGACTTACATCGACATTTTTATGGGGTACAAAAGTATAAGTGGTGGTGTCTGGTTGAAGTCAGCGTCGTCGTTTGGGTGACTGACGGCGGGGGCGTCTGGTGGTGGTTGGGTTGCTGACGAGCGGGGATGACAAGTGTTTATGTGGCGTGTTGGTGAATTAAATCGTAGATCTACGAAAAACGAGTCCAAAAGCATCAATCATAATGATGGTGATTTTCACCATCATTCATAATGATGGTGAATTTCAGATACACGTATTAATAATTCCAGATACGCATGTTAATACTTTCAGATACACGTATTAGTATTTCTAGATGCGCATGTTAATACTTCCAAATACACGTATTAATACTTTCAGATACGCATGGATACCAAGTGTATCCGGTAGTATTTTCACGTGTATCTAGGGTGATATTTTGTGTATCTATTACCACCACCATCACCACTGCTCCACCACCGCCACCACCACCACTACCAAACCGACCCCAAACTAACACCACCGCGCCACCATCACCGCCGCAGCCGCCACCACCACCACCACTTAGATACACATATACCTACATCATTGATAAGTGTATCTAGTCTCTTATTAGATGTATCCACCTATAGTGACTGCCACCACCACTCCCACCAACAACCAACGTCGCTAACCACCACCAACGCCGCCCTCCGCCATCGCTGGATACATTTGTTAATATGTCTGGATACATTTGTTAATATGGGCGCCACCACCACCACCATACCGCCACCACCACCACCACCATACCGACACCGCCACCACCACCATACCACGACCACCACCATAAACTACACCGTCAGCCCCTCACTCTCTTCGCCACCCTCCATTTCGTGTTCCAATCACCACCCCACATTCCCGCGACTACCACACAAACACCACTGAACTACATCCTCTCTCCACCACATCCCCGAACCCCGGTTACCCAGCCACCGTAAGAGGACCGCACGACCACCATGAAAATTAAAATCAAAATTGAAACCCGGATCTACAATAAACTCGGACCATCGCCGATGACTTTTTCGACAATAAACTCGGATCCGCAACACTGGACCTATATCCAGCCAAAGACCACCGCCCACTTCATCCCCACGACTAGTCAACGACGGCTAGAACAAGACCACGTCATTTTAGCAAATATGCCATCAAAAGCCAAATCGAGATGAAAAATCAAAATCTAAGGATCGAAAATGGTTATGCGCAGTGGACTATTTCGAATAAGCAAATAATAGGATTATTTCGTTCGAAAATCCACTTCATTTTAGCAGATCTAGAATTCAAATCGAGATTATATAGTGGTATGGAGGTGGCGACGGGATAATGTGCTGGAGAAAAAGAAGAAGAATGGAGTCTGCGATGATGGAGTTCTACCGATCTCCCATGAGTTACAATGGAGATACGGCGAGGTAAGACGAGTTCACGATGTTACCGTGACTTCATGTGGTGATGCATACCATTAGATAAGGGTGAGGGATTTTGGTTATTGGGTTTGTGAGGTTGTTTGAGGATTGATTTGTCGAGTCACGTGTGTAGTTTATTTGCTTAATATGACAAATTTATATTTAGTTCGTACGGTTCGTAATTTAATTTGGTTCGTATGGGATCCTGATTATATATATATATATATATATATATATATATATATATATATATATATATATATATATATATATATAGGCAAGATCCGGTGAGTCCACCTATATTTTTGAGTCCCATGAGTCCACTTATGTATCACACGCAGCACACAAAATTATCACGAATTGAATAAACAGCTGATCATGAGTTCATAAGTTGTTTAAGTATGTTGTTTAGCAGTATCGAATTTGATCAAAATAGTACGAATGTATCAACTTATGGAAATAATCGGAAAACAAAATAAAACAAATGGGATATGAAAATGCAGAAGATAAGATAGGAATCAAATATTTAAAACTCAGTTGATCTAAATCCCTGAAAGCAAACCCATAAACAAATGGGATATGAAAATGAGTATTCTGATCATTAGTGGACTCAATGTAGAATTCATGAGAAGTGAGTTCTATGGAAATTCTGCAGAGCAAGTATTTCGATCTTTGAGGACACTTGTGATTTCTTTCTTTCCAAGGCTAATCACTTGGATGGTGCCTACCGTAGAGGCGATGGTCATTTTTCCTTGCCTTGAACGTCTACAAGTTGAATATTGTCCCGTGCTAAAAGCTATTCCATCCCTACATTGTGAATCATTGACACACATGAAGCTTGAAGAGCTTAATAGCATCGAGTCGTTGGATATCATTAACGGTTGCACCGGACTCACCTCACTGCAAATGTATGGGATGTCTTTACTGACACGTCTGCCTGATGAGCTGGCAAGTCGAAAAGATTAATGAACGAACAGTTATAAGCTTTGTTAGACAATGTCCTACATCGGTAAATCCAGCCATTCAACCTCCCTTTCCGGAGTTTATTATCTCTTCGATGGCGATTTCCTCGAAAATGAAAATGAAAACATCGTAATAGCTTGACACTTTCATTTGATTCTCGGGTATGTATAATGTACTTAGTTCTTAGTTCATCCGAGCATATGACCATTTACGGCAACATATATTAGAATTATAGATCATATTTATATGATCAAAGACGATTGGTTGCGATTTTGTGCAATAGGATGTTGGATGGATATAGAATGTATGGAGAATTTGTCAGATTTATGGGAGCGGGTGTGAAATTTTGTACATTTTATTAAAGCACAGTTTTTGATGTCACCCCTCCGTCCCTTGGGTTGGATTGTGATATCGCTTTAGCTTTGCTTTTTAGTCATTTAGAAAACGTATCGCAGTTCGGTGGTGTGATATTGTATTGTATAACCCGTGATATTGTTTAGTACAACCAGTGGTATTGTTTATTGTAAGGTGTGATATTGTTTTGTATAACTTGTGATACTCTTTTCTTTGGACTCACGAGTCGATACAATATCAAAAGTTATACTAAACAATATCACGCTAAGATTTTTCTTTTAAAAAAAAAAAAAAATTATTCATAAAAAAAATCATGATATTTTTGTGTAGAGTGTGTGATACATAAGTGGACTCACGGGACTCAAAAATATAGGGTGGACTCATGAGATCCTAATTCTATATATATATATATATATATATATATATATATATATATATATATATATATATATATATATATATATATATATATATATATATATATATAGAATCGGGATCCTGTACGAAACCAAATTATGGGGCGAACTGCATTTAATCGATGATTAGGTACATTTCTATGCACTTTGTACTGCCTCGACTTAACATCAAACTCAATTAAAATCCTCTCTCCCGTCAAACCCAAACATTTCCCCATCATTATCATTACCACTGCTCACGTCATTAACATCGACGATCCCTTTTTACACATTTTCAGTCATTAGGAATTCATTTTGAGTCGAAATCTCTCATAAATGTGTTCAATGTTATTAGTTTTTTGAAATTATTCTTCGTTTTTCGTAGATCTACGATTTAATTCACTCAATTAAGGCGCATTTCAAGTTTATCAATGTCGTCGGAGGAGGCGTTGTTGGCTGCAGTTGAAGTGGAACTTCGGGAGGCGTTGTGATGGTCGGTGTTGCTTAGTGATCTCGAAGAGGATGAGAAGATGAGATCCTCGAGTTGTAGGGTCATTAGATCTAGAATCTGAGTTTTATGGACTTACATCGACATTTTTATGGGGTACAAAAGTATAAGTGGTGGTGTCTGGTTGAAGTCAGCGTCGTCGTTTGGGTGACTGACGGGGGTCGTGGTGGTGGTTGGGTTCTTGACGACGCGGGGATGACAAGTGTTTATGTGGCGTGTTGGTGAATTAAATCGTAGATCTACGAAAAACGAGTCCAAAAGCATCAATCATAATGATGGTGATTTTCACCATCATTCATAATGATGGTGAATTTCAGATACACGTATTAATAATTCCAGATACGCATGTTAATACTTTCAGATACACGTATTAGTATTTCTAGATGCGCATGTTAATACTTCCAAATACACGTATTAATACTTTCAGATACGCATGGATACCAAGTGTATCCGGTAGTATTTTCACGTGTATCTAGGGTGATATTTTGTGTATCTATTACCACCACCATCACCACTTTGCTCCACCACCGCCACCACCACCACTACCAAACCGACCCCAAACTAACACCACCGCCACCACCATCACCGCACGCAGCGCCACCACCACCACCACCACTTAGATACACATATACCTACATCATTGATAAGTGTATCTAGTCTCTTATTAGATGTATCCACCTATAGTGACTGCCACCACCACTCCCACCAACAACCAACGTCGCTAACCACCACCAACGCCGCCCTCCGCCATCGCTGGATACATTTGTTAATATGTCTGGATACATTTGTTAATATGGGCGCCACCACCACCACCATACCGCCACCACCACCACCACCATACCGACACCGCCACCACCACCATACCACGACCACCACCATAAACTACACCGTCAGCCCCTCACTCTCTTCGCCACCCTCCATTTCGTGTTCCAATCACCACCCCACATTCCCGCGACTACCACACAAACACCACTGAACTACATCCTCTCTCCACCACATCCCCGAACCCCGGTTACCCAGCCACCGTAAGAGGACCGCACGACCACCATGAAAATTAAAATCAAAATTGAAACCCAGATCTACAATAAACTCAGACCATCGCCGATGACTTTTTCGACAATAAACTCGGATCCGCAACACTGGACCTATATCCAGCCCAAAGACCACCGCCCACTTCATCCCCACGACTAGTCAACGACGGCTAGAACAAGACCACGTCATTTTAGCAAATATGCCATCAAAAGCCAAATCGAGATGAAAAATCAAAATCTAAGGATCGAAAATGGTTATGCGCGTGTGGACTATTTCGAATAAGCAAATAATAGGATTATTTCGTTCGAAAATCCACTTCATTTTAGCAGATCTAGAATTCAAATCGAGATTATATAGTGGTATGGAGGTGGCGACGGGATAATGTGCTGGGAGAAAAAAGAAGAAGAATGGAGCTGCGATGATGGAGTTCGGCTGATCTCCGGCGAGTTACAATGGAGATACGGCGAGGTAAGACGAGTCAGACGATGTTACCAAAGACTTCATGTGGTGATGCATAACGATTAGATAAGGGTGAGGGATTTTGGTTATTGGGTTTGTGAGGTTGTTTGAGGATTGATTTGTCAGAGTCACGTGTGTAGTTTATTTGCTTAATATGACAGTTTATATTTAGTTCGTGCGGTTCGTAACTTAATTTGGTTCGTATGGGATCC
Organism: Silene latifolia; assembly: GCF_048544455.1. Taxonomy (NCBI): domain Eukaryota; kingdom Viridiplantae; phylum Streptophyta; class Magnoliopsida; order Caryophyllales; family Caryophyllaceae; genus Silene; species Silene latifolia. The sequence continues at coordinate 71,828,399 of NC_133529.1, read as the reverse complement.
GATTATATATATATATATATATATATATATATATATATATATATATATATATATATATATATATATATATATATATATATATATATAGGCAAGATCCAATGAGTCCACCTATATTTTTGAGTCCCATGAGTCCACTTATGTATCACACGCACACAAAAATTATCACGAATTGAATAAACAAATGATCATGAGTTCATAAGTTGTTTAAGTATGTTGTTTAGCGATGCTCGAATTTGATCAAAATAGTACGAATGTATCAACTTATGGAAATAATCGGAAAACAAAATAAAACAAATGGGATATGAAAATGCAGAAGATAAGATAGGAATCAAATATTTAAAACTCAGTTGATCTAAATCCCTGAAAGCAAACCCATAAACAAATGGGATATGAAAATGAGTATTCTGATCATTAGTGGACTCAATGTAGAATTCATGAGAAGTGAGTTCTATGGAAATTCTGCAGAGCAAGTATTTCGATCTTTGAGGACACTTGTGATTTCTTTCTTTCCAAGGCTAATCACTTGGATGGTGCCTACCGTAGAGGCGATGGTCATTTTTCCTTGCCTTGAACGTCTACAAGTTGAATATTGTCCCGTGCTAAAAGCTATTCCATCCCTACATTGTGAATCATTGACACACATGAAGCTTGAAGAGCTTAATAGCATCGAGTCGTTGGATATCATTAACGGTTGCACCGGACTCACCTCACTGCAAATGTATGGGATGTCTTTATCGACACGCCTCGCCTGATGAGTGGCAAGTCGAAAAGATTAATGAACGAACAGTTATAAGCTTTGTTAGACAATGTCCTACATCGGTAAATCCAGCCATTCAACCTCCCTTTCCGGAGTTTATTATCTCTTCGATGGCGACGCCTTCCTCGAAAATGAAAATGAAAACATCGTAATAGCTTGACACTTTCATTTGATTCTCGGGTATGTATAATGTACTTAGTTCTTAGTTCATCCGAGCATATGACCATTTCTGGCAACATATATTAGAATTATAGATCATATTTATATGATCAAAGACGATTGGTTGCGATTTTCTGCAATAGGATGTTGGATGGATATAGAATGTATGGAGAATTTGTCAGATTTATGGGAGCGGGTGTGAAATTTTGTACATTTTATTAAAGCACAGTTTTTGATGTCACCCCTCCGTCCCTTGGGTTGGATTGTGATATCAGTTTAGCTTTGCTTTTTAGTCATTTAGAAAACGTATCGCAGGTTCAGTGGTGTGATATTGTATTGTATAACCCGTGATATTGTTTAGTACAACCAGTGGTATTGTTTATTGTAAGGTGTGATATTGTTTTGTATAACTTGTGATACTCTTTTACTGGACTCACAGAGTCAGATACAATATCACAGGTTATACTAAACAATATCACAGCTAAGATTTTTCTTTTAAAAAAAAATTTATTCATAAAAAAAAAATCATGATATTTTTGTGTATAGTGTGTGATACATAAGTGGACTCACGGGACTCAAAAATATAGGGTGGACTCATGAGATCCTAATTCTATATATATATATATATAGAATCAGGATCCTGTACGAACCAAATTATGGGGCGAACCGTACGAACTGACTGATTAGGTACATTTCTATGCACTGTACTCGTCTGACTTAACATCAAACTCAATTAAAATCCTCTCTCCCGTCAAACCCAAACATTTCCCCATCATTATCATTACCACTGCTCACCTCATTAACATCGACGATCCCTTTTTACACATTTTCAGTCATTAGGAATTCATTTTGAGTCGAAATCTCTCATAAATGTGTTCAATGTTATTAGTTTTTTGAAATTATTCTTCGTTTTTCGTAGATCTACGATTTAATTCACTCAATTAAGGCGCATTTCAAGTTTATCAATGTCGTCGGAGGAGGCGTTGTTGGGCTGCGATTGAAGTGGAACTTCGGGAGGCGTTGTGATGGCTGGTGTTGCTTAGTGATCTCGAAGAGGATGAGAAGATGAGATCGAGTTGTAGGTCATTAGATCTAGAATCTGAGTTTTATGGACTTACATCGACATTTTTATGGGGTACAAAAGTATAAGTGGTGGTGTCTGTTGAAGTCGGCGTCGTCGTTTGGGTGACCGACGGCGGGGCGCCGTGGTGGTTGGGTTCTTGACGAGCGGGGATGACAAGTGTTTATGTGGCGTGTTGGTGAATTAAATCGTAGATCTACGAAAAACGAGTCCAAAAGCATCAATCATAATGATGGTGATTTTCACCATCATTCATAATGATGGTGAATTTCAGATACACGTATTAATAATTCCAGATACGCATGTTAATACTTTCAGATACACGTATTAGTATTTCTAGATGCGCATGTTAATACTTCCAAATACACGTATTAATACTTTCAGATACGCATGGATACCAAGTGTATCCGGTAGTATTTTCACGTGTATCTAGGGTGATATTTTGTGTATCTATTACCACCACCATCACCACTGCTCCACCACCGCCACCACCACCACTACCAAACTGACCCCAAACTAACACCACTGCCGCCACCATCACCGCCGCAGCCGCCACCACCACCACCACTTAGATACACATATACCTACATCATTGATAAGTGTATCTAGTCTCTTATTAGATGTATCCACCTATAGTGACTGCCACCACCACTCCCACCAACAACCAACGTCGCTAACCACCACCAACGCCGCCCTCCGCCATCGCTGGATACATTTGTTAATATGTCTGGATACATTTGTTAATATGGGCGCCACCACCACCACCATACCGCCACCACCACCACCACCATACCGACACCGCCACCACCACCATACCACGACCACCACCATAAACTACACCGTCAGCCCCTCACTCTCTTCGCCACCCTCCATTTCGTGTTCCAATCACCACCCCACATTCCCGCGACTACCACACAAACACCACTGAACTACATCCTCTCTCCACCACATCCCCGAACCCCGGTTACCCAGCCACCGTAAGAGGACCGCACGACCACCATGAAAATTAAAATCAAAATTGAAACCCAGATCTACAATAAACTCAGACCATCGCCGATGACTTTTTCGACAATAAACTCAGATCCGCAACACTGGACCTATATCCAGCCCAGCACCACCGCCCACTTCATCCCCACGACTAGTCAACGACGGCTAGAACAAGACCACGTCATTTTAGCAAATATGCCATCAAAAGCCAAATCGAGATGAAAAATCAAAATCTAAGGATCGAAAATGGTTATGCGCAGTGGACTATTTCGAATAAGCAAATAATAGGATTATTTCGTTCGAAAATCCACTTCATTTTAGCAGATCTAGAATTCAAATCGAGATTATATAGTGGTATGGAGGTGGCGACGGGATAATGTGCTGGGAGAAAAAAGAAGAAGAATGGAGCTGCGATGATGGAGTTCGGCTGATCTCCGGCGAGTTACAATGGAGATACGGCGAGGTAAGACGGAGCTCCGACGATGTTACCGGTGACTTCATGTGGTGATGCATAACAGTTAGATAAGGGTGAGGGATTTTGGTTATTGGGTTTGTGAGGTTGTTTGAGGATTGATTTGTCAGAGTCACGTGTGTAGTTTATTTGCTTAATATGACAGTTTATATTTAGTTCGTACGGTTCGTAACTTAATTTGGTTCGTATGGGATCCTGATTATATATATATATATATATATATATATATATATATATATATATATATATATATATATATATATATATATATATATATATATATATATATATAGGCAAGATCCGGTGAGTCCACCTATATTTTTGAGTCCCATGAGTCCACTTATGTATCACACGCTGCACACAAAATTATCACGAATTGAATAAACAACTGATCATGAGTTCATAAGTTGTTTAAGTATGTTGTTTAGCAAAGATTTAATTTGATCAAAATAGTACGAATGTATCAACTTATGGAAATAATCGGAAAACAAAATAAAACAAATGGGATATGAAAATGCGTAAGATAAGATAGAATCAAATATTTAAAACTCAGTTGATCTAAATCCAAAAGCAAACCCATAAACAAATGGGATATGAAAATGAGTATTCTGATCATTAGTGGACTCAATGTAGAATTCATCAGAAGTGAGTTCTATGGAAATTCTGCAGAGCAAGTATTTCGATCTTTGAGGACACTTGTGATTTCTTTCTTTCCAAGGCTAATCACTTGGATGGTGCCTACCGTAGAGGCGATGGTCATTTTTCCTTGCCTTGAACGTCTACAAGTTGAATATTGTCCCGTGCTAAAAGCTATTCCATCCCTACATTGTGAATCATTGACACACATGAAGCTTGAAGAGCTTAATAGCATCGAGTCGTTGGATATCATTAACGGTTGCACCGGACTCACCTCACTGCAAATGTATGGGATGTCTTTACTGACACGTCTGCCTGATGAGCTGGCAAGTCGAAAAGATTAATGAACGAACAGTTATAAGCTTTGTTAGACAATGTCCTACATCGGTAAATCCAGCCATTCAACCTCCCTTTCCGGAGTTTATTATCTCTTCTGATGGCGACAGTTCCTCTGAAAATGAAAATGAAAACATCGTAATAGCTTGACACTTTCATTTGATTCTCGGGTATGTATAATGTACTTAGTTCTTAGTTCATCCGAGCATATGACCATTTCTGGCAACATATATTAGAATTATAGATCATATTTATATGATCAAAGACGATTGGTTGCGATTTTGTGCAATAGGATGTTGGATGGATATAGAATGTATGGAGAATTTGTCAGATTTATGGGAGCGGGTGTGAAATTTTGTACATTTTATTAAAGCACAGTTTTTGATGTCACCCCTCCGTCCCTTGGGTTGGATTGTGATATCGCTTAGCTTTGCTTTTTAGTCATTTAGAAAACGACGCAGTTCAAAGGGTGTGATATTGTATTGTATAACCCGTGATATTGTTTAGTACAACCAGTGGTATTGTTTATTGTAAGGTGTGATATTGTTTTGTATAACTTGTGATACTTTTTTCTGACTCACAGAGTCGGATACAATATCACAAAGTTATACTAAACAATATCACAGCTAAGATTTTTCTTTTAAAAAAAAATTTATTCATAAAAAAAAAATCATGATATTTTTGTGTATAGTGTGTGATACATAAGTGGACTCACGGGACTCAAAAATATAGGGTGGACTCATGAGATCCTAATTCTATATATATATATATATAGAATCAGGATCCTGTACGAACCAAATTATGGGGCGAACCGTACGAACTGACTGATTAGGTACATTTCTATGCATCGTACTACTGCCTCGACTTAACATCAAACTCAATTAAAATCCTCTCTCCCGTCAAACCCAAACATTTCCCCATCATTATCATTACCACCGCTCACCTCATTAACATCGACGATCCTTTTTACACATTTTCAAATCATTAGGAATTCATTTTGAGTCGAAATCTCTCATAAATGTGTTCAATGTTATTAGTTTTTTGAAATTATTCTTCGTTTTTCGTAGATCTACGATTTAATTCACTCAATTAAGGCGCATTTCAAGTTTATCAATGTCGTCGGAGGAGGCGTTGTTGGCTGCAGTTGAAGTGGAACTTCGGGAGGCGTTGTGATGGCTGGTGTTGCTTAGTGATCTCGAAGAGGATGAGAAGATGAGATCTGAGTTGTAGGCTATTAGATCTAGAATCTGAGTTTTATGGACTTACATCGACATTTTTATGGGGTACAAAAGTATAAGTGGTGGTGTCTGGTTGAAGTCAGCGTCGTCGTTTGGGTGACTGACGGCGGGGGCGTCTGGTGGTGGTTGGGTTCTTTGACGAGCGGGATGACAAGTGTTTATGTGGCGTGTTGGTGAATTAAATCGTAGATCTACGAAAAACGAGTCCAAAAGCATCAATCATAATGATGGTGATTTTCACCATCATTCATAATGATGGTGAATTTCAGATACACGTATTAATAATTCCAGATACGCATGTTAATACTTTCAGATACACGTATTAGTATTTCTAGATGCGCATGTTAATACTTCCAAATACACGTATTAATACTTTCAGATACGCATGGATACCAAGTGTATCCGGTAGTATTTTCACGTGTATCTAGGGTGATATTTTGTGTATCTATTACCACCACCATCACCACTGCTCCACCACCGCCACCACCACCACTACCAAACTGACCCCAAACTAACACCACTGCCGCCACCATCACCGCCGCAGCCGCCACCACCACCACCACTTAGATACACATATACCTACATCATTGATAAGTGTATCTAGTCTCTTATTAGATGTATCCACCTATAGTGACTGCCACCACCACTCCCACCAACAACCAACGTCGCTAACCACCACCAACGCCGCCCTCCGCCATCGCTGGATACATTTGTTAATATGTCTGGATACATTTGTTAATATGGGCGCCACCACCACCACCATACCGCCACCACCACCACCACCATACCGACACCGCCACCACCACCATACCACGACCACCACCATAAACTACACCGTCAGCCCCTCACTCTCTTCGCCACCCTCCATTTCGTGTTCCAATCACCACCCCACATTCCCGCGACTACCACACAAACACCATCGAACTACATCCTCTCTCCACCACATCCCCGAACCCCGGTTACCCAGCCACCGTAAGAGGACCGCACGACCACCATGAAAATTAAAATCAAAATTGAAACCCGGATCTACAATAAACTCGACCATCGCGATGACTTTTTCGACAATAAACTCGGATCCGCAACACCGGACCTATATCCACCAAAGACCACCGCCCACTTCATCCCCACGACTAGTCAACGACGGCTAGAACAAGACCACGTCATTTTAGCAAATATGCCATCAAAAGCCAAATCGAGATGAAAAATCAAAATCTAAGGATCGAAAATGGTTATGCGCAGTGGACTATTTCGAATAAGCAAATAATAGGATTATTTCGTTCGAAAATCCACTTCATTTTAGCAGATCTAGAATTCAAATCGAGATTATATAGTGGTATGGAGGTGGCGACGGGATAATGTGCTGGGAGAAAAAAGAAGAAGAATGGAGTCTGCGATGATGGAGTTCGGTGATCTCCCATGAGTTACAATGGAGATACGGCGGTAAGACGGAGTCCGACGATGTTACCTGGTGACTTCATGTGGTGATGCATAACGATTAGATAAGGGTGAGGGATTTTGGTTATTGGGTTTGTGAGGTTGTTTGAGGATTGATTTGTCAGAGTCACGTGTGTAGTTTATTTGCTTAATATGACAGTTTATATTTAGTTCGTACGGTTCGTAACTTAATTTGGTTCGTATGGGATCCTCGATTATATATATATATATATATATATATATATATATATATATATATATATATATATATATATATATATATATATATATATATATATATATAGGCAAGATCCGGTGAGTCCACCTATATTTTTGAGTCCCATGAGTCCACTTATGTATCACACGCTGCACACAAAATTATCACGAATTGAATAAACAGCTGATCATGAGTTCATAAGTTGTTTAAGTATGTTGTTTAGCAGTATCGAATTTGATCAAAATAGTACGAATGTATCAACTTATGGAAATAATCGGAAAACAAAATAAAACAAATGGGATATGAAAATGCAGAAGATAAGATAGAATCAAATATTTAAAACTCAGCTTGATCTAAATCCTCGAAAGCAAACCCATAAACAAATGGGATATGAAAATGAGTATTCTGATCATTAGTGGACTCAATGTAGAATTCATCAGAAGTGAGTTCTATGGAAATTCTGCAGAGCAAGTATTTCGATCTTTGAGGACACTTGTGATTTCTTTCTTTCCAAGGCTAATCACTTGGATGGTGCCTACCGTAGAGGCGATGGTCATTTTTCCTTGCCTTGAACGTCTACAAGTTGAATATTGTCCCGTGCTAAAAGCTATTCCATCCCTACATTGTGAATCATTGACACACATGAAGCTTGAAGAGCTTAATAGCATCGAGTCGTTGGATATCATTAACGGTTGCACCGGACTCACCTCACTGCAAATGTATGGGATGTCTTTATCGACACGTCCGCCCGATGAGCCGGCAAGTCGAAAAGATTAATGAACGAACAGTTATAAGCTTTGTTAGACAATGTCCTACATCGGTAAATCCAGCCATTCAACCTCCCTTTCCGGAGTTTATTATCTCTTCTCGATGGCGACAGCCTTCCGAAATGAAAATGAAAACATCGTAATAGCTTGACACTTTCATTTGATTCTCGGGTATGTATAATGTACTTAGTTCTTAGTTCATCCGAGCATATGACCATTTCTGGCAACATATATTAGAATTATAGATCATATTTATATGATCAAAGACGATTGGTTGCGATTTTGTGCAATAGGATGTTGGATGGATATAGAATGTATGGAGAATTTGTCAGATTTATGGGAGCGGGTGTGAAATTTTGTACATTTTATTAAAGCACGCTTTTTGATGTCACCCTCCGTCCCTTGGGTTGGATTGTGATATCGCTTTAGCTTTGCTTTTTAGTCATTTAGAAAACGACGCAGTTCAAAAGGTGTGATATTGTATTGTATAACCCGTGATATTGTTTAGTACAACCAGTGGTATTGTTTATTGTAAGGTGTGATATTGTTTTGTATAACTTGTGATACTCTTTACCGGACTCACAGAGTCGATACAATATCACAAAAAGTTATACTAAACAATATCACAAACAAGATTTTTCTTTTAAAAAAAAATTTATTCATAAAAAAAAAATCATGATATTTTTGTGTATAGTGTGTGATACATAAGTGGACTCACGGGACTCAAAAATATAGGGTGGACTCATGAGATCCTAATTCTATATATATATATATATAGAATCAGGATCCTGTACGAACCAAATTATGGTGCGAACTGCATTTAAATCGACCGATTAGGTACATTTCTATGCACTCGTACTGTGCCGACTTAACATCAAACTCAATTAAAATCCTCTCTCCCGTCAAACCCAAACATTTCCCCATCATTATCATTACTACTGCTCACCTCATTAACATCGACGATCCCTTTTTACACATTTTCAGTCATTAGGAATTCATTTTGAGTCGAAATCTCTCATAAATGTGTTCAATGTTATTAGTTTTTTGAAATTATTCTTCGTTTTTCGTAGATCTACGATTTAATTCACTCAATTAAGGCGCATTTCAAGTTTATCAATGTCGTCGGAGGAGGCGTTGTTGGCTGCAGTTGAAGTGGAACTTCGGGAGGCGTTGTGATGACTGGTGTTGCTTAGTGATCTCGAAGAGGATGAGAAGATGAGATCTGAGTTGTAGGCTGTTAGATCTAGAATCTGAGTTTTATGGACTTACATCGACATTTTTATGGGGTACAAAAGTATAAGTGGTGGTGTCTGGTTGAAGTCAGCGTCGTCGTTTGGGTGACTGACGGCGGGGGCGTCTGGTGGTGGTTGGGTTGCTGACGAGCGGGGATGACAAGTGTTTATGTGGCGTGTTGGTGAATTAAATCGTAGATCTACGAAAAACGAGTCCAAAAGCATCAATCATAATGATGGTGATTTTCACCATCATTCATAATGATGGTGAATTTCAGATACACGTATTAATAATTCCAGATACGCATGTTAATACTTTAAGATACACGTATTAGTATTTCTAGATGCGCATGTTAATACTTCCCGGATACACGTATTAATACTTTCGTATACGCATGGATACCAAGTGTATCCGGTAGTATTTTCACGTGTATCTAGGGTGATATTTTGTGTATCTATTACCACCACCATCACCACTGCCCCACCACCGCCACCACCACCACTACCAAACTGACCCCAAACTAACACCACTGCCGCCACCATCACCGCCGCAGCCGCCACCACCACCACCACTTAGATACACATATACCTACATCATTGATAAGTGTATCTAGTCTCTTATTAGATGTATCCACCTATAGTGACTGCCACCACCACTCCCACCAACAACCAACGTCGCTAACCACCACCAACGCCGCCCTCCGCCATCGCTGGATACATTTGTTAATATGTCTGGATACATTTGTTAATATGGGCGCCACCACCACCACCATACCGCCACCACCACCACCACCATACCGACACCGCCACCACCACCATACCACGACCACCACCATAAACTACACCGTCAGCCCCTCACTCTCTTCGCCACCCTCCATTTCGTGTTCCAATCACCACCCCACATTCCCGCGACTACCACACAAACACCACTGAACAACATCCTCTCTCCACCACATCCCCGAACCCCGGTTACCCAGCCACCGTAAGAGGACCCCACGACCACCACGAAAATTAAAATCAAAATTGAAACCCAGATCTACAATAAACTCAGACCATCGCCGATGACTTTTTCGACAATAAACTCAGATCCGCAACACTGGACCTATATCCAGCCCAACACCACCGCCCACTTCATCCCCACGACTAGTCAACGCCGGCTAGAACAAGACCACGTCATTTTAGCAAATATGCCATCAAAAGCCAAATCGAGATGAAAAATCAAAATCTAAGGATCGAAAATGGTTATGCGCAGTGGACTATTTCGAATAAGCAAATAATAGGATTATTTCGTTCGAAAATCCACTTCATTTTAGCAGATCTAGAATTCAAATCGAGATTATATAGTGGTATGGAGGTGGCGACGGGATAATGTGTTGGGAGAAAAAGAAGAAGAATGGAGTCACGATGATGGAGTTCGCCGATCTCCCATGAGAGTTACAATGGAGATACTACGAGGTAAGACGAGTCCGACGATGTTACCGGTGACTTCATGTGGTGATGCATAACAGTTAGATAAGGGTGAGGGATTTTGGTTATTGGGTTTGTGAGGTTGTTTGAGGATTGATTTGTCGTAGTCACGTGTGTAGTTTATTTGCTTAATATGACAGCTTATATTTAGTTCGTGCGGTTCGTAACTTAATTTGGTTCGTATGGGATCCCGATTATATATATATATATATATATATATATATATATATATATATATATATATATATATATATATATATATATATATATATATATATATATATATATATATATATATATATATATATAAAAAGATCCTGAGTCAACCTATATTTTTGAGTCCCATGAGTCCACTTATGTATCACACGCTGCACACAAAATTATCACGAATTGAATAAACAGCTGATCATGAGTTCATAAGTTGTTTAAGTATGTTGTTTAGCAGTATCAAATTTGATCAAAATAGTACGAATGTATCAACTTATGGAAATAATCGGAAAACAAAATAAAACAAATGGGATATGAAAATGCAGAAGATAAGATAGGAATCAAATATTTAAAACTCAGTTGATCTAAATCCCTGAAAGCAAACCCATAAACAAATGGGATATGAAAATGAGTATTCTGATCATTAGTGGACTCAATGTAGAATTCATCAGAAGTGAGTTCTATGGAAATTCTGCAGAGCAAGTATTTCGATCTTTGAGGACACTTGTGATTTCTTTCTTTCCAAGGCTAATCACTTGGATGGTGCCTACCGTAGAGGAGATGGTCATTTTTCCTTGCCTTGAACGTCTACAAGTTGAATATTGTCCCGTGCTAAAAGCTATTCTATCCGTACATTGTGAATCATTGACACACATGAAGCTTGAAGAGCTTAATAGCATCGAGTCGTTGGATATCATTAACGGTTGCACCGGACTCACCTCACTGCAAATGTATGGGATGTCTTTACTGACACGTCTGCCTGATGAGCTGGCAAGTCGAAAAGATTAATGAACGAACAGTTATAAGCTTTGTTAGACAATGTCCTACATCGGTAAATCCAGCCATTCAACCTCCCTTTCCGGAGTTTATTATCTCTTCGATGGCGATAGCCTCCGAAAATGAAAATGAAAACATCGTAATAGCTTGACACTTTCATTTGATTCTCGGGTATGTATAATGTATGTACTAGTTCTTAGTTCATCCGAGCATATGACCATTTCTGGCAACATATATTAGAATTATAGATCATATTTATATGATCAAAGACGATTGGTTGCGATTTTGTGCAATAGGATGTTGGATGGATATAGAATGTATGGAGAATTTGTCGATTTATGGGAGCGGGTGAAATTTTGTACATTTTATTAAAGCACGCTTTTGATGTCACCCCTCCGTCCCTTGGGTTGGATTGTGATATCGCTTAGCTTTGCTTTTTAGTCATTTAGAAAACGTATCGCAGTTCGGTGGTGTGATATTGTATAGTATAACCCGTGATATTGTTTAGTACAACCAATGGTATTGTTTATTGTAAGGTGTGATATTGTTTTGTATAACTTGTGATACTTTTTCTTGGACTCACGAGTCGATACAATATCACAAAAAGTTATACTAAACAATATCACAAATAAGATTTTTCTTTTAAAAAAAAAATTTATTCATAAAAAAAAATCATGATATTTTTGTGTAGACCGTGTGATACATAAGTGGACTCACTGGACTCAAAAAGATAGGGTGGACTCATGTGATCCTAATTATATATATATATATATATATATATATATATATATATATATATATATATATATATATATATATATATATATATATATAGAATCGTGATCCCGTACGAACCAAATTATGGTGCGAACCGTCGACCGATCGATTAGGTACATTTCTATGCACTCGTACTCGTCGACTTAACATCAAACTCAATTAAAATCCTCTCTCCCGTCAAACCCAAACATTTCCCCATCATTATCATTACCACCGCCACCTCATTAACATCGACGATCCCTTTTTACACATTTTCAAATCATTAGGAATTCATTTTGAGTCGAAATCTCTCATAAATGTGTTCAATGTTATTAGTTTTTTGAAATTATTCTTCGTTTTTCGTAGATCTACGATTTAATTCACTCAATTAAGGCGCATTTCAAGTTTATCAATGTCGTCGGAGGAGGCGTTGTTGGCTGCAGTTGAAGTGGAACTTCGGGAGGCGTTGTGATGACTGGTGTTGCTTAGTGATCTCGAAGAGGATGAGAAGATGAGATCTGAGTTGTAGGCTGTTAGATCTAGAATCTGAGTTTTATGGACTTACATCGACATTTTTATGGGGTACAAAAGTATAAGTGGTGGTGTCTGGTTGAAGTCAGCGTCGTCGTTTGGGTGACTGACGGCGGGGGCGTCTGGTGGTGGTTGGGTTGCTGACGAGCGGGGATGACAAGTGTTTATGTGGCGTGTTGGTGAATTAAATCGTAGATCTACGAAAAACGAGTCCAAAAGCATCAATCATAATGATGGTGATTTTCACCATCATTCATAATGATGGTGAATTTCGAAAAAGTGACAACAATGGTGGCTTACTCGGGAAATTCCGAGTCCAAAAGCATCTCACTCGGCAAAAATTTCTCGAAGCATTGTCTGTTATGCCGGATATTGTAAAATAGAGGCATCCAGCCTAATGCCATCACATACTCAACAATAATTTCAATATGGAGCAGGGCCGGAAAACTGGACCGTGCAGCCATACTGTTTCAGAAGCTTAGATCTACAACAAGTGAAGAGGTATTTCAAAAATCTAAGTACGTCGGAGTTTGTGTCGGATAATTCTGACTTGGAAAATATTCTTATTGATCAAATATAATGTAGTTGGTGTTAGAGGCGGTGGTAGTGATAGTGGTACCGGTGGCAGCGGTGGTGATGTAGGGTCAGTGGTAGTGGTCTGGTCGTATTTTTGGAGGTGGTGAATGTGTCATCTGGTGGCAGCGGTGGGGCAGTGGTGGTGGTGGTTGTGGCATTCGTGATGGTGGGGGTGATGTATCCGGTGTTGTTTGTGGGATGGTGGTGGTAGTGGTGTGGTGTTAGTCGGGTCAGCTTGGTAATGGTGGTGGCGGCAGTGGTGGTCGTGGCGGTGGTTGGGGCAGTGGTGGTGGTGGTGACGGTGGTGGGGGCAGTGGGGGCTGTGATAACGGCGGTGGGACTGGATACACAAAATACCACCCCAGATACATATGGTATTGATACAGGATACACACGGTCACTAGTAGAAAAAGTCCTATTTACATCGCCACAAAAACATCGATTTTAGTTGAAACGATGTAAATGTTTATAAATAACATCGGTTTTATAAAAACCGATGTAAAATGTGTACAGTTGTTTTCCCTTACATCGGTTATTTTTAGAATCGATGTACAAAAATATTTGTACCATCGGTTTTAACATAAATGATGTAAATGTGGTATTATTGACATCGGTTTCAAATAATCGATGTAAAGTTTTCTTATTAACTCCAAAATATTAATAGACAAACTGCCCTAGCCTCCTTTCTTCATACAACCCTTCACTTTCCCTTTACCGTCCAAGGTACCCTTCATCTCGCATAATCCCCTCTATTTTTCTTTATACTTGCCTCGCTCTTGTCTTCTGTCATCACCACCATTCGCCGCCGCATTGATTTCTCTTCCTCCGCCGCCAATTTCGTCTCATCTGTTTGTCCTTCTCGCTCTCTCGCCAAACATGCCAGATCTTATCTCATCCTCTATCTCCATTATTCAGATTTCTTACCAAATCTCATCTCATTCCATTTTTAAACCGTTGGTTAATTAGCTCCTCCAAGCACAATCGGGATCTGCCGGTTCTGATGATAGTTCCAATACCACCCGCTGTGTATTTCTTACCAGATTTCTACCAGTTTTACCCGTCTTTCTCTATTTTCGATGGATTATTCAGGTGAGTGTCCCTTTATTTTTGTGTTATTTCTTTGATTATTATGAATATTATTGTATACAAATCTGTCGTTTTTTTTTCGTTGTGTTCCTGACCAATTTTGAGAGTAAATATATGTAATCCAATGTTGTTCTTAATGGTAGAAATGTCGGGTTAGAGTTTAATTTGAGAATAATGGAGGCACTGTCATCATAACTTTGAGATATAGTAGTCGAGTGCATAGAGTCGCACATGATTGAGTGAGTCATCTTCTTACCAGTTAATTTTTAGCATCTTCTTTCGATGGTTGATTCTGGGTTTTTATCAGTGTTTTTGATTCATTGTCCGAAGACGAAAATTAGAAGGATTTGAATTGGTAGCATCAAAGGAAGAAGGGTAGTAGAATCAAAGTTATGGTACATTGTACTCCAAACCAGATCCCTTGTACACCAAGTTGAAAATTAAATCCAAGCAAACCTCCTGCAGGAAGACCGATTACGTAGTAGCATACTGCATTTATCCAACCGACTTGAGTCTGCCACCCTGCACCGAATTCTACCCCTGTGTTTTTCAATCTAAAAGATATTATAAACTGAATTGGAAAATAAGTGGAGAAATAAGATATGTGAAAAAGTTATCGAGGGAGATTTACCATGTAGAACAGGTTGGATGCTGTTAATTAGGATAGAAACTGTTAAGAAATAACCTAACTTCACAGTCTCTTTTATTAATTCACTTTCAGCCGTGAACATCTTTGGAAACTCATCCTTTGTTGCGATTGTAGCCACAACAAACATTGCCCCAACTAGAGTTGATGTCATCAAAGTTACACCTACTGCTACTTTTTTTGTTGCCCTGTGATTTCCTGCTCCTAACTCGTTAGAAACTCTCACACTGTACATTTTTGTTTTGAAGAAAAAGTGTCAGTATTCCGCTTCCATTAACAATCCTATACTTATTTGTAGATTTCTTTACTGGTTTAGTTTTGATGCAGGAAGTCTTATTGACCAATCAAATTCTACATTTCACTGGTGAGAATCTGTAAAATTTCAGCTTCTATTTAATTTGATTGCATAAACGTACTACTCTGTATATCGGTTTATACTAGTATGATTAGTCCAATGCTTAGAAGTTATTGATGTGATTTGTTGGTACGATTTTCATTGGGGTTCATCTAAATTTGGAAGTGGTAATCTTTTTATAATTTATACTCCATTAAGCCATTAAGATGTCACTTATGTTACTCAGACTCGGGTAGAAGTATCCGACACGGGTGCGTGTCCATGTGTCGGACTCTGCTATTTTTTGACTAACAAGCATATTTTGGTCTAAAATGAGGTGTCCAAGGGTCATATCCATGTCCGAGTGTCGAGTGTCGGACACGGGTACGCGAGGAAATTAGAAGAGTCGGAGTAACATAAGTCATGCCACGAGATGTTAAGCATTCAAGTTGAAGTCAAAAGCACATAAAGCAACACATGATAGATCTGATTAGGTTCAGCCTTGAATAGCTGCATTAATCTTTACTTGTTCATATTGTTCTATAAATTTTGAGGTATTTGTAAATGACCAATTTCTGAACTGGAATCGAAAGAATCGCATTAAAGTTAGGATTATATTTGCTAGAATGCGCCATTCTTTGTTCATGCACAAAATAAGTATCCACTAATTAATTAAACTGATTAACATTCTATCTAGTATGATTTTGTTTGGGGTTTAATAAGATTTCAAAATGATAAAAACTTTTTACTCTATAGCCATTGTCAGAAGATGTTGAGCAAAATGACGCATAAGACATCTTTAAGGGGTTTTTTTATGTCATTTAGTTATAACACTGATTATATCGTATTATACTTTGTTGATAATATTCTGGACTATGAGTTCTTTGATATGAAGATACCCACAATCATCATAGTGGTCTCACTTGTGAAGAGTAGAACCCCAATCTTGGTGTATAGGTAATGCTACAAGCTTTGTCAGCTATTAATTGGCATTTCCAAATTCAATTGTAAGATGCATATTAACTATTTTTTGGTAATTCGTAGAATGGGCATGAAGATTCGGGCATTCGGCTATACAACTAACTAGGTGTAAGTATTTAATATTATTTGTTTTTTTTTGTAGATAATGGTTTTGATAATTAGCCTTTCAGCTAAGGAATCACATGAATAGAAGGGTAAGGGTAATATGTGTTGTAGCTAATATGTGTTGTAGCTAGTGAAATTGCTAGAAAATTCTTCCTTCTCTTTTTGTATGTACTTTTTCCTTTGCACTCCTATCTTTTGAAACAATTTTCCAACTTAGGTACACAACAATTGGAAAAGAAGAGAACATGAAGATAATCAAGTTATCAAGATAAGTACAAAGATTTATTCTCCCAAACTGTTTTTAGTTTCTTGTACCTTTTACATTTTTTATAACCATTATTGTCCATTTTCATGTTGTGTGTTTTAGGTACATGACAAGTTGACAACTGCACAAATGAGAGAGGTTCGAGACCTTTGGTCACACTTTTGTTTAAAAAACATATGATGTAATAATGTAATTGGTTTAGATATCCTAGAAATTGCAATTGAAAGCATTTAACGTTTATGTCGTAGAAGCTAGTGTTTTGAGATACTTGTATAGTGGATTGAATTATTGTAATATGATATTTTTTGGTATAATAATATAGATGGTTAGTTTATGAATTGTTGGAATCCGTGAGTTGTAGGGTTATTTTTTTGTTGTTATTGATTGATTTTGCAGATCTTTAATAGTGTGAGATTATAAAATTTACGGAGCCGTATAATATGTAGCATTTAATTATTGCGGATAAATTATTGAATTCGCATTGCCCAAAATGAATAAAAGGTAGTAATTACATTGATTTTAGAAAAGAACCGATGTAAATAAGTTGACATTTACATCGGTTTTGGACCAAAACCGATGTAAAAAAATGGGCCTAAAAAACCGATGTCAATGAGACTTTTTCTACTAGTGGGTATTAATACGGGATACATGTGTATCCGACAGTATAATCTTGTGTATCTAGTATTAATACGATGTGTATCCGGAAGTATGAACTTGTGTATCCAGAAGTATTATAATGTGTATCTGGCTTTAATGTCATGTGTATCCGCAAAAATTACAAAATGCATCCGCAAAAAATATAAAACGTATCCGAGAGTTAGTGTTAAAACTTGTAACAATTTTCACAAAGTGTATCCGCTAATAATAGAAAATGTATCCGGAAATAGTATAAAATGTATCTCGGAGTTAGTTTTAAAACTCCCAAAAAAAATTAGTGTTAAAAAAGTGCATCTAGAATTGTAGTGTAGAAAAAGTGTATCTACAACTGGTATAAAATGTATGTGACTAAGAGGCGTATCTGGTATAAAAATAAAGTGTATCTGAAAAGAAAAAAAAAACTGGATTAAGGCTAGTTCGTACGGTTCATACGTTAAGGCAGTTCGCACCTGAACCCGCCCCTATATATATATATATATATATATATATATATATATATATATATAGAGAGAGAGATTGGATTTGGTGTTTTTGGTTAACATGGTGAGTTGTGAGTTGGGTGAATCTCACCATTAGTTTAAATTAGAGATGAGTGGCACAAGATTAATCTTAATTGTCAAATAAAAGATTGTTATTTAGTTTATTTTCTTTTTTTCCTTTTTCTCTCTCTCTCTCTTTCCTCATTTACTCTCTAACGATTTCTCTCTAATTAATTATCCACATTTATCGTTAACCGTTTATATAATTATCACCACTGCAAAGCGTTCCTCTCTCTTCTATTATTCCTGTGTTATTCTTCTTCAACTGTTCGTCTCCTTCGCTTTTTTCTCCCGTTTTCTCTTCGCCGTTCATCGTCTTCCTTCCTATTGTAGGTAATTTCATGTCATTTTCCTCTTTTATTTTGTAACTTTGTTTAATTTCATGCTTTTGTATGCTTTTTAATTCGTTTTTCAGTGTAATTATCGCTAGGTTTACTTAATCGAGTACTTTAATGTCGTTATTATGCTGCATTTTTGAGTTTTCTCTAGTTTTGAAGTGATTCGCATGTTCTATGTGTCGCGTTGTGTTGAGAACTTTACTATTGTTCTCTACAGACTTTAGTTTTGTGTTACTCCGCTGTTATTCTATCGCTTAGTTTGTTGTCAAGTTATTTGTCATGTTGTAATTGTTTAATGTGTTTTTCTAGGGTTTTTGTGTTTGTTCGTGTTGTCTTCACTTTTCAGTACTTCTGTTATTCCGCTGTTATACTGGTCGTATGGTGTCATTGCAGCGCTACTCTTGCGGTCATTGTAGTGTTTTTGCTGTGTTGAATTTTCTGTTATTCTTTTCCTGTTATTCTGCTGTTATTCTAGTGGTTTTGTTTGTTTGGCTTTGTTTGTTTGTAGGTTTCAAAG
The DNA here is from genome assembly GCF_048544455.1 of Silene latifolia. Lineage (NCBI taxonomy): Eukaryota > Viridiplantae > Streptophyta > Magnoliopsida > Caryophyllales > Caryophyllaceae > Silene > Silene latifolia. The sequence goes on along the minus strand of NC_133529.1, from coordinate 71,809,301 downwards.
ATTACTAATGGACTTAGTTTGTGAGGGATGGGCAATAAATATAGTGAATGAAGATAAATTGTTATTTGCTAGCGAGTTCGCTCTCGAAAAGAAAAAAATTGGGATGGTTATTGGACGATAAGACCGAAAAGTGCTTTGAAGTTAATGTACGAGTTCGTCGTCGAATCAATCAATGTCGGCGCTTTAAATAGCCAGACCTAATGGAAAGAGTTTTCGATTATGTAGAGACTACTTTGGACAAGAGCAATATGTCTCTTGTTTGTAAGAAATGGTCACAAATGTTCCTATTTCATAAAAGTGCGCCCCTGTGTTCACGCCGAATATATGAAAGTTCTAACAACAAGTCACAATCAAGGTTTTAAGATTTTGTCAAGGGGCTCGACAAGAGTTTCCAAACGATGCAAGTGCTATATGCTTGCAAGTGAGCCATCAAAGGCGGTGTTGCATGCTTGCCGATATATACGATCATGACAAGATCCTTGATGCACTGTATCCGAACGGATCGCCTAATTCACGAGTACTTTGACGCACTCAGGGACTTTCCTTCTGCTTATGATCTTGCTCACCAATTGTATTATAAGTCAGTCGATGTTGTTGACGTTGACTGACTTTTTTATGTTATGTCCTGTATTTTCGGAAGTACATTTTGGTTCTTTGTGGGAAAGAATGTATTTTGGGTTTTATGTAATTCGAAACCTTCCCTGGCTGTAATTTAGTACGTTATTTTGTTTTTATGAAGGCTTATGTAGGCGGTATGTAATTTTGAAATCGTCTTTGACTCTTTATTCAAAGAGGCTTTTGTTTTGATTCTCTTTCGTGTTTTTGTTTACACATCCATCATGTTCTTTTTGTGTTTTTATTTCTTGTTATTTGTTATACTAATTGTTAGTGTTCATTATTCGGTGTTACGGTACTCTCATTCTCAAGCGTCATTATTAAAAAAGTCTAGTCAATACCTATTTATCATTGAAAGTGATCCTTATCTTTATTTTCGGATAGTAAAGCGAAAAATGAAGTTAAGAATCAAATCCACCGCTTCATCAAAGTCTACTCAACCGTCATCATCAAATTCTCCTGGTCCGTCTCCATCCAAATCCCGTGTCACATCTCCATCAAAGAGCACCTCGCTTCTCGGAGAAGGAGTACTCGTAGTCAAGAAATATGTACAACCGAACCACCCACGAAAAAAACCAAACGAAAGGCCGAGACGCAACTTGTGAAATTGTCGTCTAGTCCACCCAAGACTAGTAGTAAGTTGGGTGGCAAAGTTAAGCATCAGAAGGGAATTGTGGTAAGTAGCAAGCAACCTCAGGCTGGAGTTGCTGCAGAAAATATCCCACTGTATGTACCACCGTTATTCTACTTTTATTTTGTCGTTATTTTTAGCTATTAATATGTTACTTTTCGTGTTATTTTTTGATGCTCTTTGTTATTTTGCTATTATTCTCACGCTTTTGCTTATGTTATCTTAAATGTTTTAATGCATTGTTTATTTTTTTCACCCTTTTGTGTGGACAAAGGTCCGATCCATTTATTAGCTGCTGTCGGCCTGCTTTTCTTTTCAAAGTTATTGAAGCCCTCACCGAGGAGCAGAAGGAGGCTGTTAGGGAGATGGGATTCGGGGGTTTACTTGAGTTGAAGCTTTCTTCCCTCCCCCATGTCATGTTTCGGGAGTTTGTATATGCTTTTAGGAGTGGGAAGTATTTTGAAATATCTGAAACGGAGAAGTTCGAGTTGACTGCAGATGATGTGCACGATGTGTTTGGTTTACCAAATTCTGGTGCGAAAGTGGATTTGGTTATTACTGGATTTCCTGGTTCTCGCCGACGCCAAGGAGAAGCTTTGAAGCGTGCTTGGCGGGAGAAGTATGGTATCGGCAATAACAAAAGTGGGATACCACTTAACAAAGTTCGTGGAGACCCCGCTAGAGTCTCTCGTTGCGGACGATGAGTTTAAGAAGACTTTTGTTCTGCTTGCCATGTCGTGTTTCCTTGCTCCCGTGTCGGGTTATGTGCTTGATCTTAGACTTCTGAGCGCTGTGGAAGATGTTTCTAGGATCAAGGAACTTAATTGGTGTCGGTTGTCTTCTCGGACTTGGTGACTTCAGACGTGAAGCCCTTATCGGGAGGAGAAATATTCGTTGTAGTGTAGTGTTGTTGGCTATCACCTATTTTCACCGTTATTTCTTTAGCGGTGATCAGGTGAATAATGAGTTACCGCTCATTAAACATTGGGATTTTAAGTCTTTCAATGAGAGGTTGCGGCGTGAGGCGGCCGCTGGTGCTCGGGCACCGGGAGCGTTCGACGTTGCTTTCCCATTGTCTCGCCCAAACATCGTTGGCTCGTCAACGTACTCAACGTCGATGTCTTGTTCGATCTACCGATGATATTCTTACGGATGAGCAAGTACAATCCAGCAATGGTCGACGTAAGCACCTGCTTGATTGTTTTTAAACGAATCATTCTAAAATGTTATTCTCATTATTGTCCCTCGAGCATTAGTTTTCATACTTTTTATTATTTTACTATTATTCCACCGTTATTCCTCGCTTTTCCTACTCACATTCCATCGTTATTCTAATTTTCATTCCAAGTGTTACCGCACCGTTATTCTACCGTTATTCTACTACTACTCCACCGTTATTTATTCTCATTGTTAGTGTACTTTGTTATTCCTTTGTTATTTTATTACTTCACCGTCATTCTACTATTAATCCACTGTTATCTATTTTGTTGTTAGTGTACTATTATTCCTCTGTTATTCTACTATTATTGTACTGTTTTAAGTAAAATTTTGGGATTTTAACTTGACAGGATGTTCATCAACTTATACTTCTTAATGAGAGGGACTCTCAGATTTTATGTCGCCGATACTTGGAACGGGCGGAACTTATAAAGTCGAAGATGATGCGAAGACCCGCAAGAAAGCTATGGGTCAAGCACTTTTCTTTGCTAAGTTGCCCACCAAGTAACCCGACGAGTCTAAAGAAAGCACAAACAAACAATCGAAACATTGGTTGTGAAGGGTCCGAGAATTTGGTTGCCACCCCATCTTTCTTCACGGATCAAGTTATCCGTGAGTGGACGAACGGGTAAAGCATGTATTGCTATGCAAGCGCCAATAAATCGCGATCAACTGTTCTGAAGAACCACTTCCAAAAAGCTAGACATGAAGATGTCATCATTGAACCCCCATCATTTAACCTTGTTTTCTCAATTCTATGAGGAGTGTGTCGGGTCATTTGGATGTGCGCCGACTATATCTGAAAAGAAGGGTGTAGGCGAAAAGAAGGGTGTTGAACATAGTCCCGTCATTCAACAAAGTGCAAAGGTGGGGAGTCCACAATTGTCACCACTCGGTTTAGATTCTATTACGACGGATATCCGTGCCGACATTGGCCATGCATGGAGAGCCACGAGCCACCATGTCGGTGAGAAAGTAGTTGATGTTGGGGATATTACCATTGACGTGGAGGATGTTAACAATGATGTGGAGGACGTTAACATTCAAGTTGAAGACTATCTTGTTGATAATCCGCCAGAGGAGGTGGCTAATACTGTTGAGTGTCCACCGGTAGAGGTTCAAGCAACTGAAATTCCAAAGGCTGATGCTTGTTTGCTCGAGACGGGGGTGACGGATACCCGTGCTTGACATTCCATTGTGTAATGACACTCGGATTCCACTCAAATTGGCAGTGAAGCATTCGTGACTGCAGAAGAGGAAGTAGCGGATGTGGTGATGTCTTGTCATGCGGACTTGTTGCTTGGGGTCTGCGTCGAGATAGATAAATCGATAAACAGGATTCCGAGGTTGTGTCGGAGGTCGGTATCTTGTTGTTGGTGAGGCTGTCCCAGAGGACAATGGCGTTGCTGGGTTGAATGCTCCTACTATGTGTACAAGTTATTTGCTGCACTCTGCTGCACATGAGGAGCTACTGTTGTCTGTTGTGCCTCAGAATTTCGGATGCAGCTATGATTGTGGTCCTGTGGCTCCTGAGCTAGTTGTCCTGTCAAAATCAATGATAACGATGGGACATGTTTTCAACCCAATGCTATCCAAGCGGAAAGAGGTTGCAGACTACTGCTTCTTGAATGATCATAACCTTTCGCAAGGGTAAGAGCTTGTTTTTATTGTAAAAATTTTCGCTTTCTGCTTAATATTTTATACTTTGCTTTTGTTCTTCAAAAATATATTCATGTGACTCTTATTTTGCCTTTTTATTCGGTTTTGAAGGGATAATCTTGTCACTTGGGGTGTGGACAGTTACCTGAATCGTGAGGATATGGAATCGATGGTTCCAGATACAATGATAATGCTTGGTGTTGTGCACTGGTGGTCCCTCTTTCTTAATGATACTTGTATAAGAGGAAGCCCAAGTCGACTTTTCTTTGGGATGGGTGCAACGGTTAGTTATTCTATCTTATCTTTTCTTTTACTTTATTTTTCATGTTTGGATCACGTTTCAACTCTTTTCTCCACTTCTTGTTTAGTATCCATTGCGGCAACTTTGTATGCCGTCGAAAGATGATAAGGCTTCCAGGAGCGATTTATGTGCGGAAGTCAAATTGTCATTTACTGTCTTTGTCAATAACAACAAGAGAGAGTGTGATCTTACTTCTGATATGGTATGTTTTCTCGTACTTTGTGTGTTTTCTACTACTATTCTACTTTGTTAGCCTACTATTACTCTGTTTATTTATTCATTTGTGTTTCGCTTTTTAAAAGAACCACATAATTAGTAACAATTTTTTTGGCCAAATATTTTCCCATTTTCATCCCAATTCTTTTGCATGAGCACTTTAGTCATTTTTGTGCATCAATTTCATTTCAAGAGGGTTGAATATCTTGATAATGTATTTCAAGAGGCGATGTTTGCTGATGATCAACAGGCGTGTGTACGTTTGGTGTATTGTCAAACTGCTGTAAGTCATTTATTGTGTTTTAATTTTCTCTTAGTGTTTATCCTAGTTTTGTTTAAGTATTGTTAGTAATTATGTTTTCTTTTTCCTTTTTTAAAAAAAAAAGGTGAACTTGATGTCTGATTTCCTGGTCCACAAAGGAGTTGCCCGAGGTGGGGAGGTTAAAGATTATAAAATTGTCAACGTCCCTTTTACCTGGCAAACGGCTGAGATTGAAAATTTGGACTGCGGTGTATATACGATGTTGCACATGCTCTTTTACCGTGGAACTGTTTTTGATTGTGACTTGGGTAATTCGATTCAAGAGCCCTCTACCGCTACCGAGATCGTTGCCTTGTTAGCGCTGTCTGATATGAACGAGTCCAGGGAAGATGTGTTGAAAAGTTTGGAGGAGTTGAACAAGACAAGAAAGGAAACCCCGAGCGTGCTTGAAGAGAGACGGCGTATTGAGGATGCGGAAAAGAGGGCTTCTCAAAGCGGTAAGAAACGTCGTGGTTCCTGGGTAGGTGAAAATGGCTGGTAAGAAGGTTAAGACGTCGCAGCCTGTTGACGAGCCCGTCGCTTCTCCTACTGTCATTGACGGCCCTAAATTCTCTAGAAAGACCCCTACGCCAGCCGTCAAGTGGGAAGCGAGGTGTGGATAGCCCCGTGAGTCCACAATCGGCTTTGGGTAGTCGTAAAGGGGTAGGGCATTTACGACGGGTGGGTTGCTCTATGGATTGCGGGCCGGGCGACGTAGGTTTGTTGCGGTGTCGGATTTGTTTCGGAAGAACAAAAAACAGTTCTCTAAGATGCTGAAGGTGCGGAAGCAAGTGGTGGACTTTGTTCTTCGTGAAGACGCTCAGTTGATAGACGAGTATGTGTCGATTTTCATTTCTTTGATTGTGGTGTTTCTGTTCAGTTAGTCTTTTCTCTTTCCCACTGTTAGTCTGCTGTTAATCTGCTGTTATTTTTGTCAACCTAGCGAGCCGTCTAATTTCACTGTTAGGCCCCTTTGTTATTCTGCTGTTATTGACCTGTTATACCACTATTATTCCGCTGTTAGTCCACTGTAATCCCACTGTCAATCCCGTTTTGTTATTCTGCTGTTATACCGCTATTATTTCGCTGTTATTGTTCTGTTATTGAACTGTTATTCTCATTGTTATACCACCGTAATCCCACGTTCTCATCATATGTTATTTTTTGTGAATGCGGGGAGTCATTAGTGTTGTACAAAATGACGACGTCGCGTGTTTTTGGACAAGGGGGATATTGTTTCCCTTGTAGATGCAAAATAGTATGATGTCAACAAGAGTAGTTGATGTTTGGTCGGTTCTTTTGAATTCGTTGGAGTTTGAGGAACGCTCAAAACCAAGCTCAATGTTTTTCGGAGTTCGTCATATGGTATTTTGTTTTTTCCTTTGCTATTTTGCGTTATTACCTACAGATTGACTCACAAGTATTGATATAAAGTTAACACTTGTGCACTATTTTTGGTTGTTTATGCTTTCTCTTTTTGTAGGATCCTCTTTATTCACTCTTAGAGAACTTTGATTCCTCAAGTCCTCTTGACGGTCCGGGTAATAAGTCATTGGCATTCGGAATGTGTTTTACGATTCTGCAATGGAAGATGTCGTCTGAACTCCGACCTTGTGTTTGTGCCGATTCTGTACAATGATCACTACTCTTGTTTCTGCATCAACTTTTTGAATGAATCGATTGATATTTTGGACAACATGACTCACGATTCCAAGCAAATAGCCGATTCGAAAGATTGGCCGAGATTGTGGCAAACTATATGCGTGTTTTTATGGAGGGTCATAATGTTCTGAAGGGTGAAGATTGCCGCAATTTCGAAATTGTTGATGTGCCTTTTAAATGGAAAAAGAAGGAACTGCTGAATTCGAGTCGGGGTGTTTCTTCTTTGTACACGATGGCGGAATATGGTGGAAGCGTGTTTGAGTGCAATCTTCACAAAGATTGCTCGTCAAGCTACCGTGTTGAAATGTCGGCTTCCCTGATCTTGGCGGATATTAATCTTCATAGGCGAGTAGTTCTTGACAAAGTGAAGGCTTGTGAGACTGGAAGGCCAAGACGTTGGGTTTGGCGGCAGCAAGGAACAAGTTGCCGGCGTGCCCCCAAGTGCAACCCCAATCATCTCATGGGTAGTGAAGAGTCGCATCGTCATGAATGCGTACCTTTGGATGTTGTGTATCCAGGAAGTCGACTAAGTTGGTGTAAACTGTGTTGTTAGACTATTAGTGTGCTGTTATTGCACCGTTATTATGTATAATTACTAGTTTATTGTGCTGTTATTCCCGTATTACTCTAGTGTTATTCCAGTGTGTACTCTAATTTTAATTGAGTTTTGATATTCCTTGTACTTTTTTCAAACACCATCCATTTTTACTCTAATCCCACTTTGTTATTCTTCTCGTTATTTCAGGATAATGAGCGGTTTGTTGTGCTGTTATTGCACAATTAGTCTACAGTTTTTTTAGTCTAATTAAGCTTTCTTATTACCTTTGTTTTCTAGAAACACTATCCATTTCTATTCAAGTGTAAATTTAGTCAAGTGTAAAAGCAGTGGTTTAGACTGCGTTTTTGCCAGTGTTATTCTACCATTATTCTGTTGTTATTGCAGTATTACTCCGCATATTAAGCAACTACTCTGCTGTTATTGTACTATTAGTCTACACTTATTCTGCTGTTATTCCACTAGTTTAATTAAGTTTTACAAATTCTATCCAATTTCTACGAAGAATATGCATTTTCTATTCAACTGCCAATGGCTGTTTTTTCTCAGCTGTGATTCTATTGTTATTGCACCGTTATTCTTCTGTTATTACACTATTTGTAGATACCCGTATCCGTCGATATTGGAATTTATAGAGAACCCGACAAACACCCGATGATGATAGGACACATGTATTCCTTAGTTGTCATTGTCATTATTTGGAGCTCGTTTTACGATGTAGAATGGGCGTCGTCGATGAAGTATTTTATTAATTTAAATGATATTTAAATTAATGTTTTTTTTAAGTGAGTTCATTTTATTAATTTAAATGATATTTAAATTATGGCTTTTTTAGGTGAATTCAATTTATTTTATTTTACTTTGAATTTATTTTCCCAAGTTTATTTTATTGAAAATAAAATAAATATTTGATTTGAAAAATCATTTTATGAGTATATTTGATTTGAAAAATCATTTATTTTAATGTGTTAATTGATTTGAAAAATCGATTTGAAAATCGAAAAGAACTCGTTTTGAACATGTGTTTTTGAGCTCGATTTTAGCTCGGTTTTTAAGCCCGTTTCCTTTACGAATTGGCACGAATCTCGAGTACACTAACCAACCTAGACCACTACCCATCCAACCCCAGTTCGAACCCCTTAACCACGGCCCAAATCCCATCCCAAATCACCCCCAACAGCCCACGTGCAAACAGCCTACCCCCTGTTTTGCGTGATGAATCCCGAGCCCAAAACCCGCTCCAAACACTACCAAAACCCGTGCCCATTAACCCTAACCCATACCCTAATATCCTACCCATATTACCTTACCTTAATCACCAAGAAAACCTCCAATACGAACCCTAGAAAACCCCCAAAAGCTGCTGGACAGCAGCTATGTTCAAACAGGCCCGACTGCCTCTCCCCTCTTTTTACCTTACTTTAACTCCTTATAAATACCCACCCTTCACCATACATTCATTCCTCTAAGTTCTCCATACATCCTACCATCACCCACAAGCTTTAAACCTCAGAAACAAACCCTAATTGCCTACCAAAAACCCTAAACAAAACCGACACACAAACTGAAACTGTTTGTGTGTCTTCCTCGAAAAACAATTCGTTCCTCCCTCAAACCTCCATCAAAACTCGATTTTCTTGTTCCTAATTAACCACATAACATCCATCTACACATTAGACAAAGATTTACGAGCCAAATTGCCCTTGAGAGTACACGAAATCCCTCGAAAAACAGAGTGTTATACACTCTGTTTTCGCGGTTTGTTCTTGTCTGTCCAGTTCTGTTTGTGCTCGTTTTTCGTGCCCAATAACTCAAAACGAGCAGGGGTTGCTTTAAGATCTCTGTTCTCCTCTCTTTCTAGTTTTCAAAACATCTTTTAAATCGAATTTTCGTCGTGAAACGAGGGAGAAATCATTGTTTGAAAGTTGCTGTCCAGATTTGTCAAAAAACGCGTGTTGCTTTATTTCTTCGTCGACGACGGCCTCTCGAGATAAAATCTACCATCGATTACGACCCAAGACGGTGTCAACGATACATGTAGGTTTAGGGTGCATCAAATCCTCCTCTTTTCCCTTTTATTTCGTTTGTTTTATGTTTGTTTTTTATTGTCTCGTTTTATTTCGTTTATCGTTTTGTTTATCGTTTAATTAACTATGAAACTAGTTTAGTCCGAGTATGAGTTAAAGTACCACCATGAACACCCGCGTTGACTTGAGATGGGAAAATAAACCGCTACTTCAGTCGGTCGTACACCCCCGTCTCATTTACATATCCTCGTGTTCAAGGTAGGGCATAAATAAAACGAATTTCTAACTTCGCTCTTCGCTTGTGACCCCTTTGTTATTTCGGTCAATTCGACATACCCTAGGACCCGTTGTATTTTAGTTTAACCTCTGATTGTTAACATGTAACTCGTTTAGATGACATTAGATCAATTTAATAACCTAATTAGACACATTAGGGTACATCGACATAGCTTTAAAAACCGATTAACAATTCTGTAACTTAATTGAATTCATCTTCCCTTTCACTAATTTTCTCGCTAGCATGGAAGTGCGTGCTTTACACCTTTCCATTTGCACTCGTCGACGATTTAGAATTGTACCTAACCTAGTTCGTATTTATTTAATTCAATTTGTAATTAATTAACCTTTAATTTGTTTTATTTATTTCTAATTTTTTAAAAGTCGTTTTAATTATCTTTTATGGTTCAAAATCTGTAAATTTAATTTAATGAATTTTTTCGTAATTTATTTTACTGATTTCGTAATTAAAACATATTTAACTTTGCTTTTCTACAAAAACCGTGCCTTGCACGGGTCTGTCTGACTTCTGATCCGTGCACTGCACGGGTCTACCAGTTTTAGTTTCTTTTCTTCTTTTGTTTCTTTAATTGTTTACTAATCCTATTTTAATAAATATGGATTGGTGAATAATTTTAATAAGTTGGGTTCAATTTAATTAATAAGTTGTACCTAATTTATTTCAAGCCTTTGTACTTATTTATTTTAATTTAATTAGTTTAATTCTAATCTAATTTGTTTATTAACTAATAATTCGGCTAACATCTTTAATTAGTCTAACTTAGCTTTAGCTTTTTTGTTTACATTTGTTTCGTTTATTAAGACTTAATAGTTTAAGTTGTATTTTGTTAGTTTGTATTGTAATCTGAGTCAAAGTAATTACGATAGTTGTTGTAATTAGATTGAGTTGTAATTTATTTCTCGTTGTGTCGGCATGAAATGCCTGGGTTGTAATAGGATAGATCCTAATGGCTCCCCCATTCCTCCTAAGCCGTGTTTGCGCATCTTTTATTTCAAATCAACCAACATGCTAAAACAACTTTGACAAAGTTAGTATTCATGCATTAAACGACATAGAAATTGTTGTCACATGTTAGGGTTTTAAAACGATGTTTGCATATCATATATCGTAGTAGCTATGACCTTGTTTGAAATCCATACTTGACTTAGTAGTGGCCGTTATTGACGGGGGGGGTTGGGTGTCCTTATGGGCTTCCCAACACGTACCCTCACCCCTTACTCAAGATCTATGGTTTGTGGATCCGTCTAAATACCATCGGATTACGAGAGTCATTCAAATCGAGTGATATAGGGTACAAGTCTTTATCTTTAATCACTCGTAGTCGATTGGCTTTATGCTTTTCGATGAAAGGTGTAAAGTTGACTTGAACGGTTCCAAGTTCCCAAAAAACTTGGTGGCGACTCTAATATGTCTTAATTCGATTCGAAAGAACCTCGAGTCGATTATGCCTAGTGTGGATCCCGCGGACGCAGCTCCCGAGGGCCTTGTCCACGCTTTGGCGACTCTGGGGGAAAAGAGGACTAGTTACACTTTGTTTCTAGGGTCTTTTCCTCCGAGGTGAAACTTGAAAAGAAAGTGTTGGAAAGTAAAACATTACTCATAGTGCTACGATTCATGCATAAACCCTTAAGGACTTGCCCGGGCCGTCCCAGCGTTTCTTCGTGATGCGTGGAGGGCGACGTCCCACTATGCTAGGAAGCTGCACATTGCTCGCTTCCACTTCACCTCGCGTGGTTCTTGATGGTGGGGACGATCTTCTAGGTACTCTACCTTAAGACACCTTGCTCTATAAGACCGCAAAAGGACGGAGGGCATAGACCTTCTTGTAGAAGACTTGCCGAGACTTAGAAATGTCTAGGAGCATACATCCTTATAACATGAGAATGGCAATGTGCAAATTGTTTTCCCGAGTCTTTTCGAAATTTTCCATGTCCTTTTCGAAACCGAACTTTTGAACAACTTACTTTCAAAATAGCATGGTTTTAAAAACGCGGAATGCTTTGCCCAAATAGGACTAGAATTTTCGCCCAAAATGAGCTTTTATAGCCGATGTCGCCCATTTCAAATCTCATTTTTCGAATCAATCTTTCGTTTTTCAAAATCAATCCAAAGTGCCTCTCGAACCTCAACCAAGCATGAAATGCGTCAAGTCGTATCCGGGTCATGGCCGTGTTAGGCCGGGTGTGTTTCGTTCTAAGAGTCTAGAACACGACCTTGTTGGGTCACCCAAGCTCACCTCTTGGGCCTTGAGTCATGTTGGTCGACCTTTTGGTCTAGGATAGTCCACAAAAACGCCCAAGCTAGGCCATTTAGGGCGTTTCACCCGAACCTATGGGCTATGTTAGTCCAATCACGGGTTTGGCCACACCGAGTCCGGTTTATAACCGATTTATGACAGTTTGAGTCATGTCGTTTTGTCGAGTCTAAAATGAACCAAGGTCTAGATCCAACCGTGAGTCGAACCTTTGGTTAGTCAATCTCAAGTCGAGTCTTTGTTTGAGTCAAGTTGGGGTCGTGTCCTTAAGTGTGCAGGGGCTCTTACTTTAAATATTGACTCAAGACAGGTTTTCTTGTAGAAAGGCCGCCCAAAACCCGACTTCAAGCAATGGAAGACGCTGTTAACAAACTCACTGAGGCCGTGAACCTCATGATGACCAGAATGGATGCGATCGAATCCAAGCTGGGTGAAGATTCCTCTTCATCTACCCCACCTCTGACTGATCTGGAGAAACGGTTCAAATTCATTGAAGACCGTCTGAAACTCTCCCAGGGGAAGAATATCCACTACGAAAACGCTAGGGCCTATGCTCCAGTTCAGGATAAGTTGCCTACAAACATGGTACTCCTTGATATCCCAAAGTTTAAGGGCACAGAAGATCCAGTCCACCATGTTAAGGCCTATAAGGGGTACTTAGCACTGAAGGGAGTACCTACTGACATGCTCTCTGAAATTTTCGCTCAATCTCTGGATGAACACCCGAAGGCGTGGTTCTATAATCTGGACCTTAAGAACTTCCCCACTTTCGAAGATATTACGGTGGACTTCTGTAAGCACTATGCTGACAACGTCGAGATTCAAACCAACATAAGAACATTGGAGGTGATGACACAGAAAGAAAAAGAAGGTTTTACTGAATTCCTTGCAAGATGGCGCGCTGAAAGCGTGAAACTAGCCAAGAAGCCTGATGAAGTTGAAATGGTAGATAAGTTCGTAAAGAATCTACGACCTATTTACCGCAATGCTCTGAAATACCAGAATTTTGGCTCTTTCAAAGAATTGATAAGAATCGGGATAAAGGTAGAAGATGATGTCATAAGGGCGGTCGAAAAGCCGAAAGGGTACCAAGGGGCCTCATCGTCTAAGGGCAAGGCCCCAGCAACGACCCATTTGGATGAAGCCATCAATCTCTTAGAAGGGCAATCGAAGAAGTCGCAGCGCCAAACACCTAGGGCATTCACCGATATCGGATGCACTTATACATATGCTCTCCAAAGGCTCATAGCCCAAGGAAAGCTGAAGCCTATTGGTCCAACTCCGGACCCTCCTGCTGATCAACAAGGTAAATGGTATAAACCAAATGCCTACTGTGCCTTTCATCAAGGGAAAGGCCATGATATCTTGAAAGGTGCTATCGATCAAGCACGAAAATTCAAGACATGATTGAGAGCGGAACGCTCCCGATCCCAGCTGTTAAACCCAATAACATCACCAATCCATTTGGCGATCACACTAACTTTGTTTCTGTCGAAGACAATGTCGATTATTCTCATCTTATCCGCCCATGTCACTTGAAAGGGGTGTTTATCGGGAAAATATTTGTGAATTGCTTTGAATTCTTGCGATACCCGAAGAATGAAATTCAAGTCGGGAGTCTTGCCCTAGAATGTACTCCTCTCATTAACGAAGTTAATAAAAGACAATTCGATTCACCAACCTTCATCATTGGCGTAGATCCTCAGAGGACTACCTTGGGATGGAGGCAAACCATCACAGGGATCAAGGACAAGAGCCGAGCATCTAAGTTGACAACTGAACAAGGGAAAGCTCAAAACTAGATTTGAAAATTATGAGTCGGGACTTGTTTTCTTATCTTAGTCGAGTCGAGTCTAGGACTTTCTTTTCTTGAAGTTGAGTCGTTTGTTCCGCGATGACCTAGGGTGTGTCCTAGGAATCGTTCCTTCGAGTTTGTTAAGCATTTGTCATTCCAATAAAAGTTGCAGTTTCGTTTCAAATATGTCTTGTTTCCAATCCTCAATCATTCCGAAACATGATAAAACGCACAACACACTCAAAGGAATCCCTGGGGTAGAAATATGTCCTGTTTGAAAATGTAAGGTACACTAGGATCCTGTGTTTGATTCCTTTACCTATTCCATGTCTGGTGGTAGAAAACCTCCATCTGAACCAATGTTTGTGACAAGCTTTTAGATGATTCTATGACAAACTCGGACTAGCTCCTTGTTTCCCCTATCGATGATGGAAGGCAAGCCTTTTCCCCAACAAAATCATCTCATCTCGAAGAGAGAAGATATCAACCCGTTCTAACAAGGAATTGTTAGTTCCCACCCAAATTAGTTGGCGAAGCCCAGTTTTCAAGGTGTATCCATTTATGACTAAGAGAATGAATAGAAGATCATTTTCAAAGAGAGAAAAAAGATGAAAAAGAATGAAAAATGAGAAAAAGAGAAAAATGAAAAAAAAAATGAAAAAAAATGAAAAAAAAAAGAAAAAAATGAAAAAATGATGAAAGAAAAAGAAAAAGAAAAAAAGATGTTGAAGTTATTGCGGAATGCTTTTGGTTGAATGTCGAAGTTACAGAGGCCAGAAGTCAAGTCAAGTACCCATAGTTGAAGTTCAATGGGCGAAGCCCAAAAGCGTAAGTAGTGACCTCTTTACCCTCTAAGTCCTTCCTGAGACGGTTACAAAGGGATAGTCGGGAATTTTGAGAATTATTCCGCTTGTGTTGTTACACCCAGCCTTTAGGGTCCAGACATGGAAATTTGAACCCACATCATTTTTCAACCCATTTGCACTCGTGGTTCATCAAACCCGAGACACCCATTCCAACCACATCAGCAGCCATAGCCCTTGGCCTTAGCACCACAAAACAAACCTTCAAAATGATGGTTAACCATTCCAACTTATTTTTACCAAGCTCCACATCCCAAAGAATCAAAACCTTTCGTACCAACCCTAGACACGGGATTTAACGGTACTTTACAGGCTAGAATGGGATATGACATGATACCTTAGGTGAAACTTTCGAGTGTGTACACACAATCAAAATGCCATGTTTATGCACCATGATCGAACTACGTCGGATTTGATTTCGCTCCACGCGAATACGTGGGGTCCTTGAAATAAGGGATTCAATCCACTCATCAACCAAGTTGTCATCTTGTTGGTTTCTTACGGGTCCTAACCAAGTCCAAATGAAGCCACCTTTGTTTGAGTCGGTCTTAGCACTCGATGTAGGCTAGGATAAGGATATAGGTTCGAATGAATAGTATCAAGTCTCAGAATGAGCTTTATCTAACGGTTTAGGCAAAGATGCTGAGTCACATAGATGTTGGTTTGTGTTGGGAACAGAAAATATGAAAAACCCGCTGAAAAGAAAGAAGGCGTGGAAGAAAAATAGTAAAAGCCCGCTGAAAAGAAAGAAGGCGGTGGCAAGAAATAATGAAAACTCGCTGAAAAGAAAGGAGGCGAGGAGAAGAGTGACAGAATGTTCCCAACAAGAGTGATGTGTGATGTCTAAGTGTTCTCATAAAATCAGTCTGTGTTTAGTTTCTGGGCGAAGCCAACGTAGTTGCTCTGTGAGTTTAATCCACCTTGTCAATGCCAAGTGATCTTGATTCCCGTGTGCCCTCGGGAGCACGCCCATGACATACGATATCTACATCCCAAGTCGACGACCTTGTGATTCCCATTTGCCATCTTTTGGCGCCAGAATGACCAATTTACATTTCTACCCCTAACAAGTCAATAATTGAATTAAAACCCGTGCACACTTACGGTTTTATTTTCTTTTTTGTTTTATGGTAGCGGGCTACGCCCACGTAATTTACGGGTCATACAGAGTGTCTGAGTCGTATTTCATGCTCACCCATCAAGGTTCGATTTCAAAAAATTTCAAAATTCCAAAAACTTTTTGGGTCGATGATCCAATCCTTCGAAATTCACAATTTCAAATTCAATTTTTTTGAAGGGCCGAGGGCCCAACTTTCCAAGTAATGTCAAATTCAAACTTCGGGTCGATGGCCCAATTATTCAAATTTTTCAACATGTTCAAATTTTGGGTTGATGACCCAGTCTTTCAAATTCAATTTCAGGTCGACGACCCAGCATTCCAAAACTTCAACTTCAAACCTCGGGTCGATGACCCAACATTCCAAGTGATGTCAAATTCAAAATTCGGGTCGATGACCCAATTATTCAAAATTTTCAAATTCAATTTTCGGGTCGATGACCCAATCTTTCAAATGATCTAATTTTAGGATCGATGATCCAAATGTGCTTATGTGATGATTATTGCTAGTACGTTTTTGTGTTTCAAATGTAGCAGGATATGCTTCAACTGGGGGCTCTAAAGTCTTCGACTTTAGAGCCATTGCAAATCAGGGCTCAAGCCGTTGGCTTCCGAGACCATTATCAAGATGTAAAGGATGACATCCACCAAGAATTCAATTCAATATAAGAGTATGAAATGGAAGAATTCCGTAGGCGAAAGCAAATGATGAGAGTGGCGGCAACCTCCTCGGAAAGCCCCGTCCCATTCGGACAAGTGCCAAACAGATGATAAATTTTGGGCAAATGTCGGAGATGATGGATTTTGGACATACGCCAAACAGATGATAAACTTTGGGCATGTGTCGCGATTGCTCGAACTACGACGCGGGTTTGATTCCGTCTGAAACGGATACGTAGGCGCCTAAGGATAAGGCTCAATCCACCATATATGCAATTTATGGGTCGACGACCAATGACGATAATTTGACACAACAGAAGCAGAGTCAATCCCCAACGAAGTTTCGGTATGATCTCTTCTTATGGTCAAGAGCTTATATACGCAAGTCTAATGGACTATAAACGACCCGAAGAATCCTCGGGTCGAAAGGGACCTGGGGTATACTTTGACTTTCGCCTTGTCCAAGCCTCGGTCAAAGTGGGGCTCAGAGATACCCGTATCCGTCGATATTGGATTTTATAGAGAACCCGACAAACACCCGATGATGATAGGACACATGTATTCCTTAGTTGTCATTGTCATTATTTGGAGCTCGTTTTACGATGTAGAATGGGCGTCGTCGATGAAGTATTTTATTAATTTAAATGATATTTAAATTAATGTTTTTTTAAGTGAGTTCATTTTATTAATTTAAATGATATTTAAATTATGGCTTTTTTAGGTGAATTCAATTTATTTTATTTTACTTTGAATTTATTTTCCCAAGTTTATTTTATTGAAAATAAAATAAATATTTGATTTGAAAAATCATTTTATGAGTATATTTGATTTGAAAAATCATTTATTTTAATGTGTTAATTGATTTGAAAAATCGATTTGAAAATCGAAAAGAACTCGTTTTGAACATGTGTTTTTGAGCTCGATTTTAGCTCGGTTTTTGAGCCCGTTTCCTTTACGAATTGGCACGAATCTCGAGTACACTAACCAACCTAGACCACTACCCATCCAACCCCAGTTCGAACCCCTTAACCACGGCCCAAATCCCATCCCAAATCACCCCCAACAGCCCACGTGCAAACAGCCTACCCCCTGTTTTGCGTGATGAATCCCGAGCCCAAAACCCGCTCCAAACACTACCAAAACCCGTGCCCATTAACCCTAACCCATACCCTAATATCCTGCCCATATTACCTTACCTTAACCACCAAGAAAACCTCCAATACGAACCCTAGAAAACCCCCAAAAGCTGCTGGACAGCAGCTATGTTCAAACAGGCCCGACTGCCTCTCCCCTCCTTTTACCTTACTTTAACTCCTTATAAATACCCACCCTTCACCATACATTCATTCCTCTAAATTCTCCATACATCCTACCATCACCCACAAGCTTTAAACCTCAGAAACAAACCCTAATTGCCTACCAAAAACCCTAAACAAAACCGACACACAAACTGAAACTGTTTGTGTGTCTTCCTCGAAAAACAATTCGTTCCTCCCTCAAACCTCCATCAAAACTCGATTTTCTTGTTCCTAATTAACCACATAACATCCATCTACACATTAGACAAAGATTTACGAGCCAAATTGCCCTTGAGAGTACACGAAATCCCTCGAAAAACAGAGTGTTATACACTCTTTTTTGCGATTTGTTCTTGTCTGTCCAGTTCTGTTTGTGCTCGTTTTTCGTGCCCAATAACTCAAAACGAGCAGGGGTTGCTTTAAGATCTCTGTTCTCCTCTCTTTCTAGTTTTCAAAACATCTTTTAAATCGAATTTTCGTCGTGAAACGAGGGAGAAATCATTGTTTGAAAGTTGCTGTCCAGATTTGTCAAAAACGCGTGTTGCTTTATTTCTTCGTCGACGACGGCCTCTCGAGATAAAATCTACCATCGATTACGACCCAAGACGGTGTCAACGATACATGTAGGTTTAGGGTGCATCAAATCCTCCTCTTTTCCCTTTTATTTCGTTTGTTTTATGTTTGTTTTTTATTGTCTCGTTTTATTTCGTTTATCGTTTTGTTTATCGTTTAATTAACTATGAAACTAGTTTAGTCCGAGTATGAGTTAAAGTACCACCATGAACACCCGCGTTGACTTGAGATGGGAAAATAAACCGCTACTTCAGTCGGTCGTACACCCCCGTCTCATTTACATATCCTCGTGTTCAAGGTAGGGCATAAATAAAACGAATTTCTAACTTCGCTCTTCGCTTGTGACCCCTTTGTTATTTCGGCCAATTCGACATACCCTAGGACCCGTTGTATTTTAGTTTAACCTCTGATTGTTAACATGTAACTCGTTTAGATGACATTAGATCAATTTAATAACCTAATTAGACACATTAGGGTACATCGACATAGCTTTAAAAACCGATTAACAATTCTGTAACTTAATTGAATTCATCTTCCCTTTCACTAATTTTCTCGCTAGCATGGAAGTGCGTGCTTTACACCTTTCCATTTGCACTCGTCGACGATTTAGAATTGTACCTAACCTAGTTCGTATTTATTTAATTCAATTTGTAATTAATTAACCTTTAATTTGTTTTATTTATTTCTAATTTTTTAAAAGTCGTTTTAATTATCTTTTATGGTTCAAAATCTGTAAATTTAATTTAATGAATTTTTTCGTAATTTATTTTACTGATTTCGTAATTAAAACATATTTAACTTTGCTTTTCTACAAAAACCGTGCCTTGCACGGGTCTGTCTGACTTCTGATCCGTGCACTGCACGGGTCTGCCAGTTTTAGTTTCTTTTGTTCTTTTGTTTCTTTAATTGTTTACTAATCCTATTTTAATAAATATGGATTGGTGAATAATTTTAATAAGTTGGGTTCAATTTAATTAATAAGTTGTACCTAATTTATTTCAAGCCTTTGTACTTATTTATTTTAATTTAATTAGTTTAATTCTAATCTAATTTGTTTATTAACTAATAATTCGGCTAACATCTTTAATTAGTCTAACTTAGCTTTAGCTTTTTTGTTTACATTTGTTTCGTTTATTAAGACTTAATAGTTTAAGTTGTATTTTGTTAGTTTGTATTGTAATCTGAGTCAAAGTAATTACGATAGTTGTTGTAATTAGATTGAGTTGTAATTTATTTCTCGTTGTGTCGGCATGAAATGCCTGGGTTGTAATAGGATAGATCCTAATGGCTCCCCCATTCCTCCTAAGCCGTGTTTGCGCATCTTTTATTTCAAATCAACCAACATGCTAAAACAACTTTGACAAAGTTAGTATTCATGCATTAAACGACATAGAAATTGTTGTCACATGTTAGGGTTTTAAAACGATGTTTGCATATCATATATCGTAGTAGCTATGACCTTGTTTGAAATCCATACTTGACTTAGTAGAGGCCGTTATTGACGGGCGGGGTTGGGTGTCCTTATGGGCTTCCCAACACGTACCCTCACCCCTTACTCAAGATCTATGGTTTGTGGATCCGTCTAAATACCATTGGATTACGAGAGTCATTCAAATCGAGTGATATAGGGTACAAGTCTTTATCTTTAATCACTCGTAGTCGATTGGCTTTATGCTTTTCGATGAAAGGTGTAAAGTTGACTTGAACGGTTCCAAGTTCCCAAAAAACTTGGTGGCGACTCTAATATGTCTTAATTCGATTCGAAAGAACCTCGAGTCGATTATGCCTAGTGTGGATCCCGCGGACGCAGTTCCCGAGGGCCTTGTCCACACTATTATTCCGCATAACTAGTTTATTCTGCTGTTATTACACTGTTAGTCCAGCATTATTTTGTCAAAACTATTCATTTTTATTCAAGTGTAAATTTAGTCAAGTGTAAAAGCAGTGGTTTAGACTGTTTTTGTTAATCGTTATTCTACCATTATTCTCATTGTATTGCAGATTACTCCGCATAATTAGCGCTTATTATGTTTGTTATTGCACTATTATTCGCAAAGACTTCGTTATTCCAACATTACTTAGAAATAGTTTTAAATAGCACTTAAAGATAGTACTTACATAATAAACATTAACGTTCTAAAATATTAAAGCCATTATTTCTAAAGCAATATAATATTTTAAACATATTTAAAAGCAAAGAAGCCTGACCATCATCGTTAGATTTTTATATCTTTATTCTATTCTTCGACGCCCGGCCCGGTCCTTGGACAAAGGCTCTCAACTTCCACCGACTCATCCTCAAAAGGGTTTTTGTACGCTTCCATTAGTTCCATGGCTTTCGAATCGGTGTCCAATGGCCGAGATTGAAATATCGGCTTGATTGTAATACTTCTTCAAAGCATTCACACCAACAATGAATTGATTGTCCATGTCGGCTTCCGTGTAGTTCCTATTTTTCTTTTCCTTTAACTGTCTACGCATACGTTCATTTTGAAGTTCAGCAACCTTCAATTGTGCCTTTACACTCGACCTCTCTTATTAAGGCCTCTTCACGGGTTTCTCGCCTCTAAATTTGTCCTTGTGTCAATCAACTCTATCGTGAGGGACTCTATCGTCCGTTTGGCTTCATCGATTTCCTGCCTTGTCGGGACCTTCGGCTATCGTCGCTTCGTCACTCATCCCGCAGCATTGGAAGTATGAAACTTTTTGCATTATAAAAAGATGTTTAAAATTTTTGAACCAAATTAAAAGCAAACCAAAGCATAAGAAAGAGAATTACCTTTTTTGCAAAGATAGAGAAGAGTGTTGACAGATATGAAAAATAAACATGAAAGAAAAATAAAGAATAGAAAGATAAGAAATTACCTTTTTGCAGAGGAGATAAAGTTTTTTTTTGGAATGGACTTTTTCAAAGGTGTGTGTGTTTTTTTTTACCTCAAGTAGCGTAATTTATAGGGGCTTGGGAATAGAATCGCTTTTTCTCGTAATAAAGTATAGGAAGATAAGTAATTAACTGTCTACCAACAAAAAAAAAAAGATAAGAAATTACCTTTTTGCACAGAGATGCAGAGTTTTTTCTTGAATACAAACAGTTTTAGACTTATTCAAAGGTGTGTGTGTTTTTTTTTCTCAAAAAACCACGCAATAGCGTATTTATAGGGGTTGGGAATACAAACAGTTTTCAGTAATTACATTAGATTAGGTTAGGTAACTGTTTTTAATAAAAACTGAAAAGTGGAACTGCTTTTTATAAATATTACTAAGTCATTATTATTCAATCAACCTATTGTAGTGTGTAATTTGCGCTTTATTTTTGTGGTTGGTTTGTGAAAAAAACAATGATAATATTAACAAAAAAATTAAAGTAACTAGTATTAATTCTCATATAATGTAGGTCTCACTTTATTATCTAGAAGATACATTTTAGGTTAAAATGTAATTCGAACAATGACAAATAGTAAAAGTGTTTGACATTTTTAGGCGAGGTCTTCATCGTAATCATTTTGTCTTTTGTGTCTCTTTTGTCTTTGTTAGTTCATGCATCTAATTCATATTCCTGCAATTTTTGCTTAGTATTTAGCAGCTACATTAATAGCGAATAGCGAGAATAACATTGATAGCAGAGAATAACAACACATTAATAGCGAGAATAGCAAGAATCTAAATTTAGCAGACTACTCTGCTGTTATTGCGAACACTATCCATTTCCACCAAGAATATCCATTTTGTATCCAAAAATAACAACACATTAATAGCACAATAGCAAGAGAATAACACAACAGCAGAATAGCGAGTAACACAGAATAATAGGGGAATAACGGAGAATAAAAGGATAACATATTCCTGCAATTTTTGGTAGTTCATGCATCGATTTATATTGCTTTTGCAATTTTTGCTTAGTATTTTAGAAGCTACATTAATAGCAGAATAGCAAAGTGGAATAACATTAACAAAGAGTAGAATAACAACACATTAATAGCGAATAGCGTAGAATAACACAAATGCAAATTAATAATAGCGAGTAACACAGAATAATAGGGGAATAACGGAGAATAAGAGGATAACATTAGAATAATAGGAGAGTATTAGTCCGATTCATACCTCTTCGTTTCTCGATTCTTCTTCATCTTCGTCATCGAAGGGGGACTTTCAAAGAAATGGAAGAGTACAAGTTCTACTGTTGTGGTTCACCCACTTCTTGCGGTTACCGCATCTTCGCTTCCTCTTTTGTTGCTTGGTTTTGGCCTTTTCTTTGGAGGACCTTAATCTTTTGCCACCGCCCTTATTCTTGGCCTTGTTTGGCGGTCGAAGGTCAATGTCATTTGAAGTCCGTGATGCCTTAAGAGCCTCGATTTCCTGGTTTTTAGTCTTCGGTTCGATTGGTCCTGTGATGTTCACCCTGAACGTGTCGGGATTTTCTGCAGCTTGCTTCATGTGTTTAACAAAGAGCATAACCGTCCATCACCCCGACAGTTGCATAAATCTCAGACCAAACCTTTGACATCTCAGCTTTCTTGATGTCAACCTCATCAATCTCTTCTATCACCTTTCCATTTTCATCTCGGACAACCGCTCAGTATGATTTCTTTGTCCATCGAGCAAGGACATAAGGGTCAGGTATCCTGTGGATCTGCCTACCATTCCACACCCAAAGTATATGGCGACAAACAATGCCATGCCTCTCAAACGACTTACATGCACATTTGTTCTCGTTAGTTTTGGTGTTAAATTCAACTCGGAAGCTCCTGTGCTTGAGTCCATCACGAACGTCATGATACTCCACCGCCCCTACTTGTTGTCAAACCCCCACCCCCATGCTGCATATGGCATGTTTGACTTCATTCTGAAAGTCCCCAAAGATAGGATGGGTGTAGACAAGTGAGGCATGCATCTCCACCTTAATAGCGAGAATAGCGGTGGAATTACATTAATAGCAAGAGAATAACAACACATTAATAGCGAATAGCAAAGACTAAATTTAGCGACTAATTTGTCATTATTGCGACTATCCATTTCCACAAAGAATATCCGTTTTTTATTCAAAAATAACAACACATTAATAGAAGAATAGCAAAGAATAACACAACAAAGAGAGAATAACAACACATTAATAGCGTAATAGCGTAGAAATAACAACACATTAATAGCGAGAATAGCGGAGAATAACAACACATTAATAGCGAGAATAGCAAGAGACTAAATTTAGCGCTTACTTTGTCATTATGCGACGCTATCCATTTCCACAAAGAATATTCGTTTTTTATTCAAAAATAACAACACATTAATAATAGAAGAATAGCGGTGGAATAACATTAATAGCGAGAATAACACAACAAAGAGAAATAGCGGTAGAATAACACAAAAAGAAAGAGAATAAGCGAGTAACACGGAATAATAGGGGAATAACAAAGAGAATAGCGGTGGAATAACATTAATAGCGAAATAGCGTGGAATACCTTCATCGGCCCTACTTTCTCGAGCATACTATGCTCATTGGCATTATCCATCCTCCTTTGTGTATGCCTTTGCTGCTCTATTATGAATTGTACCTCATCCAAAACTCGACGAGGGTTCCAAAATGGCTTTCAAACCGCTTGAAATAGCTGTTTGAACTTTCGGATCTCTGGGTTGTTCGCAACAAACAACCTAGAGGCAGATCCCGAAAGTATGCCGGTATCCACTTTTGTCTGATTGCAAAGACATAATTCAACCACCGGTTGCTTTCCATACCATGGGCTTCAATAATAGTCTTCCGCTTCTGTTCAAATTCGTGTGGCTCGAGGTCGACATCCCACACAACGGCATTTATGTCGGTCATAAATTCCGTATCATTGCGATTGCCCTTCCCACTTTCTCGGCATTTTCTCGCATGATATGCCACATGCAATACTTGTGGACAGAATGGTTGAAGACATTTGGGCGAGCTTTTTTAATTCCCGGCACCGTCCGTAATTACACATTGAGGTTGCTTTCACGCCCCATTGCTTCGAGGAATTTTTTAAAAATCCATTCAAATGAATGCGACTCTCAAAGTCAAGTAACCCAAATGCAAAAGTCACCGTCTTCTTGTTGTGGTCTACTCCGGTGAAGGGAGTAAACACCATGAAATATTTGTTTGTCCCATAAGTAGGGTCAAACGAGATCGTGTCTCCATATAACTTGTAGTTGTTTATCCCTTCCTTATCAGCCCAAATAACCTTCGTCAAGCATTTGTTCTCATCCCGATCATAAGCAAAGTAGAACCCCTTTGTTTCAGCCAAAGATTTTGAAATGCCCAATGAACATTTTAGCATCGTTATCCCCAATGTAACACTTGATATTTCGCTTGAAGTTTTTGAAGTCTAGCAAAGAGGCACCGATATTCTGATAACCATTTGAGTATTCCTTGAGAATTCTGAAGCTCAATGTTGGACCTATGTTGAGCTTAGTATGATCAATAATGGTCCTCTTAATGTAGTCATGGACGTCCCTTGAGAGCTTCTGGAACTCCCTGTTTTTGACAGAGTAAAGAGAGTGATTGTGAACGTCTACAAAGACATCCACAATATACCCAAATGGCCATCATCCTGTTTTTTCACGAGTTCTCAACCTCATGTTCGCCTTTGACCACACCTTGTCGTCGCATGCTTCTTTGGTGTCTAATTCGCCGGTCTTTGTTCTCTCCGTACTCAAATTACCGGCTTCATGATTTGTTGCTTCAAGTCGCATTTTTCTTTTCATATCCCTATACCCCTGTCTGTTACAAACCAGTGATTTGACGGTGACGCCCCCCTTATATTGCGCATTTGTGTACCTTCTCACATCAAATCCGCAAGCCAGTGCATAGATGTTGTAGAACTGTACTGCATCCTCCAAGGTAAGAAAGAACATGCCACGTTTAGGCGTAAAATCACTCTCAACAGTCCTCACCCACGCTCGGTCCCCCGGTGTCTTCTTTGTAATGAAGAGTTGAGACAAACTCATCGTTTTCTTCAATCGAACAGGTTGGGCTGGTGTATATACTTTGTTATTAGAAGAATCCCCATTAGGTAAGACCGCATTGTCTTCAACAATAGACACACGAGAAAGATCTGCGTGATAAATTAATATAATGAGTACAGTCATTGGACAACAAAATCACAATAACATCACAATAACAAAGAGCACGGGGAGAGATCAACATTGCGGTAATGTGACAATAATACAAGATGATAACAAAGTGTGAAACAGACGACAATCAATAACATCACAATAACACTAAATGTGTTTATCTCATGCTACTCTCTTATCACCGTATATTTTCACGCTCTTTGCACAATAATATCACAACAATAGTAGCATAATATCGAAATAAGAGTACAATAATATCAACATGTTTCTCTACTTTTTACAATAATAGTACAAGAATATCGTAATAATAAGATTACTGCTCTCTACTTTATTACATACAGATATAATCGTATTTATTATGTAACTCTTTTGCAAGGCATATATTTTCATGTTATTTGCACAATAATAGCACAATAATGTTACAATAATACCACAATAACAAGACAATAATATAATCATGTTACTTTGTGCGGTTACAATAATAGTACATTAATATCGAATAACGATTCTCTTTTTCTCTCAGTAATGTCAAGCCGATAAAGATAATAGTATCGAATAACAATGAGAAACACATAGAAATCAATAATTGATTTATAAACACTCGGGCTAATAATAGTACATTAATATTAGAATAACAGTTCTCTTTTTGTACTCTAATACAAGCCGAGATAGTACAATAATATCGAATAACAAATTTGAGAAACACATAGAAATCAATAATTGATTTATACACACCGAGGCTAATAATAGTACATTAATATCGAATAACAGCTTTTCTTTTTCTACTCTAATACAAGCCGGCAAAGTACAATAATATCGAATAACAATTTGAGAAACATGTAGAAATCAATAATTTATTTATAAACAACGGCGGATGAAGAGATAAGAATGAATAGCAAGATTACTGTTTCCATATTCACCGTCGAGTTGATTTCTTCGCTAACATTGTTATTGATCTCATTGTCCATCTTTTATACCGAAAACAAGAAAAATCAAGTATTGAATTCAATTAAAATCAACGAATTTACACTTAAAATCAACGATTTTTACATTAATTAGGTTTTTTACATTAATTTTGAAAATACGATTGAATATACTAAAAATCAACGAATTTACATTACCCGTAATTGATTGCAAATACAAATCAACGATTTTGTGTAATTTTATTAGGTTTTTTATGAATTTCCTATAGTCGGCGTTACGATTTGTGAGTTTTCTCTGTTTTGATTTGTAGAGAGATGTAGAGAGAGAGAGAATATCGTTAGAATGAGGTTTTTGTTTTCATGTTTCAGCGCTTTTGTATTTTTCGATTTTTCCTTTTTTTTCTTTTTCTAATTTATCTTTTAATCTCAAATTGATTTCTTTTAATCCCACCCTTGATTTCCCAACTCACAACTCACCATAAGACCCCAACTCACGAGATCCCGCCTCTATATATATATATATATATATATATATATATATATATATATATATATATATATATATATATATATATATATATATATATATATCACATCTCCTATCGCATGTTACTACTACAAAGCCAAACATTAACATTCATCATGGTCATGTATATCCTTCAACTTATCCAACATACAATCCAACACTTTTCATTCAAATCAATCATATCTTCATCCAACATGTGCATATGAAACAACAATAAATAAGTAGCGATCCCATGACACCCCATAGTGACCGGTTCAAAGTTGCCAGGGCAAGTTCGTGACTTTAGGACGTCTCCCAAGCCTTTGCATTAGCTCCTAACAACTCCTACCCGGGTTCATTTTAAATAAACTCCCTAGGTTCATTAAGTTCATTGGTTAGAGGTTCCAAAATCGTCGCTCTGATACCACTTTGTAACACCTCCATATACCAAGGTGTGTTACCAAGACCACCTTAACATATCGAGATGCTACCATCTCGGTGGCCCGAGGTACAGTATATCAAAAGTGACCATAAAGAAACATACTTTAAAGTTCAACTGTTTAAGGTGCGTACAACTTATAAACAAAAACCAAACGTACAACTGTCTAACAAAATATCAAAAATATAACAACTGTCAGCGGAAGACTAGCTATCAAACTACGTGAAGACTCCATCCTAGCTGAGACCCGCGAGCTATCTACAAGCATACCTATTAAATAACTACTCACCACTCCCGAATGGATCACCACAGTTTTCAAAACATTTAAACGGGGTCAGTTTGTGCATAAATAAAATAAGCCCGTACAACAGACAATTACACAATCACAATCCTCCAACTTCGTCACATCACCAAACATCTGACTACACACTAAAGTGTGTAGCCCTGCCAGAATATCCATCGCAACAAATATTCCACACCGCCAGTGGGGGACCACAACCTTTCCCACCTAAGACCTACTCATCTCCATCGAGCGAATAACCCATGTCCATTAATGTGCACATCCCCCTTATAACGGGAACCACAAGGGGCGAATCAAGGGCGTGAAGCCACTCCCGCAAGTGACTCCACTCAGCCGAGGGCACACCTCGCGAACCACAGACAAACACAACGACCAACCACAATACCAAAGTAGATAATGCCAATACCAATTAACGATACAACAAACATGTCAATCAACCAATCAACCATCTTATCATATTTACACAGTAACTGAGTAAGGAAACCCTACCTTTTCGCAATCCGCTATAACTGCAGCGAATCACATAAATGTACTAAAGTACCACATCGTTACTTATAACAATAATCAACAATTACACATCATAAACCGATTTCTACCCAAAACCCCCAAATCACCCAATTCGGGTTAGAGCAATATTAATTATCCGACATAAAAACAATATAAGAATCTTACCCACAAGATGACGATCACAACGGTGTGATGAACTCAGAAATTCGATAAGCCCTAGCCTTGATTTGATAGCAATGAGTGAAGAGAAAGAGCGTCATCGTTTTCTTTCTGAAAAGTTTGAGAATAAGAGTAAAAGGTAAACATGAATAGTCGAAATAACTTTATATAGCTCTTCACGCGTTACTATCAAGCTCGGCTGAAAACCCGTAAAACGCGACTTAGTCGATCGAGTAACTAACATACTCGATCGAGTACCCATTAGGAAGAATGTACTCCAGAATGAAAAACTAACTTACTCGATAGAGTAAGTCCTACTCGATAGAGTACTCAACAGCCCAAATATCTGAGGTATTATACATCGTCGATCCCATATTTGAAACTCAAACGTAACTCTTCTCTATTATTTCAGTAAAGCTGCCTTCTTGGGCTCGACGGATTATAAGCTTCATGGAATACGAGAGAACGTAACCAATAAACGATATACTTTGTTATAATGATAATTAGCTTCTTATGCATTATCTTTTATTTATTTAGCCAAGCACTATGTACTAATTCAATTATCTAATTTAGTATTAGTCTCATCTAATATTAGATGGTTGAATAATTTGTTTTTCCATGTCTTAGGTTAGATAAAGACAGTTAAATTTCAGAAGGGCTTTGTTCTTTAGTTTTTTTTGGTGGAAATGTAAGTAATATTATGCTCAGCAAAATTAGGCTCGCACCATCATACAGACTGTCCATTTTCATATGTCTATCCAATACATTAAACAACCAAAACAGCTACAACACTAATCATCCTCACATCAGACCTCTATGCTTACACCAAGTGATATCTCCTTGTTTCAAATTCTCCAGCTTGCATTGCATCAACTTCAATCGACAATCATGTTGAACATTTGCTAAGATCTTACTAGGACTAATCACATAATGCTCATGTCTACATAAATTCCTGACATTCCACACCTGATATTGAATTGCAGTCACCATAGCACACAGTACCAATCTAATGAAACCCGAGCATTTCCTTAACTTAATCATCCTTTCTGCAGTCATATCCCCGTGCACCCTGATATTCAGCCAATCCATAAATTTGCCATAGCATTGATTGATGTTCCTGCATTTGACAAACAGATACTCATGATTTTCAGTATCCTCTCCACACAAATAGCAATTGGTTTGAGTAATAATTCCCATTTTGAACAGCCTATCCATAGTAAGCAGCCTCTCATGCTTGATTAACCATGCAATGAACGAATGCTTATTCACATTGAATCTATTCCACACACTGGTGTACCATGGGACCTTCACATCAGTGGTCTGCATCAACCAATCATAACCAGCAGTAATAGTGTACTCCTCATCTTTACCCAACCACTTATTATCAATGCAAGCCTCTTTGAATCTAGTTTTCACCTCACAAATCTTCCTCCATGCCCAGGAAGAAGATGTTCCAGGATTATAATCATACCAGGCCCTTCCTTTCATATAAATCTTGTCTATCCATTTAATCCATAGATGATCCTTTTTAATGACCATCCACCACACAAGTTTGCCAACAACTACAATATTCCACACTCTGCTGTCCAGCAAACCCAAGCCACCATGTTCCTTACTTTTGCAAATAGTTTTTCATGCTACTAATCGAGCTTTAGAGTAAGTATCACAGCCTTCCCATAAACAATTCCGACACAGTGCCTGAATTCTATCCATCACACCTGCAGGCAAAATGAATATCTGTGCCCAGCAGTTATGAAGAGTAGCTAGCATAGATTTCACCAAAATCAGTCTGCTAGAATAAGAGATTTTCCTTTTGTTCCAACCCCTGATCCTTTTGATCATTCTATCCGCCAGAGCATTACAGTCAACCTTGGTGAGTCTTTTGTGATAAATTTGGACCCCTAGATACTTAAAGGGTAAAGTCCCCTTCTTAAACCCAGTGTGCTCCAAAATCTCAGCTTCAATATCAGGTTGGAGGCCATTGAGTATAATATCAGACTTCTCATTGCTAATCTGTAAACCAGATGCCCAGAAAAACATGAAAAAAATTCTATGAAAGTGCATACAGAGGAGATATTGCCTTTACAGAATAGTAATAAATCATCCGCAAACATGAGATGAGTCAACTTGAGTCCTCTACAGAGTGAGTGATAGCTGAAATGAGGGCCATTGCAAACCTCTTCAATTAGCCTACCCAGATATTCCATGCAAAGTGTAAATAGCAAGGGAGATAAGGGGTCCCCTTGCCTAAGCCCACGCTTACCTTTAAAAAAACCATGAGAATAACCATGTAGTACAACTGAGAAAGTAGTAGTAGACACACATTGCATCACCAGATCAATGAAATGAGTAGGAAAATTTAGGCTTCTCAACATTTGATGCACAAAATCCACTCAATGGAATCATAAGCTTTCCTTAGATCCACTTTAAGCATACACCTAGGTGACACACTTTTCCTATTATATAATCTCACAAGGTCTTGGCTAATCAGAATGTTACTCATAATGCTTCTCCCATTTATAAAAGAAGATTGAGCTGGATTAATAATCTTGGGGAGGATATCAACCATCCTAGCACAAAGTAATTTGGATATGACCTTATAGATGGTATTAAAGCAAGCCAAAGGTCTGAACTCTTTCACAGAAATAGGATTGTCCACCTTAGGAATCAAAACCAAATTCGTACTATTGATTTGTTTTAATAATTTTCCATGTTGAAAAAAATCCTTCACAGCATTGCACACATCCTCCTTAACAGTCTCCCATCCATTCTTATAAAAGCAACTAGAATACCCATCAGGTCCTGGGCTCTTGTCATCAGGAATTGAGAACAGACTGTTTTTAATCTCCTCATCAGTGGGTATCCTATTAATAGCAGACCACTCACTGCTCTGCACCTGCTTGCCCTTGGCAACAATGGGATGATAAAACCCAGTTGTGTTTGTGCTTGTGCCCAACAGATCCTCATGATAACCAACAAATGCCTGAATTATATCCTCAGGGTTTTTGCACACCTTACCCATAGCATCCTCAATTTGCAGGACTTTGTTTTTCACCTGTCTCTGTTTAATAACTTTATGAAACATTGCAGTATTGGCATCACCTTCCTTGGCCCAGGAGCATTTAGCTTTTTGTGTAAGGAAGTCCTCTTTAGCCTGAGCCAACATATGATAACTATGTCTGAGGTTATGCTCATTATCCATCAGAGTCTTATCTCCAGCATCACTTTGAAGTTGCCTCTGTGCCTCAATCATCAGGCCATAAGCAATATCAGTATTCTTCTCAATGTCAGAGAACAACTCACTGTTCAACTCCTTAAGTTTAGGTTTCAATAATTTCAGTTTCTTCACCACTCTAAACATAGGAGTCCCTGGCACAGGTATAGACCAACTAACCCTCAGAAGTTCCTTAAAATCAGGCACCCTACACCACATATTGAAGAACTTAAATGCGTTCTTCTTATTCACATTAGTATCCTCACTATTAATGAAGCAAGGGCAGTGATCAAAGTCCCCTTCAGGTGCAAAATGAGCATAATAGTCTGGCCATTTGTTCACCCAACCATCATTTACAAGCACCCTGTCAATCCTGCTGAACACTCTGGTTGCACTTGGTTGTTTATTGTTCCAAGTGAAAAATGCACCAGTGCATTTTATGTCCTGCAGATCACAAATATCCACAGTCATTTAAAAAGGAACTATCTCTGCATCTCTTACAGACAATCCAATCTTTTCATTATAAAACATAACATTATTGAAATCACCCAAAACTATCCAGGGGTCCACCACAGCCAATCTAGTTAGAGCATTCCATAATGGCACCCTCTCTTCTATTTTATTAAATCCATAAACAAAAGTGACATAAAATTCAGACAAGGAAATAAGGTCTCTGATCTGCAAATGAACATACTGAGCATCCATATCAATCAAATGCACCCTATATTTCTGAGCCTTCCACACTACCCAAATTCTCCGTCCATCATGATAAGAATGATTAGTAATATAAGAACATCCATCACATAAACTATCAGCTACTTTATTTAGAAAACTAGGTTTAACCCTAGTCTCAAGGAGCCCAAATAGGTCCACATTAGCTTGATGAAGACACCATTTGATATATTTTTTTTAGTCAAACTATTTAGGCCCCTGATATTCCATACTCCAATACTACCCATGAGAGGCAGAAGCCTCCCCTTCCCTCCTTTATCAACCATTTCTGCAGTTTTAGCCAATTCAGAATTAAAGTTCACCACAAATTCCCCTTCATGTCCTCTTGTTAACCTGGATTCATGCCTTGTCATTCTGGTAATAATCCTGGCAGGTGTGAACACTGACCCCATTGGGTGATGTATAGATGTGTTAGCATGTGTGATCAATTCTGCAAGTAATTCAGTCCCTTCTCCATGCCCCGTACTTTCCAGAGTGGGCACTGATTGTCCCAAACCTGTAGTAGTCTGAGGTAGAGTTAGATAATTTGTTCTTTAGTTTGTCTTAACCCAAATTCTTTGTTCTTTGATTTCTTTTGACACAAATTCTTAAATTATCTTATCGCTTTATTTAAAGGATATGAATAAATAAAGTGGGCAAATTAAACATTTTAAAGTCGTTATGGGTGATATACCGATCTTTGATAAAATCAATATATATAACTAAAGGAGGCTTTTTTTTCTAATTATACTATTAACATTAGAATTAGGAGATAATTAATTATTTACAATTTTTTTATTATAATTAGGAATATAATTTTCCTATTATAAATGAGAATTAATTAATTATTTTACAATTTTCCAATTAGAAATAGGAAATAAATTAACAATTTATTATGGTTTTTATCCTAATTATACTATTAGAATTAGGATATAATAATTATTTAAATTTTTTTATTATAATTAGGAATATGATTTTCCTATTAGAAATGAAAATTAATTAATTATTTTACAATTTTATTATTAAAAACAAGAAATAAAATAATTATCTACAATTTATTAATATTAAAAAATTATTCATTAGTATTTGTTCACTTTTTATTAAATTAGAAGGAAAAAAAACCTTTGATATATTTATGATATCCAATTTTATAACAACTTCCGATTAAAAAAATGACGCTAAAAGGCCCTAGGTCGAACTGGGTTGTGACAAAAGTGCATGCATATATAATACGCACTACATGGAATTTACTCATGTAAATAGTAAAATGAACGCTGAAATATGCCCCTACGTCTTTTGTTATTGCTAATGTCATATTTAAATATACAAAATACGGAGTTTATTTTTCAAATGTCATATGTATTTCTCCTACTAATTTTAATGTTATTTCCCTCACAATACACTTTAACTTCTATTGATAATTTATTATTATATTATTTACATTCATTTGTCATTATATAAAAGTAAATTAATCAAAATTTAAATAAGATATTCACAAATTATTGATGAGTACAAAGTTTGATATCTATTTTTCAAAGAGTATTAAAAGATAAAGAAAGTTGCTGCTAATTTGCGAATCGAAATATCATATTATGACAAATGAGTAAATGTTTTGAAAAATCTTATTATGCGATTGTTTTACAATTTAAAGTAAAAATGGTACCACGAGTAATAAAATAGATTTGAATGAGGCTTGAAGGTAAAGTAAATACACTTATTATAGAAACATGTATAAGGTTAAGATTCAATTCTAGCAACGATCAATATTAAAAAAAATAGTCATGAAAAACACATAAAAGGGCAAGAGTAGTCTTTCCCTAACATAGTGAAGACCGTCTCTCTCAAGCTTTTCTTCTGACAAATTTACATGCATAAAAAACGGTAATATTCAATTATATGGAACAAACTAATTATTGTTGATGTTATATATATATATATATATATATATATATATATATATATATATATATATATATATATATATATATATATATACTCCCTTCTATTTTAAATAATCATCTCATTTGCCATACTTGGACATAGTTTTTTTACTTTCCTACCCTTAACTCTTTTCTTTATTTACTACCCCAACCATCCATAACCCATCATATTCAATACTTTTCATTATTTAACTCATACATTCTTATCCTTATACAATAATTTTCATTATTTTAACTATATTCCTTAATTTTCGCGCCATTGTCCAAATGGGACACTTATTCGAATAGGAGGGAGTGTATATATATATATATATATATATATATATATATATATATATATATATATATATATATATATATATATATATATATATATATATATATATATATATAAAGAGAGAGAGAGAGAGAGAGAGAGAGAGAGGCGGGATCTCGTGAGTTTGCTTCTTATGGTGAGTTTGTGCTTGCAAATCTGAACCATTAAATAAGAACATCTAATGGCTCACATGTCACGTTGTTAATAAGGCAAATAATTAGCCCCGTACCTCACACACAAACCCAAATAACTGTATTATAAATTATTTCCCTCCTAATTCTCTCTCCTCCCTCTCCTACATAGCAACCTTCACCGACGACAGTAAGTACGACTGTAATACTACGGATTTATGAGTCTCTGGGTACTCTATCGAGTAGGCCTTACTCTGTCGAGTAAGGGCGAGTTGCAGATTAAAATAGTTTCTGACCTGTTGGGTACTTGATCGAGTAACGTAGATACTCGATCGAGTAAGGGGGCACTCGATCGAGTACCTTAGCTACTAGATCGAGTAGCCGGTTTACGGGGGATGATTTCTCGGGTTTTGTTAATAATGCGATTAAGTATATAATAACTTCCGTCATTGTTCTTTAAACACTTTTAAAACCTAATCACTTTCAAAAAGAGAAATCAAAGTACGTTCTTCGCATCAATCGCATTTTTGTCAAATCCCGGAGCTTGGAAGGTCAGATTTTACCTTTCTTTATACCGTTGTGATCCTTGTGTTGAGGGTAAGACCTATATACCGTTTTTATAGTGTAACAACCCGGATTTTTAATGACTTAATTAAGGGAATAAAAGCGGAATAAACCCAAGTCATTGCTATAAAAATGAATCCAGATCGTCATGGATCACTTACACATGATTAAATAATTTAGTCGAGAGATTTAATTACGAAATTTAAACCAACATTGAAAGCTCCTCTCATTACCCAGAATGCCCCTTTAAGGGTGTCTCCATCTAACTCGTTCTTGGTACCTGAAAAACATTTAAACAAATGTCGCTGAGCGACAATAACCTAACCATTCTCCTATCATCGCCTTAATCATTCAAAAGCAGGCATGCGAATGGAAATGGAATGCATAAATGAGAATCACGTAAAGCATATATCACATAAGTTCTCTTATCACAACATTCTGGATATTCAAATGATACAACAGTATTACTCAAAGATATTAAGAAACCACTTTAGTAATACAACAACACTTAACAAAGTTAAGCACATGTGAGCACAACAAGTCCCAATCATCGAACATGTGACATTATTACCTTGTTCTTTCTTTATCGTGCAGTAACATTATTCATCATCTGACAATTTCAACGGTAAATCCAACAGGCATCATGTGAGTAAAAACTGTAGTCATTTCTTTAAAAACATTTGTTTTCTAACAATTAAGCACGGGACGTGACTACTAATGTCACACGCATACTCACGGCTTGCATCTCACCTTAAGTACGAATGTGAACATCAATCCCGCCAATCATACCGATTCTAGGAGGTTTATATCTCACCCCTAGTGCTCAGTAGGACCGGACAACTAAGTTGACTTGGTTTAACAACCATAACCGTGGGGAAGAACAGACTGCTAATGGATGGTCTCAGAGGTCCCATTTAAGTGACATGTCCCATACACTTCGAGGCACCAAGACAATCGCAACCGTCAAGGTCTGCACACGATCGCAACCGTGAAATAATAATTGCCAAGATATCGGAAAGGTAGTAAAGCTGATCAAGCTCCTGTCAATATATGCGCATATACCCACTCCACAACTTCTTGGAACACGCAGCTCCTCAGTGGCAGCTGGTTGACTACTATCCTAACGACAATCCCTCCACACGCAGCTTCGGGATGTGCTGTCCGTACTTGTATAGCATAAGCTCTCTAAGCATTCTTCCATCACGTCGATCCCTAAACCTTACCAAGGTAGCGCCCAACATATAGCACGGAAGACTCAAACTTGTCTCATAGAGACGATGATACATCGATATGCGGACCATCTCAACATATCGACAATACAACGGCACTTGGCTCAGAGGTCCCATTCAAGGGGCATACCCAAGTAAACCGGGGAAAGATTCCATGGCTCAGAGGTCCCATTCAAGGGGCATACCCCAGAGTGCTAGAAACTTTTGAATAAGAAACGTAAACATACATAAATTCATCTTGCTTTATCTTTTCTGAAATCTTTAGGATTTGGCAAATCTTATTTGGAATTTATTATTTCTAAATTCTTTATTTGAGGAAGGTATTTAGATTTTTACTATAGTAAGCTTAAGTTTAAGCTTCGTTTTTAAAGAGCTTATTCAATCTTCTTTTTAATAAAAAAAATTGGTTATTTAATTAAACATTTTATGTAAATCATTTGGAAGCACTACTAAATCATTTCAAATATTTTTAGAAACTAGGAGTTTAATACTTTTATAAAAGACATGAACTAAGTCACTTATTTATTAAGTAACTTTCCTTGAAATTGGAGAAACGTTTAAATCATGTAAACCATTTTGGTTTTGGAAACACTATCGAATACTCTTGATTTTTAAACCTTTAAGAAAATTGTTATTAAACTTTATTGTTTAATAAAATTTTAAACTTATCAATTCTAACCTTGGTTATATTTAGTAAAGGAAAAGTATAATTCTTTTAGGCTAGAGGTTAAGAGCTAAACTGTTTTTACTCATGTAAAGGTTAACATTACAATAGACCACATACTACTTAATAAGGTAAGTGCAAAAATAATAAGATAGCATGTCGAAACATAAGTTACACTGCCGTAATTAAATGTAGCCAATTAAAATATTACTCAATTATATTTCCTAATCATGTTTCTAGGTGAGAAAATAGCACAACGATAAAGCACTTGTCATCATGAAATTTTAACATACAAATTCAACTAATTGAGTAATTAACTAGCGCATATGTATATTTCATGCCATTGTTAATAATTTAGCGGTCTAGTAATTCTAATCAGAATTTTAGTAGTCAAACAAGTTACAGAATTCATATTTAAACACATTCATTAACATTAGCATAACGAGTCTTGTAAAATTAAGGAGGGATAGAAGAAGGTCGGGTTACCGAAGTTAGTGAAATAAGTGAATGTGCTTATTAATCCGATTTAATAAAAATTAATCGTTATTAATAAAGTCACAAGTTCGTCTTAAATCCGTCATCATGGCCAGAGAAGTCCAAGTCCGAATCCCGTCAATCAAACCTTGAATTACGAAAGGTTAAGTTAGCAAATCGGGTCAACCCGTATCATTTAAAAGAAGGAAAAGGGATGATATAAGTTGTAACGTAACTCCAGTTGAAAGAAAATCCCCAAATTGATTTAGGGATTAAGGTCACCAACTTGAAACCTGCAGCGGCATCGATGGCGAGGGACGGCACAACAACAAGTGACGATGACGACAAGGAGCAGCAAGCAAGGCGGCCACGGTGGTTTCGACGGCGGCTCTGCAGCGGCGGAGAGCAGAACAAAAGAGAAAAGCATTCAGGAGAACGGAAACACAGGAAAAAGCGAAAAGATAGACAGAGGTGAAGGGAAACGAAGGCTTACGACGGTGGTGTTTCGATGGCAACAAAAAGTGACGGTGGCAGCAGGGAAGCATCTTCTCGGTGGTCTGAAAGCATCAGAACAGAATGAGAGGGAGCAGTGAGGAAGATCAGCGGCCCTATTGAACAAAGCCGAGAAGGACAAGGACGTACACGAGGAAGTTGGTGATGGTCAGAGCTCGGGTGACCCGAGTCTGGTGCTCCGGTGATGGTGAAAGCCGTGGTGATGCACGAGTGAAATATCAGGTACGATTATTGAATCTGATGGTGTAACGAATGGTGGTCGTGGCAGTGCAGGGATGCGGCATTGGTGTCGATCTATGGTAAAAGGAGTGGAGGGTGATATGCAGGTTAAAGATGGGTCGTGGTGACAGAGGCGATAGGCCATTGTTTCGGTTTCTGAAACAGGGGAAAGCAGAGGAACAAAAGGTGGCATTGGTGGTGGTCTGGGCTTCGTACTCCAGTGGTGAGGGTGAGTGACAGCGGTGGTGAAGGCAGGTTGGTGTCGGGTTGATGTTCTGTTACATGAATAGGCGTGAGTGTTGGTTGGTAACGGAATTGGTGTTGACTCGGATTAGGTAGCTCTCACGAAAGTAAGAATGGTGAGGCTAGCACAACATCAGGATAAAAGTTATGCACATGGTGGTGATGATGAAACGGGTGGAGGAGGTGCTGTAAGAGGAGTGCTATTGACAAAAATATAAGCAGGATGTGTATAGTGTAATTATAGAAGTTATCGAACACATGTGAGGTGAAGGTAGTAACAAAACTATATGCAGAGGAAAAGATACATGTGAATGTATTGCAATGCATGTGAACTAAGGCAGCTGAACAATGGAGGTGTATAGTGGAAATGACAAAACTACATGCAGGGAAAAACAAGAGAAGCAAGGTTGACATAGCCAAATGTTTGATACACTACAAATGAGTGTGATAAATGTTTGGGGTGATGTGAAGAAACATTATTGAATAGGGCAACGATTGTCATCGTATTTTTATTTAAGACAAGCTTTTGATTACAACTAAAATGAACAAAATCATTTATAAAAATGAGTGTTAATAAATTTAAATTGAGAACGAAATAAGATAAACGTAACTTAACATAATTGGGAAATTATAAAAGTAGTTTTAATTGTAATTAAATCAATTTAATTTGTAGCAGTTTAACGAGGGGCGTTACATTATGTAAATCTTTAGATCAAAAGTAAAATTAACGAAATTGTTTGTATGATGTATGAATAATTTAAATTAAAATGGAATTGTGACGAAAATAATTTAAAATATGTGTGGAAAATTATAAAAGCGGATCTATATATAATTAAGTCAATTAATTAGTAGTGGTTTAACACGGGGTGTTACATATAGTGTCTGACAGAGATACGAGGTTTATCTCAAGGTTTTGGAAAGAGTTGCAGGAATCTTTGGGAACAACTTTGAAGATGAATACAGCTTTTCATCCTGCGAAAGACGGTCAGACTGAGAGAACAATCAAAACTCTTGAGGATATGTTACGAGCTTGTGTGATGGACTTTGGTGGTAGCTGGGAACAGAGGTTGGATTTGATAGAGTTTTCTTACAACAACAGCTATCACACTAGTATTGGCATGGCACCGTTTGAGGCTTTATATGGGAGGAGGTGCAGGAGTCCGATTTGTTGGGATTACAGTGCTGAGGCAGTGGTTCTAGGACCAGAGATGGTACATGAGATGGTTGAACAGATTAAGATGATCAGGGAACGGATGAGAGCAGCTCAGGATAGGCAAAAAAGTTATGCAGATTTACATCGCCGAATATAGAGTTTCAGGTTGGGGACAAGGTTCTTCTAAAAGTGTCTCCTATGCGTGGGGTTATGATATTTGGGAAGAAAGGCAAGTCGAGTCGGTTCATCGGGCCTTATGAGATCTTAGAGCGAGTTGGGGAGGTTGCATATCGTCTGGCTTTACCAGCTGCGTTAGAGAGAGTGCATAATATGTTTCATGTATCGCAGCTGCGGAAGTATGTGAGTGACCCGTCACATGTGTTAGAGGCAGAGAGCTTAGAGCTAGATGAGTCCTTATCATATCTTGAGGTACCTAAGCAAATTCTTGACCGGAAGGTTAGGAAGACTAGGAGTGGTGAGACAGTTTTGCTTAAGATCCTTTGGTCTAACCACGAGACTGAGGAAGCTACATGGGAGGCAGAGGATGCCATGAGAGAGCGTTACCCTTTCCTTTTTGATCAGGTATGTATGGTTACGGGGACTTAACCTTGTTTCTTTTAGGGGGGTAGGAGATGATCGCAAAGAGTTTTAAAGAGTTTTTATACCCTTTTTATGTTGTGTCGGTATGGTTGTTGTCGTTGAGTCGGGTTGAGTTTAGGTTAATAACATGTTTTATGTTGAGTTTGTTTTGGTTATTGAGTCGGGAGTGTCGTAGTGTGAGTCTTTGTTTTGTTGTGGTTTGAATTTCGGGGATGAAGTTTTTTTTAAGGAGGGAAGACTGTAATACTACGGATTTATGAGTCTCTAGGTACTCTATCGAGTAGGCCTTACTCTGTCGAGTAAGGGCGAGTTGCAGATTAAAATAGTTTCTGACCTGTTGGGTACTCGATCGAGTAACGTAGATACTCGATCGAGTAAGGGGGCACT
This sequence comes from Silene latifolia, assembly GCF_048544455.1. NCBI lineage: Eukaryota > Viridiplantae > Streptophyta > Magnoliopsida > Caryophyllales > Caryophyllaceae > Silene > Silene latifolia. The sequence continues at coordinate 71,768,976 of NC_133529.1, read as the reverse complement.
CGATCGAGTACCTTAGCTACTCGATCGAGTAGCCGGTTTACGGGGGATGATTTCTCGGGTTTTGTTAATAATGCAATTAAGTATATAATAACTTCCGTCATTGTTCTTTAAACACTTTTAAAACCTAATCACTTTCAAAAAGAGAAATCAAAGTACGTTCTTCGCATCAATCGCATTGTTGGCAAATCCCGGAGCTTGGAAGGTCGGATTTTACCTTTCTTTATACCGTTGTGATCCTTGCGTCGAGGGTAAGACCTATATACCATTTTTATAGTATTTCATTAAAGTTGGTTAAACCCTAATGTTGGGAATTGGGGGTTTTGTTGTATTTTTATGCTTGGTAGTGATTATATGTTTGTATGTTAGGAGGAGGATTCGTAGAGGAAGCATTTTGATATCAGCTGTGAGATCGTCTGATTGTGTTGTGCTTTCCAGGTAGGGTTTCCCTACTCAGTATTAGTCCCATGATGTGTTGATTGGTGTTTGTGGTTATTGAATATTATCATACTCGTATTGTGACGATTGTTGGACTTGGTTGCTGATAGTAGTTGTGATTGATTATATTTGTCTGTGTTGTTCGAGGTGCGTCCTTGGCTGAGTGGAGTCACTTGCGGGAGTGGCTTCACGCCCATGATTCGCCTTCTGTGGAACCCGCCACATAAGGGATGTGCACATTAATGGATTTGGGTTTATCGCTCGATGGGGATAAGCGGGGCTTAGGTGGGAACGGCTGCGGTCCCCCACTGGCGGCGAGGAGTGACCTGTTGCGATGGGCACTCTGGCAGGGCTACACACTTTAGTGTGTAGTCAGGATTGTGGAGTTGGGTTTGAAGTTCGGAGAATATCTGTGATGATTGAGCTGTTTGTTTTTCCGTATTGTTGGTTTATATAAATTGTGTGATTAGTACTGACCCCGTTTAATGTTTTAAAAACTGTGGTGATCCATTCGGGGATGGTGAGCAGGTATTGAGCAGGTATGAGTCTAGTTACTGGGATAGCTGGGATGTGCCACGGTCTGATGATAGAAGTCTTCCGCTGTAGCTAGTAGTTTAATAAACATTTCAGTTAGCTGTTTAGACAGTTGGTTTGAGAACATGTATTCGCACTTTGGATTTGGTTTTGAGATTGTAACCTTTCGCTAAAGTATTTCTATTTAAATGTTGTTTCGTTATTGTTTATTTGATTATCATTGCCTCGGGTCACCGAGATGGTAGCATCCTTATACCTGAGTGGTCCTGGTAAGGCACTTGGAGTATGGGGGTGTTACAACGACGGCGACCAGTCCCTCCATCGGCAGCGAGATCGCCTCTGAACTTACTGAGTCACGCCGCGAGCCCGCCTAGCTAAGGGCTGAACTCAACCGTCTTAACAACTCAGAGAATAGGGAATATCACGAGTTGACTCGCCAGATTGCCGAGTTACGACTTGAGGTGAAGCAATTGAAACACGACACGTCAGTGAGTGAACTCGAGATGTCCCACAAGCCGTTTTCCGACACGTCAAAGAGAGTCAAATTCTTAAGTGAGGTTAAATTCATTGAAATATGACCAACTAATTTACAGTAGGATTCCCAGAAAAGCTCTAGGTTGGGCATTGTAACGAGTTGGGGACTGAGTTGAGTCGGCTCAAACGGGTTTGGGTTAGGAGTCTTGCGGCGCTAATATCAACAACATACCAGGTATGTAATTAATTCACTCATTATGCATTTAATTTGTGCTTGCTTGTTAATCAGACGGAAAAATCGATGATTTGAATCAATGATTTTCTGGGATCTGTTCAAGGCCATTTGTCTTCGACATCATTGTTGGTGGCTAAATCGATGATTTATCTGAATCAATGATTTTCTCCAAACTCATTTTAAATAAATGTTATTGAATGGTGAGCTGTGGTGATTGAGGGATCAGAATTTGATTGGAGGGTGAATATGATTGAATTTGATGACGGAAATGGTGGACTCGGTTCCGAGGTGGTGTTGGGTTGCTATTCGGCTCGAACCATGGTGGCTTAATAATAGTGGCTGGTGCGTGCTGCCTGGTTGTGATAGGCGACGATGGAAAAGGGAATTGCTCATTGTTGATGGTCAGAGTTAAGTGAAGGAGGATGAAGGAGTTGGACATCTGTTTTGACAAAGTCAGGGTCAACATTCATGCTCATTTCATTATTTTTTTGGGGGAAAATGTTATTTTGACTCCGATTCGGATTCGGGTACATGTGGATCGCTAGTGACAAATAATTTGGTACATTGAACAATGTAGTAAAATTAAGAGGAGAAATGGTAAAAGTAATCTCATTTTATAGTTTCAAAGCTCCATCTTAGATATTGGTATTTTAGGATTTATGTACAGAAATATATTGTACTCGATCTTTTGTTGATAAATGGTACGTTTAAAACGAGTTTTTTTTTTACCATATGCTTCACTTTAATGCGCTACATTCTAAGGAGAATTGTCAATTATTATAGTAGAAGCTTCCAACATCAAGGTTAAGATCCAAATTACTTCACGGGTAATATATGAGTAACACATAATAACAATGAGAAATGTAGAGTAATAAACTAATAATGGAATTGATGGGGCATATTCTGTGCCGCTGACCAAGTCAACATATTGAACGAGGCCAAAGATATCCACAGCAAGCCAATGACTTAGACATCCCAGCCGATGCAGCCTTTCGGCCTTCAAGCCTGGGTCTCGGCATGGTAACCTACCAGCCGGGGCACATACCCGCGTACTCATATCCAAGAACCCTCGGCATGGAGTCAACCAGGCTCGCCGGCCTGCCATAGGTCCCTCGGCCGAGGGTAGATCAGTCTTTCCACCTGCTATGCCACTTGGCCCACTTGGCCACTACGTGACAAAAGGTGAAAGTCTATAAATACTCCTCAATCCTCATTGAGGAGGTAATCCAGAATCTAACCTAAGAACCACTTAAATCGGTATTATCTCTCTCATCTCTCTACAATACACGTCATCAAGCTACATACTACTTAATCACAGTAAGTTCACTGACTTGAGCGTCGGAGTGAGTACGCTTGGCACGAGCCAAGCCCTCGCCTTGCTCATTGTTGCGGGAGAGGCCGAGGAGAGCAATCGAGGCTAGAAGAGGCATCATTCGACAAGGCTAGCGTGGTAAACAAACCCGCTCGAATTCATACCCGGAACAATTGGCGCCGTCGTGGGGATACGATACTAGAAGCTAGTCATTCCCTTAAAAAAAAAAAAAAAAAAAAAAAAAAAAAAAAACCCACCCAAAAAGCTAAGAAGATGTCAAAAGAACAAGAGGTGTTCGAATCAAGAGCCCCTCCACCCGGAGGATACCGTCCACAATTCTCGAGTTGTGCGGCCCTCCACCAAATGGATAATTCAACCGGAGTTCGAATGCCAATAATGCCGATACGCCGCGCCCGCCGACCAGTCACCGTCATGGGCGTGTGGTAGATGCAAAGAAAGCTAAAGCACTCCTGGACTGATTGTCGGCGCGCTCTCACACCGTCACACACGACAAGAGCGGCGGGACCGGTCCAGAAGCTAGGGCCCGAAGGTGACTCCGAGAAACTCCGAACGAAGCACTAAGAGAGGCCGAGCTTACCAAGACGCCGGGGAGCCCGAGTGTCGGTGGTAGAACTAAGCCCTTCCCGCACTCGCGGAAGGACGATGTCGCCGCGACACCCACGAGGCATGCCCCGCACGAGCGAAGGAGTCCGACTCACCGAGTCGAAGAAGGAGTCCGACTCACCGAGTCGAAGAAGGAGTCCGACTCACCGTAGTCGGAGAAGAAGCCCTTCCCACCACGGGGAGAGGGGCCGGACTAGGGATGCGAGGAGCCGATCGCCGCGTGTCATTAGACACGTGGTCGACAGCCCCCTCGGTGCCTCGTCCTAGAGACCTGTGTGCCGCCAAAGCTAAAGCTACCGTCCATATCATACAAAGGAGAGGGCGACCCAACCGATCATGCCGAGGCTTTCGAGTCTCACATGTCGGTGTGGGAGCAACTCCGACGAGGTCTCGGTGCCGAGTTTTCCCAACGACCTTGGTTGGAATGGCGCAAAGTCGGTACAAGGGGCTACCCGGGCCGGTATACTCCTATTCCGACCTAAGAGACGCGTTTTTGGCCCAAGATTTACCAATAAAGGAGAGCCGTCGAGACGTCGGATCTCCCGACCATCGAGCGAGGAGGGAGGCGAGTCACTCCGAAGCTATGTGAAGAGGTTCGATGCCGGGTTCAAGCAGATTAGGGAGCCGAACAAATAACTAGCGGCCTTCGCACGATGAAAGGCCTCCCCCAGGGGACTTGAAAACGAGCTCATCAAGTGCGGTGGCTCGAGCCTTGAGTCCGCCAAAGAAATTGGCCGACCAGGCCATTAAGGTCGAAGACTATCACAAAATATGGGTATGCCACGGCGAGGCCGGGCACTCAGAAAGAAAGAGCCACCGGGAGGACAAGCCGGATGAAGGGCGCCGTGACAATAATAGGTCGCGGACCGACAGGGCCGCCAGAAGCAAAACCCGGCGGACGGGGGAGTTCAGTCCGTACTACCATAAGAAGTACAAAGATCACACCCCCCAGGTCGTATCGGCCGCCGAGGTCTTCTCCCGAGCGTAAACGAGGGGCGAAGTGGGAAAGGCCCCCAAACCTAGGGGGGACGGTGACACGAGCTGCATCGTGAGTACCACGCCACACCGGTCACTTAACCAACGATCGCCGGCATTTGAAGAATGCAATTGAAGAGCTGATCCGAAAAGGGAGCCTCGGCAAATATGTTGCCGGAGACCAAAAAACTAACACCGGCGGCTCAGATAAAAAGTCAGTCTTTCAACGAATAGGAACAATTCATGTTGTCATCGGGGGAAACGAGAACGGCGGATCCGCTCACGGGCACAAGCGGCACTGAACGAATCAGATCAAAGTCACAACTTCGTGCCCACTACAGCGGCCCGCCCTTCCAACATCCCGAACATAACTATTGGGAAGAAGGACTACGAAGGAATCATCGCCCCGCATAGCGACCCACTCGTAGTCCACTTAGACATAGCCAACCACCTGGTCATGAGATGCCTGATTGACACGGGTGCTTACACGAACATCATGTTCAGGGAGTGCTTTCTGGGGCTCGGCCTGAAAATTGCGGACCTTAGCCCATGCACCAACCCTTTGTACAGCTTCTCCGGGGCAGGCTTGGTCCCCCTGGGGTCTATCAAGTTACCAGTGATGTTCGGCCAGTCCGACGCGGCCAAGAATGTGATGTCCGAGTTCGTGGTCATCGACGGCTCATCCGCATACAACGTTCTCATCGGTCGTGTCACCCTGAGTGAGGTCGATGCTGTAATGTCCATCCGGCCCCGACACCGATGTATGTCTCGGACCGCGGGGAGGTTCATAAACTCGTCTCAAAGAACGAAAAAGACGAGGTGGTCAACGTCCAAATATCGGCCAGAGGATGCAACATGCAATCCTTCAAGGTGGCAAAGAAAGAGGAAAAAGGGAAGAACCCATCCTTAAGACAGGAGGACGAACCGATGAGCACCAACCACGTCGCCATGATCGAAGGGGCTGAGACCGAACAGATAGAGATTGATCCAGGGCACCAGAATCGCTTGCGGTGTCGGCCTGGAACCAAAATTCAGGGCCGATCTCCTAGACCTGCCGAGAAGGAACAAAGATGTCTTTGCGTACTCACCGCCGAGATGCCAGGTGTAAGCCGGAGGTCATCGTTCACAAGTGAACGTACTCCCCCATACCCGCCCCGTGAAGCGAGGGTGAGAAACTCCTCGGCCGAAAAGGAAGATGCCATCAAGGCCGAGGTCGATAAGTTGTTAGATGCGGGCTTTATCATCCCTTGTACATACCCTGAATGGCTAGCTAATGTTGTAATGGTTAAAAAGTCATCAGGGGGGTGGAGGATGTGTGTTGATTTTACGCAACTTAATAAAGCATGCCCGAAAGATTGCTACCCCTTGCCTCGGATAGATAGCCTAATAGACGCAACGGCAGGCTACACAATCTTGAGCCTGCCGACGCATTTTCGTGGATACCATCGTATTCATGGCAGAGGAAGACATGCCTAAATGCGCATTCATCACCATACACGGCACCTACATGTACAAAATGATGCCGTTTGGTTTGAAAAATGCCGCGAACTTACACAAGACTGGTGGACAAAATATTCCAAAATCAAAAAGGGCGAAACATTGAGGCCTACGTCGACGATGCTATTGTCAAGAGCAAGTCCGACGGCGAGCACCTAGCCGATTTACACGAGACATTTTGTTCACTAAGGAAATACAAGATGAAGCTTAACCCAACAAAGTGCAACTTCGGTGTCCGGAAATTCCTCGGCGTGCTTGTTAGCGCCAGGGGAATTGATGCCAATCCAGAAAAAGTCCAAGCAATTCTCAACCTGCCGGAGCCGAGGAACCGCAAAGAGGTTATGATACTGACCGGAAGGATGGCGGCCCTTGCCCGTTTTATCTCTCGGTCAGCCGACAAGAGCACCCCTTTCTTCAAAGTGTTGAAGGGGAATAAAGACTTTGTTTGGGGAGGAACAAAGCACAACTTTTCAAACAACCAAGGCCCATCTCGCAAACTCTCCCGACCCCGTCCACCGACCGACTGGGGAAACGCTATATCTATACTTAGCAGTAACCTCGGCCACGGTCAGTGCCGTGATCGTCAGAGAAGAAAACAAGCAGCAGCACCCAATCTACTTTATCAGCCATACACTGTTGCCCGCCGAGAGAAACTACCCGCTGATTGAAAAAGCAGCCTTTGCCGTGGTTGTTGCCGCAAGGAAGTTGAAACCCTACTTCGACGCACATCCCATGACGGTCTTAACCGACCAGCCGTTGGAAAAAGCATTGGAAAAGTTCGAACAAAGTCGGCGGGCTTATCAAATGGGCAGTGGAGCTATCTGGCTTCGGCATTCAATACAAACCGAGGCCTTCGATAAAGGGGCGGCGATGGCGGACTTCTTGGCCGAGTGCACGTATCAGGAAGAGTCGTGTCCCGGCATGTGGGAGGTATATACCGATGGATCCTCCACGACGAACGGCTCGAGCCGCATCCTTATCATCGGCCCAAACGGGGACGAGTTCGAGTACGCTTTGAAGTTTACCTTCTCGACCTCAAACAACGAATCCGAATATGAGGCGGTGATAACCGGAGTTGAGTTAGCCGAGCCGCAAAGGCGTAACACATCATTTTGAAAATGACTCTCTCTTGGTGACTAACCAATACGAAGGAGAGTACGAAGCTCGGGACGATGGGATGGTAAGATACCTGGAAAAGGTAAAAACCGAGACCTCAAAATTGAAGTCATTCAAAATGCGACACATCCCTGTGTCCGAGAACAACCGAGCCGACGCTCTCTCAAAGCGGCGCTTGACCATAAAGAATATCACCAACCGTGTCTTTGTGGACATCGAGAACGCTAAAAGCATAGACGAAACCATCGGCATGGTGTGCGACGTGGAAGCCGAGACGACATGGATGACTCCGATAAAGAGGTATAAACTGACACATGAACTACCGGAAGACCGCAATCTCTCACAAAAGATAAAGAGGATCGCAGCAAGGTACTTGGTGTTTGAAGGAGAGTTATACGAGGTCCGTGACAAGGCCACTCCCGAAGTGTGTCGGTCCAACCGATGCAGCTAATCGACGAGAAATACACACGAAGGCATCTGTGGTCATCACATGGGGGCAAGAACACTAGCCCACAAAGCTCTCCGAGCCGGCTACTTCGGCCCACCATGCTTGAGGATTCCGAAACAAAACCAAAAAATGCAACAATCGATGCACGCTCCGTGATACACGCACCTTCCCGAGACTTGCAACCAGTGCTTAATCCCCTTCCCTTTGCACAGTGGGGAATGGATCTACTAGGGCCATTTCCAACGGCATCCGGAGGAAGAAAGTTCCTAATCGTCGCCGTCGACTACTTCACCAAATGGGTCGAGGCCGTGGCGCACTCGCGAAAACGCTGCGGCCGTAAGAAAGGTGATCTGGGAAAATGTCATAACTCGCTTTGGGTTACCCCAAGTCATGGTGTTCGACCATGGCCGAGAATTTTGGAGTGACACAATAATGAGCTGGTTGGAAGAACTCGGCATCAAATTTGCATACTCCTCCGTCTGCCACCCCCGAGCAACGGACAAAGGAGGCGACCAATAAAACGATCCTCAACGGCTTGAAGAAAACAGTTGAAGACCTCAAGGGAAGATGGGCCGATGAGCTACCCGGCGTACTATGGTCCCTCCCGACCACGGAGAAAGAAGCAACGGGCAGTCCTTTTCACCTAGTCTACGGGTCCGGCGATCCTGCCGATTGAAGCAACGGTGCCAACATTCAGAACGGCCACTTTTAACCCGGATGAAAACGAGGAAGGCCTAAGAACCTCCCCGGACCTGGTCGAAGAAAGCCGAGATGCGCAGACGCCTCAACTTAGCAAAGATATCGAGCCGAATGAAAAGGGCCTACAACCGAAGAGTCCACAAAAGGGACTTAAAAGTAGGAGATCTGGTCCTAAGGAAGTCAGCCGCCACCAACAAAGGAAACATCCATGGCAAGTTGACGGCCAATCGGGAGGGTCCCTACAAGGTAGTTGAAGAAATGAGGCCGGGTGCGTGCTGGCCGACGGACATGGGAGATATACCTTTGATGAGCCATTGAACACCGACAATCTCGAAAAATACTTTGTATAACAAATGAGTTGCCCAAAACAATTGTTGGCACCCCAATGCATATTCATGTCTAATGAGGAATCATCCAAGTTTTTCGTCAAAGTGTTAATCCACCCCAATCAGAAGGCATACTAACATATGTACACAGCAGACAGAGCCAAAACCTCGATCATCCCGGCCTTTAACGGAGCGACGGGGACGAGCCGTTATGCTAACATACGTTCGACGGTCAAAACGTAAACTCCGTTGCCCGTGAATCGGCCGAAAAAGACGAGTGAAACGCGATCGCCCTCGGCTAATTAAGACCGAGCTTAAAGACGTTAAACACAGTTGAGATACGCATTCTAACTGCCTCGGCCAAGCCGAAGGTAAAAACGAAAAAGCGCTCAATTAATTAACGCAACTACTCTCGGCAAATTAAGACCGAGCTTAAAAGACGTTAAACGCAGTTGAGATACGCATTCTAACCGCCTCGGCTAAAGCCAAAGGTAAAAACGAAAAGCGCTCAATTAATTAACGCAAGAAGACAAGTGAAGGAATAAATCAAAAGGCCTCGGCCAAGCCAGAGGCAAAGCAAGCAAAATCTCATTAAGGAAAAGATAACGAAGTTACAAGAAGGAGAAATACAGACGACGGCCGTCCCCTTTGGGATAAGCCAAGACTCTACCTACCAAGGTCTTACAAAATGCAAAGAAAAGTAAAGCAAAAGGTTACGGACTGGTTCTTTGAAGCGCCAAAAGGATGGCAGGGAGAAAAGGCTTAATAGTTGGCCCCCGAATAGCTGAAGCTATCCGAGACGCCGGGTGAGCCTGGTGACGACCGCCCGTCTCCCTATGCCTGTTGCTGCTTACCCTTACCGCCATCAGCAGCGTTACCCTCGGTGAGCAGCTTAGATGCAATCTGGGCAGCCTTAGCATCCTCAGCTTTCTTGGCAGCCTTGGCATCCTCAGCTGCCTTATCCGCCGCAGCTTTCTTAGCAGCCTTCGCATCCTCGGCAGCCTTATCCGCCGCAGCTTTCTTAGCAGCCTTAGCGTCCTCAGCTGCCTTCAGCCTAGCGGACTCCTCCTTGGCCTTCTCTGCAAGGGTCGCCTCGGCAGCGGTCGCCTCCTCCTCCTTCTTGGCCCTCGCATCCTCGGCAGCCTTATCCGCCGCGGCCTTCTCTTTAGCCTCAAGCCTATCGTCGAACAGCTCGTCAAATTTTGTCCACAGAAAGGAGCCATCCGGATAGACCTCATCTATCACCTCCCTGAAAGCTTCTTCGGTCAGGTCCCTATACTGAGCACACATGCGAGGGAGAATCGTACTTTGAAGTGTCTCAATATCCTTCTCCCTTTGGGCAAGGATAGCACTAGTCTCCCTATGCGACTCCGCTTGGAGCCGATACGCCCTTTTCGACTCCTCCCTTTGGGCGACAACAACGTCGTAGCCGCCCTTGTACCTGTCCCGTTCCTCCTTCAACTTGGCGGCGGCAAATTCAGCAGCCTCTACCTTGGCCTTCTCGGCCGACAGCAGCTTCTTAGTTTCCTCGACCCGCGCTTGTGCGGCAAGGAGGTCAAGCTTAGCCTTCCCGGCCTCCCCCTTTGCGGCAACAACGTCGAGCCTCAGCTGCTCTATCAACGGTCCCGTCTCGGCCAAGGCCTTTTCTTGCTCCCTAATACGAGAGCCGGCCAGATCGGACCAAATCCCAACCTTCTTGCTCAGCTTTGTACCCTCCGCTATGAGCCGGTCGTTGGATATCGACGCGAGTACGGAGTCGGTATTTTTTCCCGCCGTCTGCATAGGCCTCTTCTCAACTCGCCGCTCGGTAATTGGGATGATCGCGCCGTTGATCTACAAAAATTCAACCAAAGAGTCCACGCTCAACGTTCATGGACATACCGAGAGCCGGTCATCGGTATATCTAATGAGCCAAGCTAACTGAGCCGCAAGTTAGATCTGTACCGGAGGGCTTGCTCTTCTTGGCCAGTTGACCCGTTTCCTCGGCGCTGGCATTAATTTGAGCGACGGAAGCAGAAGCATCGGTGGCATGGGTAGATCTTTTCCTCTTAAGCCTAAGCGGAGATCCCTCAGCATCGGAATCCTCTCCATCGACAATGTCAACGACCTCCACCTCGGTGGAGGCGGAACCCAGGTTGACACCGTCGCCGCCTTAGACTTGGCTTTTCGGACCGGCGAGGCAAGGCGGCGAGCCTACCTTGGCACAGGCCGCCGTCTCGTCCAAACCCTTCAAGAGGTCGAGGCGACGGACGGCGGTCATGCACATCGGCCTTCGGATTCTTCTCCTTAACGTTTCCGTCTTTGTCCAGCCCCATCTTCTCGAGGAGTTGCTCAGACAGTTCGGGACCAAAGTGCTCTGTAAAAGAAACAAAGTAAAACTTAGACAAAGGGACATATCAAGAAACAAACAACGAAAAACATTAAAGCAGAAATGGGCCTCACACCGACCCCACTCACCCTGTGCTAGGGCCGGTATGAGGCCGACATGGCAAAGCGGCTCGTCCATCAAGATGACTTGCGTCGGGGGCAACCAAACCTTCGGCGCCCCATCACCATCAACCTCGAAAAGCTTCAGTGCCTGCTTCTCGTCCTCATTAAGATAGACATTCCCGGCGTCCATCTTATTCTTGCCCTTGGGAATCATCTTCTCACGCTCCCCTTTGCTCTCGCACCGCAAGTTAACGCGGTGCTCAAAAGACCGAGGCAACGGATAATCATCTGGGACCTCGACATACACCCACCGTTCCTTCCAGCCCTTGCAAGAGGTGAGCTTAGGCACGGTGAGATAGCCTGGCTCGGTCGGGACGCTATACCACCCCGCCACCTTGAACATTCATTCAAGAAAATGAATTCGGCGGAATAAGTTTACCGTTGGGATCACCCCCCCGGACACGACCACACGAAGCCGACTATGGTCCTAACGGCCAAAGGGTGAAGCTGCGCCGCTGCAACGTTCATCGCCTGAATTATGGAAGAGACGTACATATTGAGAGGAAACCGGAGACCATACTCCAGGTGTCTCATATATACGCCGATGTGACCCGGGGGAGGGCAACAGACGGCCTGGCCCTCTCTAGGGATGACAATGTTGTACCCCTTGCCAAAAAAGAAGTGCTCTTCGAAAAATTCAGAGCGGAGCGTGCGGGCCGATCGGTCCAAGCATGATTGGGGCCGATGGTACAGGCATCGTAATGATGCAAGACTGTCGCCCTCTCCGCACCGGAAGGATTCCTTTCCTCATCATCATCCACATCGTCATCATCCTCCCACTGCTCCAGAACTCTGGGGTCAACTTCAGGGGAAGGAGACCTAGGGCCCCTCGACCTTAACGGAATTGCGGCTACCGCCTCCTCCTCATCAAAACGCGACGGGGAACCCCCCGGCGCGTGGGTACTGGGACCGGCGTCAGTAGAAGACATGGTTCACAACAATTACTTAAACAAAACAAAAAGTTGAAAAGGTTTTTTGGTTTACCTTGAAGAAAAGTGCTACGCCGAAGTAAAAATTCTGAAGATCGGAAGAGAGGAAAAGACTTGGAATTTTTGGAAAGAAGAAAATTTTTAGAATGAATGAAATTGTTAACCAATTTCACTTCGAGATCCGTATTTATAGGCAAAGGCCCATAAAGGAGGACCAATCAAAACGCAGCCCATGAAGCGTCGGCCAATCAACGAAGAGACACATGTCGGGCATGCGTACACGAATGTCAATCAACGCAATGTTGAATGTCAATCAAAGCAACAAGAACCAAGCGTCTTCAACACGCCCCTTCATATCCCTTTGCCTATTCATCTTCCTCAAGAAAACCCTAAAGTATCTATTCTCCGCCGCAACACGACTAACCAAGCTACGCAAGACCGGCCGGGGCAATCAAAAATACACCACACTCTCAAACCTTGGGTCCGCCGCCAACAGACCTTCTCTTCCACATTTTGATGTCCATTACACATCCATGTGGAGGGGGGATACTGATACGGCCTATACGAAGTAAGCCGAGGGAGAAAGAGCCGGGCGAGTAAAATTTTCACTTGCACGAATATACACTCAAAGATACATCGGAGCCCATACCGCGGCATAGACTACGGGGGGCAAATTGATGGGGCATATTCTCGTGTCACCACCAAGTCAACATATTGAACGAGGCCAAAGATATCCACAAAGAAGCCAATGACTTAGACATCCCGGCCGATGCGACCTTTCGGCCTTCAAGCCGGGTCTCGGATGGTAACCTACCAGTAATGGGCACATACCCGCGTACTCATATCCAAGACCCCTCGGCATGGAGTCAACCAGGCTCGCCGGCCTGCCATAGGTCCCTCGGCCGAGGGTAGATCAGTCTTTCCACCTGCTATGCCACTTGGCCCACTTGGCCACTACGTGACAAAAGGTGAAAGTCTATAAATACTCCTCAATCCTCATTGAGGAGGTAATCCAGAATCTAACCTAAGAACCACTTAAATCGGTATTATCTCTCTCATCTCTCTACAATACACGTCATCAAGCTACATACTACTTAATCACAGTAAGTTCACTGACTTGAGCGTCGGAGTGAGTACGCTGCAGCACGAGCCAAGCCCTCGGTTTGCTCATTGTTGCAGGAGAGGCCGAGGAGAGCAGTCAAGGCTAGAAGAGGCATCATTCGACAAGGCTAGCGTGGTAAACAAACCTGCTTCGGAATTCATACCCGGAACAGGAATAACACTACAATAACGCCAGAGTAACCCTACAATAACGTCAAAGTAACACTACAATAACGTCAGAGTAACACCACAATAATACAAGAATAACACTACAATAACACCAAAATAACAGTACAATAACACCAAAAAAAGAGTAAAAAAAATCAAAGTAGTAAAAAAAATCAAAGTGACACCGGAATAACATCACAATAACACCAGAATAACAGCACAATAACACGTGGTAAAAAAAAGTAAAAAAAATGAAAATAGTAAAAAAATCAAAGTGACACCGGAATAACATCACAATAACACAAGAATAACATCACAATAACATGTGATAAAAAAAAAGTAAAAAAATATAAGTGACACCGGAATAACATCACAATAACATCAGAATAACAATAACAGTACAACAACACGTAGTAAAAAAAAAAAAGTAAAAAATCATAGTAAAAAAAATCTAAGTAACACCGGTATAACATCACAATAACACCAGAATAACAATAACACCAGAATAACAGCACAATAACATGTGGTAAAAAAAAGAGTAAAAAAATCAAAGTAGTAAAAAAATCTAAGTGACACCGGAATGACATCTCAATAACACCAGAATAACAATAACACTAGAATGACGGCACAATAACATGTGGTAAAAAAGAGAGTAGAAAAATCAAAGTAGTAAAAAAAACTAAGTGACACCGGAATAACATCACAATAACACCAGAATAACAATAACATCAAAATAACAGCACAATAACACGTGGTAAAAAAAAAAAGAGAGAAAAAAATCAAAGTCGTAAAAAAAAAGCACAATAACAGCACAATAACACGAGTTAAAAAAGGAGATAAAAAAATTAAAGTAAAAAAAAAAGTAACACTAGAAAAAAGAGAAAATAAGTAAATGACAGTGGTTTTATATGAGAGGTAAGATTAGATCTTGGTCATTCATCTCTAATATAATCTAGTGACAGAGATTTCAAAGCACAAACTCACAATAAGAAAAAAAACTTACAAGAACCTAACTATATATATATAGGAATGGGATCATGTGAGGATACACTATCTTTTTGACGATTGAGGATTTCGTTACAATATCAAAGGTTCTTCAATACAATATCACAGGTTATTCGATAAAATATCACAAAAAAAAAAAAACACCTGTTAAAAAAAAATTAAAGATTTTTTTTAAAAAAAAAATTATTTTTTTGGCAAAGGTCAAATTTTTTGTGATATTGTATTGAAGAACCTGTGATATTGTATTCACTAATCCTCAATCTTCAAATATTAAGGAGTTCTCACCGGATCCCGACTCTGTCTCTCTCTCTCTCTCTCTCTTTCTTTCTCTCTCTCTCTCTCTCTCTCTCTCTCTCTCTCTCTCTATATATATATATATATATATATATATATATATATATATATATATATATATATATATATATATATATATTCTCAGTAAATTGAGCGCATCATCACTATAATTTAGGGAGAGATACGAATTGGGGAAGGGTGAGATATATACGTCATGCATAATACGATGCTTTAACCACCTTTAGGAAAATATATAAAAATAAATGAAAAAATTTAAACCTAAAAGAGGTCACGTACTTGCCAACTCTTCTATAGTTATCTACTTCATGCATTAATATTCTCATGAAATTTATGACATTTATTTCATATTAATTAAAAAAATAATTATACTGTTTTGTACAATTTGTGATTTATAACTTTTAGCTAACTTATTTGAACCTGATTAAATTTATATATTTAAAGTGAAGAATATTAATTATAAATATGACAAAGATAAAGTTTGATCTTTAATTTCCTCAGAGATAAAAAAAATTCAATTTTTATTTTCTTATAATATACTAATTAAAGGTCATAATGTAAAACAGGAAATTACACCACAATCTACTATTTCATTATGTCGATGATCAACACTCAAAATAGCACATTTGTTATTTAAATAGTGTAAAAACTCTCAAAATGCTAAAAAAAAAATGTTCAATCTGTCGTTATCAAACAATACCTATCACTACTACAAATCCAGGCAACTACAACGCCCCTTTAACAACGATTATTCACGAAAATCACAATAGACGTTGTAGAATGTATGGCGCGAATTTTACTAAAATCAATTACAACGGGTATGGTTATAAAAACCGTTGTTATTCGTTTTAACAACGGGTCACACATGAACAACCGTTGTTAATAATTTGGCGCAAAATTGGCGCAAAGTTAGTGAAAAGTAATCACAACGGTTATTTTTGAAACCCGTTGTTAAAACTTATTTAACAACGGGTGTTTTTTACAACCGTTGTTAAAACATATTTCACAACGGTTGTTGTTTAATAACCGTTGTCAATACCTTCCATACTCTAAACCACACAAACACAAGTCTGCTGCAACACAAAACACAAACCTTAATACACAAACACAAACCCAAAGAAAGAGTTGACCAAACACAAACACAAAACACACACTTTCTCATCGTCTCTTTCTCTCTTTCTCATCGCCGCTTTATCTTCTCGCCGTTGATTTCATCGTCTCTTTACGTACGTTCTGTAATTATCATGTTTGTTTCATCGTCATTATTTTATTTTTCTAATTATTTCATTTCCATGTATGTGTTTTTATCGACCATTAGGTTCCGTTCAAAGATCTGCTATATCGTCATATAGCTGCAATTCTTCTTTGCTCCGTCAAGCCATCTTCTTTGGCGTCCTTCAAGATCGGATCGAGCATAGTAAGAGTCTTAAGGATGATATCATTCATTTTGTTGGAGTTTGGAGTTTGTTTTGAAAGATTAAGGAGAGGGTTAATTTATTTGGAGTTTGTTTTAGCAATTAGGGTTTGGAGAATATATTGAGATAATGGAAATGCATGTTAGTTGAGATAATGCAATGTATTTATACTAAGCAATGTGTGGGTTGAGTTGTTTTTTAATTAATATATATGTTAGGAAGTTGTGCCATAATCAGCATCATCATATCTCTCAATGTTGCTTCAAATCTTATTACTAACCCTTCTCATTCCATATTGTCCGTTCATATGCACGATGATGGCGAATAATCTGGATCTTGATGATGACTGATCTATGGAGTTCAAAAATGGAAGCAAATCAAACAAGCATAACTCAACACTTTCAAAATGATCATTTCATTTAATTTTAAACCAAATACATTACAAAGAATTATCGAAAATCAAAAGATGTATAATAAGCCGGAACAACCCCGGTTAAGCGTAAAAAGCGCTTCTCAACCTGCCACCAATCACGCCACTCTGGTATACCGCTAACTTTCGGGTCATTGGCTTCATATTTTGCAATAACAGATTGAATATATGCAAGGACACGACTTGCATGTGGAGATAAGGTTGGAAGAGTACAACTCAATATATCTCTGGCTGCACCAAGTTGCGAGTAACAGTAACGAGGGTATGAAGATGATGATGATGATGAGGCTTTGTTGACAAGCCGGACCGCTTCACGCCTCTTAATCCAATAATTCCGTTGATGTTCAAGGGATGCTTTGATTAATGGGTGTTGATCGGCAGAAGCCCTAGAGAACCTTCCCATCATCTTCAATCGTTTGTGTAAGCCATTCTTCGTTGTTGATAAAATTAGGGTTCATTGCCATGTTGTTTCAATTAATGAATGTTAGTAAAGGATGCTTTAATATTTATAGCTAGTCACATTTATAAATTTTTTCAAAACCGTTGGTAATTAATTTAAGGGATATTCTGCATACATCGGAATTCTAACGGGCCGTAATTATACATGCATCTAGTAATATTTAATTTAATTTTTTTTTATTTTTTAAGAAAAAACAACAACGGTTATTTACAAACAACCCGTTGTTATAACTTTCCCCCCAAAATTGAGTCACACTTTCCACAACGGGTTTTTATACTTAAAACCTTTGTTAATATTTTTCACAACGGTTTCCTTAAGAAAACAAACCGTTGTTAAAACCTTTTACAACGGACGCTTTAACAACGTCCGCTTTTTTATATAACAACGGTTTTTGACCGTTGTTATAGCCTGTATCTGTAGTAGTGTATGTTTCTGCATTTTTTTGTCATGTTCAACTTAATCTTTACGGGATGTAAAAATGATGAAGTTAAGAAAGTAGCAGTTAGTTTTCTGTTAGTTAGATGGACTTTTCAAGAGAGAGATGAGAGCTTTGCATTTTAGACCGTTTTATGTGTGAACCGAAGGGATTAAGTAGTGGGCTAAAGGTTATTTCGAGTGGGAATGAGGTTGATTGCGATGAGTTGGTTGACTAAAGTTTTTTCTTACTAGATCTAGAAAAGGGATAATAATTATGAGATAATAAAATTTTAAGAAAAAAGGACAATAAAAATGAGATGAAGGGAGGAAGATTTATTTATGCAAAATTAAATAAATAGCAAAGTTCGTGTATATATATAATATTCAAACTTATTCAGTTTACAAACATAGTACCCAAACACTTTGTTTGAGTATCTGGAATGGAGGTAGGGGAGGGGACGAGAAAAAGACTAGGAAGGGAAACGGAGAGAAATAAGAGAGAAGATTGCTTCTTAAATTTTTCTTTGTTGAAGGAGAAATAAATTGTCTTCGATAAGGGAGACGTGGATCCATATCATCTGGAGTAAAGATTGGTGTTTCATGGAGGTGAATGTGATTTATGACTTAGATGTAAAATGTGGCAGAAAGGTATGTAGTGATAGTGGTAGTGGATTGGAGGTTGTTTCAAGTAGTAAGAACTAATCACAGTGGCTGATATTTTATTTTGCGGGTAAATTAGTGGGGTGGAGGTAGGGTGCATTTGTGGAGGGTGATGAGTTTAACGAGGATAGTGATAATAAATAAGGTTATTTATCAACAAAATATCGCTTACATTAAAACAAATAGGTAACATGTATAATAACAAGAAACCTCAAAAGATCATACTGATAAACTTAATCTTGACCCCATCAATCCAAATTAAAGTAAAATCTTAATTCTAACAACATTGTCAAGAGAAAGGGTTAGTTTCCATTGGATTGTGGATTTTTCTAGAAGTAGGGGTTTAGTTTTTCACTTGGTTGGATAAATTTGACAGAAGTTTTGAAGACAAGGATCGATCTTTCAAGGGATGAGATTGTTTTAGATCATGTGTGTGAATAGGGAAGAAAAATAGGGGTCTGCATGAAGGATTTTGTTTTAAATGAGAAGATGGAGGGCAAGACTATTGTTATAGGGGGTGTCATAAGCAGCTCCAGCCATGTAGTATTGCGTTGGAATTTATTTCACATTCAAAGGTACGTCTATAGTTTGACCGGGAGATATAACATTTAACTACCCGTAAATGTTTTTACGTAACTACCATTTGACCGAACAATGATTAAACTATGGTTGTTATTCTAAAGAAAGAGATTTGTTGCATCATTGAGTTGATTATGAAAAGTAGATATTATTGTTTTCCTTGACCAATTGAAAAGCAAACAGGTATTAATGAACAAAATCTAAAAACTCTCAGTCCCAAGTATCATATATATAATGTAACACCCCCTCATACCAAGGTGCCTTATCAGGACCACCCTACCATGAAAGTGTGTTACCATCTCGGTTGCCCGAGGTTAGAATATCAAAAGCGTCTGAACTGAGCACATTTATTAAAATATCATAAAGTGTAAAAGCTTACATCAACCAAATCCAAAACTGATTCAATAAAACAACTCCAATGTCTGACAACTAAAGAAATCAAAACTAAGACTCGGACGGTGATACTACGATTGGTGATGACGACACTCCCATGACTGCCCCAAGCTCACCACTAGCAATACCTGTCAAGCCTGCCCACCATCCCCGAATGGATCACAACAGAGTCCACAAAGAATAACGGGGTCAGTATTACTCAAACAATATAAGACAAACAAACAAGGTAACCAGCTGATCATCCTCCACCCCCAGTCTCCCGATCTCACACGATGTCGACTACACACCAAGTGTGTAGCCCGCTGATTACCCATCGCAACAGGTAATCCTTGCCGCCAGTGGGTGACCGCAGCCGATCCCACCTAGTCCAGCTCATCAATGTGCGACTAACAATCCCTGTCCCTTAATGTGCACATCCCCTCCCGTGACGGGTTCCACGGAGGGCGAACTAGGGTGTGAAGCCACTCCCGCAAGTGACTCCACCACAATCACAACACACACAGCATCACAGCTGTCACAATAACTCCACACCAACACCATCACAACAACGCCCGTACACCGATGATCAGCAGATAACAATAATCACAACACAATTATGTCTTAATCAATGAACAGTAAACTGAGTAGGGAAAACCCTACCTTAGCAATCAACGGCAGTACAAAACCGAACAATCAGAGAGGCTCCTCTATGAAGTCTTATCCTATACAATAACCACATAACACAATTACACATTGCACAATCTCCTCATATTTCCTAAATTCCATACACACAGTAACCCCAAAAGAATATAAATAACATGGGAATAACACTTACCAACAGTAGAGTGAGAGATTACACGCATGGACCACAACGATTGCACACACAATGAGATTATGGAATGATTTGGGGAGCGATTAGAGTGTGATTAGGGAAATCGTAAAGTGATTAGGGTAGAAATGACGTTTTAGAAACTGACTTTGAATAGAAAAATAACCCTAAACACTCCCGCCTCAAACCGCTAAATTACTACTCGCCAGACCGGATACTTGGTCGAGTAAAGTGTATACTCGGCCGAGTATCCTCTACTCGGTCGAGTATTCTTCATACTCGGCCGAGTATTCCTCGGCAGAACCAAAACAGACTACACCATTAGCACTACTCGGCCGAGTAGACTCTACTCGGTTGAGTATTCAACTTAAGAAAATTCGTAGTATTACAGTCTTCCCCCCTTAAAAAGAACTTCGTCCCGAAGTTCACACACCACCCTAAAACAGGACACCACAAAACACAACAAGACACTACAAAACACAAAAAGACTTCCCAAACAAGCATTTATCAATGCCAAAGAATCACACAAGGCACCACAAGACTCACTAACCCGACTCAAAATAAAACAAAACACACACGCGACCATCTCCTACCCCCCTAAAAAGACAATTGTTACGTCCCCGTAACCAAACATACCCTAATAAAAAAGACTAGGAAAACGTTCTCGCATGGCTTCCTCGGGTTCCCATGTGGCTTCTTCCACATTGTGATTAGACCAAAGTACTTTGAGTAAGACCGTCTCACCATTCCTTGTCTTACGAACCTTGCGATCAAGAATCTCTTTAGGAACTTCGGCGTAGGAGAAGGACTCATCAAGCTCGATGTTCTCCATCTCAAGGATATGCGATGGATCACTCACATACTTCCGAAGCTGGGAAACATGGAAAACATTGTGGACTCTATCCAAAGCTGGTGGCAAAGCTAATCTGTAGGCTACCTCGCCTATCCGGTCCAAAATCTCATAAGGACCTATAAACTTCTGACTTAGCTTACCTTTCTTTCCAAACCTCATTACACCTCGCATAGGTGACACTTTCAGAAGGACTTTGTCACCTACCGCGAACTCGATGTCTCTGCGGTGCAAATCGGCATAACTCCTCTAACGGTCCTGGGCTGCTCTCATCTTTTGCCGAATCATCTGGACCTGCTCAACCATATCATGGACCAGCTGTGGCCCTAAAACCACAGTCTCAGAACTATCATCCCAACAAATTGGACTTTGGCACTTCCGACCATACAAAGCCTCAAAAGGTGCCATCCCGATACTCGTATGATAACTGTTGTTGTATGAAAACTCAATCAGGTCAAGCCTATCTTCCCAGCTGCCCCCAAACTCCATGACACATGCCCTCAACATGTCCTCTAAGGTCTTGATGGTTCGTTCTGTCTGACCATCAGTTGCCGGATGAAAAGCTGTACTCATCTTCAAGGTTGTACCCATCAATTCATGCAGTTCTTGCCAAAACGATATCCTTGGGTATACCATGTAACCGTACCACATGCCTCTTGTAACCCAACGCCAGCTGCATCTTAGACCAGGTATCTTTCATAGGAACAAAGTGAGCTGACTTAATTAACCGATCCACAATTACCTAGATCATGTTACTGTGACCTAGGCAATCCCACAATGAAGTCCATAGAGATTGACTCCCACTTCCACTCGGGTACTTCCAAAGACTGTATCTTACCTTGTGGTCTCCTCTGTTCACCCTTGAAATTCTGACAGGTCAAACATCTGGCAACGAACTCGGCTATATCCCTCTTCATGTTTGGCCACCAGAAAGTCTTCTTAAGGTCTTTATAAAGCTTCTCACCACCCGGGTGAACCGAATAAGGAGTGCAATGAGCCTCCGTCAAGATCACTCTCCTCAACTCTGCATCCTCAGGAACACACCATCTCCCATCAAAACGGACACTCCCATCTGTATGGATAGAAAACCTGGAAACTGTCCCACTCTCTACTCTTGACTTCCATTCCTGGATCCTAGGATCAAGCTCCTGTTTACTCTTTATGTTCTCATATAACTCTGGCTCGGTCGTTAAATCCCCGATGGTATCTCCCTTCCTTAACATAAAGATCCTCATCCTAGACACCTCATCCCTAAGCTCCAGCAAGGAAATGGCCGTACATAGCGAATGAACGCTCTTCCTACTCAAAGCATCTGCAACAACATTAGCCTTACCCTCGTGATAGATGATCTCCATATCATAATCTCTGATCAGCTCCATCCACCGTCTCTGTCGCATGTTAAGCTCCTTCTGAGTGTAGATATATTTTAAGCTCTTATGATCAGAAAACACCTTAAAGGTTGCTCCATAAAGGTAGTGCCCCCAAATCTTAAGAGCGAAAACAACTGCATTCAGCTCCAGATCATGAGTTGGGTAATTCTCCTCATATGGCTTAAGCTGCCTCGAGGCATAAGCTATGACTTTCCCTGCCTGCATCAACACAACCAAGACCATTCTTTTAAGCATCGGTATATACCTTAAAGTTCTCACATCCCTCTGGCAAAGCTAGAACAGGAGCTGTGGTTAAGCGTTCCTTTAAGGTCTGAAACGCCGTCTCACAACTCTCATCCCAAACAAATCTGGACTCTTTCCTCATCAAAGATGCCATAGGTCGTGCTATGGTAGAGAAGTCTTTCACAAATCTCATGTAGTAGCCAGCAAGGCCTAAGAAACTCCGAATCTCAGCAACATTCTTCGGTGATTCCCATTTGGTGACGGCCTCAATCTTGCTAGAATCCACAGACACCCCCTTCTTAGATATCACATGACCCAGAAAAGCCACCTCCTCCAGCAAGAACTCGCACTTAGATATCTTGGCATAAAGTTGATTCTCCCTCAGAGTCTGCAAGACTATCCTCAAATGCTCCTCATGTTCTTCCTTAGTCTTAGAAGAGACTAAGATGTTGTCGATGAAAACAACTACAAACCTGTCCAAGAACGGTGTAAAGATCCGGTTCATCAAGTCTATGAAAGTTGTTGGTGCATTGGTCAACCCAAAAGGCATCACCACGTATTTATAATAACCATATCGAGATCGGAACGCTGTCTTAGGAATATCCTCATCTGCTATCCTCAGTTGGTGATAGCCCGACCTCAGATCAATCTTGGAAAACACACCCGCTCCACTTAGCTGATCAAACAGGTCATCAATCCTAGGCAAAGGTTACTTGTTCTTCACTGTGACACGATTGAGCTCTCTGTAATCAATGCACAGTCTCATACTCCCATCTTTCTTCTTCACAAAAAGAACTGGGGCTCCCCACGGTGACACACTAGGCCTGATATAACCCTTGCTTAGCAACTCATGTATCTGTTTCTTCAACTCTGCTAACTCTTTCGGTGCCATACGGTAAGGTGCTTTGGATATCGGACCTGTTCCCGGTTTAAGCTCCACGCTGAAGTCAACATCCCTCTTGGGCGGCAAACTCGGTATCTCCTCAGGAAAGACATCATCAAACTCTCCCACTACAGGTATCTCAGCAGCTGTCAGCGGCTCTACTCGGCGATCTCTCACATGACAGAGAATCAACGGGCACTTCTTCCTCAAACATGACTTTAAAGTCATCACAGCTATGAACTTACACTTAGGTTTAACCACGAACCCTCTATAGGACACCGTAACACCCTTAGGACCCTTTAAGGACACTCTCTTTTGGTGACAATCTATCTTGGCATCATACTTACCCAGCCAATCTATCCCGACAATCACCTCAAACCCATCCATTAGAAACTCTAACAGGTCTACCGGTAAATCTACCCCTCCAACCACCATAGACACTCCCTTATACAACTTGAGACATGACACAGACTCCCCTGAAGGTATGAACACATCATCTTTTACAACCTGAAACTTCCCCAAATCCATGGACAAGGCATGACTCTTAGACACAAAAGAATGTGTAGCCCCTGAATCAAACAAAACAAAGGATGGTACATTATGAACAAGAAAGGTACCGGTAACTACATGAGCATCATTCTGCGCTTCCTGTTTGTCCATCATGAAAAGCTTCCCATTGTTTTTCTGTCCTCCACCCTGAACCGAAGCATTGGATGTACTTGGCTTGGCTGTTGAATCTTGGGTGGTGCTGTTGTTCTGACGCTGATATGACCCACCACCACTGCGGTTATAACTGCCCTGGTTGCCCTGTCCACCTCTGTTGGCCCATGATCCACCCGGTCGGTTACTAGCAAAACTCTGAGTTGGCCCCTGGGATAAATTCCCCTGCTGAGCTCCTGAACCAGTGCCGGGCCTGTAACTCGTGCATTCCCGTCTCCGGTGGCCTACTCCACCACAGTTGAAGCATGTGAGGCTGGAGTTGTCACTCAGACTCCGACCTCCAGTCTTTCCCCAACCACGAGATCCCCCTGAGAAACCAGCTCCTCCAGAAAAAGCCTTAGTATGGTTGAAGTTTCCCTTCTTGTTGCCCGACTGACTGTTGCTTCCACTGTCAGCCTTCCTCTTCTCAACAGCAGTCCTCTCATTGATCTCCCTTGAGAGATCTACCGTTCTCTAAGCTTGTCCCGCTCTTAGGTACACTTCCTTAAGGTCAGTAGCAACCCCAGCTGGCATATGGCTCACGATCTTGGCAGATAAACCCCTCTCAAAACGGAGGGCCAAACCCCTCTGTCCCAACTACATGTCCTCAACATAGCGAGATGGCTCTAGGAACCGATGATAGTACTCAGTGACTGTTATCTCTTCTGACATGGTGAAGGAATCAAACTCGGATCTCATCTTGTGTCGGATATGCTACGGAACAAACTGCTCTCTCATAGCGCTCTTCAACCCTGGCCACGGGATAGCTCCCAAACCCTCAGCCTGATAATAGGCTCTAGCATCTTCCTTGACGTTTTGCCACCACACAGCGGCTTCACCTCTTAGGTAGTATAATACCTGCTCAACGATCATGTCTTCGGGACACTTAACCATTTCCATGAGACTTTCAATCTCATGGTGCCACTTCTCGAGCAGCTTTGGTTCCTCCACCCCTTCATATGTGGGAGGGTTAAAGCGAGCAATGATGATGCTTAGCTGAGTAGCATCCATCGGCTTCTCATTCCCCTTTCCCATATTTCTAAGAGCTTCAAGGAGAGCCTCTTGTTGCTCAATCATACGAGCAACCTCATAAAGTGACATCTCAGAAGCTTGGATCTGTGCGGGGGTTCTTTTGGGTGGCATTTTGAGCTGATAAGAAACAAGGAAACGTAAGCACAAAAGCCTACGGCTCAAAATGTATCAATCCTCCGTAAAAGAAACACTTGGCCGAGTATAAGACAATACTCGGTCGAGTAAGGACTACTCGGTCGAGTATCCCAGATACTCGGTCGAGTAGTTGACTCCAGTAGCCAAAGTCAAAAACTCAGAATGCACACTCGGTCGAGTGCAAACATCACTCGGCCGAGTAGGCACTACTCGGTCGAGTACACCTACTTACTCGGTCGAGTAAACACATACAGTAGCCATTGCTACTCACTTTCAAACAAAACTCGGTCGAGTGCTTGGTTACTCGGCCGAGTACTCCCTACTCGATCGAGTGCCTGCCCTGCTCGGCCGAGTCATACCAGAGACGGGTTAAAACAATGTATAGTCCCCTATCATGCTTTCTATTCCCTCATCAAACATATAACAACAGGAACTTTAATGCCACGTTATAAACATACAATCATGCCAATCCAATTCACCAAATTCACATGCCCGTCCCTTCTACTACTTTTCCATTCACCATACTTACGAATTTCCACATACAAATTTCCAATCATCACTTATTATCACCATGAATCTTCACATGCATGGACATATATGACACAACTCTCAACACACTTCCCCATGTGACCGGCTCGAGTTAATGAGGGCCAAATTGCGACTCCGGGACGTCTCCCGAGTATTTGCGGTAGCTCCAAACAACTCTCCTCGGGTTCATTTTATTTAGACTCCCTAAGTTCATTTGATTCATTTGTTTAGGTGCCGGAATCTTCGGCTCTGATACCACTTTGTAACACCCCCTCATACCAAGGTGCCTTACCAGGACCAGCCTACCATGAAAGTGTGTTACCATCTCGGTTTCCCGAGGTTAGTATATATCAAAAGCGTCTGAACTGAGCACATTTATTAAAATATCATAAAGTGTAAAAGCTTACACCAACCAAATCCAAAACTGATTCAATAAACAACTCCAATGTCTGACAACTAAAGAAATCAAAACTAAGACTCGGACGGTGATGCTACAACTGGTGACGACGACACTCCCATGACTGCCCCAAGCTCACCACTAGCAATACCTGTCAAGCCTGCTCACCATCCCCGAATGGATCACAGCAGATTCCACAAACAACAACGGGGTCAGTATTACTCAAACAATATAAGACAAACAAACAAGGTAACCAAACCGATCATCCTCCACCCCCAGTCTCCCGATCTCACACAGTAACCGACTACACACCAAAGTGTGTAGCCCTGCCAGATTACCTATCGCAACAGGTAATCCTCGCCGCCAGTGGGTGACCGCAGCCGATTCCACCTAGTCCAGCTCATCAACGAGCGACTAACAATCCCTGTCCCTTAATGTGCACATCCCCTCCCGTGACGGGTTCCACGGAGGGCGAACTAGAGTGTGAAGCCACTCCCGCAAGTGACTCCACCACAAGCACAACACACACAGCATCACAGCTGTCACAACAACTCCACACCAACACCATCACAACAACGCCCGTACACCGATGATCAGCAGATAACAATAATCACAACACAATTATGTCTTAATCAATGAACAGTAAACTGAGTAGGGAAAACCCTACCTTAGGAATCAACGGCAGTACGAAACCGAACAATCAGAAAGGCTCCTTTATGAAGTCTTCTCCTATACAATAACCACATAACACAATTACACATTACATAATCCCCCCATATTTCCCAAATTCCATACGCACAGTAACCCCAAAAGAATATAAATAACATGGGAATAACACTTACCAATAGTAGAGTGAGAGATTACACGCAAGGACCACGACGATTGCTCACACAATGAGATTATGGACTGATTTGGGGAGTGATTAGAGTGTGATTAGCGTAAAGTGATTAGGGTAGAAATGACGTTTTAGAAACTGACTTTGGATATAAAAATAACCCTAAACACTCCCGCCTCAAACCGCTGAATTACTACTCGCCAGACCGGATACTCGGTCGAGTAAAGTGTATACTCGGCCGAGTATCCTCTACTCAGTCGAGTATTCTTCATACTCGGCCGAGTATTCCTCGGCATAACCAAAACAGACTACACCATTAGCACTACTCGGTCGCGTAGACTCTACTCGGTCGAGTATTCAACTTAAGAAAATCCGTAGTATTACATATAAACTTCATATTGGTTTTATTTTTCTTAAAAAACAACATTGTCGAGAGCAAGGGTTATTTTCCATTGGATGGTGGATTTTTCTAGAAGTAGGGGTTTAGTTTTTCAGTTGGTTGGATAAATTTAAGATAAGTTTCGGAGACAATGATCGATCTTTCAAGGGATGAGATTGTTTTAGATCATATGTGTGAATACGGAAAAAAATAGGGGTCTGCGTGAAAGATTTTGTTTCAAATGAGAAGATGGGGGCCAAGACTATTGCTATAGGGGGGGCTCATAAGCAGCCCTAGCCATGTAGTATTGCGTCGGAATTTGGTTCACATTCAAACGTACTTCTATAGCTTGACCGAGAGATATAACATTCTAACTACCTCTAAATGTTTTTACATAATTATAATTTGATCCAGCAATGATTAAATTATGGTTGTTATTCGAAAGAAGGAGATTTGTTGCATCATTAAGTTGATTATGCAGAGTAGATATTATTATTTTTCTTGACCAATTGAAAAACAAACAGGTATTAATGAACAAATTCTAAAAACTATCAGTCCATTTCATATTGGTTTTATTTTTCTTAAAAAAGTATTTTATTAATCAAACACTATTTTGTTCTTATGTCAATATTATGTTAACGGGAATTATTTATTGGTCATGCGGCATACATAAAATCTTAGACATGAACGATGCACTATATGTCTATATTCCATTTTATTGTGAAATTTATCAAATATTATTTTAATATCCGTGCAACGCACAGGCAAGAAAACTAGTAATTAACAAAACGTGTATGGGGGATCGTGAATTACACCATCAAAGATATTGAACTTTTTTAATTATTATAAAGTTAATCAAGTTGACAGGTGAACTTCAACTTGCATTTGTGTAGGGAGATAAGAATCTCCTATCTACTAAGAGAATAAGCATTCTCAAAAGTTTTCCCTCCAAATTATCTAACTTAAATATGGAAATAAGGTTAGATTTTCTTTAATAAACCTAATCTTTCATTTTAAAAATAATCTTTCATTTTAAAAATAATCTTTCATCATTAAACTTTAAAATATAATCTTTTAACTAAAATAAATTAAAATTGGTATAAAACTATAAATTATACTATTAATTTGTGACAAAAAAATTATTACGATAATATGAGAAAATTTATAAAATAAAATCATTATACTCCCTCCTATTATCGATAACTGTCCCATTGTTGAAATGGCACAAGAATTAAGAAAGTGAGTTAAATAATGTAAAGTATTGTGGTGGGGTGAGGTAATTGGAGAGAGGGGAGGTATTGTGGGGCATTATTGTGGGTGGAGTGATTAAAAATAAGTATTGTTGTGGGGTGAGGTGGGTATTGTTGTGGGTTGAAATGATTAAAATAAGTATAAAAATTTACCAAAAACGGACAATGAGACATTATTGTGAATAGACAGAAATGGAAACTGAGACAGTTATGTAGAATACGAGAGAGTATTAAAATATTTTTTTGAATACACACCCCCTACTACTAAAAGATTAATAAATCTCAAAATTTTCCAGCCTAAGTGACATACTACTTTATAATGTTTACATCCTAATTAATTGGTCCCACTATTTATATTTACTATTGCACAATATTTGTCTCCTAATTAACTTTGTACCAAATATTGACGATAATTATGGTTATAATATTTTCAAAAATCATTGTTTAACTTTCAAATAAACAAGGCAAATTACCTAGCTACCCTCTTAAAAATAATACTCCGTATTAAATATCATTAGTTTAACTGCTAGATTTTATAACATTTATCTAAAAAACCGCGCTTTAACGCGGGATTCACACTAGTTCTACTTTAATTGATAAACTAGATTTCATGCCTGAGCGTTGCCCGGGTTATAGCATACTTTATTCACAACAATGATTTCATAATATTTATCTTAAAACTGATATTGGAAAAATGGCCGGACGATGCGTAAGGCAATTAATAGTGTCTTTCATACCATCGTGAGTTACATCCAATTAGACCTGTCAAACAGGTCGGGCGGGTCGATCCCGGGTCGGGTCAAATACGGGTCGGGTCATACGGGTCATGGGTCGGGTTAGGGTCAGAATACGGGTCAAGAAATAATTTTTAACGTCTTTTTTAAACGATTTTTTTAATTTAATTTTTTTTTAAAAAGGTAAAATAAATTTAAAATTATTATTTTAACCATATTCATCATAAACAATAATTATAATGATATAATTATTAAAATAAAGCTTTTTTAATAATTATTTTATTATTAAATATTATAAAAGTTATAGAAAATTGACTTTTTAGTTGAATTTTTAATTTATAGTAATAAAAAAAATAATTTTTAACTATATTTTAAAATATAATATATAAATATCAATATTTTTAATTTAATTCATGATTTTCCCTTGACCCAACGGGTCGACCGGTTCGGGTCGGGTCTCGACCCTAACATAACGGGTCATTTCGGGTTCGATCAAACGGGTTGCGGGTCGAAAAAACCGGGTTTGTAACCCTAAAAAAACGGGTCGGGCGGGTCGGGTTTTCGGGTCGGGTCGAGTTTTGACAGGTCTACATCCAATACTTAAGCTATTATCGCAACTATACAAATGATTTATTAAAAAAAATTATTAGAGAGAATATAGTGTAACACCCCCATACTCCAAGTGCCTTACCAGGACCACTCAGGTATAAAGCTGTTACCATCTCGGTTCCCCGAGGCAATGATAATCATAAGACAATAACGAAACAACGTTTAAATAGTATAAGTTTAGTGAAAGAATACAATCCAAAACCAAATGCCCAAAATACGGGTTACATGTTCTCAAAACAACTGTCTAATCAACTAAATGAAAATGTCTGACACACTACTAAAGCTACAGCGGAAGACTCTATCATCTGAAGGTGACAATCCCAGCTAGCCCATGTATCTCGACTCATACCTGCTCAAAAAACTGCTCACCATCCCCGAATGGATCACCACAGTTTTTAAAACAATAAACGGGGTCAGTACTAATCACACAATTTATATAACTCAACAATATAACAAACAACACAGCTCAATCATCACAGATGTACTCCGAACTCCATCACCAACTCCACAATACTGACTACACACTAAACTGTGTAGCTCTGCCAGAGTACCCATCGCAACAGGTTACTCCTCGCCGCCAGTGGGGGACCGCAGCCGTTCCCACCTAAGCCCTGCTCATCTCCGTCGAGCGATAAACCCAAATCCATTAATGTGCACATCCTTTCTGTGGCGGGTTACACAGAAGGCGAATAATGGGCGTGAAGCCACTCCCGCAAGTGACTTCACCCAGCCAGGGACGCACCCCGAAAAACACAGACAGATACAAACAATCACAACTACTAATCAGCAATCAAAACCAACAACCGTCACAATACTCGTATGATAAGAATCAACAATCACAAATCACTACCAACACATGATGGGACTAATACTGAGTAGGGAAACCCTACCTGGAATACAACACAGTCAGACGATCTCAACAGCTGTTGTAACACCCCCATACTTCAAGTGCCTTACCAGGACCACTCAAGGCATGGAAGTGCTACCATCTCGGTTACCCGAGGCAATGATAATCAAATGACAATGAAGAAACATAATTTAAATAACAAAATAGTTTAAAGTGATTACATGATCAAAACCAAAACCAAAACCAAAACTGAAATACAAGATTCTCAGACGGTCTACTGCTAAAACTATCCCAGCTATCCCATACGCGTCATATCATACCTGCCCAATAACTGCTCACCACCTCCGAATGGATCACCACAGTTTTTAAAACATTAAACGGGGTCGGTACTAATCACACAATTTATATAACCAACAACACAGTAAATAAGCAGCTCAAACGGTCACACACACAATCACACCCACTCCAATCAATCTCCTGTTGGAGCTTGTGTCCTCCAGTTAGTGCGGATAACGTCATTGCACATACACTTGTACGGACAAGTGGGAGCTTGTTGGGGCTGGTGTCCTTAACAGTTAGTGCAAGGACTTATAAATCTCTAAAAGGATCAAAGGGTATACTTTTGCATCATAATCAGTTGGTCCACGTTTATCAATAACGGTTGGCTTGCTAGATAAGTTTGACGTTATTGTCATACAGATGGCGGTGATCAACTGGTCCCTAAAAGTCACACCTATAGGATACGTTTGAGAGATGTGACGGTATGAAAATACAGTCATATAGATGCCAAATTTGACTAACCAGTTAGTCTGAGTTATTTGACTAATAATAAGTCAAAATGTGATGTTGAGATATTTTATTTAATACGGATTAAATAATAATGGCTAAGGCGAATTAAGCAGTTAATTCGTAAATTGAATATAAGCGTTTTATATTTAATTAAATGTATATTGAATATAATTATACAATATTGTCTTTGTCGGACATGTATTAATAATTCAACTAATCTGTATTATTAGTTGATGCTTTAATATCCGATAACCGATGACAGTTTATAATGAAACCGCGTCATATACATTTAGAATTTAACGAACCGGACCACGAGTTAAAACCAAGAGGAAGTGGAAGCCCACTTCCCTTTGTGGGTTTCGGTTTTGCCGAATGAGAGGGAACAAAAGGGAGAGTTTCTCCTCCCTTCTAACCTAATCATTTCATTTGTAAAAATTCTAGGGTTTTTGAGAAAGTGCCTCTCAAAAAAAATTCGGATCTCTCATCCAACCAAAACTCACAAAACAATCCTCTCGATATTGCAAGACAATTAGAGGATTCATTCTAGCACAAGGGCATTTCTCGGACAATCTTGGGTGCATCATTTAGGAGGAGGTCTACTTTGATCTCTCATTGCCTTATTGCACTAGGACCGAAGGTTATTCCTTGATCTTTATCGTTTCATTATGTTTTTCGTTTTATGACTATAAATTACATATAAAATTTGCGTTATAGTCCTAATTTTATAGGGTAGTATACGGATATTACCCTACATTTTGTTATATCGTTCGATCTCTTGTTTTCAATCGTTCTTCACATGTTGTAATTTTAACCGATAATTGTTGCAATATGTTGAAGATGTAACAATTGTAGTTTGTTTTCTATACGGATTAGATTAAAATTGCAATTGTGTTTTATCAAACCGTTTTGTTTTGATATTTTGTTGCTCACGATTTTGAGCCGTATAAATTTTTTTTTTGGCCTTTTTGATGCTCTCGGTTTTTACAGCATTTAAAAAAAAAAAAAAATTTGGTATCTAATCTGTTCACGTCAATCGAGAGAAAAAAAAAAAAAAAAGAAAAAAAAAAAATTTTGTTTTTTTTTTCCTCGGCCTTTGTTGCATAAAACGTTTTTATGCTCTCGCTTGTTAGTGAAACGGTTCACCCACGTAAAATAAAGTTACTTTAAAACGATTTATTGTAACGGATTATCTCGGATTAAAATTAACTTGACTAAAGCGGTTTTGTCATGTAATTTTAATTATCTTTGGTGGTTTGGATAAAAATTTAACATAATTACGGAATTATGTCACGAATAAATTTATTTTTTTTAGTTGATGCATTTTAATTTATCGTTCTTGGTTAATTTGAATGCTTTTAATTACGTATTTATTTATTTTTTTTGCAAACGGTTGTAACTTAGTGTGGCCTTAGTAGAACGTGTTACCGTAATGATGGAACACGGTCTTGGTTGTATTTTGAGATCTCGTATCTCCATTTTTATTTCTTTTAATTACAGTTTTTATTTAGAATGTAAATAGGTTTATATTTGTAAATTTTAAATTGTAATTTTTGAGAAGACCAAAGATGGAGACCGGATGCTCACTCCCGCTACATGGATCAAGATGGAACATCAAGACAAGCTTCTCGGGTCCAACGGTGGATTCCAAAGTTGTTTTATGTTTTATTTTACTAGGATAGGCCACACTAGGAATTTTTATTTACGTATTGCATTCATTTATTTATTTTATCGTAACGATAGTATGCATCATTTTTCGCCTAAAAACCAAACCACCTAATTATTGCATGAAAACTGACACATATAGAGGTCACGAGTTAGTTTTCTTTGACATTCTCATGTCACACGTTTTTTAAGCCATCACCCAAATTAATTCAATCACGCAGACGCTAGTTATTCGTTCACTTAATATGAATTATAATTTAGTTGATGGGATCTTCCTCGTATAAACAAAAATTGAGAATAGTCTTTATAGGTCAAACTCCAATGAGTCCCTTCTTCGTCGGTAGGCATAATATGACCCCTTCTACGTCGGGTAAGTTGGAACCGATTGACCTATTTTATCTCAACACTATGGTCACTCGTACGATCCTGTGACTATGGTGGACTATAGATAGGATTTACGGAAATCTATCGACCAAGAGTTCTTCCTGAAGAATTAGCTAAACAGTTGGCTTATCAATTTACAAAAATTGAGTCTTGGGATCACTTGTATCATTCTTGAGGGAGATCAATTATGCAAGTGCGAGAGTCTACACGTTAAAATGAATTTTAAAATAGACTTAAATCACCTCGATGAGTTGCTTATTTCGTTTTTGTTTTTCTTTCTTTTTCAGTGTAGATCACGAACTTTTAAACTGCTAATAACAAATGGTCAGTTCTACCGATAACCCAATGCCAAGTGCCACATTGGACCGTGAGTCCTGGCTTCGGATCTTCATGAATCGGATGAATCGGTCTACTCGATCAAGAATGATGGATCAAACTTCGGAGACTGGGAGGCGGCATTACGGAATGTGCCGCCGCTAACGGAAGCTCAAATATCTATTAGAGCCCCTCCCGGCAAACCCAGGTCCCACGGCTAGAGCTGCTGAAATCACCAAGTTTAATGATTTCTGTATGGAAGCGGGTGCGATTAAAAACGTACTCATTTTTGCAATGGAATCCAATTTGCAGAAACGCTTCATAGCCCATGGTGCAAACAAGATTTTCACCACGCTCACTAAGGAATTCTCGAAAGCACCGAGAATCGTGACCTATGAGCATACCACTCGCTTCTTTGATGCGAGACTCCGAAAGGGCCAACCTGTTAGCCCACACATTCTCAAAGATGATTGAGAATGTCGAGAAGTTGGAGACCTTTGATTGTAACATCAGCGAGAACATTGTTATCGACCGCATGCTTCATTCACTCCACGATGGTTTTTCGCAATTTAGAGCGAATTACTATATGAATGATTTGAAGAAAACCCCACATGAACCGCACTCCCTTCTTGTACATGCCGAGAAGGACATGAAGTTCAGTGGGAGCTTGAAACAAGATGTTCTCGTTGTGTCAAACAAAGGGAAAGGTAAGGGCAAAGCTCGAGCAAACCTAGCGAGAGGTAAACCAAAGTTCAAGAAGTCGGGTCGAGGTAAGAGTGGGCCTGGTGAGTCGAGCACCTCATCAGGCGCGACAAAGAGCAAGAATGAAAACATGGAATGCCATCATTGCCACAAGATTGGGCATTGGAGGCGTACATGTCCCGTTTATCATGAGGACTTAAAGGCGGTCGTGTTAAACCCGTTGGTATGTCTTCTCTCTTCTACTTTTATTCATATGATTGAGATTAACCACGCAAGTTACGGAACTTGGGTACTTGATACTGGTTGTGGTTCTCATCTGTGTAATCATGTGCAGGGCCTCCGAAATCTCGAGCCTCTCGTAAAGGGTGAGGTTGACCTGCGTGTTGAGAATGGAGCAAGAGTGGTCCGCCGTCTCAAAGGGGACATATGTGATCCAGCTTCCTAGCGGATTTGAGTTGTCATTATATGATCGCTATTATGTACCCGTCTTTCCAAAAACATTATTTCTCGTTTCTCGCACTTGACAAACTTGGGTTTTCATTTGTAATAGAGAATAATACTTGCATTTTCTCATTACACGATATGATTTATGGCAAGGCAGTCTCCATGAATGGAATTTATGTTTTAGATCAGACGACCGAAATATTACACGTAATGAATAAAAAGTTAAAGGTTGGTGACAAAGATCAAACGTATCTATGGCACTGCCGTATGGGACACATTAATGAGAAAAGCGTAAAACAGCTCATTAAAAATGGAGCTATCTCGGCCTTTGATTTCCAATCATTTGGCACGTGTGAATCATGTCTCATCGGTAAGATGACTCGGATTTCCTTCAAAGGTGTTGGAATGCGCGCTGCTGACCTATTAGGGCTCATACACACGGATGTATGTGGTCCTATGTCAATCACCGCACGAGAAGGCTATAGGTATTTCATCACTTTCACGGATGATTTAAGTAGATATGGCTATGTCTACTTAATGAAGCACAAAAGTGAATCCTTTGAGAAATTCAAAGAATACCAAAATAGGGTACAGAACCTACTTGGTAGAAAGATAAAAACGCTACGTTCAGATCGTGGTGGCGAGTATCTTTCTCACGAGTTTGATCAACACCTCAAAGACTCGTGGGATTGCCTTACGCTTAACTCCACCTGGAACACCTCAATTGAATGGTGTGTCCGAACGGAGAAATCGAACACTACTTGATATGGTTCGATCCATGATGAGTCACACCGTGTTGCCCGACTCATTATGGGGTTATGCTCTTCTGTCACCGCTCTAATACTTAACCGAAGTCCGTCTAAAGTCATTAACAAGACTCCATATGAACTATGGAAGGGAACGATCCCTAACTTGTCCTTTATACGGGTTTGGGGCTGCGAGGCTTATGTCAAGTGGAGACACGAGGATAAGCTCGGCCCGCGATCGGTCAAGACATACTTTATAGGTTATCCTAAAGGAACACTTGGTCATTACTTCTATTCGCCAACCGAACAACGTATTTTTGTTGCGGCTAGTGCGACATTCTTAGAGAAGGAATTTCTCGAGAATGCAAAGAGTGATAGAACCTTCGACCTGTCGGAGATTCCAGAACCAAATACCGAGCAACTATTGGAGGAACCTATTCCTTCAATCCCGGCTGCGGTTAACATTCCTGAGGAACCTAGGAGGTCGGGAAGAGTCTCTATTCCTCCGGACAGATACATTGGTATGGTCGAGGAACATGACATAGATGACGTTCTACTCTTAACGAGTAGTGAACCCGCAACCTATAAAGGTGCCATGACTAGTTCTGACTCAAAGCTATGGCTTGAGGCCATGCAATCCGAGATGGACTCTATGTATGAGAACAACGTGTGGGATCTTGTTGACTTACCTGCTAAGGTTCGTCCCCTTCAATGCAAATGGCTTTACAAGATAAAGCATTCCGTGGAAGGTCAACAAGATATCTACAAAGCACGACTAGTTGCTAAAGGTTTCACCCAAGTGCCAGGTTTGCACTACGATGAAATTTTTGCACCCGTAGTCATGCTGCGTTCCATTCGGATTATCTTAGCGATTGCCGCTTTTCATGACTATGAAATTTGGCAGATGGATGTGAAAACCGCCTTCTTAAACAGCTTTTTGGAGGAGGAGTTGTACATGGTACAACCCGAAGGTTTCATCGATCCGAACATCCTAAGAAAGTGTGCAAGCTTAAGCGTTCCATTTATGGACTTAAGCAAGCATCAAGGAGTTGGAATCATCGCTTCGACCAAGTGATAAAAGAAAATGGATTTACTCGATCGGTCGAGGAACCATGTCTATATATCAAGTCGAGTGGGAGCAAGATTGTCTTCCTA
Source organism: Silene latifolia (assembly GCF_048544455.1). NCBI lineage: Eukaryota > Viridiplantae > Streptophyta > Magnoliopsida > Caryophyllales > Caryophyllaceae > Silene > Silene latifolia. Next base: position 71,732,146 of record NC_133529.1, on the reverse strand, counting down.
ATATTGTATGTTGACGACATACTCCTGATTGGGAATGACATACCTCTCTTAACTTCGGTGAAAGTATGGTTGAAAAACCATTTCCAGATGAAAGATCTGGGAGAGGCACAAAGAATTCTAGGCATCCGTATCTATCGAGATAGATCACGACGGATGCTATCTCTCGATCGAGTCTTACATAGACAAAGTCCTAGAGAGATTCAAAGATGACTAACTCCAAGAAGGGGTTCCTTCCTATGGCTCCAGGGGTGCATTTGAGCAAGTCTCAGGCACCAGAGACACCGGAAGAGAAAGAGCGCATGGCACGGATACCTTATGCCTCGGCAATAGGATCTATCATGTATGCCATGATATGCACACGTCCGGACGTGGCATATGCATTGAGTATGACAAGTCGATTCCAACAAAGATCCAGGTGAACCACATTGGTTGGCTGTCAAGAACATTCTTAAGTACCTACGGAGGACTAAAGATTGGGCATTGACTTATGGAGGCGAACAAAAGCTATGCGCAACCGGTTACGCAGATGCTAGCTTCCAAACGGATCGAGATGACTCGAAATCTCAGTCTGGATTCGTTTTTACTCTTAATGGCGCTGCAGTCACCGAAGAGTTCAAACAAACTGTTATAAAAGAGATTCTACGACGAGTCCGAGTACTATGCCGCGTCTGAAGCTACAAAGGAAGCGATATGGATGCGTCAATTCTTACATGGGCTATCTGTAGTGCCTAGTTCGAATGACCCGATCACCATCTATTGCGACAATAGTGGTGCCATCTTCCAAGCTAAGGAGCCTAAGTCTAGCAACAAGTCTAGACATGTACAACGGAAAGCTCATCTAATCCGAGATTACGTGGAGCAAAAGGAAGTAGTGATAGACAAGATTGCTACCGATGATAACATAGCAGATCCTCTCACTAAAGCATTACGACAAGATAAGCATGAAGGGCATGTTAATTCCATGGGAATTAAACGTGTTCCTAAGTTGTAGTACTCTTTTATGGATTAGATTCATTCCCTTTTGTACTCTATACGACATCATCGTTTTGATATTTTATATATATATTTTGTTTTTCATGTGGATTTGTACGACAAATTTTGAACACCACAAAGTGAACTGAACAAACATTATATTTTTCAGTCCTTAATTGCCCACATGAGCTGATAACTCTGGCAATTATTTTGTGACGTTGGTTGATGGTGGGTTCAACGAGCCATAAGTCAACCAGTTGACCGACCAATCACGAGGCGATTTATACGGATATTTCGTAGGACACAATTGTGACATCGACGTGGAGTCCTAAATGTTTTATAACATTCTGTGCCCGGTCGTGGATAGGACTTCCATGGTGATCCCAAGAGTCGATTCTTTTGACTATCGACTGTCTCTTGAGACTAAGGCAGATTTTGGGTTACTTTGGTTTCTTTCTCACGGTCATCCGTAACAGGGGGCCAAGTAGATTTTTTCTGGGTCATTTCATGCTGTGCTTAGATCGGAAGGAGTTCGAGTTGAAGGAAATATTCAGCCTTTATCAGGTACTCGATATTTCTTAGGGCCACTCGAGGAGTCAGAATCGAAATGCATGGCCATGCTCGGATACGGATTCGTTTTATCGGTTAAGTTACTCTCTAGTCTGGGAAACCACTCTTGATCCAGATCGATTGTAAAATACGACCTTTGTGGATCCGGATCCGCAAATTGTTTTACATTGAGTGGGAGAAATTTTAAATGAATATGAGAATCGGTTATCGCACATACACTTGTACGGACAAGTGGGAGTTTGTTGGAGCTTGTGTCCTCCGGTTAGTGCGGATAACGTCATTGCACATACACTTGTACGGACAAGTGGGAGCTTGTTGGGGCCGGTGTCCTTAACGGGTAGTGCAAGGACTTATAAATCTCTAAAAGGATCAAAGGGTATACTTTTGCATCATAATCAGTTGGTCCACGTTTATCAATAACGGTTGGCTTGCTAGATAAGTTTGACGTTATTGTCATACAGATGGCGGTGATCAACTGGTCCCTAAAAGTCACACCTATAGGATACGTTTGAGAGATGTGACGGTATGAAAATACAGTCATATAGATGCCAAATTTGACTAACCAGTTAGTCTGAGTTATTTGACTAATAATAAGTCAAAATGTGATGTTGAGATATTTTATTTAATACGGATTAAATAATAATGGCTAAGGCGAATTAAGCAGTTAATTCGTAAATTGAATATAAGCGTTTTATATTTAATTAAATGTATATTGAATATAATTATACAATATTGTCTTTGTCGGACATGTATTAATAATTCAACTAATCCGTATTATTAGTTGATGCTTTAATATCCGATAACCGATGACAGTTTATAATGAAACCGCGTCATATACATTTAGAATTTAACGAACCGGACCACGAGTTAAAACCAAGAGGAAGTGGAAGCCCACTTCCCTTTGTGGGTTTCGGTTTTGCCGAATGAGAGGGAACAAAAGGGAGAGTTTCTCCTCCCTTCTAACCTAATAATTTCATTTGTAAAAATTCTAGGGTTTTTGAGAAAGTGCCTCTCAAAAAAAATTCGGATCTCTCATCCAACCAAAACTCACAAAACAATCCTCTCGATATTGCAAGGCAATTAGAGGATTCATTCTAGCACAAGGGCATTTCTCGGACAATCTTGGGTGCATCATTTAGGAGGAGGTCTACTTTGATCTCTCATTGCCTTATTGCACTAGGACCGAAGGTTATTCCTTGATCTTTATCGTTTCATTATGTTTTTCGTTTTATGACTATAAATTACATATAAAATTTGCGTTATAGTCTTAATTTTATAGGGTAGTATACGGATATTACCCTACATCTCCGTCACCGACTGTCCACTGGACCAGCCCTGCCAGTGGGGGACCGCAGCCGTTCCCACCTAAGCCCCGCTCATCATACCAAGCGATAACCCTGTCCCATTACTGTGCACATCCCCTCCCGTGGCGGGTTCCACGGAGGGCGAATCTAGGGCGTGAAGCCACTCCCGCAAGTGACTCCACTCAGCCGAGAATGCATCTCGAGAACCAGAGACAAACAATCACAACCATCAAACAACAATCAATCAACAACCGTCTCAATACGAATACGATAACAATCAACAATCACACAACACCAACAATGCATTATGGGACTAATACTGAGTAGGGAAACCCTACCTGGAAAGCAACACAATCAGACGCTCTCAACAGCTGATATCAAAAGGCTCCTTCTACGAATCCTCCTCCGAACATGCAATCATACAATTACTACCAATCACAAAACTAACACAAATCCCCAATTCCCAAAATTAGGGTTTAAACAAAGTTAACTAAATAATATAAAATTGGTATGTAGATCTTACCCTTGACGCAAGGAACACTATGATGCAAAGAACAAGATGATCCGACACTCCTAGCCTTGGGGATTTGCCAACAACGCGACGAGAGAGAACTACGTAACTCCTTTTTGTTTTGAAAGGTTTAGAAAGGTTAAAAATGATGAAATAAACTGATGGAAACCTTTTATATCAAACTCGCTTTATTAGCAAAACCCGTCAAAACAACCCCGTAAAACACACTTACTCTATCGAGTAACTAACGTACTCGATCGAGTGCCGCTTACTCGATCGAGTACCAAGGCTACTCGATCGAGTACCTAACAGGTCAGAAACTATTTTAAAACGCAAAACACGCTTACTCGACAGAGTAAGGCCTACTCGATAAAAAGAACTTCGTCCCCGAATTTCAACCCACACCCAAAAACAAACATACTAACTCGATCAAGACACAACAACCAACTAAGAACTCAAAACAAAACCCCAACCGACCAAACATGAACTCGTAACCCCAACTCCACCAACTATTCCTACTTCCACAACATGGCTCACGATATCGTACCAACTCCATTATATCTCTCTCGATCCTAACTCCATACACTACCAACACAAACACTGCTAGCTCCGTAAAATATCATCCACTAGATAATCCAATATCAAGATTCATAACATCAAACGGAATGTTACATTCTACCACCCTTAAAAGGAACTTCGTCCTCGAAGTTTACTTACACTCATATACATTATCACGCCACTATCAAAACTCTCGAACTCCTAAACATCATCATCCAACCCTTACCACTATCGAAGTATTCTCACACTCCTAAGCATCACACTATTACAAGCACGGCCATGGCCTTTTAACAGTATCATCCACAAAACAAATCCCTCATTTACGCTACGCTAACACTCTACTTCCAATTATATTACAACATGCACAACCATGAAACTCTCTTTTATCGCATCCTACTCCTCTTAAGACAAATGTTACGTCCTCGTAACTCACTGATACTAAATCCTTAGTTATATCATCTCATTATCCTCATCACCACCACATGTCAAAGATAACCGCCTATAACCTCATTTCTATAACCATTCCTATTTCCAAGGCTCTCTTACTTAAACAGTTCTCATACTTCAATTCACTCTGCACTCTATCTAACCAATACCGCAAAACCCTTAGTATAACCAATACTCCAACACTTCCACATTACCGCAACATGACATACCTCTCTATATAGACTATATAAAACTTTTGTCGCCAAAAGCATAACTCACGATCCACACTTGTTACGTACACTCACACAAGATCCTCAAGTTCTTTTCTTTCATCACTGCAAAACTCATACATGACACTAAATCGAAACACCCTACCCTCACTATCCCAACGAAAGATTATGAACCACCTGCAGCTTTCAGATCATTACCACACATGTTTTACGAATCACTTGCCATGACTATGTGCACCGATGTCTCATCTACAACAAGATCAAATGTCTTTGTAACAACTTCGACAACCGTATCCCATCAATAGAATATCCCTATGCCATGACAACCACGGAAACAAAGACACTCTCTTTTATATCATACTCTACCCTCATTCTCAAACTGAAACTGGTAAGAAACATCAGCAAACAAAACAACAGTCTACCTGTTCAACCAAAATTTACAAGGAACAGTAGCAAACAAAACATCAATCTATGTGCAAACTGAAACTCACAGGGAACAACAACAAACAAAACAACAACTATGTATAACTGATATGTACTTTTGAGAACTCGTATCATAATCATCTCGCCTACTCCCCACAACCGGTGACGGCATCGCAACACCGCCACCAACAGCCACACCGCAGTGCGAAAATACCCGCATCACGACATGAAGTACCATGCCCGGATCACCACTCGAGGCACACAACCACATCGATAAACATTCCAATCATATATAATTCTCATAAACACTGACTCAATATGACATTTCGAACAAGAAAACTCACTCAAAACCGTTTTATTAGATTATAACACAACATATTATGCGGAAAGAACTGACAAGAATCTCATGAACATCATCCTTACCCTTTCACGGAATAAACATGTATCATCAATACACATACCCTTTTAACTATACATGCCAGATCAATCAAATTATTACCTTTTGAATATCATTCAATTAGATTAGCGTACCCAACATGCATTACAGAACATTCAAATAACAACTTTATGATAATCACACCATAACACGTCTTGTAAGGTCAAAACCTCACACAAACATTTATATATATCATAGACCCGTAATCACATCCAACTAGTCAATCCTGATCACGTAAGTTACCACCTGATAAAAGTTACCTCTCACCCGCGCTTAACTCGTATACACCTCATAACATATTCTCCCATTCGCATATCCATCACCCTCTGCCAAATGTAGCCACACCATTAATACTCAACTACTAACAACCGCCTCATATAACCACATCTTATACTCTTTCATAACCATACTTATCAATCTGGTCCCTACAAAATCAACCTCTTTAGAATTGCTACCTTTCTAATATACCATCACCCTTAACCACTAGTCACAAACCATAACACTACCACTGTCCAGACATCAAACTTCTTACACTCATCTCTAAACATCACGTTTTCTTTCCTATCTTTGGTTAACATCCCAAATAACGAACATCAAATCCATCAACAAAATTACCTCAACATTCTTCCCAATACTATCCCGAACTGTATCGTCATCTAACTCTCCACCAAAATCTCATAGAGTGCAGATACTAAATCCAACTCTTACTCCCTTAATTCCTCGAAACTCATGATTAATCATGTTGTCCTGAAACTTCTGTATAACCATTAACTCACTTACTCTTGGTAGCATCATACGTCCCGATGATTCCTTACTTTTATATCACATAACTCCGGTGAACATTTTTCTCAGCTTACTTTTATCCTTTTTTTCTCTTTATACTCAACAATTCCATTTAATATCCCAACTCCTTATTACTTCTACCTAACCCTTTAGTGCTCCAATTACCTTCTCATCGCTCCAAAACTCAAATATCATTATTTTACATCGATATCACCTCACTCTTTCTTACCATGGATCCTCTCTTATTATGCTATTACTCACACTTGCCACTAATCTATCCATAAAATCAACGTTCACTGTATACCACTCTTCTCAACCCCTCTAAAACGAACTTTCACTACATATATCCTTAACCCACACGACTCCTAACCATCTCCCTCCATAATTCTTTACACATCTCAAGCTGCCACTATTCACATCCTTACTTTGAATCTTTTTATTCTCACGTTCCTTAGACTCACATCATCCCTTGCCCATATTCACTTGCTTTTACGTTACTCAACACACAATCATATCACTCATCTCATCTCAGAAAACATGCTCTATGTCTCAATTAAGCCATAACGATTTTCCTTTTCTTTTTTTTCCACTATCTATCACAACCACATATAACTCATGTCCTCCCACCGAACTCATACTCACCACAGGTGCCACTCCTTACATCATAAGATTGGGTAACTTACGCATCAGGATCAACATACATATAAAACAATGCATAAAGAAGCAAGATAACACCTTTGAATTAAACATGATATGCAACGAAGTCAAAAGATAAGCATATGACCCAAAACAGGGGTCACTAGATCGAGTACAGGCCACTTGATCGAGTAAGGGACTTACTCGATCGAGTAGGTGAAGGTCAGAAGCACGTAAAACAAATCACCAGGGTTACTCGATCGAGTAACTAACGTACTCGATCGAGTGCCGCCTACTCTATCGAGTACCAAGGCTACTCGATCGAGTACCCTACGCAATTCTCAGCATTGTCCAGTTTTCGTAAAACGGTCATAACTCACTCATTTCTTGGTCATTTTGGGCGTGTGACCTATCGTTAGAATTGTAAAAGAACAAGCTATCACCTCCAATTGGAATCACATCAAAATCATTTATGCATCTCAAGTTATAACAGTTTAAAGACAACCTCTTTATAATCGAAAAACACAACTACTTGATTTTTACTTCCAAACGACTTAAACAACAACAAGGTAGACAAAACAAGTCAGTACTCATAAAACCAGTATTGCTAATCATATGTTACTATTTTCAAAAGTCAAGCAACAACATCCATCATGCACATATATTATTTAACTTATTAATCATGTACTAACCGCAGGCTTTAATTTTATAACTTTTCGTAACCCAAAACATTCTCATACATTACAAATCCTATTTCCATGTTACTAACGCAACAATATTATAAATCCACTTCATCATCTAAACATATTCATATTCACAAAATCCATATTCTCATGCAATTGACACTCCATCTTTTCCAATCAGTTCATCTATTTCAACCACATTCTTCATCTACAAGTGCATATGATACCACAGTAGACAATTATATGAACTTATTATCTAACTTTACGCAAACAGAATTATGTAAAATCATATCAAATCCCCTAATCACAAGTTACTAGTATGTACACATTATAAATCATTCATCCTGCAACATCATTATTCATCACATATTATCACATATGAACTACTTCCTTTTTCCACCACATCATTCGTCATTCTCACATACTTTTCCAACTATTCCAATCAACATGGTAAACCAACTATCATCCAACATGCTTTCAACCAACAACATACAAAATCACACTTATTCATGCCACACATCACTATATTGGTACACAATTCACAAAATAAACACATAGCGATCCCGACTCATATCCCCTGGTGACCGGTTCAAAATTGTAGGACGAGTTCGCGACTTTAGGACGTCTCCCAAGCCTTTGCATTAGCTCCTACAACTTTTACCCCGGGTTCATTTTAATTTGACTCCCTATATTCATTAGGTTCATTGGTTACAGGTTTCAGGATCGTCGCTCTGATACCATTTTGTAACACCCCCATACTCCAAGTGCCTTACCAGGACCACTCAAGGCATGAAAGTGCTACCATCTCGGTTACCCGAGGCAATGATAATCAAATGACAATGAAGAAACATAATTTAAATAACAAAATAGTTTAAATTGATTACATGATCAAAACCAAAACCAAAACCAAAACTGAAATACAAGATTCTCAGACGGTCTATTGCTAAAACTATCAAAGCTATAAAACATCGTCTAACACAACGGAAGACTTCTAACTGTCACGTGATGACTCATCCCAGCTATCCCATACGCGTCATATCATACCTGCTCAATAACTGCTCACCACTCCCGAATGGATCACCACAGTTTTTAAAACATTAAACGGGTCGATTTAATCGACAATTTATATAACCAACAACACAGTAAACAAGCAGCTCAAACGGTCACACACACAATCACACCCACTCGAATCAATCTCCGTCACCGACTGTCCACTGGACCAGCCCTGCCAGTGGGGGACCGCAGCCATTCCCACCTAAGCTCCGCTCATCATACCGAGCGATAACTCTGTCCTATTAATGTGCACATCCCCTCCCGTGGCGGGTTCCACGCAGGGTGAAACTAGGGCGTGAAGCCACTCCCGCAAGTGACTCCACTCAGCCGAGAACGCATCTCGAGAACCAGAGACAAACAATAACAACCATCAAACAACAATCAATCAACAACCGTCTCAATAGGAATACGATAACAATCAACAATCACACAACACCAACAATGCATTATAGGACTAATACTGAGTAGGGAAACCCTACCTGGAAAGCAACACAATCAGACGGTCTCAACAGCTGATATCAAAAGGCTCCTTCAACGAATCCTCCTCCTAACATGCAATCATACAATTACTACCAATCACAAAACTAACACAAATCCCCAATTCCCAAAATTAGGGTTTAAACAAAGTTAACTAAATACTATAAAATTGGTATGTAGATCTTACCCTTGACGCAAGGAACACTATGATGCAAAGAACAAGATGATACGACACTCCTAGCCTTGGGGATTTGCCAACAACGCGACGAGAGAGAACTACGAAACTCCTTTTTCTTTTGAAAGGTTTAGAAAGGTTAAAAATGATGAAATAAACTGACGGAAACCTTTTATATCAAACTCGCGTTATTAGCAAAACCCGTCAAAACAACCCCGTAAAACACACTTACTCGATCGAGTAACTAACGTACTCGATCGAGTGCCGCTTACTCGATCGAGTACCAAGGCTACTCGATCGAGTACCCAACAGGTCAGAAACTATTTTAAAACGCAAAACACGCTTACTCGACAGAGTAAGGCCCACTCGATAGAGTACCCAGAGACTCATAAAACCGTGGTATTACAGCTGTTATGAAAAAGCCTCCTCTACGAACCCTCCTCCTAACATAACATCACATATATCACTAACCACACAAAACTAACACAAATCCCCAATTCCCAAAATTAGGGTTTAAAAAGACTTAATTAAATATAACAAATTCGGTACGTAGATCTTACCCTCGACGCAAGGATCACAAAGACGTAAAGAAAGATGAATTTCGACCTTCCAAGCTCCGGGATTTGTCAATAATGCGATGAATGTGAAGTACGTAGGTTGAAATCTCTTTTGAAAGTGATTAGGTTTGTAAAAGCGTATTATGAAAGTGACGGAAGTGTTTATATATTAATTCGCATTATTAACAAAACCCGACAAAACCTTACCCGTAAACCGGGTTACTCGATCGAGTAACTGACGTGACGTACTCGATCGAGTGCCGCCTACTCGATCGAGTACCAAGGCTACTCGATCGAGTACCCTACAGGTCAGAAACTATTTTAAATCGCAAAACACCCTTACTCGACAGAGTAAGGCCCACTCGATAGAGTACCCAGAGACTCATAAAACCGTAGTATTACAGTCTTCCCTCCTTAAAAAGAACTTCGTCCCCGAAGTTCAAACCACAACAAAACAAAGACATACCACTACACTCCCGACACAACAACCAAAACAAAACTCAACATAAAAACATGCTACTAACCAATCTCAACCCGACTCAACCACAACAAAACATACCGACACAACACCAAAGGGGTGTAAAAACTCTTAAAAACTCTTTGAGATCATCTCCTACCCCCCTAAATTAAACAAGGTAACGTCCCCGTAACCATACATACCTGATAAAATAGAAAAGGGTAACGCTCTCTCATGGCCTCCTCTGCCTCCCATGTAGCTTCCTCAGTCTCGTGATTAGACCAAAGGATTTTGAGCAAAACTGTCTCACCACTCCTAGTCTTTCTAACCTTCCGGTCAATAATCTGCTTAGGCACCTCAAGATAGGACAAGGACTCATCTAGCTCTATGCTCTCTGCATCTAACACATGTGACGGATCACTCACATACTTGCGCAACTGAGATACATGAAACACATTATGCACCCTCTCCAACGCAGCTGGTAAAGCCAAACGATAAGCAACCTCTCCAACCTGTTCTAAGATCTCATAAGGCCCTATGAACTTCTGACTCAGCTTGCCTTTCTTCCCAAATCTCATAACCCCACGCATAGGAGACACTTTTAGAAGAACCTTGTCCCCAACCTGAAACTCTATATCCCGGTGATGTAGATCTGCAAAACTCTTTTGCCTATCCTGAGCCGCTCTCATCCTTTCCCTGATCATCTTAATCTGCTCAACCATCTCATGTACCATCTCTGGTCCTAGAACCACTGCCTCAGCACTATCGTCCCAACAAATCGGACTCCTACATCTCCTCCCATATAAGGCCTCAAACGGTGCCATGCCAATACTAGAGTGATAGCTGTTGTTGTAAGAAAACTCAATCAAATCTAACCTCTGTTCCCAGCTACCACCAAAGTCCATCACAAAAGCTCGTAACATATCCTCAAGAGTCTTGATTGTTCTCTCAGTCTGACCGTCTGTCGCAGGATGAAATATTGTACTCATCTTCAAAGTCGTTCCCAAAGATTCCTGCAACTCTTTCCAAAACTTTGAGATAAACCTCGCATCTCTATCAGATACTATGTCCTTGGGGACTCCATGCAACTTTAGCACATTCTTCCGATAAGCCATAGCTAATTGTGCCTTAGTCCATGTATCTTTCATTGGCACAAAATGAGCTGACTTGGTCAGTCGATTCACTATTACCCATATCATGTTGTTACCCTGTTGACTCTTCGGCAAACCCACGATAAAATCAATATAAATGGATTCCCACTTCCACTCAGGTACCTCCAAAGACTGAATCTTACCTTGTGGTCGTCGCTGTTCCCCTTTAACTCTCTGGCATGTCAAACAACGGGCCACAAACTCAGCTATTTCTTTCTTCATCCCAGGCCACCAGAACGTGTTCTTTAAATCCTTGTATAGCTTGTCACCACCTGGATGTACTGAATATGGTGTGCAATGTGCCTCTGTCATGATTGTCTTTTTCAGGTCCTCATTATTAGGGACACACCACCTCCCATCAAACCTCAAACTACCATCTGAATGAATAGAGAATATGGACACTGTCCCTTTCTCTACTCCAGCCCTCCACTCTACCATCTTAGGATCCAATGCATGTTTACCTCGAATATCATCATAAAGATCAGGTTGTACTGTCAAATCTCCCATGGCATCCCCTCTCTGCATCATATGTATCCCAAACTTCCCCACCTCATCTCTCAACCTCGTCAAAGATAAAGCTGCACACAAAGAATGTACACTTTTCCTACTCAAAGCATCTGCAACAACATTGGCTTTCCCTTCATGGTAGATAATATCCATGTCATAATCGCCAATCAGCTCCATCCACCTCCTCTGTCTCATGTTCAACTCCTTTTGAGTGAAGATGTACTTAAGACTCTTGTGATCAGAAAAATACCTTAAAGGTCGCCCCATAAAGGTAATGTCTCCAAATCTTGAGAGCAAACACCACTGCACCCAACTCTAGATCGTGTGTAGGATAGTTCTCCTCATAAGGCTTCAATTGCCTAGAAGCATAGGCAATCACTTTATCGTTCTGCATCAACACACATCCCAACCCATTCTTTGAGGCATCTGTATAAATCTCAAAGTTCTTATACCTTCAGGCAATGCTAAGATAGGAGTTGTGGTCAAACGCTCCTTTAATGTTTGGAACGCCGTCTCACAACTCTCATCCCAACGAAACCTGTTCTCTTTCCTCATCAAAGCTGTCATAGGTCTAGCAATCTTGGAGAAATCCTTCACGAACCGTCTGTAATATCCAGCTAAACCCAAGAAACTCCTGATCTCAGCAACATTCTTTGGTGCTTCCCACTTTGTCACTGCCTCAATCTTTGCCGGATCCACACCTACCCCATCATTAGAGATCACATGCCCCAGAAAAGCAACTCTCTCTAACCAGAACTCACACTTGGACAACTTAGCATATAACTCATGCTCCCTCAAGGTCTGCAACACAATCCTCAGATGCTCCTCATGTTCCTCCTTAGTCTTGGAATAGACTAAGATGTCATCGATAAACACCACCACAAACTTGTCCAAAAACTGTCTGAAGATCCTATTCATCAAATCCATAAACACAACCGGTGCATTAGATAACCCAAAAGGCATCACCACATACTCATAATGGCCATACATCGACGTGAAAGCTGTCTTTGGTATGTCCACCTCTCTAATCTTCACCTGATGGTACCCCGACCTCAAATCAATCTTGGAAAAGACTGATGCACCACTCAACTGATCAAACAGGTCATCTATCCTTGGCAAAGGATACTTGTTCTTCACCGTCACTCGATTCAGCTCCCTGTAATCTATGCACAACCTCAAGCTCCCATCTTTCTTCTTCACAAAAAGAACTGGTGCTCACCACGGTGATACACTAGGTCTAATGTATCCCTTCTCTATCAGATCATCTAACTATTTCTTGAGCTCCTCCATCTCTTTAGGACCCATCCGGTACGGTGCCTTAGAGATTGGCCCCATCCCCGGTTTCAACTCAACCGTGAAATTTATCTCCCTCTTCGGTGGCAACCCCGGAATCTCCTCTGGAAAGACATCTGCAAACTCACCCACCACTGGTATCTGATCAACTGTCGGACTCTCTATCCGGTCATCTATCACATGGCACAAGATCAAAGGGCATCCCTTCCTCAGATAGGACTTCAAAGTCACAGCTGTAATCAACTTAACTTTGGGTTTGACCACAAACTCACGATAAGACACACTAACGCCCTTAAGACCCCTCAAAGATACTTTCTTTTGATGACAGTCTATCTTAGCTTTGTACTTTTCCAACCAATCCATCCCGACTATCATCTCAAAACCATCTAAAGGAAACTCTAGCAAGTCTACAGGTAGGTCAACTTGCCCAACTATCATAGATACATCCCTAAACAACCTCCCACACGATACAGACTCACCCGAAGGTATAAAAACTTTCTCACTTACAGACTCATATACCCTCAAACCCAACCGTTTAACATGACTCGAAGATACAAACGACTGAGACGCCCCCGAATAAAAAAAAAACAAAGGTATGAATACCGTTAACAAGAAAGGTACCAGTGATAACATGCGCATCGTCCTCAAATTTGCTTTCTTGTCCATCATAAACAAACTTTCCATCGGTCTTGTCCACCTCCCAGGACAAGATCTTGGTGACATGGTCGGCTTAGCACCCGACCCCTGATTGTTGTTGTTGTTCGTAGCTGGTTTCTGATAAGAATTACCGCCATTGCGGTTACCTCCACCCTGGTTGCTCTGACCTCCCCGGTTAGACCATGATCCAGCCGGTCTGTTACTCGCATAACTCTGTGCCGGCCCCTGAGAATAGCTCCCCTGAGCCATTCTCTGAAAAGCTCCAGGTGCACTCGTGCACTCATGTCTCTTGTGGCCTACACCGCCACAGCCAAAGCAGGTCATCCCCCAACTACCACTACCGCTTCCACGACCACGCCCAAAGGAAGCCCCAACACTGAACCCTGCACTAGAAGAAAACGCTCTAGCCTGACTGTGGTTGCCTTTCTTGTAATTAGATTGGCCACCACCTTCACTCTCAGCCTTTCTTTTCTCACTACCTCTCTCCCGGGCCATCTCCACCAACCTCTCAGCTTCCCAGCCCTCTCATAAGCTTCCTTAACATCAGTAAGGACTCTCACGGGTAACTTGTCCATGATCCTGGGGGTCAACCCCCTCTCAAATCTCAGCGCTAGGTTCTCCTCACTCAAACCCATGTCCTCAGCATATCTAGACTTCTCATTAAACTGCTTGTAGTACTCAGCAACTGACATATCAGATGTCATCCTAAACCCATCAAACTCCTCCCTTAGCTTACTCCTCACATGCTCAGGTACAAACTCTTTCCTCATAGACCTCCGGAACTCTTTCCAAGGTATAGCAAGTAAGCCTTGCTTCGTATACATCTCTCTAGCACTCGCTTTCACCATGTCCCATCACTCACCAGCCGCCTCCCTCAAGTAGAACGCAGCTTGTTCTACTTTCATCTCATCAGAACAACGTACCAGGTCCATAATGTTCTCCATCTCACGATGCCAATTATCAAGAAGAATTGGCTCCCCGGTCCCCTTGTACTCTTTTGGGTTAAACCTCGCTATATAAAGACTGATCTTAGAGTGATCAACCTCCTTATCCTTTCCCACTCTCTTTAGGGCCTCCGTAAAAGCATCTTGATGCTCCAACATCTTAACTATATCGCCGATGTTCGTACTCTCAGCTCTCGCATATAAAGCGGTTTTCTTTGACGGCATCTTAAAACTATATAAGAAAAGGTAGATATAAACATACATACTATAACCCCAAAACACGAAAACAAACTGCCCAGAACCCACTTGATCGAGTGCCTAAACCTACTCGATCGAGTAGAGGCTACTCGATCGAGTGCCCCGACTTCAGACCCAAAACAGATCTTCTGATCTCTAACATACTCGACCGAGTATCACAGCCACTCGATCGAGTGACCCCCTACTCGATCGAGTGCCCCTATGTACTCGATCGAGTACCCAAAAACACGCTTCTGATCATAAAAACGTCAAAATACCCACTCTATCAAGTCAGACCCACTCGATCGAGTACCTCACCTACTCGATCGAGTGCCCCCTACTCAATCGAGTCATGCTGACTCGTACATACTACCCGCATGTTATCTCTATAACCCAACATACTATGCAACTTCATAATCTCAACATTATAATATAACTACGCATGCAATTCTACGCAATTCCTCATACAATTAACAAAATAAACTACTTCATGTTATTAAATGCCACATAATAAACAACCATCATGCTTCTTTATTCAAACCAACATATATACACACTCCACCAAATTTTCAATCACAATTTCAATCTCTACTCCTAACATCCAACAATTCACAACATATATCGTTACGTTCACATACAAGCTAACAAACACTACATAGGACCTTGACATATATCCCCCCATGTGACCGGTTCAAAATTGTAGGGCGATTTCGCGACTTTAGGACGTCTCCCAAGCCTTTGCATTAGCTCCTACAACCTTTACCCCGGGTTCATTTTAATTGACTCCCTATATTCATTAGATTTATTAGTTACAGGTTTCAGGATCGTCTCTCTGATACCATTTTGTAACACCCCCATACTCCAAGTGCTTTACCAGGACCACTCAGGTATAAAGCTGTTACCATCTCCGTTCCCCGAGGCAATGATAATCATAAGACAATAACGAAACAACGTTTAAATAGTATAAGTTTAGTGAAAGAATACAATCCAAAACCAAATGCCCAAAATACAGGTTACATGTTCTCAAAACAACTGTCTAATCAACTAAATGAAAATGTCTGACACACTACTAAAGTTACAGCGAAAGACTCTATCATTTGAAGGTGACAATCCCAGCTAGCCCATGTATCTCGACTCATACCTGCTCAACAACTGCTCACCATCTCCGAATGGATCACCACAGTTTTTAAAACAATAAACGGGGTCAGTACTAATCACACAATTTATATAACTCAACAATATAACAAACAACACAGCTCAATCATCACAGATGTACTCCGAACTCCATCACCAACTCCACAATACTGACTACACACTAAAGTGTGTAACCCTGCCAGAGTACCCATCGCAACAGGTTACTCCTCGCCGCCAGTGGGGGGCCGCAGCCGTTCCCACCTAAGCCCCACTCATCTCCGTCGAGCGATAAACCCAAATCCATTAATGTGAACATCCCTTCTGTGGCGGGTTCTACAGAAGGCGAATAATGGGCGTGAAGTCACTCCCGCAAGTGACTCCACTCAGCCAGGGACGCACCCCGAAGAACACAGACAGATACAAACAATCACAACTACTAATCAACAATCAAAACCAACAACCGTCACAATACTCGTATGATAACAATCAACAATCACAAATCACTACCAACACATTATGGGACTAATAGTGAGTAGGGAAGCCTTACCTGGAATGCAACACAGTCAGACGATCTTAACAGCTGTTATCAAAAAGCCTCCTCTACGAACCTTCCTCCTAACATAACATCACATATATCACTAACCACACAAAACTAACACAAATCCCCAATTCCCAAAATTAGGGTTTAACAAGACTTAATTAAATATAACAAATTCGGTACGTAGATCTTACCCTCGACGCAAGGATCACAAAGATGTAAAGAAAGATGAATTCCGACCTTCCAAGCTCCGGGATTTGTCAATAATGCGATGAATGCGAAGTACGTAGGTTGAAATCTCTTTTGAAAGTGATTAGGTTTGTAAAAGCGTATTATGAAAGTGACGGAAGTGTTTATATATTAATTCGCATTATTAATAAAACCCGACAAAACCTTACCTGTAAACCGGGCTACTCGATCGAGTAACGGACGTACTCGATCGAGTGCCGCCTACTTGATCGAGTACCAAGGCTACTCGATCGAGTACCCTCCAGGTCAGAAACTATTTTAAGGCCCACTCGATAGAGTACCCAGAGACTCATAAAACCGTAGTATTACATATAGTGTACAAAAAAAGATTTTTATCCGAGCATAAGGCTCAAATAAATATATACGGAGTACTACTTATTATACTCCCTTCGTCCTAGTCAATTGTTTTTATTATTTGTGCACCACAAACCCCCAACTGATGTTTCTCGGAAACTAAAAGCAAGTGTAATTTTAATATTTATGATGTTTGTTTAGAAAATACAGCCTAAAATTTTTATTTTTATTTTGGTCTGTACTCATGTCTGTAGTTTTATTAGCAAGAACTTTATATGGTGTAAAAAGAAAATTATGGAGTAATGAAAATGAACATTTCCTATGAGTGCAACTTTAGCTTTGGAAATACAGCAAGTCTCCCTTGTGACGGGTAAATAAGACAAAACAGAATGCTACTCCCTAAGCACTTTGCTTTTGTCTTATCTCTCTATGTGACTATTATTGACCCGTCGCAAATTTGCGACGAATATGCCCGTCACAAATGAGAATTTGTGTTGGAATTATAGTTTGTCAGTTTGGTATTGTGTCGGGCACAAATAATAAGGAAAGGAGCTAGCATCAAACTAATTATGTGTGCTTTGAGTCAAAATGACTTACGATCTCTACTTTTAGTAAAATTATTATTTAATTTTAATATTTATTTTTTTATGTAAGTAGTTTACAAAATATAGACTCTCTTATTATTAGTCATAAAAATATATTAGTTTTATTAACAAATTAAGTAATTTAAATATATTAATTTCTTGCTAAGATGGAAAAGAATGTTAATCACTCATCTTTTATTTAGTCACATACATTTCAGTAATAACTTAACGTATACCCTATCTTAAGACTTAAAAAAATGCGCATTAAATGGGTTTGGTGTGGTGGTTGCTCACCTCATCCCTTAACCATGAGGTCAGGGGTTCGATCCCTGCCTATGGGAATGGAGCAAGCTCTTTGGCCAGCCGTTTACCTCTTCGTGAGAGCACACGCGGCGAGGGGATTATACACTGTTGTCGACGGTGGACACCCCGGTTTAAACCAAAAAAAAACAGTTTGATTGAAACTCTACGTCATAGGCGTAAAGAATATATAACAGTGTTGCATTTGGTTACTTATAAAGGGTTATTCTAATTTAATCAGAGGTATTGAATTCAAGCCTTGAAAATCTAGTTGCATTAAAACTCATGAAGGAGAGCTTTATCACCCTAATAATTCTACCGGACTCGAATCCGGATAAAACAAAATGATAGACAATAAAAATAATAAATGTGATGAACATTCTATATAAAGTAACACAAATTCTCATTATAGACGGATACTATCCGTCTATACGTATAGACGGATACCATTTTCCCTCACAAAATACTCATTTACCATAAAGTGGGAAGCACATAGGGGGTGCCCCACCTTATCCCCCCTACCCATTTTATTAGATGTCTTTACCCGTCTATACGCCACATCCGTCTATACCAAGACCTATTGATAAAGTAATGCATAAGTTAACCCGGTGTACTTTTGTCTTGGTACAGTGGTATCTAAAGTTGATCTGAAATGCCGAGTGTTTAGGATCTCAAAACTTCATGCAGGTTGATCTCAATTTACGCAAAAATTTTGGAGTTTAATAAAAAAATCGGGCGCCTTAATATGACCTATTACAATGATAAAAGATGAAAAATATTGAATAATCCCATGTTACAATGATAAATTGATAATAGCAGTAGTTATGTTTTAACATTAATTATATGTCGAAAGTTTTACTCACACACTAAAACTTGGAAGAGACGATCTTTCAATAAGTTATTGAGAGACCTGTCTTTCGTACCATTTTATTTGTATTTCGTGACCCTTTTGTTGTTGATCGTGACATAGTAATTGCGTACCTATTTACATAATAAATGTACCCATTTTATCTTTAATCATGATTTGTACCTATTTTATTACCTTTAGTACCACTTTTTCTTAAAATTGTAAAATAGTTTCTCAATAAGCTTATTAAGAGACCGTCTCTCAGGAGATCTACTCTTACTCACAATAAGTTCTATGAAATTTTCCATTACACCACTTTTTAGTCAAATTAACAACAAAATTTTATCTATAATAATGATGAAATTCTTAGAAAATGTGAAGTTCTATATTTTTAGAAGAGACGTTCTCTCACTAAATTATTGAATATTTGAATGACAACCCTTTTATAACTTTTTTTATGTCTTTCATTTACCTTTTGTAAGAAACGTCATTAATTAAGTTTATGATAATATCTTCTGTTCGAAACTTATGCGTTGAAAATCCTATTAGAGAAAAGTTTTTTTTTTTTTTTTTTTTTTTTTTTTTTGACAGCTGTAAAATATTTTCTTATAATATTAGAGAAAAATTAAGTTTCCAGTAGTATCTTTTATTCTAGACTTTTATGTTCATTAGGTGATGACAATTATATTTTCTTATAATATACTCCGTAATAAGTTCGTTTTTTGTAATTGCTTCATATGATCTATTAGTAATTTATATTATCTTAAAATATACTCCCTCCGTCTCACGGTCTCAGTCAATTGTTTACAATTTTCATTTTTCAATGCTAATAATGGATTAACATTAGTAATTACGATGATAATGATATAAGTTTATGTTAAGCAAGTTAACCCATAATATGGGACTCTCGTACAACTAATTAACTACTTATTAGAGTTTGACTTGTTGGAGTAAGCAACTTGGTAACAATTCTCGTGTAAACTCGTTTGATGAGACGGTAATATTATATATATATATATATATATATATATATATATATATATAGATTTAGGATCCTATGAGAACCCTCTTCCTATGAGAACCATGAGAACCATTGTCCACCATCAGATTAAACAATTGTACGACTGAGATTAGCGCGCGTCCTTACTATCTTAAGTGGGATATATTTTTGTCTTTATTAGCTGTTCACATCTTCCTACTCTTTCTTCTAAATTTAGTCTTCCCATGTTGAAACTTACTCTCTTTTCATGTATGTAATTTCATTTTATCGATGCTTTCTTTAAATTCTCAATTTTCTCTTATCATCAAGATACAAAACATTCAATTTCATGTTTTTTGCTCTTCAATTCACGATTCTTTGTTTCTCCTGCATGATAATTTGTGTATTTAATATTTTAGAGTTTGTAGTTGATTTTATTCTTTTTTTTTTGTGAGTTTCTTTTGTTTATTTGTTTTCTGAAAATAATGCTCAATATTATGGCATTTGTCACGTAATTTAATTTTTTTGTTCCAAGTTACTTTTGCCTAATTTCAAGGTTTTGAGCTGACTTTGTAGGCATTCTTGTTTATTTTTTCACTTGTCTTGCGTTAATTGTCACTTGTTTATGGCAATTTATGTTGTAATTATTTTCAATTTTTTATTACAACGCCCCCCTGCTTGTGACGGTCACAAGCTTGTGATCTCTAACAACCCAGCCTCTCCCACTTGCCTCTTTGTCTCACCTCACAAGCTTGTGATGGATTTTATCCGTCACAAACTTGTGACGGATTTTGTCCGTATACATTGTATACTATTTAATACTTCGAATACAACACAAAATAGCTACAAGTATATCACTAACTAATTGTTTCCACCAACTCTCTCGACAATACATGAAACACACATAATCAATCAAATATTTTTCTAAACCTTTGGTATATAATTTCTGAACTTGTGGTACTTAAGTTCCGAACCTTTAGTTAATACATCATCTTATTCAAATAACGATCAATAATTCTTCAAAACACGTGAAAAACAGACAATAAAACATTAAACATCCCTAAGCATATTCTATAACTAGTTGGAATACAATACGAAATAGCTATATGTATATCTTCAAATAATTGTTTCCCCAAACTCTAACATTTATCCTAAAAATCATTCATAACAAGTTAACAACACAATCAATCAAATGTTTTTCTGAACCTATGGTACATATTTTATGAACCTTGGGTACATAAGTTCTGAAGCATTAGTAATATAAATCATGTTATATATTAAGATAGCTACCAATACTTTGTCAAAACTACATGCATTAGAAACAAATCATGAAAGATTAAATATCTCTAGGTACATTGTGCAACTACTTAAGGTACAACAAAAGATAGTTCTAAGTACGTCTCTAAATAATCGTTCCTCTAAACTCTTACCATTTATCGTTAAACATGAATATGGATCACCCGCATAATCTATGGTATACTAAAGTGATGAATCTTTAATATATACATCATGCTAATCATATAACTATCAAAAATTTGTCTAGCTATTTGATGTACAAAATAAAACAGCTATACGTACATTGTCTAGCTATTAATTATTGTTATTCACAAATCTAATATGAACACTAATAGTTACAATGTATTAACTGTTGTTTTGAACCTATGGTACATGTTTTTTGAACTTAGAGTACGTATGTTCTGAACTTTCAATATATACAACCTACCATTCACTACCAGTTCAATCATCAAACTATCTCTTATAATTTGCCAAAACAAAAAGAGTGAATAAACCATATAATATCCACAGACCCTATGTACATTAAACAATAGCTTACATTTCTTCCTAATAATTGTTTTCGTAAACCTGAACATAAATTAGAAAGCGTAAAACACGATTTACAATCGAAAACATGAGATATAAAATTAACTCGTATAATTCAATTCGGAAAACTCAGATAAATGAATATTTCCAAATGAAGTATGGTTAATATTTTGTTTACCTGTTATTTAATCTTGTGTGTTGAAAATGATGATTTCCTTCTAATTATTTTGATGATCTTCGTTGTACAATTAAGTATAATTCCGGAACTTTCTTCCTCACATAATCACATCTTTTTTTTATTTTTATGAGAGTAATTGGAGAAACAGAGGTTGGGAATGGGTTTAGATAAGAAATAACAGTCTTTTAGTAACCAGCTTGTTGTGTTAATAGGGATAGCGCGCGCCAATCTTGGCCATTGTTCTTCTTTATCCAACGGTAGATAGGAGTTCTCATGGTTCTCATATAAAGGTGGTTCTCATGAGATCTCAACCCTATATATATATATATATATATATATATATATATATATATATATATATATATATATATATATATATAGAGATTGAATCATGTGAGGCACCCTTCTTAGGGTGAGGCGGCCGGACACCTTCTAAAACCGTCGATCTATAAATTATAGACTCACCAGATGATGCCACGTGTCCCCTTATATAACCCCAACCACCTCAACATTTCCCCTCAGTAACTCTTCATTTACTTGTCCTCTTTCTCTATCTTCAACTTGTTCTTCAGCTCAGCTACTGAACCAGCTACGTCTTCGCCATTACCGAGCTTTTCGACCGCCATTTTCATTGAGCTTTCGACCGCCATTATCAGTGAGTTGTCTACTTCCATTATCATACGCAAATTAGGTATTCTCGAATACTAATTTAAATTTCGATTCATCTTACTTTCATTCCTTATTTTTCACCCTAATTTTCAATCGACTTATTTAATCCGTTAAAATATTGTTGTTCTTCTGCAGTTTTTGATCGTTGTCTGATATAATCGAGCACAGTAGCAACATATACAATCTATTGAAGTCGATTTCTCCTCTTCTTCGTATGTTCCTCTCCGTTTCTTTATAGATTTTGATTTTGTTGCTTATTTAGTTAAATTTTTAGTTATAAATTTACTTAATTAGTTTAATCACTCGATTTCGATTGATTTCTATGCGTTCCTTTTCTGCTCGATTATGCTCGCAGTTGAAGTTTCATTCTTATTTTTCACTGTTAGTTATGACCGATTTCAGTTGATTCAATAGTTATCATTTCAATTCATCTGTACTTTCATTCCGTCTTTATCTCTGAGATGTCTCGTTCTCGCCATTATCACCGTACTTTCATTACTTATTACTATTTGCAACTAAAGCATGTTAAGGATTTGAATGATTTTACCGAATTTAATTCGAGCAAGGATGTTAGTTATCATTTCAATTCATCTGTACTTGCAAGGATGTTTTTTTTGTACTTCATGTTTGATATAATAGATCTTACTTTGACCTCCCTTCGCTTCTAACTACCAAGTTTGTGACTGTGCTTTAGCTGCAAAAGTAGAATTCACATAAATTTCTGAAGCCTAAATGTGTTAGCTTTGTCATATACATTGTGCCTTAATGCCAATGTCTTTTGAAGATAATTTGTGTACTCCGAACGAGAATGTGCCCTTACATGAGTTTATGGAGCAGATTTGGTATGATACACTACTTGCTTTCTCGACACCTCCAGTTCAGTATACAATCAATCACATTCTGCTGCCATTGCTCCAATCAGACCTGCTGTCTCATACACTGTCTACTAAAGTGACAATCAAAGAACAGATTAGCAGGAGTCTCATCTAAACTTCCACACAGGTAGCATAAACTATCAGTCACCACACCAAACTATCACTTTCGATTCAATTGAAGCACGGTAGCTGAAAAATTGAAGCACGGTAGCTGAAAAACTGAGAAGCGTAAAAAAAAGGGATGACAAAAATCAGGAAGACTTTTTTGAGTGAGAGATAGGAAGAGACATAAACAATTGTGTTATCTGGATTGATAAGTCTTAAAAATTATCGTAGTATGTAGTGTTGCACTGTCGTGAATTAGAGAAGAAATCAATGTTGCATTTCTTGAGCGTGGTTGGATAGTTTTAATCGTGATGTTCAACACCATGATGATGAGTGATGACCATTCATAACTTTTTTCTTTTTTCTTTTTCTTACAGCAAAAATGTATTAAGAAGATTATATTATGATTACTATTTCCATCGCCAAGAAAACCTTTGGCGCCAGAATGCTCTGAAGACTTTGCCAGTCCTCCTTGATTCATCAGATATGCTTGCATGTGGTGAAGATCTTGGACTAATTCCTTCTTGTGTTCACCCTGTGAGTTGTTTTTATTTAAACCTGCTCAGTTGAAATCTTCTCTCTTTCAGCTTTTATCGAGGTATTGATCAACCTCTAATGCTGCAGGTTATGCAAGAGCTTGGCTTAATAGGCTTACGAATTCAACGTATGCCAAATGAATCTGATCTGGAATTCGGTATCCCTTCTCAGGTAGCATAAACTATCAGTCTTGCTCCTGTTTTAGATGATGAAGGTGATACGTCTCAGTATTTATTTACAGGGGTCAAGGGTACACCTGTAAGTAGGGGTGAGCAAGTTTAGGTCCAGACCGGAAAAATGGACCGGACCGGACCATTTGGTCTGGACCAAACCCGGACCGAATTTTTTAGGTCCGGTCCTCGGTCCTCATTTTTTGAGTTTTTGGTCTTCGGTTCGGTCCGGACCAAACCCGGATATTTTAGGTTCGGACCAAATGGACCGAATTTTATGTTTCTAAAGACTATCATCAGAATATTATAAACTAAATTACCATTTTATCTTCACAAGACATTATAAATTAATATTGAGTATTTTTTTCTCAAAAACAATCGTCTAATTATTAATCGACATTTAATTTAGTAAAACTTAAATGTAATTATCATACACGAAATAGTGAAAGAATTAGTTTTAGGTCCATTTCGGTCTAAGACCGGACCGGACCGAATATTTCGGGTTTGGTCCGGTCCAAGACCGAAAGTTTTAGGTCCGGTCTTCGGTCCACAAAAAAATTATTTTCGGTCTTCGGTCCGGTTCGGTTTGGTCCGGTCCGGTCCGGTCTTGGACCGATGCTCAGCCCTACCTGTAAGTGGACTAAGCTGTTGGAAAGGTGTTCTGATATATTTTTTTACTCCTAAAATAAGAGGGTTTCTTATTATGCACTCCATGTATGAGAATTACTTGATCTGTCCAGTGAATAACTGCGCAGTAGAGTGTAAAATGAGCGTAGAATATGGTTTTGAGGAAAATAAAGAAAACCCATCTGAGCTAGTGAGTTTTTACTAACAATGAGAGTTCGTCAAAAGCTAGTTGTCTACAATGGTTTTTAAGGCATTTACATATGTAATTTAACATTGGACTAACCCGAATGCGAGAGGTTTTCTACTATACCCGAAAAGGGCTACACATGCACCGACTCACCGAGCCTTGTTAGTGCTAGTTTGGGTTGAAAAATTCTTATCTACGAGTATAAGTTGTTATTTGTCTACTTTCATATCGGATTTGGCCATTGTCGTCTATTAGCTCAAAAGGTAGAGCAATGTGTTATTGCACATGGTGTGGGTTCGAGCCCCACATAGACGAACATATATAAAGCACTAGTTACACTTTGTAGTAACATTAGTTGTTCTATGTGGTAACAATAATTATCAAACAAAGTGATGCTAGCTAAGAATAACACTAGTTATTTGATAATGTAACATTGTTTCGTATATATAATAACACTGTTTATTTGATAAAGTAACACTTATGTTACATATATTGATAATAGAAGCTCATGTAGGAATTGAACCTACATCCTTTGTGCAATTGCACAAATGCTCTACCAATTGAGCTAATGAGCTAGTTTAGTAGAAACTGAATATTCCACCAACACACTACAGTTGATGTAATGGCCACAATATAAGTTTATAAGTCACCACTTCACCTGAGTATTCGAGTCATATGTTTCTCATGTTATTCCAATGAGCATGTAGTGTTATTCCAAAGAACTTGTCATGTTATCACATAGAGTAACCGTGTTATTCTATTAACTTGTTACGTTATTCCATAGAGCCAAATAATATTCTCAGACACAAAAGCCAGGTATTATAACACAATATCCTATTATGATAACATAGTTATAGTTACGGATTATAAAGCGCGAAAAACCAATTCTATTGATCTGAAGACAAACTAGTTCCGTCGATGACCGTATAAGGCACATTATATGCATTTAAAATCTGAATAAGGTATGAGATTCACAAAATAAGGTCTGAGATTCACCAAATAAGGAAAAGAGCAAAAAAGGTGATTTTAAGACCAAGTTTCACAAAACAAGCTCTAAGATTCACTGAACAAGATCTGAGATTCACAAAATAAAGTCTGAGATTCACCGAATAAAGAAAAGAGCAAAAAAGGTGATTTTAACCACTTATGATGACCAAGTTTCACAAAACAAGCCCTAAGATTCACTAAATAAAGTATGAGATTCACAAAATAAGTTCTGAGATTCACCAAATAAGGAAAAGAGCAAAAAACGTGATTTTAACCACTTATGATGACCAAGTTTCACAAAACAACCTCTAAGATTCACTGAACAAGGTCTGAGATTCACAAAACAAAGTCTGAGATTCACCTAATAAAGAAAAGAGCAAAATAGGTTATTTTAACCAATTATGATGATCAAGTTTAACAAAACAAGCCTTAAGATTCACTGAATAAGATATGAGATTCACAAAACAAGGTCTGAGATTCACCAAATAAGGAAAAGAGCAAAAAAGGTGATTTTAACCACTTATGATGACCAAGTTTCACAAAATAAGCTCTAAGATTCACTGAACAAAGTCTGAGATTCACAAAACAAAGTCTGAGATTCACCTAATAAAGAAAAGAGCAAAAAACGTGATTTTAACCACTTATGATGACCAAATTTCACAAAACAACCTCTAAGATTCACTGAACAAGGTCTGAGATTCACAAAACAAAGTCTGAGATTCACCTAATAAAGAAAAGAGCAAAATAGGTGATTTTAACCACTTATGATGATCAAGTTTCACAAAACAAGCCTTAAGATTCACTGAATAAGATATGAGATTCACAAAATAAGGTCTGAGATTCACCAAATAAGGAAAAGAGCAAAAAACGTGATTTTAACCACTTATGATGACCAAGTTTCACAAAACAAGCTCTAAGATTCACTTAACAAGGTCTGAGATTCACAAAACAAAGTCTGAGATTCACCTAATAAAGAAAAGAGCAAAATAGGTGATTTTAACCACTTATGATGATCAAGTTTCACAAAACAAGCTTTAAGATTCACTAAATAAGGTATGAGATTCACAAAATAAGGACTGAGATTCACAAAATAAGGCAAAGAACAAAATAGGTGATTCCTAACACCTATAATGACCAAGTTTTAGAAAATTATCTTACAGGTTCACAAAACAAGCTATAGGATTCACAACATAAGTACCGAGATTCACAAAATCAGGAGAAGAGCAAAACAGGTTATCTCTTATCACTTATAACAAAATTTAAGAATATTAGCTTCTAAGTTCACAAATTAAGCTCTAAGTGACATTCACATAATAAGGTTTGAGATTAACAGAATAAGGTCTGAGATTCACAAAACGAGGTCTGAGATTCACCAAATAAGGAAAAGGGCAAAATAGGCGACTTTAACCACTTATGATGAGCAAGTTTCACAAAACAAGCCTTACAATTCACTGAACAAGGTCTGAGATTCACAAAACAAAAACCGAGATTCACAAAATAAGGCAAATAGCAAAATAGGTGATTCCTAACACTTATGGTGACCAAGTTTTAGAAAATGATCTTACAGGTTCACAAAACAAGCTCTAGGATTCACAACACAAGGACTGAGATTCACAAAAATAAGGTAAAGAGCAAAATAGGTGATTCCTAACACTTATGGTGACCAAGTTCTAGAAAATTATCTTACAAGTTCACAAAACAAGCTCTAGGATTCACAACACAAGGACTGAGATTCACAAAATAAGGCAAAGAACAAAATAGGTGATCTATTAAATGTTTCTCCCTAATCCACATTACTTCATTACTTCATTCTTGTTTATGTATAAAATTTTCATCACTGTTGCAGCAACTTTTCATAAGAAACTCCTTACATTGTTGTACTTGCTTATTGTAGCCTGCAAGTACAACACTTCAACTGATACAACTTACCGTCTTTGAGAATATGATAGTTTGGATTAATATCATTGATTGTTGAAGATAGGCCAAATGGTCGATTTGGTACTCTAGCTATGAAAAACGTGGTAATATAATACCTACTAATGCTGCATAAAACAGACATTGCATATCTTCATCCAAACTATCATTAGTAGATATCATTAGATCATTTTTTGGATGTAATTAAACAAAATCAACAAATTTTACACCGCGAATGACGAAATTGCTCAATTGCTCAGTTTTGATCGAATTCAAACCCTAAACTAACGAAATACTTCAGTTTTGATCCTTATAAATTTACAAAACAGTTCGATTTTGTTCAAATTTGATCATTATATCATCAATTAATGAACGAAGTTAAGAAAATCAATTTTTCATCAAATAATATGAAATTACCTGGAAATTACCTCGAAATCTTCTAAGAAATCGATTAATTTGATGAATTCGCCTCTTTGATTGTCAGAATTTGATTATTTTGATGAAATCGTCTCACAAATTTGATGATATCGCCTCTTTGAAATCGCCTCTTTGAAATCAACATGAAAACTCAGTAGTTTAGGAAAGAATTTGGGCCTTTTGTTTAGATTAGAGAGAATAAGGTATTTGGGCTTTTTTTTAGATTAGAGAGAGAAAGTGTTTTGGACCAAATGAAAAGTTTCTTGTTGACTCCTAATTTTCATCCTTGTTTTTTCAGTCCAACATTACAAAATCAGCCCATCCATGTATAATGCAAATCAGTCCAAGGTAGTAATTTGGTGAGACCGGCCGCCTCGCCATAATGAGGTGCCTCACCGGATCCGGCCTCTATATATATATATATATATAGAGAGAGAGAGAGAGAGTTGAGATCTGGTGAAAACGAATACTCGGTGAGAACGATCACCAACCATAGGATATACAAAATTAAAGGCCCAGATTTCATTAAAAAGAATCAATCCCATCATCGCACACCCAACAGGCCAACACCATCTACCATTCCAATCCACCATCACCACCAATCGCCCTGTCGTCACCGCCGTCTGCAATCACCAGCAACACCATAGAGCCACCGGAGAATATCTTACACGTCGGCGCAACTCCGACAACACCATTGAGCATCACCAACCCCCGACATTTCTTGTTTAGTAAACCTCGGACCCACTGCTTCACCCTCAAACCACCACCGGTACCGTTCGAAGGTCACTACCACGACAGCACAACCAACAGCTGGACAATTTGCAATACACGAAATCAATGTATTGGTTTCTATATTGATGTATCTCAATACAATTTTAATGTACCTAGTAAGCAATTTTGTGTATCTATGTTTAGGTACATTAAAATAGTGTTTAGATACATGAAAAATTAGTCTATATACATGAAAAAGTAGTCTAGATACATAGAAGTAGACGGCAACTGCATACAATTCTATCAACTACCATTAATGGCAGAAACCAAAGCAAAGATCTATAATTGGCAATTGATTTTAATTCACCATTTCTGATTAAGTAAGACAATTCAATTCATTTGCCAATTCCATTTTAATTCACCATTATTAACTTTACACTCAGACACACATTAACACCTACAATATCATGTATCATCGGCAAACGGAGCACGCGTCGATTTGGATGATCGCCATCACCTACGTCGTCTGAGGTTGTTGGAAATCTCGCTGGAACCGTCTGTTGAGGTGGTTGTGGTAGTAGCTTGTGAATCTGAGGCGAAGGTGGTGATAAGTAGACCAATTTGGTTTGTGGTTTTTATGTATGCGGCGGCTGTAAAGGCAAAAATTTGGGATAAGCAGTGTTGGTCGGTGTCTGGTAGCGGTTGTGTTCGTCGGCGTCATCTGCTCGTGGTGGTGGTGGCTGGTCATGGTGGACGCTTGCTTTTGGTAGTAGATCAGAATGAGGGGGAGGGAGGTTACAAAGGACAAAAATGAGGGAGACAAATGGTTAGGTTGAATGGCAGTTAACATGTGATGTTTACTTAAGTTTGTGAGTTTAGTTCGTTCTCACCGTTCTCACTGAGTGGTCGTTCTCACCGGATCCTAAGTCTATATATATATATATATATATATAGAGAGGCGGGATCTCGTGAGTTTGGTTCTTTTGGTGAGTTGTGAGTTTTAAAATCTAGACCATTGATTAGAAAGAGATACACGGCTAAGATTGAATATATTAAAACAAAACAGAAAGTCTGCAACCTTGAAACAAAAAATAAACCAAAGTAATTCCGTCTTCATCTCTCTACATTGAAACACAAAATAACACAGATTTGTGTGAAAAAAAATTCACAATCAGCCATCGCCGGCAGCAACAACCACCGTTGACATCACCGACAGCTACCACCACCGTCGACATCACCGACAGCCACCATCACCGTCGACATCACCAACAGCCATCACCGACCACTACCACATCGTTTATCCATTTCTCCGATTTAAAAAGTCAATAAAATCTCAACGCAAAATCAAATTCTCAAAATTCTCACTCTAATAAAGTTCAAGTTCTTAGTATTTTTCTTGATCATCAACAATGGCGGAAGTAAAAATGGCGGAAACTGAGACATTTGCATTTCAACTTGAGATTAACCAGTTGTTGAGTCTCATTTTCAATACTTTTTACTCTAACAAGGAGATTTTCCTTTGTGAACTCATCTCTAACTCACCAGATGTATGTATCCGTTCCTCCTTTTCAATATATTTGTTTTTCGCGAATTTTCGTTCCTCTGTAAATTGTTTGCGGCCCACTCTTCAGGTTTACTTTTAATTTCTTTGATTCATTTGTTAGTTTTGATTGTTTTCATGATCTGGGTAATTTAGCATTTCTTGATTTGATTAATGGGTTTCCTAGAATTTATTTAAAGTTTGTTTCTTTTCATGAATTTATTTACTTGGTTGTTTATTTTGTGATCTAATGGGATTTCAGTAAATTTTTGATGTTTCAGCTTTATCAATGATCATTTTTTTTTTCTGGTATGTTGATGGATGATCATTTAGATTAGCATTTTTTCAGTAAATATATGAGGGGGAATTTAGTTAAATGTAGAGAATTGGAGCGAACCGAAGGAGTATTTTCTAATGCATTTCTTGTCGACTGTCTTCTGTGCGCTTATAGTAAATTGATATGTGAGTAATTGACTGAGGTTTCAATTTCTGAAGTATAGGTAGCAGCTTAACTTTAGGACTGGAAATGAAGGCTTTGATTCTTGTTGGTAGCAGGTTGTCAACGTTGGGAGTACAGTGCAGATCGAAGCGTCGTCGCCGTTGGGGTAGCAGGTCGCCGGCGTTGAGAGTGAAAGTCGGTATTGGGGTAGTAGCAAGTCGCGTGTGTTGTTGGGAGGTTATGTGAAATGAATGATTGTGAATGAATGAGTTAATAGATAGAGTCATATCTAAGTTAATAGGAATTTGCAACCGTTAAATCAGTGTCGAAAATACAACATAGCCATATACAACGAAGTAGGCTAATTTGTAGTAACGCGTTGACAGCGTGACAAATAGCTTAATCATCGTCTTATAATCGTAAAATATGATAAAAAAAAAGAGTAAAAAAAATAAAAGTAGTAAAAAAAATCAAAGTGACACCGGAATAACATCACAATAACAGCAGAAAAACAGTAAAATAACAGCACAATAACACATGCTAAAAAAAAGGAAAAAAAATCAAGGTCGTAAAAAAAATTAAAGACACCGAAATAACATCACAATAACACCACAATAACATACGGGAAAAAACAGTGTAAAAAAATCAAAGTAGTAAAAAAAAGAAAAATGAGATGGCGACACTGGGTGTTACCGAGTTTCAGTAACACCGAGGGTATAAATGTAATTTTGTTACCATTTTTATTTCCCTCCTCAAACTTTCAGATTTCAAATTGGTAAATTAAAAAGGGTATTATGGGTATTTAATGTTACATTAAAAAATTAATTCGTCAATTTTGCTTCTCTATCGTATCGCTTCGATATTACTGGTTGCTGAACAACTATGGAATCTAATAACTTGCCAATTGCTATGGAGTCTAATAACTATGAGTCTATGACATCTATTCGATACTTTTGGAGAAAAGAAAGAAGAAAGTTTGGTATGATGACTATGATCTCATGTAGGTGTGCTATGAAATCGGTTGACATTGAAGTTTTCTGCAAATGAAAATCACAAACTTTTGGGCACCACGTTTTCTGGTCCTTAACTGGATTTACATGTAAATGAAAGTTGAAATTTGGAGAAGTTCATCCGTGAGGAACATTTCACTCAGGTGATTATGTAACATTTTGGTGGGGATGAGAAGATGAAAAATTTAGAATTCCAGTTTTACCCTTCTATATTGGCGCAAAAACAAAAATTGTGTTTATATTAATTAGATTTTTTATTATTTTTTATTAGGGTGTTACCGAAATTCGGTAACACCCGGTGGCGCCCTAGCATTGTCCTAAAAAAAATTAAAGTAGTAAAAATATCAAAGTGACACCGGAATAACATCACAATAACAGCAGAATAATAGTAGAATAACAGCACAATAACATGTGGTAGAAAAAAAAAGAAAAAAAAAATCAAAGTCGTAAAAAATTCACAAGAACAACGATAACATCACAATAACAATGAATAACAATAATGAACAATAACATATGGTAAAAAAAAAAAAAAAAAAGAAAAAAAATCAAAGTCGTAAAAAAAATCAAAGTAACAGCAGAATAACATCACAATAACAGTGGAATAACAATAACAGCACAATAACATATGGTAAAAAAAAAAAGAGAAAAAAAATCAAAGTCGTAAAAAAAAATCAAAATAACAGCAGAATAACATCACAATAACAGCGGAATAACAATAACAACACAATAACATGTGGTAAAAAAAAAAAGAGAGAAAAAAATCAAAGTCGTACAAAAAATCCAGGTAAAAAAAAGCACAATAATAGCATAATAACACGAGGTAAAAAAAATTCAAGTAAAAAAAAATCCGGTACAAAAAGAAAAAGAAAAAAAGGTAACATAATGAGTAAATTAAAGAAAAACATAAGAGAAGACAAAAATCAAAGTGGTAAAAAAAAAGCATAATAACACGAGATAAAAAAAAAAAAGAAAAAAAAATTAAAGTAAAAAAATAAGTAACATTAGAAAAAAGAGAAAATAAGTAAATGACAATGGTTTTATATGACATGTAAGATTTGATCATGGCCACTCATCTCTAATATAATCTAGTGGTTGAGATTCCCCCAACTCACAACTCACCATAAGAACCAAAATCACCAAATCCAATCTCTCTCTCTCTCTCTCTCTCTCTCTCTCTCTCTATATATATATATATATATATATATATATATATATATATATATATATATATAGAGGCGGGATCTCGTGAGTTGGGGTCTTATGGTGAGTTGTGAGTTGGGGAAATCAAGGGCTGAGATTAAAAGAAATCAAGGGCTGAGATTAAAAGATAAATTAGAAAAAAAAAAAAGGAAAAATCGAAAAATACAAAAG
The DNA here is from genome assembly GCF_048544455.1 of Silene latifolia. Lineage (NCBI taxonomy): Eukaryota > Viridiplantae > Streptophyta > Magnoliopsida > Caryophyllales > Caryophyllaceae > Silene > Silene latifolia. Next base: position 71,698,623 of record NC_133529.1, on the reverse strand, counting down.
CGCTGAAACATGAAAACATCAACCTCATTCTAACGATATTCTCTCTCTCTCTACATCTCTCTACAAATCAAAACAGAGAAAACTCACAAATCAGAACGCCGACTATAGGAAATTCATAAAAAACCTAATAAAATTACACAAAATCGTTGATTTGTAGCTGCAATCGAATTACAGGTAATGTAAATTCGTTGATTTTTAGTATATTCAATCGTATTTTCGAAATTAATGTAAAAAACCTAATTAATGTAAAAATCGTTGATTTTTAGTGTAAATTCGTTGATTTTAATTGAATTCAATACTTGATTTTACTTTTTTTTTCGTATAAAAGATGGACAAATGAGATCAATAACAATGTTAGCGAAGAAATCAACTCGACAGTGAATATGGAAACAGGTAATACTGCTATTCATTCTTATCTCTTCATCCGCCGTTGTTTATAAATAAATTATTGATTTCTACATGTTTCTCAGCTGTTATTCTGATATTATTGTACTGTCTGGCTTGTATTAGAGTAGAAAAAGAAAACTGTTATTCTGATATTAATGTACTATTATTAGCCTCAGTGTGTATAAATCAATTATTGATTTCTATGTGTTTCTCAGCTGTTATTCTGATATTATTGTACTATCTGGCTTGTATTAGAGTACAAAAAGAGAACTGTTATTCTAATATTAATGTACTATTATTAGCCTGAGTGTTTATAAATCAATTATTGATTTCTATGTGTTTCTCAGCTGTTATTCTGATACTATTGTACTGTCTGGCTTGCATTACAGTAGAAAAAGAGAACTGTTATTCTGATATTAATGTACTATTATTGTAACCGTACAGTAACATGATTATATTATTGTACTGTTATTGTGGTATTATTGTAACATTATTGTGCTATTATTGTGCAGTAACATGAAAATATATGCCTTGCAAAAGAGTTACATAATAAATACAGTATTATCTGTATGTAATAAAGTAGAGCCAGAGTACTGTTATTCTGATATTACTGTACTATTATTGTAAAAAAGTAGAGAAACATGTTGATATTATTGTACTCTTATTCTGATATTATGCTACTATTGTTGTGATATTATTGTGCAGTAGCGTGAAAATATACTACCGATAAGAGAGTAGCATGAGATAAACACATTTAGTGTTATTGTGATGTTATTGATTGTCGTCTGTTTCACACCTTTGTTATCATATCATATTGTCACATTACCGCAATGTTGATCTCTCCCCCGTGCTCTTTGTTATTGTGATGTTATTGTGATTTTGTTGTCCAATGACTGTACTCATTATATTAATTTACTTGTCGCAGATCTTTCTACGTGTCTATTGTTGAAGACAATGCGGTCTTACCTAATGGGGATTCTTCTAATAACAAAGATATACACCATTGACAACCTGTTCGTTGACGAAGAAAACGATGAGTTTGTCTCAACTCTTCATTACAAAGAGTACACCGGGGACCGAGCGGTGGGTGAGGACTGAGAGTGATTTTACGCCTAAACGTGGCATGTTCTTTCTTACCTTGGAGGATGCAGTACAGTTCTACAGCATCTATGCACTGGCTTGCGGATTTGATGTGAGAAGGTACACAAATGCGCAATATAAGGGGGGCGTCACCGTCAAATCACTGGTCTGTAACAGACAGGGGTATAGGGATATGAAAAGAAAAATGCGACTTGAAGCAACAAATCATGAAGCCGGTAATTTGAGTACAGTAGAGAACAAAGACCGGCGAATTAGACAGCCAAAGAAGCATGCTCTGACAAGGTGTGGCTGCAAGGCGAACATGAGGTTGAGAACCCGTGAAAAAAACAGGATGACAGACCGGGCGGGTATATTGTGGATGTCTTTGTAGACGTTCACAATCACTCTCTTTACTCTGTCAAAAACAGGAGTTCCGAAGCTCTCAAGGGACGTCCATGACTACATTAAGAGGACCATTATTGATCATACTAAGCTCAACATAGGTCCAACATTGAGCTTCAGAATTCTCAAGGAATACTCAAATGGTTATCAGAATATCGGTGCCTCTTTGCTAGACTTCAAAAACTTCAAGCGAAATATCAAGTGTTACATTGGGGATAACGATGCTAAAATGTTCATTGGGCATTTCAAAATGCTGGCTGAAACAAAGGGGTTCTACTTTGCTTATGATCAGGATGAGAACAAATGCTTGACGAAGGTTATTTGGGCTGATAAGGAAGGGATAAACAACTACAAGTTATATGGAGACACGATCTCGTTTGACCCTACTTATGGGACAAACAAATATTTCATAGTGTTTACTCCCTTCACCGGAGTAGACCACAACAAGAAGACGGTGACTTTTGCGGTGGGTTACTTGACTTTGAGAGTCGCATTCATTTGAGTGGATTTTTAAAAATTCCTTGAAGCAATGGGGCAAAGATCAACCTCAATGTGTAATTACGGACCGATGCCCCCGGAATTAAAAAAGCCTGCCCAAATGTCTTCAACCATTCTGTCCACAAGTATTGCATGTGGCATATCATGCGAAAAATGCCCGAGAAAGTGGGAAGGGCAATCTGCAATGATACGGAATTTATGACCGACATAAATGCCGTTGTGTGGGATGTCGACCTCGAGCCACACGAATTTGAACAGAATCGGAAGATCATTATTGAAGCCCATGGTATGGAAAGCAACCGGTGGTTGAAGTATGTCTTTGCAATCAGACAAAAGTGGATACCAGCATACTTTCGGGATCTGCCTCTAGGTTGTTTGTTGCGAACAACCCAGAGATCCGAAAGTTCAAACAACTATTTCAAGCGGTTTGAAAGCCATTTTGGAACCCTCGTCGAGTTTTGGATGAGGTACAATTCCGCAATAGAGCAGCAAAGGCATACACAAAGGAGGATGGATAATGCCAATGAGCATAGTATGCTCGAGAAAGTAGGGCCGATGAAGGTATTCCACTGCTATTCTGCTATTAATGTTATTCCACCGCTATTCTACCGTTATTCCCCTATTATTCCCGTGTTACTCGCTATTCTCGGCATTGTGTTATTCTACTTTGCTATTCTTCTCTTTGTTGTGTTATTCTGCTATTAATGTTATTCCACTGCTATTCTTCTATTAATGTGTTGTTATTTTTGAATAAAAAACGAATATTCTTTGTGGAAATGGATAGCGTCTGCAATAACAGCAAAGTAACTGCTAAATTTAGTCTACTTTGCTATTCCGCTATTAATGTGTTGTTATTCTACTTTTATTCTCGCTTTTAATGTGTTGTTATTCTACTTGCTATTCTCGCTATTAATGTGTTATTATTCTACTGCATTTGTTGTTTATTCTACTTTGCTATTCTTCTATTAATGTGTTGTTATTTTTGAATAAAAAACGGATATTCTTTGTGGAAATGGATAGTGTCTGCAATAACAAAAACTAGCTGCTAAATTTAGTCTCTCGCTATTCTCGCTATTAATGTGTTGTTATTCTACTGCTATTAATGTAATTCCACCGCTATTCTCGCTATTAAGGTGGAGATGCATGCCTCACTTGTCTACACCCATCCTATCTTTGGGGACTTTCGAATGAAGTCAAACATGCCATATGCAAAGATGGGGGTGGGGGTTTGACAACAGTAGGGGCGGTGGAGTATCATGACGTTCGTGATGGACTCAAGCACAGGAGCTTCCGAGTTGAATTTAACACCAAAACTAACGAGAGCAAATGTGCATGTAAGTTGTTTGAGAGGCATGGCATTGTTTGTCGCCATATACTTTGGGTGTGGAATGGTAGGCGGTCCACAGGGATACCCCGACCCTTATGTCCTTGCTCGATGGACAAAGAAATCATACAGCGCTTGTCCGAGATGAAAATGGAAAGGTGATAGAAGAGATTGATGAGGTGACATCAAGAAAGCCGAGATGTCAAAGGTTTGGTCCGAGATTTATGCAACCTGTTTGGGGTGATGGACAAGTTATGCTACTTTAAACACATGAAGCAACTGCAGAAAATCCCGACACGGTTCGGGTGAACATCACAGACCAATCGAATCAAGACTAAAAACCAGGAAATCGAGGCTCTTCTAGGCATCACAGCTTCAAATGACATTGACCTTCGACCGCCAAACAAGGCCAAGAATAAGGGCAGTGGCAAAAGATTAAGGTCCTCCAAAGAAAAGGCCAAAACCAAGCAACAAAAGAGGAAGCGAAGATGCGGTAACTGCAAGAAGTGGGTGAACCACAACAGTAGAACTTGTACTCTTCCATTTGCTGAAAGTCCCCCTTCGATGACGAAGATGAAGAAGAATCGAAATCGAAGAGGTATGAATCTGGACTAATACTCTCCTATTATTCTAATGTTATCCTCTTATTCTACTGTTATTCCCCTATTATTCTTGTGTTACTCTGCTATTCTGCTGCTGTTGTGTTATTCTACTGCTATTCTGCTATTAATGTGTTGTTATTCTACTGTTGTTAATGTTATTCCACTGCTATTCTGCTATTAATGTAGCTTCTAAAATACTAAGCAAAAATTGCAGCAATATAAATCAGATGCATGAACTACCAAAAATTGCAGGAATATGTTATCCTTTTATTCTACTGTTATTCCCCTATTATTCCTGTGTTACTCTGCTATTCTGCTGCTGTTGTGTTATTCTACTGCTATTGTGCTATTAATGTGTTGTTATTTTTGGATACAAAATGGATATTCTTGGTGGAAATGGATAGTGTCTGCAATAACAAAGAGTAGTCGCTAAATTTAGATTATCGCTATTCTCGCTATTAATGTGTTGTTATTCTACCGCTATCAATTTTATTCTACTCGCTATTCTCGCTATTAATGTAGCTTCTAAATACTAAGCAAAAATTGCAGGAATATGAATCAGATGCATGAACTAACAAAGACAAAAGAGACACAAAAGACAATGCGCTACGATGAGGACCTCGCCTAAAAATGTCAAACACTTTTACTATTTGTCATTGTTCGAATTACATTTTAACCTAAAATGTATCTTCTAGATAATAAAGTGAGACCTACATTATATGAGAATTAATACTAGTTACTTTAATTTTTTTTGTTAATATTATCTGACTGTTTTTTTCACAAACCAACCACAAAAATAAAACTGCAAATTACACACTACAATAACAAATTGAATAATAACAAAACTTAGTAATATTTATAAAAAGCAGTTCCACTTTTCGCTTTTATTAAAAACAGTTACCTAACCTAATCTAATGTAATTACAGGAAAACTGTTTGTATTCCCCAACCCCTATAAATATCGCTATTGCGTGGTTTTTTGAGAAAAAAACACACACACACCGAATAATAAGTCAAAAACTGTTTGTATTCAAGAAAAAACTCTGCATCTCCTCTGCAAAAAGGTAATTTCTTATCTTTTTTTTTGTTGGTAGACAGTTAATTACTTATCTTCCTATACTTTATTACGTAAAACCGATTCTATTCCCCAAGCCCCTATAAATTACGCTACTTCGAGGTAAAAACAAACACACACACTGAAAAAGTCCATTCCAAAAAAAAAAAACTTTATCTCCTCTGCAAAAAGGTAATTTCTTATCTTTCTATTCTTTATTTTTCTTTCATGTTTATTTTTCATATCTCACAACACTCTTCTCTATCGCCGCAAAAAGGTAATTCTCTTTCTTATGCTTTGGTTTGCTTTTAATTTGGTTCAAAAATTTTAAACATCTTTTTATAATGCAAAAAGTTTCATACTTCCAATGTTTGCAGGATGAGTGACGTAATCGACGATAGCCGAAGGTCCCCGACAAGGCAGGAAATCGATGAAGCCAAACGGACGATAGAGTCCCTCACGATAGAGTTGATTGACACAAGGACAAATTTAGAGGCAGCAGAAACCCGTGAAGAGGCCTTAATAAGAGAGGTCGGCAGTGTAAAGGCACAATTGAAGGTTCTTGAACTTCAAAATGAACGTATGCGTAGACAGTTAAAGGAAAAGAAAAATAGGAACTACACGGAAGCCGACATGGACAATCAATTCATTGCTGGTGTGAATGCTCAAAGAAGTATTACACCAAGCCGATATTTCAATCTCTCGGCCATTGGACACCGCCTTAAAGCCATGGAACTAATGGAAGCGTACAAAAACCCTTTTGAGGATGAGTCGGTGGAAGTTGAGAGCACCTGTCCAAGGACCGAAGCAAGAGCGTCGAGAGAATAGAATAAAGATATAAAAATCTAACGATGATGGTCCAGGGTCTGCTTTGCTTTTAAATATGTTTAAAATATTATATTGCTTTAGAAATAATGGCTTTAATATTTTAGAATGTTAATGTTTATTATGTAAGTACTATCTTTAAGTGCTATTTAAAACTATTTCTAAGTAATGTTGGAATAATGAAGTCTTTGCCAGAATAATAGTGCAATAACAAGATAATAATAACGCTAATTATGCGGAGTAATACTAATAACAAAGAGAATAATGGTAGAATAACAAAGGTAACAAAAGCGGTCTAAACCACTTTGCTTTTACACTTGACTAAATTTACACTTGAATAAAAATGAATAGTTTTGACAAAATAATGCTGGACTAACAGTGTAATAACAGCAGAATAAACTAGTTATGCGGAATAATAGTGTAATAACAAAGAATAACGGTCTGCAATAACAATAGAATCACAATGAGAAAAAACAAACCATTGGCGATTGAATAGAAAATGCATATTCTTCGTAGAAATTGGATAGAATTTGTAAAACTTAATTAAACTAGTGGAATAACAAAAGAATAAGTGTTGACTAATAGTACAATAACAAAGCAGAGTAGCCGCTTAATATGCGGAGTAATACTTTAACAATGTGTAATAATGGTAGAATAACACTGGAAAAAACGCAGTCTAAACCACTGCTTTTACACTTGACTAAATTTACACTTGAATAGAAATGGATAGTGTTTCTAGAAAACAAAGGTAATAAGAAAGCTTAATTAGACTAAAAATCGTAGACTAATTGTGCAATAACAAAGACAACAAACTGCTCATTATCCCGAATAACATGTTAAATAACAGTGGGATTAGAGTAAAAATGGATGGTGTTTGAAAAAAGTACAAGGAATATCAAAACTCAATTAAAATTAGAGTACACACTGGAATAACACTAGAGTAATACGGGAATAACAGCACAATAAACTAGTAATTATACATAATAACGGTGAAATAACAAAGACACTAATAGTCTAACAACACAGTTTACACCAACTTAGTCGACTTCCCTGGATACACAACATCCAAAGGTACCGCATTCATGACGATGCCCGACTCTTCACTACCAAAGAGATGATTGGGGTTGCACTTCTGGGGCACTTCGGCAACTTGTTCCTTGCTGCCGCCAAACCCAACATCTTCGGCCTTCCAGTCTCACAAGCCTTCACTTTGTCAAGAACTACTCGCCTATGAAGATTAATATCCGCCAAGATCGGGAAGCCGACATTTCAACACAAGAGTAGCTTCGACGAGCAATCTTGCTGTGAAGATTGCACTCAAACACGCTTCCACCATATTCCGCCATCGTGTACAGCAAGAAACACCCCGACTCCGAATTCAGCAGTTCCTTCTTTTTCCATTTAAAAGGCACATCAACAATTTCGAAATTGCGGCAATCTTCACCCTTCAGAACATTATGACCCTCCATAAAAACACGCATATAGTTTGCCACAATCTCGGCCAATCTTCTGTAATCGGCTATTTGCTTGGAATCGTGAGTCATGTTGTCCAAAATATCAATCGATTCATTCAAAAAGTTGATGCAGAAACAAGAGTAGTGATCATTGTACAGAATCGGCACAAACACAAGGTCGGAGTTCGACGACATCTTCCATTGCAGAATCGTAAACACATTCCGAATGCCAACAAACTTATTACCCTGACCGTCAAGAGGACTTGAGGAATCAAAGTTCTCTAAGAGTGAATAAAGAGGATCCTACAAAAAGAGAAAGCATAACAACCAAAAATAGTGCACAAGTGTTAACTTTATATCAATACTTGAGCTTGGTGCTGAGCGTTCCTCAAACTCCAACGAATTCAAAAGAACCGACCAAACATCAACTACTCTTGTTGACATCATACTAGCTGCATCTACAAGGGAAACAATATCCCCTTGTCCAAAACACGCCGACGTCGTCATTGTACAACACTAATGCTCCCCGCATTCACAAAAATAACATATGATGAGAACAAAGGGGATTACGGTGGTATAACAATGAGAATAACATTCAATAACAAAACAATAACAAATAAAATAATAGCGGTATAACAAAGAATAACAAAACGGGATTGACAGTGGGATTACAGTGGACTAACAGCGGAATAATAGTGGTATAACAGGTCAATAACAGCAGAATAACAAAGGGGCCTAACAGTGAAATTAGACGGCTCGCTAGGTTGACAAAAATAACAAAGATAATAACAGACAACAGCGGACTAACAAAGGTGGGAAACAAAAGACTAACGAACAGAAACACCACAATCAAAGAAATGAAAATTGACACATACTCGTCATCAATCGAGCGTCTTCACGAAGAACAAAGTCCACCACTTGCTTCCGCACCTTCAGCATCTTAGAGAACTGTTTTTGTTCTTCCGAAACAAATCCGACACCGCAACAACAAACCCTACTGTCGTCCTGCCCGCAATCCATAGAGCAACCCAGCCCGTCGTCTGCCCTACCCCTTTTACGACTACCCAAAGCCGACTGTGGACTCACGGGGCTATCCACACCCCTGCTTCCCACTTGACGGCTGGCAGTAGGGGTCTTTCTAGAGAATTTAGGGCCGTCAATGACAAAAGGAGAAGCGACGGGCTCGTCAACAGGCTGCGACGTCTTAACCTTCTTACCAACATTTTCACCTGCCGGAACCACGACGTTTCTTACCGCTTTGAGAAGCCCTCTTTTTCGCATCCTCAATACGCCGTCTCTCTTCAAGCACGCTCAGGGTTTCCTTTCTTGTCTTGTTCAACTCCTCCAAACTCTTCAACACATCTTCCCTGGACTCGTTCATATCGACCCAGCGCCAACAAGGCAACGATCTCAGCGCGGTAGAGGGCTCTTGAATCAGAATTACCCAAGTCACAATCAAAAACAGTTCCACGGTAAAACAAAGCATGCAAACATCGTATATACACCGCAGTCCAAATTTTCAATCTCACCGTTTGCCAGGTAAAAGGGACGTTGACAATTTTATAATCTTTAACCTCCCCACCTCGGGCAACTCCTTTGTGGACCAGAAATCGGACATCAAGTTCACCTTTTTTTTTTAAAAAGGAAAAAGAAAACATAATTACTAACAATACTTAAACAAAACTAGGATAAACACCAAGAGAAAATTAAAACACAATAAATGACTTACGGCGGTTTGACAATACACCAAACGTACACACGCCCGTTGATCATCGGCAAACATCGCCTCTTGAAATACATTATCAAGATATTCAACCCTCTTCGAAATGAAATTGATGCACAAACAGCTAAAGTGCTCATGCAAAAGAATTGGGATGAAAATGCAGGGAAAATATTTGGCCAAAAAAAAATTGTTACTAATTATGTGGTTCTTTTTAAAAAAAAACACAACAGAATAACAAAGAGAGTAATAGTAGGCTAACAGTAGAATAGTAGTAGAAAACACACAAAGTACAGAAAACATACCATATTAGAAGTAAGATCACACTCTCTCTTGTTGTTATTGACAAAGACAAGAAATGACAATTTGACTTCCGCACATAAATCGCTCCCCGAAGCCTTATCATCTTTCGACGGCATACAAAGTTGCCGCAATGGATACTAAACAAGAAGTGGAGAAAAGAGTTGAAACGTGATCCAAACATGAAAAATAAAGTAAAAGAAAACATAAGATAGAATAACTAACCGTTTCACCCATCCCAAAGAAAAGTCGACTTGGGCTTCCTCTTATACAAGTATCATTAAGAAAGAGGGACCACCAAAGTGCACAACACCAAGCATTATCATTGTATCCGGAACCATCGATTCCATATCCTCACGATTCAGTAATCGTCCACACCCCAAGTGACAAGATTATCCCTTCAAAACCGAATAAAAAGGCAAAATAAGAGTCACATGAATATATTTTTTGAAGAACAAAAAGCGATTATAAAATATTAAACAGAAAGCCGAAAATTTTTACAATAAAAACAAGCTCTTACCCTTGCGAAAGGTTATGATCATTCAAGAAGCGATGAGTCCCAACCTCTTTCCGCTTTGATAGCATTGGGTTGAAAACATGTCCCATCGTTATCATTGATTTTGACAGACAACTAGCTCGGGAGCCACAGACCACAATCATAGCCGCATCCGAAATTCTCGAGGCACAACACATACAACGTAGCTCCTCATGTGCGCAGAGTGCAAAGCAAATAACTTGTACACATAGTAGGAGCATTCAACCTAGCAACGCCATTGTCCTCTGGGACAGCCTCACCAACAACGGATTTACCTCCGACACAACCTCCTAATCCTTTTATCGATTTATCTATCTCGACGCACCCCAAGCAACAAGTCTGCATGACAAGACATCACCACATCCGCTACCTCCTCTTCTGCAGTCACGAATGCTTCACTGCCAATTTGAGTGGAATGCTGAGTGTCATTACACAATGGAATGTCGCACGGGTATCCGTCACCCACCCCGTCTCGAGCAAACAAGCATCGCCTTTGGAATTTCATTGCTTGAACCTCTACCGGTGGACACTCAACAAGATTAGCCACCTCCTCCGGCGGATTATCAACAAGATAGTCTTCAACTTGAATGTTAACGTCCTCCACATCATTGTTAACATCCTCCACGTCAATGGTAATATCCCCAACATCAACTACTTTCTCACCGACATCACCGTCTCTCCATAACGAAACCGAATGTCGGCACGGATATCCGTCGTAATAGAATCTAAACCGAGTGGTGACAATTGTGGACTCCCCACCTTTGCACTTTGTTGAATGACGGGACTATGTTCAACACCCTTCTTTTCGCTACACCCTTCTTTTCGGATATAGTCGGCGCACATCCGACACCCGACACACTCCTCATAGAATTGAGAAAACAGGTTAAATGATGGGGGTTCAATGATGACATCTTCATGTCTAGCTTTTTGGAAGTGGTTCTTCAGAAACAGTTGATCGCGATTTATTGGCCGCTTGCATAGCCAATACATGCTTTACCCGTTCATTCGACTCACGGATAACTTGATCCGTGAAGAAAGATGGGGTGGCAACCAAATTCTCGACCCTTCACAACCAACTGTTTCTTGACTGTTTGTTTGTGCTTTCTTTAGCACTCGTCGGGTTACTTGGTCAGCAACTTAGCAAGAAAAGTGCTTGACCCATAGCCTGGGTCTTCTCGCATCATCTTCGACTTTATAAGTTCCGCCCGTTCCAAGTATCGACGACATAAAATCTGAGAGTCCCTCTCATTAAGAAGTATAAGTTGATGAACATCCTGTCAAGTTAAAATCCCAAAATTTTACTTAAAACAAGTACAATAATAGTAGAATAACAGAGAGAATAATAGTACACTAACAAAGAAAATAGATAACAAAGGGATTAATAGTAGAATGACAAAGAAGTAATAAAATAACAAAGGAATAACAAGACACTAACAATGAAATAAATAACGATGGAGTAGTAGTAGAATAACGAGAATAACAAAGGTGCAAGAACACTTGGAATGAAAATTAGAATAACGAAGTGGAATGACAAAGAGGAAAACCGAGGAATAACGGTGGAATAATAGTAAAATAATAGCAAAGATGAAAACTAATGCTCGAGGACAATAACAGAATAACCTTTTAGAATGATTCGTTTAAAAACAATCAAACAAGTGCTTACGTCGACCGCTGCGGACTGTACTTGCTCATCCGTAAGAATATCATCGGTAGATCCGAACAAGACATCGACGTTGAGTACGTTGACCAGAGCCAACGATGTTTGGGCGAGACAATGGGAAAGCAACGCGTCGAACGCTCCCCGGTGCCCAGAGCACCAGCGCAGTTTGCCTCACGCCGCAACCTCTCATTGAAAGACTTAAAATCCCAATGTTTAATGAGCGGTAGCTCATTATTCACCCGATCACCGCTAAAGAAATAACGGTGAAAATAGGTGATAGCCAACAACACTACACTACAACGAATATTTCTCCTCCCGATAAGGGCTTCACGTACGAAGTCACCAAGTCCGAGAAGACAAACGACACCAATTAAGTTCCTTGATCCTAGAAACATCTTCCACAGCGCTTAGAAGTCTAAGATCAAGCACATAACCCGACACAGGAGCAAGGAAACACGACATGGCAAGCAGAACAAAAGTCTTCTTAAACTCATCGTCCGCAACCAGAGACTCTAGCAGGGTCTCCTGAACTTTGTTAAGTGGTATCCCACTTTTGTTATTGCCGATACCATACTTCTCCCGCCAAGCACGCTTCAAAGCTTCTCCTTCAGCGTCGGCAGAACTCCAGAAATCCAAAGAATAACCAAATCCACTTTCGCACTGCAGAATTTGGTAAACCAAACACATCGTGCACATCATCTCAAATAACTCGAACTTCTCCGTTTCAGATATTTCAAAATACTTCCCACTCCTAAAAGCATATACAAACTCCCGAAACATGACATGGGGGAGGGAAGAAAGCTTCAACTCAAGTAAACCCCCGAATCCCATCTCCCTAAAAGCCTCCTTCTGCTCCTCGGTGAGGGCTTCAATAACTTTGAAAAGAAAAGCAGGCCGACAGCAGCTAATAAATGGATCGGCACTGTCCACACAAAAGGGTGAAAAAAATAAACAATGCATTAAAACATTTAAGATGACATAAGCAAAAGCAGCAGAATAATAGCAAAATAACAGCAGAGCATCAAAAAATAACACGAAAAGTAACATATTAATAGCTAAAAATAACAGCAAAATAAAAGTAGAATAACAAAGGTACATACAAAGGATATTTCCTGCAAAAACTCCGGCTGAGGTTGCTTGCTACTTACCACAATTCCCTTCTCATGCTTAACTTTGCCACCCAACTTACTACTAGTCTTGGGTGGACTAGACAACAATTTCACAAGTTGCGTCTCGGCCTTTCGTTTGGTTTTTTTCGTGGGTGGTTCGGTTGTACATATTTCTTGACTACGAGTACTCCTTCTCTCGAGAAGCAAAGGCTCTTTGATGGAGATGTGACACGGGATTTGGATGGAGACGGACCCGGAGAATTTGATGATGACGGTTGAGTAGACTTTGATGAAGCGGTGGATTTGATTCTTAACTTCATTTTCTGCTTTACTATCCAGAAAATAAAGATAAGGATCACTTTCAATGATAAATAGGTATTCAGCTAGACTTTTTTAATAATGACGCCAGAATGAGAGTACCGTAACACCAAAATAACAGAACACTAACAATTAGTATAACAAATAACAGCAGCGAAAACACAAAAAGAACATGATGGATGTGTAAACAAAAACACGAAAGAGAATCAAAACAAAAGCCTCTTTGAATAAAGAGTCAAAGACAGTTTCAAAATTACATACCGCCTACATAAGCCTTCATAAAAACAAAATAACGTACTAAATTACAGCCAGGGAAGGTTTCGAATTACATAAAACCCATAATACATTCTTTCCCACAAAGAACCAAAATGTACTTCCGAAAATACAGGACATAACATAAAAAGTCAGTCAACGTCAACAACATCGACTGACTTATAATACAATTGGTGAGCAAGATCATAAGCGAAGGAAAGTCCCCGAAAAGGCGTCAAAGTACTCGTGAATTAGACTGATCCGTTCAGATACAGGTGCATCAAGGATCTTGTCATGATCGTATATATACTGGCAAGCATGCAACACCGCCTTTGATGGCTCACTTGCAAGCATATAGCACTTGCATCGTTTGGAAACTACTGTCGAGCCCCTTGACAAAATCTTAAAACCTTGACTGTGACTTGTTGTTAGAACTTTCATATATTCGGCGTGAACACCGGGCGCACTTTTATGAAATAGGAACATTTGTGACCATTTCTTACAAACAAGAGACATATTGCTCTTGTCCAAAGTAGTCTCTACATAATCGAAAACTCTTTCCATTAGGTCCTGGCTATTTAAAACTGCCGACATTGATTGATTACGACGACGAACTCGTACATTAACTTCAAAGCACTTTTCAGTCTTATCGTCCAATAACCATCCCAATTTTTTTTTCTTTTCAGTAGCGAACTCGCTAGCAAATAACAATTTATCTTCATTCACTATATTTATTGCCCATCCCTCACAAACTAAGTCCATTAGTAATGCTGAAACCTACAAACAAACAAAGCCAAACAAACAAAACCACTAGAATAACAGCAGAATAACAGGAAAAGAATAATAAAAATTCAACACAAAGAAAAACACTACAATGACCGCAAGAGTAGCGCTGCAATGACACCATACGACCAATAACGATAACAATGAATAATGAATACTTTGAAAAGTGAAGACAACACGAACAAACACAAAAACCCTAGAAAAACACATTAAACAATTACAACATGACAAATAACTTGACAACAAACTAAGCGATAGAATAACAGCGGAGTAACACAAAACTAAAGTCTGTAGAGAACAATAGTAAAGTTCTCAACACAACGCGACACATAGAACATGCGAATCACTTCAAAACTAGAGAAAACTCAAAAATGCAGCATAATAACGACATTAAAGTACTCGATTAAGTAAACCTAGCGATAATTACACTGAAAAACGAATTAAAAAGCATACAAAAGCATGAAATTAAACAAAGTTACAAAATAAAAGAGGAAAATGACATGAAATTACCTACAATAGGAAGGAAGACGATGAACGGCGAAGAGAAAACGGGAGAAAAAGCGAAGGAGACGAACAATTGAAGAAGAATAACACAAGAATAATAGAAGAGAGAGGAACGCTTTGCGGTGGTGATAATTATATAAACGGTTAACAAGAAATGTGGATAATTAATTAGAGAGAGAAATCGTTAGAGAGTAAATGAGGGAAAGAAGAGAGAGAGAGAAAAAGGAAAAAAAAAAGAGAAAATAAACTAAATAACAATGCTTTTATATGACAACTAAGATTAATCTTGGCCACTCATCTCTAATTTAAACTAATGGCTGAGATTCACCCAACTCACAACTCACCATAAGAACCAAAAACACCAAATCCAATCTCTCTCTCTCTCTCTCTCTCTCTATATATATATATATATATATATATATATATATATATATATATATATATATATATATATATATATATATATATACTAGGTAGTATCCCGTGGTTCACACGACTGTTTATATATTTTCTTATTATATTTGAAAAACAAATAATATAATTGATATATGAAATTTAATATTTTACTTAAAAATAAAATAGATCAAGTTTTTTCAAATCTTATTTTATACATTTTTACTTTTAACGTATTTTAATATAATTGATATATGAAATTTAATATTTTACTTTTAATGATGTTATATAAATGGTGTATACAACATTTATTTGAGAATTATAAATAAATAAAAAAAAAGAATTGTGATTCCTATTTTATCACCACTTATAACATAGATGTCCTTAGTAGTCACTATTATTATTGTGATTATCCATATGTAGTTCATGTCACCGTGAATATACGTACTCTTTACCATAGTGTGTATACCCACTTCAAATCATGCTATTTCTCATTTCTTTTCAATAGTATTGAAATTTGTAAGAATATACTTTTTAGATACATGCAAAAAATAATAAAAATAATGTATACACATATTCAAGTGTTACGTAAATTAATGTATTGTATATATCATATAAGTTTTTATTTTACTTGATGGCACAAAAGTTATTCGTTGCAAATTTACTACTATTATATTATACTATCTACATACATTTAAATTAAAAAGTGAAGTTTTAATACATTTCAACTTTACGTGCAACATACATAATATATTTATTTATACGGGGAGGCGGCAAACACACGTTCATTGAATTTAATATTTTAATAAATTTAGTGAAAATTATACTCATAAGAAAGCTTTTTTCGCGATAAATTTGAAAAAATTCATTTCGTAATTTTTGTGGACACGGGAGGGGGGGGGGGGGCACGGGGGCGCTTGGGAAAACAAGTGTTTGTATTTGTGGAGTCGCCACCAATTTTTATGGGAAATTGTAACCGTTCGAATACCTCGTGTCATGTCAAGATACAAAGTAGTGACATGAACACTAAAAACTCGTTACCCTTAGCATTCTGTGTCTAGAATGACTCTCGTGGATGCCAATGAACACGGATGTTCAGAGAGATCTGGAGTAAGGGGTGAGGGTACGTATTAGGAAGTCGTTTTACTGAATACCTAATCCCGCCCGCCTCGATAGCGGTCTCTACTAATGATTAGGGAAATTATTTATAGTTGATATGTCGTCGATTATATGCATGCAATGCAACAAACAACATTTTGATCCTAGCATGTGAAAATTAACTATGTCGGTGAACAAATAATTAGGCAATCAATTGGGTCGAATTAGGAAGTTAGATTAATTACATGTGAAAACCAAGTAAATAAATCATACATAATAATAAGAAACAATACAAAGGAATAAGAAATAAATTATAATGGATAAACTTGAATTTACGTCATAAACATGCCCAAAAGAGTTTTAGAAATAAAAGAAAATAAAAGAATAAATGAAATAAGGAAAATTAGAAAATTGGAAAATTAAGGAAATTGGAAAATAAGGAAAATAAAGAAATTTGGAAAATAAGGAAATTTGGAAAATAAGGAAATTTGGAAAATAAGCAAAACTGGAAAATAAGGAAAATTGGAAAATAAGGAAATTAGGAAACAAAATAAATTAGGAAAATAAAAATAAAATAGAAAATATGGAAAATATGGAAAATATGAATTACATGGAAAATATGTCGAATTATGGTGATAATAAGAATAATAGTTAATTAAAATCCTAATTAGAAACCCTACGTCAAAACAAGAAGAGTTCAGAGGCAGAAGCCAACTTAGAACATGCACAGCATCTGCTGCGTCCTCTGGAAGAGGCGCAGCACTTCTGCGTCTGTTCTCCAGTTGGATTCTGACTGTGAAAGTCATACTCGTGAGTTGTTAATGTTGGTTAGTAATTTTAAGGTCGATTATTGATATTAGAACTCGAGTTGAAATTGATTAACAGATTACATACATGCTAATATTGTTATAAAACTAATTAAAAGTGCGGATACAGTGGTTTATTATGGTTAGATATTATTTACGATGCCGGAATTGATTTATATACAAAACTTGAATTAAAGACGGTTGAAAACAAAAGAAAACAAAATATGAAAAATAAAGAGAAATATGTACAAAGACGAATTCAAGGGACTTGATACGGATAAATCGAGTCTCTAAAATCCGGGTTTGAATTTGTGACGAAAACCCGCAAATATTAATTATAAGGGATTTAAGTCGAAAATTATTGAAAAGGATTCATAATAACTAATTTGAAAATTATTAGGTGAAATAAGGGAAAGAACGAAGAAAAAAAATAAAAGACGAAAGGAACAAAAACCCGAGGAAGAAGAAGAAGTGCAGCAACTGAAAGCAACCTCTGGAAGAGGCGCAGCAGATGCTGCGCCCTTTCCAGAAAGTGCATCAGTTGATGCGATTCTTCCACACATCAGATCTATGTTATTTCCGTTAAAAGGTTTTAAAAGGGTGATTTTAAAAGACGGTTTTGAGCATGCTTATGACATAAATTCTTACATTAATTACAAAATAAAAATACAATAAAGATGGGATTTACACCCTCAGACTTACATGTTAGCATCGCGAGATTTAACTAAATCGGTTTTTAGTGGTAACTCGACTCGATCTATGCAAATATGAAAAGTGCCCTTGAAAAAGGATTTAAAATAAATTGAATTATTGATTATGGTGTAGGGTCAAATCGGTCAGTCATGCAAACGTGACTGGTACTCAGAAGGATCCGAGCTTACGTGGTCGAAAGATCAAGCACGTAGACGTCAATAAGCTTAGAGCACGGTCTTAGAATGCAAAGGGAGAAGAGAAGAGCGGATACTCGCGTGAGAAATATGAGGAACGAAGATCCCTATTTATACTAATCACACGGAGGAATTAGGGTTACGGTAAAACTTTGGAAACAAATCTTGAAAAGATTTGAAAATATGCAGAAAAGAGCTGGAGAAGAGGCGCAGCAACCACTGTGGCTCTTGGAAGAGGCGCAGCAGGTGCTGCATCATTTCCCCAGAAGTTTCCTCCTGCGGAAGAAAGATTTTCCGCGTTTCTGTTATGGAATTGCGGTAGATCTCAACTTCCTTATTGTTTAAAATATGATTTCGGGATATATTTTGCCAAAAGATGAAAAGATTAAAATTATGGAATAGATGTAATACCCCCATACTCCAAGTGCCTTACCAGGACCACTCAGGTATGAGGATGTCACCATCTCGGTTACCCGAGGCATGATAATCATAAGACAATGAAGAAACATACTTTATTAAATAAGTTTAAGTGATTACATTACAAAACCAACTGTAAGCAAAATACAACTGTCCTCAAACTATAAACCAACTGAAAGGAACTGTTCTAATAAACACAGCGGAAGACTAAAGACTCGATATGTGATGACTCCATCCCAGACTAGATCCCACGCGTATCCAAGATATACCCTTAAGCAATCCGCTCACCACCCCGAATGGATCACCACAGTTTTAAAACATTTAAACGGGGTCAGTACTAATCACACAACTTATATATATATCAATAATAAGACAAACAGACAATTTGAATCTGAACACACACACACACCACCAACCAATCCCCATCATCTCAATACTCGATCGTCCACCGGACCAGCCAAAGGGGGGGACCGCAGCCGTTCCCACCTAAGCCCCGCTCATCATACCGAGCGATAACCCTGTCCCATTAATGTGCACATCCCCTTCCGTGGCGGGTTCCACGAAGGGCGAAACTAGGGCGTGAAGTCACTCCCGCAAGTGACCCCACTCAGCCGAGAACGCATCTCGAGAACCATCAACAAACACAACCACAATCACAATCACAATCACAATCATCATATCAAACAACTAACTACAGCACATCACCAATATCCCATTATGGGACTAATACGAGTAGGAATCCTACCTGGAAAGCATAATTATCGACGGTCTCTACAAAAAAATCAAAAAGGCTCTTCTACAAAACCTCCTCCTATCATACAAACATACAAACACTACCGAATCACAATCTACACAAAAACCCCCAAATCCCTAAATTAGGGTTTAACCAAATCAAAGGAAATACAATAAAAAGGGTACATAGATCTTACCCTCGACGCAAGGAACTCAACGGTACGAACAACGACAAGAACTGACCGTCTGAACTCCGGGAATTGTCAAGAACGCGATTAGGAAGAAGACTAGTTGCTTTCTCTCTTAAACAGGTTTTAGGTTTTGTAAAAAGTGATTTAGAACAATTACGAATATGTTTAAATACCTTAATCGCGTAATTAACAAAACCCGAGAAAACTCCCCCGTAAAACCGGACACTCGATCGAGTACCCAAGGTACTCGATCGAGTACCCCCCTACTCGATCGAGTGCCCCAGCTACTCGATCGAGTGCCCAACAGTCGAAACTATTTTGCTTCGCCACTTACCCTTACTCGACAGAGTAAGGCCTACTCGATAGAGTACCCCCAAGACTATAAATACGGAGTATTACAGTCTTCCCTCCTTAAAAAGAACTTCGTCCCCGAAGTTCAACCCATACTCTAAAAACAACCATACTAACTCGACCAAGACACAACAACATAACTAAGAACTCAAAAACTCGACCAAACATAAAACATGTACTCTTAACACCCACCCCACCAACTTTGTTTACTTCCTTAACATGACTCACGATATCGTATCCACCACATATATATCTCTCACGACACCAACTTCATACAAAACCAACCACCATCCACTAACACTGCTAGCTCCATAATATCATCCACTATCAAATCCAAAATCAAGACACTCATAGACATCAAACGGAATGTTACATTCTACCACCCTTAAAAGGAACTTCGTCCTCGAAGTTTACTCAGACTCATAACATCATCCTCCAACTGTCAACATTATATAAAATATTCCCACACTCTGAAGCATCACACTACTACAAGCACGGCCATGGCCTTTTATAAGTATTGTCCACAAAACAAATCCCTCCTTTACGCTACGCTAACACTCTACTTCCAATTATATTACCGCATGCACCACCATGAAACTCTCTTTTATTGCATCCTACTCCTCTTAAGACAAATGTTACGTCCTCGTAACTCACTAATACTAAACCCTTAGCTATATTATCTCATTATCCTCATCACCACCATATGTCAAAGATAACTGCCTATAACCTCATTTCCATAATCACTCCTATTTCTCAAGGCTCTCTTACTTCAACAGTTCTCATACTTCAAATCAATCTGCACACCCCTAACCTATACCATAAGGCTCGTAGCAAAATCACCATACTAACTATCCATTATCACTGCAAACCAACATACCTCGCTATGTAAAGCACTTATCTTCCAGAAGCATAACTCCCGATCCACACTCGTTACTTATACTCACACTAGATCCTCAAGTTCTTTCCTTCATTACCGCAAAACTCATACATAACTTAATATGACACTAATTCCCCCAACACCCTACACTCACTGTCCCAACAAAAGATTATGAACTACCTGCCGCTTTCAGATCATTACAACACATGTTCCACGAATCATTTTCCATTACCATGTCTACTAAAGCCTTATCTAGAACAAGATCAAAATTATCAGAACAACCTCCCACAACCGTGTCCCATCAATAGAACATCACTATACCATGACAACAACGAAAACATATTCAACTCTATTTCATATCATACTCTACCTCATTCTTAACTTAACTTGGTAAAGAAAACATCAATAAGCAAGACAACTGTCTACATGTTCAACCAAAACTCACAAAGAACAACAGCAAACAAAACAACGATCTATGTATAACTGGTATGCACTTTCGAAAACTCGTATCATAATCATCCCGCCTACTCCACCACAACCGGTGACGGCATCACAACACCGCCACCAACAGCCACACCACAATGCGAAAATACCCGCATCACAATACTAAATACCGTGCCCGGATCACCACCGGAGGCACCACAACCACATCGATAGACATCACAGCTACATACAATTCCATAAATACTGATTCGGAAATAACCTTTCGGACAAAAAAAAAACTTACTCAAATCCACTTTACTCAATCACAACGCAACATATTATATGAATTAAACAGATAAGCATCTCATGAACATCATCTCTACCATTTCACGGAATACACATGTGTTATTAATACACATAAAATTATAACTAGCCATGTCAAATTAATCAAATTATTACCTTTTTGGATATCATTCAATTAAACTACCGTGTCCAACATATATATTACAGAACATTCATAAAACGACTTTATAATTATCACACCATACCACTTCTAGTGAGGTCGAACCTCACACAAACATTTACACATATCATAGACCCGTAATCACAACCAACTAGTCAATCCCGACCACGTAAGTTACCACTCAACAAAGGTTACCTGTTGTCCGAGCTTAACTCGCATGCCCCTCATCACATTCTTCCATTCGCATCACCAAGACCTTCTCGCCATACATAACCATACCGCTAACACTCATTATGAGAAACCACCTCCTAAGACTATGTCTTATACTTCCTGACAACCATACTTTTATCAATTCGGTCTTTACAAAAATCACCTCTTTAGAATTGCCACTTTTCTAATATACCCTTACCCTTAACCACTAGTCAAAGACCATAACACTACCACTTGTCCTGGACATCAAACCTCTTCACTCATCTCTAAACATCATGATTTCTTTTCTATCTTTGGTTAACATCCCAAACAACGAACATCGAATCCATGAACAAAATTACCTCAACATTCTTCCCAATATTTTCCTTAATTGAATCATCATCCATTTCTCCACCAAAATCTCATATCATGTAGATATTCTACTAACTTCTTACTTTCCTTAATTTCTCGAAACTCATTATTAAACATGTTGTCCTGAAGCTCCCATATAACCATTAACTAACATCCTCATGATAATATCACACATTTCGATGATTCCTTACCTTTATATCACATAACTCCGGTGAATATTTTCCTCAGCTTACTTTTATCCTTCTTTTCTCTTTACACTCAATAATACCAATTAATAGTTCAACTCCTTATTCCTTCTAGCTAACTCTTTAGAAATCCAGTTACCCCTTCGTTGCTCCAAAACTCAAATTCCATTACTTTCTACCGACATCATCCCACTCTTTCTTACCATGGATCTTCTCTTATTATGCTATCACTCACACTTGCCACTAATCTATCCATAGAATCAACGTTTAATGTTCAAACAATTGCATCTCCCTTTTTACATCTCTAGAAATCATAATTCATTTAATACCGTTAATTACCCAAGGAAATCACACAGTAGTTTCGTCTCTCGATAACACAAATTTCCAAACTCGGTCACTACCACCGCAAATCCACGTCGCGACATGTCCCATTAAGTTCGCTATATACCACTATTTCCAAACGACCTTTCATTACATATGTTCTTACTCAACACTATTTCTAACCATCTCCCTCCATAATTTATTATACATCTCAGGTTGCTACTATCCACATCCTTTCTTTCAATCTTTTCATTCTCACGTTCCTTAAACTTACATCATGCCTTGCCCACATTCACTTACATTTTCATTACTCAACATACAATCATGTCACTCATCTCGTCTCACACAACATGCTCTATGCCTCAATTAAGTCTTACTAATCCCAACACATATAAATCATGTCCTCCCCACCGAACTCATACTCATCATAGGTGCCACTCTTTACACCACAAAATTGGGTAACTTACGCGTCAAGACCAACATACATGTAAAACAATGCATAAAGAAGCAAAATAACGCCTTTGAATTAAACATAATATGCAACGAAGTCAAAAGATAAACATATGACCCAAAATAGGGGTCACTAGATCGAGTACAGGCCACTCGATCGAGTAAGGGACTTACTCGATCGAGTAGGTGAAGATCAGAAGCACGTAAAACAAATCACCAGGGCTACTCGATCGAGTAGCTAAGGTACTCGATCGAGTGCCCCTTACTCGATCGAGTACCAAGGATACTCGATCGAGTACCCCAATTCTCAAGACTGTCCAGTTTTAGAAAAAAGTCATAACTCACTCATTTCTTGGTCGTTTTGGACGTGTGACCTATCGTTAGAATCGTAAAAGAACAAGCTATCACCTCCAATTGGAATCACATTAAAATCATTTACGCATCTCAGGTTATAACAGTTTAAAGACAACTTTGCTTTGTGATCGACGACATAATTATTTGATTTTTACTTCCAAACGACTTAAACAACAACCAAGTTAAACGAAAACAACCCAAAACTCATAAAACCAGTATTCATAATCATATGTTACTATTTTCAAAAGCCAAACAACAACATTCATCATGCACTTAGCTTATCTAACTTGCCAATTATGACTTCCCACATGTTTTTATTCTATCACTTTTCGTAAACAAAATCACAAATACATGAGATCAAGTCCCCTATTCAAATGTTACTACCACGATGATTCATCTTTTCCACTAATTCATCCATCATACCACATATTTATCCACCATATACGTTCAACATATTCACCCAAAGACATGTTCAATTCATACTCCTAACCTTCTGTACTTTTACTCAACACGACAACAACAACATGTATACTTACACATCGCTTTATATATATATATAGACAAAACACTTTTCCTTGCATAATTATAACATGTCAAATTACATGTATCAATAATTATACTTTCATGCTTTACAATCAACCAACATACAATTCACGTCATTATCATCTTTCATTCATCAATTCATACAATATACTACTACATAAATACACACAAAGACACAAATAAGCACATAACGATCCCGACACATATCCCATGGTGACCGGTTCAAAATTGTAGGGCGAGTTCGCGACTTTAGGACGTCTCCCAAGTCTTTGCATTAGCTCCTACAACCTTTACCCGGGTTCATTTTAATTGACTCCCTAGATTCATTAGATTCATTGGTTACAGGTTTCGGGATCGTCGCTCTGATACCATTTGTAACACCCCATACTCCAAGTGCCTTACCAGGACCACTCAGGTATGAGGATGTCACCATCTCGGTTACCCGAGGCATGATAATCATAAGACAATGAAGAAACATACTTTATTAAATAAGTTTAAGTGATTACATTACAAAACCAACTCGTAAGCAAAATACAACTTGTCCTCAAACTATAAACCAACCGAAAGGAACTGTTCTAATAAACACAAATGAAGACTAAAGACTCGATATGTGATGACTCCATCCCCACTAGATCCCACGCGTATCCAAGATATACCGCTAAGCAACCGCTCACCACCCCGAATGGATCACCACGTTTTAAAACATTTAAACGGGTCGATTAATCACACAACTTATATATATATCAATAATAAGACAAACAGACAAATTTGAACTGTCACACACACACACACCACCAACCAATCCCCATCATCTCAATATCTTGACCGTCCACCGGACCAGCCACGCGATGGGGGACCGCAGCCGTTCCCACCTAAGCCCCGCTCATCATACCGAGCGATAACCTGTCCATTAATGTGCACATCCCCTTCCGTGGCGGGTTCCACGAAGGGCGAAACTAGGCGTGAAGTCACTCCCGCAAGTGACCCCACCACTCGGTAGAAACGCATCTCGAGAACCATCAACAAACACAACCACAATCACAATCACAATCACAATCACAATCATCATATCAAACAACTAACTACAAAGACATCACCAATATCCCATTATGGGACTAATACGAGTAGAAATCCTACCCGAAAGCATAATTATCGACGGTCTCTACAAACAGTATCAAAAAGGCTCTTCTACAAAACCTCCTCCTATCATACAAACATACAAACACTACCGAATCACAATCTACACAAAAAACCCCAAATCCCTAAATTAGGGTTTAACCAAATCAAAGGAAATACAATAAAAAGGGTACATAGATCTTACCCTCGACGCAAGGAACTCAACGGTACGAACAACGACAAGAACCGACCGTGCCAACTCCGGAATTGTCAAGAACGCGATTAGGAAGAAGACTAGTTGCTTTCTCTCTTAAACAGGTTTTAGGTTTTGTAAAATGTGATTTAGAACAATTACGAATATGTTTAAATACCTTAATCGCGTAATTAACAAAACCCGAGAAAACTCCCCCGTAAAACCGGACACTCGATCGAGTACCCAAGGTACTCGATCGAGTACCCCCCTACTCGATCGAGTGCCCCAGCTACTCGATCGAGTGCCCAACAGGTCAGAAACTATTTTGCTTCGCCACTTACCCTTACTCGACAGAGTAAGGCCTACTCGATAGAGTACCCCCAAGACTATAAATACGGAGTATTACAATAGAAATATCCAGAATATTCTAGAACATTCCGACTCGGCATTTTAAACGGTTTATTAGAAAATGAAGACGGTTTTTTACCCGAACTCCAAATGAACTCTAATTACTGTCAAAACGACCGTAATGGCGCGTAGATGACGACCAAGGGGTAGACACAAGTATTTGAGCTATCACTTGACGATAAACTTACGAACTGTCATAAATCGTTTCGTGTACCAAACATGCGGCCCAATAATCACCGGGTGGTTTGCGGGAGGTGCAGAAATGAGGTATCTACAATTTTTCTCAAAAATATTTTTTTGAATTAACTATATTACTTATTTATTTTAATGTAATTTTTAACATTATTAAATTGTTGTTGATGTTTATGCTACATTAATTCCTGTTATTAATGACTAAAACTGTTATTAATGGTTGTATTTAAGGCTGAATATGCCACGTGTCCTATTCACAGCTTCCCAACCCATTTTATATATATATATATATATATATATATATATATATA
This sequence comes from Silene latifolia, assembly GCF_048544455.1. Lineage (NCBI taxonomy): Eukaryota > Viridiplantae > Streptophyta > Magnoliopsida > Caryophyllales > Caryophyllaceae > Silene > Silene latifolia. The sequence goes on along the minus strand of NC_133529.1, from coordinate 71,672,545 downwards.
TATATATATATATATATATATATATATATATATATATATATATATATATATATATATATACACATATAGAGAGAGTTAGGTTCTTGTGAGTTTTGTTTCTTATGGTGAGTCGTGAGTTTGTGCTTGGAAATTTCAGCCACTAGATTATATTAGAGATGAATGGCCAAAATTTAATCTTACCTGTCATATAAAACCACTGTCATTTACTTATTTTCTCTTTTTTCTAGTGTTTTTTTTTTTACTTTAATTTTTTTTATCCCCTTTTTTTTTACGTCGTGTTATTATGTTGGTATTGTGCTTTTTCTCTAACTTTCTCATTATGTTACCTTTTTTTCTTTTTCTTTTTGTACCAGATTTTTTGTACTTTATTTTTTTTTTGTTCTCTTTTTTTTTTAACCTCGTGTTATTGTGTTTTTTTCACTTTGATTTTTTTACGACTTTGATTTTTTTTTTACTCTTTTTTTTTGCCACGTGTTATTGTGCTGTTATTATTATTCTGGTGTTATTGTGATGTTATTCCAGCATCACTTTGATTTTTTTTTACTAATTTTGATTTTTTTACTTTTTTCTACCTCATGTTATTGTGCTGTTATTCTGGTATTATTGTTATTCTGGTGTTATTGTGATGTTATTCCGGTGTCACTTTGATTTTTTTTAATACTTTTGATTTTTTTACTTTTTTTTACCATATGTTATTGTGCTGTTATTCTGGTGTTATTGTGATGTTATTCCGGTGTCACTCTGATTTTTTTTACTATTTTTGATTTTTTTACTCTTTTTTACCATGTGTTATTATGCTGTTATTCTGGTGTTATTGTGATGTTATTCCGGTGTCACTTTGATTTTTTTAATCTTTTTTACCATGTGTTATTGTGCTGTTATTCTGGTGGTATTGTTATTCTGGTGTTATTGTGATGTTATTCCGGTGTCACTTTGATTTTTTTTTTACTACTTTGATTTTTTTACTCTTTTTTTATCATGTGTTATTGAGCTGTTATTCTGGTGTTATTGTGATGTTATTCCGGTGTCACTTTGATTTTTTTTACTACTTTGATTTTTTACTCTTTTTTACCATGTGTTATTGTGCTGTTCTTTTGGTGGTATTGTTATTCCGTTGTTATTCTGGTGTTATCCGTTTCCCTCATTAACCAAACCGCTATGGCTGCAAGTAGACAGAACACCGATCATTGTTACTGAATTTGGTTTATATCCACAATTTATCATGTCATCAAACACTTGTAGTGCTTCATTGCCATATCCATTGACTGCTAACCCATTTATAATGGCATTCCATGAACATGTGGCCTTTTGAAGGACCTTTTCAAAAATAGACATGGCCTTGCTTATCTCACCATATTTTGCATACATATCTACAACATTTTGCATACATATCGAACAATGTCAATCAATCTCCGCATTCCCTCTCTTCTCACCTTCAACAACCTCATTCACTTCTAACTCTTCTCGCGTTTCATTTCAATTTCCGAGTGTTCGCGTGTTCTCAAACCAAATTGATAGAAATCAAAATTAATGAATTATGATGCGTCTTTGTTCAGAATAGAGTGCAGCAACAGCACCCAATACCAATTCAATCACCAAACTCGACCACCACTATACCGCTCCATCGAGCACCATAGCTGCTCATGTACACCAGCAGATTCGACCACCACCTACCTCGATTCTAATTCGCAGCAGAACATCATCGTGGCACCCATAGTTGCTCGTCCCCGTGCTTCTTTTTTTCCTGCTTAATCATTCAGTCTCCATTATGCTAACCTCATTTGCATGTTCCGTCAATAAACCGACACCATCTTCATTCTCCATGTTTATCTGAATTCGATAATTCCCACAACTTACCTTCACAGAAACATCACATTCATCTTTTTATTTCAATGGCTGCACATTCAAGCAAGTCACAGTTGCTTCATGTATCTTCTGTGTCTTTCATGGAAGATCCGACAAGCCATTTTAATCTGCCCTTCGTAATGAATCTTCTCTTTTACTTCTGTCGAATACTTATTTCCGAATTTTTCCATTTCTAACTCATTTGCAACAGAACTATTAACAGTAATAACTTCTCCCAACAAAATCTCATAATTATTCCCAGCAAATTCATTAGAGTGTTTGTTTTTCGTCTTCTCTCCGGATTTCCAGATTGATTTAGAACTTTTTTAGAAGCTTCGAGGATATTCACATTTACCATACTTTTCTTCGTTCTTGTTCTCGTTCTCTTCCTCATCTCCTTCAGTTGTTCCCGTCTCTTTTTCTTTATGTGGCACCGCAGTTGGCAGGTTGTCAACAAATAGCATTAATCATTAACTAGAACAAGATATTAACGAAGATCAGCATACCGTGGAAATGCTCAACGGCACTACATAAAACAGAAGAATCCGAGACAATATAATTAAATTCATATATATATATATATATATATATATATATATATATATATATATATATATAGAATTAGGATCACATGAGTCCACCTTCAATTTTTGAGTCCGTGAGTCTCACTTTCAGCCGTCAGATTATAGCCACGGATGGCTGAGATCTGCGCGCTATAGGAAGGGTAAGATTGTCTTTTCACAGCTTATTATATATACTCCCTCCTCCTGCCTTTTTCTCATTCAATTTCTTTTTCCCTCTTTCTTCTCTCTCTCTCTAAAATTCAGCCACCTCGATTTGTTCTTCAGCTCTTCGTCGTCGATTTTACAATCAATTGCTTCAATTTTACAATCAATCGCTTGAATTCTTCAGCTCTTCAACATCGTTTGGATTTTGCAATCAATCTAATCGGTTTTATTTTCTCCGTCTATCGTACTGCAATGTCAGGTATTTCTTCATGTATGATTACTTTAATTTTTGTATTTTCGTTTGCCTTTTTGTCTCAATTCTTTAATTCTAGTAATTTTTTTGAGTTTTAATTAACTGTTGTTTAATTGTAATCTGTTCTCCGTTTTAATTTATGTTTCAATCATCTCGTCTTACCTGATTTAGTGTTTTTTTTGTTTGAATATGTGAATTTCACTCATGTTTCCTTACTTTTATCAGCTTGATCATCTCATGTATATATTGCTCATCACTATTACAATTATCGCTTTATTTCGTCTTCTCTTTTTGCGTACTGTTTTGCATTCAATTGTCAATGTTTGTTTTGTTTATTGCATGCTTTATTCAGATTTACAATTTCAGTCATCTTTCCTTGTTTTCGTGTAAACAGTTCTAATATTACATGTTAACTATTCTCTGCCTAACCTTATTGTTGTCCTTTGACCTAATTTTGTGTTACCTACTTCATTTAGTTTAGTATCACAACATATCTTCATTAGTATCACTCGTTCTCTTTACAGTATCCTAGTTTAAATTATAGTGATGTTGTACTATATGTTTACCTAATTAGCATATCACACTGTCTTTTTGACAATATCACATATCCTTCACAATAGTATCATACACTAGAATATCTAACAATACATGCTTGTGTAAATTTATATCTAACAATACATGCTTTACTGTGGCTACTTAATGTACATCAGTATCATCCGGTATGCTTAATAGTATCACATGTTTTCCTTAATAATATCATAGCCTGATTTACTCTAATTAACTTTTTCCTGCTAGATTTTGTTCCATCACCCTGTTTTGAAGAGACTTCTTCTGCTTCTATTGTACCTGCTCGTACTCCACAATGCGTACAAGTTGATGATGTGCATGGTGGAAATCACCTTTCTTTGATTGTCACCCCTGGAGGTTCTGAGGAGTGGATACGGAATGTTGCCATTCAATTTACACCTAGAATAGGACAAAGTTTTGCTACCTTAGATGAGTGTATCCAATTTTATGACACTTATGCGGATGCTTGCGGATTTGAAACAAGAAAGTCTTCAACTAAAAGGTTTCGTGGTAGTGGTGATATAAAGACAAAACGATTGTCCTGTAATAGAGAAGGGTTTAGGGGTACTTTTCACCAAAGTGTTACCATCTAATGGTGAAGAGGAGAAAAGGAGCAAACCATATGATCCTAAGAAGACCAAGATTACTAGGATTGGTTGTAAGGCCAAGATTTTATTCAGATTTGTCCTCAAAGAAATTGACAAAGTTAAAGTCCCACTTTTTGTTGTTGATCGGTTTCATGCTGCCCATAATCACCTTCTTTGTCCACTAAAGTATAAAGAATTTCAAACAAATCCAGGACATCTTAATTTACATCAGAAACAAACAATCATTGACAATTGCAAGGTGAATATCGGCCCAACGACTACTTTCAGGTCTTATAAGGAGTATGTTGATGGTTATCAAAATGTGGGAGCTTGTTTGACCGACTTTAAAAATTTTGGTAGGGAAGTCAAATGTTTTATCGGGCAGTGGGATGCTCAAATGTTCATAGATCACTTGAAGTGCTTTACAAACTAGGCCAGGGTTTTATTTTGCATATGAGGTTGATGCGAATAAGTGTTTGGTTCGTGTTATTTGGGCTGACGCAGAGGCACGTCGAAACTACTCACTATATGGTGAGGTGATGACATTTGACCCAACCTATTCAACCAAAGAGGTATGACATGAAATTATGTCCTTTTACCGGTGTTGATCACCACAAGAAGTCGGTCACCTTTGTTGCTTCACTTTTGGGTCGGAGAACGACCAAAGATTTCATTTGGGTTTTTCAGAAATTCTTAGAATGTATGGGTGGAAAGGAACCCAATTGTTTATTTACCGACCAATGCCCGGCAATGAAAATTGCAAAGGTTCTTTGCTTTTAAGACACGCTGCCCACCGTTATTGCATGTGGCACATCATGCAGAAATTACCCGAAAAGGTAGGCACGATGGTGACCAAAGAGACAGATTTTGTAAGCGTATGAATTCTATTGTCCGGGATTCGACCTTGAGCCTTTTGATTTTGAAGAGAAGTGGTCTGCATTGATCGAGGAGTTTCATCTGGAAGATAATGGATGGTTAACATATATGTTTAACAAGAGGCAACGTTGGATTCCGCTTATTATCGTGACATTCCTCTTGGTTGTCTTCTCGTAACAACCCAACGTTCTGAGAGCATGAACAGCTTCTTCAAGCGGTTCGAGAATCCTCATGCACACTTGTGGAATTTTGGTTGCGCTTCCAAAGTGCTATGGATCAGCAAAGATACACCCAAAAGTCCCTTGATAGAGACAAGATCTCTGTCTACACCGTAACCAAAACCATGCTTCATCTTGAGATTCATGCATCCACTGTGTACACACACGCACTCTTTTATGAATTCCAAAAGCAGTGTGTCTCTTCTTTGAATTCATGTAGCGCTGGAGATTCTTCAAGGGATTCCACTACAAGGTTTCTTGATGTTGAAGATGCAATATTGCGTACTACGTACACTGTAGCATTTAATCCCACAACTTTTGATGCAAAATGTTCATGTAAGATGTTTGAGAGGAAGGGATACATCTGCAAACACATTATTTGGATTTTATCAGGTAAAGGGGTTAGGAAGATACCTGAACAGTACCTTTTGAGTAGGTGGACAAAGAACACCAAGAAGATGCCTCTTTATGATGTGCACGGGCAGTTGATCGATGATTTTGATTCCTCGGATGTGAGAGTAAGTGCAGATTTCAAATGTTTGGTCAGAGTTCTACTCAACACTGTCTCTGATAAAATCTCTGCCTGAAAATCACGTAACTGACCTGACTGATTTACTGAAGGCATTTAGACAGAAATTCAAGCCCGGCCCTGAAACAATGACCAAACAACAAGAGTTAGAGATGCTTCTTGGGGTTAAGTGTTCAGATGAGGTTCAGATATTACCACCAGTTAAATGCAAAAACAAGGGTAGTGGCAAGAGGTTGACCTCTAAGAAACAAATGTCCATTGAAAAGGCACAAAAGCCGAAAAGGTTTTGCAATAATTGTAAACAAATGGCACATCATGATAAACGAATCGCCTCTAATCCAAATTCGAGACATCTGAGCACTCGGGTGATGATAATGAATCTGATGTAAGTGATTTTGCTAACTAAATTCATTATTTCATTATGATTGATTTTTAATTTGTGTGTTTTTTGAGAAACAATATCACATGCAACTCTAAATAATATCATGCTGTATATGAAATAGTTTCACAAATATAAACGATTTATTATCATCCAATTTTGTCTTGTTGTGAAAGAATATCACCTGTACGTCTAAATAATATCATTCATCATTGTATACAATATCACAGTTACTTACATGTACAACATACTGCTGAACTATTTTTTGTGTTCTTTGTTTTGCTTTTTGCAGAGTTCTTCACTTGCGGATGTTGATTGAGAGCTTGAGTACGTGCTGCTGAAGTCTATATTACTCGTGTAGACAATTTTTTCTTGTTACCCAATACATTATCAAAGTAGGAACATTATCAGAGATACAAGCAATTGATTGTAAACAATATCACGGTTACTAAACAACAATATCACTATTTCTTATAAATAATATCTGAGATACAGTACTTTTATGAAAGAAAATCCAATTGATTGTGTTTGACCACCAATAGCGCAGCAATTTTAAAAAATAAGTATCAGCTAATTAATATCAACCTGTCTCTATAACAATATCAAATCTCATAACAAAAAATATGACACATTTTTCTTATATTGGGATTTAATTTCTCTCTCGAATTTTTAAAATTCTGTCTCACAATATCACCTTACTCACACGACAATATCAGACTCTAAACCAAAAAATATCAACGAAAAAAGGATACTTAAATCCCTATTAATTTGTATAGTATGTTGAGAAACAATATCACACCAACTGAAGAAAAATATCACATCACACTTGAGACAATATCACACATTTCTGTGATATTGGGATTCAATTTCTCTCTAGAATTTTAAAAATTATGTTACACAATATCACCTTACTTACACAACAATATCAGACTCCAAACCAAAAAATATCACCGAAAAAAAGAATACTTAAATCCTTATTAATTTGTATAGTATGTTGAGAAACAATATCACACCAACTGAAGAAAAATATCACATCACACTTGAGACAATATCACACATTTTTGTGATATTGGGATTTATTTTCTCTCTTGAATTTTAAAAATTCTGTTACACAATATCACCTTACTTACACAACAATATCGAATCCAAACCAAAAATATCACCGAAAAAAGGATACTTAAATCCCTATTAATTTGTATAGTATGTTGAGAAACAATATCACACCAACTGAAGAAAAATATCACATCACACTTGAGATAATATCACACATTGCCAATACTTATATCAGATTCAAAAGAGAAGTGTCATAACTACTTTTGCAAACTTTAGCATCAATATTCTCACGCTGTTCAATTGTCCTACCAGCTTTAACAGCTTGAATTAATATTCACAATGAATCTACCATTAGTTTCATTGTCCTACCAGCTTTACATCCATTTTTTTTAATTACATCTTTGTGCCAAAACTCTAATTCTAATACATCTTGAATCAGTCTCAGTTGCCTCCTCTACCAACACCTCTTCCCCTGCCTCGATTCTTAGGATTTGCAATCTTTGAATCTTTTGTATGTCTTTATAAGTGGTTCTCCGTCATCTTCACCATCTTTTTGGCAATCATTGACCCTATAAACCAAATATGTTATAATTTATATAAGGTTTTTGTGTTCATCACCATTTTCTTTCTTTTTCAATTTTCCACATACAACCAAATAAAAGCCAAGTAATGTAAAAGTCAGGTTATCGATTTTTGTACCTTTTCCGAAGAATGGGCATTTCTGTGTCAATGTTCTGTCTCCCACTACCATCGACCTTTCCTTTTGCAGTAACTTTTTCGTTTGTTATTACCTCCTCGACAGTTGTTTCCTTCTCAGCAGCTTTCTCCTTATCCTTTCTGTTACCATACTTCTCTTTTGAAACATCAGCGTTTTTCCTCGTTTGTTTTAATGTCTTCAAGAGTTCCTCCTTGCCTTCTACAAACTCTTTAACCTTTTCCATCAATTCTGTCCTCTTCTGATTTATATCAGCTAAAAGCAATGCTGCTGCCATTTCTGCCCAGTAGTAGCGCCTATACACTTTCGCGTTCAAGTCGGCTTCAAACAAAGCCCTCATACCGAATCATGTGCAACATTAAGAAGTTCCCAGATTCAGTATTGTTTATCTCCTTCTTCTGCCAATCAAAGGTGATGTTGGCAACATCAAACCCTATTATCTCTTCAGCTCTTTCCACCTTTTTTGCTTCTAGGTAGTCACTCATGTCATTAGCCTACAATGTTAAACAAAACCATTACTGATACTTGCACAAACAAAGTTATTTTTTCCAATGTTAATTTCAGACTTCTCAACAAAACATACCACCAAATCTGCAATTTTGTGTGTCTCAGCTTCCTCCCAGTCATCGTACTCTGTATTGTCCAGTACTTCAATGGTCTCTGTTTTGAAATTTATACAGACACAAAAATAGTGTTCTTTCCATAACATAGGAATAAAAATGAGATCTGCTGCCAGGTTACATGGAACCGTGTTTCTTGTAATAAATTCATCCCATGCTGCATAAATCTTGTCTTTATTCCTTTCTTTGTATTCAGTTCCTTCCACTATTGCGTCCTGTTGTGTGTGTAAATGTTAAAAAGCCGTATTCGTTTTAAGAGTCAATACATTTTATTGAAAGTGTGAATATAAATAAATCAAACTAAAAACACAAGCTTACCATGTGTTGAATTCCAAAAAACATTAAACTTGTATCACATTTTTCTGTGTGCTCAATGTGATTCAGAATTAACGCCCAACAATCAATCACTTTGCTATTGACATGCACATTTGGAAGCAATGACAAAATATCCTCTCTGACAAGGTTTTGATTGTCACTGAAGCTGGCAACAACCTCACTGTACCAATCATTAAGACAAATGGTTCATATTAAAAATGGAGAATATTACAGACAATATCACTCCATACAAAATATAGTATCACATGCTCTAAGAAAAAGTATCACAAAAACATAGTAGCACTTAAGCTGCCAAAAACCTAACTGCTTGTTTAAAAAAAAATGTATCACATTCAAATAACACCCTACTCTAAATATACTATCATAGCACAAATGAAAATGTCTTAAAGATTAAAAAACATACTCTAAGGGGAAACTGTGGTCATCCAATAAGCAATAATCAATCACTTCTTTCCTCTTTGTCAACATCTTTGCAAATTGTGATTTGTTAGCCCTCATAAACTTTGAGACGACCTCCAATTTAGGATCTGCCAATCCACAATTGTACGTGCTTCCTAGTCCATCTGATTTCCCTTTCCTTCTGCTGCCCACGACACTGGCAGAATCATCTTCTACCATATCTACATAAATATAGTCTATGTTATTCATTGCATACTGACTATTAAAAATAAAAAAAATTAGTAATGTACAAGATAGTGTTAACAAATGTAACCTTTTTTTTTGGTTACTGGCGTCTGAACATTATTTTTAGAACCTTTTGCTGTCTTCCTTTTTTTGTTTCCTTTTTGCCTTTCTTTCAACAATTTAGGAAAGAGTGTACGTTTGATGGCATTAAGGTTTTCCACCTTCCTCAGGACCGCACTCCTTTTTTTATTTATATCACTCAAGACGAGTGTAGCTGCAATCTCTGCCCTATATAACTCCCTCTTCTTCTCATTGTCCAGTTCACAACTAAAACACTCACCAACGAAAAACATCATGTGAAACATCATGAATACACCACAGTCCAGGGTCAATTCCTTCGTTTGCCAAGCAAAGGTCACATTTACCAAATCGTAGTCCTTTACTTTTAGCCCTCTTTCATAACCTTTACTGTTGATGTATTCACCATATATACTACCCTGTACATGTTCATAGTAAACAACTATTCAATCTCGAATTGATGTAACAAAATCATTATATCATTAGTTTTTATTTTAAATATAGTACTTACAGCAATATGAGCCAGGTGTACATGCTCTTCGTCTTCGAAATTATCATATTTTCTGTTGTCCAAGTAGAACATGATCTCCCTCTTGAAATCAATACAAACACAAACATAGTGCTCTTCATAAAGCAAAGGTAAGAATACCTATGTTTTTCAGAAACAATATCAGAAACAATATCACAATTTACAAGTAACAATATCATAACATATTTTAAATAATATCACATCTAAAATATGTAATTTAACTTCAACAATATCAGCACTAACTACTAACAATATCACATAATATACAAAACAGGTCACAAATAAAAGTAGTTTAAATTAAATGTCTTACCATATCTGAAGTTAAATTCAAAGGTTCGTCATAAACAGTTGACCACGTATCCCATGAGACATACACATCTGCCTTAATTCTTGACACTTCATCAACATCATCTTCATTTGCTTTCAAGAGTTTTTCTAGATCACCCTGTTGTTCAAAAGGACATTTTAATTAGTCTCAATGAGACATTTTTAAAGTACCTTATTTTAATAATGATAAACAAACAGTTTTTTTCCATACTGATTGGGCAAGGTTGTAAAAAATCCTTGTCGGCATGTTGTTGTCCTTTTGCGCCTTTTTGAAACTTATTGAGCAATATTGCCCAAAGACTCAATGACCACTCGCTTCTATCATAGTTTCAGCAAAGAAAGACTCAATATCGCTCTTTTGTATACAATGGAAAGTTCCAAAGTCACAGACCACTTCTCTGTAAAATTTTGCCAAAAAATTAACATATTAGATTGCCATATATAATATCACTATTATAATGTAATAATATCACACTATTTGTAAAAGAATATCACAACTAAAATATTTTTAAAATTTTAAGGAACAATATCAAACACTCGGTTCCCAAGAATATCATGTAGTATAGACAACAAGATCACAAAATAGTATGGATCGATTAAGTCATGTCTGAAATATTAAAAAAATTGATGAAGAGGGACTTACGACTTGTTAATTTTATGATCGTTAAGAAAGCAATAATCCATGACCTCCTTTCGATGCTTCAACACATTCTCAAATAAATGGCTGTTTTTAAACATGAATTCGAAACAAGCCGAGCATCCTTTTCCTAAAAAACCACAATCAAAAGTACAGCCCAAATTATGAGGTATCATATTTGCTTTGACGAAGGTACTTCTTTGCTCGTATGCGCAAATACTCATTGATGCTTATCATTCTTCTTTTCGCAATTGAACATTTGTTACAACCTCCTTCAATTGAGTCACGACAATCGTTATCCTCATTCATTTTCTCGTGTCTCTGTTCCACCCCTCGGATGAGCTTTTTCACTATTCAACTCCACTTCTCTTTCATCCTCAACGCTTTTTTCCGCCTCTCTGTTCCACTTCCCTCCATATGAGCTTTGTCACTATACAACCGCACTTCAATTTCATCCTCGTTGAGCGCCATTTCTCCCAAACCAACATTTGAAACACCCTCTTTTGTTGCCACATTGTTATTCTCATTAGTTTTATCGGCCTCTTCATCAATGCCTTTCTTGTTTGTTGTATCGATTATTAATTATCCCCTCACCAACAGTCCCTGTTACTCCTAAACCAACTTTTGAAATTAATTCATCCAAATTTGAATCCATATAATTACCCAGCTCATCATGTTGGACTCCTTCATCATCACTGTTCAATTTTGTAACATCATTATCTTCCTCCTCTTGTTGGTTATTATTGCACTCCAAATCATCATCACCGAGTAGTTCTTTATCCGTACATCCGCCATATACCCCCTGTTCAACTCTTTGTACTTTGCATCTTCAACACTCAGTCCATACATCAAACGCTTCGGCAGACCCTTGTTTTGCCTTTCGCTTTTCATATGACCTGGCTATGGCATAGTCCATGAACTTGTGAAAGCTTTGATCTTTAAGGAAAGGCTGTGTTGGGGATATGGGAGGAATTGCAGCTTGATTTGTTGTTTTAAATTTATCATTATTACAAGCGTCTTCTCCAGCAGCATCTTCTTCAGGAACATCTTCTTCAGCAGCATCTTCTTCAGCAACGGCTTCATTATCACCGTCTTTCCTCGCACCAGGTTGTCTAGATGTACTTGGTTCATGCATTGGATTCCTCGGTTTCATATTGATGAGCTCTCTCATGTTATTTACATATCTTGAATAAAACAACTCATTATCCCTCTTCATGCGGAGATAAATTTCATGAGCACTCTGCCAAATGACATAGTCAACAAAATATCAGAAGCCATTTACAAAATATAGGTGGACTCATAAAATATATCACTCCAAGTAAACAACAATATCACACTAAGTAAACAACAATATCACACTGTTGTTAAAATAAAATAAAATATCAGAAGCCATTTTAAAATTAGGCAGTTTGCTATTGGTAAGTGATATCACTCCAAGTAAACAACAATATCACACTAACTAAACAACAATATCACACTGTTGTTAAAACAAAATGAATGATATCACTCCAAGTAAACAACAATATCACTCCAAGTAAACAACAATATCACTCTAAGTAAACAACAATATCAGCCTTAGTAAACAACAATATCACACTTTTATAGAAAACAATATAAAAGTAAGTGGTTTTAAAAAAACCTTATCCAGGTTTGTTCTTTTGCCAAGGAATATCACAACAGTTGAACAACAATATCACACTAACTAAACAACAATATCACACTGTTGTTAAAACAAAATAAATGATATCACTCCAAGTAAACAACAATATCACTCCAAGTAAACAACAATATCACTCTAAGTAAACAACAATATCAGCCTTAGTAAACAACAATATCACACTTTTATAGAAAACAATATAAAAGTAAGTGGTTTTAAAAAACCTTATCCAGGTTTGTTCTTTTGCCAAGGAATATCACAACAGTTGAAGAACAATATCATACTATAAGCAAGATAATATCACAGTTTTGCAGTAACATAATATTAAAAATTCCAATTCCTCAAAAAAAAAAAAAAAAAAAAAAATTCCAAGAAACCAGGAAGGCATTAATCCTTACATCCATTGCTCTTGCTCTAATCTGATTGTCAGTCTCAACACCGGCAGGTAATTTAACCATCATGTACCCCTGTTTTTTGTTTCCGTTCCAAAGATCGGGTTCATGATCGGAGCTCTGCGTTAGTCTCAACTCTGGTTCTTCTGAAAATACATATGTTAGTTTTTCAAACCATTTTTCAAAGTAATTTACATTGAAAATAAATCAAAGAGGATTGTTTTATACCTTGTTGTTGTTGGCAGATTGGGTACTCAATCTTGGATACTGGTGCATTTCCCAACGATTTTGTACTCTTCTCATCATCAACCCTCTTCGACAGTGACACATCATCCCAATGTTTGATAAGTGGTAGAGTGTGTGGCAAAATATCTCCCTTAAAATTAAATCTATGGAAATATGCTATCATAAGAACTACTATACACCCAGTTATAGTAGACCTTGAACGTTCTTTGCACACTCTAATACTGTCAACCATCTCTTCAAAAACATAAGCACACCAATCGTACTTTCTAATGCTACTGACATTCACAACTGCCTTAACCAGTTTCAGATCAAGAGTTTTATTAGAAGATGGTGCAAGGAAAATGACATGCTTTGTACATTACGAACAACCTCTTAAAGTCATCATCAGCATTATTACAAGCCATCAACCAGTCGTGCACTTGTTTCACCATAATTGGAGCAGAAGTACTCTCCAACCCAAACTTTATCCTCCATGCATTTTTCAACTTGTTGTTCTCCACAGTAGTTTTAGTTCCCGGGATTACGAGCTCTACTGGGTTCACCATCTCTAGGAAGTTGAAAGATGTCGTGGACGTCATGTTTTGTCAATATAAAATCCCACTTCTTGGTTTTAAACATGTTGCACGTACAGTCAAACGCCTTTAAAAGTAAGTTCATAATTCCATGTGGTATTTGTGTTAACTTCAGCTCTAACAAACCACCAAACCCTATCTCCCTCACAGCCTGTTTTTGTTCTACATTTAGGTTGTTAATCAGCTCAACCAATTGTTTTGGCCTACACTTCGTCTGCAATGCTTGTGCCTTCTTCTGTTTGACCTCAGGTTGCTTTGTACAAGTTCATTTTGTATCACCGGTTCTATTTCCTGGTTCCCTTCCTTTGACTTCTTCGTTGATCTTTGTTCAACTCCATCGTTTGTTGCTAGAGGCCTCTTTTTTGCAGTGTTTTTATTATACTTCTGTGAAACAACCAAGTCCATTTTGGCTGAAGATGAGTTTCTGCATTTAAACATAGCACAATATTTAGAATTATTAACAATCAATATCACAACTATTTTGTAAAAGTATCAACACACATTTACATAATCAATAGTTAACAAAAATTTATGATAATCCAGTATGACAAATCTAAAAATCTAAAAATTGAAGAAAATGAGTAACGATTGTACCTCAACTATGTTTGTCAGAATTATACTAAAAATTGCAGAAATTATGATGTGCAAGTGCAAGTATATTACATCAACCGCATCACTGTATCATCAAACAACTTCTATTCTATATTATGAGTCTGTAATTTGTAAGTCTTAAGCATTATGAATCCCTAATTTTCATAATTAAACAATGTCAAACCCTAAAATCGCGATCAAACAACATTTTACCCTAATTTTCCCGATTAAAAACAAGTAAAACATCTAGTAAACAACTACATTGATAATTAATCGTTTAAAATCGTCAACTACATCATAGTACTCTACATTCAAGTGTTGTATACGCAATTAAATTCGTGTAATTCAATGTACATACTATAATTTTGGACAATATCAACATGTATACACAATTCAATACCACATAAGATGAATTAAAACCGCAGAAATTGAAGAAAATGAGTAACGATTGTACCTCACTATGTTTGTAAGAATTATACTAAAAATTGCAGAAATCTATTGATATTCAGTTGGAATCGTCTTCAATTTTGGATGTTCTTCCGCTTTTCAGTAAGATTTTTAGAGAGATTTGGGGATTTTTACTTATTTTGAATTTTTTAGAGAGAGAGTGAAAAGTGAAAAGTGAAAAATGAACCGCGAAATGAACCGTTGGAACGTTTTTGTTTGTGAATAATAGGCGTGATATTGTGGTGTATATCCTCTGATACAATTTTGGCCTCACGGGACTCAAAAATATAGGTGGACTCACCGGATCCCGCCTCTATATATATATATATATATAGGGGCGGGTTCAGGTACGAACCGAGTTATCGTACGAACCCTACGAACTAGCTTAATTAGGCAGTTTTTTTTTTCTTTTTTTTTTTTAAAAAAAAAATTCAGATACATTTTGTTCTCTTACTAGATATACTTTTTATTCTTTTACACCTTTTAAACATTAATTTTTTTGGGAGTTTTAAAACTAACTCCAAGATGCATTTTATATTATTTGTAGATACATTTTATATTATTTTGCAGATACACGCGTCATTAGATCCAGATACACATGTTATCAAACTCAGATACACATATAATTAACTTCAGATACGCATTTCTAGTAACTCTGGATACACATGATATTAATACGGGATACACATGTATCCCGTATTAATACCAAGTGTATCCCATATCAATATCATGTGTATCTAGGAGTATTTTGTGTATCCGCTACCATCACCGTCATCCCAGGCCCCACCACCACCAATGCCAGCACCACCGCCAGCACCACCAATGCCACCACTACCGCCAACACCACTAATGCCGCCACCACCACCATTACCAAGCTGACCCGACTAACACTACACCACTACCACCACCACTATCCCACAAACAACACCGACTGCATCACCCTCACCACCGCGAACGCCACAACCACCACCACTGCTCCCACCACCATCACGTTGTCTTAACAGCCACCACAACCACCACCAGCCCCACCCAAACACTACCACGACCATACCTAGTTAATCTCAGGAGAGAGAAACGACATCAGCAACAATGTTAGACGACGCCGGTGCGAGATAAATCAAAGCCACGACACCACCTACCCGCGAGATAACTAAAACCACCCCCATGAAATTCATCCCCCGACGACCACCACAAGACTAACAACACAGCCAACCAACGAACCATCATCACTGAATTCTCGGACCCCTAACAACCATTATCACCAACAACAGAACAACATTAAATCAGCCGAGGATAACCATAGCTCTGTCAAACGTGCGTCAAAACTTAGCATTGATCAGATACATTTTACAATCATGACTCCAGCTCCCCGAACTCGGTCACTCCGTTGCACAACGCACCTCCTTCTTTCCCTTCTCTGATTGTAGTCTATTACCACTACTCTCGACACCATTAATGTGTCTTTTTTTATTCAATTTCGTTTAGAAATGATTAGATCTATAAAAAATGACAAGAAATTTTGAAAAATTAATACCACAAACGCTCTTGACTTGATATTACGATTCTACACGGGTCATAATCAGGCAGAAAATATGTCGCCGGCACCGGCGACGGTGATTTAATTGAAGGAAAAGTAGATCTATATACTTAACATATTCATATATGTTTTATGTTAATTTGTCATAAAATTAATGGTGACCTTATGCATGCAAACTTATAAACAATATAAAGAAGAAATCTTTATCTTACATTGGATTTTCGGTTTATTAGGGCACAAGAGAGATCTCCTTCTCTCTTGTTCTTGTGCTTTCCTCAATGGATGAACAAAGACCCAAGTATAGGATCTCTCCCAAGGATTTATACCCAAGACACACTCTTAATAAAATTAATATTATGTATACTAGACAATATTAATTTTGTAAGAAAAATTGACCCAAAATAATTTGATTTTATCTCCCAAAACCGGTTAGGTGGAAGAGAGGAAGGAAGGAGAAATATTTTATCTCTCTAAGATATTTTTGGTGAATGAATGAATGAATAATGCAACAATTACATTTTTAGTATAATAGGTAAAATAAGAGGAAAAACCAAAGTGGTTTTTCCTCTCCAAAAACCGGGTGGAAGAAGGAGGGGTAGAGGGAGCCAATGCATGCTCTAGTTGCTCTTCACAATGACAACTAGTTTGCATGGCTAGTTTAGTAGGTAATCATTGTGCTTACCACCAACAAAAACAACTTAATTTTTGCCTAATCCACCTCCTAATTTCGGCACATATAGATAATATGGACTCCATATTATCTTTGTCAAAATGTCAATTTATCTTATGTCACATGTCATATGTTACATAAATTTATTATGTATTTTTAACATATTAAAAATCAACGTATTAATAAAAATAAGTCATATACAAAAAATCGATTTAGTAATTCGTAATTACTTGTACCAAAATATTTTACCAATTATAAATCACAACAAATTGTATTTATAATAATTCATTCAAATTCAATTGTTTCCTTAAACAATAATTTCATCTGAGTAATGATACAATTCGATTACTCAGACCGTATCTCATTTAATCAAATTTCAATGAGATACGTAAATATTACTTCCAAAATCGTCCGTCAATTTTAAATGAATTAATTGACTCGTAACGTTATACGATCAATTAATTGATCAATTAAGAGTGTTGCCCTATAGGTATGACCTAGGGGATCAACTGATCACCACCGTCGCACGACAGTAATGTCAAACTCTAGTCAGCCAATCATTACCGATATGTGTGGACCAGTTGACAGTAAAAATATTACTTCCCAATTGTATTCTCTATAATGAGACTTAAACATGTGATCATCATGATCAACAGTTGTGATCGCATTATTGTCGGAGGACACATATTCCAACAATCTCCCACTTGTCCTCGACAAGTGTGCGTCACCAATTCTCTTGTCCTATTACTATCTCCCACTCAATGCAAGGTAACTTTCATGTCGTACTTGCAAGTGATCATATCGAGAGTGGTTTCCTCGATCTGGAGAATAACTGATTGGCCGGAAAGTATCCACCATGGATACTTTCCGAGCGTGGCCACGCATTTCCAGTTCATTACTCCTCGAGTGGCCCTGAGATATTGTTATAACCCTGACTAGGGGTGGACAATTCCTATCGCACTCATTCCCTTCAATTAGCCACAACCATCAAAACCCAAAATATGCCCATTTGACCCCATTTACGAAGGTCGTAGTAACACAAATCAAAGTTAATCTGAAACTGTGCCATATTAGGCGAATAGTCTTTAGTCAAAAGAATCGACTCATTTGAATACTATAGCAGCTCTCGCCACGACCAGGCTATATAAATTTGCCAGAACTCTATTAGCGGTCATAAGGCCCGACAAAATGTTCCTAACAATCCGCCTATGTGATCGACTAGTCATTCTCATATGACTTTATGGCACTTGAACTTGCCATCAATTGCATCACACTCTAGTCACTTCGAGATGTCACCTCATGTAAGTAACTATGGGCAAATATAATGTTAATCCACGTTCACTTTAACGGGGTTCAATTGTCTCTAAAACCCGTTTGGATATAACAATGTATAAGGTGAGTTAATAATAACTCAAACGACAAATGTCAACATCACACTCGGGTAGTCAATACAATATTACAACCTTGTGATGCATATCGTAAGTGTGTAAACACTTGTTGATTGCAATAGAAGTTTAACATGTTACGTGTCCATGTGTCCAAACTTCTTAATCGTATTATCCTTTACATTCATGTTATCACTCATAGCATGAACCTTACCAAGTACACATCAAGGTTCCCGACCTTGGTTTTGGTTCTTTATCTTAAAAGAACTTCCTTATCGATTATCACATAACGAACGAATTTGTGGTGAATGATATAACTTGTACTGATCAAGTGCTCCATCCACACACAATGCACTAGGTATATGTTTTGTAGAGTCTTGCAATAATTTGTCAAGATGATTAGTCTAGCACTTCTCAAAAGTCCTAGCATATTAGGAAAGATTAGTTTTGAGCAACTTCTTATTCAACTAAGTATCTTTCCAAACTTCTTATTTCTCCTTTTAGCTTGAAAGGCTTAGGATTCTCATAAATCCTTACATGTGCTCGGATTTTCATTAATATTTGCAACCTCTTGACACATAACAGAGCATTCTATCAGACACCGAAATCGCTCATCGGATTCTACTCGAGAATTCATGACGTTTCTATTATGGCTTACCAATGATTCATCACGCTCTTATGCATATGATTCATAATTGGACATGTGCATGATTATACTAATGGCGGAAACATTAGTAACTTTTAATCATGTTATCAACTGTATTTAGGTTCAAGGAACGACCATGACCGCTAATGGCAATTCCATTTTCATTTAAATGAATAACCTACGTATCTCGTTGATTCAATGTGTATCTTATAATACTTATCTGACATCTCATGATGTAGTTGGATTCATCATGGTCCATTTTCATCCAGAATTGAAAACTCAAAAACTTCCTTTGTAAAGGAAGGTATTAGCTCGTCATTCTTCAATGAGTGATGAGTTATAAACTTTTACAAGATGATTGCTCCCACTAAATTCCATGTCTTCACATGATAATTTCAAACTCCCACTCAATTCCACATGTTTCGAAATTTACTTCTTAATTGAAACATTTCAAGAATTGAAATATAAATTGCATTGCCAAGTTATTAAGATAAAACCATATATGTTCCCATCATATCCATTCAAAATACTAATTTTGAAGTGGTCTCATCTTAACCTTATTAAAAAAGATTTTAATCTCTAACTCATACATGTCATAATGATGTGTAGCAATGTCATTATTCAAATATAAATAATATCTAGAACATCTGCGTGGTTAAAACTTGGCAATTGAAGATATCGGTATATCAATCCTTGCAACTCGTTTATTACTAGTATGTTACTTTGATTCATTTAGGCTCTTAAGTAAATCTCAAGGTTGAAACTATTGGTCAAAAATTTTCATAAACTAGTCAAAACTCTTGTTAAGACTTTATATTAGTCATTTTATTCCAAAACTTTCTTTTGGTCTCCTCGTGTAGTTATCTTGAGAACATACTCTTATGATTACTTCACTTGCTCTCTTTAGTCATATAGAACTTACTTGAGACCATAGATCTCATCTATTGGGTATACTATATAAATAGATATACTTTCATTCAAATCATTCTCTCTTGCGTAGATCTCATTTACACAAGTACACAAACTTATCTTGGTGTGAGTTGTGTCCTCATTTTTCTCCCACTCTATCTTTAGAATAAATACACTAGAGATTCAAAGATAGCATATGAGACACAATTATTGATGTTGAAGTTTAAGGAGAACTATCTCATAGATTGACTAATAGTTTTAGATTTCGTAAGTGTACTTGGTGATTGACATTCCTTTAAAAGAGTTCATAGACTCAAAATCACTTTGTAAATGATCATACACAAGCCTTAAGCATGTGGACATATAATGAATCCCGTCATTATATTTGTCTATTAGATCACTTTAAGTGAATAATCATATGTTTCTAAGAGCAAGCATTTAAATACGAATTTTTAGAACAAAGGATAAAATGATAAAACGGGTGACTTGGGTTACAAACCAAGCCACCATTATCCAAAATACAACCAATTATCCAAAATACCTTTCCATGTCGAACACGGAAACTTAAAGGTTCTAAAATCCAAAACATGATTAAAATAAGACAATAAAAAGCAAAGCTCCATGAAAGCTATTCCTAGCTTCTTGATGGTTTCTCATGCTTGCTTTTCCTTTCCCTTGTCTTTGCTTGGTGGAGGCCCTATTTACAATAAAAAGGGAGATACATTATCACAACTTTGTATCACAATACCATAGTTGAATTAGAAACATAAAAGAAGGATAGTCATTTACCTAATGGAGTAATCTTTCCAGCCTTAATATCACCAAGGTATTTGGAACAATTTCTTTTCCAATGTCCAATACCATTACAATAATGGCATTTATCAAGAGGACCCTTCTTGATTTTTGAAGTGCTAGCATCATTAGCTTTAGCTTTGGTGAAAGTGGGAGCTTGTTTCTTACCCTTCCTCCCATTCTTCTTGAACTTCCCCTTACTTTTAGTGCTTATGTTAAGCACATCCTTGGGTGGGTTCACATTTAACCCCATGTCCCTTTCGGCTTGCACAAGTAACTTGTGCAATTCTTCAAGAGACACGTCCTTGTCTTGCATGTTAAAATTCATCCGGAATTGAACATATGCTTTGACTTTTGACAAGGAGTGTAGAATCCTATCTACAATGAGTTCTTTGGGGATTTCAACCTTTTGAATCTTCAAGGTCTCGACAAGCTCCATAAGTTTGAGTACATGAGGGCTAACCTTTTGGCCCTCTTTGAAGTTGAGATCAAAGAATGCCGCGGCCGCCTCATATTGGACGATCCGCGGAGTTTGTGAAAACATTGTCACAAGCTTGGTGTAAATTTCATTAGCGGTGCCCATTTTAAAGGCTCTCCTTTGGAGGTCCGCCTCCATCGCAAATATCAACACGTTTTTCATTGCGGCGGACTCCTTATGGTAAGCCTCATATGCTTCCCTAGTGGCGGCGGTCGACCTAGTAGTAGGTTCGGGTGGAGAGGCCTCGGTAAGGTAACGAAGCTTGTCGTCACCTTGGGCGGCTAATTTGAGTTGGGCATCCCAATCGGAGAAATTTGACCCATTCTTTTCAAGTTTACATCGATCCATGAAGGATCGGAGCCATGATGAATTAGTGAGAGACGTGGCGTTAGGGGTTGGTGTTGCCATTTGTTATGAGAAAAGAAGTGGTCTACAAAGCAAAATAGAAGGAGTAAAACAAATGTCGTTTTAATAATAATACTCGTGAAAACTAATTTAAACAAGTTTTATTGCATTTTTCTAGTGACCTCTACCCAACTAGATAAATGATTCCAAGACCCAAGTTCATATCAACTTAGGGCACGGTGTGCCGAAATACCCTTTATTAACATAACTCGGTGGATTAACCTCTTAATCGATTCTACTTTTAGAACTCTTGGTCGATAAAATTTACATTAATATTTATCTCTAGCCCGAAACACATCCGGAGATCGTCGTGAATACTTTTGTTGAGTACAACCCAAATTTCGAATAAATGTGTCCTTAATCCAAACCCATATCAACTTAGGGCACGGTGTGCCGAAATACCCCTCATTAACATGAATTCGGTGGATTGACATTTATCACCCACTTCCCCTACGTAACAAGGTTTGTACCCCGGTGTGACCGAGTACACTCCCTCACGAAATAGGTTTTCATGGTTTCTACTATATGGTAAGGCTATGTCTCAATTGATTATTTTAGCGAGAGGTCATGTCAATTTATTATCTATCACGTTTTAAGTGAACTAAAGCGGGGAACTACGATAATTTTAATTGACACGGTCGATAAACTCGATGAAAGATGATGCATGTTTTAGTTATGGCGATTTAGCGATGCATGTGACATATAAATAAAATGCAAAACATAAAAATAAATCCTAGTATGACCTTCCTAAAAAAAAAAAAACTATTTAACTATTACATATTCGGAAACCAACTCCATTGGTCCCTTGAACTTCGGTTGTGGCACGCATCTCGAGGTACCGTCTTTATGTATCGTCATCTTGAAGAAATCCGTCTTTGGGAACTCCGGAATAAATAAAATTACATAATAAATTACATAATTTCCTATTATACATTTGTAACTAAAATAAAATAAATCTATTAAATTACAAAACGGTGATACGAGATCACAATAAATTACAACCGAATCGATATTCCCATACATTTCGGGTAATACCAATTAAAAACTAAGGCCATACTAAGTAAAAATTACATAATTCAAAAATTACATAAAATAAAATTATGACAATCATAAAGAAAATGCAGCATTATAATATGTATGAACATGCCCAATTTTATGCTAAATCGCCTTTAAGTAGCCAATATCGTATATTACTCGGTTTTTACAGATTTGCGTGATTTCAACATTTTATAATCACAAAAATTACATAAATTCATATTTATGCATAAGTTAATTACCCTAACCTCTTAGGACTCAAAATTTAGTCTTCACTAATTATTTGACCATAATTAACTCATATTTCTAAAATTTGTTCATTAATGGACTTAAAATTATAATAAAAAGCTATAAACTTCAAATAAATCACAAAAATTTCAAATAAATTCAAAATTTGAAATTTAAACTCATGAATATTCTGGAAAAATACCATGACACTCATAATGTTCAAAAACTTAGGTTAAAATTTCGAATTTTATCCGGAAAAACAATGTTGCGGTTTATCGGTTTTTAACAAAATAATCATAAAAACATGAGAAAAATTATATTCATTAACTTTTCAATTTTAGATCTGAAAAATATAATAAAATGCAACATGTGACGTTTTTCCTTAGTCATGGAGTATGTTTTATTAATATTTCACTTATTAAGTTACTATTTATGCTATTTTTCTTCAAAAAATCATAAATCATGCAAAAAGACTTAAATATAGCTTATTATTTTACACGCATCTTGTAAAATTTCATGTGACAACATACTAAATTTCTATGACCAGATTCGAAATTTATCTCATATTAACCTATTTTTCACCTAAATCGATTTTAATAATGAAAAATCCATTTTTCGAGCATAAGAAGTCCAAAAATTATGACAATTTACAGGTCATCTAAAAATAAAATATGTGACAACATATCCAAAAATCACTGAAAAATTCGAAGTTTAGCTAATTTTAGTCCGAAAATGACATTTTATACATAAAATCATATTTTTAATGTCATTTTTATGTAATATGAACAATAAAAATCCATAAAATAACCAAAATATCCTAAAAATATTTTAGGACCAGAAACTTTAACATGCAAAATTATTTTCGTGATATATCATAATAACACAAATTAAACAAGTTTTATATGTTAATCGTATAACTCGGAAAAACTTTTAACCGATTTGCATGCAAACAACCAAGGCTCTTGATACCAATTGAAGGAAAAGTAGATCTATATACTTAACATATTCATATATGTTTTATGTTAATTTGACATAAAATTAATGGTGATCTTATGCATGCAAACTTATAAACAATATAAAGAAGAAATCTTTATCTTACATTGGATTTTCGGTTTACTAGGGCACAAGAGAGATCTCCTTATCTCTTGTTCTTGTACTTTCCTCAATGGATGAACAAAGACCCAAGTATAAGATCTCTCCCAAGGATTTATACCCAAGACACACTCTTAATAAAATTAATATTATGTATACTAGACAATATTAATTTTGTAAGAAAAATTGACCCAAAATGATTTGGTTTTATCTCCCAAAACCGGTTAGGAGGAAGAGAGGAAGGAAGGAGAAATATTTTATCTCTCTAAAATATTTTTGGTGAATGAATGAATGAATAATGCAACAATTACATTTTTAGTTATAATAGGTAAAATAAGAGGAAAAACCAAAGTGGTGTTTCCTCTCCAAAAACCGGGTGGAAGAAGGGGGGGTAGAGGGAGCCAATGCATGCTCTAGTTGCTCTTCACAATGACAACTAGTTTGCATGGCTAGTTTAGTAGGTAATCATTGTGCTTACCACTAACAAAATCAACTTAATTTTTGCCTAGTCCACCTCCTAATTTCGGCACATATAGATAATATGGACTCCATATTATCTTTGTCAAAATGTCAATTTGTCTTATGTCACATGTCATATGTTACATAAATTTGTTATGTATTTTTAACATATTAAAAATCAACGTATTAATAAAAATACGTCATATACAAAAAATCGACTTAGTAATTCATAATTACTTGTACCAAAATATTTTACCAATTATAAATCACAACAAATTGTATTTATAATAATTCATTCAAATTCAATTGTTTCCTTAAACAATAATTTCATCTGAGTAATGATACAATTCGATTACTCAGACCGTATCTCATTTAATCAAATTTCAATGAGATACGTAAATATTACTTCCAAAATCGTCCGTCAATTTTAAATAAATTAATTGACTCGTAACGTTATACAATCAATTAATTGATCAATTAAGAGTGTTGCCCTATAGGTATGACCTAGGGGATCAACTGATCACCACCGTCGCACGACAGTAATATCAAACTCTAGTCAGCCAATCATTACCGATATGTGTGGACCAGTTGACAGTAAAAATATTACTTCCCAATTGTATTCTTTATAATGAGACTTAAACATGTGATCATCATGATCAACAGTTGTGATCGCATTATTGTCGGAGGACACATATTCCAACATTAATGTCATAACATGGTGGTAATGCGGTGTAAGTGTATAAGTGAGATGGCGAGGTGTGATAAGAGGATGAGAACTAGAAGATTTTATTCGGTGACGGAGGTAATTGTGGCCGGAAAAATGTTGTCGGCGACGACTGAGGTGACGGACGCAGTTTATCTGGGTGAGAGATTGAAGAGTCATGTGAGCATAGTGTGGGGTTATGGGGAATATTGTACTGGGTTGGTGGTATTAACTACAGGAATGTTGGGCCTTTTTTTTATACGCAAGTAATTGGGCTTGAATCTACAGGTTTGACTTCAGTTCGTACAGTTCGCACAATAATTTGGTTCGCACGAGATCCCGATTATATATTTATATATATATATATATATATATATATATATATATATATATATATATATATATATATATATATATATATATATATATATATATAAAAAGAGAGAGAGAGCGATAGAGATAGAGATAGAAATAGGATCATATTAGTTTGGTTTTTTTGGTGAGTTACCCCTCTGAATCTGAGCCACTAATTTAATCTAAGATGGATGGATGAGATTAAATCTTGCTTAACTTATATATACTCACTTTTTTTTCAATCTCCCTCATTATTAGAAAAATTAATCTCTCTCCTCCTTTATCTAAAAAGTCAGAACAAAAAAAAAAAAACAAGGACGACGGCGACATCGTCTGAATGAAAAACCAAAAAAAATCAACAAATTGCTCATAAATTGCTAACTCCATCTTCATAATCCTCGTTCAAATTTGTCATCAATTAAGGAGATTTCGTTGTCTATTTCGCTTCATCTTCGTATGTCTCTTCAATTTCATTGTAGGTGAGTACTAATTTTGTTTTCTAGATCTGATTGGTTCGTTTTCATTATCGTTCTTATCTAATATCCTTTTTATTTTCGTTGATTCGTTGTATGTCCGTCTGCACTTATGTTTTGTTGTTAAATTGCTTGTTTTCTCATTTTTTCCCAATAATTTATAGGGTTTTGAGTTTGGTATGAGAATTCTAAACGATCTTGTGCATATTCATGTTGTTTGTAAGCTGTTTGATAAGTTTTTTTCTTATTCAATTGTGTTATTTTGTATCTTTGATAATTTTTAGGGTTATTGATTTAGATGTGTTACCACCACGAACTTTGTCTGCTGGTGTTAGTTATTGTATTGCTTTAACCGAGTTATTGTATTATTCAAACTCAGTTATTATATTTTGTAGTTATTTCTTGTTTATTGTGTTACTCTGTAAATAACAGTTATTGTATTACTTTAACCGAGTTATTGTATTATTCTAATTCAGTTATTGTATTTTCTAGTTGATTCTTGTTTGCTATATATGTTAGAATATATTCTGTTAATAATAGTTATTGTATTGCTTTAACCGAGTTATTCTATTATTCAAACTTAGTTGTTATATTGTTTTAACTTACTTATTTCAAATTAGAGTTGTTGTAAGATGATTCCTTCTAATATAATTTGTTTAAGTTGGTTATAGTAATATTACACATCAATTATTGTATTGTTTTAACTCAGTTATTTCAATTTGGAGTTATTGTTGTGGTCTTATATAATTTGCTTAGAGTTGCATAATTATTTATAACTTACCTCCTTTTTTTGCTTTTAGATCTTTCAGTGAGCTTTGTTTTCT
Source organism: Silene latifolia (assembly GCF_048544455.1). NCBI lineage: Eukaryota > Viridiplantae > Streptophyta > Magnoliopsida > Caryophyllales > Caryophyllaceae > Silene > Silene latifolia. Next base: position 71,645,749 of record NC_133529.1, on the reverse strand, counting down.
GCGGATTCAGCCCTCATCAATAGGCAAAATATGGTTCTCTCCGGGAAGAAATACTGGCGGAAAAATGGTGAAAACAACGACAAGACGCGATTTTCGTTGGAAGAAATACCTTTAGATGTAGTATCGGAGATAAATATATGTAGTATTTGTGATGTTACCACTGTTAGATGTATTATTTGAAACGCTTAGATGTAATGATAATGATGTTTAGATATAATTTGTTGGAGATGTTTAAATGTAATGGGTTGGAAAGTTATATAATGAAAGTAAGTGATTTTTTTAACCTTGTTATATATTATTATTTCATTTTTCTGATTTTGCTATTGCATTAACCAATCTCAATTATTGATTGAATGAAAATAACTAGTTATTAAATTAAACAACATGAAAACAAACACAAGAGAGAAATTTGATTATATTTGAGTTTCATCTCAATACAATAACACGATTTACTCATTACAATAACCGAGTTTCTGCATTACAATAATTACAAATACCAAAGTTTTACATTGCAATAACTGAGTTTCTACATTACAATAATTGAGTTTCTAAATTGGAATAACTACAAATATCAGAGTTTCTACATTACAATAATTGAGTTTCTCTACATTACAATAACAAAGTTAATCAATTAAACAAGATGAAAGCTAACAAAAAATGGCCACGTATATACATCAATTTTTTCATTGAACGTCAATTATTCCTGTATATCGTGACTCAACCTGCAAATCACCAAAAAGCAGAATATTACTTACCATAACATCCAAGAAGTAACTACGAGATACAATATCTGAGTTTTAATAATAGAATAACTGGGTTTAAGTAATACAATAATCGAGATGTAATGTTACAACAACTAACGATTGAACAAGAAATTTGAATATATTTGAGTTTCATCTCAATACAATAACACAATTTATTCATTATAATAACTGAGTTTCTACATTACAATAACTACAAATATCAGTGTTTCTACACCACAATAACTGAGTTTGTACATTACAATAACCGCGTTTCTGCATTTAAATAACTATTAAATAACCACGTTTTTTCATTACAATAATTGAGTTTCTAAATTCAACTAGACATTTTAACAAACTGTTGGTGTGCTAATCTAGGTTACCAACAAATTTTCAACATTATGATAATAAATCATCAATCAAATGTCAACGGTATGATAAACAAGCATACTAACGGAGTAGAAATTGAAATAACTCGCAAAATAACATATATATTACGTTCGTTATTCTATTATACAACACCAGTTATTCTATTATACTACGTCAGTTAATGTATTATACGTCACCAGTTATTCTATACATTACTTCAGTTATTTCATTAAACGCCGCCAATTACATGTGTTCATCGTTGCTTAAACTGTTTCAGATCACAAAAAAAAACGAAGTCTAATTAAAATTTTCAGTAATAAACAATTTTTTTGTTAAATTTGTTGTTTCCAAATATTATTAATCACGAAATTGAAAAAATTTATGCTTACCTTCATTTCGTAGTCTTACGTTAGGGTTTCCCCATATTTTGGGCTAAAATTGATTAATATTGCTTGATTCAATCGAAATAATCAAAGATAATCAACAAGTTTCTGTTATTGAGTTGAATTATTCAGTTTTTGTGAAAAATTGATTGAACTTTGAGATGAGTTTGAAGAATTGATTGAAAATGGAAGAAAATAGGGGAAGCAGGAAGAAAAAATGGAAGAGAGAGAAAGTAAACATACAAAGTGAAATGAGAGGTTAGATGACGCATGTTTTTGATAGCAAATCTCAGCCCTTGATCTTGTTATATCCAATGGTATATAAATGCGGGGGTAACTCACGAAAAGTGGCAAACTCACCGTATCTTGCCTCTCTCTCTCTCTCTCTCTCTATATATATATATATATATATATATATATATATATATATATATATATATATATATGTTGGAATATGTGTCCTCCGACAATAATGCGATCACATCATTGATCATGATGAATGATGATCACATGTTTAAATCTCATTATAAAGAGTACAATTGGGAAGTAATATTTTTCACAACTCGGTCAACATATATCGGTAATGGTTGGTGACTAGAGTTTGACATTATTTATCGTGCGACGGTGGTGATCCGTTGATCCCCTAGGTCATACCTATAGGGCAACACTCTTAATTGATCATTTAATTAATCGTATAATGTTACGAGTTAATTAAATTACTTGAAAATTGACGGACGATTTTGGAAGTAAAATTTACGTATCATATTGAAATGTGATTAAATGAGATACGGTCTAAGTAATTGAATCGTATCATTACTCGGATGAAATTATTGTTTACAGAAACAATTGAAATTGAATGAATTATTATAAATACAAACTGTTGTGATTTATAAATTGGTAAAATATTTTGGCACAAGTAATTATGAATTACTAAGTCGATTTTTGTATATGACGTATTTTATTAATACGTTGATTTTTAATGTGTTAAAAATACATAACAAATTTATGTTACATATGACATGTGACATATTGACAAAATTGACAAAAATAAAATGGGTACCATTTTATGGAGGTGCCGAAATAAGGGAGTGGTTTAGGCTAATATTGTGTTTGATTAAGTTAATGGAAAACACAATGATTACCTACTATTTAGCCATGCAACCCTATTGTTTATTGTTAAGAGCAACAATTGCATGCATTGGCTCCCACCTATCCACCCCTCCACCCGGTTTTTGAGATGAGAAAACCATTATGGTTTTTCATCTTATTTACCTAATAACACACGAAAATATTAAGTGTATTATTCATTCTTTTACTCATCCAAAAATTAGAATTCTAGAGAGATAAAAAGCTCTCTTGTTCTTCCTCCCATAAACCGAAAATATTAAGTGTATTATAATATTTTTGGGTCATTTTTCTACTAGATTAATATTGTACTAGTTCTTATAATATTAATTTTAATTAAGAGAAAGCCTTGGGTATTAAGCTTAGGGAGAGATCCTACACTTGGATCTTAGTTCTTCCATTAAAGGAAAGCACAAGAACAAGAGAGAAAGGTGATCTCTCTTGTGCCCATAAAACCGAAACATCCAATGTAAGATCATGATTTCTCCTCTATTTTGCTCATTTGTTTGCATGCATAAAATTCATCTTTAATTTTATGACAAATTAAATTAAGACATATATGAATATGTAAGTATATAGATCTACTTTTCCCTCAATCGGTATCAAGAGCCATGGTTGTTTGCATGCAAATCGGTTAAAAGTTTTTCCGAGTTATAAAGATTAACATATAAAACTTGTAAAATTTGTGTTATTATGATATATCACGAAATTAATTCATGCATGTTAAAATTTCTGGTCCTAAAATGTTTTAGGATATTTTGGTTATATTTACGGATTTTTATTGTTCATATTATACAATAATGGCATTTAAATATGATTTTATGAGTAAAAATGTCATTTTCGGTCTAAAATTAGCTATACTTCGAATTTTCCAGTGATTTTTGGATATGTTGTCACATATATTATTTTGAGATAACCTGTAAATTTTCATAATTTTTGGACTTGTTATGCTCGAAAAATGGATTTTTCATTATTAAATTCGGATTTAGGTGAAAAATAGGTTAATATGAGTTAAATTTCGAATCTGGTCATAGAAATTTAATATGTTGTCACATGCAATTTTACAAGATGTGTGTAAAATAATGGGCTATAGTGAAGTCTTTTTGCATGATTTATGGATTTTTGAAGAAAAATAGCATAAATAGTGACATTATTAGTGAAAAATTAATAAAACATAATCTATGACTAAGGAAAAACGTCTAATGTTGCATTTTATTATCTTTTTCAGATATAAAAATGAAAAGTTGATGAATAAAATTTTTCTCATGTTTTTATGATTATTTTATTAAAAACCGATAAACCGCAACATTGTTTTTCCGGAAAAATATCGAAATTTTTAACCTAAGTTTTTGAACATTATGAGTGTCATGGTATTTTTCCAGAATGTTCATGAGTTTAAATTTCAAATTTCAAATTTATTTGAAATTTTGTGATTTATTTGAAGTTTATAGCTCATTTTTGTAATTTTAGTCCATTAATGAACAATTTTATAAATATGAGTTAATTATGGTCAAATAATTAGTGAAGACTAAATTTTGAGTCCTAAGAGGTTAGGGTAATTAACTTATGCATAAATATGAATTTATGTATTTTTGTGATTGTAAAATGTTGAAATCACGCAAATCCGTAAAAACCGAGTAGTATACGATATTGGCTAATTAAAGGCGATTTAGCATAAAATTGAGCATGTTCATACATATTATAATGCTGCATTTTATTTATGATTGTCATAATTTTAATTTATGTAATTTTTGAATTATGTAATTTTACTTAGTATGGCCTTAGATTTTAATTGATATTTCCCGAAATGTATGGGAATATCGATTCGGTTGTAATTTTATTGTGATCTCGTATCACCGTTTTGTAATTTAATAGATTTATTTTATTTTAGTTACAAATGTATAATAGGAAATTATGTAATTTATTATGTAATTTTATTCATTCCGGAGTTCCCAAAGACGGATTTCTTCAAGAATGGCGATACATAAAGACGGTGTTACCTCGAGATGCGTGCCACAACCGAAGTTCAAGGGACCAATGGAGTTGGTTTCCGAATATGTAATAGTTAAATAGTTTTTCTATTTTAGGAAAGGCCATACTAGGATTTATTTATTTTTATGCTTGCATTTTATTTTATGTCGCATGCATCGCTAAATCGCCATAACTAAAACATGCATCCTCATTTTATCGAGTTTATCGACCGTGTCAATTAAAATTATCGTAGTTCACCGCTTTAGTTCACTTAAAACGTGATAGATAATAAATTGACATGACCTCTCGCTAAAACAATCAATTGAGACATAGCCTTACCAAATAGTAGAAACCATGAAAACCTATTTCGCGAGGGAGTGCACTCGGCCCTACCGGGGTACAAACCTTGTTACGTAGGGGAAGTGGGTGATGAATGTTAATCCACCGAATTCATGTCGATAAGGGATGAATCGGCCCTACCGTGCCCAAGTTGATATGGATTTGGATCATGGACACATTTATTCGAAATTTGGATTGAACTCAACAAAAGTTTTTGATAAGGGATGTATCGGCCCTACCGTGCCCTTGTCAAATGTGTTTTGGGCTAAAGATAATTGTTAATGTAATATTATCGACCAAGAGTTCTAAAAGTAGAATCGATTAAACGTTAATCCACCGAGTTATATTGATAAAGGATGAATCGACCCTACCGTGCCTAAGTCGATATGAATTTGGGTCTTGGAATCATTTATCTAGTTGCGTAGAGGTCACTAGAAAAATGCATAAAACTTGTTTAAATCATACATTTTTACGAGTATTATTGTTAAAACGACATTTGTTTTACTCCTTATATTTTGTTTTGTAGACCACTTCTTTTTCTCATAACAAATGGCAACACCAACTCCAAACGCCACACCTCTCGCTAGTTCATCATGGCTCCGATCCTTTATGGATCGATGTAAACTTTAAAAGAATGGGTCAAATTTCTCCGATTGGGATGCCCAACTCAAATTAGCCGCCCAAGGTGACGACAAGCTTCGTTACCTTACCGAGGCCTCTCCACCCGAACCTACTACAAGGTCGACCGCCGCCACTAGGGAAGCATATGAGGCTTACCAAAAGGAGTCCGCCGCAATGAAAAATGTCTTGATATTTGCGATGGAGGCGGACCTCCAAAGGAGAGCCTTTAAAATGGGCAATGCTAATGAGATTTACTCCAAGCTTGTGACAATGTTTTCACAAACTCCGTGGATCGTCCAATATGAGGCGGCCGCGGCATTCTTTGATCTCGACTTCAAAGAGGGCCAAAAGGTTAGCCCTCATGTGCTCAAACTTATGGAGCTTGTCGAGACCTTGAAAATTCAAAAGGTTGAAATCCCCAAAGAACTCATTGTAGATAGGATTCTACACTCCTTGTCCAAAGTCAAAGCATATGTTCAATTCCGGGTGAATTTTAACATGCAAGACAAGGATGTGTCTCTTGAGGAGTTGCACAAGTTACTTGTGCAAGCCGAGAGGGACATGGGGTTAAATGTGAACCCACCAAAAGATGTGCTTAACATAAGCACTAAAAGTAAGGGGAAGTTCAAGAAGAATGGGAGGAAGGGTAAAAAGCAAGCTCCCACATTCACCAAAGCTAAGACTTGTGAAGCTAGCACTTCAAAGATCAAGAAGGGTCCTCTTGATAAATGCCATTATTGTAATGGTATGGGACATTGGAAAAGAAATTGTTCCAAATACCTTGGTGATATTAAGGCTGGAAAGATTACTCCAGTAGGTAAATGACTATCCTTCTTTTATGTTTCTAATTCAACTATGGTATTATGATGCAAAGTTGTGATAATGTATCTCCCTTTTTATTGTAAATAGGTCCTCCACCAAGTAAAGACAAGGGAAAGGAAAAGCAAGCATGAGAAACCATCAAGAAGCTAGGGATAGCTTTCATGGAGCTTTGCTTTTCATTATCTTATTTTAAATTATGTTTTGAATTTTAGAACCTTAAGTTCCGTGTTCGACATGGAAATGTATTTTGGATAATGGGTTGTATTTTGGATAATGGTGACTTGGTTTGCAACCCAAGTCACCCGTTTTATCATTTTATCCTTTTGTTCTAAAATTCATGTTTAAATGCTTGCTCTTAGAAACATAAGATTATTCACTTAAAGTGATCTAATAGACAAATATAATGACGGGTTTCATTATATGTCCACATGCTTAAGGCTTGTGTATGATCATTTATAAAGCAATTTTGAGTCTATGAACTCTCTTAAAGGTATGTCAATCACCAAGTACACATATGAAATCTAAAACTATTAGTCAACCTATGAGGTAGTTCTCCTTATACTTCAAATCATTATTTGTGTCTCATATGCTATCTTTGAATCTATAGTGTATTTATTCTAAAGATAGAGTGGGAGAAAAATGAGGACACAACAACACACAAGGCAAGATAAAATTGTGTACTTGTGTAAATGAAGATCTACGCAAGAGAGAATGATTTGAATGAAGGTATATCTATTTACATAGTATACCGAATAGATAAGATCTATGGTCTCAAGTTAGTTCTATATGACTAAAGAGACCAAGTGAAGTAATCATAAGAGTATATTCTCAAGATAACTACACGAGGAGACTAAAAGAAAGTTTTGGAAGAAAAATGACTAATGTAAAGTCTTAACGAGTTTTTGACTAAGGTTATGAAAATTTTGACCAATAGTTTCAACCTTGAGACTTACTTAAGAGCCTATATGAATCATAGTAACATACTAGTTATGATCGAGTTGCAAAGATTGATATACCGATATCTTCAATGACCAAGTTTTAATCACGCAAATGTCATTGCTTAACCTCATTATGAAATGGTTAAACCTTCTTCCGAAAGGGTATTTCGAAGGACGTATTCTAGATATTATTTATATTTAAATAATGACATCGCTACAAATCATTATGATATGTGAGAGTTAGAGATTAAAATTTTTTTCATAAGGTTAAGAAAAGACCACTTCAAAATAGGTATTTTGAAAGGATATGATGGGAACATATATGGTTTTATCTTAATAACTTGGCAAGGCAATTTATATTTCAATTCTTGAAAAGTTTCGATTGAGAAGTCAATTTTGAAATATGTAGAATTGAGTGGGAGTTAAGAAATTATCATGTGAAGACATGAAATTTAGTGGGAGCTATCATCCTTTGAATGTTTACAACTCACCACTCATTGAAGAATGACAAGCTAATACCTTCCTTCATAAAATAAGTTCTTTGAGTTTTCAATTCTGGATGAAAATGGACTATGATGAATCCAATTACATCAAGGGATGTTGGATTAGTATTAGGAGATACGCATCGAATCAACAGAAACATAGGTTGTTCATCTAAATGAAATGGAATTGCCATTAGCAGTCATGGTCGTTCCTGGAACCTAAATATAGTTGATATCATGATTATTAGTAACTAATGTTTCCGCCATTAGAATAATCATGCACATGTCCAATAGTGAATCATATGCATAAGAGCATGGTGATTCATTGGTAAGCCACAATAGAAACGTCATGAATTCTCGAGTAGAATCCGATGAGCGATTTCGGTGTTTGACGGAATGCTCTATTGTGTGTCAAGAGGTTGCACATATTATAGAAAATCCGAGCACATGCAAGGATTTATGAAAATCCTTAACCCTTCAAGCTAGAAAGAAAAATGGGAAGTTTTGGAAAGATACTTAGTTAGAGAATAAGAAGTTACTCAAAACTAATCTTTCCTTATATGCTAGGACTTGTGAGAAGTGCTAGGTCAATTATCTTGACAAATTGTTGCAAGATTCTACAAAATATATACCTAGTGCATTGTGTGTGGATGGAGTACTTGATCAGTACAAGTTATATCATTCATCAAAAATTCGTTCGTTATGTGATAATCGATAAGAAAGTTCTTTCAAGTTAAAGAACCAAAACCAAGGTCGGGAACCTTGATGTGTACTTGGTAAGATTCATGCTATGAGAGAGAACATGAATGTAAAGGAAATTTCAAGTGTAAGAAGTTTGAACACATGGACACATGGCATGTTAAACTTCTATTGCCATCAATAAGTGTTTACACTTACGATATACATCACAAGGTTGTAATATGATATTGACTACCCGAGTGTGATGTCGACATTTGTCGTTTGAGTTATTATTAACTCACCTTGTACATTGTTATATCCAAACGGGTTGTGGAGACAATTGAACCCCGTTAAAGTGAACACGGATTAACATTGTATTTGCCCATAGTTACTTGTATGAGGTGACGTCTCGAAGTGACTAGAGTGTGATGCGATTGATGGCAAGTTCAAGTGCCATAGAGTCATGTGAGATGACTAGTCGATCACATAGGCAGACTGTTAGGAACATTTTGTCGGGCCTAATGACCGCTTATAGAGTTCTGGCAAATTTATATAGCATGGTCGTGGCGAGAGCTACTATAGTATTCAAATGAGTCGATTCTTTTGACTAAAGACTATTCGCCTAAGATGGCACAGTTTCAGATTAACTTTGATTTATGTTACTACGACCTTCGTAAATGGGGTCAAATGGTCATATTTTGGGTTATGATGGCTGTGGCTAGTCGAAGGGAATGAGTGCGATATGAATTGTCCACCCCTAGTCAGGGTCATAACAATATCTCAGGGCCACTCGAGGAGTAATGAACTGGAAATGCGTGGCCACGCTCGGAAAGTATCTATGATAGATAAATCCGGTCAATCAGTTATTCTCCAGATCGAGGAAACCACTCTCGATATGATCACTTGCAAGTACGACCTGAAAGACACCTTGCATTGAGTGGGAGATAGTAATAGGACAAGAGAATTGGTGACGCACACTTGTCGAGGACAAGTGGGAGATTGTTGGAATATGTGTCCTCCGACAATAATGCGATCACGACTGTTGATCATGATGATCACATGTTTAAATCTCATTATAAAGAGTACAATTGGGAAGTAATATTTTTTGTCAACCGGTCAACATATATCGGTAATGGTTGGTGACTAGAGTTTGACATTACTTGTCGTGCGGCGGTGGTGATCATTGATCCCCTAGGTCATACCTATAGGGCAACACTCTTAATTGATCATTTAATTAATCGTATAATGTTACGAGTTAATTAAATTACTTGAAAATTGACGGACGATTTTGGAAGTAAAATTTACGTATCATATTGAAATGTGATTAAATGAGATACGGTCTGAGTAATTGAATCGTATCATTACTCGGATGAAATTATTGTTTACGGAAACAATTGAAATTGAATGAATTATTATAAATACAAACTATTGTGATTTATAAATTGGTAAAATATTTTGGCACAAGTAATTATGAATTACTAAGTCGATTTTTGTATATGACGTATTTTATTAATACGTTGATTTTTAATGTGTTAAAAATACATAACAAATTTATGTAACATATGACATGTGACATATTGACAAAAATAAAATGGGTACCATTTTATGGAGGTGCCGAAATAAGGGAGTGGTTTAGGCTAATATTGTGTTTGATTAAGTTAATGGAAAACACAATGATTACCTACTATTTAGCCATGCAACCCTATTGTTTATTGTTAAGAGCAACAATTGCATGCATTGGCTCCCTCCTATCCTCCCCTCCACCCGGTTTTTGAGATGAGAAAACCATTATGGTTTTTCATCTTATTTACCTAATAACACACGAAAATATTAAGTGTATTATTCATTCTTTTACTCATCCAAAAATTTGAATTCTAGAGAGATAAAAAGCTCTCTTCTTCTTCCTCCCATAAACCGAAAATATTAAGTGTATTATAATATTTTTGGGTCATTTTTCTATTAGATTAATATTGTACTAGTTCTTATAATATTAATTTTAATTAAGAGAAAGCCTTGGGTATTAAGCTTAGGGAGAGATCCTACACTTGGATCTTAGTTCTTCCATTAAAGGAAAGCACAAGAACAAGAGAGAAAGGTGATCTCTCTTGTGCCCATAAAACCGAAACATCCAATGTAAGATCATGATTTCTCCTCTATTTTGCTCATTTGTTTGCATGCATAAAATCCATCTTTAATTTTATGACAAATTAAATTAAGACATATATGAATATGTAAGTATATAGATCTACTTTTCCCTCAATATATATATATATATATATATATATATATAGAGAGAGAGAGAGAGAGAGAGAGAGAGAGAGAGAGCAAAGTATCCTAAGTCCTTCATATGCCTTTGAGTCCATGAGTCCTTTCCACAACCCTTGGATCATGCATGGTGGAAGGTTGAGATTGAAATGAAGAAATACACTTAACGCTAATTAATTCACTTCTCTCTCTAGTTTTAGTAATGCATTCACTAATTCATTATCATACACAATTAACACCACCTTTTGTCTTATACTTCAAAGTTTATGAAAATTTTGTTAACATTTTTCCTGTTTCGGTTTTTTTCGTTTTATTTTTCGAGACAAGTTTTCGACATTTTAGGATTTTACGAGTGTAATTCTAACAGCAAAAAGTGTAATTTTAAGGAATGTTTACGAGAATTTTGCGTTTTACAAGTTTAACTTCGGTCTTTTTCGAGTGATTTTGACGAATAATATTTTGAATTTTTATAATTTTATTACAAGTTATTGTAATTTTAGCATTTTACGAGTGTTATTTTAACGACAAAAAGTGTTATTTTAGTCCAGATAAGTGTAATTCAGTCCAATGAGATTGTTATTTTAGTAAGGAGAATGTAATTTTAGTCCAGAAATGTGTAATTTTAGTCCAAGAAAGTATAATTTCAGTCCATTGAGAGTGTAACATTAGTCCAATGAGAATATGAGAATATGACCAAGTCCATTGAGAGTGTAACATTAGTCCAATAGAAGTAAGTGTAATTCTAGCAGAAAAAGTGTAATTTTGGCCGAAAAAAAAGTTATTCTAGCAGAAAAAAGTATAATTTTAACAGAAAAAAATTTAATTTTAATGGAGAAAAGTGTAATTTTAACAGAAAAAAGTGTAATTCTAACAACAAAAAGTGTAATTTTAACAGAAAAAAGTGCAATTTTAACAGAAAAAGGTGTAATTTTAATGGAGAAAAGTGTAATTTTAACAGAAGAAAATGTAATTTTAACAGAAAAAAGTGTAATTTTAATAGAAAAAAGTGTAATTTTAATAAAGAAAAGTGTAACTTTAATAATAGAGAAAAATGTAACTTTAATAGAAAGAGTGTAACATTAATAGAAAAAAGTGTAATTTTAATAAAAAAAAAAGAGTGTAATTTTAATGAAAAAAGTGTAATACCTTAAAAATTAAATATATCTAAGATTAAAATCAATAAATAATCTTAGATCTATTTAGTAGATCTAAAACTAAAATAAAAATATCTCACAAAAAATGTATTTTTAATAGATAAAAGTGTAATTTTAATGGAGAAAAGTGTAATTTTAATAATAGAGAAAAATGTAACTTTAATAAAAAAAAAGTGTAATTTTAATAGAAAAAAGTGTAATTTGAAAAAAAAAAGTATAAAAATGAGATCTCACAAAATATAAATAAGATCTAAGAAAAAAATATAAAGGAAATTTGAAACAAAACATACGACCTTTTGAAATTTATTAAAATTACATTTTTCTCTATTAAAATTAAACTTTTTTCTATTAAAGTTAGACTTATTAAGATTACATTTTTGAAACTTTAATAAGTGTAACCTTTTGAAACAACAACCTTTTGAAATCTAAAACTTATTAAACAATAAACCCACAAAAAACAATAACCTTAACCTTTTGAAATAAAATCTGAAAAAAATGAAAAACAAAAAAAAAATTTGACTTTTTTCAAAACTAAATCAACAAAAAAAAAGATGAGGAGGGAGCACAACACCACTACCAACACTTCCTATGCACCACACCACCACCAACCGACCACCACAACAACACTACCGTCGATAACTTTTGAAATGAAATCTGAAAAAATGAAAAAAAAAAATAATTTGACTTTTTTCAAAACTAAATCTAAAAAAAAAAAGATGAGGAGGGAGCACAACACCACCACCAACACTTCCTATGCACCACACCACCAACCGACCACCACAATAACATTACCGTCGCCGCCATAATTAAAAAAAAAAAACTTGCAGATCTGAAAAAAAAGAAGAAAAAAAAGTGGAAGAAGGAGGTGGCGGCAATGAGCGTCAAGGAGGGAGGAGGGAGACGGCGAGAAAGGAGGGAGTCGAGGTCGGGGTGGAGGTGCTTGTGTGGCTATTGTGTTGGCGGAGGTGCGCGGCAATGGTGGTGGTTTGAGGCCCGAAAACCAAAAAAAAAGTCAAGCAAACAAGTTACAGATCTGGAAAAAAAAGAAAAAAAAAGAAGTGGAAGAAGGAGATGCAGTAGTGGGCGTGAAGGAGGAAGGCGGCGAGAAAGGGGGGGGGGGGGAATCGAGGTCGGGGTGGAGGTGGTTGTGGTGGCGGAGGTGCGCGGTGGAGGATGCGGTAATGGTGGTGGGGTGTCGTGTGGGAGGTGGTGGCGGTCGTGGGGTATCGTGGTGGTAGGGTGGGTAGTGGCGAAGGTGGTCAGGTGGGTGGTGGTGGTGGGTGAGGAAGATGAGTGATTTATTTTTTGGGGAGTTTTTTTGATTTTTTGGGGGTTTTAGAGAGATGAGGGTAATGTAGTTGTGTGAATGAGAGATAAGTGAATGGAAAAATTAATCTTATATAGTGAATTAGGAGTTTGATTAATGAGGATTAGTAAGGGTAGTGAGAGAATGGGTTTAATTAGCTTTAATCCTCTTTTTTCTTGTGTAAATCTCAGCTTTCCATCTTCCTTATCCAATGGCTCTAAGAAGGACTTATGGACTCAAAGGAAAAAGGAGGACTCACAAGATCCTAATACTATATATATATATATATATATATATATATATATATATATATATATATATATATATATATATATATATATATATATATATATATATATATATATATATATATATATATATATATATATATATATATACTCCCTCCATACCACACCATTGGAAACATTGACTTTTTGACACTTGTCGAGACACGTTTTGCAACGTGAATATCTTTTGTTACATATTATTAAAAATTATAAAAATTTGATATTCTTATAGCATTCATGACGATAAATCAAACAAGATCTCACATGACTATATTTTGTCTTATATATTATGAATAATATCGAAGATTCCCTACGACCATGAATAGTGCCAAGATTCTCAATGTTACCATTGGTGTGGTATGGAGGGAGTATATGATTAAGGTGGAATTGAGTGGTATGAGGCATGCTTTTGTGTTTCTTGTTTGGCTTTTGATTAGTTAGTAACTTGTGGAGTAAGAGATGTTAGTTAGTAACATGTGAAACCGAATAGTTATGTTGTTCGATTATAGAGGAGCTGTCTTTAAACTGTTATAACTTGAGATGCATATATTATATTGATATGATTCCACTTGGAGGTGATAGTTTGCTCTCTTAATATTCTAACGATAGGTCACACGCTCAAAATGACCAAGAAACGAGTGAGATACGACACTTTTACGAAAATTGGATAGTGTTGAGAACTGCGTAGGGTACTCGATCGAGTACACCTCTTTGTACTCTACCGAGTACCCCGTACTCGATCGAGTAGTCCTGGTAATTTATTATGCGTGCTTCTGATCTTCACCTACTCGATCGAGTAGGATGTACTCGATCTAGTAATCCCTATTTTGGGTTATATGCTTATGTTTTGACCTCGTCGCATATCATATATATATATTAAAGATGCTCTTTTGCTTCTTCATGCATTTTTTTAAATATGTGTTGGTCCCGATGCATAAGTTAACAGATCTTATGATGTAAGAAGTAGCACCTTATGATGGGTATGAGTTTGGTGGAAAGGATATGGGTTATATGTGGTTTTGATGGATAGTGGAAAAGGAAGATTGATGAGCTTATCGAGGCAGGGGGGGCATGTTTTGTGAGATGTGGTGAGTGATATAATCGCGAGTTTCAGTAATGTAAAGGTAAGTGTATAATGGCAAGGGGTGATGTAAGTGTAAGGAACGTGAGAATGAAAAGATTGAAAGGAAGGATGTGAATAGTGGCAACTTGGGATGTGTGAGGATTTATGGAGGGAGATGGTTAGGATTGTGTTGGTTAAGGATATATGTGATAGAAGGTCGTTATAGAGGGATGGAAACGAATGGTGTATAGTGAGCTTAGATCAAGATAGGCCCCGATGTGTAGATAGTGGCCGAGTTTGGGAATTTGGATTATCAAGAGGTGAGCCTAGTGTGTAATTTCCTTGGGCAATTAATTGAAGAGTAAACGTTGATTGTGTGGAATGATTGGTGGCAAGTATGAGTGAGTGATGAGAGAGGATCCATGGTAAGAACGAGTGAGAAGGTACTGATATGAATTAAGGGAATTTGAGTTTTGGAGCAATATGAAGGTAGCCGGAGCACTAAAGAGTTATTTAATAGGAATAAGGAGTTGAATTGTTAATTGATTGTGTCGAGTGTAAAGGGAAAATATTGAGGGGAGTAAACTGAGAAAATGTTGACTGGAGTTATGCGATATGGAAGTAAGCAATCGTCGAGATGTATGATATTATCATGAGGGTGTGAGTTAATGGTTATATAGGAATTTCACGACGACATGTTAGTCATGAGTTTCGAGGATTTATGGGGAGTAAAAGGGTGGTAGAATATTTGCACAATATGAGATTTTGGTGGTAAGTTGGGTGATGATACAATTAAGGACATAATTAGAATGACTGCTAAGGTAAATTTTGTTGACGAATTTGTTGTTGTTAATTGGGATGTTAACTGAAATAGAAGTGAACTGTTATGTTTAGAGGTGAGTGTAAGAGTATTTATATACGAAAGATGGTGGTGTCGTGATGTTATCGCTAGTAGTTAAGGATGACGTTAAATAGAGAAGATAGCCGTCCTAGAGAGGTTGATTTTGTGGAGGCCAGATTGGTATATATGGTTGTGAGGGAGTATAAGATGTGGATATAAGAAGCGTTTGCTAGTAGTGAGTATTAATGGTATGGTTACATTTGTCAGGAGGTGATAGTTACGCGAGTGGGGGAATGTGTAATGAGGGGCATATGAGTTAAGCTCGGGCGAGAGGTGACCTTTATCAGGTGGTAACTTATGTGATCATGATTTGCTAGCTAGATTCGATTATGGGTCTATGATGTGTGTAAGTGTTTGTTTGAGGTTCTGACCTCACGAGTAGTGGTATAGTGTAAAAGTCATAAAGATGTTATCTGAGTATTCCATATTATATGTTGTCTATGGTAACCTAATAGGACGGTATTCAGAAAGGGGAATGGTGGTTAGAGGAGTCATGTGATTATTGTAGTGTCGAGAGTCTGGTTTTGTGGTAGTTTGGTTGTTGTGTTCCGGGTGCGATCCAGGCACAATACTCCGTGTTACGATGCGGGTACATTCGCGCTGCGGTGCGGCTGTTGGTGGCGGTGTTGCGATGCCGTCATCGGTTGTGGTGGAGTAGGCGGGATGCTTATGAGACAAGTTTTCGAAAGTGTATACCAGTTATATATATTGTTGTTTTGTTTACTGCTGTTTCCTATGAGTGTCGGTTTGGCCATATAGACTGTTGTTTTTTTATTGATGTTTCTTACCAGTTTCGTCTTAGGAGTGAGGGTAAAGTATGATATGGAAGAGAGTTGCGTATGTTTCCGTTGTTGTCATGGTATAGTGATATTCTGTTAATGTGACACAGTGGTGAGAGGTTGTTGGAGTACTTTTGCTCTTGTTTTAGAGGAGGCATTGGTTGACATAGTAGTGGCAAGTGATCTGTGGAACATGTGTTGTACTGAACTGGAAACTAAAGGTGGTTTATAACTTTTATCGGGACATTAGGTACGGAGTGTTGGGACTTAGTATTATGTTAAGTCATGGGTGAGTTTTGCAGCAATAAAAAGGAGAACTGGAGGATTTAGCGTGAGTGTGTATAACAATTGTGGATCGTGAGTTATGATTGTGGAGATAAGTGCATGTATAAAGAAGTATGTCATATTGCGGTAATGTTGAAGAGTTGGAGTAGTGGTTATGCTGAGAATTTTATGGTATAGGTTAGATGGAGTGCAGAATAATTGGAGGCAAGAGAGCTATTAGAGAGAGAGAGCCTTGGATATGAGAGAGAGCTATTAGTAGGTTACGAGGACGTAACATTTATCTTAAGAGGAGTAGGATGCGACAAAGAGAGTTTGATGGTTGTGTATGTTGTAGTATATTTGGAAGTCTAAGTCTTGGTGCAGAATAAAGGATGAAATTATGCTGTGGTTGATTTTATTAAAGGTAATAACAGTGCTTGTAGTGGTATGTTGATTATGGGTGTGAGTAAACTTCGATAGTATTGACAGTTTGGGTGATGATGTTTAGGAGTATGAGTAAACTTCGAGGACGACGTTTTTTTTAAGGGTGGTAGAATGTAACATTCCGTTTGGTGGATAATATGTTAGTGAGACGGAGTTAGCGGCATTTATGGAGGTAGTATTATATAGTTAGTGTCGAGAGCTATGCTATAGTTAATACGATATCGGGAGACGCGTTGTGGAGATAGGCATAGTTGGTGGAGTTAGTGTTAGGTGTACATGTTTTATAGGTTGGGTTTGAACTTCGGGGATGAAGTTCATTTTTTAAGGAGGGAAGACTGTAATACCTCAGATATTTTGGCTATTGGGTACTCAATCGAGTAGGACTTATTCTGTCGAGTAAGTTAGTTTTGCATTCTGGAGTACATTCTGCCAGATGGGTACTCGATCGAGTAGGGGCAACTCGATCGAGTAGAGGGTACTCGATCGAGTACGTTAGTTACTCGATCAAGTAAGTCGCGTTTTACGGGTTTCTAGCCGGGCTTGATATTAACGCGTGAAGAGCTATATAAAGTTATTCGACTGTTCCTTTTTAACTTTTACTCTTATTCTCAAGCTTTTCACAAAAGAAAACAATGACGCTCTTTCTTTTCACTAATTGCTATCAAATCAAGGCTAGGGTTTATCGGATTTCTGAGTTCATCACACCGTTGTGATCGTCATCCTCTGGTTAAGATTCTTATATTGTTTTTATGTCGGATAATTAATATTGCTCTAACCCTAATTGGGTGATTTGGGGGTTTTGGGTAGAAATCGGTTTATGATGTGTAAATGTTGATTATCGTTGTAGGTGACGATGTGGTACTTTTGTACATTTGTGTGATTGGCTGCAGTTATAGCAGATTGCGAAAAGGTAGGGTTTCCCTACTCAGTTACTGTGTAAATGTGATAAGATGGTTGATTGGTTGATTGGCATGTTTGTTGTATCATTAATTGGTATTGGTATTATCTACTTTGGTATTGTGGTTAGTTTTGTTTGTCTGTGGTTCGCGAGGTGCACCCTCGGCTGAGTGGAGTCACTTGCGGGAGTGGCTTCATGCCCTTGATTTGCCCCTTGTGGTTCCCGGCGTAAGGGGGATGTGCACATTAATGGACATGGGTTATTCGCTCGATGGAGATGAGCGGGGCTTAGGTGGGAAAGGCTGCGGTCCCCCACTGGCGGTGTGGAATATCTGTTGTGATGGATATTCTGGCAGGGCTACACACTTTAGTGTGTAGTCAGATGTTTGGTGATGTGACGGAGTTGGAGGATTGTGATTGTGTAATTATCTGTTGTATGGGCTTATTTTGTTTATGCATTAACTGACCCCGTTTAAATGTTTTGAAAACTGTGGTGATCCATTCGGAGGTGGTGAGCAGTTATTTAGCAGGTATACTTGTGGATAACTCGTGGGTCTCAGCTGGGATGGGGTCTTCACGTAGTTTGATAGCTAGTCTTCCGCTGACAGTTGTTATAGTTTTGATATTTTGTTATGACAGTTGTACGTTTGGTTTTCGTTTATAAGTGTTGCGCACCTTAAACAGTTAAACTTTAAAGTATTTTTATTTATGGTCACTTTTGATATATTGTACCTCGGGCAACCGAGATGGTAGCATCTCCATATGTTAAGGTGGTCTTGGTAAGGCACCTTGGTGTATGGGGGTGTTACACGACGTAGTTGATGGAGCTTCATAAACTCTGGGCTTGTAACCACATTACGCAACGATTTGGATACAGATTTGAAGTGTAGAATGGTTTTAACAGGTACCCATGTTAAGATCTCCATGATTATCTCCTCTGGAATTATACTCATCGTGACATAAATAATACGGAGTAACTCATAAGACTACATGATCTGTTCATTAAGTTTCTGAAAAGAAAAAAAAGCATATTAGATAATAGATATATTTAGGTTTAACAATATACAATATCAAGGCGTAATATAATGAATGTAAAACATAAACATATATAGTAAGCTTGAGTTTAAGTACACAAAAAATACTAAAGCATAAATAAAGTACATGTTTATAATTCATAATTTCATATATATATATATATATATATATATATATATATATATATATATATATATATATATATATATATATATATAGAGAGAGAGAGAGAGAGAGAGAGAGAGAGAGATAGAGAGAGAGTCAATATCCGGTGAGAACCACTAAAATAATGAGAACCGTGAGAACCCTTATTAAATCTCCACCAATTTTTGTTTCAAAAGTTTAGATGAACCATTTAAACTTAATATAGTTGATTCAGACACATTTTTTTTATTATAAATAAACAAAATTTATCGATTTTATTAACAAAATATAAATTTAATGTACAAAAATACAATTAGTTATACTATAACGACTATAAATGTACGAAAATGAATACTATGTGCATGAAAATTGTTACGTGTATAAAAATGATTAGTAGGTGCATGAAAATAACTGGCTGGTTCGAAGGTTTAAAACTCGTCGTCAAAAGTTACCCAACCAAAACAATATTTATAACTTCACCAACTACTCTTAGTAAAGAGGTAAGTAAAGGTCGGATCCCAAGGGACGGGTACTGTGTAGGATTTTCAATTGTAAATGGTCGTGTCTTAGGGTGTCACAATTTGGAGTTGAGATAGGAGATCAATTAAAGCTAATCAACAATAAAAACAACGCAAGGTAGATAAAATGAAGGTGTAAACAATTGATTAAAAGCACTAGGGTATCATGGGTTCATAGGGGAATACATGGGAGTTGATCATACAAACATATTCTTAAATTATAAGCAAGCAATTATTGTTGTGATGGGATCGAGTTAGTATACATCTTACAATCCCTAAGAAGGTTTGGGTCCCGGAGCCGAATCGATTAGATTGTACAACACCTACAAGTCGACTTAATCCTTCCTATTCAACATTATGCATGGTCTAATGAGGCTCGAGTTGGTTTACGTCTTACAAGCCTCATTGAAAAGATAAGTGATGGGTAAAAAATGCAAGAATTCATAGGCTCGCATTTCATCAAACATAACATGTGCATAAGTTGAAATCACAACAAGTAAGCAAACAAATTATGTGAACATATTAGATTAAGCATAAATCATTCCCCATGTTGGTTTCCCCTAATTACCCATTAACCCTAGATAAGGAAACTACTCACTCATGATCAAGTTTAACATGCTAACAAGGTTGTCAATCACATTAACAAGGCAAAACATGATGAATGAATGAAAATGATTAACAATAATTAAAGCAAGGATTAAGAGAATTATACCTATGGAGATTCCAAAATAATAATGCAAAGAATAATAGAAGTACTTGATGATTGATGGAAGGTTGTCAATCTCCCAATAAACCCAAATGATCTTCTAATTACCCAAAATAAATGATGAACAATAGAGAGATTAAGGAAAGATTAAGTATTGAGATTTGTATTAAGACTAGATTAAGAGTTGATTACAAGATTAAGGAATGATTACTACTTGATTACAACTTGATCATAATCTAAGTAGTGCAAAGGGGTATTTATACTAAAGATTAGGTACAAAAATTAGCGTTACTAAGGGCTTAAATGACTATTAAGTCCTTAAGAAAAGTTGAGGAAATGCTTCTCTCCAAGGAGTTGAGCATCTTCGTTTTGCTAGTCTTGGAACGGGACGAGCGTCTTCAGCATAGGGACGGGTTCCCTGTAGTAAGATCCGAACGGATTGTCAGGGGAGACGCTCGGGTCATCTTACTTCAGGACGAGCGTCTTCAGCACGGGACGCTCGGATTGTGGTGGAGGGAGACGCTCGGATCATCTTTGATCCGCTCAGATCCCATGGCAGGCAGCTTTTCTTCTTTTTCTTCCTTCATAATCCGCGAGGATCAATTCGGGGATGCAAGGATCCTTTCGTCATTGCCCAATCTACTTCATTATCTACATAGGCCATCTAGTATTGTCTTTCCCTTGATGCTTGGTCATTAGGTGCGATCAATTTAGCTCCATTTTGCCATGTAAATGCAAGGTTTGTACTCCTCTCCTACTAAGGGAACAAAACTTCAAAGAATATGCAAAGTGGGAAACTAAAGATAGTAAATGACCCAATTATGCACTAAAAAGCATAGGAACGAGGTAGATTCGGGGACTTATCGTGTCAAATATGAGTCACATCAAACATCCCCAAACCGAACCTTTGCTCGTCCCGAGTAAAGAGGTGACAAAAACTAGGACCCTTGTTTAAACTAACCTACTAATATAGCTGATGTGAGACAATTAGCGGGTCTCACTCCGCCCCTTCAACTCATAACAAGACAACCATGAGGTAGGATGCCTTCTTGCAAGGCAAGGTGGGTCTTTCCAAAATGGCGACACATCCAATCACTAAGGCACATAAACAAGTAATGGATGCATCTAAAAAAACAAATAGGCACTTTCCTTATCTAAGTGGTGGAAATTATCTATAAGGGAAGCAATCTAAGGGTACACATTCGTTTATAGATACAAATTATTCAAGTTACTAAGCCTAGGAGGATACTAATAAATCACCTCCAAGTTGTGTCAAACTAGGGTACCTTTGTCCTCAATTGTTAGATTCTTTCGTCAAGAGTAGTCTCCCTATGGTGTTCGAAACATTGAAGGATCGAGGAATTCCCCTTCTTGCCTAAACAAGAAGAAGGGTCGTCCCCTCTCTACCATGCACAAAAGTGGATTTGATGGAAAAGGGATCGATAGTATTTGAGTTTCATGTGGGAGTTTGCTTTTGTTGTTGTCCCCCCCCCCCCCCCCCCCCCCCCCCCCCCCCCCCCCAATTTGTGGCATTTGACATTTGAGAACACTTTCTTTTTGCCATTTCTTTTGATGTTTGGCATTTCAATACTTGACAACTTTCAACTTTTGCATTTTCTTTTGAACATTTTCAAAGTCACCCCAATTAGTAATGAGGGTGCCTTATATTTGAAGCATAGGAGTTTTCATTTTTGTTACTCACTCCTCTTTTCTTTTGATGCAATTTGCAAACTTTTTGACTTTCATTTCAATTCTTAAACTCAAATTTGAACAAATTTTGTGGCCATTCCCTTTTTGATGATAAAATGTGGTAGAACATGGATGATGGTTGCATGGTTTCAAGGGTCACCTTGGAATAAACGGTAGCCAAGGAGTTATCACACCACAAGGTACTCTTGACTAGGCCTTAATCCATGGGTCAAAGGATACTAGCATGACACATACTAGGGTGTTTTACAAGTATTCTAACAAGCAAAGTCTCAAGAAGAAAAAGTATCTACAAGGGCCTATATACACTTGTCAAGTTTCCCAAATAGATGCTTTCACAAAATCATTTCCTAAATGCAACTATATGCCATGATGCAACTAACATTTATACAACCTAATGCATATGCTTCTACCAACTAGTATGCCATATAATCTAAATGTAATCCTATAATCACATTGTTTATACCGCATAAATCAAAATAAAGCCACATAATCATTAACATAAAGAGGAAAAAGGAGATTGGAAAGATCATACCATGCGGTCTTCAATATCCTCATGTCTCGGATGTGGCGTAGTTGATCAATGTGAAAAAGGATAAACAAACAAGCAAGCAAGCAGATGTGTACAATATATACAATACTAAACTATAAGGGAAATGAACATGTTTTTGTACTTTTTAAAATTTTTCAATTTTTATCATTTTTGTTTTATAAGTCATGTTAGAATTACCCATCCCCACACTAGTATGGGCATTGTCCTCAATGACCAATACGATAGGAAATTATGCAAACTATATGAAAATGCATGATTTATATACTAAATGCAAACTATATGATATATGAACAAAAGTGGATGCAAACTAAGTTATGCTATATGATGCATGAATTTTTTTGTTTGGTTGGAGAGCATAATTTAAATTAACTCCCAATGCGTATGCTTGAACTTCCTCAAACCAAGTGAGAGTGAGGGAGTTCATGCATAAAAGATGCTATGCATGCAACTAAACTTGTCATTTTGGATTTTTTTATGGTGGGAGCAATAAAAGACACCGCAATGAGACCGAGCTGGGAGTCCTCTATGTGGTGCTAGGACTCAATACTCATGGTCAAGAATAAATTAAAAATGTTATAAAGACAAAGCTAAAAGGAGGGGTAGGAAACTCACAATGAGTAGTGGTATCCTCCAAAAGTTTGTCTAATCCTCAATCATCGCTCATAGCGACATCACTACTATCTCCATCATCATCATCATCGTCCTCACTAGCATCATTATCATCATCTAGCTCCATAGACCCGGAGGCTTTACCATCATCACTTGAGCTTTCTTCTTCTTCCTCACTTCCCTCTTCTTCTTCACCTTCTTCTTCTTCTTCACCATTCTCAACAACAACCTCCTCATCACCCATGCTAGCATCCCTAGGAGCATTAGGAAAGAACACTTCCCTATCCGCCCAACTAGGCAAAGGACATGATGGGTCAAGGAGTCCTTGCCTAGCTAACTGTAGGAGGGACGTAAATTGAGCTCTATATGCATTGACTCGGTCTTCATAGGCTTGCTTGTGCATGTGTTGCATTAATAGAGTCAAGTAGTCGTTACCCACCTCAACATTTTCGGGTTGGAATTTTTGGTAGGTGAACGGGTAGGGTGGAGTGACAATAGAGGAGGATTAGGATTCGGCAATGTCCTCCCTTTGTTGTTGTATAATCAATTCGGCTTCCTTGGAGAGTGGAAGAAGATAATTTGTCCTACGGACATTGAGTCGGCATAGTTTGCTTGGTAAAATGAAGGACTTGACATCTTTTGTAAGCCACTCAAATTTGTTGTCAAGATTGTCGTTCTTGACCCAATGGAATTTGTGAACCATAGTGGCTAGATCAATGAGATGTCTCCCTTAATCGGCTTATAAGTGTTATCTTTGTTGAAATTCCGGTTGAAATGTTTTGCCAACCATGTTACCAATCCCCCATTTACTATAAAGGCCGCACCTTCCTTACCATGGTCGATATTAAGCCACCTTTCGATTAAAAGTTGAAGAATATTGTATCTCGTGGTGAACTTCTTATCGACATTCAAGGTTGATTCGAGATAGATGAAATCAAGTTCGGTAAAATGATTAGTCCTCTTCCTAGCAATTAGAGTGTTCCCAACAACCTTGTGCCATACCCTTATACCCAGATGGTGGACATAAAGGGCACGACAATCATGGTAAGACGTAAACTTTCTTCCGGTGATAGCCTTCCATAAAGGAGCGGGATCATATTTTGTTGGAGGTTTCTTCACATAGGTTGAGTCATTACTAAGACCAAAAATTTTACCAAACGCACCAAAGCCCATTTTTCTATCCACATTCTCAAGGCGGAATTCAATGTTCGTTCGAGTCTCCACCTTTGTAACTTTCAATGAGCTTAGAAATTCCAAGGTGAGGGAGGGGTAGGTCAATTCTTGCATATCAAACAATGTAAGCAATCCCATAGACTCAAAGAAGTTCTTGGTCCTTTCAAGGACACCCAATTTGGTCAAGGCATCTTGGCAAATAAACTTGGTGGGTAAAATCGACTTCTTAGCAAGAGACACAAAATTTTTCCTATGAGAATCGGATGTGAAAGTTACCTCCGTATATTTTTCTAGTTGCTCAATAACCGGGATAGAAGTAGTAGCTTCACCATAGGAATAGGAGTTCCTTGAGTTTCCTCTCTTGCTTGATGTATCACCAAAGCCTTGGATGCTTGAAGTGCTTGTTGCCTTTTGGAAAGGTTTGATTTTGTGGGTGCCTTGCTTCCACCTTTGGTCCTAGCCATTGTTCTTCTCCTTTGTATGTATAAACAATTAAAGATTTGCTTGAATTCTTGTGTTTATCCTCAAGCTTCAATAAAACCCAAATCGATTTAGGATTTTCGAATTTTGCCCTTAATCCTAGAAAATCGATTCAATTTTTGAGGATTTGGATGTTTAGATGGCTTTTTGTTGATAGAGGAGTGATTTGTTTGAGTTTTGAGGAGGTTTGGAATTGATTTAGGTGAATTTGGTTGAGGAAATTGATTTTTGTGGATGGAGGGATTGAGGGTTTTGAATGTGTGATGAAGGAAATGAAATGGGGAAGCGGGATTTAAATCCCGTGTTTTTGAATTTCAGCAGGGGGAGACGAGCGTCTTCTGGCTGGGATGCTCGGATTCTTGGTCAGCCAGTTTTAAGAAGTGAAACCCGTGCTGAGACGAGCGTCTTCAGGAGGAGACGAGCGGATTCTTTTGAGGACGCTCGGATTCAAGGTCAGGGTGAAATCCCAGATTTTGGTGTAACCAGGACGAGCGGATTCTCTCTGAGACGAGTGTCTTTTGGTTGAGACGAGCGGATTCTTGAGGAGACGCTCGGATTCTTACCCAGTGCAAATTCTTCCTTTCCAGCCCTGCCAGGATGAGCGTATTTCAGTCAGGACGCTCATATTTTTAGCCAGGACGAGCGGGTTCTTCTTGAGACGCTCGGATTGCTCCTGTACCTCACGGATTCAGTTCCACCCAAGTCATTCCGTCTTCGTTCCTTTGGTCTTCATTGTGGGGGCACTACGAAGGCTTGAATAGCCTAGACAATTGCTATCCCCACACTAAGTCAAAACACTACACATCAAGAAACATTTAAGTCCCTCCCTCGCTTTCTCTCAAAATGATAATCTTGATCAAAGTAAAATGGTAAATCCAAAAATTGACAAAAATGCAATAAGTAAAATGCAAGTTAAGGGGTTAGAATATTTACAAATTGTGGTTTAGGGAGGACTCCACCAAACTCTCATTCATATATGAGATGTCAAGGAGGCATAACCAAGGTGTTGTTGATGTTGCTCAACACCTTGAAGAAGTAGTCGAAGGCTTGTTCATTGTCATTATAAAGATCTTCAATAGACATTTGCACATTGTGTTCTTCGTTGTGGTGACTTGAGTGGAAATGGTCACCAAAGCCTTGGTCCACGGTCATAGCATTTCAAATATAAGGATTGACTAATCCTTCGAATTCATCATCCCATAGACCGCATACTTCATTAACTTGCTCCCCAATAGTATCATGAGTTGATGAGAACAAATCCTCTTCCTTCTCGTCATTATGGCCAATGAGGCCTTCTTCTTCTCTTGTCATGAGTGGTGGTGAGCTATTCAAGCTCTCATTCTTGTTGAAACTTTCTTGCTCTTTGGATGGAGCATCTTCGAGATTATCCACTTTCTTCTCCCATATGGGTGGTGATTCTTTACCCATAGCTTGTCCTTTGCATTGAGATGCCAACTTCTTCCTATCACTTTCTCGGCTATAATGATCGATCATGAAACATGGCTCATATAAGCGGGGAGCTCTCATTGTCTTGTCAAGGTTAAAAGTGATTATTTCATCTCCCACTTCAAGTTTGAGCTCTCCATGTTTCAAATCAATCACCGCTCCCGTAGTGTGTAAGAATGGTTTTCCTCAAATGATAGGAATGTTGGAGTCTTCCTCCATGTCAACAATAACAAAGTCCACCAGGATGAAGAACTTGCCAATTCTTACCGGCACATCCTCCCATACCCCTAAAGGTGTCTTTATTGATCGATCCGCCATTTGAAGTGTGATATTATTGCACTTGAGTTCTCCCATTCCTAGCCTTTTGCACACCGAGAATGGCATGACACTCACACTTGCCCCAAGGTCACATAAAGCTTTGTTGATTGTAGTGTCGCCAATGGTGCATGGAATAGAGAAACTTCCCGGATCCTTGAGTTTTGGAGGCGAACTTCCTTGTAGGATGACACTACTCACCTTAGTGAACGCAATAGTCTCTAGCTTCCGGATGGATTTCTTCTTTGTAAGAATGTCTTTCATGTATTTCGCATAGGCCTGAACATGGTTAATCAATTCGGTGAATGGGATTGAGACTTCCAAGTTCTTCACAATTTCCATGAACTTGCCCAATTGTTCATCAAGCTTAGGCTTAGCTTGACGACTTGGAAATGGAAGTCTAATCACAATAGGCTCTTTCTCCTTAGCCTTCTCTTCATTTTTCTTATTTGAAACCTCTTGGATGGTGGGTTCTTCCTTAGAGCTCTTCACAACTCTTTCCTTGTCACTAGCATTCACAACATCTTCATCAATGGGCCTCTTCGGCCCTTCATACCTTGTACCACTCCTCAAATGGATGGCACTCACCGACTCATGTCTTGGGGGATTACCTTAAGGTGGTAATTGCCCCTTTTGTCTTTGAGAACTAGAAGATGCTAATTGAGACATTTGGGTTTCCAACATCTTTGTGTGAGTTAGTATGTTGTTGATGGTGATGTCTTTTGCTTGGCTATCCTTTTGCATTTGATTAGAAAATTCTTGTTGGTTCTTTTGCATTTGGAGGACCGCTTTTTGAACATCAAAACCTTGGTCATTTGCTTGATTGTATAGAGGTTGATTTTGATAACTTTGGTTTTGATTGTAAAAGGGTCTTTGAGCTTGGTTACTCATTGGAGGTGGGGTGTATGCTTGAGGATTTTGAACATTTTGGCTTTTGTATGAAAGATTGGAGTGGAATTTGGTGTTCTCATTGTAGTAGTTGGAATAAGGGGTGCCACTTTTGTATGCTTGGAAAGCATTCACTTGTTTACTTATTCCCCTACATTCACTTTGGTCATGTCCCAGAGTTCCATAATTCTCACATACTCCACTTGGAATTGATGATGATGCCATCATGGCATTAACATGTTGCTTGGGTGATTTGGAGGCCTCTTCAAGTTTATCCATGGCCTTCTCAAACTTCAAATTAATGATATCAATGTGAGCGCTTAGTTGAGCACCTAATTGAGTAATGGAGTCTACCTCATGCTTCCCTCCTCTAGTAGCCTTCTGAGGTCTACTATATTGCGAGTTATGGACCGCCATTTCCTCAATCTTGTTCCATGTTTGATTGTCATCAACTTCGCTGAACATACCATTGGATCCCATGTTGAGTGTTTCGGGAGTCTTCATGTAGACCATTCCAAAATTGTTGTACAAGGAACCACTCGCTAAGTCCATGGTGTGGACAAGATCGACAAATGCCCTTGAATCTCTCCCATGCTTCATACAAAGATTCCTCATCCCTTTGTTTGAACCCGGTGATTTGGGCTCTTAACATGTTAGTCTTCTTCGGAGGATAGAATTTCTTGTAGAAAGTAAGTGCCAATTTCTTCCATGAATCAATACCAAGAGTAGCCTTGTCTAAGCTCTTCAACCATTGTTTCGCGGTACCAATTAACGAAAAAGGAAATAAGACCCATCGAATTTGGTCTTGAGTAACTCCGATTTGAGAAATCACATCACAATAGTCACAAAAAGTCTCCATATGAGAATGAGGGTCTTCACTAGGCATCCCTCCAAATTGACTTCTCTCAACTAATTGCATGAATGTGGATTTGGCAATGAAATTGCCGGTTAAATGTTGTGGTGTAGGAGTACTATTTGGTAGATTTTCGTCGGTTGGTACGGAAAGTGATGAGAATTTAGGCATTGTGGGTTGATTTTGTGGTGGGTTTTGTATTGGGTTGTCCTCTCCTTCTCTTGCAAAAGGGTTGATAAACTCAATGTTATTTGGTTGAGTGTCCACAATCTCACCAATACCTACAACTCTTGAAGTATATCTAGCAAGTCTTCTATTGTTGGTCAAGGTTCTTTTAATTTCAAGATCAATGGGTAACAAGTTACCTTGTGATCTCCTAGACATGCAAAATATCAAACAACTTGAAAACAATTAGAACAACCTTGAGGAGTTTGATTTCCCCAAGGTAAGGAAAGACACAACTAAAAACAATCAATGAAAATCAAATCAAGTTAACACCGTCTCCGGCAATGGCGCCATTTTTGGTTCGAAGGTTTAAAACTCGTCGTCAAAAGTTACCCAACCTAAACAATATTTATAACTTCACCAACTACTCTTAGTAAAGAGGTAAATAAAGGTCAGATTCCAAGGGACGGGTATTGATGTAGGATTTTCAATTGTAAATGGTCGTGTCTTAGGGTGTCACAATTTGGGGTTGAGATAGGAGATCAATTAAAGCTAATCAACAATAAAAACAAAGCAAGGTAGATAAAATGAAGGTGTAAACAATTTATTAAAAGCACTAGGGTATCATGGGTTCATAGGGGAATACATGGGAGTTGATCATACAAACATATTCTCAAATTATAAGTAAGCAATTATTGTTGTGATGGGATCGAGTTAGTGTATATCTTACAATCCCTAAGAAGGTTTGGGTCCCGGAGCCGAATCTCATTAGATTGTACAACACCTACAAGTCGACTTAATCCTTCCTATTAAACGTTAAGCATGGTCTAATGAGGCTCGAGTTGGTTTATGTCTTACAAGCCTCATTGAAAAGATAAGTGATGGGTAAAAAATGTAAGGATTCATAGGCTCGCATTTCATCAAACGTAACATGTGCATAAGTTGAAATCACAAATAGCAAGCAAACAAATTATGTGAAAATATTAGATTAAGCATGAATCATTCCCCATGTTGGTTTCCCCTAATTACTCATTAACCCTAGATAAGGAAACTACTCACTCATGATCAAGTTTAACATGCTAACAAGGTTGTCAATCACATTAACAAGGCAGAACATGATGAATGAATGAAAATGATTAACAATAATTAAAGCAAGGATTAAGAGAATTATACCTATGGATATTCCAAAATAATAATGCAAAGAATAATAGAAGTACTTGATGATTGATGGAAGGTTGTCAATCACCCAATAAACCCAAATGATCTTCTAATTACCCAAAATAAATGATGAACAATAGAGAGATTAAGGAAATATTAAGTATTGAGATTTGTATTAAGACTAGATTAAGAGTTGATTACAAGATTAAGGAATGATTACTAATTGATTACAACTTGATCATAATCTAAGTAGTGCAAAGGGGTATTTATACTAAAGATTAGGTACAAAAATTAGGGTTACTAAGTGATGCGTGTCTTTTATATGATGTTTTACATCCCATTTTACACGCATTTCAGAGCTCATTCTTATAGTTTATGCTACATTTCTCCCTATTTCCGTCTACTTCCGTGTTTTGTACATTATTGCAGAAATGTGAAGAATTCAACGGGAAATCAAGCCAAATCCGTCCCCGAGTAATCTGCATTGCAAATGACGTAAAGGAATCACTTAAGGAACGAGCTTGGTGCGCAATTCGAGGCCCAAAAGACAAGTCCACGTGTTTTGAGAAGTCAAGTAGCAGCTCAAGTGGTCGATCGACCATCACCTTCAGTCGATCGACCAATGCTCGGGTTCCAGAAGCTACTGTTTGCTGAGGAGAAGTCGATCGACTAGTCCTATCAGTCGATCGACCCAACTTCTATTTCAGACGTGAATTGAAAGACCGTGAATCTTGAAGCCCGTGAAGTTTAGGTTTTGGAATATTTGTTACGCTTATTTTGCTATATAACGTAACACAAACATTCAGTTTAGGTATCTTAGTTTTTACCCAAGTTCATATTCAGTTTTTACTTAAGCTTTATTTCAGAAATTTCACATTAAGTTTAGAGTTTTATCAAATAGTTAGGGTTTGGGATTATTGTGGAGCATCGGATTTTCGGTTCTTAATAATTAATCTTTTCCCTGCAATTCGGTATTCCTCTTGTTTACTTTCAGTTCATCTTGTTTCGTTATTAGATTAAGATTGATAGATAGATTCCCGAAACCATCTTTATTATTGCATGTTAATTATTCGTTTTACCGCTTTAATCATGAATTCAGTACCTTATTGCCCTAGTATTATTGTTGTTATCACTTTCATCATGAGTAGCTAAATAGTTTGTGCTAGGATGTAGGCGATTTATGGCATAGGCGGCAATAGATTATACACGGCCTGTCTCGCGTGTTGGTCGATCGACTGACATTGTAGGTCGATCGACTGACCTCGTAGGGTTTTATATTCGTTTTAATTGTTTTAATGCTGTATTTAACGAATCGAATGCATGCGACCAGTTAGATACCAAATTTATGACTGACCCATTAGATCGAAAGATAGGGAAAGTTATTTGACCATCAATTAAATCGACTAAACTGTGCTAAGATCGAAGGATAGGTATAGTTTAGACCGTTAGTCACTTTTCAGGACGAAAGTTAGTATTAGTGACATTAGGGACCTATAGCGAGATCGAAAGATGCTATTTGTTAAGAGTGGACCGAGAGGACCTCTTTATCTCCCGCCTTACCTGTGTTTGTTTCTGCATCGACTTAGTTTCTTTCGCGCCAAGCTATGGTGAACCGAACATCCTAGTACCCTCCTTTTATCTGTTTAAATCGTCTATTTAGTTTATTACCTTTGTTTACTGTTAGCTGTAGACCAATTCAATCCAACCCCCACAATAGTTACCTTAGACTGAACATAAATCAACTAAAATTTACATCTGCCTTCTTGTGGTTCGACCCTGTTACCACTAGCCTAGGTTAGTCTTAATAGGAATTATAAATTTTATCTTTGGTACTCACAACGACGGGTATCAAATTTTGGCGCCGTTTCTTAGGAGGCAATAGTCCTAATTTTAGTTGTTTTTATTTTTAGTCTTTCTTAGTTTAAGGGACATCCGTTCCTTAAACTTTTCTTATATTCTTTTTGTAGTTTCTTCTTATGCGCAGGTCACAGGGTGGAGAATTAGTACCGTTGAACCCTGAGCTTGAAAGATCCTTGCGCGAGTTGAGAC
The DNA here is from genome assembly GCF_048544455.1 of Silene latifolia. Classification (NCBI taxonomy): domain Eukaryota; kingdom Viridiplantae; phylum Streptophyta; class Magnoliopsida; order Caryophyllales; family Caryophyllaceae; genus Silene; species Silene latifolia. The sequence continues at coordinate 71,614,122 of NC_133529.1, read as the reverse complement.
GAACACAAAGGGTATTACCGACAGAGGAAGAGCTGAGTACTCTGTCAAGCTATTACGAGAACGATCTGTTCGAAGAAGACCCACATCTTCACCGTTTCCACTTCATCGGCCGAGACATTACTTCTCCGAAATTCCAGTCATGGCCGAGGAAGCGAGTATAGCTAGTCATTCGAGCCGACAGTGAAAACTTATATAAGGGGTTTGAACTACCAGAGATGCCGGAAGTTCGAACCAAAGCCTTCATACATTAGCATGGTTGAGAAGAACCGATTCGGGAGCCGCAAATGAAGATGCGGCTAAACATATGGAGACCTTTATTGACTCATCATTGCCATACCCCCACCAAATGTGGCGTGACCCAAGATCAGATCAAGGAGACCATGTTCATATTCTCCCTTCGTGATGCTGCAAGGGAGTGGTATAGAGATTTGGACCGAACCGCTCAGGGGATCACCGATTGGAATTCATTGGCATTGGCATTCTACAAGAAGTACTTTTCCGCTTCGAGGACGATTGCTATTAGAGCTCAAATCACGGGCTTTAAACAAGGGCCAGATGAGAATTTCCACGAAGCATGGGTCCGATTTAAGAAGTTGGTGCGAACCATACCGCACCATGGGTTCGAAAAGTGGAGCTTGTGCAATCATTTCTACAATGGGTTGTACGACGATCAAAGGGCCATTTTGGATGCTGCAGCCAATGGAAGATTCGCTGAAAATTTGGGAGCAACCAAGGGGTGGAAGATCATTGACGATCTAGCTACCCACAAGGCCGAGTATGGGAATTCTAGAGGTAACCGGGAGAGTGCTGAATCCTCCTCTGTTGCTGCACTTGAGGCTCTCACTGCGAGATTTGACAAGTATGAGCTAGGAGGAGCTTCTAAAGGCGGGATGTACCAAGTCAATGCTGTGTCAGACGGTCCTTTCGTCTGTGAAAGGTGTGGAGGTGAGGGCCATGTCTCGAAAAACCGCCTAGCCCCTTTGAATCTTGTCTTCGCCTTTCAACACTATAGGCAGACCAACACCTACTACGAGCCAAGCCACCCAAACTTGAGTTGGAGAAGCCGAATGTTTTGAACCCAACTCAACCTCCGCCGCAAAGAAGAACCCTATGTGCCTCCTCATCAAAAGCAACAAAGAATATCGTAAACCTCCTTATGTGCCGCAGCAGCAACAATCGCAGAATTCTAAATTTTCCGAGCTTAAGAACCTGCTGCTAAAGGAGTCCCAAGCAAGAGAGGCCGGGATGAAGTTACTAGAGAGCCAAATAGCTCAATTGGCCAGCAAAAGCAACACTCGAGCTCCCGGACACTTACCGACTCAACCTGAACAAAAGGAGACCCTAAATGCCATCACTTTGAGGAGCGGGTCCACCCTTGATGGTCCTGCCATGGTTGAGGACGCTGTTGAAAAAGATGAGACGGAAACAAGTCAAAAGAAAGCTTCAACGAATAAATCAAAGAAACAGCCGTCTACCAGGTATATCAGTCGATCGACTGATATACCTAGTCGATCGACCAATCACGGGTTACTGAGAGCTTCGAATCGTACATCTCGATCGATCGACGAGGACGATGGTCGATCGATCGAGATCGGCTAATGTCTTGAGGAATTTTGTCCTTCGATGCCAAATAATCATGAGACCACTTGTTTCGGGTACCACGATCCCGAAAATTTTGAAAGGCAGACCAGTGTCTTGATGGGTCGATCCGGTCCCAAGTTCGATCCAATGACGGTTAATGGTTCTCATTTGAGACGGTCTGAGGAAGGGTCTAGCTTCAACAAAGAGAAGGTGACGGACTTTCAGCCTAAGTCCAAGGATGCCGGCGCGCGTGAATTGGAAGAGAGGGCTAAGGTACTTCTTACAGCCCCATATCCGGAGAGACTCGTACCAACCAAGGAACAGGTATCTTTCAGCAAATTTGAAAAAGTTATACGTAGTTTGAATGTACAAGTCCCCTTCCTTGAGTTAGTAAACCAAGTGCCCGCTTATACTAAATTTATGAAACAACTTTTGTCCAAAAAGCGGTCACTTGAAACAAAGGCACATCACGCACTTACTAAGGAGTCTTGCTCCTATCTGTCTCACACTGCGCCCCATAAGTTAGAGGACCCGGGTAGCTTTTCTGTTCCTTGTGTAGACACCTCGTTTCTGCACCTCCCGCAAACCACCCGGTGATGATTAGGCCGCATGTTTGGTTCGCGGAACGATTTGTGACAGTTCGTAAGATTATCGTCAAGTGATTGCTCAAATATTAATGTCGACCTCTTAGTTGTCATCTACGTCCTGATACGGTCGTTTTGGCAGTAATTAGAGTACATTCGGAGTCCGGGTCAAAAACCGTCTCCATTTTCTGATAACTGTTAAATCCCGAGTCGGAATGTTCTGGAATGTTCCGGATGTTTCTATTCCATGTTTCATAAATTTTATCTTTTGGCAAATAATATCCCGTAATATTCACAAGATAATCGAATTATTTCCGTCCTACCATAACTCAAACGCGGAAATCTTTCTTCAGCAGAGGAAACCTCACGGGAATAGACGCAGCAGTGCCGCGCCTCTTCCAAGGGACGCATGGTCGCTGCGCTCTTCCCGTGCCCTTCTTTGCATGATTTACGTATCTTTTTTATATCTTTCCGAGATTCACTTCCAAAGAGTCTCTGAAACCCTATTCCTTCACGTGATTAGTATAAATAGGAGCTTTCGTTCCTCATATTTCTCACGCGAGTGTCCGCCCTTCTCTTCTCCCTTTGCATTCTAGACTTTGTTCTTACTAATTGGCGCCTATGTGCTTGGACTTCCGACCACGTAAGCTCGGATCTTTCCGAGTACCAGCCTCTCCGTTGCATGACCGACCAATTTGACCAACTACACTCAATCAACTTTAATTAATCAATCGTTTTCCTCTTACGAGGGAACTCTCTTTGCATTCGCGTCGAGCATTCACTAGTCGATATCTTAGTTCATCTCGTTTCGTCAACATGTAAGTCTGAGGGTGTATAATTCTCTTTATTTATTGTATTTTATTTATCGTATCATCATTGTAAGGTTTATGTCGAAAACACCGTTAAAATCGATTTCTAAAACCCTTTGTTAAAACCTGTTTTTGCGGATTTCCAGTAGACAGACGTCGAGAAAAGACGCGAAGAATCGCCGCGCCTATTCGAAGGAGCGCAGCTCTCGCCGCGCCTCTTCGTGAGGCCGCCGAGCCTTCCCGCTTCTTTTCTTCTTCCTCGTCCTCTGTAATTCGTCTTTGTTTATTTGTTTTTTACTTGTTTTCTTAAATTCTTCGTTCATCATCATTAATATTCACATGTATATTGTATCACGTAATTCCTTCATCATTAACATGTCTTAATTATTCAAATCCGACTTAAATCCCTTATAATCCAATATTCGCGGGTTTTCGTCATTAAATTCAATTCCGGGTTGTAGAGATTCAATTTGTTCATATTGAGTTTCTGGAATTCGTCATTGATATAGTTTTCACATGTTTGTCGTGCATTCGTCATATAACGTCATATCTAACCTAGTTAATTGATTTCAATAGAGGACTCATTCATTAACATCGCTCCTTCTTGCAAATTAATTCGTTAATTCCGTCTCATCCATGTTTATTGCTTTTATGACTAATTCATATGTAATTAATGCATTAAATCACTTTCATCCGAGTCAATAATCTAATCAATCTTTAAATTCACCAATCGACATTAACGGTTTGCAGTTCCGGCTTCACAGCCAGAATTCACCCTTGGAACAGACGCAGCAACTGCTGCGCCTCTTCCAGAGGGCGCAGTCCTGCTGCGCCTGTTCCTGGATGAGTTCTGCCTCTGAACTCCTTTTCTGCCTTGACATAATTAATTAGGCTACGTATTAACTAACCAATATTCGTATCATCGCTAATTCCTGTTCGTTATTTCTTTTAATTTATTCTTTTATTCCTTTTTCTCAAATCATCCGTTTTAGCGGTATTTTCGACATAAATCGCCTATTCCAATGTAATTATTGTAATTTTCATTATTGTAATTTTCTTTATTGTATTTATCATTATTTCTTGTATCATTTGTATGTTTTCACATGTAAATCAATATTAAATTCCAACTTCGACCCAATTGTGTGCTAATTACGTGTCAACCGACTTAGCCTAATTTTCACATGCTAGGATTAAAACTTGGATGTTGCATTGCATGCATATAGCCGACGATATATCAAGTATGAATAACTTCCCTAATCATTAGTAGAGGCCGCTATCGAGGCGGGCGGGATTAGGTGTTCGATCAAAAGAGCTTCCTAATACGTACCCTCACCCCTTACTCCAGATCTCCGTGAGCACCCGTGTTCATTGGCATCCACGAGAGTCATTCTAGACATAGAATGCTAAGGGTAACGATTGCTTAGTGTTCATGTCACTACTTTGTGTCTTGACATGACACGAGGTATTCGAACGGTTCCAATTTCCCATAAAAATTGGTGGCGACTCCTTACAAAATGCAAACGCTTGTTCCCCGTTTCTCACCAAGCGCCCCCGTGGGCGGCCCGCTGTCCACAGTTTGGTGACTCCGCTGGGGATAATACACTTACGTGTAGCAAGGGTGAAACTTGAACAAGGTTAGGGAATAAGTTTGTACAAGACAATTGTCGGTTTTCATAACTCGGTCTTCCTAGACCGTTTTATTCGGCCTTCCTAGGCCCAATCCAACCCATTCGACCAATCGTCCCGTCTAAACGGTCCTAATTCTTATTTGGGCCCAAAGATGGATAGCAATTGACGTCATCCATACCATGATGCTTACTCTTGTTTGTATCAAGGGCCTTCACTACTTGAGGAAATGGACTAGGAATCGGCCTTACTCTTGTTTGGCACGAGCCTCTCCACAGACTTCGGGTTTGATGGTTCGGTATGGCAACCCACCCTTTAAACCAAAACCCTTCTAAATGCACTCAAAGATCCCGTTATAATGCTTGTATAAATGTGTAAACCTTACGTGATCACCACTTCTAAACAAAACCATGACGAATTTTCAAAAAAATCAAAATCCTCATTTTCAAACAAGAATTTCGAAAAAATAGGCCTTTAATTAGCGCAAAATCCGGTCAAGACTCTGTCCGTTTGTCGCGTCAAAATTCGGGCCACAAGCCCATTTCAAAACCTCACTTCGAGTCCACTCCTACAACTACACTACAGTTGGCTAGGACACACATTTCCAAAGACCTTGTCTTTCTTCAAAACTCACTCAACACAAGTGGCATACACCCACTTCACGAGTCAAAACTTTTCTTCTTTTAGTAAGTGTGATAGAATGGTCGATCGTGTTTTGATTCGTCGTCGATCTCTTATCCAGTTTCCAAGATGCCTGGGTCAAGTGATGAAACAAACCTCCAGCAAATTCAAGAAAGTAATGATCGAATCCTAGCCGCGATAACCCAAATGCAAATCACTCAGGAACAAACCTATGACCGCCTTGAACTTATCGAAGGTCGTATCTTTGATGTAGAGGGAAGGTTGCCCCCCCTTAAAGGTGAAGTACTGCAATTTTCCGATGACGAGTCTAAAGATGAGAATCCTGTCCTAGGAACAACCGCATCTGAGAAAAGACTCCAATACCTAGAGGAGCAATTGATGTACCTTAAGGGGGATGATATTTATAGGGAAAACAATCGCAAGTATGAAGCCGTCAATTCCAAATTGCCCACTAACTTTAGCATGACGGATATCCCTAAGTTTAAAGGACATGAGAACCCTTTGAACCATATCCGTGCCTTCAAGGACTACATGTCTATCAAAGGCATTAAACCCGAGATGTTCTTAAGGATCTTTCCTTCATCTCTTGACACCATTCCAAAGCAATGGTTCTACACTTTAGATCACAAAAAGGTCGCTACTTGGGAGGACGCCGCGATCGAATTCTCGAAACAATATGCGGATAATGCCGAGATCCAAGTCAACATGCGTACTCTAGAGGTTCTTACCCAAAATGACAAAGATGGATTCACCGACTTCCTAAGTAGGTGGAGGAAGACTAGTACTCAACTAGTTGAACGCCCGGATGAGGCTACTCTCGTGGAAAAGTTCGTGGATAATCTCAAACCCATATATGCCAGTCACTTGAGATATCAAAACATCAAGACTTTCAAGGACTTAACCGTACTAGGGACACGAATTGAAGATGACATCCGTAAAGGACTCTTGTCCAAAACGGTAGGTCGAGGATATCAAGGGTCCGCAAGTCGTTCATATGGCTCTACTAGCAAGACCGACGAAGTTAACCTTCTCGAGCCATCCAAGAAAACTAGCCCACCAAGGAAGTTCACAAACCTTGGGGACACATACTCCAACGCTCTAAAAAGGCTAATGAAGCAAGGTAAACTCCAACCCATTGGACCTACTCCCGAACCTCGAAAAGAAGTCCAAGTTCGGGATGAAAACTCCTCCGTGAATACCATAGGGGCAAAGGGCACGACACGGAAAAATGCTACAAGTTGAAACACGTGCTTCAAGATATGATCGAAGATGGTCGACTTCCAATTCCACCAGGAGGTAAGCCCAACAACACTCAGAATCCTCTTGGAGTTCTAGTGATTACAAGTGACGAATCTACCTTAGATTGCTCACACCTCATTTCTCCCACCGAAAATGAAATTCATGCAATTGAGAAAGAAAGGCTCTACTCTACCATCTCCCCTACCATCTCCGACTTCATCGCATGGGCAAGGAGTGTAGATAGACAAGTGTGGGAATTAGAAAACATGGTAACGGCCTTGGGCCATCCCAATGCAATGCCTAAAGAACGTGTACCATTGATCTTCTCTCAAAACGCCACTATGCAAGAAGTAGCCGCCGTGGTTGATAAACTAGTCGATCAAATCATACAACTAGAAAGTGATATCATGAGAATGAAGGAACTAGCTGCAATCAATGGGGTTTGGGCCGATGATGATGAAGACGAATACCTCATTGAAAACTCCTTAGTCAAGGAAATAGTCCAAAATGGAGAAGACCAAGATGTGGATCACCTAACTCGTTCGGGGCGCCCATATCAAAGCACTACTCAAAACGGTCCAACCAACGTCATCGCACCAAATGACAACGAAGATGACCCCACTGATCATTTGCTCAAGCAATTACAAAAAATCAAGGCTGGTCTTTCAGTCTGGCAACTAGTGGCAAGCTCATTCCCGCATCGCCAAGCTTTACTGCAAGCTTTGGCCAAATTGAATGTAGCACATAACTCCACTCCTGAAGATGTAGTCAACTTGGTCTTCCAAGAATCACCGAGGCTAAGTAATCCTATTACTTTCTCAGATGAAGACTTGCCACCTTTTGGCGCTAGTCACAACCTTGCTCTATACATCACTGTCATTTGTCTAAAGAAGAACGTGCCAATGACTTTGGTAGATGATGGCTCCGCGGTCAACGTCATACCCCTCAAAACGGCATACAAACTAGGCATGAAGGAGTCGGATTGGACTCCTACAAATCAAGGTGTACGTGCATATGACGGTACACGACGAAAAGTGGTTGGACTTGCTAGCCTAACCATAGCCACGGGACCAATCGAACGAAAAGTTAACTTCCAAATAGTGGACATCGAAGCTTCATTCAACATACTTCGGAAGGCCTTGGATTCACGCTTCTAAAGCGGTAACATCCACCCTTCATCAAAAGATCTAGATCCCACTAAATGGCAAAGTTGTGACGATCACTTCGTCACCCATCAAGGCAATAATCGAGAAGCAATCAAACAATCAAGTCCTTGCGGATCCCATATACGAACTTGGGGGCTTCCAAAGTGTGAATGTCATAGAAAGTGAGTTGGCACCCTTATACTATAATCCCTACTCCAACTTGGTGGTCAACCACATACTCAAATCTCAAGGATACTTCCCTGGAATGCCTTTTAACCCAATTCGGAAAAACACCTTCGCACCATACAAGAAAGGCAACTCGACAAGGATACCACTTGGACTAGGATACAAACCCACAACTGAAGAAGTTCTCGAAATGCTCGCTCAAGTCCAAAATCGCAAGCACGTGGGAGTCCAAATGAGACCGTATCTCCCCACTTTAAATGGATACTTCGTTCAAGAAGGAAGTTCAGAACTCTTCCATGGATTTCCCGAACCTTGGCATTATCTTGAGAGGAAGTTAGCCGGAATCGAGATCTTTCACGATTGCTACTTCATTCCTCCCGAAACGGTTCCTACCGTTAAAACCCGTCAAGCACCTTGCTTCGACAAACAAGCTGTTAGCCTATTGTTTGGAGAGGACCGATTCATTAGGGCCGCGCAGGATGAGATCATTACTATGATACTTCAAGACGATCGCTTCAACCCCACCGCATTGATCACAGAAATCGACACAAAGCAGCAGAAAGGATGGAGAAAGTCAATCAAGTGGACCAACAACCAAGGAAGGCTCTTCAAGCTCACTACTGGAGAAGGAGAGATGTTCAAAGGAGAACCAGAAGACGACGAGTTCGAGTCGGAATCGGAGTCGGAGTCAGAGTCGGAGTCTAGAGAAGTCATTAGAGAGTCTGCTCCTGTTGTCATCCCCACTCCCTTCGTTTCTCCTAGCCTAACCTCGAGTAGTCACGGTAGTTCGGGGAATGCCCCAATTACTGTTCCTTTGCCGCCACTGACCATGGATTAGTTGGCTTCTTTGTTTCAACTTTACTCAAATCTTAATATGAATAAATCAGGTTCTGCTTACTCTCTGTGTTCTTTCGAGTGCAATTCTGTTTATGATGATACTGAGGATGACCAAGACCCAGACTTGACCGAAATACCTCCCTACGTAGCCAAAGAAATATTACAAGAAGGGGAAGGGGGACCAGTAATAGAAGATACCGAACCCATCAACGTAGGAACCGAATTAGAACCCAAAGAACTTAGGATAGGGACTACCTTGAGCTCTACCGAAAGGGCCGATTTCATAGACCTCCTAAATGAATTCAAAGACGTTTTCGCTTGGTCCTACAAAGACATGCCAGGGATCGACAGGGGATATCGCCGAACATAGGATTCCGATTAAGCGGGTTTCAAACCTCAGTGAAATGTAGAAGCTTGACGAATGAGAACAGAATGGGCTCTAAAGATTAAGGAAGAAGTTGATAAGCAATTCAAAGCCGGGTTCATCAAAGTTTCCGAGTACTCTGACTGGGTAGCTAACATAGTACCTGTGCCCAAAAAGGACGGGAGAATCCGTGTTTGTGTTGACTTTAGGGATCTGAACAAAGCGAGTCCAAAAGATGACTTCCCTCTACCTCACATTGACATATTGGTGGACAATACTGCAGACCACGCATTACTATCCTTCATGGATGGATATGCGGGTTATAACCAAATCAAGATGGCCATGGAAGATATGCACAAAACCGCTTTCGTCACCCAATGGGGAACATATTGCTATACAGTAATGCCATTCGGATTGATTAACGCCGGAGCTACATACCAACGCACCGCAACTACACTCCTACATGACATGATGCACAAAGAAGTTGAGGTATATGTAGATGACATGATCGTCAAATCCAAGGAAAGAGAAGGACATATTGCAAACCTTCGCAAATTCTTCGCAAGGCTACGAAAGTACAACATGAGACTCAATCCTCAGAAATGCACATTCGGGGTAACATCCGGAAAACTCCTGGGATATGTCGTTAGCCAACGCGGTATAGAAATAGATCCCTCAAAAATCAAAGCTCTGATCGAAATGCCACAACCTCAAACAGAAAAAGAAGTCAGAGGATTCCTGGGAAAGGTACAAGTCGATTCATATCGAAACTTACCATGATTTGCGAGCCTATCTTCAAGAAACTCAAGAAAACAGACCACACCATGTGGGATGATGATTGTCAAAAGGCGTTTGACCGAATCAAGGAGATATTGGCTAAACCACCAGTGCTCATGCCGCCACAACGAGATCAACCTCTTGGTTTATATCTCACAAAGAATCAAAGCGCCATGGGTGCTATCTTTGGCTCAAACTGTAGGAAGTGAAGAAAGAGCAATTTACTACCTAAGTAAGAAGTTCTTGGAATACGAGTGCAAATACTCACAACTCGAAAAGACATGCCTCGCTCTTGTGTGGGCAACGAAGAAGCTACGTCACTACATGCTTAGCTACTCCGTCAAGATATACTCCAAAATGGATCCAGTCAAATACCTTTTCGAGAAACCCGTCCTCAACGGACGTCTTGCAAGGTGGACTCTGATGCTCTCAGAATTTGACCTCAAATATGTGCCACTAAAAGTCATAAAAGGTCGCGCCGTCGCCGAATTCTTCGCAGAAAATCCTATCAACGACGCACAAACCATAGACACTTGGTCATTTCCCGACGATTATATACTTCAAACAGACGTAGACTCTTGGGACCTATACTTTGATGGAGCATCAAATTTAAGAGGATTCGGAATAGGAGTGTTGCTCATTTCTCCTGAAGGTGAGCATACACCGATTGCTGTCAAACTCGACTTCGAGGTGACAAACAACGCTGCAGAGTATGAAGCTTGTCTCATTGGGCTACAAGCGGCAGTAAGCTTAGGCATCAAAAACCTCCGAGTACATGGGGATTCATCGCTGATCATCAACCAAGTTACAGGATCCTGGAAAATCCGAAGCGAAAGCCTCGCGCCCTATCAAGCTAGGATAGACCAAGTGGCTCAATTCTTTGATCACGTAACCTACTTACACCTACCTCGAGAGGAAACTCAATTTGCAGACGCTCTTGCGAAACTCGCATCTTTGATAAATATGCCAGACCACATGGTGGAAATGCCTTTGTGTATCGAACGACGGTCAGAGCCGGCTTATGTCCATCAAATCACCGATGAAGAAGAAATCGCACAGGAACCCTGGTTCCAAGCGATCCTGAATTTCAAGCTTAATGGTACCTATCCACCAGATATGGACAAGAGGGGACAACGTGCTATACGCCTATTAGCTTCCCAATATATTCTGATGCAAGGAGAATTATACAAAAGAACACCTCTTGGTGTAGTCCTACGTTGCCTCGATCATTCACAGGCACGAAAGGTGATGGAAGAAGTCCACGACGGAGAATGCGGTCCCCATATGAGTGGGCCCATGATGGCAAAGAAAATCACACGTTTAGGGTATTATTGGACCACAATGGAATCTGATTGCATCAAATACCTGAGACATTGCCACAATTGCCAAATCTTCGGGAATGTACAACATGTCCCTCCTTCGTTGCTATACACAATGACATCTCCTTGGCCATTCTCCGCATGGGGAATTGACATAATCGGGAAGATAACCCCAGTAGAACAGAGGTCACTGTTTCATTCTAGTAGCAATCGACTATTTCACCAAATGGGTAGAAGCGGCTTCCTACACTGCTCTTACGGCTAAAAATGTGGCAAAATTCATACAAAACAACATCATCTGTCGATATGGTTGCCCACATGAGATCATCAGCGATAATGGGTCACACTTCCAAGCTGAAACCGAGCAATTGCTAGCCAAATATAAGATTAAGCATCACCACTCTTCGCCCTATAGACCACAGACTAACGGCGCGGTAGAGGCGGCAAACAAGAACGTTGTCACAATTCTCAAGAAAATGACTGACAACTACAGAGATTGGCCAAGCAAGATACCCTTTGCTTTATGGGGATATCGTACATCAGTTAGGACGCCCACTGGGGCTACTCCTTTCTATTTGACCTACGGCATGGAGGCCGTACAACCAGTCGAGCTAGAAATACCATCCTTGCGTATTCTACTCGAAAGTCAAATCCCTGAAGCCGATTGGAAGAGGGATAGATATGAAGAACTCATCCTCCTGGATGAACGTAGGCTACGCGCCTTACATAATGTCCAAACATATCAAGCACGCATCAAACGAGCTTTCAACAAAAGAGTTAGGCCAAGAAACATCAAAGAAGGAGACTTAGTACTCAAATCGGTTAGAGCTCTTTTACCTGTCGACCCAAGGGGAAAATTCAAACCTAATTGGGCCGGGCCATATCTAGTCAAATCCATACTCCCAGAGGGTGCGGTTAGAATCACAGACCTAGATGGGAATGAGTTTTCAAATCCCACAAACCTTGACCAATTAAAACGATACTATGCCTAGAATAGGACAAACACGCGCCTCGCGTAAACCCATGTGTCGCTCTTGTGGCACTAAATAAACGGCCCCTGGCCCAGCTGAAATAAGCTAAGTGTCATCATGCTCTTGCATTTTGACAAGTTTTCCATCCTCATATCATCAAATAAACTAAATTCGCACCTTGAGAACAAGCAAAAGCTCATGCTTATTTTCTATGTTCATTACAAGCTCTTGCTTCGAACAATTATTCTTTTACATTTACTCGAACTACGCGCAAGGGTTTGATTTCGCTTTTTAAGTGAATACGTAGGCAATCCTTCATGGGATTCAACCCAATATACCTAAAAATGTAAATAGAAGGACATTTGCATTGCATTTGAAATTCGACAAGAATAATAAAAGAAAACCACAACGGTTTCATAACCATTCAACCTTTTTTTATTCCCTTCAAATTCTGAATAATAATAATACGATACATAATAAAAATAGAATAGGCTAGGATTCTAAAAATCCCTCCTTTTTATTACAACAATAATAATAATAATCAAATAATAAATAAGGACTTGGGCTATTCCTCCATCTTCCCCTTGCCCTTGTCATTCTTGTCATATTTCTTGTCACGACCTCGAGCCGGGCGCTCTTGCACCACTTCAGACCTAATCACCAACGGTCTTTCTCGAGGCCTGACTCTTCCATTCTTGCCAACCACCATTTCCGCAACAGGAGTAGTCTTTGATTTCTTTGAAGGACGAATGACCTGAAATCCAGCTTCTTCTTCTCCTTCCTCGAGATGCTTCTCCTTCTCTTTCTCTCCCTCACGCACCTTGTAGTCAACAGCTCGCGTTTCCTCGCTCTCGCGTTCTTCCGAAGTTGCAGCCTTTCTCCACCTCAGATAGGAATCCGACACCCACAAAGCATTGGCGGAGAAGCTCAAGAACCACATGTTCCTTTGGGCCCATTTGATAGCCCACTCTCTTCGGCTCTCGATTGTAAGCGCTACAGCAGTTTGCGGGACGGTGTCAAGCCTCGGGATAGTCTGCTTCAACCCAACTTGCCTCATCAATCTTTCCGGAAAGATGCATACCATGAACTCCAACCCCGGAATGCGCACGGACCTAGTGGGGTCCAAAGAAGACACTCCAAAGGATGACTTGAGGTGCCACCACGGTACAACCCACCTAATCAACGGGCCATCATCATTCTTCAGCTTGTTCTTCCAATAGTCGCAGACCCGAGTGAAGTCCACCATGTACAACCGCGTCCTCATCGCAATCATACGGGAATGATAGGAAAGTGCATGAACCGGGGCTCGAGCAATGGAGCGTTCCATAAGCCAAACCTACCAAAAGCGGTGTATTAGACACCCAACGAAAAAAAAAAAAAAAAAAAAAAAAAAAAAAAAAAAAACAAAAAAAAAAAAAAAAAAAAAACGAAAAAAAAAGGGGGTGTCTTTTACCTGTAGGATAACGGGACTCCCCAAAAATGGAAGATCGCGGTTGGATTTCCTATTATCCAAACCCAAGATAATCTCCCCTAAGCATAAGCAAGCTGGGCTCCTGCGCAGCTCAATTTGCTCAATAAGACCCAAAAGACGGGGATCACCTCGCAAATCTTCATCAACATGTCCGTGGAAGACATACACATGCAGCAAACAAAAGCCAAATGCTCTCCTCCTAGCAACATAAGAGACAGTGGGGTCAGCCCTGTTGATGAATCGGTCTACAAAGTCCAGCATTCTCACGCCTTCCGGGGTAACTAAGCGATCCACCTCGAGTCTAGTCAATCCAAGCAAGTCTCTGAATTTGGTCTTATACCCTTGTGAAGTGGAAGGAATGGCGGGTAGATGCTCGGGGTCCCACCCACCAATAGCAGTAATTTCCTCCGGAAAAGGACAAATATCACCTCCCGGGAACGCGAAAACATGATAATTCGGGTCCCAGTAGTCAAGGCAAGCATCCAAGAACGGTTTTACAACCTTAATGAGTTTCAAACTCAACAAAGACCCAAGGTTATGAGCACCCATGTCGTGCTTCTCAACATTCGAGAATTCATTAGTCCATTCCTTCAAGCGGATCTCCAAAGTATTCATGATTACAATTTTCTCTTGAAAATTTATTTTGGGAGTTTTTATGTGGATTAACGGAGAAGAGACGGAAGAATTATATGATTTAAAGCTTCGTCGACGCTTCTATTTATACTAATTGCTGTTTCCAAAAATCCGCCAGAACGGACAAGCTTGGGAACAGGCGCAGCTCCTGCTGCGCCTATTCAAAGGTACGCAGCTCATGCTGCGCCTCTTCCCCAGGCTCACTTTCTGCGATTTCCGCGTTGGGATCTTTCCTAATTCTATAAACGAATAATTTCCTATTCCTACGGGATTTTATTTTGGTAAATACGAGCAGTTTACCATGTTTCAAATTTCCTAAATTCGCGGGCACGCATTTCGAGGCGACATCGACACATTCGCCATTTTCATCGCACTTAATTCTTCTTTTGTTATTATTTTAATTCATTTATTTATTTCATTTTTTTATTTTTAGGAAGTAAATTTCTTTTTTAGGAAATAATTTTCTTTTGTTTTCATTTCAACATTCTCATTTCTACGCTTACAGATTTCTTTTTTTTCTTTTTTTAGGGGGTAACCCTCCCTACCATCCGGTCATTTCCGGCCAAATTTTTGCATTTTCGTATCCTTTTGAGTCTCATTTTTGCGCTAATTAAGACCATATGTGTATAAAATGTATGTTTTGTGAGATTTCCATGTAAATTTCGGCAGCATGACGGCGTAAACCGTTGTCTACCAAACCTGTTCAAGAACTAACCTGCAGGTACAAGCAACACAACCCAGCAGCAAAGGCACTCAGGCCATCATATATACAAATGTACAAACAAATCGGGGCTCGCGCCCGAATCAAGTCCAAAGTCCAGGCAACCGGGGCTTGCGCCCAAACAAGTCCAAAAATGTTCAAAATCGGATGTACAAGCCTACAAAACTACGCAAAACTACTGCCCAGGCACCCTCCAACTCAAAGAACCCTCGCCGTAAGAGCGGCGATCTCGGCGTCCCGAAACTCGAGCTCCCTCGACAAGCGAGCCGTCTCCTCCCGAGATCGGGTCAACTCTCGCTCCACTCACGACCAACCCGTAGACGAAAATAAATTGGCTCATGTCAATCAACTCAAACAAAACTGAAAACCAAAAATCAAAAGAAATCAAATGAGGTTCATACCTGACGATCTCGACCACCGACGAGCGCCTCGATGGCGGTAGCTCGTAGCCGGTTGGCCACCCTCCATAGTGCCACGAACCGAGATGGCGCGACCTACATGTCAAGAGAAATTCTCAGTAAAGTGAACAAATTCAATCAAATGTGTTCTTACACGAAGGGTATATAAGCTGGAGGCTCACCCTCCGAATCAGATGCTGCCAGTCGTCTAGGCCAGCATCCGTCACAGCTACGTCAAAGTCACGCAACTCGGAGATCGTCGTCCTCCCAGTCGCGTCAGTGTACTCAAGGGTCTCGGGGTACACTGGGGGCTCGATGCCCGCCGCCTCAACCTCCTGCAAAGACAAATAGCTCTCATTAATCGACGATCTTTCGTCGTAATTCCCGAAATCAAATCAAGAAAAATAAAGGATACTCACCACTACTGGCCAGTACGCCAACCTCCCGTAAAGGAACGCCGAGTAGTCCTCGCCAGGCAGAAGAAGGTCGTCGCCACTGGCACCAGCCAAGTCCGCCTCCCTCTCAGCCTCAGTAGGCTCCCTGAACATCGTCCTCGGAGGGTCAATGGGAACCGTCAACGCGCCCCGAGAGCACTGACGAGCCAAGCGCTCGCCCAGATACCACACAGGACCCATCGACGTCCTCAACAGCAGTCGGCTCGGGCTCCTAGGTCGAAGGACCTCAACGACAAAAGGAGGCGCTCCAGCGTACTCCGCCCAAGGTCTGGGCACCCACTGCGACAAGATAAGGCAAAGATCATTCCTATGATCAATTAAAAGCAAAAGTACAAGAAATATAAATACGAGTGGGATACTCACGCTGCTCAGCTGAAGGGCGTTCACATCCCGCCGGTAGACATTGTGAGAAGAGCGCTTGCTCTTCGTCCGGCACATCACCCAATCCCTCACCACGGGATAGGCCTTCTCCAGCGGCTCTGTCCTCTTGGGCGCGAGACTCGGGAAGTAAGAGTACACCCAGGCCTATAAAACAGAATAATCAATGACGATCTTTCGTGATTTGATAAAGAAAAGAATTTACTTTGGTCTAAAGGAAGGTTCATACCTCCAACGATAGTCCAGTCCGACGGCGCCGGAGAAGTCCCCTTCTCCATCAACTCCCGACGAACCATGGCCCTCATGAAGCGAATGAGGACCGCAAAACCAAAGATGACCCGGTCCCGGCGTCCTAGGGAACTCGGGTCGAAAAGAAAGGGAAGAAGCTTCGTTGATAGCCTCTCGCCCTTGTCTCCGAGGTAAATCGAAGACAAGAACCACCAAAGCCACAGACGAGCTCTCTGCTCAGCTGTGCAGGGAGGAGGAGCAGTCTCCCTCCCATCGATCGTCACCGACTCCGGTCTTCCCCGCAAAGTAGTCTCGGACGTAGGTACGGATACCAAACCAAACCCTAAGCATCGCAACCTTCGGCGATAAGTTCCAGCCGATCAATCTCCTCGCCTCGGCCGAATCCGCCCTCATAGCAGTCTCCGGCCACACCATCTCCTCGGTCCCACACGGCAGACCAGAAATCATGCCGTAATCCTCCAGAGTAACTCCCACCTCACCGAAAGGCGGAAACGTGGAAGTCGTATCCCAGAATCGATCCAAGAAAGCACGGACCAGGCTAAGGTTAGCCCGCAACTTCCTCTTCACGATATCCCTCCAGACCTGAACCAGAGGACCGAACGCTCCACGCTCGATCATGGCCCTCTCCTCCGCCGACAGCCGCTCATAGTGCTCCATCGCTGTCGTGTAAACCGAGAACGACCTGATGTTCCCGGCCTCCTATTATGATTTGAAACAAAGCTATCTTTAGTTTTGAATGAAATTTGCAAGAAGTTTGGACAAAAAGGATGAAAGAAAATAGGTAATGAGTAGTGAATTCTTATTTACCAAGCTCTTCACCGTCCTGTAGGACAGGTGACCCTCTGCAGCCCACACGAGGTGCCTACTCTCCCAGGTCTCGGCCCACGCAGGAGCTCCCCTCAGCTGACGACCTCCTCGCCTCACGTTGGCCCGTCTCGGGGCCTCCTCCTCCTCCTCCTCGACGGCCTCCTCCTCGTGAGCCTCGTCTCCAGTAGCCATCACCGCATCGGTGAAGACCTGCTCCAAAGCCTCCTCAACAGCAGCGTCTACCTCCATGGGAGTCCTCCCAGAAGTAGAAGCCTCATCACCTGCAACATTAAAGTAAATTTAGGCCGCGTCACATGACGACAAGCCTTTGTTAAGGAGTTTTCGAGCCTCCAGAGCCCTGAAAACTGCCCTTTCCAGGCCATCTTTGGCCATATTCCCACCAACCCAATCACTTATGTGACAAATTGGGTCAAGTCAAGTCCAAGTCAAAGCCTAGTTCCGGGTTCAAGTCGAAAAGTCGGCGGCATTTCGTTATAACGGCGATTATGCCCTAGAAAGGTGCCCCGAAAAAGTTGTCACAAATCAAAATTTCGAGATGGCAGGAAGTTTACCCATCATCCAAGGATCCCAAATAACAAATTTCATCGCCAATGGGCATTCCTAAGGCTATTTTCGAAGCAATTTACGGTTCAGCTGTGAAACCGTCTCAAAATTCGCTCAAGGGCTCAAAACTCGATGAAAATTCAAAGCGAATACATGGTTATGTTCCTAACATTGCCTACTATCCATTTCTAGCATCAATTTGGCAAAGCAAATCCATTTGGGGGAAAAGCCCCAAATTTTCGATCAAAAGGGTCGGAAACCCTAATTCTCGCGGCTCAAAATTCGACAAATGCAGATGATTAATGCAAGATTAAGACACATACCTCGATTATTCATGTGTAATGCAAGCTTTTGAATCCAACCTCGACGGAAATGGTGAAGATTTGAGAGAGAAATTGAAGGAATTGAGTTTCGAAATAATGAATTATAATCCTTCTGATTTCGCGTTTTTACGCGGAAATAGCCAATTTGGGAAAAGACGCAAAAGAAAGGCCTGCGCCTCTTCCGAGAGACGCAGCTCTCGCTGCGCCTCTTCCTTGTGTTCCCTCCATACGAATTTTCAAAAATTCGTTATGAGTTCGTTATTTGTGGGCCCATCTTTGGTGCGCCTCTTCTTCAACGCTATTATATTCTTTAGGTCCGTTTCAACGATTTTCTTTCGTTCCGGCCCGCGTTTTATCCAAATAGCGACAAGATTTTGCGGTATTGTCCAAGATCATTTTATCCCGCACAGCAGTATTTTGCAGTATTGCTCAAGATCATTACGTCCCCGGCGCAGTAGTATTTTGCAGTACTGCTCACTCAAGATTTCTTTCACGACGATCAAGATATTCCTAGTCGTCTGTCCCGCGCAGTAGTATTTTGCAGTACTGCTCACTCGAGATTTCTCTCGCGATGATCCAGATGTTCCTAGTCGTCAGTAAATATTCCCCAAAAAGAGTTGGTTTGAGACCGACGCAAGCAGATTCAACCTCAAGTTTCGCCAGAGTTCGCTTGAGACCGACGCAAGCGGATTCCCCAGCAGTTTCTACCGACGTCCTGCTGCTTTCAATATTTCTTGTTTCCCCGCGAAGTTCGATTAAGTCTCAGGTATGATCTCTCCTTATGGCTGGCGAGCTTCCTTACGTAGTCTAATGGACTTTAAACGACCCTCCCCGATAGTCGACAGACTCTAAAATGTTCCCGACGATAGGTCCTTGGCTCAGACCCCTCGAGCCGCCTCTCGTCGCCATAGTCGTCAGGTTGTAATCTTCGATTGACCTGATGGCTATACTTTGACTTTCGCCTTGTCCAAGCCTCAGTCAAAGTGGGGGCTCTGTAGACACCTCGTTTCTGCACCTCCCGCAAACCACCCGGTGATGATTGGGCCGCATGTTTGGTTCGCGGAACGATTTGTGACAGTTCGTAAGATTATCGTCAAGTGATTGCTCAAATATTAATGTCGACCTCTTAGTTGTCATCTA
This sequence comes from Silene latifolia, assembly GCF_048544455.1. Classification (NCBI taxonomy): domain Eukaryota; kingdom Viridiplantae; phylum Streptophyta; class Magnoliopsida; order Caryophyllales; family Caryophyllaceae; genus Silene; species Silene latifolia. The sequence goes on along the minus strand of NC_133529.1, from coordinate 71,594,903 downwards.
CGTCCCGATACGGTCGTTTTTTGGCGATAATTAGAGTACATTCGGAGTCCGGGTCAAAAACCGTCTCCATTTTCTGATAACTGTTAAATCCCGAGTCGGAATGTTCTGGAATGTTCCGGATGTTTCTATTCCATGTTTCACAAATTTTATCTTTTGGAAAATAATATCCCGTAATATTCACAAGATAATCGAATTATTTCCGTCCTACCATAACTCAAACGCGGAAATCTTTCTTCAAAGGAGGAAACCTCCAGGGAATAGACGCAGTCTTTGCGCCTCTTCCAAGGGACGCAGTGGCTGCTGCGCCTCTTCCCAGGCCCTTCTTTGCATGATTTACGTATCTTTTTTATATCTTTCCGAGATTCACTTCCAAAGAGTCTCCGAAACCCTATTCCTTCACGTGATTAGTATAAATAGGAGCTTTCGTTCCTCATATTTCTCACGCGAGTGTCCGCCCTTCTCTTCTCCCTTTGCATTCTAGACTTTGTTCTTACTAATTGGCGCCTACGTGCTTGGACTTCTGACCACGTAAGCTCGGATCTTTCCGGGTACCAGCCTCTCCGTTGCATGACCGACCAATTTGACCAACTACACTCAATCAACTTTAATTAATCAATCGTTTTCCTCTTGTGAGGGCACTCTCTTTGCATTCGCGTCGAGCATTCACTAGTCGATATCTTAGTTCATCTCGTTTCGTCAACATGTAAGTCTGAGGGTGTATAATTCTCTTTATTTATTGTATTTTATTTATCGTATCATCATTGTAAGGTTTATGTCGAAAACACCGTTAAAATCGATTTCTAAAACCCTTTGTTAAAACCTGTTTTTGCGGATTTCCAGTAGACAGACGTCGAGAAAAGACGCAAGAATCGCTTGCGCCTATTCGAAGGAGCGCAGTTCCTGCTGCGCCTCTTCGTGAGGCTGCCGCAGTTCCTGCTTCTTTTCTTCTTCCTCGTCCTCTGTAATTCGTCTTTGTTTATTTGTTTTTTACTTGTTTTCTTAAATTCTTCGTTCATCATCATTAATATTCACATGTATATTGTATCACGTAATTCCTTCATCATTAACATGTCTTAATTATTCAAATCCGACTTAAATCCCTTATAATCCAATATTCGCGGGTTTTCGTCATTAAATTCAATTCCGGGTTGTAGAGATTCAATTTGTTCATATTGAGTTTCTGGAATTCGTCATTGATATAGTTTTCACATGTTTGTCGTGCATTCGTCATATAACGTCATATCTAACCTAGTTAATTGATTTCAATAGAGGACTCATTCATTAACATCGCTCCTTCTTGCAAATTAATTCGTTAATTCCGTCTCATCCATGTTTATTGCTTTTATGACTAATTCATATGTAATTAATGCATTAAATCACTTTCATCCGAGTCAATAATCTAATCAATCTTTAAATTCACCAATCGACATTAACGGTTTGCGCTTAAAACTTCACCAGACACCCTTGAAAGACGCGCAAGAATCGCTGCGCCTCTTCCAGGGGCGCGATCTCTTTGCGCTGTTCCTGGATGAGTTCTGCCTCTGAACTCCTTTTCTGCCTTGACGTAATTAATTAGGCTACGTATTAACTAACCAATATTCGTATCATCGCTAATTCCTGTTCGTTATTTCTTTTAATTTATTCTTTTATTCCTTTTTCTCAAATCATCCGTTTTAGCGGTATTTTCGACATAAATCTCCTATTCCAATGTAATTATTGTAATTTTCATTATTGTAATTTTCTTTATTGTATTTATCATTATTTCTTGTATCATTTGTATGTTTTCACATGTAAATCAATATTAAATTCCAACTTCGACCCAATTGTGTGCTAATTACGTGTCAACCGACTTAGCCTAATTTTCACATGCTAGGATTAAAACTTGGATGTTGCATTGCATGCATATAGCCGACGATATATCAAGTATGAATAACTTCCCTAATCATTAGTAGAGGCCGCTATCGAGGCGGGCGGGATTAGGTGTTCGATCAAAAGAGCTTCCTAATACGTACCCTCACCCCTTACTCCAGATCTCCGTGAGCACCCGTGTTCATTGGCATCCACGAGAGTCATTCTAGACATAGAATGCTAAGGGTAACGATTGCTTAGTGTTCATGTCACTACTTTGTGTCTTGACATGACACGAGGTATTCGAACGGTTCCAATTTCCCATAAAAATTGGTGGCGACTCCTTACAAAATGCAAACGCTTGTTCCCCGTTTCTCACCAAGCGCCCCCGTGGGCGGCCCGCTGTCCACACCTTGCAAAATAGGTACCTTCTCTATTGAGAAGGCATTGTGTGATTTAGGGGCCAGTATAAGTGTCATGCCCTTGAGTCTAGCTAGGAAGCTTAAGTTGACCCGGTTTGCTATCACAGACATGACAGTTCAGATGGCTGACCGATCTGCGGTCGAGCCTATAGGAGTCCTAGAGGACATACCCGTCCAAATAGGGAAGTTTTTCTTCCCTGTTGACTTTGTTGTCCTTGACATGCCTGAGGATGCCCATATACCGATCATCCTAGGTAGGCCGTTTCTGGACACTGCTGGTGCAGTTATTGACGTAGGCTCTGGAACTTTGACCTTCAAAGTTGGGAAACACTCTATCATTTTTGCCCAACCTGCTAAGAAAAAGGATCCCATGTGGCCTGTCACTTGTAACACGGTTTCTGAAAAGAAATCGTACTTTGTGCTCCCTGAATTGCCTGTCTCTATTACTACTCCTGTATTAACACCTCCGCCCCAGTCTGGGAGCAAAAAGGAAGAAGAATTTGTTGCTTTAGACATTGCAGGAGCTGGTTTGGGGAAGGAAGAGCCGTTGGATGCTCCACCATGACGACAGCAAACTGCTTTTTCAAGAGGAGGTCTTGGGTGCCTTAGCTATGCGACTGATGAGGAAGTGGAAGATGAGCCAACAAAGGTGAGATGGGCCGATTTGGATTCCGACGATTCCAAGGAAGTCCTTGATTGGGGAGATGACGAAGTTGATCCGTTGAGCTCCCCGACTGTCGAAGCTAAGAAGGGTGCGGCTGACGAGATGAGCACCATTGAGGCTACCTCTAGTAGCCGGGCCGACGAAGTGGGCCATACCGTGGTCCTTCTTGATCAACTATTAGTTGATCGAGCTCGTTATAAACTTCATTTTATTTACTTTGTTACGACATTTTTATTGCTTTTTGTGTGCGCGAAAACTTCGCCTTTATTTCGTTTTGTTTAGGATTTTTATGCACTTTAGGCTTTATTCTGGGTTTTGCGCAATTTTGGGCGCGTATTATTGTGCATTTGCAGGTTTTTAGACCTCGGTAGCTCGAGTTATTGAGCTAATACGAAGAAATAAGACGTTGCAGCAGTGTTTTCAGTCGATCGACTGGCACCATTGGTCGATCGACTGATTTGCAGGTTTACAGGAGCCACTGTTCACGCCCATATGGTCGATCGACTGATCTTCTTGGTCGATCGACCACTGCTGCTGCTGTATTTGTTCACGACCTCTCTCCTGCTATGTTTGGTCGATATGCGGACCTAAGGGAGTTTTCCACTCCGCTTTACTTTCCGTCATATTACTTATTTCTTCTGTTCTCTCATTTACGCACAATTTTACCGCTTCAAAATTGTTTTCTCAGTCTTATGCGTGGTGTTTTCATCTTTCGGGCACTCTTGTTAGTAGCATCATAGCTAGCTCTTTGAAACCTCCTAGCTCACGCTGGTTTGGGGAGGTTTCCTCTGCTGCGCTTAAAGTCTTGTGAGTTCCATATCTTTCCTTTGTGTCTTGCTTATTTATTTTCTAGCAAATTCCCATTTCTCTCTTCTTCTTTATATGATTTTGCACAATGGGGACATTGTGCGATTTGGTTTGGGGAAGGGTTTTGCGTCGCATATCATTTGCTTGCATTCACGTTTACATTATATCTTGCATTGTTGTCTATTTCTTCATATTCATCAAAAATCAAAAAAATTGAAAATTTTCAAAAATTTTCCATAAAATGCACGTTTATTTTAGCATATAGGTCGAGTCGGAACGGTAGTATTTCCAGGATGATTTTGCATTTGCACCTGTTTTGCCTGAGCCTTGCTAGATTAACATGTTATTAGTAGAATCGTAAATGCATATCTACGAGTTTTCGTTACATTCTTGCTGAACTTGAGACTTGATTTTGAAAATTGGCAACCTACATCATACATTCTGAGATTTAGAGCCTATAACTGGTGACATTCATGACCAGTTCATCTAGGAATATGAGTAGTACTCCTTATGAGACATGTTTCCTTAATTTGCATGATTATGAACTTGATCTACTTAATACCTGTATGCATTCGGTCTGTGGTTTGTTGACACATGTGGTAGAGGTTTTCCTTTATTTATTTTGCCCATAAGCTCCACACTGCCAAAAATATCCCTTTTTGTCCCATTTACTACATCCTACATTTAGCCTGTCCTTTGTCAAGCTAGTAGTCTGTGTTCTTGGGATTGTTACTCATTTTTGGTGGCATATGCTCTGTTGAGACGTTATTGGGAAAATGAGAAGGAAGGAAGAAACAAAAGAAATGAAAAAAAATAGAAAGAAAAAAAAAAGAAAAGAGAAAAAAATGAAAAGAAAAATATTTCGAAAAAGAAAAGAAAGAGTTCTGTACTGTTCAGGGCAGTCGATCGACTGCCCAATTCGGTCGATCGACTGCGATTCGAGGAAGAAGTCAATTCGCATAATTTAATCCTTATATCTTTTGGCGATTTTTGCTCCCATGTTTCATTTATATCCTATGGGGAGTTTATTGATTTGTTAGTTTGGAGATTGTGAGTTTTGTGCTTGTTATAGCACCGTGTCGTTTGATTATGAGCAAGTAGTGGATGTTGCCACTTGGTTCCGTTTTGGTACTAGCTTGATCACCTGTACCTCCACTTTACCATAAAATGTTTTGCCTCTTCTTACCCATACCTCACATATCCCATATATACCTCGGCATGTGTCATTGGTCATCTGTTTGGTTGGAATGCATATGTACGGTCATAGAGATCCTTTTCATATTTTATTGCTGGCATGTTCTTATAGGTCGTAGTTAGGTGAGAGTCATTACAAAATTAATTCTTTCTATCCTACAAATATTCACCAGTACTTATTGAGTGATTTGAGCGACCCGTGAGAGTCCAATTTGATAAGTCTCTACAGTTGACGGTTCAGCAATTTTTAACGACTACATAACTCGTTTGCATGATTCACATTACTAATTGATTGTTGGTTGTGCATTAAATTGGTTTAGACTTAACAGTTTGCATTTCGCTCTGAGATTGAACTCGTTCCATTAGGTCATTAGATCGAGTCTAGTTCTTGCTTGGGGACAAGCAAGGGTTCGGTTTGGGGAAGTTTGATGCGTGTCTTTTATATGATGTTTTACATCCCATTTTACACGCATTTCAGAGCTCATTCTTGTAGTTTATGCTACATTTCTCCCTATTTCCGTCTACTTCCGTGTTTTGTATATTATTGCAGAAATGTGAAGAATTCAACGGGAAATCAAGCCAAATCCGTCCCCGAGTAATCTGCATTGCAAATGACGTAAAGGAATCACTTAAGGAACGCGCTTGGTGCGTAATTCGAGGCCCAAAAGACAAGTCCACGTGTTTTGAGAAGTCAAGTAGCAGCTCAAGTGGTCGATCGACCATCACCTTCAGTTGATCGACCAATGCTCGGGTTCCAGAAGCTACTGTTTGCTGAGGAGAAGTCGATCGACTAGTCCTATCAGTCGATCGACCCAACTTCTATTTCAGACGCGAATTGAAAGACCGTGAATCTTGAAGCCCGTGAAGTTTAGGTTTTGGAATAATTGTTACGCTTATTTTGCTATATAACGTAACACAAACATTCAGTTTAGGTATCTTAGTTTTTACCCAAGTTCATATTCAGTTTTTACTTAAGCTTTATTTCAGAAATTTCACATTAAGTTTAGAGTTTTATCAAATAGTTAGGGTTTGGGATTATTGTGGAGCATCGGATTTTCGGTTCTTAATAATTAATCTTTTCCCTGCAATTCGGTATTCCTCCTGTTTACTTTCAGTTCATCTTGTTTCGTTATTAGATTAAGATTGCTAGATAGATTCCCGAAACCATCTTTATTATTGCATGTTAATTATTCGTTTTACCGCTTTAATCATGAATTCAGTACCTTATTGCCCTAGTATTATTGTTGTTATCACTTTCATCATGAGTAGCTAAATAGTTTGTGCTAGGATGTAGGCGATTTATGGCATAGGCGGCAATAGATTATACACGGCCTGTCTCGCGTGTTGGTCGATCGACTGACATTGTAGGTCGATCGACTGACCTCGTAGGGTTTTATATTCGTTTTAATTGTTTTAATGCTGTATTTAACGAATCGAATGCATGCGACCAGTTAGATACCTAATTTATGACTGACCCATTAGATCGAAAGATAGGGAAAGTTATTTGACCATCAATTAAATCGACTAAACTGTGCTAAGATCGAAGGATAGGTATAGTTTAGACCGTTAGTCACTTTTTAGGACGAAAGTTAGTATTAGTGACATTAGGGACCTATAGCGAGATCGAAAGATTCTATTTGTTAAGAGTGGACCGAGAGGACCTCTTTATCTTCCGCCTTACCTGTGTTTGTTTCAGACCGACTTATTTTACTGCCGCCGAAGCTATGATGAACCGAACATCCTAGTACCCTCCTTTTATCTGTTTAAATCGTCTATTTAGTTTATTACCTTTGTTTACTGTTAGCTGTAGACTAATTCAATCCAACCCCCACAATAGTTACCTTAGACTGAACATAAATCAACTAAAATTTACATCTGCCTCCTTGTGGTTCGACCCTGTTACCACTAGCCTAGGTTAGTCTTAATAGGAATTATAAATTTTATCTTTGGTACTCACAACGACGGGTATCACTAAGGGCTTAAATGACTATTAAGTCCTTAATAAAGTTGAGGAAATGCTCCTCTACAAGGAGATGAACATCTTCGTTTTGCTAGTCTTGGCACGGGACGAGCGTCTTCAGCATAGGGACGGGTTCCCTGTAGTAAGATCCGAGCGGATTGTCAGGGGAGACGCTCGGGTCATCTTGCTTCAGGACGAGCGTCTTCAGCACGGGACGCTCGAATTGTGGTGGAGGGAGACGCTCGGATCATCTTTGATCCGCTCAGATCCCATGGCAGGCAGCTTTTCTTCATTTTGTTCCTTCATAATCCGCTCGGATCAATCCGGGGATGCAAGGATCCTTTCGTCATTGCACAATCTACTTCATTATCTACATAGGCCATCTAGTATTGTCTTTCCCTTGATGCTTGGTCATTAGGTGCGATCAATTTAGCTCCATTTTGCCATGTAAATGCAAGGTTTGTACTCCTCTCCTACTAAGGGAACAAAACCTCAAAGAATATGCAAAGTGGGAAACTAAAGATAGTAAATGACCCAATTATGCACTAAAAAGCATAGGAACGAGGTAGATTCGGGGACTAAATGTGCTCAAATATGAATTACATCACTGGCTCTAGATGCGCGAAAACGAGTTCTAGGTGCATGAAAATTGTTAGATACATGAAAAAGAGTGGTAGCTAGGTGCATGAAAATTAATAAAATATATTTCGGCTGGATTTCCGTCAATAGTTTATACTTTTGGGACCAAGAAATATGTTACCTAGTCATAATATTCTATGCCGAATCCAAATATGTCGTTATTTTTTAAAAAAAGAATCTGTAAGGTGGAGTTCTCAAGGTTCTCATTATATTGGTGGTTCTCATAGGATCCCTAATGTGTATGTATGTATATATATATATATATATATATATATATATATATATATATATATATATATATATATATATATATATATATATATATATATATATAAGAAGGATCAAGTGAGTCCACCCAAATTCATTGAGTCCATAAGTCCTCTTATGGGCCATTGAAAAGATAGGATGAAGGGTTGATATTGAAGCGGAAAAGGGAGGGATTAATGCTAAATGGAGGGGATTGAAGCTAATTAATCACTTTCCCTCACTACCTCTACTAATCAACCACTAATTTTACTATATAACATTTATTTTCCACTCACTTCTCTCTCATCTCACACAATTATCATTCCTCTCATCTCTCTAAAAATCCATAAAATTCAATTTCTCTCAAAAATCCAACAAAAATCAAAAACCAAATAATTCAAAAAAAATCAAAAAAAAAAAATTCCCACTCATTCACTCATTATCCTCTCAGTCATCACCCACCACCACCACAACACACCACCCACACACCCGCCACCTCAACATCACCGTCACCACCCACAACACACCACCACCACCTCGCACTACTGCCGTCACCACACTTCTACTGCCGCAAAAACCTCATTTCACCCTTGCCCGTCACAGCCAAGGCCCCACGACAACCACCACCACCAAATACAAAAAAAAAAAGTCTCCACCACCAATACCCAGACGCCACCACCCACCCTCCACGCAAAACCCGCCAAACCAGCCACCAAAACAGATCTACTCCAAAACCCGACTACCCGACAACCACCACCAAAACAGATCTACATCATCCCCTTTCTCCTTCCTCCTTTTCCGTCACCCACAACCACCACCAAAAACTGACCCCTACCGTCCTCCCTTTCCGTCACCCACAATCAGATTTACCACCACCAAAAACCGCCACTTCCTCCAAAACCGCTACCCACTGTCTCACAAACGCCGCCACAAACACCACCACCAACGCCAGATCTGGTTGTAGTCGATGGTGGTGTTGTTATCGTCGATGGTTGTCAATGGTGTTAATTTGAGCTTTTTTTTCAAATAACTCTTGTGTCCTTTTGTTTGTTTGAAGAAAGTTGCTTTGTTGTTGCTGAATGATTACGGTGGTTCAAATTTTTTGATTTGTTCAAATTTTCCAGATTTCAATTTGTTGTGTTTATGATTCCGTTTTGGTGGTTTATGTTTATGGTTTTTGTTTTTTATGATTTCTTTTCTTTTTGTAATGATTACGGGTTTTGGTGGCTTAGCTTAGTTGATGCTGTTCTTCTTCTCTTTTTGTTTTTATTACATTATTACTTTGTTTTTTCCTTTCTCTTATAATAGATCTAATGATCTTATAATCGTCTTGTTTTATATTTTTTCAAATCTCGTTTTCCTTTTTTTTTTTTTTTTTTAAGATCTGAGAGTTGTGTTGAGTTGTGTATTTGTGTGTTTTTTTCAAATCATATTGTCATGTTTTTTATTATTAGATCTAATAAATATATTTATTTTCAGATTTACAATCGTATTCTATACATTTTTGTCAAATTTACACTCCTAATTCTTTAAGTTTACACTTGTATTCCCTCACATTTACACTCGTTTTTATTTAAATTTACACTTGTATCTCCTCACATTTACACTCGTATTTCTCTTAAATTTACACTTGTATCTCCTCACATTTACACTCGTATTTTTTTAAATTTACACTCATATTTCTTAACATTTACAGTCGTATTTCTTAACATTTACACTCGTATTTCTTTACATTTACACTTGCATTTCTTTACCAAAGTTGTACTACATGGTGGTTGATATGAATTGATAAAAAAATAAAATTTTTGTGGATATTTACACTCATAATTCTTTAAATTTACACTTCTATTTCCTCACATTTACACTCGTTTTATTTAAATTTACACTCTTATTTCTTTACATTTACACTCGTATTTCTTTACATTTATACTCGTTAAAATTATATAAATTTACACTCATATTTATTAGATTTACACTCATATTTCTTTACATTTACACTCGTATTTCTTTACATTTACACTCGTATTTCTTTACATTTACACTCACATTCTTTACATTTACACTTGTATTTGTTTACATTTACACTCACATTTCTTTACATTTACACTTGTATATCTGTACATTTACACACGTTAAAATTATATAGATTTGCACTCATATTTTTTGTGGATATGAGTTGGTGGTGGAGGACGACGGCGGTGGTGTTTTTTGGTAGTTGGACTAAAGTTTTACTCTTAAAGGACAAAAGTTACACTTATAAAGGACCAAAGGCACACTCAAAGGACTAAAGTTACACTCTAAAACCTTCAAATTTACACTTAAAATACTACATTTACACTCATAAAACACCACATTTACACTCGTAAAACATCAAATTTACACTTGTAAATTGTTAAAATTATATAAATTCAAAATTTCCGTCACAAAAAAATCAAATTTACACTCTTAAAATGTTACATTTACACTCGTAAAACTACACATTTACACTTGTAAAATGTTAAAATTATATAAATTCAAAATTTCCATCACAAAAAATCAAATTGACACTCTAAAAATGTTACATTTACACTCGTAAAACTTCACATTTACACTTGTAAAATGTTAAAATTATATAAATTCAAACTTTCCGTCACAAAAAATCAAATTTACACTCTTAAAATGTTACATTTACACTCGTAAAACTTCACATTTACACTTGTAAAATGTTAAAATTATATAAATTCAAAATTTCCGTCACAAAAAATCAAATTTACACTCTTAAAATGTTACATTTACACTCGTAAAACTTCACATTTACACTTGTAAAATGTTAAAATTATAGAAATTCAAAATTTCCGTCACAAAAAATCAAATTTACACTCTTAAAAATGTTACATTTACACTCATAAAACATCACATTTACACTTGTAAAACTCATACACTCGTAAAACATCACATTTACACTTGTAAAACTCATACAACATTACATTTACACTTCTGAAATCTGAAACTCAAAACTTATTAATTAGGGGCTAGAGAGAGAAAGAAAAATTAATTAGTGTATAGAAATTTGATTATTGGTAATTTTTTTTGGTAATTTTCAATCTCAACCACCCATCTCAATCCAACCATCCACATTTTTTTCCTTTTCTTTTTAATAGCCTTTAATCAAGTTCATCTCATCCATCCAATGAGTCCATCCAATGGCCCTTAGAAGGACTTATGGACTCAATTGGGAAGGAGGACTCATTAGAACTCCTCTATATATATATATATATATATATATATATATATATATATATATATATATATATATATATATATATATATATATATATATCAATAGTATATATTAAATCCAGAAACCAAGGGACTTCAATGTAATTAAAGAAAGTTATAAAAATTAATTATACTATATAGTTTTAAATCAATAGCACCGTGTGATGGACCCGATTAAGGGATCTCAATGCAAATATTATATAGTCTGGGTTAAAATTAAATTATATAGAAGCTTGATAATTTTCCTAAACATGGTCAATTTCCTTAAAATAAAATAATTAATTTATAGAAGACTAGAAGAGGTCAATTTCCTTAAAATAAAATAATTAATTAGTATAAACATGCACACTTATGGTATTAATTATTATCATCATAAAATTATATATTAAATTTAAAATATATGCAATTTTATTAAACTTTATAGTTTATTAGATGTATAGAGATTACAAAAACACAATAAGTAGGTTATAAATAATTCAAGTTAGATTCCATAATATATAATATTGCATAATTCTTACGATTTGATTTAATGCATATATATAATATAGTTATATAAATATATAGTCCTCTTAAAATTGCATGCCTAAGTAGTAAAAGTAATTTCGTCAGTAAAGAAAAGAATTGTATTAACATTGGATATGTGATAGTAATCACTCATTTGAATAGTAAAAGTAACAATATTATCAACGAGATTAGTGAGAGTGGTAGAAACAACAACGGGGGTAGTGAAATAATCAATATTAATGAGGCAATAATGAAAGTAACAATAATTACGGCGGGAGTAGTGAAATTATCAATATTAATGCGGCATTAGTGACAGTAACAATAATTACGGCGGGAGTAGTGAAAGTAACTATGATTACGGGTAAGTAGTGAAATGTTATTACTATTGTTTCATTAATAAGAGTAAAATATTAATAGTGAGAGTAGTGAATTTGTCTCAAAATTTATTTCATTGTAGTTTTAGGATATATTATAAAAAATATATTAATGATAAATTTATAGGTTATGCAACTTTAAGTAATTTTATTTAATGAAAAAAAAATTAATGGTAAGTAGAGGTAGCCCGGGCGAAGCCGGGCACCAATACTAGTATATATATATATAGGAATAGGATCATGTGAGGATACACTATCTTTTTGAGGATTGAGGATTGCGTTACAATATCAGAGGTTCTTCAATACAATATCACAGGTTATTCGATAAAATATCACACACAAAAAACACCTGTGAAATTTTTTTTTTTGACAAAGGTCTGATTTTTCGTGATATTTTATTGAAGAACTTGTGATATTGTATTCACAAATCCTCAATCCTCAAATATATAGGAGTTATATATATATATATATATATATATATATATATATATATATATATATATATATATATATATATATATATATATATATATTGATGGGGCATATTCTCGCATCAATGACCAAGTCAACATATTGAGCAAGGTCAAAGATATCCACAGCAAGTCAACGACTTAGATAGCCTAGCCGATGCAGCCCATCGGCCGGTCAGCCAGGGTCTCGGCATGACAACCTGCCAGCCGGGACACATACCCGCGTACTCATATCCAAGACCCCTCGGCGGTGAGTCAACAGGGCTCGCCGGCCTGCCATAGAAACCTCGGCCGAGGGGTAGATCAGTCTTTCCACCTGCTAGCCACTTGGCCACTTGGCCACTACGTGACAAAAGGTGAAAGCCTATAAATACTCCTCAAACTTCATTGAGGAAGGGATCCATAAAATACACAACTAAACCTAAATACACTATTCATCTGGTAATATCTTCCTTATCTCTCTACAATATACATTCAGCCAAGTAACAACTTATCCTTTAAGTTTACTGACTTGAGCGTCGGAGTGAGTACGCTTGGCACAAAGCCAAGCCCTCAATTCGTTCATTGTTGCAGGAGAGGCCGAGAGGAACGATTAAGACCAAAGGAGAATCCAACTCAAGACATCATTCAACAAGCCACGGGTGGTAACTATACTTGCTCTGAATTACACCCGAACAATTGGCGCCTGTCGTGGGGATAGACACTAGAAGCTAGTCACATTCATTCCCAAACAACAAAAAAAAAAACAACAAAAACCCACCCAAAAAGCTAAGATGTCAAAACAACAAGACGCGCGATCGTGACCGACGAAACCGCATTCTACCACGATGACACTTTCAACAATTGCGAGTCGTGCGGCCCTCCACCACCGGAGTAATCCAACCGGAGTTCGGGATGCCAATAATGCCGGACACGCCACGCCCCAAACCAGGTCACCATCATGGGACACGTGGTTGACATAGCAAACGAAAATGGTCCTGGACCTAATTAGTAATACGCCGCTCACACACTCACACGCCGACAAGAGCGGCGGAAACCGCCAGAGACCAGGCCCAAAACGTGACTCCGAGAAATTTGAACGGAGCACCGGAGAAGCCGATCCAGCCAAGTCGCCGGGGGAGCCCAAAGTGGGCGTGGTAGACCTAAGTCCTTCCCGCACTCATGGGAGGACAAAGCGTCCCGCAACACGAACGAGGCTTACCCCAAAGGAACAGAGGAGCCCAACTCAAAGAGTTGGAGAAGAAGCCCGAGTCGAAGAAGAAGTCCTTCCCGCTACGAGGAGAGGAGCCGGATTAGGAATGCGAGGAGTCGATCGCCGCGTATCGTTCGACACGTGGTCAGACAGCCCCTCAACGCCTACGTCCTAGAAGTCCAGGTGCCAACTAAGCTCAAGTTGCCACCCCTATCATACAAAGGAGATAGTGATCCACCACCACGCCGAGGCTTTCGAGTCTTACATGTCGGTATGGGAGCAAACCCGATGAGGTCTCTGGTGCCGAGTATTCCCAACAACTTTGCATGGGATGGCTCAAAGTTGGTACAAAGGGCTTCCCGACGGCTCGGTATACTACTACGCCGACCTAAGGGACGCCTTTCTAGCCCAGTACTCTTGCAACAAGAGAAGGGCCGTGGAGACATCGGACCTCCTAACTATCAAACAGGAGGGGGGCGAGTCTCTACGAAGCTATGTGAAGAGGTTCGATGGAAAGGTCCAGCAGATTCGAGAAATTAATCCCGAACTGGCGGCCTTCGCGCTGATGAAGGGCCTCCCAAGGGGAGACTTAAAAAATGAGCTCATCAAGTGCGGGGGCCTGAGCTTGGATGCCGCCAGGAGGATGGCCGACCAGGCCATCAAGGTAGAAGACTATCACAAGACATGGGTAGGCCCCAGCGAGGCCGAGCACTCAGAAAAGAAGAGCCACCGGGAGGACAACCCGGATGAAAGACGCCGTGGCAACAACGGGTCACGGTCCGACGAAAGACGCCGCGAGAATAATAGGTCACGGTCGGACAAATCCGCCAGAAATGTAACTCCTGCGGATGCCGGGGAGCTCGGGAACGTATTACAAAAAACGGTACGATGACCACACCCCCCTAGTCGTATCGGCCGCCGAGGTCTTCGCGTTGAGCAAGAACGAGGGCCAGAAGTGGGAAAGACCCCCTAGACCGAGGAGTGACGGTGACACGAGCCAGTACTGTGAGTACCACGGCCACACCGGTCACTTAACCAACGACTGCCGACACCTGAAGAATGCCATTGAGGAACTGATCCGGAAGGGGAGCCTCGGCAAATATGTTGCCGGTGGCCAAAAACCAGATGCCGGCGGGTCGCGTAGCAAGTCCGTCTTCGAACGGATAGGAGTAATCCATGCTATCATCGAGGGCAACGAGAATGGTGGGTCCGCTCATGGGCACAAACGGCACCTGAATGAACCGTGTCAGACCATCAACTTTGTGCCCAACACAGCCACCCCCGCTTCCAATATCCCCGATATGACCATTGGGAAGAAGGACTACGAGGGAGTCGTCGCTCTTCACAGCGACCCACTTACGGTCCACCTGGACATAGCCAACCACCGTGACCGTCGGTGTCAACCTGGAACCAAAATTCAGAGCCGAACTCCTGGACCTGCTAAGGAAGAATAAGGACGTCTTCGCCTACTCAGTGGCCGAGATGCCAGGCGTGAGCCGGGAGGTAATTATTCACAAGCTGAACGTACTCCCCACCGCTCGCCCTGTCAAGCAAAGGATGAGGAACTCCTCAGTCGAGAAAGATGAGGCCATCAAAGCCGAGGTAGATAAACTACTTACGGCGGGCTTTATTATGCCTTGCACTTACCCTGAGTGGTTAGCCAATGTTGTGATGGTAAAGAAATCATCGGGGGCATGGAGAATGTGTGTAGACTTTACCCAACTTAACAAAGCATGCCCCAAAGATTGTTACCCTTTGCCTCGAATAGATAGCTTGATCGACGCCACGGCAGGATACACCATGCTAAGCCTGCTAGACGCCTTCTCGGGGTATCACCAGGTATTCATGGCTGAGGAAGACATGCCTAAATGCGCATTCATCACCGCTAACGGCACATACATGTACAAAATGATGCCGTTTGGTTTGAAAAACGCCGGCGCAACGTATACAAGGTCAGTGGACAAAGTGTTTCAAAATCAAAAAGGGCGAAACATTGAGGCCTACGTCGACGATGCTATTGTGAAAAGCAAGTCCGACAAATGCAGCACCGGCCGATTTACACGAAACATTTTGTTCACTAAGGAAATACAAGATGAAGCTCAACCCAATGAAATGCAACTTCGGTGTCCGGGCAGTAAATTCCTCGGCGTACTTGTCGGTTGCCGGGGCATTGATGTAAATCCGCACAAAATCCAAGCAATCCTAGACCTGCCGGAACCAAGGAATCGAAAAGAGGTTATGATGCTAACCGGGAGAATGGCGGCTCTCGCCCGTTTCATCTCTCGGTCAACCGACAAGAGCACCCCATTCTTCAAAGTGTTGAAGGGGAATAAAGACTTCACTGGGGGAGAACGAGCACGCTTTCGTGCAATCGAAAGCTCACCTTCGACCCTCCCAACTCGTCCCAGCCGACATGGGGAGACGCTATACCTATACATAGCGATTACCTCGCCACGGTCGGTGCGATGATCGTCGAGAAGAGGACAAGCAACAAAGACCCAATCTACTTTGTCGACCATACGCTGTTACCCGCCGAGAGAAATTACCCACTAATTGAAAAAGCAGCCTTCGCCGTCGTCGTTGCCACGAGGAAGTTAAAACCCTACTTCGACGCACACCCCGTGACGGTCCTAACCGATCAACCATTAGAGAAAGCTTTGGAAAAATTCGAACAATCCGGCAGCTCATCAAATGGGCAAGAGAACTCTCTGGCTTCGGCATTTAGTACAAACCAAGGCCTTCGATAAAGGGGCAAGCACTTGCAGATTTCCTGGCCGAATGCACATATCAAGAAAAGCCAAACCCAGGCGTATGGGAGGTTTACACCGACGGCTCCTCCACGACGAACAACAGAGCCGGCATCCTTATCATCAGCCCAAACGGGGACGAGTTTGAGTACGCCTTAAAATTCACCTTCTCGGCCTCGAACAACGAATCCGAATACGAGGCGGTGATAACCGAGTCGAGCTAGCTAGGGTCGCCGGAGCGAACACATTGTGTTGAAGATGACTCACCGTTGGTTACTAACCAAATCAGAGGGGAATTTGAGGCTCGGGACGACGGAATGGTAAGGTACCTAGAGAGGGTAAAGGCCGACATAGCGAAATTGAAATCTTTCCAAATCCAATGCGTTCCCACATCCGAGAACAACCGGGCCGACGCGCTCTCTCCAAACTTGCCACCAACCATCAAGAATGTCACCAACCGTGCTTTGGTAGATATCGAGAATGCGAAGAGCATCACTGAGACCGTCGGCATGGTGGGAAACATAGAGGCCGAGACAACGTGGATGACTCCGATAATGAAATACAAACTTACAGGTGAATTGCCAGAGGGTCGCAATCCCTCGGCCAAAATAAAAAGGATCGCCGCCAGATACTTGGTGTTCGAAGGGGAACTGTACAGAAGATCCGTAATAAGACCACTCTTGAAGTGTGTCGGTCCACCACGCAGAGCCGAGCATCGACAGAGATTCACGAAGGCATCTCGTGGACACCATGGGGGCAAGAACACTAGCCCACAAAGCTCTCCGCGCTGGCTACTTCGCCCACCATGCTTCAAGATTCCAACAAAGACCAAGAAGTGCACGAACCGTCGATGCATGCCCCCCGTGATACACGCACCCTCCGAGACCTACAACCGGTGCTTAGTCCCCTTCCTTTCGCACGGTGGGGATGGACATGCTAGGGCCGTTCCCAACGGCCTCCGGAGGAAGGAAGTTCTTGATCGTCGCCGTTGATTACTTCACCAAATGGGTTGAAGCCGAGCAGATTTCACCAAGACCACAATGCCGCCGTCGAAAGGTAATCTGGGAAAATGTTATAACCCGCTTGATTACCCCAAGTTATGGTATTTGACCACGGCCGGAGTTTTGGAGCGACTGATAATGAATCTGGTTAGAAGAGCTTGGCATCAAGTTTGCGTACTCCTCCGTCCGCCACCCACAGAGCAACGGGCAAAGGAGGCGGCCAACAAAACAATCCTAAACGGTTTGAAGAAGACAAATCGAAGACCTCAAGGGAAGGTGGGCCGATGAATCGCCGGTGTCTGTGGTCCCTTCGGACCACGGAGAAAGAAGCAACGGGTACACCCCCTTCCACTTAGTCTACGGTTCCCGGCGATCCCTACCGATTGAAGCGACGGTTCCAATATTCGAACGGCTACCTTTAACCCAAATTGAAAACGAGGAAGGCCTGAGAGCTTCCTTAGACCTGGTCGAAGAAAGCCGGGATACAAACGACGCTCAACTTGGCAAAGATATCAAAACCGGATAAAAAGAGCCTACAACCGAAGAGTCCACAAAAGAGACCTAAAAGTGGGAGACCTAGTCCTAAGAAAGTCGGCCGCCACCAACAAAGGAAATATTCATGGTAAGTCGACGCCAACGGGAGGGTCCCTACAAAGTGGTGGAAGAGATGAGGCCGGCACATACTTGGTGGACAGACATGGAAGGTGTGCCTTTGATGAGCCATTGGAACACCGATAACTTAAGGAAATACTTTGTATAGCGGCGGAGGTGTCCAACCCCTTGTGGACACCCCAACGCACGATCATGACAAGCAAATGAATCACCCAAGTTTTCCATCAGTGTTTGTCCTCTCCATAATTGCCACCAGGCGGTCACTAGAAGAATTGCTATCGAGCCATAACCCCGATTACCTCGGCCTTAGCCGAGAGCGACGGGGATACAATGACCGGTACGCTAGAAGAATTGCTATCGAGCCATAACCCCGATTACCTCGGCCTTAGCCGAGAGCGACGGGGATACAATGACCGGTACGCTAGAAGAATTGCTATCGAGCCATAACCCCGATTACCTCGGCCTTAGCCGAGAGCGACGGGGATACAATGACCGGTACGCTAGAAGAATTGTTATCGAGCCATAACCCCGATTACCTCGGCCTTAGCCGAGAGCGACGGGGATACAATGACCGGTACGCTAGAAGAATTGCTATCGAGCCATAACCCCGATTACCTCGGCCTTAGCCGAGAGCGACGGGATACAATGACCGTACGCTAGAAGAATTGCTATCGAGCCATAACCCCGATTACCTCGGCCTTAGCCGAGAGCGACGGGGATACAATGACCGGTACGCTAGAAGAATTGCTATCGAGCCATAACCCCGATTACCTCTGTCTTAGCCGAGAGCGACGGGGATACAATGACCGGTACGCTAGAAGAAATGCTAAAGACGTTACACAGTTGAGATATGTATTCTAACTGCCTCGGCCATGCTGACGGTAAAAACGAAGGCACTCAATTAATAACGCAAGAAAAGCAAAGGGTCGTGATCAAAGTCCCGGCCAAGCCGAGGACCGAACAGATAAAACTTTACTGAAAATAATTGCAAGGAGAGTACAGACGACGGCCGTCCCCACAAGGATAGCCTAAACTCTACCTACCAAAGCTTTACAAAAAGCAAGGAAGCAAAAAAGAAACAAAAGGTTACAAACTTGGGATTTGAAGCGCCAAAAGATGGCAGGGAGAGAAGGCTCAATAATTGGCCCCCGAACAGCTAAAGCTATCCGAGACGCCAGGTGAGTCCGGGACGACCGCCCGTCTCCCTATGCCTCGTTTGTCCTCCATCAAGCCAGCAAGCAGCAGCCTCGGTGGTCGGCTCGGAAGAGGGCTCGACATGCTCAAGTGCCTTTAGCCTGTCACCCTCCTTCACCTTTGCATCATAGGCCGCCTTGTCTCAAAGAACTGAGCGCCTTTCGCCGCCTCCGTCTTCTCCGCAGCCCGCCGCCTCCGCAGCCTCACCATCTCGTCCAAAAGTCTCGCTCAAATTTATCCCACGGAAAGAGCCCTCGGGGACGAGCTTTCTTATGCCTCCTGGTCGCCTCCTCGGCTGGTCCCTTTAATTGGGCGCACATTTTAGGGAGAAGATCATCTTGAAGCATTGCAATGTCCTTCTCCTTTTGAGCAAGGGCACTGCGCGTCCCCGAGCCCCTCCGCCTGGTTGTGGAACAAATCCTTCCACTTTTCCCCGGCAACCACGGCGTCGTAACCATCCTTGTACCGTCCCGCTCCCCCATCATTTTGGCGGTGGCGCCGTCGCTTCCTCAACCTTGGCCCTCTCGGCCGGAGCAACCTCTCAATTTCCTCCACGCGCTTCTTGGCGCCGAAGAGATCCACTTAACCTTCGCGGCTTCCCCCTTGCGGCGAGAGGGTCGAGTTTAAGCTTCGCGATCAGTGGCGCAGCTTGGGCCATGGTTTTCTCCTGCTCCGTGATATAGGAGCCGGCTTGTTGGGTCCACCTCGCCAGCCTCTTATACAATTTCACACCCTCTGCCACAAGCTCGGAGGCAGAAATTTGCTGGGCTGAGGAGTCAACGATGACATTTCCGCCACCCGCCTTCTCAATAGCCTTCTCAGGCTGCTTCCCTATTTGCTGTTCGGTGAGAGCAGCACTGCCGAAGGAGGATCTACAAAAATTTACACAGCATCCATGTCACCTTGCATTGACACATCGTAAAGCCGGTCATCCGGGATGTCCAAATAACCACTAAATCCGAACCACAAGTTAGATCCGTACCAGCTTGAACCCTCTTCGTTCGAGGGGTCGGGCCGAGTCGGGCTTCCCCCCGGCAACGGTGGAAGCAGACGGTGGCTCTTTCCTCTTCTCCCCGGCAACGGTGGAAGCAAGAGGTGGCTCCTTAGCGACGGTCACCGACCCCCCAGTAATATCAATGACCTCCACAGGCTCCTGAACCACTGGGGTCGAAGAGGTAGCCGCCCGTACGCCGCCGCCAACCTCGGACGCCGCTTTCTTTGTTCTCTTTGGCACGCCCCGAGAACCCTTGCACAGGCCGCCGCCGGATCCAGCGACTTCATCTCCTTATCCATGAGTTCGTTGGGAGACGGTCTCACGATCACTTTTTTCAGCCGTGGGATGTCTTTGCTCAACGACCTTCCCGTCCTTATCAAGGCCTATCCTCTTCAAGGTACTCTCGGGCGATCCTGCCAAACCGATCCGCAAGAAACCAAACAAGAATTACATGAAAGAAATAAAACATAGCTCTAAAAATAGGAGCATAACGTGCAAAGATGGGCCTCACACCGACCCCACTCACCCCGGGCCGAGGGCCGGTATGAGGCCGACGTGGCAAGCAGCTCATCCTCAAGAATAATCGAGTCGGGGCAGCCATCCCTTCTCGGCACAACAACAGACGCCGCTTCTCATCCTCGCAAGAGGGACCATCGAAGCATCCATCTTAACCTTACCCCGGGAGATACATTTATCGTATTCTTCCCGGTTCTCACACCAAAAGTAAATAGGGCTCGAAAGACCGAGGCAAAGGGTAGTCCTCCCACTTGGACGTACACCCATCGCCGTTGCGCCTCTTTTGCAAGAAGTAAGCTTGTTCACGGAGGCATAGCCTGGCTCCGTCGCACGCCGTACCATCCCACTTTACCGGTGATCGACGGCCAAGACTATGAAGTCGGCGGAACAAGTTGATCAAGGAGTCTCCCCTTAAAGAGACAGAGCCACACAAAGCCGACTACCGTCCTCATGGCCAACGGATGCAGTTGGGCCAAGGCAACGTTCATAGCTTTGATAATGGCCGCGACGTGTTCATTCAAAGGAAACCGAGCCCATATTCCAGTGCCTCGATGTACACGCCGGTGTGACCTTGGAGGGCAACAGACCGCCTGACCCTTCTTAGGGATAACAATCTTGTACCCCTCACCGAAGGAGAAATGGCCTCAAAAAATGTTTCACCGAACAATCGGCGAACTTATGGGACCAAGCACGGTCAAGACCCGTCGTGCGGGGCTCGCCATGATCCGGGATAGGCAGCCTCCCCTACCGTCGGAAGGAATCCCCTCATCCTCATCAACATCGTCATCCTCATCCTCCCGTCCCTCCAAAATTGGTGGATCGACTACGGGAGAAGGAGACCTAGGGCCCCCAAACCTTATCGGGATGGCGTCTAGTATCCCCTCCCATTCAAGACGCGACGGGAACCCCCGCCGCGAAGTGCTAGTCCCGGCCTCAACAGAAGACATAATAGCAATAATTAGTTAAATAAGGAGTGAAGAAATTTGTTTGTTTACCTTGAAGAAAAATAATCGCCGAGTAACAACTCGAGAAATCGAAGACAAAGAAGCCTTTGAAAGTTTAGAGGAAAATTTTGGAGAATGAAATTGGTGGCCAATTTCACAGATAACTCGCCCTATTTATAGGGAAAAGCCCATAAAGAAGGACCAATCAGCGAATGTACCCATGAGGCGTCAACCAATCAGCATGCGGACACGTGTCGGGCATGCAATTACGGAATGTCAATCGTTGCAACAAGCGTCAATCAATGCAACGGAACCAAGCGTCTTCAACACGCCTATTCATATCTCCTTGCCTATTCACCTTCCTCAACAAATTCCCAAGCATCCGTTCTCCGCCGCATCATGGTCAACCAAGCTAAGTAAGCGCCGGGGGGCAATCAAAAGCAACCGCACACTCAATCCTGGTCTCGCCGGCGTCACTTTCTTTTCCACATCGGATGCCCTTTACACATCCATGTGGAGGGGGATATGGTACGGCCTAAGAAAGACCAGGCGAGGTAAAAGAAGCCGCCGCAGAAGAAGCCGATCAAATTTTCCGCAAAATACTTACGCAGAATATACGCTCAAACGCATCGAGCCCATACCACGGCATAGACTACGCTGGGGCAAATTGATGGGGCATATTCGCACCGCCACCAAGTCAACATATTGAGCAAGGTCAAAGATATCCACAAAAAGTCAACGACTTAGATAGCCTAGCCGATGCAGCCCATCGGCCGGTCGGCCAGGTCTCGGATGACAACCCCGCCACCGGGACACATACCCGCGTACTCATATCCAAGACCCCTCGGCGGTGAGTCAACAGGGCTCGCCCGGCCCGCCATAGAAACCTCGGCCGAGGGGTAGATCGCCTTTCCACCGCTAGCCACTTGGCCACTTGGCCACTACGTGACAAAAGGTGAAAGCCTATAAATACTCCTCAAACTTCATTGAGGAAGGGATCCATAAAATACACAACTAAACCTAAATACACTATTCATCTGGTAATATCTTCCTTATCTCTCTACAATATACATTCAGCCAAGTAACAACTTATCCTTTAAGTTTACTGACTTGAGCGTCGGAGTGAGTACGCTTGGCACAAAGCCAAGCCCTCAATTCGTTCATTGTTGCAGGAGAGGCCGAGAGGAACGATTAAGACCAAAGGAGAATCCAACTCAAGACATCATTCAACAAGCCACGGGTGGTAACTATACTTGCTCTGGAATTACACCCGGAACATATATATATATATATATATATATATATATATATATATATATATATATATATAGAGAGAGAGAGAGAGAGAGAGAAGGGTTCTTATAAGGCCACTACATCTTATAAGTCCCTAAGTCCTTATAAAGACCTTAGGATGGAAGGAATGGAGGGATGAGATTACATCTCAATGGATGGCCATAAATCTCCCTCCCTAATCTCCCTTCCTAATCCATGTACAACTCCTTCCTAATTTGTATAACTCTATCCTCCTTCTAATTCTCCCAACTCACTTCCTCATTATTCATTCTTTCATACTTCTCTCATACCCTCATTATCTCTCATTCCTCTCATCAGTAAACCAAAAAAAAAACCAAAAAAAAAACCCAAAAACACCCAGCCTCCCACCACTTCCGCCTCCCTCCATTCGATCTCCACTGCAACCTCCCTCCATTCGAACCCCACCAGCACCACCTCCGTCTCCCTCCATTCGAACCGACATCACCGTAGTAACCACAA
This sequence comes from Silene latifolia, assembly GCF_048544455.1. NCBI lineage: Eukaryota > Viridiplantae > Streptophyta > Magnoliopsida > Caryophyllales > Caryophyllaceae > Silene > Silene latifolia. The sequence continues at coordinate 71,571,544 of NC_133529.1, read as the reverse complement.
CCCACCACGACCTGCCGCCCCACCACAACAGCAACACCAACATCCCGCACCCTCCCTCATTTACTCCACCCGACCACCACCGTCCTCCCTCCTTTACTCCACCCTTACCAAAAACGCCCAACCCCGACCCGACTGACAACAACCACCGCAACACCACCCAACCAACACGACCTCCCTCCTATCGTCGTCACCATCAGATCCCTTCTCCGCCGCCACATACTAACGAGATCCGCCTCTCCCCTTGTCGCAGCCGCCGTCTCCCCTCGTTGTTGTCGTCGTTCATTTTTTTTTGTGTGTTTATGTGTCTTTGTTTATGTTGGTTCCGTGAATTGAATAATTTTTTTGTTTTGTTTATGTTGTTTATGTTTGTGTCTTTGTTTATGTGTCTTTGTTTATGTTGTTTTGTTTAATTTTTTTGTTTGTGTCTTCGTTTTTGTTTGTGTCTTCGTTTTTGTTTAATTTTTTTGTTTGTGTCTTTGTTTAATTTTTTTGTTTGTGTCTTTGTTTATGTGTCTAGTTTTATTGTTGGTTTTGTTTTTGTTAGATTTCAAAATGTTTTCAGATTTACTTTTGTTTTTTTGTCATTTTTTCATATTTACTTTTGTTTATTTGTTATTGTATTGTATTTTTCTAATTTTTGATCTTTGTTGTTTTCAATTTCATTAAAGTTACAATATTTACGACTAAAGTTGTACCATTTTAACATTAAAGTTACAATATTTACGACTAAAGTTCTTCTTATGTGTTGTTTCAAATTTGACTTTATAGTTCTAAAGTTATACAATTTTGAACTAAAGTTATACAAATTTGGACTAAAGTTATACAAAAAACGACTGAAGTTATACTCTTATGGAATAAAGTTATACAATTTTGGACTAAAATTACACAAATTTGGACTGAAGTTATACAAATAAGGACTAAAGTTATACAAATAAGGATTAAAGTTATACAAAAAATTGGACTAGAGTTATACAAAAATGAACCAAAGTTATACAAAAATGAACCAAAGTTATACAAAAATGGACTAAAGTTATACAAATATGGATTACAGTTATACAAATATGGACTAAAGTTATACAAAAATAGACCAAAGTTATACAAAAATTGGACTAAAGTTATACAAAAAACTGGACTAAAGTTATACAAAAATGAACCAAAGTTGTACAAAAATGAACCAAAGTTATACAAAAATGAACCAAAGTTATACAAAAATGGACGAAAGTTATACAAAAAATTAGACTAAAGTTATACAAAAATGAACCAACAAAATGAACCAAAGTTATACAAAAATGAACCAAAGTTATACAAAAAATGAACCAAAGTTAGTCCATATTTGTATAACTTTAATCCATATTTGTATAACTTTAGTCCATTTTTGTATAACTTTGGTTCATTTTTGTATAACTTTGGTTCATTTTTGTATAACTTTGGTTCATTTTTGTATAACTTTATTCCATTTTTTTATAACTTTGGTTCATTTTTGTATAACTTTGGTTCATTTTTGTATAACTTTAGTCCAATTTTTTGTATAACTTTAGTCCACTTTTGTATAACTTTGGTTCATTTTTGTATAACTTTGGTTCATTTTTGTATAACTTTAGTCCAATTTTTTGTATAACTTTAGTCCAATTTTTTGTATAACTTTAGTCTTTTTTTGTATAACTTTGGTCTATTTTTGTATAACTTTGGTCTATTTTTGTATAACTTTAGTCCATTTTTGTATAACTTTGGTCCATTTTTGTATAACTTTAGTCCTTATTTGTATAACTTTAGCCCAAAGTCATTATAGAAGCTAACTTTGGTCTTTTTTTGTCTTAGATGAAAAAAATTATCTCACAAAAAAAAACGAGATTTAAAATACGAAATCTTAAAAAAAAACGTATAACAAGAAGAGATTTAAAAAAATGAATAAAAAAATGAGAACTAACAAAATAAAAGACAACTAAAGTGAAATAAAAGACAAAAAAAATAATGAATGGAAAAAACAACTCAAAACATACAAATTAACACAAAACGAAAAAAAAAAAAACCGAGTTGAAAAAAAAAAAAAAAAATTCCGAGTCAGCGGCGGTGGGTTGGCGGCGGCGGGGGTGGTGGGTGGTTAGTTGGTGTTGGGTGGGGTGGTGGTGGTGAATGAAGATGAGAGGAGTGGGTGATTTATTTGGGTTTTTTGATTTATTTGGATTTTTTGGGTTTTTTTATTTATTTGGATTTTTTGGGTTTTTTTTATTTATTTGGATTTTTTGGGGGTTTTTTTTATTGAGGTTTTGAGAGAAGAGAAGAATGAAATGTGTGAGATGAGAGAGAAATGGGTGGGTAGAAAACAAATATATAGTAAATTAGTGGTTAATTAGGGTGGATTAGTAAAGTGTGTTAATTAGCTTCTATAATGACTTTGGGTGGGTTCATCTCATCCCTCCATCTCCCTCCATCCAATGGCTCATAATAGAACTTATGGACTCGAATATATAAGTGGCCTTAGTTGATCCTTCCTATATATATATATATATATATATATATATATATATATATATATATATATATATATATATATATATATATATATATAGTATAAGGATCAAGAGAGTCCTCCTTCCCCTATTAAGTCCATAAGTCCTCTTAGAGGCCCTTGGATCTTGGAGAATGGAGGGCTTAGATTGAAAGGGAAATGAGGATTATGGGGGTAATTAAGACTCTTCATTATCTACTCCCTAACTAAACACTAATCCCACTACATATACCCTCCCCTCTCTCTCTTACCTTATTATTTCTCCACTTACTTCTCTCTCATCCTAACAAAAAAATACTCTTCTCTCATTTCTCTACAATCCTAACAAAAATCCTAATAACTAAAAAACCCAAATAAATAAATAAACCCAAAAACCCAAAAAATCAAAAACCCAAAAACCCAAAAAAACAAAAACCCAAAAACTCAAATAAATCATCCACTCTTCTCTTCTTCATTCACCACCACCCACCACCCCCACCATTGCCGCCAACTCCACCACCACCCCCACCACCGCCTACCCCACTACGGGTATTTTTTCAAAATTCGTTTTTTTCCCGGATTTTGGGTCTCGTGTTTTCGTTTTTTTTTTTTTTTTTTTTTTTTTTTTTTTTTAGTTTGTTGTTTGGAGTTGGTTTATTTTTATTTGTTAAATTTTGTTGTTTTTTATTTTGATTATTGTCTTGTTATTTATTCTTTTCAAATCTCGTCTTGTTATACTTTTTTTTCTAAGATTTCGGGTTTTTAAATCTCGTTTTTATTTTGTGAGATACTTTTATTTTAATCTTAGATCTACTAATATAGATTTCATATAATTTGTTTATTTTTATCTTAAGTTTCACCGGACAAAAGTTATACCGTCATGGACTAAAGTTACAGTGGGACTAAAATTATATGCTTGTCTTAACATTTCATAAATTCCAATGAATTTATAAGAAAGGACTAAAATTACACTATTATGGACGAAAGTTACATTATCAGTGGACTAAAGTTACACTCAAATAAATAGAGCTACATAAACTACACGATCAAGTTATAGTATTAATGACCAAAGTTACATACTTAAAAATATATAAATTACATGAATTCCAATGAATTTATCAAAAAGGACTAAAAAATAGATGTGTGAAAAGTTATTATAATTCAAATTTTTATATAAAAATGACTTAAAATGACTAAAGTTACACCGTCATGGACTAAAGTTATACTGTCGTGGACAAAAGTTATACTAAGACTAAAATTATATAAATTTGTCTAAAGAAGGGCTAAAGTTACACCGTTATGGACTAAAGTTACACCGTCATGGACTAAAGTTACAATCACAATCAGAAAAACTAAAGTTACATAAACTCAAAAAAATGTATAAAATGGAATATACAAAATGAACTATACGACTAAAGTTATAGTATTATTGACTAAAGTTACACCTTTCAAGCATTAAAGTTATATGAATTCATTTAATATATCCGATGACTAAATTGATTTTGAATATATAAATTTGAATTTATATAATTTTAAGTCAATTTGATATAACTTTAGCATTTGACGACTGTAACTTTAGTCCAAAAATGTGTAACTTTAGTATTTTATTTGTGAAACTTTAGTCCAAATTTGAGGAATTTTAGTCCTTTTTTATAAACTAATTGAAATTTATGTAAGTTTAGTCCCAGTGTAACTTTAATCATTTTTTCTATAACTTAAGTCCTAAATTATGTAATTTTAGTCCAGGTAACTTTAGTCCAAATTTAAATTACAAACCAACATAATATAAATTCAAATTAATATATTGAATGACTAAAGTGATTTGGAATATATAAAATTGAATGTAACTCCAATACAAGAGTTATGTAACTTCAATAAGGATGAATGTAACTTTAACTCTCAAGTAACATACACCATACTACCTACCACCACCACCACACACGACCACTATTTATTGAAAAATAACATTAAAGTTTATACAACTTGTTTGGAGGTATAACTACTCGTAAATAGTGCACTTTAAAAAAAAAAATTATAATTTTAACACAAAATAATATGTAACTATAAAAATAAAAAAACCCAAAATAATACTAATCTAAAATAACAAAAAACCGAAAAAAAAAACGGAAGAAGAACTAGATCTGAAAAAAATCAACAAATAAGTATGAAAATGGTAGTCTAACACACACCAAAAAAATAGTGTAAGTTTAGTCATATAATTCATTCTTTCGTATTTTACATATTTAAATAAACTCAAAAGTAGATCTGAAAAAATAAAATAACCAAAAAAAGTTTAAGGACATAAGGACATTTGAAAATATTAAATAAGATCACCACATCCACAAAAAAAAACGATAGAGAAAAAAACCGAATCTCACCATAGGCCACGCATTTATAGAGAAAAAAAAAACCGAACCAAAAAAAAACCGAACCGAAAAAAAATCACCAAATCTGAAAAAAATGAGGCGACAAAGGCGTGAGATGCGTTGTGGCTCGTGGTGTTTATTGGCAAGGTAGGGAGGCGGAGGTCGAGGGTTGGGTAGGGAGGAAAATGGCGGTGGTAGGCAATGGAAGGGAGTTGTGTTGCGGGGTGGTGGCGGGAGAGAGGAAGAGGGAGTAGATCGGCGGGGTGGGGTGGTGTATTGTCGGGTAGTGGTGCCGCAGTGGGTGGGTGGTGGTTGGTTAGTGACGGTGGTGTTGGTGGGTAAGTGAGGGATTGAGGGTTTTTTTTTTGAGTTTCTTTTTGTTGTTTTTTTGGGTTTTTTATGTTTGTTAGGAGAGTAGGAATTCAGTTTGTCTGGGAATAAAATGAGAGAAGTGAGGGAGAGAGAGGGAGGATGTTAGAATAAGAGGGGATGAATGATTAGTGAGGGAGTGATTAGGTTAAGAAGATCATTAGATAAGATGAATTTGTGGCCATTCATTTTGATTGAATCTCATCCCTCCATCCTCTTCATCCAATGGCTCCTATAAAGACTTAGGGACTCAATATATTTGATGGACTCATTTGAACCTTACTCTATATATATATATATATATATAGGAATAGGATCTCGTGCGAACCTATAGTTCAGTGCGAACCGTACGAACTGACTAAAAGACATAAAATTATACACTCAGCGTCACACATACTCAGCGTCACCTACACACTTTTTGACTCCCTCACACTCAACTCAACCTAACCATACTCCACAATTTCTTTGTCGCTCATCCGTGCCCATAACCACCTACTGCCGGCGCCGGACAAACCTCGTCGACAACCCAACTGCCACACATTTACTCAACCGCTTCTCACTCTCCCTTCTTTTTCTCTTTCCTGTCATCTCTCCAGCAACCATCGACAACCCAATTAGCCGACGTTTCCCAAACTCTGACTTTGCTTCTTCTATTCCTCTTATCGTCGACCTCCGGGGAAATTCCCGTCCCCATTAATCCCATTTTATGTCATATTTTTTTCCCAATTTTCTTTTGGTATATTTCTGAAGCAATTGATTTACAAATACCGGATCTACTAATTTATAAGCAGGGGTGGTCGGAAACGATGAAGGATGGTGATAAGATCAGTGGTAGGGGGCTTCAAGGCTTCGTTGTGGTGAGGTGGGATCTGGGTTGAGTGCTCTCGGGATGTCGCAGATCTGGGTAAGAGTTCCTTGGATGACTAGTGTTCGTTGTTGAGTTAGTAATGGTGGTCAGCGGTGTTAAGGGGAGCGGTGATAAGGTGAGTCGTGGGTGTTGTGGTGGGATCATCGTCGGAGTAATGCATCACCTGGTTGTTGATGATGGTGGCACTCCGGTGATGTGCAGAGGCGACATAGAGGCAGGTTAGGTGAAACACCGACCGATGAAGTCGTCGGCGTGTATATAGGCGTGACTGGCGACCATGTCTGATGGTGGGGTGGGTGTGATAGGGGTAGGGATAATGTGGTGGTTGTGAAAGCGGTGGTGGTGATGGTGGTGGCAGTGGTGGTGGGTTGTGATGGTGACGGCTAAAGTGGTGGTGGGTGGTGATAGGCTGGCGGTGGTGATGGTGACGGCGACAATGGTGGTGGCAGTTGGTGGTGGGCTTTGTGGATCCTACTGGAGTGGTAGTAGTTGCTGTCGTGGTGTTGGCGGTGGATTGGAGTTGTCCAGGGAGGTTGGTGTTGTGGCGGTGGTAGGGCAATGGTAGCGGCGGTGGCGGTGGATACGCAAAATACCACCTAGATACACATAATATCGGCCCGGATACACATGGTATTACTGCGGGATACATGTGTATCTAGTAGTTATATCATGTGTATCAAGTATCCGACTTTTAATGATATGTGTATCTGGGTTTGAAAAGATGTGTATCTAGCTTTAATGTCATGTGTATCCGCCAAAAATATAAAATGTATCCGCAAAAAATATAAAACGTATCCAAGAGTTAGAAATTACCATAAAGTGTATCTGCTAATAATATAAAGTGTATCCGCAAATACTATAAAATGTATCTCGGAGTTGTCTTAAAACTTTCAAAAAAAATTAGTGTAAAAAAAATTGTAAAAGTGCATTTAGAATTTTAGGGTGGAAAAAGTGTATCTACATATATTATAAAATGTATGTGAAGAAGAGGTGTATCTAGTAAAGAAATAAAGTGTATCTACAAAAAAAAAAAAAAAAAAAAAAAAAAAAAAAAAAAAAGGTCTAGCTTAGTTCGTTAAATGCAGTTCGCACCGTACTTTAGTTCGCACTGACTTCGACCCTATATATATATATATATATATATATATATATATATATATATATATATATATATATATATATATATATATATATATATAGAATTAGGATCACATGAGTCCACCCTATCTTTTTGAGTCTCATGAGTCCACTTATATATCACACGCTCTCCACAAAAATATCACGGTTTTTTTATTAATAAAAAAAAAGTTTTTTTTTTTTTTTTTTTTTTTTCTAAGCTGTGATATTGTTTAATATAACCTAGGATATTGTATTGAGTCTGTGAGTCCAGTAAAAGAGTATCCCAAGTTATATAAAACAATATCACACTTTACAATAAACAATATCACTGATTGTACTAAACAATATCACGGGTTATACTATGTTTTACAAGCAATGGATTTTATTCATAAATTTCTTTCTACTTTGTAGTTCATCACTTAAAAAGAGTTCTTGTTTACCACTTCACTGGACTTTTGGATAAACACGACACTTGGACCCAAAATGTGTTTGGACTTCTTAAGATTATTAACGCATGGCAGGAATGCATGATATGTTTTGGATTGACACATCTTGTTTGCTTGTTCAGCTTTGTGTACGTTGCAACTTTAAGTTATGTTATCCTTCTGTCCTGTCAGGTAGCTACATTCATTGTCCAAAAGATTATTGTGGAGGATTACATCTGTACTACTGCAAATCGGTTTTTGGCACTTCAACGAGTTCTAGCAATCTAGCTATTATGGTTGTTGCATTGTCTGAACAAGAAAAACCTTGTTCTCGGTTGCTGAAGCATATTATTAGATGCTACATTCGACTTTTGGAAAATTTAAGGTCGGTTAAGTGATGTGCGTGGCGAATATTTATTTGATTCTAATGTTACTGTTTAGGCAATTAATCTTGCTGAAGACGGGTCGGAGCAAGTGACGGATAATGCCACTCACAAAACAAATAGGGGGGACAAGGTGGGGCACCCCCATGTGCTTCCCTCTCTCCTCTATTTGGGTCATTTGTGAGGGAAAATGGTATCCGTCACTCTAAAATGACGAATACATGCCGTCACAAATGAGATTTTGTGCTGTTTAGGCTTAATTAGGAGACCATGTTTTATTTTCTTGCATAGCTTTGTGATGCACTGATATCCGGCCTTCCACCCATGTTCAAAGATCCCGCCTTTGCTAGTTGCATCGGTGTAAGTTGTCAATTGTTTTTGGTTCAAAGATACCATTGGTTGAAAATTGCAGTAAATTACGTTAAGAACGGCTTTTTAGTTTATCTCGCTATAGCTCAATCGATATAATTTGTGATTGTTATATTTTGAAGTAGCATCAATCGATATAATTCTCCCCGCCATAGATCTGAAAGAAAACACTATTATATTGTTATTCAATTCGTGATATTCTTGTGTACAACGTGTGATACATAAGTGGACTCACGGAACTAAAATATATATGTGGACTCACTGGATCTTGCCTATATATATATATATATATATATATATATATATATAGAGGTGAGATCCGGTGAGAACGAACACTCGGTGAGAACGGTGAGAACGCATATCTACCCTTAGATTAAACTAATATATGAAAGGGTTGGGATTTAATTTAAACAATCCCACGTACACTGATACACGATTTACACGCACACTACCCTTTCTCCATCATTTAATATTTTTCCCTTTCACCTAGAGCCCCATCGCCGAGTCTCCGGAAGACTCTAGTCGGAGAATCTTGCCATTCCCGCCATATTATCGCTGAATCTCCGACCAAGCCCATCCCCTCGAACAACCCAGAACTCTCCTCCCCCTTTTGTAAACTTCTCCTTCTTTTACCACCTGACGCCGGCGCACCCAAGTAGCAAATTTGGAGTTTTTTTGAATTACTGGATCGTCGATCCAAGCCAAATTGAGAAATGGGTTAGGTTTGCCTTCTCAAAAATAGTGGAGGAGCTCCACCTTCATATGATTATAACCCTTAAGCATTACCCAGACTCTTCCCGGTTCTCTCTAGGAATTGACTTATTAAAGCATCCTTGCTTTAATGGCAGTTTCAACTTTAAATCGCTTTGTCTTTCACGTGTCGACATAACTGCAGAAACTTTAGAATTGATATTGTTGCAGTGCCACCTCTTGGAACAGTTGTATGTGTGTAGATACCCGTATCCGTCGATATTGGAATTTATAGAGAACCCGACAAACACCCGATGATGATAGGACACATGTATTCTTTAGTTGTCACTGTCATTATTTGGAGCTCGTTTTACGAGGTGGAACGGGCGTCGTCGACGAAGTATTTTATTAATTTAAATGATATTTAAATTAATGCTTTTAGTGAATTCTTTCTGTTAATTTAAATGATATTTAAATTAATATTTTTAGTAAGTTCATTTTGTTATTTTAAATGATATTTGAAATTAATGTGTTTTTTTAAGTGGATTCATTATTCATTTAATTTAAATGATATTTAAATTAAGGCTTTATTTTGAATTTATTTTCTTGAGTTTATTTTATTGAAAATAAAATAAATAATTGATTTGAAAAATCATTTTATGAGTATATTTGATTTGAAAAGTCATTTATTTTAATGGGTTAATTGATTTGAAAAATCGATTTGAAAATCGAAAAGAACTCGTTTTGAACACTTGTTTTTGAGCTCGATTTTAGCTCGGTTTTTGAGCCCGTTTCCTTTACGAATTGGCACGAATCTCGAGTACATTAACCAACCTAGACCAATACCCATCCACCCTTGTTCGAACCCCCTACCCACGGCCCAAATTCCATCCCCAAACACCCCCCAACAGCCCGCACTAAACCGAGCAGCCCCCTGTTTTGGCAGCTCAATCTCGAGCCCAAAACCCGCTCCAAACACTACCAAGACCCGTACCCATTAACCCTAACCCATACCCCAGTATCCTACCCATATTATCCTAGCTTAATCACCAAGAAAACCCCCAAAACGAACCCTAGAAACCCCCCCAAAAGCTGCTGGACAGCAGCTATGCTCAACAGGCCCGATTGCCTCTCCCTCCCTTTTAACCTATTTTAAACCCTTATAAATACCACCCCTTCACCATACAATCATTCCTCTAAGTCCTCCATACATCCAAGCATCACATACAAGCTTTAAACCTCAGAAACAAACCCTAAACATCCTTCAAAAACCCTAAACAAAACCGACACACAAACTGAAACTGTTTGTGTGTCCTCTTCGAAAACTCATTCGTTCCTCCATCAAAACTCCATAAAAATTCGAGTTTCTTGTTCCTAATTAACCACATAACATCCATCTACACATTAGACAAAGATTTACGAGCCAAATTGCCCTTGAGAGTACACGAGATCCCTCGAAAAACAGAGTGAAATAACACTCTGTTTTCGCGGTTTACTCTTGTCTGTCCAGTTCTGTTTATGCTCGTTTTTCGTGCCCAATAACCCAAATAGAGCAGGGGTTGCTTTAAGATCCTTGTTCTCCTCTCTTTCTAGTTTCCAAAACATCTTTCGAATCGAATTTTCGTCGTGAAACGAGGGAGATATCACTGTTTTAAAATCGCTGTCCAGAAACTTTCCAAAACGCGTGTTTGCTTTATTCTTCGTCGACGACGGCCTCTCGAGATAAAATCTACCATCGATTACGACCCAAGACGGTGTCAACGATACATGTAGGTTGAGGGTGCATCAAATCCCCTTTTCTCTCCTTTTTTATTTCGTTTTTTTATGCCTTTTTTTATAGTTTGTTTTTTGTTTGTTTTCGTTTTGTTTATCGTTTGTTTTAATTAACTATGAAATTAGTTAGTCCGAGTATGAGTTAAAGTACCACCATGAACACCGCGTTGACTTGAGATGGGAAAAGAAACCGCTATTCATTTGGTCGTACACCCCCGTCTCATTTACATATCCTCGTGTTCAAGGTAGGGCATAAATAAAACGAGTTGTCTAACTTTCATCGCTTTCGACCCCCTTCTTCATTTTTCGGCCAATTCGACATACCCTAGGACCCGTTGTATGTTAGTTTAACCTCTGATTGTTAACATATGACGTATTTAGACGACATTAGATTAATTTAATAACCTAATTAGACATAATAGGTGGCTTTGACGTAGCTTTATAAATCAACTAACGATTCTGTAAATAATTGAATGCATCTTTCTTATCACTTGATTTCTCGCTAGCATAGGAGTGCGTGATTAGCACCTTCCTATTAACACTCGACGAGTAAGCGTTAATCTTATGATATTTGACCTAATTAGACCCTTTAGGCCGTGTAGAATGCACCATAACGCGACAATCAATCAACATCGTTTTTAACTCGTTTTCTGACCTTGTTTTCGATTCCTTTTCGCAATCATTCGATCTAACTAATGAATCTAACTTAGGAACTAGGTTGACTCTGGTTGGGCCGTGGTTGGCCGTGTGTTTGGCCGTGTATTTGGCCTCCCCTATTTCGTTTGTTTTGCATCGCTCGTTCTTTATTCGTTTTATCGCTTGTATTTAATTTATGTCACGTTTTGTAATCTATTTGTAATTTGTTCTCCTTTTTGAGTCAAAACCTTTTTTGAAAACCTTGGTTTTATTTGGTTAGACGGTTGTTCCCAATGCTTGTAAGAGCGTAGTAAACCGCATGTTGTTTAAAACAACATGGCCCGGTTTATGCTAATGCATGCTTTGGTGCGTAGCCCTATGTCTAATTCGATGAGATTAAGTGAGAGCGCGCAACACGAGGAGTGACCCAAGGCCGTGTGTCCTGTAGGCCGTGAGTCACCTCCCCCTTGTGCACGGTTTTCAAGGCCCAATGGCCGTGTGTTTTGTGTCGTGTTTTGAGTTGTATGTAGCAATTGTAATTAGATCGAGTTGTAATTTATTTATCGTTGTGTCGGCATGAAATGCCTGGTTTGTAATAGGTAGATCCCAACGGCTCCCCATTCCCCCTTAAGCCTTGTTTGTTTGCTCTGTTTTGCATGTTGTTAGATCAATCAACCCACATGCTAAATTACAACTTTGACAAAGTTAGTTTAGTTGCATCTAAAACGACATAGAAATTGTTGTCACATGATAGGGTTAAAACAACGTTTGCATATCATACATTGTAGTAGCTATGACCTTGTTTGAAATCCGACACTTGACTTAGTAGAGGCCGTTATCGACGGGCGGGGTTGGGTGTCCTTATGGGCTTCCCAACACGTACCCTCACCCCTTACTCAAGATCTATGGTTTGTGGATCCGTCTAAATACCATTGGATTACGAGAGTCATTCAATTCGAGTGATATAGGGTACAAGTCTTTATCTTTAATCACTCGTAGTCGATTGGCTTTATGCTTTTCGATGAAAGGTGTAAAGTTGACTTGAACGGTTCCAAGTTCCCAAAAAACTTGGTGGCGACTCTAATTGGTCTTAATTCGATTCGAAAGAACCTCGAGTCGATTATGCCGGTGTGGATCCCTCGGACGCAGGTTCCCGAGGGCCTTGTCCACGCTTTGGCGACTCTGCTGGGACAAGAGGACTAGTTACACCGTGTTTCTGTGGGTCTTTTCCTCCGAGGTGAAACTTGAAAAGAAAGTGTTGGAAAGTAAAACATTACTCATAGTGCTACGATTCATGCATAAACCCTTAAGGACTTGCCCGGGCCGTCCCAGCGTTTCTTCGTGATGCGTGGGGGGCGACGTCCCACTATGCAAGGAAGCTGCACATTGCTCGCTTCCACTTCGCCTCGCGTGGTTCTTGGGAATGGGGACGATCTTCTAGGTACTTTACCTTAAGACACCTCGCTTTATAAGACCGCAAAAGGATGGAGGGCATAGACCTTCTTGTAGAAGACTTGCCGAGACTTAGAGATGTCTAGGAGCATACATCCTTATAGCATGAGAATGACAATGTGCAATATGTTTTCCCGAGTCCTTTTTTTCGAAAATTCCAAGTCCTTTTCAAAACCGAACTTTTGAACAACTTACTTTCAAACCTAGCATGATTTTCAAAACGCGGAATGCTGCCCAAATAGGACTAGAATTTCGGCCCAAATTGAGCTTTTATAGTCGATGCGCCCATTTCAAATCTCATTTTCAAATCAATCCTTCGTTTTTCAAAATCAATCCAAAATGTTTCTCGAACCTCAACCAAGCATGAAATGCGTCAAGTCGTGTCCGGGTCATGGCCATGTTAGGCCGGGTATGTTTCATTTTAAGGGTCTAGAACACGACCTTGTTGGGTCACCCAAACTCACCTCTTGGGCTTTGAGTCACGTTGGTCGACCTTTTGGTCTAGAATAGTCCACAAAAAACGTCCAAGCTAGGCCCTTATGGACGTTTCACATGAACCCATGGGCTATGTTAGCCCAATCACGGGTTTAGTTACACCAAGTCCAGTTTAGAATCGAGTTATGACAGTTTGAGTCATGTCGTTTTGTCGAGTCTAAAGTGAACCGATGTCTAAATCAAACCGTGAGTCGAATCCTTGTTAATCAATCTCATGTCGAGTCTTTGTTCGAGTCAAGTTGGGGTCGAGTCCTTAAGTGTGCAGGGGCTCTTACTTTAAATGTTGACTCGATGACGGGTTTTCTTGTAGAAAGGCCGCCAAAAACCCGACGTCAAGCAATGGAAGATGCTGTTAACAAGCTCACTGAGGCCGTGAACCTCATGATGACCCGAATGGATGCAATCGAATCCAAGCTGGGTGAAGATTCCCCTCCACCACTGACTGATCTGGAGAAACGGTTCAAGTTCATCGAAGACCGTTTGAAGCTCTCCCAGGGGAAGAACATTCACTATGAGGATGCTAGGGCCTATGCCCCAGTTCAGGATAAGTTGCCCACGAACATGGTACTCACTGACATCCCAAAGTTCAAGGGCACCGAAGATCCAGTCCACCATGTTAAGGCCTATAAAGGGTACTTAGCACTGAAGGGAGTACCTGCTGACATGCTCTCTGAAATTTTTGCCCAATCTCTGGATGAACGCCGAAGGCGTGGTTCTATAATCTTGACCTTAAGAACTTCCCCACTTTCGAAGATATTACGGTGGAGTTCGTAAGCACTATGCTTTGACAATGTTGAGATTCAAACCAACATAAGGACTTTGGAAGTAATGACACAGAAGGAAAAAGAGGGCTTTACTGAATTCCTCGCAAGATGGCGCGCTGAAAGCGTGAAACTAGCTAAGAAGCCTGATGAAGTCGAAATGGTAGATAAGTTCGTAAAGAATCTACGACCTATTTACCGCAATGCTCAAATACTGAATTTCGGTTCTTTCAAAGAATTGATAAGAATCGGGATAAAGGTAGAAGATGATGTCAGAATGGCAGAAGTTGAAAAGCCGAAAGGGTACCAAGGGGCCTCATCGTCTAGGACCAAAGCCCCAGCAACGACCCATATTGATGAAGCCATCAATCTCTTAGAAGGGCAATCGAAGAAGTCGCAGCGCCAAACACCTAGGGCATTCACCGATATCGGATGCACTTATACATACGCTCTCCAAAGGCTCATAGCCCAAGGAAAGCTGAAGCCTATTGGTCCAACTCCGGACCCTCCCGCTGATCAACAAGGTAAATGGTATAAACCAAATGCCTACTGTGCCTTTCATCAAGGGAAAGGCCATGATACTGAACGGTGCTATCGACTGAAGCACGAAATCCAAGACATGATTGAGAATGGAACACTCCCAATCCCAACTGTTAAACCCAACAACATCACCAATCCATTTGGCGATCACACTAACTTTGTTTCTGTCGAAGAGAGTGCCGACTATTCCCATCTTATCCGCCCATGTCACTGGAAAGGGGTGTTTATCGGGAAAATATTTGTGGATTGCTCAAAATTCTTTCCAAACCCGAAGAATGAAATTCAAGTCGGGAGTCTTGCTTTAGAATGTACTCCTCTCATTAACGAAGTTAATAAAAGACAATTCGATTCACCAACCTTCATCACTGGCGTAGATCCTCAGAGGACTACCTCGGGATGGAGGCAAACCATAAAAGGGATCAAGGACAAGAGCCGAGCATCTAAGTTGACAACTGAACAAGGGAAAGCTCAAGACCAGATTTGAAAATTATGAGTCGGGATCTGTTTTCTTATCTTAGTCGAGTCGAGTCTAGGACTTTCTTTTCTTGAAGTTGAGTCGTTTGTTCCACGATGACCTAGGATGTGTCCTAGGAATCGTTCTTTCGAGTCTGTTAAGCATGTGTCATTCCAATAAAAGTCGCAGTTTCGTTTCCAAATATGTCTTGTTTTCAATCCTCAATCATTCTGAAAGCATGATAAAAGGCACAACACACTCAAAGGGATCCCTGGGGTAGAAATATGTCCCGTTTCAAAATGTAAGGTACACTAGGATCCTGTGTTTGATTCCTTTACCTATTCCATGTCTGGTGGTAGAAAACCTCCATCTAAACCAATGTTTGTGACAAGCTTTTAGATGATTCTATGACAAACCCGGACTAGCTCCTTGTTTCCCCTATCGATGATGGAAGGCAAGCCTTTTCCCCAACAAAATCATCCCATCTCGAAGAGAGAAGATATCAACCCGTTCTAACAAGGAATTGTTAGTTCCTACCCAAATTAGTTGGCGAAGCCCAGTTTTCAAGGTGTATTCATTTATGACTAAGAGAATGAATAGAAGATCATTTTCAAAGAGAGAAAAAAGATGAAAAAGAATGAGAAAAAGAGAAAATTTGGAAAAATGAAAAAAAATGAAAAAAAAAAGATGAAAGAAAAAGGAAAAAAGGAAAAAAGATGTTGAAGTCATTGCAGAACGCTTTTGGTTGAATGACGAAGTTACGGAAGCCAGAAGTCAAGTCAAGTACCCATAGTTGAAGTTCAATGGGCGAAGCCCAAAAGCTTAAGTAGTAACCTCTTTAACCCTAAGTCCTTCCTGAGATAGTTACAAGGGGATAGTCGGGAATTTTGAGAATCATTCCGCTTGTGTTGTTACACCCAACCTTTAGGCTCCAGACATGGAAATTTGAACCCACATCATTTTTCAACCCATTCGCACTCGTGGTTTCATCAAGCCTGAGACACCATTTCCAACCGCGTTATAAGCCATAGCCATTGGCCTTAGCACCACAAAACGAACCTTCAGAATGATGGTTTACCTTGCGAACCTTTTATTACCAAGCTCCACATCCCAAAGAAACACAGCCTTTTGTACCAACCCTAGACACGGGATTTAACGGTACTTTACAGGCTAGAATGGGATATGACATGATACCTTAGGTGAAACCTTCGAGTGTGTACACACAATCAAAATGCCATGTTTATGCACCATGATCGAACTACGTCGGATTTGATTTCGCTCCACGCGAATACGTAGGCAGTCCTTCAGAATAAGGGATTCAATCCACTCATCAACCAAGTTGTCATCTTGTCAGTTTATTACGGGTCTTAACCAAGTCCAAATGAAGCCACCTTTGTTTGAGTCGGTCTTAGCACTCGATGTAGGCTAGGATGAGGATATAGGTTCGGATGAATAGTATCGAGTCTCAGAATGAGCTTTATCTAATGGTTTAGGCAAAGATGCTGAGTCACATAGATGTGGGTTTGTATTGGGAACAGAAAATATGAAAACCCGCTGAAAAGAAAGAAGGCGTGGAAGGAAAAATAGTAAAAACCCGCTGAAAAGAAAGAAGGCGTGGAAGAAAAATAGTAAAAGCCCGCTGAAAAGAAAGAAGGCGGTGGCAAGAAATAATGAAAACTCGCTGAAAAGAAAGGAGGCGAGGAGAAGAGTGACAGAATGTTCCCAACAAGAGTGATGTGTGATGTAAAAATCAGTCTGTGTTTAGTGTCTGGGCGAAGCCAACGTTGTTGCTCCGTGAGTTTAATCCACCTTGTCAATGTCAAGTGATCTTGATTCCCATGTGCCCTCGGGAGCACGCCCATGCCATACGATATCTCCGTCCCAAGTTCGACGACCTTGTGATTCCCATTTGCCGTTTTTTGGACGCCAGAATGGCCAATTTACATTTCTACCCCCAACAAGTCAATAATCGAATTAAAACCCGTGCACACTTGCGGTTTTATTTTCCTTTTTTGTTTTACGGTAGCGGGCTACGCCCACGTTGTTTACGAGTCATACAGAGTGTCTGAGTCGTATTTCATGCTCACCCATCAAGGTTCGATTTCACGATTTCAAAAAATTTCAAAATTTCAAAATTCCAAAAACTTTTTGCGAATTGTGGATAGATGATCCAAGTAGTGGAATCCTTGTGGGTCGATGATCCAATCGTTCGAAATTCAAAAATTCAAAATTCAATTTTTGAAGGGCCGATGGCCCAATATTCTAAATGATGACAAATTCGATTTTCGGGTCGATGACCCAATCATTCAAAATTTTCAAATTCAATTTTCGGGTCGATGACCCAATCATTCAACATTTTCAAATTCAATTTGCGGGTCGATGACCCAATCATTCAAAATTTTCAAATTCAGCTTTCGGGTCGATGACCCAATCATTCAAAATTTTCAAATTCAATCTTCGGGTCGATGACCCAGTATTTCAAATGATCCAATTTCAAGATCGATGATCCAAATGTGCTTATGTGATGATTATTGCTAGTACGTTTTTGTGTTTCAAATATAGCAGGATATGCTTCAACTGGGGGCTCTAAAGTCTTCGACTTTAGAGCCATTGCAAACTGGGGGCTCTGAAGCCGTCGGCTTCAGAGACCATTATCAAGATGCAAAGGATGACATCCACCAAGAATTCAATTCAATATAAGAATGTGAAATGGAAGAATTCCGTAGCTGAAAGCAAACGATGAAAGCGACGGCAACCTCCTTGGAAAGTCCCGTCCCATTTGGGCACCTGCCAGCAGATGATAAATTTTGGGCAAATGTCAGAAGATGATGAATTTTGGACATACGCCAGCAGATGATAAACTTTGGGCATGTGTCAGCAGCTGCCGAACTACGACGCGGTTTGATTCTCGTCGAAACGGATACGTAGGCGCCTAAGGATAAGGCTCAACCCACCATTTATGCAATTTATTGGGTCGATGACCAACGAAGATAATTCGACGCAATGTGAAGGAAGAGTTAATCCCCACGAAGTTTCGGTATGATCTCTTCTTATGGTCAAGAGCTTATATACGCAAGTCTAATGGACTATAAACGACCCGCAGAATCCTCAAGTCGAAAGGGACCTGGGGTATACTTTGACTTTCGCCTTGTCCAAGCCTCAGTCAAAGTGGGGGCTCTGTAGATACCCGTATCCGTCGATATTGGAATTTATAGAGAACCCGACAAACACCCGATGATGATAGGACACATGTATTCTTTAGTTGTCACTGTCATTATTTGGAGCTCGTTTTACGAGGTGGAACGGGCGTCGTCGACGAAGTATTTTATTAATTTAAATGATATTTAAATTAATGCTTTTAGTGAATTCTTTCTGTTAATTTAAATGATATTTAAATTAATATTTTTAGTAAGTTCATTTTGTTATTTTAAATGATATTTGAAATTAATGTGTTTTTTTAAGTGGATTCATTATTCATTTAATTTAAATGATATTTAAATTAAGGCTTTATTTTGAATTTATTTTCTTGAGTTTATTTTATTGAAAATAAAATAAATAATTGATTTGAAAAATCATTTTATGAGTATATTTGATTTGAAAAGTCATTTATTTTAATGGGTTAATTGATTTGAAAAATCGATTTGAAAATCGAAAAGAACTCGTTTTGAACACTTGTTTTTGAGCTCGATTTTAGCTCGGTTTTTGAGCCCGTTTCCTTTACGAATTGGCACGAATCTCGAGTACATTAACCAACCTAGACCAATACCCATCCACCCTTGTTCGAACCCCCTACCCACGGCCCAAATTCCATCCCCAAACACCCCCCAACAGCCCGCACTAAACCGAGCAGCCCCCTGTTTTGGCAGCTCAATCTCGAGCCCAAAACCCGCTCCAAACACTACCAAGACCCGTACCCATTAACCCTAACCCATACCCCAGTATCCTACCCATATTATCCTAGCTTAATCACCAAGAAAACCCCCCAAACGAACCCTAGAAAGCCCCCAAAAGCTGCTGGACAGCAGCTATGCTCAACAGGCCCGATTGCCTCTCCCTCCCTTTTAACCTATTTTAAACCCTTATAAATACCACCCCTTCACCATACAATCATTCCTCTAAGTCCTCCATACATCCAAGCATCACATACAAGCTTTAAACCTCAGAAACAAACCCTAAACATCCTTCAAAAACCCTAAACAAAACCGACACACAAACTGAAACTGTTTGTGTGTCCTCTTCGAAAACTCATTCGTTCCTCCATCAAAACTCCATAAAAATTCGAGTTTCTTGTTCCTAATTAACCACATAACATCCATCTACACATTAGACAAAGATTTACGAGCCAAATTGCCCTTGAGAGTACACGAGATCCCTCGAAAAACAGAGTGAAATAACACTCTGTTTTCGCGGTTTACTCTTGTCTGTCCAGTTCTGTTTATGCTCGTTTTTCGTGCCCAATAACCCAAATAGAGCAGGGGTTGCTTTAAGATCCTTGTTCTCCTCTCTTTCTAGTTTCCAAAACATCTTTCGAATCGAATTTTCGTCGTGAAACGAGGGAGATATCACTGTTTTAAAATCGCTGTCCAGAAACTTTCCAAAACGCGTGTTTGCTTTATTCTTCGTCGACGACGGCCTCTCGAGATAAAATCTACCATCGATTACGACCCAAGACGGTGTCAACGATACATGTAGGTTGAGGGTGCATCAAATCCCCTTTTCTCTCCTTTTTTTATTTCGTTTTTTTATGCCTTTTTTTATAGTTTGTTTTTTGTTTGTTTTCGTTTTGTTTATCGTTTGTTTTAATTAACTATGAAATTAGTTAGTCCGAGTATGAGTTAAAGTACCACCATGAACACCCGCGTTGACTTGAGATGGGAAAAGAAACCGCTACTTCTGTCGGTCGTACACCCCCGTCTCATTTACATATCCTCGTGTTCAAGGTAGGGCATAAATAAAACGAGTTGTCTAACTTTCATCGCTTTCGACCCCCTTACTGTTTCGGCCAATTCGACATACCCTAGGACCCGTTGTATGTTAGTTTAACCTCTGATTGTTAACATATGACGTATTTAGACGACATTAGATTAATTTAATAACCTAATTAGACATAATAGGTGGCTTTGACGTAGCTTTATAAATCAACTAACGATTCTGTAAATAATTGAATGCATCTTTCTTATCACTTGATTTCTCGCTAGCATAGGAGTGCGTGATTAGCACCTTCCTATTAACACTCGACGAGTAAGCGTTAATCTTATGATATTTGACCTAATTAGACCCTTTAGGCCGTGTAGAATGCACCATAACGCGACAATCAATCAACATCGTTTTTAACTCGTTTTCTGACCTTGTTTTCGATTCCTTTTCGCAATCATTCGATCTAACTAATGAATCTAACTTAGGAACTAGGTTGACTCTGGTTGGGCCGTGGTTGGCCGTGTGTTTGGCCGTGTATTTGGCCTCCCCTATTTCGTTTGTTTTGCATCGCTCGTTCTTTATTCGTTTTATCGCTTGTATTTAATTTATGTCACGTTTTGTAATCTATTTGTAATTTGTTCTCCTTTTTGAGTCAAAACCTTTTTTGAAAACCTTGGTTTTATTTGGTTAGACGGTTGTTCCCAATGCTTGTAAGAGCGTAGTAAACCGCATGTTGTTTAAAACAACATGGCCCGGTTTATGCTAATGCATGCTTTGGTGCGTAGCCCTATGTCTAATTCGATGAGATTAAGTGAGAGCGCGCAACACGAGGAGTGACCCAAGGCCGTGTGTCCTGTAGGCCGTGAGTCACCTCCCCCTTGTGCACGGTTTTCAAGGCCCAATGGCCGTGTGTTTTGTGTCGTGTTTTGAGTTGTATGTAGCAATTGTAATTAGATCGAGTTGTAATTTATTTATCGTTGTGTCGGCATGAAATGCCTGGTTTGTAATAGGTAGATCCCAACGGCTCCCCCATTCCCCCTTAAGCCTTGTTTGTTTGCTCTGTTTTGCATGTTGTTAGATCAATCAACCCACATGCTAAATTACAACTTTGACAAAGTTAGTTTAGTTGCATCTAAAACGACATAGAAATTGTTGTCACATGATAGGGTTAAAACAACGTTTGCATATCATACATTGTAGTAGCTATGACCTTGTTTGAAATCCGACACTTGACTTAGTAGAGGCCGTTATCGACGGGCGGGGTTGGGTGTCCTTATGGGCTTCCCAACACGTACCCTCACCCCTTACTCAAGATCTATGGTTTGTGGATCCGTCTAAATACCATTGGATTACGAGAGTCATTCAATTCGAGTGATATAGGGTACAAGTCTTTATCTTTAATCACTCGTAGTCGATTGGCTTTATGCTTTTCGATGAAAGGTGTAAAGTTGACTTGAACGGTTCCAAGTTCCCAAAAAACTTGGTGGCGACTCTAATTGGTCTTAATTCGATTCGAAAGAACCTCGAGTCGATTATGCCGGTGTGGATCCCTCGGACGCAGTTCCCGAGGGCCTTGTCCACAATGTGGAAAATTCAAACACTTTGCAATCTTTACACATTTTGTCATACAAATTAAAGCATTTGATGGTGATTAATTGTTGTCTGAAAGAGCTTGAGATTGATGCTATTAACGAGCAAATAAGGAGCCATTGCTAGCTACAAAGAGCCGTTGCCTTAGCAACTATTACGGCAACAATATCCTTCCTATTGAAGGGAACTTTTACCAAATCATGTAAATATATATTATAGTGATTATATCCTCCCTTATTTATCCTATCTTAGGAGATGTATATATAGGATAGTTACATAGCTTTGTAAACACAATTATTGAGTAAATCATATTATTACCTTTTGCACATCTATACGTTTCAGTATGGTATCAGTGAAATAAATTTTTTTTTTCTCTACCGTCTTCATCGTCTTTAGTTTCACATCTAACAGTCTCAATGACGAATCCCGATAATTCTCAAATCGTGGAATCCTCAAAACCCCCGTCTCTCTCTGTGGTTCACGTTGAACAAACGGGTACAAGTATCACTCCGATTGCGTTTAATGGCAATAATTACGATGAGTGGTCCCGTTCGTTTCAACTCGCTCTCCTGGCTAAAGGGAAGCTCGGTTACATTGATGGATCGATCTCCAAACCGGACAGCACCTCTGCTACTTTCGAGTCTTGGCAAGCGACCAATGCATTGGTCACTATGTGGATTTTCAATACCCTGGAGTCCTCTCTGAGAAAGCAAATCACGCTTCGTCCCGAGGCGAAACAGGTATGGCTTGATATCAAGAATCGTTTCTGTCAATCCAATGAACCTCGTATATATCAATTGCAGGCCGACTTATTGGCCTGTCGACAAGCATCATCCGAATCTTTGGTTGCCTATTATGGCCGCCTCACCGCAATCTGGGATGCGCTCGCTGAACACGACACATTACCGTCATGTTCATGCAACCCCTGTGCGTGCGACTGGTTAACTATCATTCAAGCACAGCGGGAGAAGAAGAAGGTACACGATTTCTTACTCGGTCTTGATGACCGCTTCGCGAATATCCGGTCACAGATACTAGGTATTACTCCTCTCCCTTCTCTGGACCTTATTTACAATCGCTTATTACAAGATGAGGGTGTTAGAAATTTATCCGTCTCTAAACCTGATAACACACCCGAAGTCATGGCATTTGCTGCCCGCGTCCACCAGGGGTCTCGCCAGTCAGGGGGAGGGGGTCGTGAGCCTCGTAGTGATCGTCGTACCGAACCATCCAAATATTTCTGTATTGCCTGCCAAAAACCGGGCCACAGTTTGAAATTTTGCTTTCAAGTTACGGGGAATTTTCCCGATTGGTGGGGAGACCGTCCTCGTAATCGTATTTATATTGACCCCAATGCCACCGACCTTAGTAAGGCCGTCTTTGTCCCGGACCCACGTGGAAAATCACAGACTGACCGCAGCAAACAGAGTGCTCCTGGTCCGTCTCCTAAAGCACATATGATCAGTGCACATCCGCCTATGACTACTACTAATGCTACTGGGCATACGGGTCCCTCATCATCAAGCACGCCCCTCACTCACTTTGATAAACTT
This sequence comes from Silene latifolia, assembly GCF_048544455.1. Classification (NCBI taxonomy): domain Eukaryota; kingdom Viridiplantae; phylum Streptophyta; class Magnoliopsida; order Caryophyllales; family Caryophyllaceae; genus Silene; species Silene latifolia. Next base: position 71,548,296 of record NC_133529.1, on the reverse strand, counting down.
GACTTTAATTCAATGAGTGCACAAGAATTAGAGGAACTGAGTACGATGTGGCAAGCTCGTAAAGGTGCTCTCAATGTGGTCCGGTATATCAAGAACTCTCCAGGTCAAGGGATTCTACTTCGCTCCGACAATGATCTATGCCTAAAGGCTTATTGCGATGCCGACTACGATTCTTGCCCTACAACCCGTCGGTCTTTGTCAGCCTATCTCGTTTTTTTGGGATCCTCCCCAATCTCCTGGAAAACTAAGAAGCAAGCAACGGTGTCCCGTTCCTCCGCTGAATCCGAATATCGTGCTATGGCATTTACCGTTTGCGAACTTAAATGGTTGAAAGGCTTACTCCAATTTCTTGGGATACAACATGCTCAACCAATACAACTCCAATGTGACAACAAATCCGCACTTCATATTGCTCGGAATCCGGTATTCCACGAGCGCACAAAACATATAGAAATTGATTGTCACTTTATTCGCGACGAGATTCAAAAGGGGCTTATCGCTCCCAGTTACGTTCATACAAAAGCTCAGCTCGCCGACATCCTCACCAAAGCTCTTGGACGTACTTCATTCGCCACATTACTTTCCAAGTTGGGTGTCTCGAATCTCCACACTCCAACTTGCGGGGGGATATTAACGAGCAAATAAGGAGCCATTGCTAGCTACAAAGAGCCGTTGCCTTAGCAACTATTACGGCAACAATATCCTTCCTATTGAAGGGAACTTTTACCAAATCATGTAAATATATATTATAGTGATTATATCCTCCCTTATTTATCCTATCTTAGGAGATGTATATATAGGATAGTTACATAGCTTTGTAAACACAATTATTGAGTAAATCATATTATTACCTTTTGCACATCTATACGTTTCAGTAGATGCAGTAAATCTAATTAGTTTCAAGTTAGATGATTTTCTTATGAACATGGTGTATGTTATTTAAGAATGTTCCAATGCTTGTTGAACTGAGTTTAAGTGGGAGTATTTTCATGTATTCCTGTCTTTCTTTGAAGCGATTTTCAGGTGTACTCAAGCAGCTAATGAAGCTTTCTTTTTCTCCAATGGTGAGTATAGAATCTCAGCATTCTATAAGAGGAGGCTAAACTACTGCATGGAATTGAGTTTGAGGCGATGTATCTGGATACTATATTGATGTATCTCAAACCAATTTTAATGTACCTAGTGATTAATTTTGAGTATCTATGTTAAGATACATTAAATTAGTTGCTAGATACATCAAAAAATAGTGTAGTTACATTGAAATTAGTGTAGGTACAGTCCAAATCTGGGATTCGAAAATCGGGAATTTTAGTTGTTGGTGATGCTCAATGGCCTCACTAGTTTATATAGAATCTAATTACAAAATTTGGCAGGTTACGAATGCAGGCTATGAATAGCCTCACTTGATCAGTAGAATCCAATAGTCAATATTCCAATGGTAATAGAACTTTTCTTCACCAAAAAATGCAGGCTATGAATATATACGCCAATCACAATGCTCTCATCCTTGTTTAGGATCCTAAAAATTACCGGTTAAAAGAGCCTCTTCCTGCAGCCTCAAGCATCACACCACGATGTAGCAAGCCATTTGCTTAATCTTGCATATGATGATGAATCTGATGATGGTGACGGAGAAAGCAAGTGATGACGAGAAGGAGATTCTCTTGGGGTATGACGTGGTCTGACACCGTTAAGGGTCATCAATTCGGTTGACGAGGGTGACAGAGCCAGTCAAATGTTACTGCGTCCGGTGACTATATTATCGGAGCTCCGACAGCAGGAGGAATGGAGTTTTGGTATGCGTGAAAGAGGATGATCGGTAAGGTTGGAGAACTAAATAGAAGATTATCGAATCCGGCATAAAAATAAACTTGATGATGGCTAATATTGTCGCCGTGGTCGGGATTTGTCGTCACCATAGTAAAAGAATCGTCGACGGCGGTCGGGGAAGTCGGGGACCGGTTGTGGTGGATGTGGCAGATTTAAGTTTGGTGATAATTTGGGTGGGTTATGGGAGGATTACATGTTTGGGTCAAATTTGAGTGAATTTGCAAATGACGGGGGACTGGGGTTTAAATGTATTGGTGGTTAGTTCGTTCTCACCGTTTGCACCGAGTGTTCGTTCTCACCGGATCCTAAATCTATATATATATATATATATATATATATATATATATATATATATATATATATATATATATATATATATATATATATATATATATATATATATATATATATATATGCGCAAGATCCAGGTGAGTCTACCTATATATTTGAGTCCATGAGTCCATAACACAATATCACGCACTATACAAAACAATATCACGAATTTTTTTTTTCAATTTTTTTTTCCTAATTTTTTTTTTCAATTTTTTTTTCAAGTAGTTTTTTTTTAAGTTTGTGATATTGTTTAGTATAACGTGTGATATTGTATTACAAAACAATATCACGATTTTTTTTTCAATTTTTTTTTTTCGAATTTTTTAATGTAATCTGTGATATTGTTTAGTATAACGTGTGATATTGTATTACGAAACAATATCACGATTTTTTCAAATTTTTTTCAAAAACTTTTTTTTTCATTGTGATATTATTTAGTATAACGTGTGAAATCAGTATGATATTGTGTAGCATAACGGGTGATATTATATTACAAAACAATATCACGAATTTTTTTTTTTAGATGCAATTTGTGATATTGTTTAATATAATGTGTGATATTGTATCGTGACTTTCATGAAAAAAAAAAAAAAAAGGGTGACGCGATCCGAATTTATATATATATATATATATATATATATATATATATATATATATATATATATATATATATATATATATATATATATATATATATATATATAAAGCGGGGTCAGTCAATAACTAAAGCACGATGCGAACCGTACGAACTAACCTAAAAACCCCATTTTCAAAGACAAACACGACACTACTCACTCTTGTCCCTAATTTTCTTCTTACTCATTCTTATCCACCACACAACCAACTGCTTTTGCAGCTGCCACCAGAGTACCGACGAGGTACCACCGTTCTCGGCACACCGCCGGAGCTCCGGTTGCCACGTGCCAACATTGGTCACATTACCGACTTCGGCCTTTCAATTTTATCCCTTTTTTCCGTCATGCATCCTTGCTCTGGTCACCACGATTGATTCCAGCGAGGTTTCCATATTGATGAGGCTGCGATGTCGCGGATTTATCTTCACCAGTCAATTTTATCGATCGTTGATCTTAACTTCTTTCATCTCTTCGTCGTTCAATTCCAATTGTTTCGTCAGCGTCGTCGCTTGGGTAGGGTAGCCGTTGGTCAGGGACCTCAGGGTGGTCATTAATTTGGTTGAGTGGCGTTTATGTGGCGTTGCCGCCGGAGATAAGGCTTCATTTCAGGGGTGGTAGAAATAATAGCGGTGACAGCCGACGGGTCAAGTATGATTTCGTTAACCAGCTCCTGAAAAAGGTCATTGTTGGAAGACTTTCCGTAATAAAATTAGAATAACTTGAGCCACTTAAATTTAAGCATGTGGCACAGTGGCAGGATAAGTAAGAGTCATTTATTATTTTATTAAGAAATGCATCTATCACACAAATACATGTGTGTATCTAGAGCACTGAGAGGTGTATAGTATACTTCTGAAATGTATTTTTCACGCATCTTAATGTATCTAATTTGTACTTTTCAATACCTAAGAATAAAAATTATAAAAAAATTACTCATACTCCCTTTGTCTAGGTCAATAATTTACAGTTACGTTATACACGATTATTACGACAAGGAGAGAAATGAATTTTTAATTATTAAAAAATCAAAGCAACTTGAAATTACGAGAAAATGTAATGGTCTCTACCCATATGAGTTGATTTATTTGCTAGAAAAGGAAAGAGTAAACTATTGACTGAAACACCCATAAAAAAAAAGTGTAAACTATTGACCTGGAAGGAAAGAGTATTAAATTATCTTATATAAAATTTAGAAATATTAGCTAAAAAACAATACCCATATTTAATTAAAATATTTCTAAAAAAGAATATAAAAAGTAAATAAATGAATAAGACGTACAGATGAAGCATAGAATATTATATTTAGCTAACAAATTAAAAGAGTGTATGTAGTATGCTTAAAGTTTGTATTCAAAAACTTATAGGAATTTATCTAGCTAGCTAGAGTCTAGAGGTATGTATCTAACTAATTAAAAGAGTGTATCTAACAAGTTTAATATGTGTATCTAACAACTTAAAAAAGTATATCTAACAAACTAAAAGTATGTATCGATAAAACTAAAGGAGGACCAAAGTTATGCATTAAGTTAAAATAACGTATCTAGTTATTTAAAGAAATGTATCTAGTTACTTAAAGGAAAAAGAGTGTATCTAACTAGTTTAAGGTGTGTATCTAGTCATTTAAATAAGTGTATCAAGCAACTTAAAGTTATGCATTAAGCTAGAGGAGCGTATCTACCTATTTAAAGAAATGTATCTAGTTGCTTAAAGGATTGTATCTTGCAATTTAAAGAAATGTATCTAATAACTTAAAGGAGCGTGTATCTAACACTTTAAAGGTATGCATTATAAGTTAAAGGAGCGTATCTAGCTATTTAAAGAAATGTATCTAGTAACTGAAAGGAGTGTATCTAGCTAGTTTAAGGTGTGTATTTAGTCATTTAAATGAGTGTATCTAGCAACTTAAAGTTATGCATTAAGTTAAAGGAGCGTATCTAGCTATTTAAAGAAATGTATCAAGTAACTGAAAGGAGTGTATCTAGCTAGTTTAAGGTGTGTATCTAGTCATTTAAAGAACTGTATCTAGCAACTTAAAGTTATGCATTAAGTTAAAGGAGCGTATCTAGCTATTTAAAGAAATGTATCTAGTTACTTAAAGGAGTGTATCTTGCAATTTAAAGAAATGTATCTAGTAACTTAAAGGAGCGTATCTGACACTTTAAAGGTATGCATTATAAGTTAAAGGAGCGTATCTAGCTATTTAAAGAAATGTATCTAATTACTTAAAGGAGTGTATCTATCAATTTAAAGAAATGTATCTAGTAACTTAAAGGAGCGTATCTAATGCTTTAAATGAATGTATCCAGTAAGTTAACGGAGTATCTAGCAACTTAAAGAAATGTATCTAGTAACTTAAAGGAGGGTATCTAGCAACTTAAAAGAATGTATCTAGTAACTTAAAGGAGGGCATCTAGCAACTTAAAGGAATGTATCTAGTAACTAGTTAGAGGTATTATCCTATTCCCCTTCAGAAAATGAAATTGTGAAAACTAGTTAGAGGTATGTTAATTACTGATAACGCCATATTTTACCCATTTTTAACCTACGTTTTGTCTCCTATTTAGTCAAATTAGTAGCTCGACTTTTTGTTATTATTAATTCATATTGGAATAAAATGGAATATTAATTACTTTAAGTTAAATAGTGTCAATTTATATTATTTGTTGGAATGTTGGTATTGCTCTCGTATTTTTGTATTTGTAGGTATCGAGTCAGGTGAGAACGGATGAATAAGACGGACTCAAATTGAAGACCCAAGTAGCCATATGGAAACAAATCAAATAAAAGAAATCAAGGAGTTGACCAATGACTTTGGTAAAGTCACAAAGCCCCTGCTCCCTTCGTTTTGCTACACAACTCCACCAACAATTTCATTTAACAATTGGCAAAGTATTAATTCAATGGCCAAGTTTTTGTGAATTCACCATTGTGAACCAGTGACCCACCAAAATCAACCCCATCTCGTCTCAACATCGAAAACAAGCCATGCCCACCATCTCCATCTTCAACACTGAACTCGGAATCAGAACCCGAGTCCGGTTCAGCGCACTTCCACAAATTGAAGCCACGATGAGCTGCTCCTACACCTCCATTTCACACCATGCATCATCATCACCACCGGAGCAGTAACAATCTGTCGGAATATTCAACCATTCACCATCCATGTCACCCAAGTGACCAAGTTACAGAAACTCCGACAACCATCGCTCCTTAATTGACCACCACTACCCCATCAACTAACCACCTTATAAGCACCCAACCAGCTTAACCAACACGTAAGATGAGGGGACAATCAATGGTAAAATGAAAGGGCATCGGAGTCGATTGACTGGCCTTGGGTAAACCTTCGCCAGATCGACCACCAAAACACCGCATTTCTAAGGGAAAGTAAAACGTTTGCCGAATCTACAAATAAAACGTGCTCGGATTTAAAAATTACCATCAGAGCTTCGTCGGAGTATAGGTGGTCATTCTTGTGCCGGCAGGTGATTGTTGATTTTTGAGCTTAGATTTACTTAATTTGAAAACGAATTTTGTAGATGAAACATGTGTAAGTGACTGGAAAAATGTCGTCGGCGTCGTCATTGTTGTCACGAGTTGTTGCCGGCGGTGTTCAATGGTGGCAGTGAAGCTTGCGCAATGGTCGGAGTGAAGACAGGGAAGATAAAGAGAAGGGGAGAGTCTGAAACATGTCGCGGAGAAACTAGATGCGTCGCCGATGCCCTTGTCAGAGGTGGCCGACTAAATCTAGTACTCCGTCGCTGGCGATTTGACATCGTGTCTGGTGTAGAGGTGAAAGAAAAAAGGGGTCGTAGAATATTTGGTTGGGTTTTGAGAAGTTTGGGCTTTGGTTATTTATGAGGGGTTTGGGCTTTGTGCGGTTGCATGAATATCACTTTGTTAGAGTATTAGTTATACAGTTCACACTATATATATATATATATATATATATATATATATATATATATATATATATATATATATATATATATATATATATATATATATATATATATATATATATATATATATATATATATATAGAGGCCGAATCCTATGAGGCCGTTAGTTATGGCGAGGCGGCTGACCTCATCAAATTCCTTCATTAATCCTTCATTATATGGACTAACTTCCTATTATTCATTGGGCTGAAAATTTAGGGGTCACTCCAAATCTTTTCATTTAGCCCAAAATACTTTCTCTCACTAAAATATTATATCATAGAATAGCCCAATTACACAATATCTCTCTAAAATATAACAAACAAAATCGTTTTCTGAAAATTCTTCATCAAGCAAACTCGTCGTTCAACGGAAATTCTTCAGCAAGCGAGCTCATCAATTTGTTCATCGATTGTTCGTGGATTTCATCAAAACAACATTCAACAACATTGATTCAAGTAATTTCAGAAGAAAAATCGAGTAATTTTCAGGTAATTTCATAATTCTCATCAAAATTGAGTATATTCATACAATTCTGTCAATTCACTCATAAATTGACGATATCAGGTGATGCGTGTCTTTTATATGATGTTTTGCACCTCATTTTACACGCATTTCAGAGCTCATTTGTGTAGTTTAAGCTACCATTTCCCCCATTTCCGTCTACTTTCGTGTTTTTGTACTTTATTGCAGAAATGTGAAGAATTCAACAGAAATTGGGCTAAATCCGTCCCCGACTATCCTGCATTGCAATTGACGTGAAGTATTGACTCGAGGAATGAGCTTGGTGCGCATTTCAAAGCCCAAAAGACAAATCCACGAGATTTTAGAAGTCAAGTATCAGCTCAAGCAGTCGATCGACCACTACCATCGATCGATCGACCAACTGCGGTTCCGAAGGTTATCAGACATCAAGAGCGATCGATCGATCGCCATGCTTAGTCGATCGACCAAGCCGCTATCCCAGACGAGAATTAAAAGATTGAGGAAACGCAAGCCCATTGAGTTTAGGTTTTGATAATAATTGTTACGTATATTTTCTATATAACGTAACCTAGAAACATCAGTTTAGCTATCAAGTTTTGACATTAAGTTTTACATACAGTTCTTTAGAAATAATTAGGGTTTGGGAAACTATTTCGCATTGGATTTTCGTTGTGCTTTCAATCATTCCGTTACGATCCTTCTGCAATTTCGGTATTCACTTGCTCTATTTTCAGTTCATCTTTATTGCATTGATAGTATAGAAATTGTTAGTTAGTCTCCCGAAACCGAATTATCATTATTGTTAATTGTTTGTTCATTCGTTTTAAGCATGAAACCTTCTGTCTATTTCGTTAATTTCATTGTTGTTATCGTCGTTAGTATGAGTAGCTAATTTATTCGTGCTAGGATGTAGGGGAATTATAGTGTAGGCGGCAATATAATGAACAAGGCTTAATTCGCGTGTTGGTCGATCGACCGCCATACCTGGTCGATCGACTGACCACGTGAGGTTTTTATTTTCGTTTTAATTGTTTTAATTCTTAATTCGACGAATCGAGTGCACACGACTAGTTGAATGTTTAGGATATGACTGGCCCATTAGATCGAGAGATAGGGACAGTTGTTATATCACCAATTAAAATGACTAAACTATACTAAGATCGAAAGATAGGTAAAGTTTAGATTATAAGTCACTTTTCAGGACGAGAGTCGTATTAGTGATATTAGGGACTTATAGCGAGGTCGAAAGATGCTATTGGTTAAGAGTGGGCCGAGAGGACCTCTTTATTTCCCGCCTCATGTGTTTTGTTTTAGACCTGTTTAGTACGCTGCCGCCGAAACTATAACAAACCGATCATCCTTGCACCCCTTCTTTTATCTGTCTTATTCGCGTTTTTAGTTCATTGTCTTTATTTGCTATTAGTATAGACCAAATCAATTCAACCCCCACTTTTGTTACCTTAGACTAAATTAGACAACTATTAATTACATTCGCCTCCTTGTGGTTCGACCCTGTTACCACTAGCCTAGGTTAGTTTTAATAGGAAATTATAAATCTTATTTTTGGTACTCGCAACGACGGGTATCAAATTTTGGCGCCGTTGCCGGGGAGGCAATAGTTCTAATTTTTAGTTGTTTTATTTTTAGTCTTTCTTAGTTTAAGGGACATCCGTTCCTTAAACTTTTCTTATATTCTTTTTGCAGTTTCTTCTTATGCGCAGGTCACAGGGTGGTGAACTAGTACCATTAAATCCTGAGATTGAGAAATCCTTGCGCGAGTTGAGACGATCACAAAGGGTATTGCCGACAGAGGAAGAGCTGAGTACTCTGTCAAGTTACTACGAGAACGCTCTGTTTGAGGAAGATCCACCTACATCTCCTGCTTCTATTTCTTTAGCTGAGACAGTCACTTCTCTAGAAATTTCAGTCATGGCTGAAGAAGCAACCATTGCCCGATCACTCGGAGTAATGACTTGAATCTCTACAAAGGATTCGAACTACCAGGGGAGGCGAGAAAATTCGAGCCAAAGCCTTCCTATATCAACCTGGTTGAGAGAAACCAGTTCGGGGGAGCTGCAAATGAAGATGCAGCCAAGCACATGGAGATTTTTATTGATTATTGCTGCTCTATACCCCCGCCGGCCGGTGTGACCCAAGATCAGATCAAAGAGACCATGTTCATTTTCTCTCTTCGTGACGCTGCAAGAGAGTGGTATAGAGATCTGGACCGAGCCGCCCATGGGATCACCGACTGGAATTCCTTAGCCCTGGCATTCTACAAAAAGTACTTCTCTGCCTCGAAGACGAATGCCATTAGAGCTCAGATCACGAGCTTTAAACAAGGGCCTGATGAGAACTTTCATGAAGCATGGGTCCGTTTCAAGAAACTGGTGCGAACCATACCGCACCATGGGTTCGAAAAATGGAGTCTTTGCAACCAGTTCTATAATGGGTTGTATGACAATCGTAGGGCTATTTTGGATGTGCATACCAATGGCCGATTTGTTTGAGAACATGGGAGAGACTAAGAGGTGGAAGATCATCGATGATTTGGCCACTCATAAGGCTGAATATGGGAATTCGAGAGGAAACCAGAGGAGAGCTGCTGAATCTTCCTCTGTTGCTGCACTAGAAGCTCTCACTGCAAGGTTTGACAAATACGAATTGGGAGGAGCTTCTAAAGGTGGGATGTACCATGTTAACGCTGTTTCAGACGGTCCTTTCGTCTGTAGAAGATGTGGAGCTGAGGGGCATGTCTGAGAGAATTGTTCTGTTCCCTTTGAGTCTTGTGTTGCCTTTCAACACTATAGGCAGACAAACACGTACTATGAGCCGAATGTCCACCCCAACTTGAGGTGGAGTAGCCAGAATGTCCCGAATCCGACTCAACCTCCACAACAAAGAAAAGAAGCAGCAGCAAGCTTATGTGCCCCCTCATCATAAGCAACAACAATACCAAAAACCTCCCTATGTGCCGCAACAAAGAACAATCCCGACTTCGATTTTGCTAAGTTTAAGAACTTGTCTTTGCTAAAGGAGTCCTAAGCTAGAGAGGCCGGGATGAAGCTACTAGAGAGCCAAATTGCTCAATTGGCTAGTAAGAGTACCACTCGAGCTCCCTGGGACACTTACCGACTCAAACCCACCGAAAGAGATCCCGAATGCCATTACTTTGAGGAGTGGGTCTACCCTGGAGGGGCCTGCTATGGTCGAGGATGCCCCTGAAAAGAATGAAGCGGAACCGAGTCAAAAGAAAGCTTTAACGAAAAATAACAAGAACAAGGCGTCTACTTGCATCGGTCGATCGACTGATATACCCGTCGATCGACCGATATGCGGGTTCTGAGCTTCGAATCGTACACCTCAGTCGATCGACTGAGCAAGGTGGTCGATCGACTGAGGCCCCTGCTGATATTGAGAAATTTCGTCCTTCAATGCCCGATAATTTGAGAGACCATTTGTTCCGGGGTTCGACAACTCCGAAAGTATTGGGGCAAGACCCGAGTGCTGATGGGTCCGTCCCGATTCCGAAGTTCGACCCAATGTCGGTCAATGGCTCACATTTGAGACGGTCTGAGGAGGGTTCAAGCTTCAATAAGGAAAAGGTGGTGGACTTTCAGCCTAAGTCCACGGATGCCGGCATGCAAGACTTAGAGGAGAGGGCTAAGGTACTTCTCTCAGCCCCATATCCAGAGAGACTAGTGCGGGACGAAGAACAGTATCTTTCAATAAATTTGAAAAGGTTATTCGTAGTTTGAATGTACAAGTTCCTTTCCTTGAGTTGGTCAATCAAGTGCTGCCTACACTAAATTCATGAAACAACTCTGTCTAAGAAAAAGTCACTTGAAACGAAGGCATACTTTTCGCACCGACCGAGGAAACTTGTTCTTATCTGTCTCACACTGCGCCCCATAAACTAGCTGACCCAGGTAGCTTTTCTGTTCCTTGTAATATAGGTACCTTCTCTATTGAGAAGGCATTATGTGACCTAGGAGCTAGTATAAGCGTCATGCCCCTGAACCTTGCTAGGAAGCTCAAATTGACTAGGTTCGCAGTGACAGATATGACAGTACAGATGGCTGACCGATATGCGGTCCAGCCAATAGGAGTCCTAGAAGACATCCCCGTGCAAATAGGGAAGTTCTTCTTCCCTGTTGACTTTGTCGTCCTAGATATGCCTGAGGATGCCCACATACCTATCATTCTAGGTAGACCATTTCTGCACACTGCTGGTGCAGTCATAGATGTCCGTCTAGGAACCTTGACTTTCAAAGTGGGAAAGCATTCTATTGTCTTTGCCCAGCCGGCTAAGAAAAAGGACCCCATGTGGCCTGTAACTTGTAATACGGTTTCTGACAAAAAATCGTACTTTCTGCTTCCTGATATGCCTATCTCTATTCCTATTGTAACTCCTCCGCCCCAGAATGGGAGCAAACTGGAGGAAGATTTGTCTATTTCTGATATTGCAGGAGCTGGTTTGGGGAAGGACGAGCTACAAGTTACTTCACCGTGAAGAAGAAGGATCATTCAAAGAGGAGGTCTTGGCTGCCTTAGCTATGCCACCGATGAGGAAGTTGATGACGAGCCGGTCAAAGTAACGGAGTCTGACTTGGATTCTGACGAGCTGGAGGAGGTCCTTGATTGGGGAGATGATGAGAGTATTGATCCGTTGAGCCATACGGACGTGGAAGCTAAGAAGGGTGCAGCTGACAAGATAAGCACAGTTGAGGCTACCTCTAGTAGCCAGAAGCCGACGAAGTGGGCCATACCGTGGCCGTTTTTGATCAACTACTAGTTGATCACACTGCTTATCAAACATTTTATTGCTTTTAAACACTTTTTATCGCTTTTGTGTGCGCGAAACTTTGCATTTTATTTTGCTTGCTTAGGATTTTATATGCTTTAGACTTTACTTTGGGTTTTGCGCAATTTTGGGCGCGGATTATTGTGCACTTGCAGGTATTTAGACCTCATTAGCTCAAGAAATTGAGCAAATACGAAGAAATAAGAAGTTACAGCAGTATTTCCAGTCGATCGACTGGTCTGGTTGGTCGATCGACTGGTCTGCGATTTACAGGAGCTTCTGTTCCTGTTCACTTGGTCGATCGACTGAGTGATGTGGTCGATCAACCGCGTTGCACTGTTGTACCTGTTCACGACCTCTCTCCTGCTATGTTTGGTCGATTTGCGGAATTAAGGGAGTTTTCTACCCCACTTTATCTTCCGTCATTAATTATTTCTTCTGTTTTCCTCAATTATGCACATAATATCGCTTCTTTATTGCTTTCTCGGTTTTATGCGTGGTACTTAGTTTGTCTTTCAGGTACTTTTTGGTAGCACTGCTGGCTACAGAAACCTCCTAGCTCACGCTGGTTTGGGGAGGTTTCCTTTGCTGCGCTCAAAGTCTTGTGAGTTCCCGAGTTCCACTTCACGTCATTTTTATTTGTTTACTTTCTCGCAAATTCCCATTTCTCTTTTCTTCATTACATGATTTTGCACAATGGGGACATTATGCGATTTGGTTTGGGGAAGGGTTTTGCGTCGCATATCATTTGCTTGCATTCACGTTTACATTTTGTTTTGCATTGTTTATTTCATTCTTATATTCAAAAAATTCAAAAAAAAATTGAAAAATTTCAAAAAAAAAAAAAAATTCAAATAAAATGCACGTTTATTTTAGCATATAGGTTGAGTCGGAACGGTAGTATTTCAAGGATGATATTGCAATTGCATCTGTTTTCGCCTAAGCCTTGCTAATTAACATGTTATTAGTAGAATCATATATGCATATCTACGAGTTTTCGTTAACTTATTCGCTGGACCTTAGACTTGACTTTGAAAATTGGCAACCTACATCATATTTCTGAGATTTAGAGCCTATAACTAGTGACATCTATGACCAGTTTATCTAGGATGTGAGTAGTACTCCTTATGAGACATGTTTCCTTAATTTGCATAAATATGAACTTAATCTGCTTAATACTGAAGGAAAAGTAGATCTACATACTTACATATTCATATATGTTTTAATTTAATTTGTCATAAAATTAAAGAATGATCTTATGCATGCAAACTTTAAACAAAATAAAGAGGAAATCATCATCTTACATTGGATGTTTCGGTTTTATGGGCACAAGTGAGTTCACCTACTCACTTGTTCTTGAGCTTCCAAATAATGGATGAACAAGGTTCAAATTAGAACCTCTCCCAAAACCATATACCCAAGGAAACTCATAATAACCAATATTATTTAGATCTAGTAATAATATTAGTTTTACTATAAAATTGACACAAAATAAATTGTATTTTTGGCTCTTGAATCACTCGGTCAAGAGGGAGTATATGTGAGATTTTATTTCTCTAGAAAAATCACATATTGTAGAGATTATACATTTTCTTACACTAGAAAATTATATGGTGAAAAAGAATGAATAATAATATGTAAGAGAAAAGCTCTTCTCTCTTTTCTTTTGAGTGGTTTAAAAAATGCATTGGGTAGTATGCCCAATGCATTTCATTTTTGCTCTTCTCTAAAAGGTAGGTGTGCATGGCTACTATTTAGATATGATAATTGTGTTTTCCACTCAAGATAAAAACACAATACATATCTTACACTCCCTCCTCATTTTCGGTTTTTAGGCATAAAATGGAGAATCCATTTTATTTTTGTCATTTGTCAAATTTGTCACATGTAACATATTACATGACATGTCACAATGTAATGTATTTTTAACATATTAAAAATCAACATACTCATAAAATATGTCATTTACAAAATCGACTAGTAATTCGTAATTACTTGTACCAAAAATGTTTCCAAATTATAAACTACAACATTCTGTATTTATAATAATTTATTCATTCCGTTTCAATTGTTTCTGTAAACAATAATTTCATCTAAGTAATAAAATAATTCGATTACTTAGACCGTGTCTCATTTAATCATATTTACAATAAGATACGTAAATTATACTCACAAAATCATCCGTCAATTTTAAGCAATTTAATTAAATCGTATCGGTATACGATCAATTAAATAATCAATTAAGAGTATTTCCCTATAGGTATGACCTAAGGGGATCAACTGATCACCACCGTCCGCACGACAAAAGAATGTCAAACTCTAGTCAGCCAATCATTACCGATATGTGTGGACCAGTTGACTGTAAAATATTACATCCCACATGTATTCTTAAAATGAGATTTAATAATGATATTTAAATCATGTGATCGCACTATTGTTGAGGACACATTTCCCAACAATCTCCCACTTGTCCTCGACAAGTGTGCGTCACCAATTCTCTTGTCCTATTACTATCTCCCACTCAATGCAAGGTGTCTTTTAGGTCGTACTTGCAAGTGATCATATCGAGAGTGGTTTCCTCGATCTGGAGAATAACTGATTGACCGGATTTATCTATCATAGATACCTTCCGAGCGTGGCCACGCATTTCCAGTTCATTAATCCTCGAGTGGCCCTGAGATATTGTTTTAATCCTGACAAGGGGGTGGACAATTCCTATCGCACTCATTCTCTTCGACTAGCCCCATCCATCATAACCCAAAATATGCCCATTTGACCCCATTTACGAAGGTCGTAGTAACACAAATCAAAGTTAATCTGAAACTGTGCCATCTTAGGCGAACAGTCTTTAGTCAAAAGAATCGACTCATTAGAATACTATAGTAGCTCTCGCCACGACCAGGCTATATAAATTGCCAGAACTCTATAAGCGGTCATAAGGCCCGACAAGGTGTTCCTAACAGTCTGCCTATGTGATCGACTAGTCATCTCACATGACTATATGGCACTTGAACTTGCCATCAATCGCATCACACTCTAGTCACTTCGAGACGTCACCTCATACAAGCGACTATGGGCTAATACTATGTTAATCCGGGTTCACTTTAACGGGGTTCAATGTTGTCTCTACAACCCGTTTGGATGTAACAAAGTATAATAATAGAGTTTTAAAATAAAACTCGAACGACAAATGCGATTATCACATATGAATAGTCAATGCCTGATTACTATTCATGTTCTATAATCTAATTTGATCTTGTATGTAGTTGTTCATTTCAATTCAATTGAAATGACATGACACATCATGTTTAGCCTTTGAGAAGGCTTTGGTTAGTAGGTTTTATCAATTTCTTGTACCTTACTCAACCCTACTACATACTCGTTTTCCTTTGTAATGTATACATTTGCATTACAAAACTTTCTGAGTACGTGTCGAGATCCAATCAAGACATAGGCCCTATAGCCTAAGAATAGCTCCCACTGTTTTCACAGTGTGCGGGACTCATCCTTCTTGCACATCTCATGATTGCAAGTGTACTCAATTTCCGTTATAAATATCTCTCATTGTTCTTTATTGCCTAGAATGATTCTAGAAAATCTACTTCTTATTTAACATTGCCACAATGGTATCATAACCATCCTAAAGTGTTTTGATTATGGTTTTGTCGGAAACCATGCGCAATCTCAATTGTCAATTGTCACTTGTGTAACACCCTTACACAAAATTGCATCATAAACACTTTGCATCATAGCCTTAATGCTTCTGCAAGCACTTAAGGGTAATCTTTATGGCTTACTTGGCAAAGATTACTTAAATTCGATTTTGAAAATAATTCATCATACTCAAAGCATATGAAGTGTTATACATCATTTCTTTTTAATTGATTCGGCAGCGGAAGCAAATGAAATCAATCAAATATGTTCAATTTAATTGAACTAGTCTTGAATCTTATCAACATAAGACTTCTTACTGACGCTAATATCATGTGGATTTATCTTCATAAATCCGGATATTCGAGATGTATTATAATACTCCAAAAGTCTTAAATCATTCTTAATGATCAATATGTCATCCACATATCGGACTAATTAAAAATTCCGTAACTCCCACTAAACTCCATGTATAAACACAACTTCTCGACTTATCGAGAAATGTTTTATCACATGATCAAAGTGTTGATTCCAACTCATTGATGTCCTACTTAAGATCCTCTCTTAAGTTTCACATTATTTTAGGATTTGTAAGAATCTATAAAACTCATGACATGTATTGAATACATTCCTTCTTTTGAAGAAGTGAGTTTTAGATTCACTTGCTGTGTGCATATCCTCATAATGAAACACAATCCCTAAGAAGATCCAAATAGACTTAAGCATTTCAATTAATGCAAAACCCTTTGCAACCAATCTTGCTTTGAAATCTCTCTTTATTAGTGCAAAACCCTTTGTCACTAATCAAGCCTTTTTATTTCGGATTTTCATGGCTCTAAGCCTTGTATTGAGTTGTGACTTAAAAACTCTCATGTCTTATGCAAGTCATATGTTCATTACTTTCCAGAAGTAATCAACTTGAATCAAACGATTTCTTTTGTAAGTTATAAGCTCTTTACTTTCTTAAAAGTAGCATGAATTCATCATCTTTAGCAAGTGACGAATTTAACCTCCTAGGTTTTGAAGAAACAGTGTCTTACACAAAATGTCTCATGTAGCCAAGAAAGACTAGTTTCTTGCGACATAACATTCTCTGTGGCATTCTTTGTGACATAACTTGTATTTTAGAAAGACAGCTTCACGAGCCGCAAACCCGTCATACTCATGATAATTGAAGAGGGAAAAATGAGCATTTGTTTCTTGTGAAAACTTACAAACATGGTACATTACCATTTCATATCTCATATGATTAGTGGAAAATGATTTAGACAAAAATGATAAAATCCCCAAAAGGATCAAGTAACTCAAAGTAACTTGATTGAAGTCCAAACCATATTGAATAGCGTTTGATTTCTTATCCAACCACACATTATTTCATAATGCGTGCAAGAGAGATTAACTTGTGATACTATATCACATTTCCTTTGGCTTATATCAAAGTCTTCACTTTGATAATCCCATCACGACTAAATCGTGATTCCTTGAACTCTTGAACTTCTTCAAAGATTTCTCTATTTACCTTATTAAGTGAACACACTAGTGTCAACTTAAATCGTTGGTAAAAGATGATGATCAACCTATTTTGGATTGATGATTTATAACCTCGATCTCCTTTTCAATAAAAAGGTACGAGATATCTTGCTTTGAATACAAGATGCACATATACCATTAACAATCTAATGGTTTCAAGAGTACTCGATAACTCTTTGCGTTCATCATTCAAAATTTGAGGTTTAATCTTGGGTTACCAATTTGAGTCTTGCATCATCTTCATGATTTATCATTCTAGTTTGGTTTAGAATATAATCACCTTGATGATGGGCTAGCCATTCATCAAATCATGGTGTATAGGGTCACAAAAGTGAAACCTCTTTGTATCTTTAACAAATTGTATTCTTATTTAGAGTTTATGTACTTAATAGTCACAATTAAGTACAACTCCAAACCCGAAAACTAGATTTAGTACACAATGACTCTATCTCTCGACTTTATTGTTGCTAGTCGTCATATTCTAATCATCTTATGTGTCGAATACAATGATGAAAACCTTCATTGGTTTCTAATATTGACGAAGTGGCACTAGCAAAATTTATGTTTAATCAAATAAACATTTAAAGAAGAAGGTCCCATTAGATGTCCCACAACTAACTTGTTGATTCTTCAATAATTTGGGGTAGTTTCCTTTCTCGTGTCCAACATTTAAGACAATGGAAACTTTATCGGTCAGGATTGATAGGTTTAGTATCGTCATTTCTCAATGACTTTACTTTTAACATTACCTTGTATCAATTCCATTATTATCTTTACTTCTTGAACCTCGTCCTCATCTTAACGGTTTAAAAGAATGCTCCCACTCATTTCAATGAGTCTTTGCTTTGAGAAGCAAAATTGAATTCATGAAGATTACTCTTCATTCGTTCGTTTTAGTCTTAAAACTTTCATTGAAGTGGTTGCGTTATTTTGGTCAATTACGAATTCTGACAAAACTAATTACCAAAATAATTTATCCCTTCAAGGTACTTAATTCTTTTAAGTACATGAAAAACAATCCATTGTAAGTAGACGTGTTAGTCTAGAATCAAAAACCTGTTTGATAATGAATAACTTTAATCTATACTCTTTGCAAGAGATCCTTAGCAATGGTTAATTCGAGGTCTTTAGAAGAAAAATCAAATTTTGTCTTTAGTTACGATGTTTTAATGGAGTTTTGAATCAAACAACGAAATGATATCGTATATGAATTGTGGTAAAGAAATAGAACAATATGATAACGGAATAATGAAAACAAAACATTCATTGTTATAATAATACTTGTAAATAACAAGTAAAGCATTTACATAGTGACCTCTACCCAACTATGATAAATGATTCCAAGACCCAAATTCATATCGACTTAGGCACGGTAGGTCCGATTCATCCTTTATCAATATAATTCGGTGGATTAACGTTTAATCGATTCTACTTTTAGAACTCTTGGTCGATAATATTACATTAACAATTATCTTTAGCCCAAAACACATTCGACAAGGGCACGGTAGGGCCGATACATCCCTTATCAAAAACTTTTGTTGAGTTCAATCCAAATTTCGAATAAATGTGTCCATGATCCAAATCCATATCAACTTGGGCACGGTAGGGCCGATTCATCCCTTATCAACATGAATTCGGTGGATTAACATTCATCACCCACTTCCCCTACGTAACAAGGTTTGTACCCCGGTAGGGCCGAGTGCACTCCCTCGCGAAATAGGTTTTCATGGTTTCTACTATTTGGTAAGGCTATGTCTCAATTGATTGTTTTAGCGAGAGGTCATGTCAATTTATTATCTATCACGTTTTAAGTGAACTAAAGCTGTGAACTACGATAATTGTAATTGACACGGTCGATAAACTCGATTAAAAGAAGATGCATGTTTTAGTTATGGCGATTTAGCGATGCATGCGACATAAAATAAAATGCAAGCATATAAATAAATAAATAAATAAATCCTAGTATGGCCTTTCCTAAAATAGAAAAACTATTTAACTATTACATATTCGGAAACCAACTCCATTGGTCCCTTGAACTTCGGTTGTGGCACGCATCTCGAGGTAACACCGTCTTTATGTATCGCCATTCTTGAAGAAATCCGTCTTTGGGAACTCCGGAATGAATAAAATTACATAATAAATTACATAATTTCCTATTATACATTTGTAACTAAAATAAAATAAATCTATTAAATTACAAAACGGTGATACGAGATCACAATAAAATTACAACCGAATCGATATTCCCATACATTTCGGGAAATACCAATTAAAATCTAAGGCCATACTAAGTAAAATTACATAATTCAAAAATTACATAAATTAAAATTATGACAATCATAAAGAAAATGCAGCATTATAATATGTATGAACATGCCCAATTTTATGCTAAATCGCCTTTAATTAGCCAATATCGTATATTACTCGGTTTTTTACTGGTTTGCGTGATTTCAACATTTTACAATCACAAAAATTACATAAATTCATATTTATGCATAAGTTAATTACCCTAACCTCTTAGGACTCAAAATTTAGTCTTCACTAATAATTTGACCATAATTAACTCATATTTATAAAATTGTTCATTAATGGACCAAAAATTACAAAAATAAGCTATAAACTTCAAATAAAACACAAAATTTCAAATAAATTCAAAATTCAAAATTTAAACTCATGAACATTCTGGAAAAATACCATGACACTCATAATGTTCAAAACCTTAGGTCAAAAATTTCGAAATTTTTCCGGAAAAACAATGTTGCGGTTTATCGGTTTTTAATAAAATAATCATAAAACATGAGGAAAATTTTATTCATTAACTTTTCAATTTTAGATCTGAAAAAGATAATAAAATGCAACATTTGACGTTTTTCCTAAGTCATAGAGTATGTTTTATCAATATTTCACTAATAAAGTCACTATTCATGCAATTTTTCTTCAAAAATCCATAAATCATGCAAAAAGACTTCACTATAGCCCATTATTTTACACACATCTTGTAAAATTGCATGTGACAACATATTAAATTTCTATGACCAGATTCGAAGTTTAACTCATATTAACCTATTTTTCACCTAAATCCGAGTTTAATAATGAAAAATCCATTTTTCGAGCATAACAAGTCCAAAAGATGTGAAAATTTAAAGGTTATCTCAAAATAATATATGTGAAAACATATCCAAAAATCACTGGAAAATTCGAAGTATAGCTAATTTTAGACCGAAAATGACATTTTTACTCATAAAATCACATTTAAATGCCATTATTGTATAATATGAACTGTTCCGGGTGTAATTCCGGAGCAGGATTTGTTACCACGTAAGCTTGTAGAATGATGAATTTGCTTGACTCTTCCTTTCGGTCTCTCCTGAAACAATGAACAAACTGAGGGCTCGGCTTGGTACCGAGCGTACTCACTCCGACGCTCAAGTCAGTAAACTTAAAAGGGATTAAGTTGTGTGTTACTTGGCAAAGTATATTGTAGAGAGATAAAGGAGTTTATACCAGATTAGTGTATTGTGAGATGAATTGTGGATTATTGGATTATTTTCGGATCCCTTTCTCAACGAGAGAAGTGGAGTATTTACAGACTTTCACCTTTTGTCACGTAGTGGCCAAGTGGCAGAGCAGGTGGAAAGACTGTTCTACCCTCGGCCGAGGGACCCATGGCAGGCCGACTGGCCGAGTTGACTCCATGCCGAGGGGTCTTGGATGTGAGTACGCGGATATGTCTCCCCTTTGGTCGTTGCCCGTACCGAGATACAGTAACAGTGGTGACAACAGTTGCGTCGGTTAGGTCATTCAAGATGTTGACTTCTTTGTGGATATCTTTGACCTTGCTTAATATGTTGACTCGGTCGTGGTGCAGAATATGCCCCATCAATTTGCCCCAGCGTAGTCTATGCCGTGGTATGGACCTTCGATGAGTGTTGAGCGTATTCTCCGCAAGTTGAATTTCTTCCCCCCTTCTTCTTCCTCGGCTTGGTTCTGCTAAGGCCGTATCATATCCCCCTCCACATGGATGTGTAATGGACATCAAATGTGGAAAAGAAAATGGCGCTGGCCGAGACCGAGGTTGAGAGTGCCGTGTGCTTTGATTGCCCCCCCGGCCCGTCGCCAAGCTTGGTTGAACAGCGGGCCGTTTGGCAAGTAGATACCAAGGAGAGTGTTGAAGAAGATACGTCTATTGGCATTCTGTCAAGGAGCGTGTTGAAGAAGATACGTCGATTGGCATTCTGTGCTGCATGCTTGACACGTGGCTCGGCATTGATTGGTTGACGCTTCATGGGCTTTGCCCTGATTGGTCCGTTTCATGGGCTTTTCTCTATAAATAGAGCAGTTAGCCCCTGATTTTGGCCACCAGAAATTCACTTTCTCAAAAAAATTTCTTCTCTCTAGCTTTCTTCGACGAAACTTCTCTCTAGTCTTCAAAGCGTTACTCGGCGTAACACTTTTCCAAGGTAAACAAACAAATTTTTTCAACTTTTATTTGTTAAGTGTTTGTTATCATGTCTTCTGCTGATGCTGGACCCAGTACTTCTACGCCGGGGGGCGAACCACCGCGTCCTGATGAAGAGGAGGCACTGGTTGTCACCCCGATAGGGTTTGGGGGTCCCAAGCCGCTTTCTCCTGAGATTGATCCAAAATTTTTGGAGGGTTTCGAGGATGATGGTGATGATGAGGATGATGATGATGATGAGGCGACCCCTTCTGTCGTAAGGAGGCCACTTATTTCGGGGCACGGTGATGCCTGCTCGATTAGTCCTGACCGTGCCTGGACGAACAAGTTTGCCAGTTGTTCTGGTTCTGAACTTTTTGAACACCATTACTCCTTTGGTAGGGGGTATAGAATTGTTATCCCTGAGGAGGGTCAGGCCGTCTGTTGCCCTCCCGCGGGCTGTATCGGCGTATACATCAGACACCTGGAGTATGGGCTCCGGTTTCCTCTGAATGAATACATTGCTGCTATTATTAAAGCGATGAATGTCGCCGTGGCCCAACTGCATCCGTTGGCCATCAGGACGATTGTTGGCTTTGTGTGGTTGTGTCTTTTCAAAGGGGAGGCTCCAACGGTGAACCTCTTCCGCCGGCTCCACCATCTTAAACAATCTACCCTAGGCGGCCAGGGGTGGTACAGCATACAAACCGAGCCGGCCACACCGTTTCCAAGATGACATCTTGCAAGGACTGGAGGGGGCGGTGGGTATACGTTGAGGTTCCGGAGGACTATCCGCTGCCCCGGTCCTTCCAGGACCGCGTCAATTTGCGGTGCGAGAGTAAAGGGGAGCATGATAGATACGTCTCCCGGAATAAGCTTAAGATGGACGCCAGCAGGGTCTATCTTAATGAGGACGAAAAACGGGCAATGAAGCTGTTTGAGGCTGAGAAGGATGGGACGCCGAAGGGATGGATGCCCCCGACGCAGATCATTCTTCGGGATGAGCGCTTCACACGTCGGCCTCATACCGGCCCTCGAACAGGGTGAGTGGGGTCGGTGTGAGGCCCATCTTTGCTTTTTATGTTTCTTTTTTTTTGAACTTGTTTTATTTCTTTTGCTTAACTCCCGCTTCGTTTCTTTTGCACCGATTTGGCCCGGATCGCCCGCCTCCGTCCTCGAGAGGTTGGGACTTGACGAGAACGGGAGAGTTGTTGAGTTGCATCCTAAGGCCCAGACACGTGATCGCCGACCGGCCCCAAACGAACTTATGGAGCAGTAGTTGAAGGCACTGGATGTGACGGCGGCTCAGGCGCGGATTGCCGGTAACGTGCCGCGCCGCAAACCAAAGGCAACGTCTATGGCGGCGACGGCGTTAACTCCGGCTCAGTCTTCAATACCCGTGGTCAAAAAGCAGCAGGTGGTCATCGATGTTGAGGAGGAGGTCACTGTTGCGGAGGCTCCTCCTTCTTTAAATAAGAGAAAAGAGACCGAGTCTGCCGCCGCTGCTATTATCGAGGCCGGTAAAGAAAAGGGGCCTCCAACCAAGAAGGCCAAGGCTGGTACGGATCTAACCTGTGGCTCAGATTTAGCAGGTTCGTTAGGCATTCCTGATGACAGGCTTTCTGACATGTCAATGAATGTTGACATGGATGCTTTGTCCGAATTTTTTGTAGATCAACCGTTGCCGGCTGTCCCTCTCACTGAACGACAATCGGAGAAGCGGCCAGTGCAGACGGGCAACCAAAATGTCATCGTTGACTCCTCCTCCCTGAAGCCTTCCGCCGCTCAGCTTGTGGCGGAAGGCACAAGGTTGTGCAAGAAGCTGGCGAAGTGGAATGAACTGGCCGGCGCTCATATTATGGAGCAAGAAACGGTCATGGCTCGAGCTGCTCCTGCGGTTGAACGGCTTAGGCTCGATCTTGATGCCTCTAAGGAAGAGGCCAAGAAGGCGAAGAAGGACCTCCAGGCCGCCGAAAATGATTTCCTCGCTGAGCGAAAGCTCAGGGAGGATGCTGAGAAGGCGGTCCTAGCCGAGAGGGCCAAGGTTGAGGTCAGATCTTGCCGATGCCGCTAAGTCATGGGAGGAGCGGGACAAGCTTCGGGGGTGGTTACGACGCTGCGGTTGGTAAGAGGGAAGAATGGAAGTCTCTGTATTCGGCTCAGACGAAGGGACACAGGAACACAAGGGCTATCCTCGCCCAGAGGGAGAAGGACATTGTGACGCTCCAAACTGTCATCATCCCTAACATGTGTGCCCAGTACCGGGACCAGGCCGAAGATGCCACCAGGGAAGTAATCAGAGAGCTGTTTCCTAAAGACCCTTTTCCGTGGCAGGATTTTGACCGGCTTCTTGATGAGAAGGCGGCTGCTGCGGAGGCAAAGGCTGCTGCGGAGGCAGAGGCTGCGAAGGCCACTGAGGAGGCTGCGGAGAAGGCGACCCATGCTGAAAAGGTGAAGGCGGCCAGGGAGGAAGCTGAGAGGGCAAAGGCAGGTGAAGCTGCCAAGTCGGCTCGGGTCGCCCACCGATGGTGATGCTTTGCATCGCTGCGATGGCGAGCGTAAACAGCATAGGGAGACGGGCGGTCGTCACCGGATTCACCCGCCCTTCGAGACGCTTTCACTGTTCGGGGCCAACTATTGAGCCTTTCCTCCCCGCCATCTTTTTTGGCGCTTCCAATTCTTATGTCTGTAACCTTTTGCTGTACCTTTCTATTTTTTGTTGAACTTTGGTAGGTAGTGTTTAGGCTATCCCTATGGGGATGGCCGTCGACTTCTTTCTTGTATTACCTGTGAACATTTTTAATAAGAGTTTGTTTATTTTGCCTCGGCTTGGCCGGGGCTTTGATCACAATCCTTCATTCAGTTGTCTTCTTTCGTTATTAATTGAGCGCTTTTTTTTTTCGTTTTTACCTTCGGCTTGGCCGAGGCAGTTAGAATGCGTATCTCAACTGTACTTAACGTTTTTTTTTAAACATGTTGGCATGTCGGTCGCTTCCTCCTTCACTCTCGGTCTGGCCGAGGCGTCAGATTTGCGCTTCCCAACCGCCGTTGTGAACATGTTAGCGTATCGGTCGTTGTGTCCCCGTCACTCCCGGCTTTGGCCGAGGCAATCGAGGTTACGGCGCGACAGCGTTCGTATCTGTAAACGTGTTGATCGCTTCCTCTTTCACTCTCGGTCTGGCCGAGGCGTCCGATTTGCGTTTCTCAACCGTACTTATACGTTCCTTAGCATGTTGGTCGTTGTGGCGAGTATCAACTGCTGTTGGCAAGTCGCGTTTCCCTCGTCACTCCCGGCTTTGGCCGAGGCAACCGAGTTTACGTTTTGACTGCTTTCCGTATCTATAGACATATTGATCGCTTCCTCTGCCACCCCCGGATTGGCCGGGGCAGTCAGATTTGCGTCTCAACAGTGCTCATATGCTTTTATACTTTGGTAGTGACTGCCCGGCTTTGGCCGCGGCGTCTACTCTGGCATGACTATGGAGGGGACAAGTATTTTGATGGAAAACTTGGATCACTTTTTATAAGGTATAATCACACGTTGGGGGTGTCCACAACGGTCTCGGACACCTCCGCCGCTATATGAAATATTTCCTTAGGTTGTCCGTGTTCCAGTGGCTCATTAGAGGCACTCCTTCCATGTCTGTCAACCGGTTTGTCCCCGGCCTCATTTCTTCAACCACTTTGTAGGGTCCTTCCCAGTTGGCCGTCATTTTACCATGGATGTTTCCTTTGTTGGTCGCGGCTGACTTTCTTAGGACTAGATTTCTTACTCTTAAGTCTCTTTTGTGGACCCTACGGTTGTATGCTCTTCTCATTCGGTTTTGATATACTGCCAAGTTAAGCCGTGCCGTGTCTCGGCTTTCTTCGACTGTGTCTAGGGAGGCTTTCGTGCCTTCCTCATTTTCGATCAAGGTTAAAGGTTTGCGTTCAATGCTCGGCACCGCCGCTTCAATTAGCGGGACGGCTTGCCTGACCCATAGACTAGGTGGAATGGATCTGCACCGTTGCTTCTTTCTCCGTGGTTCTAAGGGACCACATGATGCCGGGTAGTTCATCAGCCCACCTTCCCTTTAGATCTTCAACCTTCTTTTTCAGCCCGTTAAGGATTGTTTTGTTAGCTGCTTCCACCTGCCCGTTGCTCTGAGGGTGGCAGACGGAGGAGTATGCAAACTTGATACCGAGCTCTTCTAGCCAGTTCATCACCATGTCACTCCAAAACTCTCGGCCGTGGTCAAATACCATGACTTGGGGTAACCCAAAACGAGTTATGATGTTCTCCCAGATTACCTTTCTTACGGCCGCCGTGGTCTTGGCAGGTACCGCGACAGCTTCGACCCATTTGGTGAAGTAGTCAACGGCGACGATGAGGTACTTCCTTCCTCCGGAGGCCGTTGGAAATGGCCCTAATAAATCCATCCCCCACTGTGCAAATGGTAGGGGGCTAAGTACTGGTTTCAAGTCTCGGGAAGGTGCGTCTATCACCGGAGCATGCATCTGACAGTTCTTGCACTTCTTGGTCTTAACTCTGGAATCCTCAAGCATGGTAGGCCAGAAGTAGCCGGCTCGGAGAGCTTTGTGGGCTAGCGTTCTTGCCCCCATGTGATGTCCACAGATGCCTTCGTGAATCTCTGTCAGTATGAGCTCCGCGTCGGCTGGGCCGACACATTTCAAAAGTGGTCTTATTACGGACCTTCTGTATAGTTCTCCTTCGAACACTAAGTACCTTGCGGCTATCCTTCTTATCTTCTGGGAGAGTCTGCGGTTCTCCGGTAACTCTTTTGTTAGTTTGTATTTCATTATCGGAGTCATCCACGTCGTCTCGGCTTCTATGTCGCCCACCATGCCGACGGTCTCAATGATGCTTTTAGCATTCCTGATATCCACCAGCACGGTTCGGCTGACATTCTTGATGGTTGAACTGGCAAGTTTTGAGAGAGCGTCGGCTCGGTTGTTCTCAGACCTGGGGATGCACTTGATTTGGAAAGATTTCAATTCAGCAGTGTCAGCTTTTACCCTTTCCAGGTATCTTACCATCCCATCGTCTCGAGCCTCATACTCTCCTCTGATTTGGTTAGTCACCAATAGTGAGTCTGTCTTCAACAAAATGTGTTCCGCCCCGGCAGCTCTAGCTAGCTCGACTCCAGTTATCACCGCCTCGTATTCGGATTTGTTGTTTGAGGCCGAGAAGGTAAACTTCAAGGCATACTCAAACTCGTCCCCGTTTGGGCTAATGATAAGGATGCCGGCTCCTGAGCTGTTCGTCGTGGAGGACCCGTCGGTGTATACTTCCCACACTCCGGGATTTGGTTCTTCTTGATATGTGCACTCGGCCAGGAAGTCTGCAAGTGCCTGCCCCTTTATCGAGGGCCTCGGCTTGTATTAAATGCCGAAGCCGGATAGCTCTACTGCCCATTTGATGAGCCTGCCGGATTTTTCGAATTTTTCCAATGCTTTCTCCAATGGCTGGTCGGTTAGGACCGTCACGAGATGTGCGTCGAAGTAAGGTTTTAGTTTCCTTGCGGCAACGACGACAAAGAAAGGTCGCTTTTTCGATCGGCGGGTAATTTCTTTCGGCGGCCAGCAGTGTATGGCGATAAAGTAGATTGGGTGTTGCTTTGCTTGTCTTCTTCTCGACGACATTAAGATCGACCGTGGCCGAGGTAACGGCTATGTATAGATATAGCGTCTCCCCAAAGATTGGCCTGGACAGTGGCCGGAGAGTTAGAAGATGAGCTTTCGATTGCACGAAAGCCGTGCTCTGTTCCTCCCCCACCAAGTCTTTATTCCCCTTCAACACTTTGAAGAATGGGGTGCTCTTGTCGGCTGACCGAGAGATGAAACGGGCGAGAGCCGCCATCCTCCCGGCCAACATCATAACCTCTTTTCGATTCCTCGGCTCCGGTAGGTCCAAAGATTGCTTGGACTTTCTCCTCGGATTGGCATCAATTCCCCCGGCGCCGACAAGCACGCCGAGGAACTTACCCGCCTTGACACCGAAGTTGCATTTCATTGGGTTAAGTTTCATCTTGTATTTCCTTAGTGAACAAAATGTTTCGCTCAAGTCGGCCAAGTGCTCGCTGTCAGACTTGCTTTTTACAATAGCATCGTCGACGTAAGCCTCGATGTTTCGCCCTTTTTGATCTTGAAACACTTTCTCCACCAGCCTAGTGTAAGTTGCGCCAGCGTTTTTCAAACCGAACGGCATCATTTTATACATGTATGTGCCGTGTATGGTGATGAATGCGCACTTAGGCATGTCTTCTTCGGCCATGAATACCTGATGGTACCCCGAGAAGGCGTCTAGCAGGCTTAGCATAGTGTAGCCTGCCGTTGCGTCAATTAAGCTATCTATTCGAGGCAAGGGATAGCAATCTTTAGGGCATGCTTTATTAAGATTTTTAAAATCAACATACATCCTCCACCCCCCTGATGACTTCTTTACCATTACAACATTCGCTAGCCACTCAGGGTAAGTACAAGGCATGATAAAGCC
Source organism: Silene latifolia (assembly GCF_048544455.1). Taxonomy (NCBI): domain Eukaryota; kingdom Viridiplantae; phylum Streptophyta; class Magnoliopsida; order Caryophyllales; family Caryophyllaceae; genus Silene; species Silene latifolia. The sequence continues at coordinate 71,520,152 of NC_133529.1, read as the reverse complement.
TGCCTCTAACAATTTATCTACCTCGGCCTTGATGGCCTCATCTTTCTCGGCCGAGGAGTTCCTCATCTTCTGCTTGACAGGGCGAGCGTTGGAGAGCACGTTCAGCTTGTGAACGATCACCTCTCGGCTCACGCCTGACATCTCGGCGGCTGAGTACGCGAAGACGTCTTTGTTCTTCCTCAGCAGGTCTAGGAGATCGGCTCTGAATTTTGGCTCCAGGCCGACACCGACAGTTACGGTGCGTCCTGGGTCAATTTCCACTTGCTCGGTCTCGGCCCCCTCGACCATGCTGACGTTGTTGGTGCTCATCGGATCACCCTCCTGTCGTAAGGATGGGCTCTTCCCCTTCTCTGATTTCTTCGCCACTTTGAGGGATTGCATGTTACACCCTCTGGCAGATATTTGGACATTGACAATTTCGTCTTTCTCGTCCTTTGAGACGAGCTTTTGTGCCTCCCCCCGGTCTGAGACATACATCAATGTCAGGGCCCGGATGGACATTATAGCATCGGCCTCGCTCAAAGTAACCCGGCCTATCAGAACATTGTAGGCGAACGAACCATCAATGACCACGAACTCAGATAAAAAATTCTTGGCCGCATCCGTCTAGCCGAACATCACCGGCAACCTGATTGACCCCAGGGGCACCAGGCCGGCCCCCGAGAAGCTGTATAGTGGGTTGGTGCAGGGGCTCAGGTCCTCAATCTTCAGACCGAGATTGAGGAAGCATTCCCTGAACATGATGTTCGTGTAGGCGCCTGTATCAATGAGGCACCTCTTAACCAAGTGGCTGGATATGTCCAGGTGGACTACCAGCGGGTCCCTGTGCGGGGCTACGACTCCTTCGTAGTATTTCCTTCCGATGGTTATATCGGGGACGGTGGAAGCGGGGATCGCTGTGGTGGGCACAAAGTTGATGGCTTGGTAAAGCTCATTTAGGTGCCGTTTGTGCCCATTAGCTGACCTTCCGTTCTCGTTTCCTCCGATAACCACCTGGATCACTCCCATCCTCTGGAATACTGATTTCCTATTCGCCCGTCGGAGCTCGTTTCCGGGCCCCGCCTACATACTTGCCGAGGGCCCCCTTTCGGATCGCTCCTCGATGGCGTTCTTCGATGCCGACGCTTGTTTGGTCTTATGGCCGGTCTGGCCGTGGTAATCGCAAAATTGGCTTGCGTCGCCTTCCGCCCTCGTCTTGGGGGTCTTGCCCACTTCCGCCCTTCATTCTTGCTCAGGGCGAAGACCTCGGCCGGAGATTTGACCAGGGGGGTGAGACCGCCGTACCGCTTCGGGTGTATGGTCCCGAACTCCCCCGGCGCCCACCGAGTTCTCGCGTTCCCGTTAAATCTCTCGGTAGCCGTGACCGATTCATGTCACGGCGACCTTCATCAAAGATTCTCCCGGGCTCTTCCTTTCTCGGGTGCCCACTTCACCGTGGCTACCCGTGTCTTGTGGTAATCCTCCACCTTTACGGCTCGGTCGGCAAATCTTTCTCGCGGAGTCCAGGTTGAGGTCCTCGCACTTGATCGCCTCATTTTTGAGCTCGCCTTTCGGGAGGCCTTTCATCGGTCGAAGGCCGCCGATTCGATGTTCGACTCACGGATCCGCCGAGCTTTTGCGTCGAACCTCTTCACATAGCTTCGTAGAGACTCGTCCTCCCCTGTCGGATAGTGAGGAGATCCGATGTCTCCACGACACTTCTCTTGTTGCGGCGTCTTCGGGCTATGAAGTTATCCCTTAGGTCGGCGTAGCAATATACCGAACCATTAGGCAGCCCCTTGTACCAACTCCGGGCCATCCCATGCAGGGGTTGTTGGGAAGACTCGCACCATACCTCATCAGCCGCTCCCATACCGACATGTAAGACTCGAAAGCCTCGGCGTGGTCGGTTGGGTCACCGTCCCCTTTGTATGATAGGGACGGCAGCTTCATTTGGTTGGCACGGAGACTTCGAGGACATAGGCACCGAGGGGTGTCGACCACGTGTCGAATGACACGTGGCGACGGCTCCTCGCAGCCCTAGTCCGGCTCCTCTCCCGTGGCGGGAAGGGCTTCTTGTTGTCCGACTTTGGAGAGTCGGACTTCTTTCTTCATTTCTTCGGGGTTGCCTCGTTGTTGCCACGGCGACGCCGTCCTCTCGCGAGTGGGGAAGGACTTTGGTCTCGCATCGGCAAAGACGGGCTCCGCCGGCGTCCTAGTATGCATGGCTCCTTGTATCGCCCGGACAAGTTGTTCGGGGTCACTTTATGGGCCCCGGTCACCCGTGGGTGTCTTTGCCACCGCGTTGCGGCGGGGTGATCGACGTATTACCCATCGTCCAGGAATAGCTTTCGATTTGGCTGCATCGACCACATGTCCCATGACAACAGACATGGCCGGTAGGGCAGGTGTTTTCGGTAGTATCGGCATCCCGTACGCCGGTTGAATTACTCGGCCGGTGGGGGACTGCCCGATCTCAGAATTAGGGACTGTGTCATCCTGGTAGAATGCAGTTTCATCGCTCACAATTATTTCTTGTTGTTTTGACATCTTCTTAGCTTGCTGGGTGGGTTTTGTTTTGTGTTTTTTTTTGTAAGGGATTTGACTAGCTTTTAGTATCTTTCCCCACAGACGGCGCCAATTGTTCCGGGTATAATTCCGGAGCAGGATTTGTTACCACGTAAGCTTGTAGAATGATGACTTTGCTTGACTCTTCCTTTCGGCCTCTCCTGAAACAATGAACAAACTGAGGGCCCGGCTTGGTACCGAGCGTACTCACTCCGACGCTCAAGTCAGTAAACTTAAAAGGGATTAAGTTGTGTGTTACTTGACAAAGTATATTGTAGAGAGATAAGGGAGTTTATACCAGATTAGTGTATTGTGAGATGAATTGTGGATTATTGGATTATTTTCGGATCCCTTTCTTAACGAGAGAAGTGGAGTATTTATAGACTTTCACCTTTTGTCACGTAGTGGCCAAGTGGCAGAGCAGGTGGAAAGACTATTCTAGCCTCGGCCGAGGGACCCATGGTAGGCCGGCTGGCCGAGTTGACTCCATGCCGAGGGGTCTTGGATGTGAGTACGCAGATATGTCTCCCGGCTGGCTGGTTGCCCAGCCGAGATACAAGTGACAGGCCGACAGGTTGCGTCGGTTAGGCTGTCCAAGATGTTGACTTGCTGTGGATATCTTTGACCTTGCTCAATATGTTGACTCGGTCAGCGGGTGCAGAATATGCCCCATCATGAACAATAAAAATCCGTAAATTTAACCAAAATATCCTAAAACATTTTAGGACCATAAATTTTAACATGCATGAATTAATTTCGTGATATATCATAATAACACAAATTTTACAAGTTTTACATGTTAATCTTTATAACTCGGAAAAACTTTTAACCGATTTGCATGCAAACAACCATGGCTCTTGATACCGATTGAAGGAAAAGTAGATCTACATACTTACATATTCATATATGTTTTAATTTAATTTGTCATAAAATTAAAGAATGATCTTATGCATGCAAACTTTAAACAAAATAAAGAGGAAATCATCATCTTACATTGGATGTTTCGGTTTTATGGGCACAAGTGAGTTCACCTACTCACTTGTTCTTGAGCTTCCAAATAATGGATGAACAAGGTTCAAATTAGAACCTCTCCCAAAAGCATATACCCAAGAAAACTCATAATAACCAATATTATTTAGATCTAGTAATAATATTAGTTTTACTATAAAATTGACACAAAATAAATTGTATTTTTGGCTCTTGAATCACTCGGTCAAGAGGGAGTATATGTGAGATTTTATTTCTCTAGAAAAATCACATATTGTAGAGATTATACATTTTCTTACACTAGAAAATTATATGGTGAAAAAGAATGAATAATAATATGTAAGAGAAAAGCTCTTCTCTCTTTTCTTTTGAGTGGTTTAAAAAATGCATTGGGTAGTATGCCCAATGCATTTCATTTTTGCTCTTCTCTAAAAGGTAGGTGTGCATGGCTACTATTTAGATATGATAATTGTGTTTTCCACTTAAGATAAAAACACAATACATATCTTACACTCCCTCCTCATTTTCGGTTTTTAGGCATAAAATGGAGAATCCATTTTATTTTTGTCATTTGTCAAATTTGTCACATGTAACATGTTACATGACATGTCACAATGTAATGTATTTTTAACATATTAAAAATCAACATACTCATAAAATATGTCATTTACAAAATCGACTAGTAATTCGTAATTACTTGTACCAAAAATGTTTCCAAATTATAAACTACAACATTCTGTATTTATAATAATTTATTCATTCCGTTTCAATTGTTTCTAGAACAATAATTTCATCTAAGTAATAAAATAATTCGATTACTTAGACCGTGTCTCATTTAATCATATTTACAATAAGATACGTAAATTATACTCACAAAATCATCCGTCAATTTTAAGCAATTTAATTAACTCGTATCAGTATACGATCAATTAAATAATCAATTAAGAGTATTTCCCTATAGGTATGACCTAAGGGGATCAACTGATCACCACCGTCGCACGACAGTAATGTCAAACTCTAGTCAGCCAATCATTACCGATATGTGTGGACCAGTTGACTGTAAAATATTACATCCCACATGTATTCTTAAAATGAGATTTAATAATGATATTTAAATCATGTGATCGCACTATTGTTGAGGACACATTTCCCAACAAATACCTGTATGCATTCGGTTTGTGGTTTGTTGACACATGTGGTAGAGGTTTCGTTTTTCTTATTATGCCCATAAGCTCCACACTGCCAAAAATAGCCTTTTTGTCCCATTACTACATCCTACATTTAGCCTGTCCTTTGTCAAGCTAGTAGTCCATGTTTTTGGGATTGTTACTTCGTTTTTGGTGGTATTTGCTCAATTGGGATGATTGTTGGGAAAACGAAAAGAAGGAAAGAAAAAAAAAAAGAAAGAAAAGAAAATGATTCAAAAACAAATAGAGGTTCTGTACTGTTCAAAGCAGTCGATCGACTGCTCTACTTGGTCGATCGACTGGAGTTCGAAAGAATAAAAAAAAAAAGAATCAATTCGCATAATTCAAGCCTTTATCTTTTGGCGATTTTTGCTCCCATGTATTATTCATATTTTATGGGGAGTTAGTTGATTGCTTTTATACCAGGGATTGTGAGTTTTATGCTTGCTATAGCACCGTTTCTTTTATTTTGGAGCCAGAAGAAGGATGTTGCCATATGGTTCCGTTTTGGTACTAGCTTGATCACCTGTACCTCCACTTTTCCATAAATGTTTTGCCTCTTCTTACCCATACCTCACATATCCACATATATACCTCGGCATGTGTCACGGTCTTTTGTTGGTTGGAATGCATATGTACGGTCATAGATATTGCTTTCATATTATATTGCAGGCATGTTCTTATAGGTCATAGTTAGGTGAGTGTCACTACAAATGAATTCTTTCTATCTTTACATTATTCACTTGTGCTTATTTGAGTGATATGAGCGACCCGTGAGAGTCCAATTTGATAAGTCTCTACAGTTGACGGTTCAGTAGTTTTAACGACTCCATAACTCGTTTGCATGATTCATTTGCTAATTGATTGGTGGTTGTGCATTAAATTGGTTTAGGCTTTACATGTTGCATTTCGCTCTGAGATTGAACTCGTTCCATTAGGTCATTAGATCGAGTCCTGTTCTTGCTTGGGGATAAGCAAGGGTTTGGTTTGGGGAAGTTTGATGCGTGTCTTTTATATGATGTTTTGCACATCATTTTACACGCATTCCAGAGCTCATTTGTGTAGTTTAAGCTACCATTTCCCCCATTTCCGTCTACTTTCGTGTTTTTGTACTTTATTGCAGAAATGTGAAGAATTCAACGGAACTTGAGCTAAATCCGTCCCCGACTATCCTGCATTGTAATTGACGTGAAGTATTTACTCGAGGAATGAGCTTGGTGCGCATTTCAAAGCCCAAAAGACAAATCCACGAGATTTTAGAAGTCAAGTATCAGCTCAAGCAGTCGATCGACCACTACCATCAGTCGATCGACCAACCTGCGCGGTTCCGTGGCTATCAGACATCGAAGAGGCGCCGATCGATCGCCATGCTTAGTCGATCGACCAAGCCGCTATTCCAGACGAGAATTAAAAGATCGAGGAAACGCAAGCCCATTGAGTTTAGGTTTTGATAATAATTGTTACGTATATTTTCTATATAACGTAACCTAGAAACATCAGTTTAGCTATCAAGTTTTCACATTAAGTTTTACATACAGTTCTTTAGAAATAATTAGGGTTTGGGAAACTATTTCGCATTGGATTTTCGTTGTGCTTTCAATCATTCCGTTATTTATCCTTCTGCAATTTCGGTATTCACTTGCTCTATTTTCAGTTCATCTTTATTGCATTGATAGTATAGAAATTGTTAGTTAGTCTCCCGAAACCGAATTATCATTTTTGTTAATTGTTTGTTCATTCGTTTTAAGCATGAAACCTTCTGTCTATTTCGTTAATTTCATTGTTGTTATCGTCGTTAGTATGAGTAGCTAATTTATTCGTGCTAGGATGTAGGGGAATTATAGTGTAGGCGGCAATATAATGAACACGGCTTAATTCGCGTGTTGGTCGATCGACCGCCATACCTGGTCGATCGACTGACCACGTGAGGTTTTTATTTTCGTTTTAATTGTTTTAATTCTTAATTCGACGAATCGAGTGCACACGACTAGTTGAATGTTTAGGATATGACTGACCTATTAGATCGAGAGATAGGGACAGTTGTTAGATCACCAATTAAAATGACTAAACTATACTAAGATCGAAAGATAGGTAAAGTTTAGATTATAAGTCACTTTTCAGGACGAGAGTCGTATTAGTGATATTAGGGACTTATAGCGAGGTCGAAAGATGCTATTGGTTAAGAGTGACCGAGAGGACCTCTTTATTTCCCGCCTCATGTGTTTTGTTTTAGACCTGTTTAGTACGCTGCCGCCGAAAGTATAACAAACCGATCATCCTTGCACCCCTTCTTTTATCTGTCTTATTCGCGTTTTTAGCTCATTGTCTTTATTTGCTATTAGTATAGACCAAATCAATTCAACCCCCACTTTTGTTACCTTAGGCTAAATTAGACAACTATTAATTACATTCGCCTCCTTGTGGTTCGACCCTGTTACCACTAGCCTAGGTTAGTTTTAATAGGAAATTATAAATCTTATTTTTGGTACTCACAACGACGGGTATCATCAGGTTCGAATTTGATCAAATTGAACGATTTTGTAAATAGAACGTTCGAATTTGACCAATATTTTGAGCGATTTCCTTTTTCTCAATTGCTATGCTATGGAGATTGTTCGTGGATTTCGTAGTACTTACTAAATTGTTTTTGACGATTTTGCAGCTCTAATTGTTATGGAGATTGTAGATATCACAATGACTGATGATAATAGTGTTATTGAATCAGGTATATCGTTTTTTATGTAATTTTTGTAAAATCTCATGTTTTCTGATTCAATTTGCATTTGTCAAAATTTCTGCTCGATTATTATGGAATATATGGATCGATATTGTATCTCCGTTTTTTTGCAAGGTTTAGTTTATGAATTGAGTTGATTTTGTGAATCTTAGAACCTAATTGTGTGCCTGTAAGAGTTGGTTGAATTGTTACTGTAAGAGTTATCAATTGAGTGGATTTTGTTGTTTGGTGAATCTCAGACCTTATTTTGTGAACCTCAGACCTAGTTTAGTGAATGTTAGAGCTTGTTTTGTGAAACTTGGTCATCATAAGTGGTTAGAATCACCTTTTCTACTCTTTTACTTATTTTGTGAATCTCAGACCTTACTCAGTGAATCTTAGCAAATGATGATAGTGTGATAATTAATTAAAACATAATATTCAGAAAACTTAAAAATCTTGTAATTTTTCATCACATAAAATTTCACAGGTTCATGGCTTTCGAATTAACTAAACAACAACATTCAAAAATAAAATAAAATGAAAAGCTGAAAAATTAAGCAAGATATGATATTTGTTTAGTTTATCAATCACCCCTATTTGTTCGAGGCAATGCACATAGAGCAATATTGATATAGCTATAGGTGCAGCATTCATATGCATCAGCGAGTGATCTTCCTGCCTGTTTAGATGAATATGGGACTCTTTTACATACTGGAGTGTAGTTAAAATATTTTGAATCAAGCCTTGATGCTACCCATAGAAAGGGCCCCTGAACTCGGGAATAGGTAGCCAGCCATTCAGATCTAGTACGCCCAAATTGCTCGAACTTCTCCTGCAACTTAAAAGCCTGTTTGCAGCTAGTGTCATTTGTGCCAAATTGAATTAGTACTAATCCCATAAAATGACAAGTCTGCCTGCACATAACAAGCACCAAAGACTCTATCTCATAACCTTGGCTCATTAAACAATCTGCCAATTTAGAGAGGTCAGGACAAACACACTTCCCTTTTTTATCCATATAACCTGGAACATTTGCCAAAACACAAGTATAGGGAAATACAAATAAATGAGACATTGTTTGAAATGTTTTACAGAAGAGAGAAGAGAGGTTATTGGTATATACTACTATGTTTCAGAAATTAGATATTTATAGGCTTGGTATTTGGCACAACTGTCAACAGTGCCTGTTCACATTACCCATATATTAAATTTTTTGATTGAATGCTTGATTGTTCAATGTCCTTTTCTTGGGAATGCTTATGTGAACTAATAATCTTCAACAAAAATTGAATTCATAATCTTCACCAAACATTTTTAAATTATTTGAACTAATAATCTGATACTTTATTTAGTGAATCTCGGACTTTATTTGGTGAATCTCAGCCTTTATTTAGTGAATCTTGGGCCTTATTTTGTGAATCTCTGTTGTTAAACGTTACTAATGCAATTTATTTATTTCTTATTGTGTGAATCAGAGACCCTAGTTTGTGAAACTGGAAGGTTATTTTGTGAAACTTAATAACTAATATATACAACTTGAGTAAGATTAAAAACTGAACTAATAATCTGAACCAAAAAGTGAACTTGTGAATCTCAGTCATTGTATTTGTGAATCCTAGATCTCTTTTTGTGAACCCTTTAGAGGAATGACCTATTCTGCTCTCTTCCTTGCTCAGATAATATCCTCAGACTTTATTTGTGAATCACAGACCTTATTTAGTGAATCTTAAACCTTGTTTTGTGAATGTGAGATGTGACTTTGTGAACTTTTTATCTTCTTAGGTATTGATTCAAATGTCAACAACAACTCACAGTGTAGTGTGACGCCTCGTGTCGGTTGTGGTGAGGTTCCTTGCTCTAATGTTGGTTCTCGTCAGGATGGTGAGGGTTCTACTGCTGTCTTAACAACCCCTACAATGCCAACTATTTCCACACCTACTACTTTGGTAACTTACACACCGGGTGGCACTGAGCAATGGATAACTAGGATTGAAGAGAAGTTTACACCCGTGCTTGGCAAAACATTTGTGGACTTAGAGTCAGCAATGTTGTTCTATAAAATTTATGCTATTGCTTGTGGGTTTGAAGCAAGGAAGTCTTCAACTAAGAGGTTTAAAGATGGTACTATTCGAACAAAATGCATGGTTTGTCATCGTCAAGGTTTTAATAACAGGAAAAATCGTCCTCCAAAAGCTGATGCAAAAACAACAACTCATTGAAACCGTGACAAAACAAAAGCTGATGCAATAAGTGCAAATAGAAAAACAAAAACTGCTAAAACCAAGACGAAAAAGGGTGGAGTTGCAGTGCGGTGAAGCTGAGAGTTCCAATAAGCAAAGTGGTACAAGAATAACTAAAATTAAAAGGTGGGGTTGTGAAGCAATGATAAAATTCATGTACCATGAAAAGATGTACAAAATTGAACAATTCCGTGAGGGTCACAATCACCCAAAGACGCCACAAAAATAGGGAATTTGAGAAACTTGCTCTTAATATAAATCAATTGAACGAATATCATAAGCAATTGATTATACAAAATTCGAGATTGAATGTCGGGGCTAGTTTAACATACAAATTATGCAAGGAACAAGCAGAGGGTTTCAAAAATGTTGGAGCTACCCTTACGTTAGCTTCAAGAATTTCCAAAGGAAAGTAAAGTGTCTACTTAGTGGCAAGGATGGACATATGTTCATCTCTCGTTTAGAAACCCTCCGCGAAACAAAAGGGTTGGTATTTTCATATGAAATGATCTTGTGACAAAGCCTTGACAAGAATTTTGGACAAATGCGGATTCCATCAGATGTTACGCATTGTTTGGTGATGCTATTTCATTCGATCCAACCTATGGAACGAACAAATATAACATGAAATTTGCACCTTTCACTGGCATTGACAATCACAAAAAATCAATAACATTTGGATGCGTGCTTTTAGATCATGAAGACGATGACTCGTTTATTTGGGCATTTCAGCAGTTTCTGAAAGCAATGGGTGGCAAAGAACCTAATTACATCATCGTGACCAAGATGCCGGAATAATAAATGCGCCTTCCAGTGTGTTTGGAATATCTTACTTTTGTGAAACTGGTTATTTATTTGGTGAATCTTGAAGTTTATTTTGTGAATCATAGAGCGTGTTTTGTGAAAGTTAGATCTTGATTTGTAAAACACAAAGCTAATATTCTTAAACTTGGTCATAAGTTGTTGAAATTGCCTATTTTGTTATTTCTCTTATCTTGTGAATCGAGACCTTGTTTTATGAATCTCGGACCTTGTCTTGAGAATCTCGGACCTTATCTTGTGAATCTCGAGACCTTGTTCAAGAAATCTTTGGGCTTGTTATGTGAAACTTGGTTGTGGTTTAAAATCATCTATTTTACTCTTAATTTTGTGAATCTCAAACCTTATCTTGTGAATCTCGGACCTTGTTCAAGAATCTTTGGGCTTGTTATGTGAAACTTGGTCGTGGTTTAAAATCATCTATTTCGCTCTTAATTTTGTGAATCTCAGACCTTATCTTGTGAATGTCCGACCTTGTTCAGTGAATCTTAGGGCTTGTTATGTGAAACTTGGTCGTGGTTTAAAATCATCTATTTTCCTCTTAATTTTGTGAATCTCAGACGTTATGTTGTGAATCTCAGACCTTGTTCAGTGAATCTCAGGGCTTGTTATGTGAAATTTGGTCGTGGTTTAAAATCATCTATTTTGCTCTTAATTTTGTGAATCTCAGACCTTATCTTGTGAATCTCAGACTTTGTTCAGTGAATCTTTGGGCTTGTTATATGACACACAAAGCTAATATTCTTAAACTTGGTCATAAGTTGTTGAAATTGCCTATATTGTTATTTCTCTTATCTTGTGAATCTGAGACCTTGTTTTGTGAATGTTAGAGCTTGATTTGTGACAAAAGATCTCTGACAATAGATAATGTGGATTTTGTGACTTGCAGCTGATACCGTCGTTTTAGTATCAAAAATAATATTTATAATTCCGAGCTAAACTAACAGAAGCTAGTGGTAGCACGAGTCGAACCACAGGGAGGAAGGGAATTTCAGTTGTCTAAAACTGGTCTAAGGTAACAGTGGTGGGGGTTTAATTGATTTGTTCTATAGCTAAGAGTAATAAAAGACAATAAAATAAATAACGGATTAAACAGATAAAGAAAGGTACTAGGAGGGTCGGTTCACTATAGTTTCAAGCGCAAAGATACTAAACAGGTCTAAATCAAAACACATGAGGCGGGAAATAAAGAGGTCCTCTCGGTCCACTCTTAACAAATAGCATCTTTCGATCTCGCTATAAGTCCCTAATATCACTAATACGACTCTCGTCCTGAAAAGTGACTAATCATCTAAACTTTACCTATCTTTCGATCTCAGCATAGTTTAGTCATTTTAATTGGTGATCTAACAACTGTCCCTATCTCTCGATCTAATGGGTCAGTCAAATCCTAAACATTCAACTAGTCGTGTGCACTCGATTCGTCGAATAAAGAATTAAAACAATTAAAACGAAAGGAAAACCTCACGTGGTCGATCGACGACCATGTATGGCGGTCGATCGACTGACATGCGAATTCAGTCCGTGTTCATTATTTTGCCGCCTATACTATAATTCCCCTACCTCCTAGCACAATTAATTTAGCTACTCATAACAACAGTGGAAATAACAATAACCATAACGAAATAAACTATTGAATTCATGCTTGAAGTAATCAAATAACAATTAGCGAGAAACGATAATTGGCTTTGGGTACTAACTAGCAATTCTAAATCTATGAATGCGATAAAGATAAACTGAAATAGAACAGAAAGAATACCGAAATTTCAGAGGGATTGTAACGGAATGATTAGAAGAACGAACGAAAATCTGATGCACACCAATATTCTAAACCCTAATTATTCGACAAACTAAACTGACAAAAGAACTAGTAAAAACTGAATAATGAAACTTAATGTTCTAGGTTACGTTATATAGAAAGTGTACGTAACATTATTCCTAAACCTAACATAGCTTTGGGCTTCAAGTTTCTCGATCTATTGTTTTGCGTCAGACCCATTGTTCAGTCGATCGACCATAATCATCAGTCGATCGACCAAGGTTGCTGTACAGTAGCTTCTGATCTCGTGCTCTGGTCGATCGACCATAAGCATCAGTCGATCGACCAAGGTTGTCTGACAAAGAGTGCATTCTCGACGAATTCTGCGGCAGCGCGACCGATCTTAAAACAGCTGCCATTTCTTCGTTCCTTGGTCAAATCAGGCGTTCTATGCGGCGTTGGAAAGCTAAGAGGATAAGATTTCACCTCCAACTGGAATTACTCGATTATCAGGTTTAGAACTCGAGATACAGCCATCTGAAGCAGGCTGCAATGTCGAGAAGCACTTCTTCGCTTGTTAAACTCGTACGCACCCATGCTTTTGCTATCTTTAGGCCTTGAAACGCGCACCAAGCTCATTCCTCGAGTCAATACTTCATGTCAAATGCAGTGTTAATTACTTAGGGACGGATTTGGCTCGATTTCCGCTCAATTCTTCATATTTCTGCAATAATAGACAAAAACACAAAAGTAGAGGAAAATAGGGAAATAATGGCATATATTGCACATTTGAGCTCTGAAATGCGTGTAGAATAAAGTGTGAAACATCATATTTTAGACACGCATCAAATCTCCCCAAACCAAACCTTGCTTGTCCCCAAGCAAGAACTAGACTCGATCTAAAGGAACGAGTTCAAACTCAGAGCGAAATGCAATATGTAAAGCCTAAACCAATTTAATGCACAACCAACAATCAATTAGTAATGTGAATCATGCAAACGAATTATGAAGCCGTTAAAAACTGCTGAACCGTCAACCATAGAGACTTATCAAATTGGACTCTCACGGGTCGCTCAAATCACTCAAATAAGAACAAGGTGAATATATAAGAGGATAGAAAGAATTTATTTTGTAAAGACTCTCACCTAACTACGACCTATGAAGACATGCCAGCAATAAAATATGAAAATGAACTCTATGACCGTACATATGCATTCCAACCAACAAATGACCATGACACATGCCGAGGTATATATGGATATGTGAGGTAAAGGGTAAGAAGGGGCTAAAATGAATTTGGATATGAGGAGTAATAAGCCAAGCTAGTACTATAATCCAAACTATAAACGAATCCCAACTTCAAGCTCAATATAAATGATACAATACGGTGCCAATTCAAGGCACAAAACTCACAATCTCCACAAAATTTGACTCCCCAAAGAATACAAATTATAATATGGGAGTGGAAATCACCAAATCATAACAATTGCAACATGTGATTTTTTTTTTTTACTTTTCTTTCTCTCGGGATGCAGTCGATCGACCAATATGGTCAGTCGATCGACCGGTATCTACAGCACTCGTCTTTTTTTTTTTTTTTCTCTTCTTTTTCGAGTCATTTTTCTTCTCTTTTCTTTTTCTCTTTTCAATTCTATTCTTTTCTTTCTTTCCTTTCCTTCCACCATTTCACCCAACATCTCGAAATGAGCATATAACCAAACCGCAAATAAACACATTCCCAAAACTAATACTACTAGCTTGACAAAGGCGGCTAAATATAGGATGTAGTTAAGGACAAAAAGGCTATTTTTGGCTATGAGGGGTTCATGGGTAAAATGAATAAAGGGAAACCTCTACCACATGTGTCAACAAACCACAAACCGAATGCATACAGGTATTAAGTAGATCAAGTTCATAATTATGCAAATTAAGGAAACATGTCTCATAAGGAGTACTACTCACATTCCTAGATAAACTGGTCATAGATGTCACCAGTTATAGGCTCTAATACTCAGAAATATGATGTAGCTTGCCAAAAATCCAAGTCAAGTTTCAAGTTCAGCAAGAATGTAACGAAAACTCGTAGATATGCATTTACGATTCTACTAATAACATGTAAGTCAAGCAAGGCTCAGGCAAAACAGGTGCAAAAAGCAATATCATCCTTGAAATACTACCGTTCCGACTCGACCTAAATGCTAAAATAAACGTGCATTTTATGGAGATTTTTGAAATTTTTATAATTTTTTTTTGAATTTTGTATATATATGAAATGAAATAAACAATGCAAAACAAAAGTAAACGTGAATGCAAAACAATGATATGCGACGCAAAACCCTTCCCCAAACCAAATCGCACAATGTCCCCATTGTGCAAAATCATGTAATGAAGAAAAGAGAAATGGGAATTTGCGATAAAAGAGAAATAAAAACACAATGACATAAAGTAAAGACTTGGGAACTCACAAGACTTTAAGCGCAGCAAAGAAAACCTCCCCAAACCAAATAAGTGAGCTAGGAGGTTTCAAAGAGCAGCATGCTACCAAAGAAGAGTGCCCGAAAGATAGAAAATACCACGCATAAGACCGAAGAAAACAATTTTAAAGCGGAAAAATTGTGCACAGGTGAGACAATAGAAGAAATAGAGAATTCGACGGAAAAATAAAGTGAAGTAGAAGACTCCCTTAAGTCCGCATATCGACCAAACACAAAGGGGGGAGAGGTCGTGAACGAATATAGCAAGAAGAAGGGGTCGATCGACCTAAAAGGCAATCGATCGACCAGGTGTGGCATGAACAAGAGCTCTCAAAACTCGCAATTGATCGATCGACCATGATGGCGATCGATCGATCGACCATTCAGCTAAAGCAGCGTCTTATTTCTTCGTAATTGCTCAATGATTTGAGCTAACAAGCTCGAAATACCTGCAAATGCACAATAATACGCGCCCAAAATTGCGCAAAACCCAGAACGAAGTCTAAAGTACTTAAAACCCTAAGCAAATAAAGTAAAAGCGAAGTTTTTGCGCACACAAAAGCAATAGAAAATAGTTCGAAAGCAATAAAATGAAGTTTATAACGAACTTGATCAACTAATAGTTGATCAAGAAGGACCACGGTATGGCCCACTTCGTCGGCTTCCTGGCTACATGAGGTAGCCTCAAGCAGTTGCTCATCTTCTCACCGCACTCTTCTCACCCCAACATCCGCAAAACTCAATGGATCAACTTGGTCATCTCCCAATCAAGGATTTCCTTGGACTCGTCGAATCCAAATCGACTTCGTTGCTTTGACCGGCTCGTCATCCACTTCCTCATCGGTCCCCATAGCTCGTGCAACCAAGACCACCCTTGAAATGATTGGCTTCTTTGCACTGGAGCAACTTGCGACTCACCCTTCCCCAAACCAGCTCCTGCATTATCTAAGACAACAAATTCTTCCTCCTTCTTGCTTCCAATCTGGGGCGGAGGGGTTAACACAGGAGTAGAAATAGAGACAGGTAATTCAGGAAGCACAAAGTACGATTTCTTTTCCGAAACCGTATTGCAAGTGACCGCCACACGGGGTCTTTCTTCTTAGCAGTGAGTAAAAAACGATGGACTGTTTCCCTACTTTAAAGGTCAACGTCCCCGAGCCTACATCTACAATCGCACCAGCAGTGTGCTGAAATGGTCTACCCAAAATAATAGGAATATGAGCATCCTCGGGTATATCAAGTACAACGAAGTCAACAGGAAGAAAAACTTCCCTATTTGGACAGAATGTCCTCTAGGACTCCTATTGGCGGACCGCGAACGATCGACCATCTCAGACCGTCATGCTAGTAACGCAAACCCGGTCAATTTCAATTTCCTAGCTAGACTCAAGGGCATGACATTTATATCGCTCCTAAGTCACACAATGCCCTCTCAATTGAGAAGGTACCTATGTTGCAAGGAACAGAAAACCGCCGGGTCCTTTAACTTAAGGGGCGCAGTGTGAGAGACAGATAGGAGCAAGACTCCTCAAAAGTGCGACAAAGAAAGTTCGCTTCAAGTGGCCGCTTTTTGGACAACAATTGTTTCATAAATTTAGTATAAGCGGGTACTTGGTTAACTAACTCGAGAAAAGGAACCTGTACATTCGTACTACGAATAACATTTTCAAACTTATTAAATGATACCTGTTCCTTTGTCGGCACTAGTCTCTCCGGATATGGGGCTGAAAGAAGTAATTTAGCCCTCTCCTCTAAGTCTCTCGACCGCATTAGTGGATTTAGGCTGAAAATCCACTACCTTCTCTTTGTTGCAGCTCGACCCTTCTTCAGACCGTCTCAAATGTGAGCCATTAACCGACACGGGGTCATACCTTGAACTGGGGGCGACCCATCAACACTCGGGTCTTGCCTCAACATTTTCGGAGTTGTCGTACCCCGAAACAAATGGTCTCTCAAGTCATTAGGCATTGTGGGACGAACCGAGCACCTTCAGCCTTTCCTCGGTCGATCGAATAGATTGGTCATCGATCGACCGAGGTTTTCAATGCATGAGCACTCGAAAGTCGGGACTGGTCGATCGACCATGATGGTCGATCGATCGTCCTGCTTGTTGTTTGAAGTTTCGCTTCGTTAATCTTCGCCATTTTTCTTTCAAGGCGGTCGATCGACCATGATAGGCAACATCGATCGCTTATCTTTGCTAGTCGTCTTTATTTTGCCATTATTAACAGACGCCCTTTCTTTCTTCTTTTTCGCACCTCTTTCGCCACAAACCCGCAATAGTAGACCCGCTCCTCGTGGGTTATGGCATTCGAGTCTCTTTTTGCTCGGCCTCATCTTTATCAACAATACCAAAGAGAGAGGCGATGTCGATTGACTTTCAAATGCAGCAATTCTACTCCTAACGCTATTCTTCCGCTCCGAGAGTTCACCTCTTCTCTTCCCAATTCATCTTTATTAATTTCCTGGCTTACCCTTTCCATAGCAGCCTTTCGGGGTTGACCCATTATGATCGCGTATAGCATGCACGGTCTCCATGTGTTGAAGAGAAGAAAGGTCGGCCATTCGGGAGTGAGTTGATTTAAACCATGCTGCAGTTTTGGCCGAAATCTCTTGTATCATAGCTTTGAGATCCGCTATCTCGTTAGAGGGAAGAGGGATTTGCGAGGTGGCGCAAAGAATATGAAGGCTCTTGAAAGCCTTGATGATAGTACGGATGGGGCGGCGTATAATGACCTTGTTTATATTGCCTCGTAAGCATAAACTTGGTCCATAGTTGCTCGGATACAGCAGAATCATGCCCCTCAAAGACCACATCTCTCACAAAATTTCACCGCCGCTCCCAAGAACGGAACATGGTGAATCCTCCTGGCATCGCTACTAGGACCTATAGGACCTATCGAAACAACACTAAATAGGAAGGTAAGAACTGCCTCAAGGTACTCGGTCTTCCCTTGAGGCTAAAGACAGACCAAAATAAAAACAACTAAAACTAGCGCTACCCCCGGCAACGGCGCCAAAATTTGATACCGTCGTTTTAGTATCAAAAATAATATTTATAATTCCGAGCTAAACTAACGAAGCTAGTGGTAGCACGAGTCGAACCACGGGAGGAAGGGAATTTCATTGTCTAAAACTGGTCTAAGGTAACAAAGGTGGGGGTTTAATTGATTTGTTCTATAGCTAAGAGTAATAAAAGACAATAAAATAAATAACGGATTAAACAGATAAAGAAAGGTACTAGGAGGGTCGGTTCACTATAGTTTCAAGGCGCAAGATACTAAACAGTCTAAATCAAAACACATGAGGCGGGAAATAAAGAGGTCCTCTCGGTCCACTCTTAACAAATAGCATCTTTCGATCTCGCTATAAGTCCCTAATATCACTAATACGACTCTCGTCCTGAAAAGTGACTAATAATCTAAACTTTACCTATCTTTCGATCTCAGCATAGTTTAGTCATTTTAATTGGTGATCTAACAACTGTCCCTATCTCTCGATCTAATGGGTCAGTCAAATCCTAAACATTCAACTAGTCGTGTGCACTCGATTCGTCGAATAAAGAATTAAAACAATTAAAACGAAAGGAAAACCTCACGTGGTCAGTCGATCGACCATGTATGGCGGTCGATCGACTGACATGCGAATTCAGTCCGTGTTCATTATTTTGCCGCCTATACTATAATTCCCCTACCTCCTAGCACAATTAATTTAGCTACTCATAACAACAGTGGAAATAACAATAACCATAACGAAATAAACTATTGAATTCATGCTTGAAGTAATCAAATAACAATTAGCGAGAAACGATAATTGGCTTTGGGTACTAACTAGCAATTCTAAATCTATGAATGCGATAAAGATAAACTGAAATAGAACAGAAAGAATACCGAAATTTCAGAGGGATTGTAACGGAATGATTAGAAGAACGAACGAAAATCTGATGCACACCAATATTCTAAACCCTAATTATTCGACAAACTAAACTGACAAAAGAACTAGTAAAAACTGAATAATGAAACTTAATGTTCTAGGTTACGTTATATAGAAAGTGTACGTAACATTATTCCTAAACCTAACATAGCTTTGGGCTTCAAGTTTCTCGATCTATTGTTTTGCGTCAGACCCGTTGTTCAGTCGATCGACCATAATCATCAGTCGATCGACCAAGGTTGCTGTACAGTAGCTTCTGATCTCGTGCTCTGGTCGATCGACCATAAGCATCAGTCGATCGACCAAGGTTGCTGTACAGTAGTGCATTCTGACGAATTCTGCAGCGCGCACCGATCTTAAAACAGCTGCCATTTCTTCGTTCCTTGGTCAAATCAGGCGTTCTATGCGGCGTTGGAAAGCTAAGAGGATAAGCTTTCACCTCCAACTGGAATTACTCGATTATCAGGTCTAGAACTCGAGATACAGCCATCTGAAGCAGGCTGCAATGTCGAGAAGCACTTCTTCGCTTGTTAAACTCGTACGCACCCATGCTTTTGCTATCTTTAGGCCTTGAAACGCGCACCAAGCTCATTCCTCGAGTCAATACTTCATGTCAAATGCAGTGTTAATTACTTAGGGACGGATTTGGCTCGATTTCCGCTCAATTCTTCATATTTCTGCAATAATAGACAAAAACACAAAAGTAGAGGAAAATAGGGAAATAATGGCATATATTGCACATTTGAGCTCTGAAATGCGTGTAGAATAAAGTGTGAAACATCATATTTTAGACACGCATCAGCAGCCGTGTTCAAAAAAGCAAGACATCGCTTTTGCATGTGGCACATTATGAAGAAAGTAACAGACAAGGTTGGGAACACAATTTGCAAAGAGACTGATTTCTTAAGTCGTCTGAACAACGTTGTCTGGAGCGAGGACTTGGAGCCTGAGGAATTTGAAGAGAATTGGGCAAAAGTCATTAGCGAGTTTTCGTTAGAAGAGAATAAATGGTTGACTGACAAGTTTGCGGAACGAGATCAGTGGATACCCGCTTATTTCAGGAATGTGCCGATGGGCAACATTTTAAAAACCACACAAAGATCAGAGAGTTCGAATAGCTTCTTCAAGAGATTTGAAAATAAATATGGGACTCTTGTAGAATTTTGGATGAGATTTGAGAGTGCCATGGACCAACAAAGGCACAATCTAAAGCTTCTTGAATCACAGAGCCACAACTCAATGCCTGAAACCCTATTCGGGTCAAACTGGGAGGCCCATGCAATGAAGGCCTATACACATGAAGTGTTCTTTGATTTCCAAGAGGAGGTTAAATTTTCGGTAAATGCGTGTAGTGTTTGTGGATACACCCCACCAGATCCATTAACTAACTTTGCAGTTTCAATTGTTGAGGACGCGAACAAGCGAAAGAGATATGCAGTTGAGTACAATCGGAGAACAATGGATGTCCGTTGTGCATGTAAATTGTTTGAAAGGAAAGGTATCTTATGCAACCACATCATTTGGATTTGCTCGGGAAAGTTTAAGGAAATTCCTGAGAAATACATTTTGCGTAGGTGGAGTAAGAATGCACTCAGAAACCCGGTTTATGATTTGAATGGAAATCTACTGGAAAACAATGATCTTACTGGTAATAGTAAGTTTGGAATGTCTCGGGTGTGGTTCGAGATTTACGCAATCGTTGGTATGCTCAAAAGAAAAGAAGAAGAGTCAGATATGAGAGAGTTTGCCAAGCTAATAAAAGAATTCCGAGAGAAGTTGGAGCCAAACCCAAAGCCTTTGACCAAAGAACAAGAATTGGAGGCCCTTCTCAACTGCAAGGCTCCAAAAGAAATCAAGATCTTACCACCTAAAGTCTCTAGAAACAAAGGTAGTGGTAAAAGGATGGTGAGCAGCAAAAATAAGGCAATTATGAAGGCAAAAAAACCAAAAAGGTTGTGTGCTAAGTGTAAACGCATGTCACACCATGATAAAAGAAATTGTCCAAATGAGTTTGCAGAGCATCCTCCTGAGAATCAAGTATGTATAATTCTACTCTTGTCTTTCCATTTTAGTGTTGCTTGAAAACGCAACTATTATTATCTACTAATTCTTTTTTTTTTTCTAAAAAAAAGTATCTAATAAAGGTTTGATTCTTCACATAGGGAGACACATCGGAAGAAGAGGAAGAAGAGGAAGAGGTTGAGAATGAAGAATGATGTAATGAGGAAGAAGAGGAAGACGATTGAAGAAGACAAGTTTTAAGCTCGTTTTATTTTTGTCAACGTTGTGAATCCTGAACCTTATTTTATGAAACAGGAACGTAAAATTGTGAAACTTGGTTCTGAATCTAGCATCAAGCGTTTTTATCATTTCATACCTTGTTCAGTGAATCTTAGGGCTTGTTCTGTGAAACTTGGTCGTGATTTAAAATCATCTATTTTGCTGTTAATTTTGTGAATCTCAGACCTTATCTTGTGAATCTCAGACCTTGTTCTGTGAATCTTAGGGCTTGTTCTGTGACACTTGGTCTCAGACCTTATATTGTGAATCTCAGACCTTGTTCAGTGAATCTTAGGGCTTGTTCTGTGAAACTTGGTCGTGGTTTAAAATAATCTATTTTGCTCTTAATTTTGTGAATCTCAGACCTTATCTTGTGAATCTCAGACCTTTTGCTCAACTCATTGACAATGTCAATGTCAATGTCAAACTTGGTCGTGGTTTAAAATCATCTACTTTACAACTATCAAAATATCTTTACAAGAGTTGACGAAGGCAACAATCTTTACAACTATCAAATATCTTTACAAGAGTTGAAATATCTTTCCTCGAACCATTTTTGCTCAACTAGATGTCAATGTCAAATTAGCTACATAAATCACATAAGTGACCCTGAAAAATTATTACGACTTTACAACTATCAAAATATCTTTACAAGAGTTGATGAAGGCAACAATCTTTACAAGAGCCTCGACCCACTTTTGCATATTATGACTTCACGGACAATTGTCTTCCTTAATTAAACACCTATACAACCAAAAACAAGTACAATCGACTTATTTACGAAAAATTTGCCAAAGTTATGAAGAAATGAACTTCACATCATTTTTATGACAATGAAGTGTACCTTTGTAGTATTTTTATCCCATCTAAGTAGTTCCAATATGATCGATTTTCGATATTGTGTCAAATTCTGCCAAGAGAAACATATATTAATGAAGTATATAGACAACGAACCTATCTTTATTTGGAGAATATCAAACCTTGTTTTGTGATTCTCAAACCTTGTTCAGGGAATCTCAGAGCTTGTTCAGTGAATCTCAGACCTTGCTGATTTTAAACCACTTATAATGACCAAGTTTCACCAAAAAAAGCTCTGAGATTCACTGCACAATGTCTGGGGTTCACAAGATAAGCCTTTATTTTCGTATACTAATGAACTTACCTCAAAATATTCACTTTTGGTCCATAAACTATCATCATCCAAGGCACTCAACCACTTCAACAGAAAAACTCCACAATCATAACTAGACAAAAAAAAAACAGTAAATGGCTCAAAATAATAACTATTGATCTATTAATAAAAGGAAAAATATACATGCTTACATACCTTGTTGTTTGTTGAGGGACTTTGAGATTGACATATTCGTTCGTGTGCATGAACTCCAAAGATTTATATGACTCGCAAAATAGTCAAACATGATGTACCCGAAAAGAAAAGGCAATAACAAGATCAAAATATATTTTGGAATATACTTTTAAAAGAAAAGGCAATAACAATAATTTGGGAAAAAAAAATCATACAATCTCTTTGGCATGCTTGTTGTCGGGATCCACATTAATGACCACGCATGAGTCAAGGATGAAATTTTTTCCATGCTTTATATCACAGACACAAGCCCACCAATGCTGCGGCTCTGTGTTACTATGGAAAGGGATAAAAACCTGAGATAGTAAATGTCCAGGATTCACAAAACAAGGTCAAGGATTCACAAAACAAGGTCAAGGATTCACAAAACAAGGTCAAGGATTCACAAAACAAGGTCGAGGATTCACAAAACAAGATCACAAACTAAGTTCAAGGAGTTCACAAAATAAACTCCAGGATTCACAAAACAAGGTCCAAGATTCACAAAACAAGGTCCAGGATTCACAAAACAAGGTCCAGGATTCACGAATTATGTTCCAGGATTCACAAATAAGTTCACAAAATAATCTCCAAAATTCACAAAATAAGGTCCAGGATTCACAAAATAAGGTCCAGGATTCACAAAATAAGGTCAAGGATTCACAAAACAAGGTCAAGAATTCACAAAACAAGGTCACAAACTAAGTTCAAGGAGTTAACAAAATAAGATCCAGGATTCACAAAACAAGATCCAGGATTCACGAATTATATTCCAGGATTCACAAATAAGTTCACAAAATAATCTCCAAGATTCACAAAATAAGGTCCAGAATTCACAAAATAAGGTCCAGGATTCACAAAACAAGGTCAAGGATTCACAAAACAAGGTCAAGGATTCACAAAACAAGGTCACAAACTAAGGTCAAGGAGTTCACAAAATAAGGTCCAGGATTCACAAAACAAGGTCCAGGTTTCACGAATTATGGTCCATGATTCACAAATAAGTTCACAAAATAAATCTCCAAAAATAAGATTCACAAAATAAGGTCTAGGATTCACAAAATAAGGTCCAGGATTCACAAAACAAGTTCCAGGATTCACGAAATAAGGTCCAGGATTCACATATAAGGTCCAGGATTCACAAATATCTGACCTTGTCGATATGGCTACCAGCAAGTGTAGTGTAACTGTCCTTTATGTGTGTACCCCAAATTTCAGGGTTCTTTCTCGATTAAGACTCTACAAGTCACAAGAAGGCAATTTTAGAAACAAAGCAACTTAAAGAACGCAAAATACTTGAATATCAACATATAAAGGATTTGAGTCTGACAAATATTGTTGTTGGCAAGTAGAGTAAATTTATTCTACTAAATGTGCAATTAATTCCAAATATATCAATGACCTACAAACTTAAATTTGTTAGGAAACATACACATCGAGTGACGTGAATAAAATGAAAACATGGGAAGGAAAAGGAAAATAATACTCAGGGGTTACTTACCTCATCCATAATAAGACCTTTCGGTCCAAGGCTACGCAAAGCTTCTCTTGTGACATCCATCCACGGAGTGGACACCATAACGTCACTTCATTATTGATAAAATTCAATTAGTAGGTATATTTATTACAATAAAAAAAATCAAAAAATGAAAGCAAAAATATGACATTACTGTATATTTTTCTTTGCTTTCTTTCGAACAAAATAGATCAATTCATTGTCAGTGTATCGAGGCCATTCTAGTGCATCATTTTGTACTATTTCTCTGGATAGGTTCTCTTGATTGCATGCCCTCAACTCCTTACTGGCAGATGGTTTATCGAGGCCAGAAACAATTGGTGTAGAAGGAGGATCATTGTTCCCTACCACAGGAGGAGGAGTAGAAGTTGCAGGAGTAGCTAGAACAGTAACAGTAGGGTGAGTGGGCTTATTAATGGAAGGGAAATCATCAATAGCACTGGAACTTGTTTGCATATCTCTTTCACTTGTTCTCCTCCTATTGTACTCAACGCACCGTTCTTGATTATGATAATCATCCGCTACCACTGTGGGCTCAGAATGGTCAGGTTGTTCATCATTGACGGGAGAGGCATTATCACTGACGGGAGGGAAATCATCAGTAGCAGTATTATGAGAGGGAGATAAAAGATGATCAGGTTGTTCATCAGCTTGAATACAAGATGTTGAAGGTTCACCAAGTCGTATGATTTGGCATTCTGGTTTTGGTGATGAACGACGTGACTATATTGGTTGCAAAGCTTCACCCATCACGTCCAATGCCTCCAATAATTCAGCTAGATTATCCCCACTATTACCCTCAACACTCTCCTGGACATTACCCTCCACACTCTCCTGTACATTACCCTCCTCATTATTGTCTTCTTGAGATAACCTAAAACCATCTGCAATACCATCTACAGCTGCAACTAGTTGAGAAACTGTTGCTGAGGAAGGTAGTTTGCTCAGAGCTTGGCTAGCAAGAGATTTGTACTCCATGAAAGCTTGAGCCATGACCTTTGCGGAAACTGCAAGTTTATTAACAAACTCAGTAGTACTGCCTTAATTATTAGGTAGAAGAGGATCAACATTTGCGGCAAGTTTATTAATAAACTCAGTATGAGGATCAGAAGGTTCTTCATCTTCAGAATGTTGTTGTTCACTTGTTCGCTTTGACGACTGCCTAAACTCAATAGTAGGCAAAGGTGCGCTCGGTGGCTTTGAAGACTCCCTAAACTCAATAGTAGGCAAAAGTGCATGTGCCTTATGCTGAGTGATGACCAGTGGAGGCTCAATAGAAACCTTGCCGAAAGTTTTATTGTCCGAATTTTTGTCATTCACTTCCTGCTTAATTCTCTGGGATATAGCTTCTTTAGTCCAAGTTGAGAGCGTTAGAAACTGCCGGGTAACAGGGCGTGCTTTGTAGACACATCGGTCTAGATAAATAAAAACCAAGACCATAATAGGTCCACCAAACCAATTTTCTTTCAGCTTTTGTTTCTTCCACTCCTCCGTTTGCCAAGACTCAACTTGGTCAGCCAATTTACGTTTGATAAAATTGCACCAGTTGAATTCGGAGATCAACTCAGTGTTTACCAAACTTTTAAGAAGTCTCAAACTTGCCCTATTGCCTACAACACCGCCTAAAAGAGCATTGAAGATATAAATGATGAAAGTGCGTTTGAAATCATCTCCACCATCTCTTTGTGTAAAGAGCTTTTCCATAATGTGTTTGAGCTCAATGGAACTACCTTTGTATTGACTTTTGAACTCCTCCAAAAGAGACACATAAGAAGGGAACTTATCTCCAATTTTTGCTTCTTCGACAATGTTTGGACCCATTGGCAATCCCATGCACAGATGGATATCTTCCTCTAAAACAAGGAGTTTCCCATCACACAACGATCCCTGTCATGGGGTCATAATTTGAAACTAGCCAAGACGCCAAGTCACCCGGAACAACATTTGTTTTAAGATGCAATAGAGAACCAAATCCCATTTCTTGTATAGCTTCAATCTGCTTATCTGATGGTGGATTCTCCTTATTGTTGAGAAAGTGGTAAAGCCCAGCAGGAGACATCCGAGTCCTCAACACACGCAGTCTCTCTTTGTAAATTCTTGTCTTTTTTGTAGGTGGCTCAGAGAGTGGTTCAGTAGCTTCAGTAGAATCAGCAGCTGGTTGAATAGGTCGCTTCATTTTTGATGGCTTCCTATTATGCACCAAGTAAGGCAAAATAACATCAGAACTAAAATCCGAAATGTAAACATTTTAAGTAAGTTTGACAACAGAGAAGGTGATTTCATGCACTTATTAACAAGTATAACAATATTATCTTCCAGTTTCACAAAACAGGGTCTGAGATTCACACAATTAGGTCCTAGATTCACACAACTAGGTCCTAGATTCACAAAATGAAAATGAGATGTAGCTACTGAAAAACTTAACCAACAATACATTTAAAAACTGGAAATAAATAAGGATAAGATAATGAAAACAGATAAGGTGATTTCATGCACTTATTAACAAGTATAACAATATTATCTTCCAATTTCACAAAACAGGGTCTGAGATTCACACAATTAGGTCCTAGATTCACAAAACTAGATCCTTGATTCACGAAATGCAAATGAGATGTAGCTAACAAAAACTGGCAAAAACCCTAAACCATAAACCCTCAGTAACAAAAACATTTAAAAACTGGCAAAGAACATGCATCCAAAGAACGATAAATTAATCACAAAACCATACGCAAAAGAATCGAAATATACTAAAAAAAACCTAAACCCTCAATAACAAAAACCTACATAATAAAAACAATAATTTGACGAATTAAAGAAGTTGATTGAAAATTATGGTGAAAAATACGAAACAAAAGGAGGATGAATCGAAATTTGAGAAAGTAGATAGAAAAATACCTAATTTGCGGATAATAGCGAAGAAAAGCTAATGGCAGACGAAAAGCTCAATGATAATGGTGGATAATGGCGAAGACGAGCAGTTAGTGAATATAGAAGTTGAAGAGAGAGCAATTAGTGAATATGGTGAATATGGAAGTTGAAGAGAGAGCAGTTAGTGAATATGGTGAATATGGAAGTTGAAGAGAGTGAATATGGAAGTTGAAGTGAAATTTGAAAATTGCGAAATTGTGAAATTGCGAAATTGCGAAATTGAGACCACGTGGATCTTTACTTAAGAATACATGAAACTGGAGCATGAAATTGTGAAACTGGAGCATGAAATTGTGAAACTAAGTCTTGAATAGTTGATCTTCACTTAAGATGTTTGTTTCACTCAATGTTGTGAATCCTGGAACTTATCTTGTGAAACTGAACATAAAATTATGAAACCTAGACCGAATCCAAAGATTAAGTATTTTTGTGATTTTGATCAAAATTTAGTCGATGTCATCGTTCCCCAATTTAGCCTGAATCCAGCATCGTTCCCCAATGAAATAAAGCCTTTAGTTGATGACATGAAACATGTAATTGTACATAATACAGAAAAAGATGCGAATCAAATGAGAAGGCGGCTTGCATTAAACATCTTTGTCTCTCAATAAAAGACCGTCATACGAAGTACACCCGTCTCATCTTATGGTCAAATCCAAGTTTCACAATTTCTTGTAGCATTACATTCTCGACTACTAAATACATTCTCAACTACTCAAATACAAGACTACAGACTAATCAATTCATGGTACCATTACAAACAAACAAGGTCATATGGCCGAATTAATTTTAGATATAGCAGGCCTGCTGAAGCAAGGGATGGCCGCCACTGAACACATATCCATCGAAGAAAGATCATTTGCTTGCAAAAGACTTTCATGTCATCAATGAAACACCTATACCATGAAAAACAAGTAACAATTAACAGATGTTCACCAAAGTTATGACGAAATGGACTTTGCATTAATTTTAAGTCAAGCAAGTGTACCATTTTTGTATTTTTATCCCATTTAAGAAGTTCCAATATTATCTTCTTTCGATAGTCGACAATTTACGCAAAAGAGATTTTCATACAAAGATAGTATATATTTAATATGTAGCAATGGCAAGGTAGGAGGCAAAACCCGTAAATCTATACCTCAAAATATTCACTGTTGGTCCATAAACTTTGATTGTCCAATGCATCCAACCATTTCAGCACAAACACTCCACAATCAATACTACAAATAAATAAACATTTATGAGTAAAAGAAACATCTCAAGTGAACATCAACTATTCAACCATTCATTTCAGCAAATATGGGATTGGGTACATGATATTGGTCAGAGAGGGACCATTCAAACTTGTACAATATATCTCATAATATAGCCTAAAAAACGAAGATACATGGTTACATACCATGTTTTTTGTTGAGGGACTTGAAGGTTTTCAATTGGGTTCATGTACATCAACCGCAAAGGTTCAAATGGAGATGAACCACCACAAAGAACAGATGAAGCTTGGTACAACTGGAACATGAAAAAGCTAATAGAACATAAAAATATGACAGGGATATATTTTTAAGAAACTAAAGATAAATACTCCAAAATGTTTTGGGAAAAAATCATACAATCTCGTGGGCTGTGTGGCTATCAAGATCCGCATGTATATCGGTGCTCGAGTCGAGGATGAAATTTTTTTTTTACTTTAAATCGCAAACGCAATCCCACCAATGACGACACTTATCGTTAAACATAGGGATAAAAACCTGCAATAGACAAACCAATTAACAATACACATGAACGAAAATAAATAAAAAAGAACATAAATAGTAGAAGAGGGATCTTTCACCTTTTGGATATTGCTCCCATCAGATGGAATGTAATCAGGCTTCTTGTATTAACCCCAAATAGCTGGGTTGCGTTCTTCATGAACGGTCTGCATGTGACAAAAGTAGGACCATTTTAATAAACCAGGGAGGAGCAAATACTTGAATATCAACATCTAAAGGATTTGAAGCTCACATATACTATGGTTGGCAAGTAGAGGAGATCTGATCTACCGAGTGTGGACTTCACTCCAAACATATCAATCATCTACAAAATCAAATTTAACAAAACATAAGCAAAGGATTCACAAAATAAGTTCCAGCATTCACAAAATAAGGTCCAGGATTCACAAAATAAGGTCCAAGATTCACAAAACAAGTTCCAGGATTCACAAAATAAGCTCCAAGATTCAGAAAACAAGGTCCAGGATTCACAAAATAAGGTCTAGGATTAACAAAACAAGTTCTAGGATTCACAAAAAAAGTAAAATGAAACATGAAAAGAAAAAGGAAAGGAAAATGATACTTACCTGATCCATAACAAAGCCACGTGGTCCAAGGGTCTGTAAAGCCTGTCTTGTGACTTCCATCCATGGAGTGGACACCATAGCGTCACTTAAATAATGAGGAAATGCAATTAGTCAATATCTCTCACAATATAACTTTTCTATTGTAAAATCAAATCAAAATCATATAACTTTTATATTGTAAAATCAAAGCAACATCATTACAATTTAGTTTTTGCCGATTTTGATCTGCATACATAATCCAACAATTGCTGGTCACTGTAAGGAAGTGGTCGAGAGCCACTGCCACAATACGAGCATATAAACATTATTTAATCAACTAAAGTCCTAAAGGTTTTGCAAGAAAAATATGATAATATTAAAAGAAGAAGGTTCTTACAGCGGTACACAACTCCATTCTAGTGCATCTTTTTTTACTCTATCTCTTAATACGTTCTTACCACATGTAATAATCTGATAGCACACCCTCAGTGCAAAACGCTTCACCTGAACTTCCTATAAATGGAAAAAGGGGAATAATAATGTGTTGCAAACTTATAAAAATTTATATTTATCAATGTATAAATAGAGTTGAAAAAGTAATCTTACAGTATATATGGTTATTGAACAATCACTTTTGTTTCCTTTGTAATTCTCCAATATGTTCAATAAATAGATGCCATTATCTATTTCATCAGAAGGTAAGTTTGATTTTGGGATAAACACTTCGGGCGTCCACAGAATACTTCTCAGTGCTGGCACCTTTGGTTTAAGAAGCCGGATGAGCTTTTCTTTCGTATGTACAAAAGAGAAATCGTCTTTCTTAGCACAGTATAAACAAAGGAAAATCATCTACTCGGACCTTGTTCGGTGAATCTTAGGGCTTGTTCTGTGAAACTTGGTCGTGGTTTAAAATCATCTATTTTGCTCTTAATTTTATGAATCTCACACCTTATCTTGTGAATCTCAGACCTTGTACAGTGAATCTTAGGGCTTGTTCTGTGAAACTTGAAGGTGGTTTAAAATCATCTATTTTGCTCTTAATTTTATGAATCTCAGACCTTATCTTGTGAATCTCAGGCCTTGTTCAATGAATCTTAGGGCTTGTTCTGTGAAAATTTGGTCGTGGTTTAAAATCATCTACTTTGCTCATAATTTTTTGAATCTCAGATCTTATCTTGTGAATCTCAGGCCTTGTTTAGTGAATCTTAGGGCTTGTTATGTGAAACTTGGTCGTAGTTTAAAAACATCTATTTTGGTCTTAATTTTGTGAATCTCACACCTTATCTTGTGAATCTCAGACCTTGTTCAGTGAATCTTATGGCTTGTTTTTGTGAAACTTGGTCAACATAAGTAGTTAAAGTGATAAGATTCACAAACCTTAAGCGTAGGCTTCACAAAATAAAGTCATACATTCACAAAGTCATTTCCTAGTAGAATCACAACAACACACATTTTCCTAAGCAAAATGGAAACAATAGACGTACCAAAGGTTGGATAAAACAAGAATAATCAACAGATCTGCCTTTCATAGGATGGATGATTTGCACTTTGCTACTTTTAGTTCTGAGGTCGATACAAATCAAGAAAGGTGGGCAGGAGGCGGAGACTATTGGAGCGTAAACCTGAAAAAGGACAAAAAGTAAACTGAATTAAAAAGACAAAAATGCATTGAATAAAAAAGACAAAAATGAACTTAAGTTGAAATATAAGCAGACCAAAATCAAAGACTTACTAGTTGAACTGCAGAAACATCAACATTGGAGAGACACTGGGAACAAAAAAATAAGATCAGTATGAGTAACGATTAGAAGTGAACATCATGTAAAATAGACTCGGAGAATTGGATAAAGTACAGGGTAATAAGACTAACACTTTCATTTCTATACGGCACAAATAAACGAGAAGGGGAAGTCCAGGATTTGAATATCTCAATACTATTTAAGATCTCACAATACACATCTATGACATGAGATGATATCTGATCGACTTCAGGCACACTCTTCAACTGGCTCCTCGTCAAAGTCTGACATTCACTTTGGAAAAGAAGCTCCGTTTCATCATATGATTCGCCAAGTATAAAATCTAATACTTGTTTCTCAGCTTGATTCAAATCCCTAAAAACATTAAGATTTCTTTGCAAATAGGGCGATCGGATAACTTCACTGAACTACAACCCTCCTCTTACCACGACCCGAAACATCCTCTTTAATTGGTAAGGGAGATAAGGAGATGGGATTGCAGCAGAGTCTGGGGTTTTGCAAGGAACATGGGCAATCGACTTTGCCAAATGACGTGGCGATCGACGAATATAGACATTACTGACAGATCGTTTACTGACAGATGTTTTATCGATTGTTGAAACAAGTGGAGTATCTGGTAGGCAAATAAAATCACGAGTTGTCTTCCGTACCACAGTAGTAGGAGGAGTAGCTGTTATATCAATAATTGTAGGGTCAGGGACGTCCTTGTCAGGAAGAACATCATCCAGAGCAGCGTGAGAGGATGTGTTCCCTACCAAAGGAGTGGGCTCAGTGAAAGGAGGGATGACATCCACAAGGAGGGATGACACAAAGAACATATGTGTCGAGGCTCGGCTCGAGTTGAGACAACAAATGGTCATCATCTGCTAGAAGCCTAAAGGATGGGTATTCTACATTTGGTGGTGGTGAATGATGTCGCGCTATTGGTTGCAAAGCTTCACCCATCGCATCCAATCCCGCCAACAAATCACCTCGACCCACCCATAAAAATTATCCACATTCTCCCCAGCTTTCTCCACATTCTCCCCAGCTTTCTCCACATTCTCATGAATATCGTCAACCACTTTCTCAGCGATATTCTCATCCACAATGTCCGACACCTTTTCCTCATTCTTCACATCGTTCACATTTTCAGCATTATCCTCTTGTTGAGATAACTTAAAACCTTCAGCTATGCCGTCTGCAGCTGCAACTAGTTTCTTCACTGTTGTTGTTGTTGAAGGCAGTTTGGAGGGAGCTTGACTAGCAAGTGATTTGAAATCCGCAAAAGCTTGAGCCATTGCCTTTGCGGAAAATGCAAGTTTATGGACAAACTCACCAAAGTGCCTTCATTCCCGTGTAGCGGTAATTTTTCAAATCGACTTCGATGCTTTATCTTGAATTGTTGACTTGGAAGACTAGCCGAGCTCAATCTTTGGAGGAGGAGGACACAACTGTGGAATATGATGGTTGAAGACCATTGGAGGCTCAATAGAACCCCTGCCAAAAGTTTTCTTGTCCGAATTTTTGTCATTCAGTTCCTGCTTAACTCTCTTGGTTATAGCTTCTTTAGTCCAAGTTGAGAGCGTTGGAAACTGCCGAGTAACAAGGCGTGCTTTGAAGACAAAACGGTCAAGATAAATGAAAACCAACACCATAATAGGTTCACCAAACCAATTTTCTTTCAGCATTTGGGTCTTTCACTCCTCCTTTTGCCAAGACTCAACTTGGCCAGTCAATTTGCGTTTGATGAAATTGCACCAGTTGAATTTGGAAATCAACTAAGTGTTTACCAAACTTTTTAGAAGTCTCAAACTAGCCCGATTGCCTACAACACCGCCTAAAAAAAGCATTGAAGATATAAATGCTGAAAGTGCGTTTGAAATCATCTCCACCATCTCTTTCTGTAAAGAGCTTTTCCATAATGTGTTTGACGTCAATGGAACTACCTTGGTATTGACTTCCGAACTCCTCCCAAAGAGACACATAAAAAGGACACTTATCTCCAATTTTTGCTTCTTCCACAATGTTTGGACCCATTGGCAATCCCATGCACAGATGGATATCTTCCTCTAAAACAAGGAGTTTCCCATCACACAACGATCCCGTACAAAGGGTCATAATTTGAAACTAGCCAAGACGCCAACCGACCCGGAACAACATCTGTTTTAAGATGCAATAGAGAACCAAATCCCATTTCTTGTATAGCTTCAATCGCTTATCCGATGGTGGATTCTCCTTATTGTTGAGAAAGTGGTAAAGCCCGACAGAGACATCCGAGTCCTCAACACACGTGATCTCTCTTTGTAAATTCTTGTCTTTTTTGTAGGTGGCTCGAGAGTGGTTCAAAGAGTAGCTTCATGAGAATCAGCAGGTTGGTTGAACAGTCGCTTCATTTTTGATGGCTTCCTATTATGCACCAAGTAAGGCAAAATAACATCAGAACTAAAATCCGAAATGTAAACATTTTAAGTAAGTTTGACAACAGAGAAGGTGATTTCATGCACTTATTAACAAGTATAACAATATTATCTTCCAGTTTCACAAAACAGGGTCTGAGATTCACACAAACAGGGTGTAATTCTAACAACAAAAAGTGTAATTTTAGCCGAAAAAATTGTTATTCTTGCAAAAAAAAAGTATAATTTTAACAGAAAAAAGTGTAATTTTAATGAAGAAAAGTGTAATTTTAACAGAAAAAAAGTGTAATTCTAACAGAAAAAAGAGTAATTCTAACAACAAAAAGTGTAATTTTAGCCGAAAAAAGTGTTATTCTAGCAGAAAAAAGTATAATTTTAACAGAAAAAAGTGTAATTCTAACAACAAAAAGTGTAATTTTAGCCTAAAAAAGTGTTTTTCTAGCAGAAAAAAGTGTAATTCTAACAACAAAAAGTGTAATTTTAAAGGAGAAAATTGTAATTTTAACAGAAAATTGTAATTTTAACACCAATATACTCAGATTTTAGTATTTATCTTCATTTGTTGAAGATATACCAAAGAAATGCTACAAAAAGTGTAATTTTAGCCAAAAAAGTGTTATTCTAGCAGAAAAAAGTATAATTTTAACAGAAAAAAGTGTAATTTTAATGAAGAACATAAGAATCAACAAATAAAGAGAATATCACAAAATAACAAAATTATACCACACTACTACAGATACAGGCTATAACAACGGTCAAAAACCGTTGTTATATAAAAAAGCGGACGTTGTTAAAGCGTCCGTTGTAGAAGGTTTTAACAACGGTTGGTTTTCTTAAGGAAACCGTTGTTAAAACTATTAACAACGGTTTTATGTATAAAAACCCGTTGTGGAAAGTGTGACTCAATTTTGGGGGGAAAGTTATAACAACGGGTTTTAATATACAAAACCGTTGTTATAACTAAAGACAACGGGTTGTTTGTAAATAACCGTTGTTGTTTGTTCTTAAAAAATAAAAAAAAATTAAATTAAATATTACTAGATGCATGCATAATTACGGCCCGTTAGAATTCCGATGCATGCATTATTACTGACATCACTGTACATATGAACGGATAATATGGAATGAGAAGGGTTAGTAATAAGATTTGAAGCAGCATTATTGAGAGATATGATGATGATTATTATGGCACAACTTCCTAACATATATATTAATTAAAAAGCAACTCAACCCACACATTGCTTAGTATAAATACATTGCATTATCTCAACTAACATTTCCATTATCTCAATATATTCATCTCCAAACCCTAACTGCTAAAACAAACTCTACTTAATCTTTCAAAACAAACTCAAAAAACTCCAACAAAATGAATGATTTCATCCTTAAGACTCTTACCATGATCGAGAACAACAACAACTTCATCCGCCGGTTCCTCCATATTGAGGAAAGTTTCAGGAGCTACCTTGCGGATGCTCGATCCGCACTGAAGCACGCCAAAGAAGATGGCTTGACGGAGCAAAGCGAGCGATTGCGGCTATATGACGATATAGCAAGAATCACTGAACGGAACCTCCAAATAGCCAAGGAGGGGAGGACGGATACGATAGAGCAGAATAAGATCCTCTATGAAAATATAAGAATTGCATTTTTATATATGTAATTTTTTTTTTTAATATTTGTATTTATAAATATATATATATATTAATTATGTTTATCTTACTTCTTCATCTTGCTTCTTCATTGTTTTACTAACTAATTATGCGAACAATACTTAAACAAATAACATAATGGTCGATAAAAACACATACATGCAAAAGAAATAAATAGAAAAAGAAAATAATGACGATGAAACTAACAGTGACGGCGAGATTTACCTGATAAATACAGAACGTAATAGACGATGAAATCAACAGTGACGGCGAGAAGATAAAGCGACGATGAGAAAGAGAGAAAGAGAGAAAGAGAGAAAGAGAGAAAGAGAGAAAGAGAGAAAGAGAGAAAGAGAGTGTGTGTTTTGTGTTTGTTTGTCTGCTGTGTTTGTGTATTAAGGGTTGTGTTTTGTGGGTCATGCAGACTTGTTTGTGTGGTTTATAGTATGGAAGGTATTGACAACGGTTATTAAACAACAACCGTTGTGAAATATGTTTTAACAACGGTTGTAAAAAACACCCGTTGTTAAATAAGTTTTAACAACGGGTTTCAAAAATAACTGTTGTGATTACTTTTCACTAACTTTGCGCCAATTTTGTGCCAAATTATTAACAACGATTGTGCATGTGTGACCCGTTGTTAAAACTAATAACAACGGTTTTTATAACCATACCCGTTGTAATTTATTTTAGTAAAATTCGCGCCATACATTCTACAACGTCTATTGTGATTTTCGTGAATAATCGTTGTTAAAGAGGCGTTGTAGTTGCCTGAATTTATAGTAGTGCCAAGAGATCTAGGTTTAAATATACAAAAAAAACGAAAAAAAATTGAGATGTAAGAATATCTAAAAAAAACTAAAGTAGATCTGAAAAAAAAAATGGACAGCAAAAAAACACAAAAAATAAAGCAAAAGAAATATGGAAAAAAAAAAAACAAAACAAATATGTCAGGGGAAACGTTATTGTTTAAAAAAAAAAATAAAAAAAAAACCAAATCTACAATACTGGTACAAACAAAAAAAAGAAAAAAAAGAAGAACAAGGTAGAGGAGCGAGAAGGCAGGACAGAGGAGGGAGGTGGCGGCATGAGGGGAGGTGTGATGTCTTGGGGTCATGGGCGTGGCAGTTGCTGTAATACTCCGTTTTTATAAGTCTTGGGGTACTCTATCGAGTAGGCCTTACTCTGTCGAGTAAGGGTAAGTTGCGTTTTAGAAAAAGTTTCTGACCTGTTGGGTACTCGATCGAGTAGCTGGGGCAATCGATCGAGTAAGGGGGTACTCGATCGAGTACCTCGGGTACTCGATCGAGTAGCCGGTTTTACGGGGAGTTTTCTCGGGTTTTTTTAATTATGCGTTTAAGGTATATAAGCTTTGTCGTCATTATTCTAAATCACTTTTGCAAAACCTAAATTACTGTTTAAGAGAGAAAGCAAGCAAGTTCTTCATCCTAATCGCATTATTAACAATACCTGGAGTTTGGAAGGTCAGTTCTTAGCGTTGGTTATACCGTTGAGTTCCTTGCGTCGAGGGTAAGATCTATGTACCCTTTTTATTGTCTTTCCTTTAATTTGGTTAAACCCTAATTTAGAGATTTGGGGGTTTATGTGTAGTATGTGATTTGGTAGCCTTTATATGTTGTATGATAGGAGGAGGGTTCATAGAGGAAGCTTTTGATTCAAAGAAGAGAGACCGTCTGATTGTGTGCTTACCAGGTAGGATTTCCTACTCAGTATTAGTCCCATAATGGGATATTGATTGATGTGTTGAGATTGATTGTTGATATAGTAATTGTATTGTGACGGTTGTGATTGTGATTGTGTTTGTGATTGTTGTCTCTGGTTCTTGAGGCGTGTCCTCGGCTGAGTGGGGTCACTTGCGGGAGTGGCTTTACGCCCTAGTTTCGCCTTCTGTGGAACCCGCCACAGAAGGGATGTGCACATTAATGGACAGGGTTATCGCTCACTATGTGGAGCAGGGATTTGGTGGATACGGCCGTCCCCCATGGCGGGCTGGTCCAAAGGGACGATCGATGATTGAGATGATTGGATTTGGCGTGATTGTGTGTGTGTGTGTGACAGTTAAGCTTTCTGTTTATCTTATTGTTAGTATATATTGAATTGTGTGATTAGTACTGACCCCGGTGTTGTTTTGTAAACCTGCGGTGATCCATTCGGGGATGGTGAGCAGATATTGAGCAGGTATTGAGATGAGTACTGGGATAGATGGGATTGCCACGACATGATGATAGGAGTCTTCCGCTGTAGCTTATTAGTTATTTACATTTCGCTTAGAAATATCGGTTTGAGAACATGTATCGTACTTTTGGTTTGGTTTTGAGAATTGTAACTCTTCGCTAAGTATTTATAATTAAACGTTGTTTCTTCATTGTTATTTGATTATCATTGCCTCAGGTAACCGAGATGGTAATGTCTTCATACCTGAGTGGTCCTGGTAAGGCACTTGGAGTATGGGGGTGTTACAGTTGCGGCTGGTGGTTGAGTGGAGATGCGGCGGTGGAGTTGGACGTGGTGGCTGTGGGTGGTTGTGGTTGTTGGTGAGCGTGGGCCGCAAAGAAAGGAGGGAGGCTGGTGTGTCGGGAAGAAGGGAGGGAGGATGGCTGGTGGTGTCGGGTGGGAGTTGGTGGTGGTGGTGAGTAGGGCCGGTGGGGGTGGGTGGGAGAGGAAAATGGAGGGAATTTTTTTTATTTTTTAGATTTTGAATTATTTGGGTTTGTTAGGATGAGAGTATTATTTGGGTTTTGAATTAATTTGGGTTTTAGAGAGGGAGTAGAGAAGTGAATTGTGTGAATGAGAGAGAAGTTGGTGGAAAAATAAAGGTTATATAGTGGATTAATATTTGATTAGTGTGGATTAGTAAAGTAGAGAGGGGTAGTGTTTTATTAGGCATTAATCCTCCTTTTTTTGCTTCCAATCTCAACCCTCCATCTTCCCCATCCAATGGCTCTAAAGGGAACTTATGGACTCAAATGTAAGACATGGACTCACTTGATCTTATCACTATATATATATATATATATATATATATATATATATATATATATATATATATATATATATATATACTAGTATTGGTGCCCGGCTTCGCCCGGGTTACCTCTACTTACCATTAATTTTGTTTCAATAAATAAAATTATTTAAAGTTGCATAACCCATAAATTTATCATTAATATATTTTTCTATGACAAATCTTAAAATTACGATGAACTAAATTTTGAGACAAATTTACTACTCCTGCTATTAATATTTTACTCTTATTAATGAAACAATAGTAATAATATTTCACTACTTGCCCGTAATCATTGTTACTTTCACTAATCTCGCCGTAATTATTGTTCCTGTCACTATTGCCGCATTAATATTGATAATTTCACTACTCCCGCCGTAATTATTGTTATTTTTACTATTGCCGCATTAATATTGATTATTTCATTGCTCCCGTTGTTTCTACCACTTTCACTAATCTCGATGATAATATTGTTACTTTTACTATTCAAATGAGTGATTACTATCATATAACTATATCCAATGTCACTACAATTCTTTTCCTTACTGACGAAATAACTTTTACTACTTAGGCATGCAATTTTAAGAGGATTCTATATTTATATAAATTATATTACATGTATGCATTAAATCAAATCGAAACAATTATGCAATATTATATATTATGGAATCTAACTTGAATTATTTTAATAAACTATAAATTGAATCACATCTCTATACATCTAATAAACTATAAATTTTAATAAAATTGCATAGATTTTAAATTAATATATAATTTTATGATGATAATAATTAATAGCATAAGTGTACATGTTTATACTAATTAATTATTTTATTTTAAGGAAATTGACCATCTTCTAGTCTTCTATAAATATTTAGGAAAATTACCAAGCATCTTCTTTCTTTTAGTCTCCTTGAAATTGACCATCTTAATTAATTATTTTATTTTAAGGAAATTGACCATGTTTTAGTCTCTTACAAATGTTTAGGAAAATTATCAAGCTTCTATATAATTTAATTTTAGCCCAAACTATATAATATTTGCATTGAGATCCCTTAATCGGGTCCATCACATGGTGCTAGCGATTTAAAACTATATAGTATAATTAATTTGTATAACTTTCTTTAATTACATGGAAGTCCCTTGGTTTCTTGAATTAATATATAGTATTGATATATATAGATTTAGGATCTTTTGAGAACCCCTTTCACATGTGAACCGTGAGAACCTCAGGTTTAGAATTTCCGTACCAATGGTTCAAAACATTTGGTACCAAAGGTTCAGAAGTTTTGTACCAAAAGTTCCGAGGGTTTACAAATGTTTACCAAATTCCAGATTCTTTTTCAAATTGTAACAAACATCTAGTAAATAGACCATATGCTTTTGCTTTTGGTAAAAATTTTCAAGTCAAGGTAAACAAATGTTTACCAAACGAGGTAGCATCTTGTAATTGATAGCAAATAATATTTATTTCAGGGCAGTTTTCCGAATTTGTTAGCCATGGGTCAAAAATCACGAGTTTATTATTCTTAAATAGCACGTTCAGCTCAAATGCCAACAAATTAATTATGACCCTAGATCATAAGCATTTCAACAGTCCTTATATTCATTGTGTGGATGAACATTCTGACATTCGATCTTTGATTAATGATTATAATCCAACATGGTGCACCACTAATGAACAGAGAACATGCTCCTTCTCATGGGTTCAAACATAAAGCATTACATATGGATGATGTTATATGATGGAGAGATCAAATTTAATATGAATTGCAAGGTATTGAACTTAGTATATATAGGAAAACCAAGAATGAATTTAATAGTAGAGAGATTTAAAATGTACAGGAATAATGACAGTTGCAAGCATGAATGCTTCAGATATGTAAAAATAATGTTGTTGTTCTAACATATAGAAACCATTCATGAATAATTTTCCATACATTATATATCGTTACCTTTTAAATTTTTTTACCAAAAGAGAGGAGGAATAAATTACAAATTTCATGGCAAGGGTATTCAATTGCATGTGAACATTTGTTACAAAGGTTCTGAATTTTAGATATAATGATTCTGAACCTTTGGTACAAAGATTCTGAACCCGTGGTTCTCATGAGAAGAGGGTTCTCATTGGATCTCAACCCTCTATATATATATATATATATATATATATATATATATATATAGAGAGAGAGAGAGAGATTGAATCATGTGAGGCACCCTTCTTAGGGTGAGGCGGCTGAACTCATTCTAAACCCTTAGATCTAAAAATTATAGACGCACCAGATTCTGCCACGTGTCCCCCTACAAAACTCATCTAACTACTGCCATTTCCCTCTCATACTCATTTACTCCGTGTACACTCCCACTCTCTTCACTTTCTCTCTCTATCTCTCTGTCTCTCTTTTTTCAGTTCTTCTTCAGCTCGTCTTCGCCATTACCACTCAAATTTTGATTGCCTTTTTTCACTCAAATTTTGATCGCCATTATCATCCTAATTTTTGTTCGGATCTAGGTAATTTCGATCAACTAATTTTCGTTTTGATGCATCTCGATTTCATTCTATATTCATCACACTAATTTTCGATAAACTTATTCAATTTGTTAGAATTTTCAATCAAGTAGTTTAATTGGTAAGTTTCGCTCTTGGTTTGTATGTTTTGATCGATCTTTGCTTGTTTGTATGTTTCATTCTCTTTTTAGTCGTGCTTGTATATTATTTTCTTTGTATCTCAGATCGATTTCTTTGAACTTCAAACTCCCTGTTTGTAGCTGCATCATTACATAAAACACATGCCCAGGATATTTTTGTATATATTGGTTTCTGAAGGTCACTGTTTTGTGTTGGAGCTTTATTACTGTTATTTAAACAAGTTTGCAGGGCTTCCTGATCTACTATTATCTGATTTTATCAAGGTGTAATCGGTTTTAATGGATTTTCTTCTTAAAATTCTGTAACCATTTTATTGATGGATGACTTCAAGAGGTTATATTATTGCAAAATTGCACTTGTAGGAAGAAAAAGGATAGGTCAATTTCAATGCCTTGACAGTCGTTATAGAAGAGACCTTCTCGGAGTATATTTTCCCAGTGTAGAGGAGAAGTGCCAACGCTTCATTGAAGAGACAAGAGAGAAGCTGGGAAAAATGATGGAGGACAAAGCTAGATGGTCAAGGTAGTAAGGATTTTTGCTTTTGAACTTCTTGATTGCATTTGTTATTGACTACACACATATGACACTTTCATCACCTGCATTACTAATTCAATCCCTAGAATTTTCAATCTACGAAGTAGCCCAGGAGCATGAACTTGCTTACAAAATTGGTCCTCTGGAGCTCTCTAGTCTTCATGCTGTTAGTTCCATGCTAAGAACAACACATATTGGGATAACTTCCTGTAATAACTTTGGGAAGATCAATTTGAAAGATTGTACTTTATTAGAGCATGACGATGCTCGTACAATGCACCACGAGTTGAGTACAGTAAGAAGTAAAGAGCACCATCACATATGACACTTCTGGCCTAATTTACGGTATTGTTTCATTTTAGTTCAGGTATTGTTTCATTTTAGTTCCATCACAATTGCATCTTTCATGCAGCTATTTTCTAGTGCAAGTTGATAATTAACTGATGACAACTTTTGTCCTATTGCTTATTGACCTCTATATCTGTTTTCCCTAGGTTTCAAAAATAGAAATTGAGAAGATGCTTATACAAATGGTAGAAACAGAACTGTAAAAGAGAAGGCAGGCGGGTACTTATGCTGCAAAATTTCTAGGACAGTCTCACTTCTACGGGTAACCACATTTCCTGCAAGCAGCTGAGTCCAAATTATAAACACGAACTCTCATATGAGACACTCTCATGATAAAATTTATCACGAGATGGAACCATTCTATAGAGTAGTCGGTTAAATTTCTTAGTGGATTAATGGTTACATCATATTGGTCGGAATTCAAGTTGAAGTAGAATGGTTGTGCATTATATTAATATGAGACCGTCTCACAGTGACTAGTGGCATGTTAAATGCATCTCCGGAAAATGTTAAAGCCTGGATTTTCCCAACTGTTAATTGACAGCAGACAGCCGAGTAATTTGATTGATAGTTTTTTTCCTATTCTCGCTGGCAAGAAGTTTGAAATATTTTCGAATCTTACCAAGACTGTCTTTTCTTTCAGGAGTGCAATTGATGTGCTAGAATCTGAGATTAAAGAATCTGCAAGCAATGTGAATATATCTTCAGATGAAGATGGTTCCTCTGACCAAGAAAATCTTGCACAAAGGTATGAGTTCGAATCATATAGGTGACCCCTTTATTGTCTTCAAGTTTACAACTTGCGTCACATTGAAAATTTTAGGGGGTGTTGGCTTAGCCCTTGCAATCTTAATG
The DNA here is from genome assembly GCF_048544455.1 of Silene latifolia. NCBI lineage: Eukaryota > Viridiplantae > Streptophyta > Magnoliopsida > Caryophyllales > Caryophyllaceae > Silene > Silene latifolia. Next base: position 71,477,878 of record NC_133529.1, on the reverse strand, counting down.
TACATTTTCCAGAAGAATTGTTTTCATCATTCTTGTAAGAAACTCCTTAAACCGGGATGTTAAGCTTGGCAAAGACTTTTCATTGTTGCATATCTAAAGGCTATTAGCTTAAGGTTCCCCTTATTTAGTCTTTGTTATGTACTCGTATATCTTAACGGCTATTAGCTCAAATGGGAGAGCAATGTGCAAATCTTGCACAAAGGTATGAGTTCGAATCTCATATAGCCTAGTTAATTTAAGAATCTAGTGTATTAAACTTAAATACAATAACATTGAGGACGAGTTAGCCAAATCCGTAATCAGATGTGAAAAATTGAGGATGAGTAGAAGAAGCTCAAACTTAGATGTGCACAAACGGCGTGCATAAGCCAAAACGTCGTGCAGAGCCACTAAAGGAGCAAAGGATTACAATTTTGAGTCCTTTGTAAAGTCAATGTTAGAAATTATCTAAATTGGGTGCAATTGGACATGACAGAAAAGGCCAAAACCCAAAACTCCACTAGAGAAATACCAATTAGGCTTTGAAGTAATAGTAGCAGTCAATAACCAACATGGGAGTCGAACCCACACCTTGTGCATTGCACAACGCTCTGCCCTTTAAGCTAATTGGTTTTAAAATAATTAAATCATTCCACTAGTTTTCATCATGTGAGTTGTTCTCTTATCTCAGCTCCCCCTGCCATTAGAGGAACGACTGAAGAAATTGATTCTCGAGGTGTGCTCTAGTCCTTACCTTGGAACTTTCCATTTTTTGGTTAACTGCTACGCTGAAAAGAAATAGTTGTCACTTTGGTATTTTGCTCTGTACTAGTATAGTTGTGTAAATAGCTTCTGATATTTTTCCACGTTCATGTTGAGGAACAAAATAAATTGCGGTTTTTTTGAATATGTGCTGCTTTAGTTCATTCCATCTTGAAAGAATGTGAAAGAAAATCATACCCCCATTTATTTTAACCACTTATGATGACCAAGTTTCACAAAATAAGGTTTGAGATTCACCAAATAAGGAAAAGAGCAAAAACGTGATTTTAACCACTTATGATGACCAAGTTTCACAAAACAGGCTCTAAGATTCACTGAACAAGGTCTGAGATTCACAAAACAAAATCTGAGATTCACCTAATAAAGAAAAGAGCAAAATAGGTGATTTTAACCACTTATAACGATCAAGTTTCACAAAACAAGCCTTAAGATTCACTGAATAAGGTATGAGATTCACAAAATAAGGTTTGATATTCACCAAATAAGGAAAAGAGCAAAAAACGTGATTTTAACCACTTATGATGACCAAGTTTCACAAAACAAGCTCTCGATTCACCGAACAAGGTCTGAGATTCACAAAACAAAGTCCGAGATTCACCTAATAAAGAAAAGAGCAAAATAGGTGATTTTAACCACTTATGATGATCAAGTTTCACAAAACAAGCCTTAAGATTCACCGAATAAGGTATGAGATTCACAAAATAAGGTTTGAGATTCACCAAATAAGGAAAAGAGCAAAAACGTGATTTTAACCACTTATGATGACCAAGTTTCACAAAACAAGCTCTAAGATTCACCAACAAGGTCCGAGATTCACAAAACAAAGTCCGAGATTCACCTAATAAAGAAAAGAGCAAAATAGGTGATTTTAACCACTTATGATGATCAAGTTTCACAAAACAAGCCTTAAGATTCACTGAATAAGGTATGAGATTCACAAAATAAGGTTTGATATTCACCAAATAAGGAAAAGAGCAAAAAACGTGATTTTAACCACTTATGATGACCAAGTTTCACAAAACAAGCTCTAAGATTCACTGAACAAGGTCTGAGATTCACAAAACAAAGTCTGAGATTCACCTAATAAAGAAAAGAGCAAAATAGGTGATTTTAACCACTTATGATGATCAAGTTTCACAAAACAAGCCTTAAGATTCACTGAATAAGATATGAGATTCACAAAATAAGGTTTGATATCCACCAAATAAGGAAAAGAGCAAAAAACGTGATTTTATCCACTTATGATGACCAAGTTTCAAAACAAGTTTTAAGATTCACTGAACAAGGTCTGAGATTCACAAAACAAAGTCTGAGATTCACCTAATAAAGAAAAGAGCAAAATAGGTGATTTTAACCACTTATGATGATCAAGTTTCACAAAACAAGCCTTAAGATTCACTGAATAAGGTATGAGATTCACAAAATAAGGTCTGAGATTCACCAAATAAGGAAAAGAGCAAAAAAGGCGATTTTAACCACTTATGATGACCAAGTTTCACAAAACAAGCTCTCAGATTCACTGAACAAGGTCTGAGATTCACAAAATAAGGTCTGAGATTCACCAAATAAGGAAAAGAGCAAAAAAGGCGATTTTAACCACTTATGATGACCAAGTTTCACAAAACAAGCTCTCAGATTCACTAAACAAGGTCTGAGATTCACAAAATAAGGTCTGAGATTCACCAAATAAGGAAAAAAAACTAAAAAGTAACAGCAAAAAATTCTACTATAAAGTTCCTGAAATAGAAACTAAGTTGTAAAACATCAAACATAGAATGCCCTCATTCGCCTCTATTCATTTCTCAGTTTCGTATTCGTAAACAATTCCTCAATAGCGAATCCATACTCATTTTCTGTCTACGAAGTCCTGCTTGAATAGGTACACCTTATTTTTTTTCCCCTTTTGAATGGGTTTTATGCCTAACTTCAACTATTGTAATGCTCTTAGTTTATTGATTTTGCTTTCGATGGATTCTGACTAAGTTGATTTATTTTGACTCATTATTGTACATATTGGGTACGAAAAGAATAATCAAAATTGTTCGGTTGATTAATATGAGTATTATGTTCAGCTACCATGAAATTTATGCTTTTAGGAATTTTATTATGATTACTATTGATGCTTCATAGGATAAATATTGTGGTTACTGGCAATTCGGAGGCTACAATTTACCAAATCAGGATCTCGGTATCTACTCTTAGAATTATCCAAGCCATATGTATTGTTATTTGAAATCAATGTTTAATAATTTGTGACTTTTTTGTAGCCGCTACTTACCAATTAGGCATCTTAAGATAGCATAATTTGATGAAATCTTTTGTAAATCTTTTGCTGAAATTGCTCGAAATCTTATAAAATTACCTCAAAATTGCTCGAAATCGTTTGCTGAAATTGCTTAATTTGATGAAATCTTCTTCTAAAATTGCTTAATTTGATGAACTCTTCTTCTGAAATTGCTTAATTCGATGTTGTTTTGATGAAAATCACTGCTTTGATTCTCCGAAAACGAAAAATTTGGGGAACTTTGCGCGAAATTGTTTTGTTGTTTTTGTAGTGAGAGAATTTGTAATTTGTGTAAACTAAAGAAGATGGTAAAGAATTTGGGCCTGTGTGTGTTTTAGTTTAGAGAGAGGAAGTATTTTGGCCTAAATGAAAAGATTATGAAAGACCCCAAATTTCCAGCCCAATGAACAATTGGAAATCAGTCCAATGTAACAATTTGGTGAGGCCGGCCGCCTCGCCATAAAGAGGTGCCTCACCGGATCCGGTCTCTATATATATATATATATATATAATTCAGATATGAGGTAAACTAATTGAAGTCAAATACATGAGAAAAATATTATCAACTCAAATTTTGTTGATTATAGAAGTCTTTTTATATTCGTACAAGGCTTTGTAGTTAAATAAAATCTTTTATAGTATTCAATTTTTTAATTATTACATTGTTTACAAAACTTGGACCAATGAAATCGCTTGAAAATTTTCTTTTTTAATTATATATATTGATTGATGATATAAATTTTTTCTAAAATTTACTCCCTTAAGACGCACTTTTATCAAAAATTGCTTCAAAACTCCAATTTAAGTGACTTATTTTGTATGTTTATGAACTTATTCCGTTTGTAACTTATCCAATTTATAATTAAAACGGTATAACAATGGAAAATAAGTTCAAAAACATACGGAACAAGTCACCTAAATTGGAGTTTTGAAGCAATTTTTTATAAAAGTGTATTTTAGTGGAGTAATTTTAGGAAAAAATTATTTAAGGTAGTAATTTTTAAAAACTGTATTTTAAAAGGGAGTTATCTTTAATTTACTCTAAGATTTAGATTAAGCTAATTTGGCCTCCCTAGGCAATAAAAGGTTAACGCGGTTAACGTGTCATTTATCGTAAGAGTGTGATTGTATCATGTTACTTTAGTTTCTTGATTGGAATTCTGTTATGTAATCTTTTCTGATGTATACTTCGTAATAGATCATTCGTGAACAATTTATGTATTTGCATGTAGCTATGTAAGTAGTCTAGCTACATTATTTGCGACGGGTTGCATAATTGGACCAACGGACATATATAATCATACAATGATGTACTCCGTAGTAGCTAAGTAATGGAGGGTATTAGAATCGATGAACCCGATCTCTGATATTTTAAGACTAAATGTTGAGTAGGGAGGACGATGTTATTAGAACCATCTGCTTCTGACTTGTCATTTGATCACTTATTTTGTGGCCAGTATAATTTGGGTCTCATTTTTTGGACTAATGCAACTAAGCAGGTTAGTAAGGATCTTGATCGGTTCCGGCTCAAAAAAATTTGAATTAGGGCTGCGTAGGAAAGTATTATCTTACTTAATTTTAAAAAAAATTAGAACGAAGTTTTAGGTGTACCGTTATCTCTAAATTTTGAAGTTTCCAGTGCTCCTATTTTTCTTGTCGCTCATTGATCTATGCGATTTGGAAATATTGCATCTATTTGATTTGAATCGTGCCTATGTCGGCATATGAAGTCTAGGCCGAAGTTCCTACCCATCGTCAATCCTAACCCAATCTGGCCTAATTTAGTATTTTCTTTTTTGAAAAACCCAAACAAGGGTTTTATTAATAGCAATTAAATCCGTCTCAGCGATTACATTAATGTTTTGAGGGAAGGAATCAAGTACTCAACCCATCTATGCCTCATGGGCAAATTCATGCGCGGCTCTATTATAACACCTATGTTGGACCATATAGATTTATGTTCTAGTGAGTTTTGATAATGACAAGTATGTTTCAATTATATATATTTGGTACATGTAACGGTGTGTTGAATGTTATAGTAGCTTCATCTATAACATTGACATTGTCTAAAGAAGGAAGAAGCAAAGTTATAGTACCTTGAGCTATAACTTTGGAAGAACAAAGCTTGTTGATTATATAAAGACAAAGACAAATACAAGTTTTGAAACTCAAGTTGAAGAGCTTATATTCAAGATATCAAGATGACTAACTACTGAAGTTCATCTCTAGAAATATTAGATAGTATAGGTCATCGTTCGGTAATGGTGTCTTTAGAGAGCTTATGTATTACCCGTCCTTTTAGGAACCCGTTGACCGTCATTGATTGACCTTAGACGCATGTCTATACCTTTGTTTGTCCTTCGAGTTTAGTCTTACGTCATGGTAACCCGTTGGGTATAGAAGGCTTGATCTAGCGGAGGCTAATCGATCGAGTAGCTCAGTCACTCGATCGAGTAGAGGCCACTCGATCGAGTAAGTCATATACTCGATCGAGTAACTGGAGTTCAGCGGTAAAATATATATCGCGATATCGTGAAACCCAAAATCATTTCATTTCTTTTCTCCTAACCCTAGATGCCGTCACCTCTCTATCCCCTCACTTATATTCATGCTTTTGGAGCTTTTGAGGGTCAGGACACCATGGGAATGGGAAGCATGAGTCGGGTAGCGGTCTTATCGCCGGAATGCTATGCTTAGGTATGTTGTCATCATCATCATCGTCTTCCTTAGTGCTGTTTATGGTTGTGGTAATAGTAATAGATCATCATACTGTTTGTAATAAGTGGTTGTGGTTGTTGTTTGTCATCTTGTGGTTGTACGCGGTGTTGTTGCGGTTGCTAGAGGTAGGTTTTCCTACTTAGTACTGTTGGTTATTTAGTATGTTGTTTATAGAGTCTGGTTGTATTTGGTGTCATGATTAGTAGCGTGGATTGGTTATTGCTTGTTTGTCTCTGGTTCCCGAGGCGCGTCCTCGGCTGAGTGGAGTCGCTTGCGGGAGTGGCTTCACGCCCTTGATTCGCCCTCTGTGGAACCCGCTACAGGAAGGGATGTGCACATTAAGGAACATGGGTTTTCGCTCGGGATTGATGAGCGGGGATTTGGTGGGTACGGCCGCGGTCCCCTAGTGGCGGCAAGGATCACTCGTTGCGATTGGTAATCTGGCAGGACTGGACCTTTGGACAGTCAGAGGAGTGTGGGTGATTGGAGAAGGTGATGTGTGTATGTTGGTTGTGTCTAGTTTTGTGTGTTCCTTCAGTTACTAACCTTGTGTGGTGTTGTTGTGTTTTCTCTTTGTGTTGTGTCTGCTATGATCCATTATGGTGAGCAGTCGGTCTTAGCAGGTGGATACATGGATATTAGCCGGGGGCATGGAAGGACGAGTTTACCACGAGTCATGGCAGAGATAGTATCACGTAGTTGATAGTTATCACAAGTTGTATCTTTTATTTTGTTGTTAACTTGTAGAATAACTTAATTGTTCTTTTATCGACATTTGGTATTTACTGTTCCTCGGGCAACCGAGATGGTAACCGCCTTATCTGCTGGGTAAGGTCTTGTTAAGGCTCTTTGGTAGATGGGGATGTTACAAAGTAGTATCAGAGCGACGGTTTTGGAACCTGTAACTAATGAGCCTAATGAACTTAGCGAGTCTAATAAAATGAACCTGGTGTATGTATGTTGGGAGCCCCAACAATTGCTTGATTTTGGGTGAGAAGGCGCCCTCATTTCAAAATCCTGGCCCCAGTATGCCTAAGCCAGCCACTTCGAATGGGAGTATTGAGTCGGGAATGGTGTGTATCGTTGTGTGTGGTATATAGAATAGATATCGTTGTGTTTGAGTCGGTAGTAATGTCTTGTGTGTGCATATAGTAGTGCCAAAACATGTAACTGATGTGAATAGCTGGGAGTGTGTGTGTATATGATTGAGAATGGTGGATGTGTTGAAAGTTTCATACGAATATCTGATAATGTGATGGTGGCAATGCATTGTGAATCTCCGTATATGTGCTTTAGTTAGTATTAATTGTCATGTAACGCTGTGGAATTAATGGATGAATGTTGTTGGATACCCTTGTGAATAGGCCTAATTATGTGAGTTATCTTGTGGTTGTCGGATTAATGTGATAGCTAAATTGCCGAATGGAATGCTTAATATATCGTAATCACATGTTGGACGATTGAATTTGAATGCGTAAGTGAAAGTAGAATAATGTGTTGTTATATATGCTCATGTGAGTTGAAGCAAGTCATAGTTGAATTACTTTGTAAATGTTGGAATATGATGGGATGATATATGTGTATGTTCGGTTGGGGTAATCGTGTTACATGTGAGTAGTGTTAATTGATAGTGATTGTGTGTAATTAATCAGTGACTAGTGCCAAGTGCACCTTGGACTCGAAATGAGTTGTTGTTTTGCAGGAACCGTTAACCGATTCGTAACCCTTGACTTTGTTCCTAATCTTATTCGACCGAGTACGAGTGCTTACTCGACCAAGTAGACCTTACTCGATCTCGTAGTTGGGTTATTGGATCGAAATCGTTGGATCTGTCAGCGAAAACTCGATCGAATAACTCCAACTCGATCGAGTACAGGCCACTCGATCGAGTACCCGAGTTACCCTATCGAGTAAGTGCTACAGTACCCGTATTATAACGGGATTCCTAAGCTCTCTTTGGTTCATTCTCTCTTCTTATTTTACTTCTTACTCAAGCCCTAAATCTCTTAAAAACCCATTCTCTCAAAGTTCTTGGTATAGATTGTGTGTAATCCTCTTGAAATCTTCTTGCTAATTCATTCAATCATTTTTCAAATCATTCACGGTAAGATTGTTCCTCTCCTTCTTTGCTTTTAATCCATTGGTAGCATATAAAAGTGTTAATTTTCTGGAAAATTCGATTTATACTCATGGATTTTGATTATAGTTGTGGTATTTTGGTAAAATTGCTTTAATTCGTTGTTGTTAATGCTAGAAATTACAAAATCTAATTGATTTGGGGGTATAATTGGGGACCGAAATTTCTAGGGTTTGTCTTCTAAACTTGACTTTTGTTCATCTTTTGCTTACCTAAAAGGGGAAAATAGACTAAGGGATGTTATTGGTATCATTCTTGATGTTGATTTTGGCTAATTTCAATCAAAATTTTTGTCTTAAAACTCCGTCTTAAAAGTGCTCCAAATGGAATTTCGCCCCAAATTGTCTGATAATGATATTTTTGTGAAGCTATTTTTGAAGGATTAAGATCCCAACTTTCCTAGTAATGGTTAAAATTTTTGTGTTTTGAAATCTATGAAACCGTCTTTTATAAATATGAAAGTAACATGATTTGGAAATTGTTGGTAATCTCATAAAAGTTTGCTTTAAATTGTTGTTCCTCTATCCATGAGTATACTTTGAAAAGTTCTTTTGATCAAGTAAGTACCCATTTTATGTGGCTAAAAACATGTTGAAACAGATGCCTAGAGCCGCCGCCGCTGTGACCCATCAGAGCAAGGGGGCGAGAGCCTCTGAGCAGGAGGTGGGAGAGGGGAGTCAGGGAACTAACGCCCCACCAGTCTCTGAGTATCCTACTGTTGTCTTTGCCGACTTTAAGCAAAGAGATGCCTTTGTTGAGTTGATGAAACACCGTATGAAACCCACTAGGTTCATCGACACGACCATTCTTGATGACCTGAAAATAGAGACGGATGTGAGACATATCTTTGAGACCTTGGGTTTGACGGGGTTGTATCACCATAGAAAGCATTCTTACCCTTTCTTGACCTTGGAGTTTATGAGCTCCTTTGCTTATGATGCAGCAGCTAAGACCGTAGAGTTCCGTCTTATGAACACCAGCTTCCTCCTAAACATGGACCAGTTTGCTTCTCACTTGAGACTTGACCGACCTGGGGAGGGATTGCTTAGAGATATCCCGATGGAGTGTGGGGCTAGCGGTTATATGCCTTGTTTCACTGGTAAGTCTGCTCCAACCTCGAGTAACATGTTGATTAATGATGTTCAACATGTCACCTTCAAGATCCTCCTCCGAGCTTTGACCTGTCTGCTTTACGATAGAAAGGATGTGAGTAAGTTGAACTCACATGAGGTTATGTTGCTGGTCACCTACCTAAACCCCACCCGCGCGCAGCGAGTCTCCTTTAGTGCCCTGGACATCGTTTGTGCTAGCTTGGCCTTGATGGACACCTCTTCGACCCGGTACTTAAGTTATGGTGCCATTGCCACTCGGTTAGCAGAGCGGTTGACTACCTTTGAGGCCTCTTCGGCCCTCATATCTATGGTCCTGGTTGTGCCCACCTTGAATAAAGCTTATTTCATCGACCAGAAATGGTTGAGGACCTTGGAGGGTGTGGGGTATGAGTTGGATGAAGGTGCCTAACCCACAACATCTTCAAGTGATTAAGCCTTTGGCCGCGGAGAAGGTAGCATCGGACTCCGATGATGATGAGGTCACCCCTACCTGGCAGTACTACCTAATAGATGATGGTCTACAAGACGTGATGCCGGAGCCGACCAAGAAGGACCAGACTAGACCTGAGGATCAGGTACCTAGAGTTGGGAGGGGTCCGAGGCTGCTGAGAGAGAGAGATTTGGTGAGACTCAGCCTGTGTAGCCCATGCCTCCGCAGTATCAGTACCCGAGTTACCCTTCTTCCTTTAGTCCTGCAATGCAGATGAGTGAGCTCACAGAGAGGGTATCCATCACGTTGACGCTCTAGAACCTTCATGAGATGGCATACGTGCAGGGCATTGGGACCAACCTGGCCCATCTAGTTTGGTGGAGAGGTGTCGGGGATGATAGTGGAGTCTTCCACTCATATGGAGTAGATCCGGGTACATGGGGGGGGGGGGGGGGTGGAGCCTCGGACTTATCCTTTCGTTTGTCTAGCGCCATGACGAGTAGGAGGAGACTTAGGTATAGGAACTACCACTGGAGAGGGCACAGCTGGAGCCGGCATATCAGGAGGAGGTGGAGATGAGGAGATGGAGGAGCCGGGTTTGGAGTGATGTTGTTATTTTTGTTTTACATTCGCTTTCATGGATTTTTAGTTAGTTGCTACTTGTTTTGTTGGTACTTGGATATACTTTGGTTTGTACTTGGCCATAAGGCCGTATTTTGTTGAATTTCGAAACTTAATATGCAGGTGGATAGTGTCGGAGACGAAAACTCCGGCAATGGTTATGTTTCTTGGAACGGCAACGTGTTTCTTGAAGTAACTTGACATGTGGTCACTCGATCGAGTGCCCCTAACTCGATCGAGTAACTGCGTATAAGATTCTGTAACGCTTACTGAACTCGATATACTCGATCGAGTAGTTGTTGAACTCGATCGAGCAGCCTCAACTTCGATCGAGTTATTTCTTAACTCGATCGAGTGCCCCTCTTATCGTTTATCTCGTTCTAAAATGTTAATGGTCGTCATGCATACATACTCTGATGATAATAGGTTTCATTGTCATGTTAATAATAACGTCCTCGTGCTTCAAGTGTAGTTCATACAAGGTCAATACAGAAATCCCTAACAAAGACTAAAATTATAGAGAATCAATCTAAAAGATGAGAGAGAAAGAAGAGAGAGAAACACCAAGAAAATCCTGAAAAACACAAAAATAACCCGATTTCCTTGGGGATCTGAGCATCGTCTTCATGGTAATAATGGCGAGAAATCCATCACCCCATAATAAATCTTCTCCTTCTACTCATGGGAAAACAAAAAATACTACTGTAGTCGTTGCTAATACACAACCTGTAGTCTCTGTTCCGGCTTCTTCTGCAACAAGTAAAACTCGTAATATTAATGAGATTATAGGCATAACTCCTTTTGACCTTGACAGCGTTGCAATTGATGAGAATGGTGAACAATCACTACTACAGATACAGGCTATAACAACGGTCAAAAACCGTTGTTATATAAAAAAGCGGACGTTGTTAAAGCGTCCGTTGTAGAAGGTTTTAACAACGGTTGGTTTACTTAAGGAAACCGTTGTTAAAAATATTAACCACGGTTTTATGTATAAAAACCCGTTGTGGAAAGTGTGACTCAATTTTGGGGGGAAAGTTATAACAACGGGTTGTAATATACAAAACCGTTGTTATAACTAAAGACAACGGGTTGTTTTAAAATAACCGTTGTTGTTTGTTCTTAAAAAATAAAAAAAAAAAAATTAAATATTACTAGATGCATGCATAATTACGGCTGTTAGAATTCCAATGCATGCATTATTACCGACATTCACCGTACATATGAACGGATAATATGGAATGAGAAGGGTTAGTAATAGGATTTGAAGCAGCATTATTGAGAGAGATGATGATGATTATGGCACAACTTCCTAACATATATATTAATTAAAAAGCAATTAACTCAACCCACACATTGCTTAGTATAAATACATTGCATATCTCAACTAACATTTCCATTATCTCATATATTCATCTCCAAACTCTAACTCGTTAAAAACAAACTCTACTTAATCTTTCAAATCAAACTCAAAAACTCTAAGAAAATGAATGATTTCATCCTAAAGACTCTTACCATGATCGAGAACAACAACAACTTCATCCGCCGGTTCCTCCATATTGAGGAAAGTTTCAGGAGCTACCTTGCGGAAGCTCGATCCGCACCAAGCACGCCAAAGAAGATGGCTTGACGGAGCAAAGAGCTAGCAAAAGGCTATATGACGATATAGCAACTGCTGAACGGAACCTTCAAATAGCCAAGGAGGAGAGGATGGATACGATAGAGCACAATAAGATCCTCCATGAAAATATAAGAATTGCATTTTTACATATGTAATTTTTTTTTTTTAATTTATGTATTTATAAATATATATATATATATATATTAATTAAGTTTATCTTACTTCTTCATCTTGCTTCTTCATTGTTTTAGTAACTAATTATGCGAACAATACTTAAACAAATAACATAATGGTCGATAAAAACACATATATGCAAAAGAAATAAATAGAAAAAGAAAATAATGACGATGACAAAGGATGACGCGAGATTTACCTGATAAATACAGAACGTAATAGACGATGAAATCACAATGACGGCGAGAAGATAAAGCGACGATGAGAAAGAGAGAAATAGAGAAAGAGAGAAAGAGAGTGTGTATGTGTTTTGTGTTTGTTTGTCTGCTGTGTTTGTGTTTGTGTATTAAGGGTTGTGTTTTGTGGCTGCAGCAGACTTCTGTTTGTGTGGTTTATAGTATGGAAGGTATTGACAACGGTTATTAAACAACAACCGTTGTGAAATATGTTTTAACAACGGTTGTACAAAACACCCGTTGTTAAATAAGTTTTAACAACGGGTTTCAAAAGTAACCGTTGTGATTACTTTTCACTAACTTTGCGCCAATTTTGCGCCAAATTATTAACAACGGTTCCGCATGTGTGACCCGTTGTTAAAAATAATAACAACGGTTTTTATAACTATACCCGTTGTAATTGATTTTAGTAAAATTCGCGCCATACATTCTACAACGTCTATTGTGATTTTCGTGAATAATCGTTGTTAAAGGGGCGTTGTAGTTGCCTAAATTTGTAGTAGTGAATGGGTTGTTCAAGGTAAAAAGAAGTCATCGTTAGCCACAATTGAGGAGGAACCGGCGGATTTGCTTCAGTTCACAACAGAGGACATACAAGATGAGGTAAACTACTGGAAAAACTCTGTTTACTGTTTCATACTGGGTACGAATCCACCATGGGATATTTTGGAGGGTTTTGTTCGCAAAATCTGGGCCAACTATCCTATTGATAAAGTCTCCTTCTTACCTGATGATATATTTTTGGTCCGGTTTTCAAATGAAGCAAGTAAGTTGATTGTTCTTAGACAGGGACACTTTTCGTTTGATAACAAGCCACTTATTGTGCGGGAATGGTCTGACCAAGTTGAATTAACAAAAACAAATGTCATAAATGTGCATGTGTGGATCAAATTGTTGAAATTGCCTCTCAAATTTTGGGGTAAATGTTTACCACGAATTACGGGTCTAGTGGGTAAATATATTAGAAGTGATGCATCCACAGAGGATAAAACTCGGTTAGGCTTTGCCAGGGTGCTCTTGGAGGTTCCTTTTGGAAAGCCTTTACCGAATTTTGTGAAAGTTTTGGATGAGGATGGTCATGTTGTCAATGTTGAAATTGAATGTGAATGGAAACCAATATTGTGTACTGTGTGTGGGGGAACTGGGCATGAGAGTGAGATTTGCAGGAAATCAAAGCAAGTCAAACCTAACCCTACAACCCTCCCTACACAAAAATGGGTTCCAAAAAAAATCTGCAGGTGTTAGTGCCGTGATTCCTACCGTGCAACAAAACCCTACACCTGCATAGTTGGGATAGGTACAATACACTTTTTTGGATGCTATGAACAATGCTACACCAAAAGTTGGGATAGGTACAAAAGGTAGTGTGTTACTCCCTCGTGGGAGTAATGCATAGTTTTGGATTTTGGAATATCAGGGGGATAAATAACCCATCTAAGCAGAAACATGTCAAATGGTTCCTCCATACTAATCATGTGGGTTTATTTGGTCTCCTTGAGACTAAGGTAAAGCCTTGGTCTCTAAACTCAGTCAGAACAAATGTTTGCAATGGATGGTCAGTCTCTAAAAATACTTCTTGGCATAATGGTGGTAGAATTTGGGTCTTGTGGAACCCTAGTATCTTTCAAGTCCAATTTTTACACTATAGTGCTCAACTCATCGATATGGAAGTCCTGGATTTTACTTCTAATTTTAGATTTTACTGCACTTTTGTTTATGCTTTTAATGGAATAAATGAAAGAACACCTTTGTGGGAGGACTTACAACAGTTCTCTCAACAAATTGTTGCTCCTTGGGTTGTCTGTGGTGACTTCAACTGTGTACTTTCCCCCTCTGAGAGACTGGGAGGTCATACAACAGAAGAGGAAATAAATGACTTTCAGGCCTATATTGACTACTGTAGCTTTATAGACTGTCCTGCTATTGGTTCCTTCTATACATGGAACAACAAGCAGGATCCCTCTACTAGAGTATACTCAAGGCTTGATAGAGTCCTTGTGAATCAAGAATGGTTGCATGCTTGAATGGATACTTGTGCACATTTTCTCAATGAGGGCTTGTTTGATCACACTCCATGTATAATACAACTCAGAAATAATTCTATGGTGGGAAGGAAAAGCTTTAAATACTTTACAATGTGGAGCAGTGTTGATGATTTTATTCCTTGTATTCAATAAATTTGGGATCAACATTGGTCTGGACAAAAGATGTTCAAAGTGGTTATGAAGCTTAAAAGTTTGAAAAAGCCTCTAAAGGATCTAAATTGCAAAATGTTTGCTGATATAGAGAATAGCATTGTCCATGCTTGGAAAACTTTGGATTCTATTCAATCTCAACTGAGTCAATCTCCTACTGATGAAGGACTGATTTTACAGGAAACTGAGGCTTTGAAAATGTATAGAGACTTGCAGAAAGCTTGTGATAGTTTCTTATTGCAAAAATCAAAGGCTACATGGGTCCATGAAGGTGATAATAATACTAAATATTTTCATAGTATCATGAAAGAGAGGTATGCCAAGGCTCAGGTTTGCAGGATTGCAGACACTGATGGAAATATTCATGATAGTGGAGAAAAAATTCAGAATGCTTTTTTGTCCTATTATAAACATCTACTGGGTACTCCTAAAGCTACTACAGCTGTTAATTCTAGGCGAGCAAAGGAAGAACTTTAAATTGCTAGTACCTACTTTGAAGAGCCATATCTCGAGTTCTACCTCAGATATTCAGGTGATTCCAATTGGAGATGAAACCTTGTCCTTTTAGCTTTCCAACGCCACCGGAATCACCCTGTTTGCCCAAGTAACGAAGAAATGGCAGCTATTTGAAGTTCAGTGCGCAAAGCTGAGAACTGTTGCTGGAAAGTACTCGATCGAGTAGAATTTTGGTCGATCGAGTCCTTTTTCTACTCGATCAAGTAGATTCAATTTATGGTTTACTCGATCGAGTAGATTTTCCACTCAATCGAGTGGTTTAAGCTTTAGTTACTCGATCGAGTGGTTTTATTCCACTCGATCGAGTGGATTTTGCTATGGGCTGGGCTTTTTACTTAATTTCCGTCATTAGGTTTATCTATACTCCTATTTTCTTATAAATAGGAGTTAGGACAATATTTGTAATCATGCGGGGATCATCGCACGTTACTTTTCTTCTGTCACTTTCACTGTTACTTTTGTTCTTAATTCCGGATCAATAATTCAGTATTAATTCTTTCTCTTTCCTTTCTTCTTTAATTCTTATTTATGTTATTTGTTCTTCCTTTATTTCTCGTTTCCCCTTTTATTATGTCTAGCTAATTCCGTAGTATGTTAGGATTAGGGAAGTCGTGGTAGCATGTTTTAATTGACTTGAGTAGATTAGCCTTGCGATAAGAATTGTATTAGGCAATTTAATTGTTATCTGGTCGAATGAATGCATGCAGGAGACAAATAAATTTAGTTAACCCCGACCTGGATCGAAAGATTGGAAGGGAAGGCTTGCTTAATTACAATAGGGTATTGTAGTGAGGGTGAAAGCTAAGCTATTTACGCTCTAGGGCGGTTTAAGGACCGAAAGGTGACGACCATAGCTTTTCTTATCAATAGTCTAATCGCCTTAGTATTTCCGATAGTTTAGTTGCCACGGTGGACCGACTCCTAGCATACTCTCTTCTCCTCTGTTTATTTCTTGCGTTTATTCCTCTCTTACCTTTTCATAGTCTAGTTCAATATAAACAATCAAATCCCCATTCCTGTGACACCCTGACAGACCGAATTAAACAGATAGATAGCAACTTAGCCTCCCTGTGGAGATCGACCCTACTTACCGCTGACTTCTATTAGTAGTACTTAGGTATTTATTTTTGGTACAAAACGACCGTATCAAATTTTGATGATGATAAGAGAAAGGAAATATGCTAGGAGTCGGTCCACCGTGGCAGCTATACTATCGGGTATACTGAGGCGATTAAACTATTGATAAGATGAGCTATGGTCGTCACCTTTCGGTCCTTAAACCGCCCTAGAGCGTAAATAGCTTAGCTTTCGCCCTCACTACAATACCCTATTGTAATTAAGCAAGCCTTCCCTTCCAATCTTTCGATCTAGGTCGGGGTTAACTACTTTTATAAATTGGTCTCCTGCATGCATACATTCAACCTAATAACAATTAAATTGCCTAATACAATTCTTATCGCCAGACTAATCTATTCAAGTCAATTATAACATGTCGCTACCACGGCTTCCCTAATCCTACATATTACGGAATTTAGCTAGACATGGAGATAAGGGAAACAAGAATAAAAGAAATAAGAACAATAAACATTAAATTAAAAAGAGAGAAAGGAAGAAGGAATTACTAAATTAAAAGATCCGGAGATGAAGAACAAAAGTAACAGTAGCAGTAATAGAAGTGTCAGATCCAAAGGAGAGGAGAAGAGAGTACAAATGTCATCCTAACTTTCCTATTTATAAGAAAATAGGATTTATTAACCTAATTGCGGAAAATAAAGCTAAAAAGCCCAACCCATCAGCGAAACCACTCGATCGAGTGATTTAGAACCACTCGATCGAGTAACTAAAGCTTAAACCACTCGATCGATTAGAAAAACTACTCGATCGAGTAAACCATAAATTGAATCTACTCGATCCAGTAGAAAAAGGACTCGATCGAGCAAAATTCTACTCGATCGAGTACTTTCCAGAAACAGTTTCCTTCTTTGCGCACTGAACTTCAAACAGCTGCCATTTCTTCGTTACTTGGGCAAACAGGGTGATTCTGGTGGCATTGGAAAGCTAAAAGGACAAACTTTCATCTCCAATTGGAATCTATTGAATATCTATTGTAGAACTCGAGATATAGCTCTTCAAAGTAGGCACTAGCAATTTGAAGTTCTTCCTTTGCCCGCCTAGCTATCTTTCTTCTTTGCGCATCTCAAAATAGCTACATTCCCGCTCCAAATTCACTCTTACTCCAAATGCATGCTAAAAGGACGGTAAAAGGCTTGATTTCACTACTTTCCGGTTCATTCCTGCAAATAAGACAAAATAACCCAAAGTAGCATATTCGGGGCATTTCGTAGCATAAAACCACGGTAAAAGCATAGAAATACGTGCATAAAATAGGCTAAAAAGACTATATAAAATGCACGTATCAAATCTCCCCAAACCAAACCTTTACTCGTCCTCGAGTAAACTAAAATGCAACTAAAGGAACGGGAAAGATAACTCAGAGCTAGCTACAAATGCCCACTTAAGCCAGTTTAATGCAAGCAAACTAACACTTATAGCAAATGGTCAAATGCAAACGAGTTATAGGATGTCTATAATAAAGCTGAACCGTCGACCTTGCAAGACCTTTAACAATGGATTCTCACGGGTCACTCTTCTCTCATGAAGCAAAGGGTGAACATATATATATATATGTATAAGAGAGAGAAAAATAGCCGCTCACCTAAACTACGACCCACATAAACATGCATGCAACTAATATGATAGACAATTCTAGCTACCGTACACACATTCCAACCAAACAAGGTCCTGTCACAGCCGAGGGCTTACAAAAATATGGTAAAGTGAGGCAATGGGTAAGAAAAGGCAAAATATTTATGGAAATGTGGAGGTATAGGTGATCAAGCTAGTACCTAAACAAAACCATATATCGACATCCGATTCCAACTCAATTATGAATTAAGCACATGCCCTTCATTTGGCATAAAATCTCACCAAACCGAACTAGAAACACTCCTCAAATGATATAAGATAGAACATAGGAGCAGAAACCGACTAATCAACAAACAACATCTCTTTTTTCGAAATCTTTTTTTTTTTCTTCTTTCTTTCCTTTTTTTTTCTTTTTTTTCAACTCTTTTTTTCTATTCTCCTCCTTTTCTTCATAAATACCAACTCCAAAACAATAGATATAAGCCAAACTTGATACAATAGACAATATACCGCAAAAACAATCTAAACTAGCTTGACAAGGCAGGCTAAATTTGGAATGTAGTTAAGGGTCAACAGGCAAATTTGGCTAATGTGGAGTTTAATGGGTAAAAATGAAAGAAAGGGAAATTGTAAGCACCTCCCTGCATGTGACACCAACCACTAACCCGAATGTATGAAGGCAAAGAGCAATTGAATTTCATATACGTGCAAATTGATGAACATGCTATGCAAGGAGTAACTACTCACAATCCTACATGAAACTGGCCATAAATGACACCAGTTTATAAGGCTCTAATTCCTTAGAAATTATAAGTAGGTTGCCAAAATTATAGGTCAAGTCTATATGTTCAGCTAAATTAAACATTAACTCGTAGATAATGCAAAAGACAAAGCTAAAAGATAACAGTTTAATGCAAGGCTTAAGCAAAAAGACAGTTGCAGTGCAATTTCATCATTGAAATCTACCGTTTCGACTCAACCTATATGCAAAAATAAACGTGATTTTTTTTGAATTTTCAATTTTCAATTTTTTTATGAGAATTTTTAAATTTTTAAGAATAAAAGACAATGCATACATAAATTGAATGTGATAACAGAAATGCAATAAACAACAAAATGCAGACACAGAAATGGATGCATAACCTCCCCAAACCAAACCGTACAATGCCCTCATTGTACCAAAACATGGAAAGGAAATGCAAACTGAAAGAGAAAGAGAGGAAATGCGGAAAAACTCACAAGATACGCAAATAAAGGGACCTCCCCAAAGCAGCCAGCAACGTGGGAGGTCACTAATAGCTCCGAAACATCGTCACAAGAAGCTAATCCTCGGCAACGACGCCAAAATTTGACACGTCTATCGCAACCCTATCAAAGATAAAACCTAACGGTCTCAACTAAAATGTAGTAGAGGCAGTCGAGTATCGAATCCACAGGGAGGTAATGTAATTATAGCTGTCTAATTCTAATCCTATGGTAACAATTGGGGTTGGTTGTTTATTTGATTCTAAACTACGAGGTTTGAAGGGAAGAGAAATAAAATAAAGAGCAGTAAAGGCAATAAAATACGATTTAAACTATCAAGAAGAGAGGAACATGTCGGGATTTCGGTTCACTACGGTAGTCCAATAACTCAGCCGTAAATGATTCAGACGAACTAATGTGAGACAGATGTTAAAAGGTCCTTCCGGTCCACTTTCTATCCTAAAATACCACTAACTTAACTTTCGTCCTCATTAGGGTAGTCTACTGTTTATAGCAGGCCTATTTAGTCCAATCTTTCGATCCATGATTAATTTTAGCCAGATTAAAGGTTGACATAGAAGCGTGCACTCAACTAGGTCGGGAATTACAGTTAAATTGCTATAGTGACAGAGTCTCGTGATTAATTAAATCGATTCATCTACTAAATCGTCATCTTTCTACCGCAGATTCCCTAATCCCAACATGAAGGAGTTTAGCTACTCATATCGGTGATTAAACTAACAGCAGACAATTTCCCAGCAGTGAACATTGTAAATAAACTAAAACTCGCAATAATGAAAATTAGGGCAAAGGAAATAAGAACACAAACGAGAAATTAAAGCAACAAAATGATTATTATTAATAAAGGAAGAGAAGGAATTACGATCAATGCGAATCCGGCGTAAAGAACAACTGAATCCGAGCAATAATAACCCCAAAGTAAAGTAACAGTGAAGAGGAATAAAAGTAACGTAGTAAAAGTTTTCTACTGTCAAAGATAGAGTAAAGTATGATCCAAGATCTATTAACCTAATTAGCATAGGCTTAAATAGAAAAAGTAACCAAGGCTTGCGAAATAAAACATCACACGGACTGATTAAAAGCCCATAATGACGAAACCACTCGATCGAGTGGATTAAAACCACTCGATCGACTAACTCTCCAGCAAAAGTTACTCGATCGACCAAGAAATCACTCGATCGAGTAGATGATCCTTGTGCAGCTTAGTGATCGAGTGAAATGTTACTCGATCGACCATCAGGGCATATGGAAACCACTCGATCGAGTGTCAGAGGGCGTGAAAACCACTCGATCGAGTGCCTAGACTTCATTTCAGCTCACGTCTGCGTCTAGGTACCTCGTAATCCGTGCCAAGACGCTTTCAAATGCAGTACCTCACTCTGGGACAATTCCGTCTCCTCTAAATGCATTCAAAAAGGACGAAAAGGAGTATGGTTCCACTACTTTCGCGATCATTCCTACAGAAAGGACAAAATGCACCAAAGTAGCCAATTCGGGGCAAAATACCATAAAAACAGTATAGATATGCATAGAAATACGTGCTAAAATAGGCTAAAAAGACTATACATTAGGCACGTATCAAATCTCCCCAAACCAAACCTTTACTCGCCCTCGAGTAAACTCAAAACTAAACTAATGGAACGGAAATGATAACTCAGAGCTAGCTTAACTTGTCTACTTGAGCCAATTTAATGCAACAAAAATCAACAGTTAAAGCCAAGCAGTCAATACGCAAACGAATTATAAGTCATTGAAAATAAAGCTGACCTATCGACCTTGCAAGACCAACAAAACTGGACTCTCACGTGGTCACTCTTCTCTCATGAAGCAAAGGGCGAATGTTGTATGTAAAAGAGAGAAGAAAAGACAGTCACTCACCTAACTGCGACCTACATAGCATGCATGCAACAAAAATGAAAGACAATTCAAGTACTAATGCACAAATTCCAACCGATAATGTCCGTCACAGCCGAGTGTTTGCAAATAATATGGGAATAGTGAGGTTCAGGTGAGAAAAGGCAAAACAAGTTATGGAAATGTGGAGGTAAAAGCGTCAAGCTAGTTCCTAACAGGACCATAGTGAAACCATCCGGATCTCAACTGATTGAAAAACTAAGTACAAGTGCCCTTCATTTGGCACGAGGCTCACTAAACTCAAACACAATCTCCTCAAAAAATATGGGATAAAACGGAGGAGTTAGACGGTCACAAACTTCCCTTTTTAAGCACCGTCTGAAACATCTAACTGAAACAAACAACCCTTTTCGATTGTACATCTTCGAACATCTTCTCAACTCTCTTTTTTCATTTTCACGATCTCTTTTTTTTTTCTTTCTTACGTTCCAGCCTTCTTTTTCATTTTTCAAATTTTTTTTCTTTTTTTTTTTTGATTTCTCACGTTTTTTCTCTTCTTTTTTAATACTTTTTTCTTTCCTCCTTCCTTAATACAAACACCAACTCCAAACAAGAATTACGGACCAAACTGCAATGGAAAACATACCATAAAAGAACATACTAACTAGCTTGACTAGGCAGGCTTAGTTTGGAATGTAGCTAATGGGTCAAAAAGGCAAGTTTTGGCTAATGTGGAGCTAAATGGGTGAAAGATATAAAGAAAGGGGAATGTGCAAGACCCTCCCTGCATGTGACACCAACCACAAACCCGAATATGTGCATTTGACAGGAAATTGAATGTCATAAATGTGCAAATGAGATGAACATGCTATGCAAGGAGTACTACTCAAAATTCCTAATGAACTGGTCATGAATGGCACCAGTTATGGCTCTAAAAACTCAGAATTTTTAAGTAGTTTGCCAATTTATAGGTCAAGTCTAAACAGTCAGCTTATATTTGAACAGAAATTCGTAGATTATGCGTATGACAAAGCTAAAAACTATCAATAAAGTGCAAGGCTCAAGTAAATTGACAAGTTATAGAGCAATTTCATCACGGAAATCTACCGTTCCGACTCAACCTATATGCAAAAATAAAGGTGAAATTTTTTTGAATTTTTGAAATTTTCTAATTTTTTTGTTTTTTTTTTTTTGAAACATAAAGAACAATGCAAGCTGAAAAGTAAACGTGAATGCAAAACAAATGCAGATGCAGACTCAAAAGGATGCAATACCCTCCCCAAACCAAAACGGACAACGCCCTCGTTGTCCTCCAGCATACACCAGCAGAAAAATGGGGAAAGGGAGTATACAACCAACAAAATAAAATAAAGGAGACAAAATAAAAAGAGTAAGAGGTACATACAAAAAAACGAACTTCCCCAAACCAGCCAGAAAACTGGGGAAGTGAGTAGACCAGTAGCTACTCGTCGTCGTCGTCGTCGCCATCTCCATCTCCCTCCCCCCGGTACAACGGGTCTCTCTCCTCCTCTCTCCTCTCCCGCTCCTCAGCGCGAGCTCTCTCCTCCGCCACCTCTGGGTCCTCGCTCTCCTCCTCGTCCTCTGACACCGGGTACCCCTCAGCTGGGAACCGGAAGAAGGAAGGGTGTGGCCAACCCTCGGGGATCGGTCTGTGTCTCCGCAAGTGGTACTCGTACAGAGGGTGTAGTGTCAAAGCTAGGTCCCTCTCCATACGAGCCTGACGCTCTGCAAGCTCAATCAACGGATCAGAATGCGCCCCCTTGGTCCCGGACCGCGGCGCTACAAAGGAGGAGGTAGTCTGCGGGTAGTCCGGGTGAGAGTCGAGGAAGTGTCCCCTCGGGACCGTAACTATCTCGAGAGTGGACGGAGCGGGGGCTGGCGAAGCGAGTGTTGCGGAAGGGCTAGGTGCGGAAGCGAGTAGTGACCGGAGCCGGTGTAGCTCGACCGCCTCGACCCCGGCCTCCGTCTCGGAACGCAAGGCGCAGCCCTCTCCCGGACCGTGTAAGGAACCAAAGCGGCTCGAAGGCGGTGAGGAGGCTGGCCGGTGAGTGTGCCACAGTGTAGAAGTGGTGGCGTAGTAGCTCGAATCGAGCTCCCACCGAGCTAGCCGGAGCGTAAACCGTCCCCGCAGCGAAACAAGGAAAATAGGAGCTGCAGTGGTGACTAGGGCAGAGGTAGTGGCGACAGCAGGGGCCACGGACTCGCTCAAAGACAGGCTGGAGGAAGTACTGGTGGAGGGCAAGGAACTAGTATCCATCCTGTAATCAAAGCAAGGGACATGATAAGAGAAACAATGGCTGCTAACCGTGGCTAAAACAACGCGTTAACCAAATAATGTGACAAAGATGTAAGTCCCCTAAAAAGTCGAAAAATTCGACTCTACAACATAGCATTCCCAACAATCCTCAACAAATTCGAAATACAGTACGTGAGTGATGATAAATTGACAATGTAATGACTGCTAATGGAGACTAAAGATAGCATGAGAACTGCATATGACAGCATGTAAGACTCCTAGCAATGAGAATTTCGACTCACAAAGACAAGATTTCCCAATAATTCACAAAGAAGTAAGGGCGATAGGGGACGGAAAAAACAGCTTAACAACAAAGCAAGTAAGAAAGAACTGAGGTTAAACAAAACAAGGCAAAGATAGAAATCCGTCCTGACAAATCGAAAAATTCGACTTAGGAGCCCTAATTGCGGAAATCTCGCGCAAATTTCGAATTAAGCAAGCAACAACAAAGAAGGAATTGGGATAAGATCATCAAGCAGCTAATTAAGGGCATACAAAAGCAATTAAGTCGAAAAAATTCGATTTGAACATGGATTTTCGAAACCCTAATTTACTTCTACCTCATAAAATTCGAAAAAGTTGAAATTAAAATGCAAGAGGAGGGAAGAAACACTTACTTGATGATAGACGACCTACAAATGCAAATAATCCTCAAGAATCAAGCAAAAACAAACGATTTTTCAGTCGAAAAACCGCAAACCCTAAATCCCTTTTAAAACCGCGAAAATGGAAACAAATAGGGGTAAAATTAAGGGGCTTTTGAAGATTAAAATGCAAGCAATGAAATGTAGGTGACGGATTTGGTGATTTGGGCAAGAAAATGGGGATTTGTGAGAGAAATCAATCGCACATGGGGAAGGGATTAGACGAAATTAGAGGATGAAATGAATTAGAAAAACAAAATAAGAGTTTAAGGTTAGAAAACTCCCGTGTCCTATTCATTTCCACTCGATCGAGTGGTTTTAAACTACTCGATCGAGGGATTTTGATGGTCCAGCTGTTGGTCGAGTAAAAAGATACTCGATCGACCAATCCTTCCTTTTGCTTCACTCGATCGAGTAGATAAACTACTCGATCGACCATATTTCCACTCGATCGAGTACAAAAAGTACTCGATCGAGGACTTTTCTCTCGTAGGCTCTTGAATTTTCGTCTTTTCTTCCTTGAATTGCGTGAGACTTCCCCAAACCTGCATAAAAACACATCCAAGAGTTTCCCAAAATACCAAATACGCGAAAGCACAGTCTATAGTCTTACGTCTATGCTAAAAATTGTCTAAACTAATTGTCCTAATGAAAGCGCAGTAAAAAAAATTCAAGGGAAATTCAAATAAAATTATCTATTACAATGTGTTACACGGGGCATTTCCCCGTTTAATTCCCATCAAATTTCAGTAGCCCCTTCGTGGGCTTCTGACTGGAGGACGTCACCTCAGCAACGTTGACTGTCCTCTTCATCTTCCATGAGCATGAATTATCACTTGAAACGGGAGGAGGAGAGTAGCTCGCATCCACGTAGGCGTCAGCTTTCCTCGTCCTTTTTCCTCTATCACCGTCTTTGGCATCTTTTCTTCCAATTTGATTGATAATGGCTACACCATGTCCCTTGACAGCCCCATCCTTGCTTTCATCTGTACCTGCAGTAAGGAAAACAGACGAACTTTCCTCCTTTTTGCTCTCAATCTGAGGCGGAGGGTCAACAATAGTGGCACAATTCTCCAAACTTTCATTTGGAGTGTCAATAATAGGAATAATAGAAGAGAGAGCATTGCAAGGCCGGGCTTGCATGGGAGCTCTCCGGAACTTGGACTGATGAAAAATCAGCTCCTCATCCCCAACCTGAAAGGTCAAAGTCTTTCCCTCGACGTCTATTACTGCACGGGCAGTGGACAAAAATGGTCTCCCTAAAATAATAGGGGTGTGTGCATCTTCGGGGATGTCTAAGACAACAAAATCAACGGGAATAAAGAACTTCCCGATCTGAACAGGTACGTCTTCTACTATACCTAACGGCCGTGATAAACTACGGTCGGCCATCTGGACAGTAATGTTGGTGCAACTCAGTTTTGTCAAACTAAGTCTCTTAGCCAGAGACAAAGGTAAGACACTTACGCTAGCGCCTAAATCGCATAGCGCATTATCAATCAAATGCATACCTATATGACACGGAATTGAAAAACTACCCGGGTCTGATTGCTTAGGGGGTAACTTATTTTGAAATAGGGCTGACCCCACCTCAGTCAAAGCTACGGTCTCACTGTCATTAATAGTCCTCTTACGCGCTAAAATTTCCTTCATAAATTTTAAATAAGACGGTACCTTAGTCAGCAATTCAGTGAACGGCACGGTGACTTCCAAGCTCTTCAAAAGTTCGACAAATTTGCCAAACTGTTGATTAACTTTGGTATCCTGCAGCCGCCTCGGGAAGGGAACCGTGATTGGTATCTCGAGTCCCTTGTTTCTCGCTTCCAATGTATCTTCCGGTGCAAGTTCTGTATCCTTTGGGCGCTTCTTACCTCTTGAACGAGGTCTCTCCGGTGATTTCTCGCTTAAACGAGCATTAGCAGGCTCTCGAATAAGCTTCCCGTCATCAATACCACTCGATCGACCAACTTCTTCAGTCGGTCGAGCAGTTTCTTCTTCAAAACCAGTCGATCGAGTAAACTTCCCACTCGATCGACCAACCTCATTATCTGCTTCACTCGATCGAGTAGAAATTCTACTCGATCGACCAGTTTGTTCCTCCTGTTCACTCGATCGAGTGCAAAAATCACTCGATCGACCACTATCATCCTCAATTATGCTCGATCGAACACCAGTCTTCAGTCGATCGAGTAACTGTCTTGTCGTGAGCCCTTTTTCTCGACAGTACACTGTTCATCATCAGTTACAGCTTCCCTAGGGTCTGATTTTTGCACTTCCGGTCCCTCATAAGAAAGACCGCTTCTCAATTCTATCAGATTTACCGTCTCATGTGGATTCTTCTCATTTTGAGTCGGTAATTGACCCGGCTTTCTCGAGGATTGATTCGCAGCAAGTTGGGCAACTTGAGTCTCAAGTGCCTTGAATGACGCGTCCTTCTGTTGTAATTGCTTTGAAATGGACTGCATCATAGACTTTAACTCACTCATTTCACTCACCCCACTTGGAGATGATGCACCTTGATTAGGAGGGTTGAAAGAAGGAGGCTTCTGATAGCCCTGTTGATTCTTGTGTGGAGGAATATACGGCTGCTGGGTTGGAGGAGCAGTGGGATTGAGCACATTCTGATTGCTCCACCTCAAATTGGGATGGACGTTCGGCTCGTAATAAGTGTTGTTCTGCCTGTAATGTTGAAAGGCAGCGCATTGCTCAAAAGGACTGGGACAATGATCTGAGATAGGGTTGCATTAGTATTTGAATTGTCTTTCATTTTTGTTGCATGCATGCTGTGTAGGTCGCAGTTAGGTGAGTGACTGTCTTTTCTTCTCTCTTTTACATACAACATTCGCCCTTTGCTTCATGAGAGAAGAGTGACCACATGAGAGTCCAGTTTTGTTGGTCTTGCGAGGTCGATAGGTCAGCTTTATTTCGAATGACTTATAATTCGTTTGCGTATTGACCGCTTGGCTTTAATCGTTGATTTTTGTTGCATTAAATTGGTTCAAGTAGACAAGTTAAGCTAGCTCTGAGTTATCATTTCCGTTCCATTAGTTTAGTTTTGAGTTTACTCGAGGGCGAGTAAAGGTTTGGTTTGGGGAGATTTGATACGTGCCTAATGTATAGTCTTTTTAGCCTATTTTAGCACGTATTTCTATGCATATCTATACTATTTTTATGGTATTTTGCCCCGAATTGGCTACTTTGGTGCATTTTGTCCTTTCTGTAGGAATGATCGCGAAAGTAGTGGAACCATACTCCTTTTCGTCCTTTTTGCATGCATTTAGAGGAGACGGGATTGTCCCAGAGTGTGGTACTGCATTTGGAAGCATCTTGGCATGGATTACGAGGTACCTAAACGCAGACGTGAGCTGGAATGAAGTCTAGGCACTCGATCGAGTGGTTTTCACGCCCTCTGACGCTCGATCGAGTGGTTTCCATATGCCCTGATGGTCGATCGAGTAACATTTCACTCGATCACTAAGCTGCACAAGGATCATCTACTCGATCGAGTGATTTCTTGGTCGATCGAGTAACTTTTGCTGGAGAGTTGGTCGATCGAGTGGTTTTAATCCACTCGATCGAGTGGTTTCGTCATTATGGGCTTTTAATCAGTCCGTGTGATGTTTTATTTCGCAAGCCTTGGTTACTTTTTCTATTTAAGCCTATGCTAATTAGGTTAATATATATTGGATCATACTTTACTCTATCTTTGACAGTAGAAAACTTTTACTACGTTACTTTTATTCCTCTTCACTGTTACTTTACTTTGGGGTTATTATTGCTCGGATTCAGTTGTTCTTTACGCCGGATTCGCATTGATCGTAATTCATTCTCTTCCTTTATTAATAATAATCATTTTGTTGCTTTAATTTCTCGTTTGTGTTCTTATTTCCTTTGCCCTAATTTTCATTATTGCGAGTTTTAGTTTATTTACAATGTTCACTCTTTGGGAAATTGTCTCATTAGTTTAATCACCGATATGAGTAGCTAAACTCCTTCATGTTGGGATTAGGGAATCTGCGGTAGAAAGATGACGATTTAGTAGATGAATCAGACGAATTAATCACGAGACTCTGTCACTATAGCAATTTAACTGTAATTCCCGACCTAGTTGAGTGCACGCTTCTATGTCAACCTTTAATCTGGCTAAAATTAATCCTGGATCGAAAGATTGGACTAAATAGGCCTGCTATAAACAGTAGACTACCCTAATGAGGACGAAAGTTAAGTTAGTGGTATTTTAGAATAGAAAGTGGACCGGAAGGACCTTTTAACATCCGCCTCACATTAGTTCGTCTGAATCATTTACGGCTGAGTTATTGGACTACCGTAGTGAACCGAAATCCCGACATGTTCCTCTCTTCTTGATAGTTTAAATCGTATTTTATTGCCTTTACTGCTCTTTATTTTATTTCTCTTCCCTTCAAACCTCGTAGTTTAGAATCAAATAAACAACCAACCCCAATTGTTACCATAGGATTTGAATTAGACAGCTATAATTACATTACCTCCCTGTGGATTCGATACTCGACTGCCTCTACTACATTTTAGTTGTGACCGTTAGGTTTTATCTTTGATAGGATTTGATACGGTCGTTTTGTACCAAATGAAGGGCGTGTATTTATTCATAATTGAGTTGGAAATGGATGTTGTCATATGGTTCTGTTTAGGTACTAGCTTGATCACCTATACCTCCACATTTCCATAAATTGTTTTGCCTTTTCTTACCCATTGCCTCACTTTACCATATTTTTGTAAGCCCTAGGCTGTGACAGGACCTTGTTTGGTTGGAATGTATGTTTGGTAGTTAGAATTGTCTATCATATTAGTTGCATGCATGTTTTTGTGGATCGTAGTCTAGGTGAGCGACTATTCTTCTTTCTCTCTTTTACATATATATGTTCACCCTTTGCTTCATGAGAGAAGAGTGACCCGCGAGAGTCCATTGTTTAAGGTTTTGCAAGGTCGACGGTTCAGCTTTATTATAAACATCTTATAACTCGTTTGCATTTGACTATTTAGCTATAAGTGTTAGTTTGTCTGCATTAAGTCGGCTTAAGTGGGCATTTGTAGCTAGCTCTGAGTTATCTTTCCCGTTCCTTTAGTTGCATTTTAGTTTACTCGGGGACGAGTAAAGGTTTGATTTGGGGAGATTTGATACGTGCATTTTATATAGTCAGTTTAGCCTATTTTATACACGTATTTCTATGCTTTTATCGTGGTTTTATGCTACGAAATGCCCCATATATGCTACTTTGGTGTATTTTGTCTTAATTGCAGGAATGGACCATAAAGTAGTGAAATCAAGCCATTTGTCGTCCGTTTTGCATGCATTTAGAGGAAGAGTAGATTTGGAGCGGGAATTATAGCTGTCTTGGGATGCATGAAGCTGTTTCGGGAGCTAAAAGGACAAGTCAAAGTCAAAATAACGTGAATTATGAGCTGCTGAAGTCAAGATCCACTCGATCGAGTGCTTTTCTAGTCGATCGAGCGGTTTTAGGATGAATAATCAGTCGATCGAGCACTTAATCTAGTCGATCGACCAGTTCTTTTTATGCCTTTACTCGATCGAGTGATTTTCTCGGTCGATCGAAAGCGATTCTGTTAGGTTTGCTCGATCGAGTGGTTTTATTCCACTCGATCGAGTGGATTTTGCTACGGGCTGGGCTTTTTAGTTATTCTCCGCCAATTAGGTTTAGCTAATCCTATTTTCTTATAAATAGGAAGCTTAGGACGTCATTTAAACTCTCTCCCTTCTCACGTTATTTTTTCTGGTCACTTTCAACTTTGTTACTTTGTTCTTCAATTCCGGATCAATAATTCAAAGATTAATTCTTTCTCTTCCTTTCTTCTTGCATTATTATTTATGTTTATTGTTCTTCCTTTATTTCTCGTTTCCCCTTTTATTATGTCTAGCTAATTCCGTAGTATGTTAGGATTAGGGAAGCCGTGGTAGCATGTTTTAATTGACTTGAGTAGATTAGCCTTGCGATAAGAATTGTATTAGGCAATTTAATTGTTATCTGGTCGAATGAATGCATGCAGGAGACCAATAAATTTAGTTAACCCCGACCTGGATCGAAAGATTGGAAGGGAAGGCTTGCTTAATTACAATGGGGTATTGTAGTGAGGGTGAAAGCTAAGCTATTTACGCTCTAGGGCGGTTTAAGGACCGAAAGGTGACGACCATAGCTTTTCTTATCAATAGTCTAATCGCCTTAGTATTTCCGATAGTTTAGTTGCCACGGTGGACCGACTCCTAGCATACTCTCTTCTCCTCTGTTAATTTCTTGCGTTTATTCCTCTCTTACCTTTTCATAGTCTAGTTCAATATAAACAATCAAAACCCCATTCCTGTGACACCCTGACAAACCGAATTAAACAGATAGATAGCAACTTAGCCTCCCCGGAGATCGACCCTACTTACCGCCGACTTCTATTAGTAGTACTTAGGTATTTATTTTTGGTACAAAACGACCGTATCAAATTTTGGGCGCCGTTCTTGGGGAGGCGACGCTTTTTATCTGTTTTATTTTGTTTGTCCTTTCGCCTCAAGGGAAGACTAAGTACCTTGAGGCTGTTCTTATCTTTTTCTTTAGTCTTTGTTTTGATAGGCCTACAGGTTTATTAGACAGCTCTTGAGGGAGATTATCGAAGGGAAGGCTTGAGTACCTTCGATCCCTCTTGCCAAGATGACATCCGTCTCCCGACTAATTGCTCGCTTTGAAGCCCAAGCTGAAAAACCCGCTAGTTGGGAAAGGAAGAAATCTTGGGGATGTGGTCTTCTTGAGCACAATGCAGCCGTAGTTGTGCCGCCACATCCACCCTATCAATGGCCACCGCAACAAGATCCTCCCGATATACGAGAAGAAGAATTTGCGGAGCTGAAATCCTTGATGGAGACACTTGCATTCCAAGCGCAAGAATATGTCTCGCGAGTTGATAAGCTCGAGTATGTAATTGCTCAGTTAGCAGCTGAGATACAGGTAGAAGAGATCGCGGAGCTGACATATTTAATGGGGACGCTTGTATCCCAAGTGCAAAAAGACAATTATAGTGCAATTTCATCATTGAAAACTACCGTTCCGACTCAACCTATATGCTAAAATAAACATGAATTTTTTTGAATTTTAACAATTTTTCAATTTTTATGGAATTTTTGAATTTTATGGAAATAACAATGCAATGCATACAGAAATTAAACGTGATATCAGAAATGCAATAAAAACAACATGCAGACACATATATGGATGCATAACCTCCCCAAACCAAACTTTACAATCCCCCCATTGTACCAAAACATGGAAAGGAAACGCAAACTAAAAGAGAAATAAAAAGAGTAAAAGCGGAAAAACTCACAAAATGCGCGAATAAGGGGACCTCCCCAAACCGATCATGAACATGGGAGGTTGCTAAAGGCCCGGAAACCGTCTCAGGAAGCTAATCCAAGTCAAATACACTCGATATCCGTCCAACAGTGGTCGATCGAGTGAGTGGGCATCCAAGAACTGCTCGATCGAATGGTGCTGTGGTCGATCGAGTGGTTTTCTTTCTGCAGGCACTCGATCGAGTAGAAAACCACTCGATCGAGAGGATTTATCAGAAAAAGTACTCGATCGAGTGGAAAAACCACTCGATCGAGTGGTCCTCAGCGTGTACCTGCAAAACACAATGAAAAACAGCCCGTAAACTAACTAGACAAGCAAACTGATAAAGTCTATGGTATAAAAACCATTTATTACAACTGAAAGTAAATAAAAATCGCCGGGTTGCCTCCCGGGTAGCGCTAGCTTCAGTCAAGTCCCAGCTCGACCTTCTTTTTCTTCGAGCCTCTATAATTAGTCGCAATCAAAACAGCTCAAAGCGCGCAGCATTAGATCGTACATCTGCGCATGTGCTACACAAAAGCATAAGTAGCACCAAAGTGGAATAAAGAGATAGGAAATAAAATTGTATAAACATTTAAGTCTAACAAATTTCCTATGAGAGCTCCTAAATTTATCCACAAAATGGAGGAGCGCGGGAGCAGTTGTCAATAAAATAGGGTATCGTCTCAGATTAACGAACTTGAAATGGTAAGGACGGTGAAAAATCTTTAAATTAATCGACCACATAAGAGGAGGTATAACTTTAAAAGAAATAGCGCGAGTCAAACGAGGCAATATACTATTAAAACGAACAATAATAAAATTATCGTTTACTACCTCAGGTTGGTTGCTCTCAACCACGGAATTACTGACAAAAGAATGTAATACCTCATCCGTGCTAGGAGCAAATACCGACTCAGCTGTCCTTTCGTCGCCCTCAGTGGAATTCAACCCATAAACCTCAGCTTCAAGTGTGTCCGACTCGGTTTTGAATAAGGGAGACTCACCGTGTCCATTATCATCATCAAAATCGTCATTTAAATCAAACCCATATGACGAATCAAAGCTCCCAATGGCCAAATCAGTCGATCGAGCAAAATAATCACTCGATCGACCAACTTCCTCCTGAATTCCACTCGATCGAGTGGGAATATCACTCGATCGAGCACTTTCTCCTGGCAGATCACTCGATCGACCAATATTAGTTACTCGATCGAGTGATTCCTCCTGTACAGCACTGGAATCCTCTTGTGGGGTGGTGAAATGTGATAGAAACTCGTCGTCTGAGTCATAAAAGTGATCCTCAGCATTGGGCAACACGGTTTCTTCATGGGAAAAACCGCTCTCAGCAAGGTATACCTCTTCTGGGTGCCCATTATCCGACTCAGCTGCAAATTGAGCTATTTGTGACTCCAGCTCAAGGATTTGAGCGTCCATATGTTTGTCACTCTCTTGCACTTGGGATACAAGCGTCCCCATTAAATTTGTCAGCTCCGCGATCTCTTCTACCTGTATCTCAGCTGCTAACTGAGCAATTACAGACTCGAGCTTATCAACTCGCGAGACATATTCTTGCGCTTGGAATGCAAGTGTCTCCATCAAGGATTTCAGCTCCGCAAATTCTTCTTCTCGTATATCGGGAGGATCTTGTTTCGGTGGCCATTGATAGGGTGGATGTGGCGGCATAACTACGGCTGCATTGTGCTCAGCAGTACCACATCCCCAAGATTTCTTCCTTTCCCAACTAGCAGGTTTTTCAGCTTGGGCTTCAAACTGAGCAATTAGTCGGGAGACGGATGTCATCTTGGCAAGAGGGATCGAAGGTACTCAAGCCTTCCCTTCGATAATCTCCCTCAGCAGCCTGTCTAATAAACATGTAGGCCTATCAAAACAGCACTAAAGAAAAAGATAAGAACAGCCTCAAGGTACTTAGTCTTCCCTTGAGGCGAAAGGACAAACAAAATAAAACAGATAAAAAGCGTCGCCTCCCCGGCAACGACGCCAAAATTTGATACGGTCGTTTTGTACCAAAAATAAATACCTAAGTACTACTAACAGAAGTCAGCGGTAAGTAGGGTCGATCTCCACATGGAGGCTAAGTTGCTATCTATCTGTTTAATTCGGTCTGTCAGGGTGTCACAGGAATGGGGTTTTGGTTGTTTATATTGAACTAGACTATGAAAAGGTAAGAGAGGAATAAACGCAAGAAATTAACAGAGGAGAAGAGAGTATGCTAGGAGTCAGTCCACCGTGGCAACTAAACTATCGGAAATACTAAGGCGATTAGACTATTGATAAGAAAAGCTATGGTCGTCACCTTTCGGTCCTTAAACCGCCCCAGAGCGTAAATAGCTTAGCTTTCACCCTCACTACAATACTCTATTGTAATTAAGCAAGCCTTCCCTTCCAATCTTTCGATCCAGGTCGGGGTTAACTAAATTTATTGGTCTCCTTCATGCATTCATTCGACCAGATAACAATTAAATTGCCTAATACAATTCTTATCGCAAGGCTAATCTACTCAAGTCAATTAAAACATGCTACCACGGCTTCCCTAATCCTAACATACTACGGAATTAGCTAGACATAATAAAAGGGGAAACGAGAAATAAAGGAAGAACAATAAACATAAATAATAATTCAAGAAGAAAGAAAGAGAAAGAATTAATACTGAATTATTGATCCGGAATTGAAGAACAAAGTAACAGTGAAAGTGACCGAGAAAAAATAACGTGAGAAGGGAGAGAGTTTAAATGACGTCCTAAGCTTCCTATTTATAAGAAAAAAGGATTAGCTAAACCTAATTGGCGGAGAATAACTAAAAAGCCCAGCCCGTAGCAAAATCCACTCGATCGAGTGGAATAAAACCACTCGATCGAGCAAACCTAACCAGAAACTGCTCGTTCGACCGAGAAAATCACTCGATCGAGAAAAGTCATAAAAAGAACTGGTCGATCGACTAGATTAAGTGCTCGATCGACTGATTATTCATCCTAAAACCACTCGATCGACTAGAAAAGCACTCGATCGAGTGGATCTTGACTTCAGCAGCTCATAATTCACGTTAGTTTGACTTTGACTTGTCCTTTTAGCTCCCGAAACAGCTTCACGCATCCCAAGACAGCTATAATTCCCGCTCCAAATCTACTCTTCCTCCAAATGCATGCAAAACGGACGGCAAATGGCTTGATTTCACTACTTTATGGTCCATTCCTGCAATTAAGACAAAATACACCAAAGTAGCATATACGGGGCATTTCGTAGCATAAAACCACGATAAAAGCATAGAAATACGTGCATAAAATAGGCTAAAATGACTATATAAAATGCACGTATTTGATACGGTCGTTTTGTACAAAAAATAAATACCTAAGTACTACTAACAGAAGTCAGCGGTAAGTAGGGTCGATCTCCACATGGAGGCTAAGTTGTTATCTATCTGTTTAATTCGGTCTGTCAGGGTGTCACAGGAATGGGGTTTTGATTGTTTATATTGAACTAGACTATGAAAAGGTAAGAGAGGAATAAACGCAAGAAATTAACAGAGGAGAAGAGAGTATGCTAGGAGTCGGTCCACCGTGGCAACTAAACTATCGGAAATACTAAGGCGATTAGACTATTGATAAGAAAAGCTATGGTCGTCACCTTTCGGTCCTTAAACCGCCCTAGAGCGTAAATAGCTTAGCTTTCACCCTCACTACAATACCCTATTGTAATTAAGCAAGCCTTCCCTTCCAATCTTTCGATCCAGGTCGGGGTTAACCAAATTTATTGGTCTCCAGCATGCATTCATTCGACCAGATAACAATTAAATTGCCTAATACAATTCTTATCGCAAGGCTAATCTACTCAAGTCAATTAAAACATGCTACCACGGCTTCCCTAATCCTATCATACTACGGAATTAGCTAGACATAATAAAAGGGGAAACGAGAAATAAAGGAAGAACAATAAACATAAATAATAATTCAAGAAGAAAGGAAGAGAAAGAATTAATACTTTGAATTATTGATCCGGAATTGAAGAACAAAGTAACAAGAAAGTGACCGAGAAAAATAACGTGAGAAGGAGAGAGTTTAAATGACGTCCTAAGCTTCCTATTTATAAGAAAATAGGATTAGCTAAACCTAATTGGCGGAGAATAACTAAAAAGCCCAGCCCGTAGCAAAATCCACTCGATCGAGTGGAATAAAACCACTCGATCGAGCAAACCTAACGGAAACTGCTCGATCAACCGAGAAAATCACTCGATCGAGTAAAGGCATAAAAAGAACTGGTCGATCGACTAGATTAAGTGCTCGATCGACTGATTATTCATCCTAAAACCACTCGATCGACTAGAAAAGCACTCGATCGAGTGGATCTTGACTTCAATGACTCATAATTCACGTTAGTTTGACTTTGACTTGTCCTTTTAGCTCCCGAAACAGCTTCACGCATCCCAAGACAGCTATAATTCCCGCTCCAAATCTACTCTTCCTCCAAATGCATGCAAAACGGACGGCAAATGGCTTGATTTCACTACTTTATGGTCCATTCCTGCAATTAAGACAAAATACACCAAAGTAGCATATACGGGGCATTTCGTAGCATAAAACCACGATAAAAGCATAGAAATACGTGCATAAAATAGGCTAAAATGACTATATAAAATGCACGTATTTGATACGATCGTTTTGTACCAAAAATAAATACCTAAGTACTACTAACAGAAGTCGGTGGTAAGTAGGGTCGATCTCCACATGGAGGCTAAGTTGTTATCTATCTGTTTAATTCGGTCCTGCAGCCGGGTGTCACAGGAATGGGGTTTTGATTGTTTATATTGAACTAGACTATGAAAAGGTAAGAGAGGAATAAACGCAAGAAATTAACAGAGGAGAAGAGAGTATGCTAGGAGTCGGTCCACCGTGGCAACTAAACTATCGGAAATACTAAGGCGATTAGACTATTGATAAGAAAAGCTATGGTCGTCACCTTTCGGTCCTTAAACCGCCCTAGAGCGTAAATAGCTTAGCTTTCACCCTCACTACAATACCCTACTGTAATTAAGCAAGCCTTGCCTTCCAATCTTTCGATCCAGGTCGGGGTTAACTAAATTTATTGGTCTCCTGCATGCATTCATTCGACCAGATAACAATTAAATTGCCTAATACAATTCTTATCGCAAGGCTAATCTACT
The DNA here is from genome assembly GCF_048544455.1 of Silene latifolia. Lineage (NCBI taxonomy): Eukaryota > Viridiplantae > Streptophyta > Magnoliopsida > Caryophyllales > Caryophyllaceae > Silene > Silene latifolia. Next base: position 71,441,742 of record NC_133529.1, on the reverse strand, counting down.
CAAGTCAATTAAAACATGCTACCACGGCTTCCCTAATCCTATCATACTACGGAATTAGCTAGACATAATAAAAGGGGAAACGAGAAATAAAGGAAGAACAATAAACATAAATAATAATTCAAGAAGAAAGGAAGAGAAAGAATTAATACTGAATTATTGATCCGGAATTGAAGAACAAAGTAACAGTGAAAGTGACCGAGAAAAAATAACGTGAGAAGGGAGAGAGTTTAAATGACGTCCTAAGCTTCCTATTTATAAGAAAATAGGATTAGCTAAACCTAATTGGCGGAGAATAACTAAAAAGCCCAGCCCGTAGCAAAATCCACTCGATCGAGTGGAATAAAACCACTCGATCGAGCAAACCTAACTGAAACGCTCGATCAACCGAAAAATCACTCGATCGAGTAAAGGCATAAAAAGAACTGGTCGATCGACTAGATTAAGTGCTCGATCGACTGATTATTCATCCTAAAACCACTCGATCGACTAGAAAAGCACTCGATCGAGTGGATCTTGACTTCAGCAGCTCATAATTCACGTTAGTTTGACTTTGACTTGTCCTTTTAGCTCCCGAAACAGCTTCACGCATCCCAAGACAGCTATAATTCCTGCTCCAAATCTACTCTTCCTCCAAATGCATGCAAAACGGACGGCAAATGGCTTGATTTCACTACTTTATGGTCCATTCCTGCAATTAAGACAAAATACACCAAAGTAGCATATACGGGGCATTTCGTAGCATAAAACCACGATAAAAGCATAGAAATACGTGCATAAAATAGGCTAAAATGACTATATAAAATGCACGTATTTGATACGGTCGTTTTGTACAAAAAATAAATACCTAAGTACTACTAACAGAAGTCAGCGGTAAGTAGGGTCGATCTCCACATGGAGGCTAAGTTGTTATCTATCTGTTTAATTCGGTCTGTCAGGGTGTCACAGGAATGGGGTTTTGATTGTTTATATTGAACTAGACTATGAAAAGGTAAGAGAGGAATAAACGCAAGAAATTAACAGAGGAGAAGAGAGTATGCTAGGAGTCGGTCCACCGTGGCAACTAAACTATCGGAAATACTAAGGCGATTAGACTATTGATAAGAAAAGCTATGGTCGTCACCTTTCGGTCCTTAAACCGCCCTAGAGCGTAAATAGCTTAGCTTTCACCCTCACTACAATACCCTACTGTAATTAAGCAAGCCTTGCCTTCCAATCTTTCGATCCAGGTCGGGGTTAACTAAATTTATTGGTCTCCTGCATGCATTCATTCGACCAGATAACAATTAAATTGCCTAATACAATTCTTATCGCAAGGCTAATCTACTCAAGTCAATTAAAACATGCTACCACGGCTTCCCTAATCCTATCATACTACGGAATTAGCTAGACATAATAAAAGGGGAAACGAGAAATAAAGGAAGAACAATAAACATAAATAATAATTCAAGAAGAAAGGAAGAGAAAGAATTAATACTGAATTATTGATCCGGAATTGAAGAACAAAGTAACAAAGAAAGTGACCGAAAAAATAACGTGAGAAGGGAGAGAGTTTAAATGACGTCCTAAGCTTCCTATTTATAAGAAAATAGGATTAGCTAAACCTAATTGGCGGAGAATAACTAAAAAGCCCAGCCCGTAGCAAAATCCACTCGATCGAGTGGAATAAAACCACTCGATCGAGCAAACCTAACCAGAAACTGCTCGATCAACCGAGAAAATCACTCGATCGAGTAAAGGCATAAAAAGAACTGGTCGATCGACTAGATTAAGTGCTCGATCGACTGATTATTCATCCTAAAACCACTCGATCGACTAGAAAAGCACTCGATCGAGTGGATCTTGACTTCAGCAGCTCATAATTCACGTTAGTTTGACTTTGACTTGTCCTTTTAGCTCCCGAAACAGCTTCACGCATCCCAAGACAGCTATAATTCCCGCTCCAAATCTACTCTTCCTCCAAATGCATGCAAAACGGACGGCAAATGGCTTGATTTCACTACTTTATGGTCCATTCCTGCAATTAAGACAAAATACACCAAAGTAGCATATACGGGGCATTTCGTAGCATAAAACCACGATAAAAGCATAGAAATACGTGCATAAAATAGGCTAAAATGACTATATTAAATGCACGTATCAAATCTCCCCAAACCAAACCTTTACTCGTCCCCGAGTAAACTAAAATGCAACTAAAGGAACGGGAAATATAACTCAGAGCTAGCTACAACTGCCCACTTAAGCCGACTTAATGCAGACAAACTAACACTTATAGCTAAATAGTCAAATGCAAACGAGTTATAAGATGTTTATAATAAAGCTGAACCGTCGACCTTGCAAAACCTTAAACAATGGACTCTCGCGGGTCACTCTTCTCTCATGAAGCAAAGGGTGAACATATATATGTAAAAGAGAGAAAGAAGAATAGTCGCTCACCTAGACTACGACCCACATAAACATGCATGCAACTAATGTGATAGACAATTCTAACTACCAAACATACATTCCAACCAAACAAGGTCCTGTCACAGCCGATGGCTTACCAAAATATGGTAAAGTGAGGCAATGGGTAAGAAAAGGCAAAACAATTTATGGAAATGTGGAGGTATAGGTGATCAAGCTAGTACCTAAACAGAACCATATGACAACATCCATTTCCAACTCAATTATGAATAAATACATGCCCTTCATTTGGCACAAAACTCACCAAACCGAACTAGAAACACTCCTCAAATGATATAAATAAAACATAGGAGCAGAAACCGTCAACAACCAAACAACATCTTTTTTTTTTTTCGAAATCTTTCCTTTCTTTTTCTATTTTTTCGGTTTCTTCTTTTCGAATTCTCTTTTTCAACTTCTTTTTTTTTTCTTTTTTTTTCTTTTTCACGTCTTTTTCATCATCCTCCTTTTCTTCATTAGAGTCCAACTCCGAATCAATAGATGCAAGCCAAAATTTGATACAATGAAATATATATCGCAAAACATACACTAAACTAGCTTGACAAGGCAGGCTAAATTTGGAATGTAGCTAAAGGTCAACTGGCAAATTTGGCTAATGTGGAGTTTAAATGGGTAAAAATGAAAGAAAGGGAAAATGTAAGCACCTCCCTGCATGTGACACCAACCACTAACCCGAATGTATGACGGCAAAAAGCAATTGAATTTCATATACGTGCAATTTGATGAACATCTTATGCAAGGAGTATACTACTCACAATCCTACATGAAACTGGTCATAAATGACACCAGTTTATAAGGCTCTAAATCTTAGAAATTATAAGTAGGTTGCCAAAATTTCAGGTCAAGTCTATTCGTTCAGCTAAATTAAACATTAACTCGTAGATATGCAATAAGACAAAGCTAATAAGATAACAGTTTATTGCAAGGCTTAAGCAAAAAGACAATTATAGTGCAATTTCATCATTGAAATCTACCGTTCCGACTCAACCTATATGCTAAAATAAACATGAATTTTTTTGAATTTTAACAATTTTTCAATTTTTATGGAATTTTTGAATTTTATGGAAATAACAATGCAATGCATACAGAAATTAAACGTGATAACAGAAACGCAATAAAAACAACATGCAGACACAGATATGGATGCATAACCTCCCCAAACCAAACTGCACAATGCCCCCATTGTACCAAAACATGGAAAGGAAACGCAAACTAAAAGAGTAAAAGCGGAAAAACTCACAAAATGCGCGAATAAGGGGACCTCCCCAAACCGATCATGAACATGGGAGGTTGCTAAAGGCCCGGAAACCGTCTCAGGAAGCTAATCCAAGTCAAATACACTCGATATCCGTCCAACAGTGGTCGATCGAGTGAGTGGGCATCCAAGAACTGCTCGATCGAATGGTGCTGTGGTCGATCGAGTGGTTTTCTTTTCAGTACACTCGATCGAGTTGAAAACCGCTCGATCGAGAGGATTTATCAGAAAAAGTACTCGATCGAGTGGAAAAACCACTCGATCGAGTGGTCCTCAGCGTGTACCTGCAAAACACAATGAAAAACAGCCCGTAAACTAACTAGACAAGCAAACTGATAAAGTCTATGGTATAAAAACCATTTATTACAACTGAAAGTAAATAAAAAGCAAAATTAAAATCGCCGGTTGCCTCCCGGTAGCGCTAGCTTCAGTCCAGTCCTACGACCTTCTTTTCTTCGAGCCTCTATAATTAGTTTCAATCAAAACAGCTCAAAGCGCGCAGCATTAGATCGTACATCTGCGCATGTGCTACACAAAAGCATAAGTAGCACCAAAGTGGAATAAAGAGATAGGAAATAAAATTGTATAAACATTTAAGTCTAACAAATTTCCTATGAGAGCTCCTAAATTTATCCACAAAATGGAGGAGCGCGGGAGCAGTTGTCAATAAAATAGGGTATCGTCTCAGATTAATGAACTTGAAATGGTAAGGACGGTGAAAAATCTTTAAATTAATCGACCACATAAGAGGAGGTATAACTTTAAAAGAAATAGCGCGAGTCAAACGAGGCAATATACTATTAAAACGAACAATAATAAAATTATCGTTTACTACCTCAGGTTGGTTGCTCTCAACCACGGAATTACTGACAAAAGAATGTAATACCTCATCCGTGCTAGGAGCAAATGCCGACTCAGCTGTCCTTTCGTCGCCCTCAGTGGAATTCAGCCCATAAACCTCATCTTCAAGTGTGTCCGACTCGGTTTTGAATAAGGGAGACTCACCGTGTCCATTATCATCATCAAAATCGTCATCTAAATCAAACCCATATGACGAATCAAAGCTCCCAATGGCCAAATCAGTCGATCGAGCAAAATAATCACTCGATCGACCAACTTCCTCCTTAATTCCACTCGATCGAGTGGGAATATCACTCGATCGAGCACTTTCTCCTGGCAGATCACTCGACCGACCAATATTAGTTACTCGATCGAGTGATTCCTCCTGTACAGCACTGAAATCCTCGTGTGGGGTGGTGAAATGTGATAGAAACTCGTCGTCTGAGTCGTAAAAGTCATCCTCAGCATTGGGCAACACGGTTTCCTCATGGGAAAAACCGCTCTCAGCAAGGTAGACCTCTTCTGGTTGCCCATTATCCGACTCAGCTGCTAATTGAGCTATTTGTGACTCCAGCTCAAGGATTCGAGCGTCCATATGTCTGCCACTCTCTTGCACTTGGGATACAAGCGTCCCCATTAAATATGTCAGCTCCGCGATCTCTTCTACCTGTATCTCAGCTGCTAACTGAGCAATTACAGACTCGAGCTTATCAACTCGCGAGACATATTCTTGCGCTTGGAATGCAAGTGTCTCCATCAAGGATTTCAGCTCCGCAAATTCTTCTTCTCGTATATCGGGAGGATCTTGTTGCGGTGGCCATTGATAGGGTGGATGTGGCGGCACAACTACGGCTGCATTGTGCTCAGCAGTACCACATCCCCAAGATTTCTTCCTTTCCCAACTAGCAGGTTTTTCAGCTTGGGCTTCAAACTGAGCAATTAGTCGGGAGACGGATGTCATCTTGGCAAGAGGGATCGAAGGTACTCAAGCCTTCCCTTTGATAATCTCCCTCAGCAGCCTGTCTAATAAACTTGTAGGCCTATCAAAACAGCACTAAAGAAAAAGATAAGAACAGCCTCAAGGTACTTAGTCTTCCCTTGAGGCGAAAGGACAAACAAAATAAAACAGATAAAAAGCGTCGCCTCCCCGGCAACGGCGCCAAAATTTGATACGGTCGTTTTGTACCAAAAATAAATACCTAAGTACTACTAACAGAAATCAGCGGTAAGTAGGGTCGATCTCCACAGGGAGGCTAAGTTGCTATCTATTTGTTTAATTCGGTCTATCAGGGTGTCACAGGAATGGGGTTTTGATTGTTTATATTAAACTAGAATATGAAAAGGTAAGAGAGGAATAAACGCAAGAAATTAACAGAGGAGAAGAGAGTATGCTAGGAGTCGGTCCACCGTGGCAACTAAACTATCGGAAATACTAAGGCGATTAGACTATTGATAAAAAAAGCTATGGTCGTCACCTTTCGGTCCTTAAACCGCCCTAGAGCGTAAATTGCTTAGCTTTCACCCTCACTACAATACCCTATTGTAATTAAGCAAGCCTTCCCTTCTCACGTTATTGTTTCTCGGTCACTTTCACTGTTACTTTGTTCTTCAATTCCGGATCAATAATTCAGTATTAATTCTTTCTCTTCCTTTCTTCTTGAATTATTATTTATGTTTATTGTTCTTCCTTTATTTCTCGTTTCCCTTTTTATTATGTCTAGCTAATTCCGTAGTATGTTAGGATTAGGGAAGCCGTGGTAGCATGTTTTAATTGACTTGAGTAGATTAGCCTTGCGATAAGAATTGTATTAGGCAATTTAATTGTTATCTGGTCGAATGAATGCATGCAGGAGACCAATAAATTTAGTTAACCCCGACCTGGATCGAAAGATTGGAAGGGAAGGCTTGCTTAATTACAATAGGGTATTGTAGTGAGGGTGAAAGCTAAGTTATTTACGCTCTAGGGCGGTTTAAGGACCGAAAGGTGACGACCATAGCTTTTCTTATCAATAGTCTAATCGCCTTAGTATTTCCGATAGTTTAGTTGCCACGGTGGACCGACTCCTAGCATACTCTCTTCTCCTCTGTTAATTTCTTGCGTTTATTCCTCTCTTACCTTTTCATAGTCTAGTTCAATATAACAATCAAAACCCCATTCCTGTGACACCCTGACAGACCGAATTAAACAGATAGATAGCAACTTAGCCTCCCTGTGGAGATCGACCCTACTTACCACTGACTTCTGTTAGTAGTACTTAGGTATTTATTTTTGGTACAAAACGACCGTATCAGAACCTCCTAGCTCACGCTGGTTTGGGGAGGTTTCCTTTTGCGCTTAAAATCTTGTGAGTTTCCGAGTTCCTTTTCATGTCTTATTTAGTTATTTATCGCAAAAATTTTATTTCCCTTTTGTTTCTTTTATATGATTTTGCACAATGGGGACATTGTGCGATTTGGTTTGGGGAAGGGTTTTGCGTCGCATTTGCATTGTTTTTACTGCATTTCAGTTACACGTTTATTGCATTTCTGCTTGCATTGCATTTATTTCCTATATATATATATAAAAATCGAAAATCGAAAATTCAAAAAAAAAAAAAAAAAAAAAACAAATTGAAAATTTCCCAAATTGAAAAATTTCACGTTGAGTCGGAACGGTAGTAATTCAATGATGACATTGCGTTTTCAGCTGTTTATGCCTAAGCCATGCTTAATTGACATGTTATTAGTAGAATCATATATGCATATCTACGAGTTTTCGTTAAATTATTTGCTGAACCTTAGACTTGACTTAGATTTATGGTAAACTACATTATATTCTGAGGTTTAGAGCTTATAACTGGTGACATCTATGACCGGTCTATTTAGGAATGTGAGTAGTTACTCCTTATAAGACATGTTACATCAATAAGCATAAATATGAACTTAATCTGCTTAATACCTGTATGCATTCGGTTTGTGGTTTGTTGACACATGTGGTAGATGCCCCCTTTTCTCATTTTACCCATAAACCTCACATAGCCAAATTGCCTTCTGTCCCATAAGCTACATACTATATTTAGCCTACTTTGTCCGAGCTAGTATTGGTAGTTGTGGGAATGTATTCATTGCATTTTGGTTATATTGCACTTTATGAGAAGGTTGGTGTAATGTTGGAAGGGAGGAAAGAAAGAAAGAAAAAAAATAGAATTGAAAAAAGGAAAGAGAAAAAAAAAATGAAAAGCAAGTTCGATCTATGGTCGGTTGAATGGACTCATTGGTCGATCGACTGAAGCCCGAGAAAAGAAAAAAATCACATGGTTGAAGTTTCAAGTAGATGGTGATTTTATTCCCATGTTTTATTTGTATCATTTGGGGAATTACAGTTATTATTGGAAATTGTGAGATTTGTTCTTCTAATTGGCACCGTTTTGTATCGATTGATCTTGAGCAAGAAGTTGGGATGTTCCCGTAATTTGGATCTGTAGTTACTAGCTTGGCTTTAACTCCTCATATCCAAATTTATCTTAGCCCCTTCTTACCCGTTACCTCACATATCCATATTTACCTCGGCATGTGTCATGGTCATTTGTTTGGTTGGAATGCATATGTACGGTTGTAGAGATCATTTTCATATTAGATTGCAGGCATGTTCTTATAGGTCGTAGTTAGGTGATAGTCATTACATTTACTTCTTTCTATCTTTACATATGTTCACCCGTATTCATTGTGTGATATGAGCGACCCGTGAGAGTCCATAATGATAAGTCTCTATAGTTTACGGTTCAGCAGTTTTTAACGACTACATAACTCGTTTGCATGATTCATATTGCTAATTGATTGTTGGTTTTTAGCATTAAACTAGGTTTAGGCTTTACAGTTGTATTTCGCTCTGAGATTGAACTCGTTCCATTAGGTCCTAGGATCGAGTCTAGTTCTTGCTTGGGGACAAGCAAGGGTTTGGTTTGGGGAAGTTTGATGCGTGTCCTAAATATGATGTTTTACACCTTATTTTACACGCATTTCAGAGCTCAATTATGTAGTTTATGCTACTATTTCCCCTATTTCTGTCTACTTTCGTGTTTTTGTGTAATATTGCAGAAATGTGAAAAATGCAGCGGAAATCGAGCCGAATCCGTCCCTAAGTACTTAGCATTGCATTTGATTTGAAGTAGTGACTCGAGAGATGAACTTGGTGCGCATTTCAAGGCCTGAAAGATATATTTGCGAGAGTTTCAGAAGCGGATTACCACTAGAGTGGTCTATAGACTGACCTACATGGTCTATAGACTGTCAGAATGCTGAAAAGAAGTCTGTAGGAAAGAGGGGCAGTCGATCGACTGGTCTAAGTGGTCGATCGACCACCCAACGACTCTAACGCGCAAGTTAAAATTAGAATTCCGAAGCCCATTTGTAATTAGGGTTTTAGGAAATAAGTCACGTTGTTTTCCTTTATAACGTAACTTCAGATTGGCATCCAGGGGGCATTCTTTATCATTCAGTTCCTTCTAGTATTTAGTAGTTTTCATTAATTCGATACTTTGGATTGATAGTTTAGTATTCCTAATAAAGTTCATTGTTTCCGGATCTTATTTTTCCTAATCTTCGGTAATTCTTGTTCTTCAGTTTACAGTTATTCTTTATTTGCTTTATTTAGTCTAGAATTTGCTAGATAGTTCCCGAAACCTTAATTACTTTATTGCGTTTTTATTGCTTAATAATTTTAATCATGTTTTCATTTATAGTTTTTATCAATTTTGTTGTTGTTATTATCATTCACTTGAGTAGCTAAATAACCTTTGCTAGGATTTAGAGGAGCTATAGCGTAGATGGCGTAGAATAGGTGACCCCGAATTAGGGCATGGTCGATCGACTGGCTTAACTGGTCGACCGACTATGCCGTATGGTCGGTCGACTGAGGTAGTTGGTCGATCGACCAGACCCGTGTTTGATTAGCATCGTTTGATTCGTTAAGTGCAATATTTAACAATGCGACCAAGAGGAGACTTGTTAGATGCTTAGTTTTGACCAACCCGTAGATCGAGAGATAGGGGAGGGCATTAATTAATGAATTAAGACGACTAAATTGCTAAGATCGAAAGATAAGTAATTTAGGCTTTAGGAATCACTTTTCAAGGCGAGAGCTAGTACTAGTGAGACCTAGGGACTAGTAGCATAGGCCAAAAGGAGCTACTAGTTAACTTGGACTGAGAGGACATGTTATACCCATCCTACACGACTGTATTTTGGATTTACCTAGGATTATGTGCCATCTTAGCTATAGTGAACCGACCATCTTAGCTCCTTTTTATAATTAGTTTACACTTATTTTTATTATTTGCTTATTTATTTTCGCATTTAGATTTAGTTATAATCCAATCCAAAACCGCCCCAGAAATTCATAGCCTAAAATTAAGATAATTAGAACTCTCTACCTCCCCGCGGATCGACCCTTACTACCGCTTGCTAGTTGTAGTTTGGAAATTATAAATATTATGATACTCTCAACGACAGGTATCAAAGCTGATGCAAAAACAATAACCGTTGAAACTAGTGACAAAACAAAAGCTGGTGCAATAAGTGGAAATAGAAAAACAAAGGTAGTGGTAAAAGGTTGGTGACCGAAAAGGTTGTGTGCTAAGTGTAAACGCATGTCACACCACGATAAAAGAAATTGTCCAAATGAGTTTGCAGAGCATGTAATACTCCGTATTTATAGTCTTGGGGGTACTCTATCGAGTAGGCCTTACTCTGTCGAGTAAGGGTAAGTGGCGAAGCAAAATAGTTTCTGACCTGTTGGGCACTCGATCGAGTAGTCAGGGGCACTCGATCGAGTAAGGGGTACTCGATCGAGTACCTTGGGTACTCGATCGAGTGTCCGGTTTACGGGGAGTTTTTCGCGGGTTTTGTTAATTATGCGATTAGGGTATTTAAACATAATCGTCGTTGTTTTAATTCACTTTTATCAAAACCTAAAACCTGTTTAAGAGAGAAAGCAGTCATTCATCTTCCTAGTCGCATCCTTAACAATTCCCGGAGTTCAGACGGTCAGTTCGTATCGTAGTTCGTGTCGTTGGATTCCTTGCGTCGAGGGTAAGCTTTTAGTATAATTTATATAATGTTTTGCTAGGTTTGGTCAAACCCTAATTTAGGATTTGGGGGTTTTATGAATAGTAAGTAATTGGTAGTCTTTATGTGTTATATGTTAGGAGGAGAATTCGTAGAAGAGGCGTTTTGAGACAGCTGTAGATACCGTCTGCGTGTTGTGCTTTCCAGGTAGGATTTCCTACTCAGTATTTGTCCCATAATGGGATATTGGTGATGTGCTGTAATTAGTTGTTTGATATGATGATTGTGATGGTGATTGTGATTGTGATTGTGATTGGTTTCTATGGCTCTCGAGATGCGTTCTCGGCTGAGTGGGGTCACTTGCGGGAGTGATCTCACGCCCTAGTTTCGCCCTTCGTGGAACCCGCCACGAAAGGGGATGTGCACATTAATGGACAGGGTTATCGCTCGTACGATGAGCGGGGCTTAGGTGGGAACGGCTGCGGTCCCCCACTGGCAGGGCTGGTCCAGTGGACAGTCAGTATTGAGACGATGGGAGTTGGTGGTGTGTGTGTGTGTGTGTGACAGTTCAGCTGTCTGTTTGTCTTATTGTTGTTATCTATATTGATTGTGTGATTAGTACTGACCCCGGTGTTGTTTTGTAAAACCTGCGGTGATCCATTCGGGGATGGTGAGCAGATATTGAGCAGGTATAGAGATGATACTGGGATAGCTGGGATGGCCACGACATGACGATAGAGTCTTCCGCTGTAGTTTAGTATTTATTTACATTTCAGTTGAGAACAGATAGTTTGGAATAATGTATTGTACTTTCAGTTTGGTTTCGAGGATTGTACTTATTCATTAAATTACTTATAATAAATGTTGTTTCTGTTTTGTCTGTTTGATTATCATACCTCGAACCGAGAGATGGTGATGTCTTCATACCTGAGTGGTCCTGGTAAGGCACTCGGAGTATGGGGGTGTTACAAATGGTATCAGAGCGACGATCCTGAAACCTGTAACCAATGAACTTAATGAACATAGGGAGTCAATTAAAATGAACCCGGGGTAAAAGTTGTAGGAGCTAGTGCAAAGGCTTGGGAGACGTCCTGAAGTCGCGGGGATCGCCCTACAACTTTGAACCGGTCACATGGGGGAAATATGTGTTGAGTCATGTGTGTGCTTAGTAACTTGCGTAACAATGTGATGGAATGTGTTGATGGTTGGATGTTCGAATTGGAAGTTGATGAGATGAAAGAAAAGTAATGTTATATATATAGACATTGTTGATGAAATGATAGCATGATGGAATGTTTTACAACGTGGCAATTAATAGCATGATTGTTATGATATAATGTGATTTATAAAGTTAGCATGTTAGTATACGACTAATATGCGGGTAGCTCTTACGTATTGGTGGTACTTGATCGAGTGAGGCCGACTCGATCGGGTAGGTTTTTGCGATTTTGAGTCCGAATCGCGTTTTGGGGCACTCGATCGAGTAACAAGGGTACTCGATCGAGTAGAAAATCACTCGATCGAGTAGCCTAGATACTCGATCGAGTGGGTTAGAGATCGAAAGGTTTGTTTGGTTCTGGAGTTTGGGTACTCGATCGAGTACATGGGGCACTCGATCGAGTAGCCCGTTACTCGATCGAGTGGGTTTGGATACTCGATCGAGTAGGTTCTGGGCAGCGCGTTTTCGTGTTTTGAGGTTTAGTACGCGTGTTTATGTTTATCCCTTTCTTATATAGCTTCAAGATGCCGCCCAGAGAAATGCTTTGTACGCGAGAGCCGAGCTTATGACTACGGATGACATCGTTAAGATGTTGGAACACCAGACGCTCTTCGAGACCCCGAAGAGAGTGAATGAGGACAAGGATAAGAGTAAGGAGAAGGAGGTTGACCATGCTAAAGTCAGCCTCTATATTGCGAGGTTTAACCCGAAGGAGTACAAGGGAGTTGAGGAGCCTAACCATCTTGATAGTTAGCTGAGGGAGATGGAGAACATACTAGATTTAGTTCGCTGTCCTGATGAGATGAGAGTGGATCAGGCTGCATTCTATCTGAGGGAGGCAGCTGGCATATGGTGGGATTCAGTGAAAGTGAGTGCCAAGGAGATATATACCAACCAGGGGTTACCTGCTATACCTTGGGAGGAGTTTCGTAGGGCTGTGAGGAAGGAGTTCGTACCAGAACATGTGAGGAGTAAGTTGAGAGAGGAGTTCGACAAGTTTAAGATGACGGCTGAGATGTCTGTGGCTGAGTACTACAGGCAGTTCAATGAGAAATCCAGATATGCTGAGGATATGGGTTTGAGTGAGGAGAATCTGGCTTTGAGGTTTGAGAGAGGGCTAACCACGAAGATTATGGATAAGTTACCCGTGGGAGTCCTTACTGATGTGAAGGAAGCGTATGAGAGGGCTGGGAGAGCTGAGAGACTAGTGGAGATGGCTCAGGAGAGGTCAGGTGGAGAGAAGAGGAAGTCTGAGAGCGAGGGTGGTGGCCAATCTAATTTCAAGAAAGGCAACCACAATCAATCTAAGGGATTTTCTTCTGGGTCTGGGTTTAGTGCTGGAACTTCCTTTTGGCGAGGTCGTGGGAGTGTGAACAATAGCTGGGGAGTGACCTGCTTTGGTTGTGGTGGCGTAGGCCACAAGAGACATGAGTGCACGAGTGCACCGGGATCTTTTCAGAGACCTGCACAGAGCTTTGCGAGCAACAGACCAGCTGGATCATGTCCAAACCGGGGAGGTCAGAGCTACCAGAGTGGAGGCAACCGCAACGGCGGTAATTCTTATCTGAAGACACCGATGAACAACAACAACAATCAAGGGTCGGGTGCTAAGCCGACCGCATCAGCTAGTACTGTCCAGGGAGGTGGGCAGAAGACCAGTGGCAAGTTGTTCATGATGGACAAGAAGGCAGCTGAGGAAGATGCGCACGTTATCACCGGTACATTCCTTGTTAATGGTATTCCTACGTTTGTTTTGTTTGATTCGGGGGCTTCTCAGTCGTTTGTGTCTTCGAGTCATGTAAAACAGTTGGGTTTGAGAGTATATGAGTCTGTTAGGGAGCAAGTTTTCATACCTTCAGGTGAGTCTGTATCGTGTGGGAGGTTGTTTAGAGATGTATCTTTGATAGTTGGGCAAGTCGATTTCCCTGTAGACTTGCTAGAGTTTCCTTTTAATGGTTTTGAGATGATAGTTGGGATGGATTGGTTAGGAAAGTATAAGGCTAAGATAGACTGTCATCAAAAGAGAGTGTCCCTTAGAGGTCCTAAGGGTGTAAGTGTGTCTTATCGTGGGTTTCTAGTCAAACCCAAAGTTAAGTTGATTGCATTTGTCACTTTGAAGTCGTATTCGAAGAAGGGATGTCCTTGGATCTGTGCCATGTGAGAGATGACCGGATAGAGAGCCCTAGGCGATTGATGAGATACCGTGGTGGGAGAGTTTGCGAGATGTCTTTCCGAGAGGAGATTCCGGGTTGCCACCGAAGAGGGAGATAGATTTCACCGTTGAGTTGAAGCCAGGGACGGGGCCAATCTCTAAGGCACCGTACCGTATGGGTCCTAAGGAGATGGAGGAACTTAGGAGACAGTTGGATGATTTGATAGAGAAGGGGTACATTAGACCAAGTGTATCGCCTTGGGGAGCACCAGTTCTGTTCGTGAAGAAGAAAGATGGGAGTTTGAGGTGTGCTTAGATTACCGGAGCCGAACCGTGTGACGATAAAGAACAAGTATCCTTTGCCAAGGATAGATGACCTGTTTGATCAGTTGAGTGGTGCAACAGTCTTTTCTAAGATTGATTTGAGGTCGGGGTACCATCAGGTGAAGATTAGAGATGTGGACATATCGAAGACAGCTTTCACGTCGAGGTATGGCCATTATGAGTATGTGGTGATGCCATTTGGGTTGACTAATGCGCCGGCAGTGTTTATGGATTTGATGAATAGGATCTTCAGACAGTTCTTGGATCAGTTTGTAGTAGTGTTTATCGATGACATCTTGGTCTACTCTAAGACTAAGGAGGAGCATGAGGAGCATCTGAGGATCGTGTTGCAGACTTTGAGGGATCATGAGTTGTATGCTAAGCTGTCCAAGTGTGAGTTCTGGTTGGAGAAAGTTGCCTTTCTGGGGCATGTAATCTCTAAAGATGGGGTAGCTGTGGATCCGGCGAAGATTGAGGCAGTGACAAAGTGGGAAGCACCAAAGAATGGTGAGGAGTTTCTTGGGTTTAGTTGGATACTACAGGCGGTTCGTGAAGGATTTCTCCAAGATAGCTAGACCGATGACAGCGTTGATGAGGAAAGAGAACAGGTTTCGTTGGGATGAGAGTTGTGAGACGGCGTTCCAAACCTTAAAGGAGCGTTTGACCACAGCTCCTGTCCTAGCATTGCCTGAAGGGAGCGAGAATTTCGAGGTTTATACAGATGCCTCGAAGAATGGGTTGGGATGTGTGTTGATGCAGAATGGTAAAGTGATTACCTATGCTTCTAGGCAGTTGAAGCCTTATGAGGAGAACTACCCTACTCATGATCTGGAGTTGGGTGCAGTGGTGTTTGCTCTCAAGATTTGGAGACATTACCTTTATGGAGCAATCTTTAAGGTATTTTCTGATCACAAGAGTCTCAAGTACATCTTCACGCAGAAGGAGTTGAACATGAGACAGAGGAGGTGGATGGAGCTGATTGGTGATTACGACATGGAAATCATCTACCATGAAGGGAAGGCCAATGTTGTTGCGGATGCTTTGAGTAGAAAGAGTGTACATTCCTTGTGTACAGCTCTATCTTTGATGAGGCTGAGGGATGAGGTAGCGAGCTTTGGGATTCATATGATGCGAAAGGAGATGCTATGGGTGATATGACAAAGACACATGGAGTTTTATGATGATATTCGGGATAAGCGGGCTTTGGATCCTAAGATAGTGGAGTGGAGAGCTGGAGTAGAGAAAGGGACAGTGTCCCACTTTTCCATTCATACAGATGGTAGCTTGAGGTTTGATGGTAGGTGGTGTGTTCCTAATGACGAGGAGTTGAAAAAGACAATCATGATCAAGCGCATTGCACACCATATTCAGTGCATCCGGTGGAGACAAGCTTTACAAAGATTTGAAGAAAACGTTTTGGTGGCACAGGATGAAGAAAGAGACAAAGTGAGTTTGTGTCCGTTGTTTGACATGCCAGAGAGTTAAAGGGGAACAGAGAAGACCACAAGGTAAGGTTCGGTCTTTGGAGGTGCACAGTGGAAGTGGGAATCCATTTCCATGGATTTCATTGTGGGTTTGCCCAAGAGTCAACAAGGTAACAACATGATTTGGGTGATAGTGGATCGTCTGACCAAGTCAGCTCACTTTGTTCCAATGAAAGATACATGGACTAAGGCACAACTGGCTATGGCCTATCGAAAGAACGTGCTTAAGTTACATGGAGTCCCTAAGGACATAGTGTCCGACAGAGATGCGAGGTTTATATCAAGGTTTTGGAAGGAGTTGCGGAATCGTTGGGAACGACTTTGAAGATGAGTACGACATTTCATCCTGCGACAGACGGGCGACGAGAGAACAATTAAGACTCTTGAGGATATGTTGCGAGCTTGTGTGATGGATTTTGGTGGTAGGCGGGAGCGAGAGGTTGGACTTGATAGAGTTTTCTTACAACAACAGCTATCACACCGGTATTGGTATGGCACCGTTTGAGGCTTTGTATGGGAGGAGATGTAGGAGTCCGATCTGTTGGGACGATAGTCTTTGGCGGTGGTTTTAGGACCAGAGATGGTACATGAGATGGTGGAACAGATTAAGATGATCGAGAGAACGGATGAGAGCGACCCGGGATCGACGAGAAGAGTTATGCGGATCTACATCGTCGGGACATAGAGTTTCAAGTTGGGGACAAGGTTCTTCTGAAAGTGTCTCCTATGCGTGGAGTTATGAGGTTTGGGAAGAAAGGCAAGCTAAGTCAAAAGTTTATAGGGCCTTATGAGATCTTAGAGCGAGTTGGGGAAGTGGCTTATCGTTTGGCTTTACCGGCTGCATTGGAGAGAGTGCATAATGTGTTTCATGTATCGCAGCTGCGGAAGTATGTGAGTGACCCGTCACATGTGTTGGAGGCAGAGAGCTTAGAGCTGGATGAGTCTTTATCATATCTTGAGGTGCCTAAGCGGATCCTAGACCGAAAGGTTAGAAAGACCGGGAGTGGTGAGACAGTTACGCTTAAGATCCTTTGGTCTAACCACGAGACCGAGGAAGCTACATGGGAGGCAGAGGATATCATGAAAGAGTGTTACCCTTTTCTTTTTGATCAGGTATGTATGGTTACGGGGACGTAACCTTGTTTCTTTTAGGGGGGTAGGAGATGATCGCGAGAGTTTTTAAGAGTTCTATATACACCTTTTATATGTTGTGTCGGTATGATTGTCGGGATAGGTTGGGGTTAGTATCATGTTTTACGTCGTGTTTTGTTTGACCTTCGAGTCGGGAGGCTTATGGGAGTACCTTTGTTTAGTGGTGGTTTGAACTTCGGGGACGAAGTTCTTTTTAGGAGGGAAGACTGTAATACTCCGTATTTATAGTCTTGGGGGTACTCTATCGAGTAGGCCTTACTCTGTCGAGTAAGGGTAAGTGGCGAAGCAAAATAGTTTCTGACCTGTTGGGCACTCGATCGAGTAGCTGGGGCACTCGATCGAGTAGGGGGGTACTCGATCGAGTACCTTGGGTACTCGATCGAGTGTCCGGTTTACGGGGAGTTTTTCGCGGGTTTTGTTAATTATGCGATTAGGGTATTTAAACATAATCGTCGTTGTTTTAATTCACTTTTACCAAAACCTAAAACCTGTTTAAGAGAAAAGCGATCATCATCTTCCTAGTCGCATCCTTAACAATTCCGGAGTTCGGACGGTCGGGTTCGTATCGTAGTTCGTGTCGTTGGATTCCTTGCGTCGAGGGTAAGCTTTTAATATAATTTATATAATGTTTTGCTAGGTTTGGTCAAACCCTAATTTAGGATTTGGGGGTTTTATGAATAGTAAGTAATTGGTAGTCTTTATGTGTTATATGTTAGGAGGAGAATTCGTAGAAGAGGCGTTTTGAGACAAATTTGTAGATACCGTCTGCGTGTTGTGCTTTCCAGGTAGGATTTCCTACTCAGTATTTGTCCCATAATGGGATATTGGTGATGTGCTGTAATTAGTTGTTTGATATGATGATTGTGATGGTGATTGTGATTGTGATTGTGATTGGTTTCTATGGCTCTCGAGATGCGTTCTCGGCTGAGTGGGGTCACTTGCGGGAGTGATCTCACGCCCTAGTTTCGCCCTTCGTGGAACCCGCCACGAAAGGGGATGTGCACATTAATGGACAGGGTTATCGCTCGTACGATGAGCGGGGCTTAGGTGGAACGGCTGCGGTCCCCCATCGCGGGCTGGTCCAAAGGACGGTCGATTTGAGACGATGGGAGTTGGTGGTGTGTGTGTGTGTGTGTGACAGTTCAGCTGTCTGTTTGTCTTATTGTTGTTATCTATATTGATTGTGTGATTAGTACTGACCCCGGTGTTGTTTTGTAAAACCTGCGGTGATCCATTCGGGGATGGTGAGCGGATATTGAGCGGTATAGAGATGATCTTGGGATAGGCTGGGATGGCCACGACATGACGATAGAGTCTTCCGCTGTAGTTTAGTATTTATTTACATTTCAGTTGAGAACAGATAGTTTGGAATAATGTATTGTACTTTCAGTTTGGTTTCGAGGATTGTACTTATTCATTAAATTACTTATAATAAATGTTGTTTCTGTTTTGTCTGTTTGATTATCATACCTCGGGCAACCGAGATGGTGATGTCTTCATACCTGAGTGGTCCTGGTAAGGCACTCGGAGTATGGGGGTGTTACAGAGCATCCTCCTGAGAATCAAGTATGTATTATTCTAGTCTTGTCTTTTTTTTTGGGTCTCATATTAGTTATGTACTTGTAGTATTTGTCTACTAATTTTTTTTTTTTTACAAAAAGTATTTAATTCAAGGTTTGATTCTTCACATAGGGAGACACATCGGAAGAAGAGGAAGAAAGGGAAGAAGCGGAAGAAGTCGAGAATGAAGAATGATGTAAAGGAGTATTCTTCAGCAACAGGAATAGAGATGACGATTGAAGAAGACAAGTTTTAACAACGTTTTATTTTGGATTTGAACTTGAGCATTTGGTTAGACATTTGGTTTTTACGTTGGTCAGTTGGTTTTGTTTAGCAAAGGAGTATTCTTTTACTAGGTGATTTTGTGATTCCTAGACCTTATTGTGTGAACCTTGAAGGTGATTTTGTGAATTGGACATGAATGGTTGATATTTTGATTTAATAAATTTATTTTTCTTAATTTGTGAATCCTGGAACTTATTATGTGAAACTGGAACATGCAATTGTTAAACTTTGTCATGAATATTTTATCTTCTCTTAAGAAGTTTGTATTTCTAATTTTGTGAATCCTGGAACTTATTATGTGAAACTGGAACATGAAATTGTGAAACTGGAACATGAAATTGTGAAACATGTTGGATTCAGCCTCAACTTCGACCTTGTAGTTCTTATGGCTACCGGAATATCAGATATCCGTGATGTTATACCATTTCAATGGAGCTTTGGAAAAATTAACAACTAGCTATATAAGGGATCTGTACATAATACAGAAAAAGATGATTTGTGTATATAAAACTAACATGTTTAAATCTGTACATAATACAGAAAAAGATGCGAATGAAATGAGAAGGCTTGCATTAAACATCTTTGTCTCTCAATAAAAGATCGTCATACAAAGTACAGCCGTCTCATCTTATGTTCAGGTCAAACTTTCATAATTTCTTGTAGCATTACATTCTCGGCTACTCATATACACAACTCTTCAAACAACATTACACGAGATCATATACAACACTAAAGACTAATCAATTCATGGTACCATTACAAACAAACAAGGTCATATGGCCGAATTTCACCATTTGGAATACTGAATACATCGACCCAAGATAGATATAGCCTGCTAAAGCAACGGATGTCCGCCATTGAACACATATCTATCTGAGAAAGATCATTTGCTTGCAAAAAGACTTTCACGTCATCAATGAAACTCCTATACCATCAAAAACAAGTAACAATAAACTTATTTACAAAATGTTCACCAAAGTTATGAACAAATGGACTTTGCATCAATTTTAAGTCAAGGAAGTGTACCGTTTTTGTTTTTTTATCCCATTTTAGAAGTTCCAACATTATCTTCTTTCTATAGTCCGGCAATTTCTGCAAAAGAAATTTTCATATAGTCCAAGTAAGTATATTAATGAAACTAAACCATTTGAGATTTGATGACGCATGAGACAAAAAAGAATTATGGGATTGGGTACTTGCTTTCAATCAGAGAGGGACTATTGCAAAAAGGGATCAAAACATGATCAAATATGAAATTTTCCTACTCAATGAAACCAATCTAAAACACTAGGCCTGCTCACCATGATAGCATATGAATCAAGTAGTTATCTAACATCACCGTAGACTCATAGAGGTGTGCTTGCTATATTTAATATGTAGCAATGGCAAGCTAGGAGGCTATATGTAGAAATGGCAAGCTAGGAGGCAAAACCCGTCAATTTATACCAGCAAAAACAAAAATATTCACTAACTTACCTCAAAATATTCACTGTTGGTCCATAAAATTTCATTGTCCAACGCATCCAACCATTTCAACACATACACTCCACAATCAAAACTACAAAAAAAAAACATTTACGAGTAAAAGAAACAACTTAAGTGAAGATCGAATTCATGACCAAGTTTCACAATTTCATGTTCCAGTTTCACAAGATAAGTTCCAGGATTCACAAATTAAGATAAAGAAATTTATTAAATTCAAATATCAACCATTCATGTACAATTCACTGAATCACTTTCAAGGTTCACACAATAAGGTTTAGGAATCACAAAATCACCAAGTAAAAGAATACTCCTTTGCTAAACAAACCCAACTGGCCAACGTAAAAACCAAACGTCTAACCAAATGAAACTAAACCATTTGAGATTTGATGAACGCATGAGACACAAAAGCATTATGGGATTGGGTACTAGTTTCAACCATTCAGGTCCAGTTTCAACCATTCAACTTTGTATGATAAAAACACAAATATAGCCCAAAAAACAAAGATACATGGTTACATACCATGTTGTTTGTTGAGGGACTTGAAGGTTGACAAGTCTGTTCATGTGCATCAACCGCAAAGATTCAAATGCAGATGAACCACCACCCATAACAGCTGAAACATAGTACAACTGGAACATGAAAAAGCCAATAAAACATAAAAATATGAAAGGGTTATAGTTTTAAGAGACTATATATTTTGGGAAAAAATATTTTTGGAAAAAATCATACAATCTCTAGCTGTGGGGTTGTCAGGATCCGCATTTAAATCGGTGCTAGAGTCGAGGATGAAATTTAGTTTTTGCTTTAAATCGCAAATGCAAGCCCACCAATGATGACACTTATCGATACGCATAGAGATAAAAATCTGCAATAGACAAACCAATCAACAATACACATGAACGAAAATAAATAAAGAAGAAAATAAATAGCAGAAGAGGGATATTTCACCTTTTGGATATTGCTACCATCAAATGGAATGTAATCAGACTTCAGGTATTGACCCCAAATAGCTAGGTTGCGTTCGAGATGAACAGTTTGCATGTGACAAAAGTAGGACTAATTTCATAAACCAGAACAACATTAAGAAAACAACTACTTGAATATCAACATCTAAAGGATTTGAAGCTGACATATACCGTCGTTGGCAAGTAGAGGACATTTGATCTACCCAGTGTGGACTTAACTCTAAACATATCAATCACCTACAAAATCAAATTTGTTAAGAAGAAGAGACATTGAGTGAACAAAATGAAACATGAGAAGAAAAAGGAAAGAAAAATGATACTTAGGCTACTTACCTGATCCATAACAAAGCCACGCAGTCCAAGGGTCTGCAAAGCATGTCTTGTGACTTCCATCCACGGAGTGGACACCATAGCGTCACTTAAATATTGAGGAAATGCAATTAGTCAATGTATCTCTCACAATATAACTTTTTTTTTTGTAAAAACAATTTAAAAAATCAAAGAAAAATCATTACAATTTAGTTTTCGCCGATTTGGATCTGCAAACATAATCCAACAATTGCTGGTTACTGTAAGGTAGTGGTCGAGAGCCACTGCCATAATACGAAAATATAAGATTATTTAATCAACTAAAGTATTGAAGAATGTAAAGGTTTTGCAAGAAAAACTTGATAATATTAAAAGAAGAAGGTTCTTACAGCGGTACACGACTCCATTCTAGTGCATCTTTTTTCACTCTATCTCTTAATAAGTTCTTATCACATGTAATAATGTGATGTCACACCCTCAATGCAAAATGCTTGAGCTGAGTTTCCTATAAATGGAAAAAGGGGAATAATAATGTGTTGCAAACGTATAAAAATTTTTGTTTATCAATGTATAAATAAAGAATAAATGTTGAAAAAGTAATCTTACAGTATTTATGGTTATTGGACAATCACTTTTGTTTCCTTTATAGTTCTCCAATATGTTCAATAAATAGAGGCCATTATCAATTTCATTAGATTTCAGGTTTGATTTTGGGATAAACACTTCGGGCATCGTCCACATAATACTCGTCACTGCTGGCAACTTTGGTTTAAGAAGCCGGATGAGTCTTTCTTTCTGTATGAACAATAGAGAAATTAGTCTTTCTTATCACAGGTATGAACAAAACTTATTTTTTTTTTTTTGGTGGAATGTGAATTATATTAATAATTAGCAAAAGGTTACACCATACAATGAACAATTTTTCACCATCTTACAAATTAAGTGCACTCCTAGAGTCACCACCTTACTCAAAACAAAACTTATTTTTTGAAACTTGTAAGGTACAAGACTCTCAACACAGACACTAGCTAGGATTCATGTGAACCATACATCTTAGTTTGTAAAACTTGGAGTGAAATGGTCAATGACAATAAGCTACAAGAGCAAGAATTCACAAAATAAAGGCCTACTTTCACAAAGTCAACTCAAATGTTCACAACCATGTATTGTAAGATTCACAAATTATAAGTCCTATAATTTCTAATTAAACAAACAGCTCCAGAATAGAATGATAAGAGTGCTTTCTTGTAACTTAAGATTCACAAACCTTAAGTGTAGGATTCACAAAATAAAGTCTTACTTTCACAAGGTCGATTCCTAGTAGAATCACAATAACACACATTTTCCTAAGCAAAATGGAAATAATAGACGTACCACAGGTTGTATAAAATAAGAATAATCAATAGATGTGCCTTTCATAGGATGGATGATTTGCATTTTGCAACTTTTAGTTCTTATGTCAATACAAATCAAGAACGGTGGGCATGAGGCAGAGACTATTGGAGCGCAAACCTGTATAAAGGATAAAATGTCACTGAATTAAAAAGACAAAAATGCAGTGAATAAAAAAGACAAAAATGAACTTAAGTTGAAATATAAGCAGACTAAAATCAAAGACTTACTAGTTGCACTCTAGAAACATCAACATTGTCGAGATATTGGGAAAAAAATAAGATCAGTGTGAGTAACGATTATAAGTCAACAGCTGTAAAATAGACTTGGAGAATTGGATAAAGTAGAGAGTAATAAGACTAACACTTTCATTTCTATACAGCACAAATAAACGAGAAGGGGATGTCCGGGATCTGAATATCTCACTACTATTTAAGATCTCACAATAAACATCTACGACATGAGAAGATATCTGATCACCTTCAGCCACACTCTTCAATTGGCTCCTTGTCAAAGTCTGACATTAAGTTTGGAAAATAATCTCCGTTTCATCATATGCTTCGCCAAGTATGAAATTTAATACTTGTTTCTCAACTTGATTAAAATCCCTAATAATATTAAGATTTCTTTGCAGATAGGGAGATCGGTAAACTTCCGCTGGAACTACAACCCTCCTCTTACAACGAACTGGAACATTGTCTTCGATTGGTAATGGAGATAAGGGAAATAGGATTGCAGCTGTAGTTAGGGTTTTGCAAGGAACACTGACAATCGACAAATGACGTGGCGATCGACAAATGTAGACATTACTGACAGATGGTTTGACAGATGGTTATCGAGTGTTGAAACAAGTGGATTATCTGGTAGGACAATAACATTATGATGATCAAGAGCTGTGTTCTGTACCATAGTAGTAGGAGGAGTAGGAGTAGCTGCTAGAACAATAATTGTGGGCATGTGTCATGGTCATTTGTTTTGCCTCTTCTTACCCGTACCTCACATTATCCATATATGTTTTGCCTCTTCTTACCCGTACCTCACATTATCCATATATACCTCGGCATGTGTCATGGTCATTTGTTGGTTGGAATGCATATGTACGGTCATAGAGATTACTTTCATATTATACTGCAGGCATGTTCTTATAGGTCGTAGTTAGGTGAGAGTCACTACAAAATGAATTCTTTCTATCTTACATATATGCACCTGTGCTTATGAGTGATTTGAGCGACCCGTGAGAGTCCGATTTGATAAGTCTCTATGGTTGACGGTTCAGCAGTTTTTAACGACTACATAACTCGTTTGCATGATTCGCATTACTAATTGATTGTTAGTTATTGCATTAAATTGGTTTAAGCTTTACATGTTGTAATTCGCTCTGAGATTGAACTCGTTCCATTAGGTCATTAGATCGAGTCTAGTTCTTGCTTGGGGACAAGCAAGGGTTTGGTTTGGAGAAGTTTGATGCGTGTCTTTCATATGATGTTTTACATCCTATTTTCCACGCATTTCAGAGCTCATTTGTGTAGTTTAAGCTACCATTTCCCCTATTTCCGTCTATTTTCGTGTTTTTGTACATTATTGCAGACATGTGAAGAATTCAACGGAAATTGAGCTAAATCTATCCCCGAGTATCCTGCATTGCATTTTGACGTGAAGTATTTACTTAAGGAACGAGCTTGGTGCGCAATTCAAGGCCCAAAAGACAAATACACGAGAAATTGGAAGTCAAGTGTCAGCTACTTCAGTCGATCGACCACTGCCTTCAGTCGACCGACCAACTTGCGGGTTCCAGAGGCTACTGTACACTGCTACTCAGTCGATCGACCGCCACTCTTAGTCGATCGACCAAGCCGCTATCCCAGACGAGAATTAAAAGATCGAGGAAATGCAAGCCCATTGTGTTTAGGTTTTGATAATAAGTCTTACGTATATTTTCTATGTAACGTAACCTAGAACATGAGATTAATCATCCAGTTTTCTACTAGTTCTTTAGCCAGTTTTCCAACATTCAACAATTAGGGCTTTTAATACTATTTCGTACAATTACTTTTGCATTCGGTTTATGGATCTCTTGCTGCAATTCCAATCGGTATTCTTCTGCTAATAATTCAGTTTGCTTTATTATCGCTTTGTAGGATAGAATTGCTAGTTAGTTTCCCAAAACCGATTCATCGTTTATGTTAATTTTTTGTTCTATTATTTCAAGCATGAATTCTTCTGTCTATTTTATTAGTTTTATTGTTGTTATCGTCCTTAGTATGAGTAGCTAAATAGTTTGTGCTAGGATGTAGGGGAATTATAGTATAGACGGCAATAGAATGAATACGGCCTGAATCGCGTGTCAGTCGATCGACTCCCATACCTGGTCGATCGACTGACCTCGTGAGGTTTTCCCTCGTTTTAATTGATTTAAATGTTGTGTTTGACGAATCGAATGCATGCGACTAGTTGAATGCTTAATATTTGACTGACCCATTAGATCGAAAGATAGGGACAGTTGTTAGATCACCAATTAAAATGACTAAACTATGCTGAGATCGAAAGATAGGTAGAGTTTAGACCGTTAGTCACTTTTCAGGACGAAAGTTAGTATTAGTGATACTAAGGACTTATAGCGAGATCGAAAGATGCTATTTGTCAAGAGTGGACCGAGAGGACCTCTTTATTTCCCGCCTCATGTGTTTGATTTAGACCTATTTATTATGCTGTCGCCGAAACTATAACGAACCGACCATCCTAGTACCCCTTCTTTTATCTGTTTTAACTGTTTATTTAGTTTATTGTCTTTAGTTGCTATTAGTATAGACCAAATCAAATCAACCCCCACTTTCGTTACCTTAGACTAAATTGGACAATTAGAAATTACATTCGCCTCCTTGTGGTTCGACCCTGTTACCACTAGCCTAGGTTAGTTTTAATAGGAGATTATAAATTTTATTTTTGGTGCTCACAACGACGGGTATCAAATTTTGGCGCCGTTGCCGGGGAGGCAATTGTTCTAATTTTTAGTTGTTTTTATTTAGTCTTTCTTTAGTTTAAAGGACTTCCGTTCCTTAAACTTTTCTTATATTCTTTTTGTAGTTTCTTCTTATGCGCAGGTCACAGGGTGGTGAACTAGTACCATTCAATCCTGAGATCGAGAAATCCTTGCGCGAGTTGAGACGATCACAAAGGGTATTACCGACAGAGGAAGAGTTGAGTACTCTGTCAAGTTACTACGAGAACGCTCTGTTCGAAGAAGATCCACCTACATCTCCCCGCCTCTACTTCTTCAAATTGAGACAGTCACTTCTCCAGAAATTCCAGTCATGGCTGAAGAAGCAACTATTGCTAGTCACTCAGAGCCAACAGCTGCGAACCTCTACAAAGGATTCGAACTACCTGGGGAGGCGAGAAAATTCGAGCCGAAGCCTTCCTATATTAACCTGGTTGAGAGAAACCAGTTCGGGGGAGCTGCAAATGAAGATGCAGCCAAGCATATGGAGATTTTTATTGATTATTGCTGCTCTATACCCCCGCCGACCGGTGTGACCCAAGACCAGATCAAGGAGACCATGTTCATTTTCTCCCTTCGTGATGCTGCAAGGGAGTGGTATAGAGATCTGGATCGAGCCGCTCATGGGATCACCAACTGGAATTCATTGGCCTTGGCATTCTACAAGAAATACTTATCTGCCTCGAAGACAAATTCCATTAGAGCTCAGATCACGAGCTTTAAACAAGGGCCTGATGAGAACTTTCATGAAGCATGGGTCCGTTTCAAGAAACTGGTGCGAACTATACCGCACCATGGGTTCGAAAAATGAAGTCTTTGCAATCAGTTCTATAATGGGTTGTATGACGATCAGAGGGCTATTTTGGATGCTGCAGCCAATGGCCGATTTGCTGAGAATATGGGAGAGACTAAGGGGTGGAAGATCATTGATGACTTAGCCACCCATAAAGCTGAATATGGGAATTCCAGAGGCAATCGAAGGAGAGCTGCTGAATCTTCCTCTGTTGCTGCACTAGAAGCTCTCACTGCAAGGTTTGACAAATATGAGTTGGGAGGAGCTTCTAAAGGAGGGATGTACCATGTTAATGCTGTTTCAGACGGTCCTTTCGTCTGTAGAAGATGTGGAGCTGAGGGGCATGTCTCAGAAAATTGTTATGTCCCCTTTGAGTCTTGCGCTGCCTTTCAACATTATAGGCAGACAAACACGTACTATGAGCTGAATGTCCACCCCAACTTGAGGTGGAGTAGCCATAATGTCCTGAATCCGACTCATCCTCCACAACAGCAGCAGCAGCAAGCCTATGTGCCTCCACATAAGCAGCCATATCAAAAGCCTCCGTATGTTCCTCAGCAGCAGCAACAATCCCAAAATTCTGAGTTCACCGAGTTGAAGAACTTATTGCTGAAGGAGTCCCAAGCTAGAGAGGCCGGGATGAAGATGCTAGAGAGTCAAATTGCTCAATTGGCTAGCAAGAATACCACTCGAGCTCCGGGACACTTACCGACTCAAACCGACCAAAAGGAGACCCTTAATGCCATCACGTTGAGGAGTGGGTCCACCCTGGAGGGGCCTGCTATGGTCAGGATGATGCTGCAAAAGATGAGGCGAAACTGAGTCAAAACAAAGCTGGAACGAGCAAAGGAAAGAAAAAGGCGTCTACCAGGTATATCGATCGATCGACGACATACCCGTCGATCGATCAAGTGCGAGTTACTGAAGCTTCTCTCCTGTTCAACTCGGTCGATCGATCGACATCATCACGGTCGATCGACTGAGATCGCTGCTGATAGTGAGATTTTTCGTCCTCCGATGCCCGACAACTTGAGGGATCATTTGTTTCGGGGTAAGACAGTCCCGAGAATATTGGGGAAAGACCCGAGTGCTGATGGGTCAGTCCCGACTCCGAAGTACGACCCGATGTCGATCAATGGTTCACATTTGAGACGGTCTGAAGAGGGTTCAAGCTTCAACAAGGAGAAAGTAGTGGACTTTCAGCCTAAGTCCACGGATGCCGGCATGCGCGATTTAGAGGAGAGGGCTAAGCTACTTCTTACAGCCCCATATCCGGAAAAACTAGTGCCGACGAAGGAACAGGTATCTTTCAATAAATTTGAAAAAGTTATTCGTAGCTTGAATGTACAAGTGCCTTTCCTTGAGTTAGTTAATCAAGTGCCTGCCTATACTAAATTCATGAAACAACTCTTGTCTAAGAAAAAGTCACTTGAAAATGTGCATACTGTCGTATTAACCAAAGAGTCATTCTCTTATTTGTCTCACACTGCACCTCACAAGCTAGAAGACCCGGGTAGTTTTTCTGTTCCTTGCAATATAGGTACCTTCTCTATTGAGAAGGCATTATGTGACTTAGGAGCTAGTATAAGCGTAATGCCCTTGAGTCTTGCTAGGAAGCTAAAATTGACTAGGTTTGCGATCCACGAGACATGACAAGATCTGAGATGGTGACCGATCTGCGGTCCAGCCAATAGGAGTCTTAGAGGACATCCCCGTGCAAATAGGGAAGTTTTTCTTCCCTGTTGACTTCGTGGTGCTTGACATGCCTGAGGATGCCCATATTCCCATTATTTTGGGTAAGCCATTTCTGCACACTGCTGGTGCAGTCATAGATGTTGGTTCGGGTACCTTGACTTTTAAAGTAGGGAAGCATTTTATTGTCTTTGCCCAACCTGCTAAGAAGAAGGACCCCATGTGGCCTGTGACTTGCAATACGGTTTCTGAAAAGAAATCCTACTTTCTGCTTCTTGATATGCCTATCTCTAGTCCCATTCCTGTTGTAACCCCTCCGCCCCAGATTGGGAGCAAATTGGAGGAAGATTTGTCTATTTCTGATATTGCAGGAGCTGGTTTGGGGAAGGAAGAACTGCAAGTTACTCCAGCTGCAAAGAAGCCAATCATCTCACGAGGCGGTCTTGGTTGCCTCAGCTATGGCACTGATGAGGAAGTTGATGATGAGCCGGTCAAAGTGAGAAAGTCCGATTTGGATTCTGACAAGTCCGAAGAGATCATTGACTGGGGAGATGATGAAAGTGTTGATCCGTTGAGCCATACGGATGTGGAAGCTAAGAAGGGTGCAGCTGATAAGATAAGCACCGTTGAGGCTACCTCTAGTAGCTAGAAGCCGATGAAGTGGGCTATACCATGGCCATTCTTGATCAACTATTAGTTGATCAAATGCTTTATCAAACATTTACTTTATTGCTTTTAAGACAATTTACCGTATTTTGTGTGCGCAAGACTTCGCATTTTATTTTGCTTGCTTAGGATTTTATACGCTTTAGACTTTACTTTGGGTTTTGCGCAATTTTGGGCGCGTATTATTGTGCATTTGCAGGTTTTTAGACCTCATTAGCTCAAGTAATTGAGCAAATACGAAGAAATCTGAAGTACAACAGTATTTTCAGTCGATCGACTGGGCTATATAGTCGATCGACTGGTCTGCAGTTTCCAGGAGCTACTGTTCCTTTCACCTCGGTCGATCGACTGAGTGATGTGGTCGATCGACCGACCTGCACTGTTGTACCTGTTTACGACCTCTCTCATGCTATGTTTGGTCGATTTGCGGAATTAAGGGAGTTTTCTACTCCACTTTATCTTCCGTCACTATTTATTTCTTCTATTTTTCTCAATTTTGCACATAATACCGCTTCATCATTTCTTTCTCGATTTTATGCGTGGTACTTTGTTTGTCTTTTCAGGTACTCATTAGTAACACTGCTGGCTACTGAAACCTCCTAGCTCACGCTGGGTTGGGGAGGTTTCCTTTGCTGCGCTTAAAGTCTTGTGAGTTTCTAAGTCTTTACTTCATGTTTTATTTATTTAATTTTCTCGCAAATTCCCGTTTCTCTTTTCTTCATTACATGATTTTGCACAATGGGGGCATTGTGCGATTTGGTTTGGGGAAGGGTTTTGCGTCGCATATCATTTGCTTGCATTCACGTTTACATTCTGTTTTGCATTGTTTATTTCATTTTATATATGTATACCAAAAATTCAAAAAAAAAAAAAAAATTTAAAAAAATTTGAAAAATTTCAAAAAGATGCACGTTTATTCTAGCGTATAGGTTGAGTCGGAACGGTAGTATTTCAAGGATGATATTGCATTTGCATTTGTTTATACCTAAGCCTTGCTAATTGACATATTATTAGTAGAATCGTATATGCATATCTACGAGTTTTCGTTAAATTATTTGCTGAACTTGAGACTTGACTTAGAAAATTGGCAAACTACATCATATTTCTGAGATTTAGAGCCAATAACTGGTGACATCTATGACCGGTTTATTTAGGAATGTGAGTAGTACTCCTTATGAGACATGTTACATCAATGTGCATAAATATGAACTTAATCTGCTTAATGCCTGTATGCATTCGGTTAGTGGTTTGTTGACACATGTGGTAGAGGTTTTCCTTTATTCTTTATGCCCATAAGCTCCACACTGCTAAAAATAGTTTTTTTTGTCCCATTACTACATCCGACATATAGCATGCCCTAGTCAAGCTAGTAGTTTACGTTTTTGGGATTGTTACTTCGTTTTTGGTGGTATTTGCTCTTATTGAGATTTAGTTGGATAAAAAGAATGAAGGAGGAAAAAGAAAGAAAAAAAAAAAGAACTGAAAAAGTTGAAAAAAAAAAGAAAAGAAAAATGATTCGAGAAAGAGAAAAAGAGGTTCTGTACTGTTCAAAGCAGTCGATCGACTGCCAATTCTGGTCGATCGACTGGAGTTCGAAAGAAAAAGAAAGAATCAATTCGCATAATTCAAACCTTTATCTTATGGCGATTTTTGCTCCCATGTATTATTCATATCTTATGGGGAGTTAGTTGATAACTTTCATACTGGAGACTGTGAGATTTGTGCTTTCTATAGCATCGTTTCATTTGATTTTGAGAAAGAAGTTGGATGTTGCCATATGGTTCCGTTTGGGTACTAGCTTGATCACCTGTACCTCCACTTTTCCATATATGTTTTGCCTCTTCTTACCCGTACCTCACATTATCCATATATACCTCGGCATGTGTCATGGTCATTTGTTGGTTGGAATGCATATGTACGGTCACAGAGATTACTTTCATATTATACTGCAGGCATGTTCTTATAGGTCGTAGTTAGGTGAGAGTCACTACAAAATGAATTCTTTCTATCTTACATATATGCACCTGTGCTTATGAGTGATTTGAGCAACCCGTGAGAGTCCGATTTGATAAGTCTCTATGGTTGACGGTTGATACGTGCATTTTATATAGTCTTTTTAGCCTATTTTATGCACGTATTTCAATGCTTTTATCGTGGTTTTACGCTACGAAATGCCCCGAATATGCTACTTTGGGTTACTTTGTCTTATTTGCAGGAATGAATCCAAAAGTAGTAGATTCAAGCCGTTTACCGTCTGTTTAGCATGCATTTGGAGGAAGAGATAATTTGGAGCAAGAAATATTGCTGATTTGGGATGCGCGAAGGTGTTTCGGGAGCTAAAAGGACAAGTCAAGTCAAATTGACGAGAGTGATAAGCTGTTGAGATCAAGTTTCACTTGATCGAGTGATTTATTACTCGATCGAGTGGTTTAGGAGTCAATAATCAGTCGATCGAGTAGACTATGTACTCGATCGACCAGTTCTTTTTATGCACTTACTCGATCGAGGACATTATTAGTCGATCGAGCAGTTTCTGGCTGGGTTTTGCTCGATCGAGTGATTTCCTTACTCGATCGAGTGGACTATGCTACGGGTTGGGCTTTTTAGTCTAATTTCCGTCATTAGGTTTAATCCTACTCCTATTTTCTTATAAATAGGAGTTAGGGATGTCATTTGTAATCATCCAATAATCCAAGGATCATATATTCCCCCTTTCTCTATACACTGTTACTTTTATTCCTGTTCTTATTTCCGGATCCTTAATTTCAGTAATTTCTTCTCTCTTTTCTCTCTTTTTATTTAATGTTTATTATTCCCTCTCCCTATTTATTTATTGTACTTATTTATTCCATGTCTAGCTAAATTCCCCGTAGTATGTTAGGATTAGGGAAGCCGTGGTAGCGATGCTTTAATTGTATTAAATAGATTAGTCTTGCGATAAGAATTGTATTAGGCAATTTAATTGTTATCCGGTCGAATGAATGCATGCAGGTGACCATAAATATAGTTAACCCCGACCTAGATCGAAAGATTGGAAGGGAAGGCTTGCTTAATTACGATAGGGTATTGCAGTGAGGGCGAAAGTTAAGCTGTTTACGCTCTAAGGCGGTTTAAGGACCGAAAGGTGACGACCATAGCTCTTCTTATCAATAGTCTAATCGCCTTAGTATTCTCGATAATAAGATCTGATAGCTGCCACGGTGGACCGACTCCTAGCATACTCCCTTTCTCTTATTGTTAATTTCTCTCATCTTTTTCCCTCGCTTTAGTCTCTAGTTAGTTAAATCAATACAAAACCCCCATTTCTGTGACACCCTGACAGACCAAATTAGACAGATAGATAGCAACATAGCCTCCCTGTGGAGATCGACCCTACTTACTACTAGCTATTAGTTAGTTGTTTTTAGGTATTTATTTTTGGTGTAGAAACGACCGCATCAAATTTTGGCGCCGTTCTTAGGAGAGGCAATCTAGTTATTTATTTGTTTAAATTTTATCATTTTTAGCCTCGGGGATTTTTCCCTTGAGGCCATTTTAATCTTTTGTTTAGTCTTTGTTTTGATAGGCCTTACAGTACTACCTAGACAGTTCTAGGTGAAAGACAAATCAAGGGGAAGGCTTGAGTACCTTTGACCCATCACCGATGTCCCATTATATGGAATAGCCGGTGATCTGCTACGGGAGATGTGGTTCTGCTGAGCACAATGCAGCTGTAGTTGTGCCGCCACATCCACCCTATCAATGGCCACCGCAACAAGATCCTCCTGAGATACAAGAAGAAGAGATTGCGGAGCTGAAATCCTTGATGGAGACACTTGCATTCCAAGCACAAGAATATGTCTCGCGAGTTGATAATCTCGAGTCTGTAGTTGCTCAGTTAGCAGCTGAGATGGAGAAGGAAGAAATCGCGGAGCTGACATATTTAATGGGGACCCTTGTATCCCAAATGCAAGAGAGTGATAGATATATGGACACTCGAATCCATGCGCAAGTCACAAATAGCTCGGTTAGCGGTGAGATGCAAGAAGAAGAGGTTTATCTCGCCGAGAGCGGTTTTTCTCCTGAGGAAACCGTGTTGCCCAATGATGAGGATGACTTCTATGACTCGGACGACGAGTTCCTATCATATTTCACCGCCCCACGCGAAGATTTCAGCCCTATGCGGGAAAAAAATCACTCGATCGAGTGACTAAAACTAGTCGATCGAGTGAAATTTCAGAAAGAAACCCTCGATCGAGTAGTATTCTTACTCGATCGAGTGGAATGCAGGAGGATGATTCTCGATCGAATGGTTTTGTTACTCGATCGAGTGAGATGCGGGAGGAAAGTGGTCGATCGAGTGGTTATTCTGCTCGATCGACTGAATTGGCCATGGGGAGCTTAACTTCGTCACTTGGGTTCATTTTGGATGACGAGTTTGACGATGATGAAGGTTACGGTGAACCTCCCTTATTCACAGCCGAGTCGGATACACTCGAAGCTGCGATCTACGGGATGGATTCCACTGAGGAGGTTGATGAAGAAGCAGCTGAGACGGTAATTACTCCTAGCACGGAAGAGGTAATGAATTCTTTTATCTATGATTCCGTCATTAAGAGTGATCAACCTGAGGTAGTAAACGGTAATTTCATTGTTATTTGTAAATTGCCTCGTCTTATTCATGCTTCCTTTTTCAAAGCTATACCCCCTCATATGTGGACGCATAATTTAACGAATTTTCACCGTCCTTATCATTTCAAGTTTGCTAATCTGAATCGGGACCCCCATATATTTACAATTGCTCCCGCGCTCCTATATTTTGTGGATAAATTTAGGAGCGCTCATAGGAAATTTGTTAGACTTAAACGGTTTATTATTTTTATTTCCTATTCTGTTATTCCACTTTGGTGCTACTTATCTTTGTTGTGTAGCACATGCGCACTTTGACAATTCTTCTTTGCGCTTTGAAATTTGTTTTGATTGTAGCGATTACAGAGGCTTGAAGAAAAAGAAGGTCGAGCTGGGACCTGACTGAAGCTAGCGCTACCCGGGAGGCAACCCGAAGATTTTATTTTACATTTTATTTTATTTCAGTTGTAATAAATGGTTTTTATACCATAGACGGTCTCAGTTAAGCTTGTTCTAGTTAGTTTGCGGGCTGTTTTTCATTGCATTTTGCAGGAATGCGCTGAGGATCACTCGATCGAGTACTTGTTGTACTCGATCGAGCACTTTTGCTGCCAAATCCATTCGATCGAGCATTTCCTCTACTCGATCGAGTGCCTGCAGAAAGAAAACCATTCGATCGACCACCATCCCAGTCGATCGAGCAGTTTTAGACGCCCACTCTACTCGATTAGCTGCTATTCCTCTTGATCGAGTGTTATTGACTTGGATTAGCTTCCTGAGACGGTTTTCCGGGCCCTTAGCAACCTCCCATTTCATGGTCGGTTTGGGGAGGTCCCTTATTTTGCGTATCTTGTGAGTTTTCCGCATTTACTCTCTTTCTCCTTCAGTTTGCGTTTCCTTTCCATGTTTTGGTACAATGGGGGCATTGTACAGTTTGGTTTGGGGAGGTTATGCATCCATATCTGTGTCTGCATATTGTTTTTATTGCATTTCGGTTATCACATTTAATTTATGTATGCATTGTTATTTATTTCATAAAAATTCAAAAATTCAATAAAAATCAGAAAAATTCAAAAAAATTCACGTTTATTTTTGCATATAGGTTGAGTCGGAACGATAGATTTCAATGATGAAATTGCTCTATATTTGTCTTTTTGCTTAAGCCTTGCATTAAACTGTTATCTTTTAGCATTGTCTTATTGCATATCTACGAGTTAATGTTAAAATTTAGCTGAACATATAGACTTGACCTGAAATTTTGGCAACCTACTTATAATTTCTAAGAATTAGAGCCTTATAAACTGGTGTCATTTGTGACCAGTTTCATGTAGGATTGTGAGTAGTTACTCCTTGCATAACATGTATCATCAATTTGCACGTATATGAAATTCAATTGCTTTTTGCCTTCATACATTCGGGTTAGTGGTTGGTGTCACACGCAGGGAGGCGCTTACAAATTCCCTTTCTTTCATTTTTACCCATTTAACTCCACATTAGCCAAATTTGCCTGTTGACCCTTAGCTACATCCAAATTTAGCCTGCCTTGTCAAGCTAGTTTAGATTGTTTCTGCGGTATATTGTCTATTGTATCGAGTTTGGCTTGCATCTATTGATTCGGAGTTGGTAATTTATGAAGAAAAGGAGGATGATGAAAAATGACGTGAAAAAGAAAAAAAAAACGTGATGAAGAAATGAAAAAAAAGAGTTGAAAAAGAAAAGAAAGAAACCGAATGAAAAAGAAAAAGAATGAAAAAGAAAAGAAAAATGAAAAAGATGTTTGATTATGAGACGGTTTCACTCCTATGTTCTATCTTATATCACTTGAGGAGTATGTTTGGTTTGGTTTGGTGAGATTTTATGCCAAATGAAGGGCATGTGCTTAAATTCATAATTGAGTTGGAATCGGATGTTGATATATGGTTTTGTTTAGGTACTAGCTTGATCACCTATACCTCCACATTCCCATAATTGTTTTGCCTTTTTTTACCCATTGCCTCACTTTACCATATCTTTGTAAGCCCTCGGCTGTGACGGACCTTGTTTGGTTGGAATGTATGAACGGTAGCTAGAATTGTCTATCATATTAGTTGCATGCATGTTTATGTGGGTCGTAGTCTAGGTGAGCGACTATTTTTCTTCCTCTCTTACATATATATGCTTGCCTTTGCTTCATGAGAGAAGAGTGACCCGTGAGAGTCCGATTTTAAAGGTCTTGCAAGGTCGACGGTTCAGCTTTATTTACAAACATCTTATAACTCGTTTGCATTTGGCTGTCTTGCTATAAGTGTTGGTTTGCTTGCATTAAATTGGCTTAAGTGGGCATTTGTAGCTAGCTCTGAGTTATCTTTTTCCGTTCCATTAGCGTATAGTTTTGAGTTTACTCGAGGACGAGTAAAGGTTTGGTTTGGGGAGATTTGATACGTGCATTTTATATAGTCTTTTTAGCCTATTTTATGCACGTATTTCAATGCTTTTATCGTGGTTTTACGCTACGAAATGCCCCGAATATGCTACTTTGGGTTACTTTGTCTTATTTGCAGGAATGAATCCAAAAGTAGTAGATTCAAGCCGTTTACCGTCTGTTTAGCATGCATTTGGAGGAAGAGATAATTTGGAGCGGGAAATATTGCTGATTTGGGATGCGCGAAGGTGTTTCGGGAGCTAAAAGGACAAGTCAAGTCAAATTGACGAGAGTGATAAGCTGTTGAGATCAAGTTTCACTTGATCGAGTGATTTATTACTCGATCGAGTGGTTTAGGAGTCAATAATCAGTCGATCGAGTAGACTATGTAGTCGATCGACCAGTTCTTTTTATGCACTTACTCGATCGAGGACATTATTAGTCGATCGAGCAGTTTCTGGCTGGGTTTTGCTCGATCGAGTGATTTCCTTACTCGATCGAGTGGACTATGCTACGGGTTGGGCTTTTTAGTCTAATTTCCGTCATTAGGTTTAATCCTACTCCTATTTTCTTATAAATAGGAGTTAGGGATGTCATTTGTAATCATCCAATAATCCAAGGATCATATATTCCCCCTTTCTCTATACACTGTTACTTTTATTCCTGTTCTTATTTCCGGATCCTTAATTTCAGTAATTTCTTCTCTCTTTTCTCTCTTTTTATTTAATGTTTATTATTCCCTCTCCCTATTTATTTATTGTACTTATTTATTCCATGTCTAGCTAAATTCCCCGTAGTATGTTATGATTAGGGAAGCCGTGGTAGCGATGCTTTAATTGTATTAAATAGATTAGTCTTGCGATAAGAATTGTATTAGGCAATTTAATTGTTATCCGGTCGAATGAATGCATGCAGGTGACCATAAATATAGTTAACCCCGACCTAGATCGAAAGATTGGAAGGGAAGGCTTGCTTAATTACGATAGGGTATTGCAGTGAGGGCGAAAGTTAAGCTGTTTACGCTCTAGGGCGGTTTAAGGACCGAAAGGTGACGACCATAGCTCTTCTTATCAATAGTCTAATCGCCTTAGTATTCTCGATAATAAGATCTGATAGCTGCCACGATGGACCGACTCCTAGCATACTCCCTTTCTCTTATTGTTAATTTCTCTCATCTTTTTCCCTCGCTTTAGTCTCTAGTTAGTTAAATCAATACAAAACCCCCATTTCTGTGACACCCTGACAGACCAAATTAGACAGATAGATAGCAACATAGCCTCCCTGTGGAGATCGACCCTACTTACTACTAGCTATTAGTTAGTTGTTTTTAGGTATTTATTTTTGGTGTAGAAACGACCGCATCAACGGTTCAGCAGTTTTTAACGACTACATAACTCGTTTGCATGATTCGCATTACTAATTGATTGTTAGTTATTGCATTAAATTGGTTTAAGCTTTACATGATGTAATTCGCTCTGAGATTGAACTCGTTCCATTAGGTCATTAGATCGAGTCTAGTTCTTGCTTGGGGACAAGCAAGGGTTTGGTTTGGGGAAGTTTGATGCGTGTCTTTCATATGATGTTTTTACATCCTATTTTCCACGCATTTCAGAGCTCATTTGTGTAGTTTAAGCTACCATTTCCCCTATTTCCGTCTATTTTCGTGTTTTTGTACATTATTGCAGAAATGTGAAGAATTCAATGGAAATTGAGCTAAATCCATCCCCGAGTATCCTGCATTGCATTTTGACGTGAAGTATTTACTTAAGGAACGAGCTTGGTGCGCAATTCAAGGCCCAAAAGACAAATACACGAGAAATTGGAAGTCAAGTGTCAGCTACTTCAGTCGATCGACCACTGCCTTCAGTCGATCGACCAACTTCCGGGTTTCAGAGGCTACTGTACACTGCTACTCAGTCGATCGACCGCCACTCTTAGTCGATCGACCAAGCCGCTATCCTAGACGAGAATTAAAAGATCGAGGAAACGCAAGCCCATTGTGTTTAGGTTTTGATAATAAGTCTTACGTATATGTTCTATATAACGTAACCTAGAACATGAGATTAATCATCCAGTTTTCTACTAGTTCTTTAGCCAGTTTTCCAACATTCAACAATTAGGGCTTTTAATACTATTTCGTACAATTACTTTTGCATTCGGTTTATGGATCTCTTGCTGCAATTCCAATCGGTATTCTTCTGCTAATAATTCAGTTTGCTTTATTATCGCTTTGT
Source organism: Silene latifolia (assembly GCF_048544455.1). Taxonomy (NCBI): domain Eukaryota; kingdom Viridiplantae; phylum Streptophyta; class Magnoliopsida; order Caryophyllales; family Caryophyllaceae; genus Silene; species Silene latifolia. Next base: position 71,403,422 of record NC_133529.1, on the reverse strand, counting down.
AGGATAGAATTGCTAGTTAGTTTCCCAAAACCGATTCATCGTTTATGTTAATTGTTTGTTCTATTATTTCAAGCATGAATTCTTCTGTCTATTTTATTAGTTTTATTGTTGCTATCGTCCTTAGTATGAGTAGCTAAATAGTTTGTGCTAGGATGTAGGGGAATTATAGTATAGGCGGCAATAAAATGAATACGGCCTGAATCGCGTGTCAGTCGATCGACTGCCATACCTGGTCGATCGACTGATCTCGTGAGGTTTTCCCTCGTTTTAATTGATTTAAATGCTGTGTTTGACGAATCGAATGCATGCGACTAGTTGAATGCTTAATATTTGACTGACCCATTAGATCGAAAGATAGGGACAGTTGTTAGATCACCAATTAAAATGACTAAACTATGCTGAGATCGAAAGATAGGTAAAGTTTAGACCGTTAGTCACTTTTCAGGACGAAAGTTAGTATTAGTGATACTAGGGACTGATAGCGAGATCGAAAGATGCTATTTGTCAACAGTGGACCGAGAGGACCTCTTTATTTCCCGCCTCATGTGTTTGATTTAGACCTGTTTAGTATGCTGCCGCCGAAACTATAACGAACCGACCATCCTAGTACCCCTTCTTTTATCTGTTTTAACTGTTTATTTAGTTTATTGTCTTTATTTTCTATTAGTATAGACCAAATCAAATCAACCCCCACTTTCGTTACCTTAGACTAAATTGGACAATTAGAAATTACATTCGCCTCCTTGTGGTTCGACCCTGTTACCACTAGCCTAGGTTAGTTTTAATAGGAGATTATAAATTTTATTTTTGGTGCTCACAACGACGGGTATCAATTCTCATGAATATTTTCAACCACTTTCTCAACGATATTCTCCTCCACAATGTCCGGAACATTTTCCTCATTCTTCACATCCTCCACATTTTCCGCTTCATCCACTTGTTGAGATGACTTAAAACCTTCTGCCATACCGTTTACAGCTGCAACTAGTTTCTTCACTGTTGTTGTGGAAGGTAGTTTGCAGGGAGCTTGACTAGCAAGTTATTTGTAGTCTACAAAAGCTTGAGCCATTGCATTTTTAGAATGCACAAGTTTATGGATAAACTCACTAGTGCCTGTATTTTCATTCCCAGATAGAGGTAAAATGACAGCTTCAGCTTCGGATACTTCTTGAACAGTATCTTGAATTGTTGACTTGGAAGACTGGCCAAGCTCAATCTTTGGAAGACACAACTGTAAATGATGTGGAATATGGTGGTTGATCACCATTGGAGGATCAATAGAACCCCGACCGAAAGATTTTTCATCACTATGTTTGACATTCAATTTTTCCTTTATGCGTATGTATATTGCTTGTTTTGTCCAAGTCGACAGTGTTGGAAACTGTCGACTCACTAGCCGTGATTTAAATACACAACGATCTAGGTAAATGAAAACCAAGACGATAATTGGTCCACCAAACCAATTTTCATTCAGCTACTTGGTCTCGAACTCCTCCTTTTGCCAAGACTGAACACTGTCAGCCAATTTCTTTTTAATGAAAGTGCACCAGTTAAATTAGGAGATACAATCAGGGTTTGATAAACTTTTAAGAAGTCTTAGTCTTGCCCTATTGCCTACGACACCACCTAGAAGAGCAGAGAATATATAGATGATGAAGTTTCGCTTGAAATCACCAGCACCATCTCTTTGTGATTGCAGCTTGATCAGGATGTCTTTCACCCCAATTGCATCTTTTGCATATTGACTTTTGAATTTTTCCAAAAGAGACAGATATTTAGGGCACTTATCTCCCATTTTTACTTCAACAACAACTTGTGGACCCATTGGTATTCCCATGCAAAGATGTACATCTTCCTCTACAACAGGAAGTTTCCCATCAAACAATGATCCTTTTAAGGGGTCATAATTTGAAACTAGCCAATAAGCTAAGTTTTCGGGAACAAGATCGGTTTTAAGGTGTAAGAGGCCGTCAATGCCCATTTGTTTTATGGCTTCTATCTGGTTTTCAGAAGGTGGACTCGTCTCATGGTTGATAAAATTGTAAAAACCAGAAGGAGACATCCGAGTCCTCAACACATGCAGTCTATCTTTGTAAATTCTTTTCTTTTTTGTAGCTGGCTCAGAGAGTGGTTCAGTAGCTTCAGTAGCATCAATAGGTGGTTCAACACGGCACGCAACACGTCGCTTCATACTGGCTTGGCTTGCTTCCTACTGCTCAGTAAAGCCTATTATTCACAAAGCAAGGGAAATAAGTTCACAAAATAAAGAAAAATAAACTTCATTAATAAGACACTTCAAGAGATTAATGATATAATAAGGAAATGCAAACTAAGTAAAAGTATACAACAATTCAGTTACAAGTTTCGCAATTTTATGGTCAAGAGTCACACAATAAGTTCCAGGGTTCACAAAATAAGTTCCAGGATTCACAGAATAAGTTCCGGGATTCACAAAATAAGTTCCGGGATTCACAAAATAAGTCCCAGGATTCACAAATAAGTAAAACAAACATCATAAGTGAGGATCAACTATTCATGACCAAGTAATAACAAAACAAAGGTAAAGGATTTAAAGTAGGGGGCCGGGTGTCCTAAAACGGGACGAGAAAGGGTTTAGGGTTGGATTAGGCGGACCGCTACCGCGGATCCGCCTAATCCAACCCTAAACCCTTTCCCTTTCTACTCATTCTAGCGGCAGGAAAACCAAAAGACACCCTAGAGGGGACGGGTGAACCCTCTTTTGGGGGACGAGATTTAAACCAGGGGCCGGGTATCCTAAAACGGGACGGGAAAGGGTTTAGGGTTGAATTAGGCGGACCGCTACCGCGGATCCGCCAAATCCAACCCTAAACCCTTTCCCTTTCTACTCATTCGAGCGGCAGGAAGACCAATAGACACCCTAGAGGGGACGGGTGAACCCTTTTTTGGGGGACGGGATTTAAACCAGGGGGCCGGGTATCTTAAAATGGGATGGGAAAGGGTTTAGGGTTGGATTAGGCGGACCCCTACCGCGGATCCGCGTAATCCAACCCTAAACCCTTTCCCTTGCTACTCATTCGCGTGGCAGGAAGACAAAAAGACACCCTAGAGGGGACGGGTAAACCCTTTTTGGGGGACGAGATTTAAACCATGGGGCCGGGTATCGTAAAACGGGACGGGAAAGGGTTTAGTGTTGGATTAGGCGGACCACTACCGCGGTCCGCCTAATCCAACCCTAAACCCTTTCCCTTGCTACTCATTTGAGCGGCAGGAAGACCAAAAGACACCCTAGAGGGGCCAGGTGAACCCTTTTTTGGAGGACGGGATTTAATGTAGGGGTTGTGTGTCCTAAAACAGGACGGGAAAGGGTTTAGGGTTGGATAAGCCGGACCGCTACCGCGGATACGCCTAATCCAACCCTAAGCCCTTTCCCTTGCTACTCATTCGAGCGGCAGGAAGACCAAAAGACACCCTAGAGGGGCCGAGTGAACCCTTTTTTGGAGGACGGGATTTAAAGTAGGGGCCGGGTGTCCTAAAACGGGACGAGAAAGGGTTTAGGGTTGGATTAGGCGGACCGCTACCGCGGATCCGCCTAATCCAACCCTAAACCCTTTCCCTTTCTACTCATTCTAGCGGCAGGAAGACCAAAAGACACCCTAGAGGGGACGGGTGAACCCTCTTTTGGGGGACGAGATTTAAACCAGGGGCCGGGTATCCTAAAACGGGACGGGAAAGGGTTTAGGGTTGAATTAGGCAGACCGCTACCGCGGATCCGCCAAATCCAACCCTAAACCCTTTCCCTTTCTACTCATTCGAGAGGCAGGAAGACCAATAGACACCCTAGAGGGGACGGGTGAACCCTTTTTTGGGGGACGGGATTTAAACCAGGGGGCCGGGTATCTTAAAATGGGATGGGAAAGGGTTTAGGGTCGGATTAGGCGGACCCCTACCGCGGATCCGCGTAATCCAACCCTAAACCCTTTCCCTTGCTACTCATTCGCGTGGCAGGAAGACAAAAAGACACCCTAGAGGGGACGGGTAAACCCTTTTTGGGGGACGAGATTTAAACCATGGGGCCGGGTATCGTAAAACGGGACGGGAAAGGGTTTAGTGTTGGATTAGGCGGACCACTACCGCGGTCCGCCTAATCCAACCCTAAACCCTTTCCCTTGCTACTCATTCGAGTGGCAGGAAGACCAAAAGACACCCTAGAGGGGCCAGGTGTACCCTTTTTTGGAGGACGGGATTTAATGTAGGGGTCGTGTGTCCTAAAACAGGACGGGAAAGGGTTTAGGGTTGGATAAGCCGGACCGCTACCGCGGATACGCCTAATCCAACCCTAAGCCCTTTCCCTTGCTACTCATTCGAGCGGCAGGAAGACCAAAAGACACCCTAGAGGGGCCGAGTGAACCCTTTTTTGGAGGACGGGATTTAAAGTAGGGGCCGGGTGTCCTAAAACGTGACGGGAAAGGGTTTAGGGTTGGATTAGGCGGACCGCTACCGCGGATCCGCCTAATCCAACCCTAAACCCTATCCCTTGCTACTCATTTGAGCGGCATGTAGACAAAAAGACACCCTAGAGGGGACGGGTGAACCCTTTTTTGGGGGACGAGATTTAAAGTAGGGGGTCGGGTATCCTAAAACGGGACGTGAAAGGGTTTAGGGTTGGATTAGGCGGATCCGCTACCGCGGATCCGCCTAATCCAACCCTAAAACCTTTCCCTTATTTTGACGGAACCGTTTCCAAGGGCGCGTAAAACATTTCATAAAAAAGAGATTGATGCTAATATTGAAAACAAAGTTGAAGGTTACATGATAAATGTTGTTATCTAAAATGGTAAATAAAGAACTACATTATTATACAAAAGGTTCCCACAAGAGTTACATAATTATACAAAAGGTTGACTAAAGAAGTACATAATTATACATAATAACTACTAAAAGGCTAAGAAAAGGGCAACTGTAGAACCTTAATGGTAAGAAGCCCTAAGTACACAGAGAGTACATTGGCTAAAAGTGTGGCAAACTTGGCCTATATGTCGAGCTCAAAAGGGAAATCATGAAATGAGAAATTTTCATGAGGTAGTAGCAAGTCTGTAGCAATGTCAATTGCTCTGTTTTGTGCCTCAGATGGCGTAGCCAAAGCACGCAACAACGCTTTAACTTGGCCCATTGCAATATCATCAAGATCGTTAAGATTGGGGCTCCGATTTTGATTTTTTGCTTGGTGATTAAGGACTATTCGTAGGGGTCTCAGAATAGTTTATAAAAGATGCAAATGTCCTTACACCAATGGAATCATTTATTACTAGAAAACGCAAGAATGCCATGTCAACATGAATAACAGTTGGGTGGACAAGAAAGAGTGGAGACCAATTTCTACAAACGATGGCCATGTTTGCCTTATCTTCGTAAAAATCAAGGCGTGTGAAGTTTTCATTCATTAGATCTTGATTATTGAAAACAACATGTTCTGCTTGATAGCGTCTCCCGTTGACTTTGACTTCGTTTAAGGGATCAAATGAAATACCCATAGTCGTTTGGTTTTCAGTTACATAATTTTCAACAAATTGTGCTTTATCTTCTGTTATATTATTCAGAACCCAACCCTTGCACCAATTTTCCATAGATATTTGTTTAGAGAAACGTAATTGACACGTAAATGGAATGGACCTACATTTTAGCAAGTTAGTAAAAGATGTTTAGTTAGACACAATAAAACTCAAAATAGCTAAGAAAAAATTCTAATTTTAGACTCAAAGTATTAAAAACATCAGCCAATATCATATCATTCTGCTGAATTCTGAATTCCGTGCAAGTAAGCAAACGAGGGGAATAGGTACAACCGAGGGGAATGGGTTCAGAGGGTGCATATAATGGTTAGGTGAAGAAGCTGACAAATTGCGGGTGCATATAAATGAATTAACTACCCTAAGGAGTATACAATTTCCGCGTTATTTTATAGTCAAATTATTTATATACAACATGCTCAAACATTTTGTCCAGGACTAGAAGGTTACGTATGAAAGGTTTTTATTTTATTTTTTGTGTGAAGCAGAGACCTTAGTTTGTGCAACTAGAAGGATGCTTAGGGAAATTAACTATGAAGCAACAATAGCAGCAATGGAAGGTAGACTAGAAGTATACACAGCAGCAATAAAATGCTAGGAGGAAGAATACAAGTGCATTCGAAGTATAAATAGAAGCAATGGAGACTTTAGGGTGATGAGGTGTAGCTACTGAAATTGATTCAAACCTCCGAAAATGAAACACACAACAAAAGAATGACAAGCTAATGACAAAATACCATACTCAAGCATCCTAAAACTCGTAAAATAGAGGCGAAACTTCTAAAATTAACTATGAAGCAACAACAGCAGAAGGCAGACTAAGAGGTGTATCCTCAAAAACAAAGGTATTATGAGCAACATTTGGTATACATGAGGTTCGTCATAAACCTAGGTACATGAAATCGGTCATAAGACTCAGAACTAGTAAAGAACAATAACAATGAAACTTCAATTAAAAGCATAATCGAGGAGAAAAGGGAAAGGGACATACGAAGAAGCTTAGAAATCGTCTGCAATTTATTTTATGCGCTCCTATTGAGGTCAATGATGCTCAATAAACGATTAAAACCTGCAGAATTCAGTCCAAGTTTCACAATGTGAGGTTGTTGGTTCACAAATTGACCTCCTAGTTTCACGAACTTAGATCTAGGATTCATAAAAGCAATAAAAACAGGAACGTAATAGATTAACCAACCAAAATTGAAATCGTGGTAGTAAATAGGTAAGCAAGGGGAAGGACCTCACGAAAAAGCGGAGAAATCGTCTACAATTGATTTTATGCGCTTCTATTGTGGTCGATGATGTTCAATAAAGGAGTAAATCCTGCAGAAAAACAAATTAATAAGTAATGGAAATAGTTGAGCTTGAAATTAGTGAAGTAAATAAGTAGATTGAACATTAGTATAAAAAATACGGAATGAAAGTACACTGATAATGGCGAAAAGAAGATGAATCACAGAAAACAGAATGAAAATTAGCGATGAATTGAAATCAATACTATTGAATCAAAAGTACCTAAGATGAGGAGGATAATGGTGGTCTAACGCTCGGTAGTAATGGCGGTTGGAAGCTCGTTGGACACTCGGTAGTAATGGCGGAAAAGATGAGTGAGCTGAGGAAGGTTTGAAGAGAGAGAAACACATGCGTGAAAATAAGAGAGTAAATGAGGGAAACCGCGTTAGTTAGGAAGTATATAGGGGGACACGTGTCAACATCTGGTGAATCTGCAATAATTATATATATATATATATATATATATATATATATATATATATATATATATATATATATATATATATATATATATATATATATATATATATATATATATATATAGAGAGAGAGAGAGAGGCCGGATCCGGTGAGGCCGTTAATTATGGCGATGCGGCCGGCCTCACCAAATTCCTTCATTGGAGTGATTTTCAATGTTCATTGGGCTGGAAATTTGGGGTCATTCCTAACTTTTTATTTAGCCCAAATATTTTCTCTATCTAAAATAAACACACAAAAATTATAATACTCTACTCTCTCTACAGTATAAGAAAGAAGTAGAAGCTACGCAAAACTATTCAGCGCACGATTTCTCGTTCTCCAAAATCGAATCAGGAAGATCAATTGTTCGTAGATTTCATCAAAACAACACACAACAACATGATTTAAGCAATTTAAGAAGAAGATTTTGATTAACTTACAGGTAATTTCATATTTTGGATCAAAATTTAGCATATTCATATAATTTTGTTAATTCAATCATAAATTGATGATATAAGGCTTGGTTGATCAACATTAAGCGATTTCGTAAATATAAGGTTCGATTGATCAAAATTGAGTGATTTCATAAATATAAGGTTCGAATTTGATCAAAATTGAACGATTTCCTTATTATAAGGCTCGATTTTGATCAAAATTAAGCGATTTCCTTTACCTCGAGATTTCTTACTACTTATTACATTTTTTTGATGATTTTGCAGCTCTAATAGTCATGAAGATTTTAGATATCACAATACTTGATGATAATAGTGCTATTGAAATAGGTATTTCTTTTTTTTTTGTGTAATTATTGTATAATCTCATGGTACGACATAATGTCACTCGACTATAACGAATGAATGTATCCCGTCACACTATGATTAATTGAGTTCATGGTTTTATTATTCATGTTATATTGCACAGTATAGGGGGTAAGATGTTATCCGACTTGTTTTTCATCTGTTTTCGTGCAATACATGTGAGGACTGTAACGGTGTTTAAGTCCGTTAGAAATGCGTTGTTTATCTAGTACAAGTATATACACCGTTTCTTCTTTGCGTGGAATTTCAGCTGATCACTATCTCTTACGTTAATTTGGGTTATGTTTGTGTCTCTGATATTTGGGTACTGATTTCGTAATGTAGTTGAACTCTGGGAAAGTTGTTGCGGTGGGTCCTGGTCTTCGTAATAAGCTGGGGGAGAATATTCCTACTTCTGTCAAGGAAGGGGAAACTGTTCTTTTGCCAGAGTATGGAGGCACTACAATGAAGCTTGGCGAGAAAGAGTATGTCATCATGTTTATTTGTTCTTATGCAATCACCATAATTTGTTTGTTGATGTTGTTTGTTGTTTATCTCAAAATTTTATGCTATTGAAAATTTCTAGCGTATTTGGTGAATCTCAGACCTTATTTTGTGAATCTCAGACCTTGTTCAGTGAATCTGAGAGCTTGTTTTGTGAAACTTGGTCATCATAAGTGGTTAAAATTACTTTTTTTGCTCTTTTTCTTATTTGGTGAATCTCAGACCTTATTTTGTGAATCTCATACCTTATTCAGTGAATCTTAAGGCTTGTTTTGTGAAACTTGATCATCATAAGTGGTTAAAATCACCTATTTTGCTTTTTTCCTTATTTGGTGAATCTAAGACCTTGTTTTGTGTAAAATCACTTATTTTGCTTTTTTCCTTATTTGGTGAATCTCAGACCTTATTTTGTGAATCTCAGACCTTGTTCAGTGAATCTTAGAGCTTGTTTTGTGAAACTTGGTCATCATAAGTGGTTAAAATCATGTTTTTTGCTCTTTTCCTTATTTGGTGAATCTCAAACCTTATTTTGTGAATCTCATACCTTATTCAGTGAATCTTAAGGCTTGTTTTGTGAAACTTGATCATCATAAGTGGTTAAAATCACCTATTTTGCTTTTTTCCTTATTTGGTGAATCTCAGACCTTATTTTGTGTATCTCAGACCTTGTTCAGTGAATCTTAGAGCTTGTTTTGTGAAATTTGGTCATCATAAGTGGTTAAAATCACGTTTTTTGCTCTTTTCCTTATTTGGTGAATCTCAAACCTTATTTTGTGAATCTCATACCTTATTCAGTGAATCTTAAGGCTTGTTTTGTGAAACTTGATCATCATAAGTGGTTAAAATCACCTATTTTGCTCTTTTCTTTATTAGGTGAATCTCATACTGTGTTTTGTGAATCTCAGACCTTGTTCAGTGAATCTTAGAGCTTGTTTTGTGAAACTTGGTCATCATAAGTAGTTAAAATCACGTTTTTTGCTCTTTTCCTTATTTGGTGAATCTCAAACCTTATTTTGTGAAACTTGGTCATCATAAGTGGTTAAAATAAATGGGGGTATGATTTTCTTTCACATTCTTTCAAGATGGAATGAACTAAAGCAGCACATATTCAAAAAAACTGCAATTAATTTTGTTCCTCAACATGAAGGTGGAAAAAGATCAGATACACAACTATACTAGTACAGAGCAAAATAACAAAGTGACAACTATTTCTTTTCAGCGTAGCAGTTAACCAAAGAATGGAAAGTTCCAAGGTAAGGACTAGAGCACACCTCGAGAATCAATTTCTTCAGTCGTTCCTCTAATGGCAGGGGGGAGCAGAGATAAGGGAACAACTCACATGATGAAAAATAGTGGAATGATTTAATTATTTTAAAACCAATTAGCTCAAATGGCAGAGCGTTGTGCAATGCACAAGGTGTGGGTTCGACTCCCATGTTGGTTATTGACTGCTACTGTTACTTCAAAGCCTAATTGGTATTTCTTTAGTGGACTTGTGGGTTTTAGCCTTTTTTGTCATGTCCAATTGCACCCAATTTAGATAATTTCTAACATTGACTTTACAAAGGACTCAAAATTGTAATCCTTTGCTCCTTTAGTGGCTCTGCACGACGTTTTGGCTTATGCACGCCGTTTGTGCACATCTAAGTTTGAGCTTCTTCTACTCATCCTCAATTTTGCACATCTGAGTACGGATTTGGCTAACTCATCCTCAATGTTATTGTATTTAAGTTTAATACACTAGATTCTTAAATTAACTAGGCTATATGAGATTCGAACTCATACCTTTGTGCAAGATTTGCACATTGCTCTCCCATTTGAGGTAATAGTCGTTAAGATATACGAGTACATAACAAAGATTAAATAAGGGGCACCTTAAGCTAATAGCCTTTATATATGCAACAATGAAAAGTCTTTGCCAAGCTTAACATCCCGATTAAATAAGTGTCCAAATTTGCAGAACTGGTAATAAAATGGCTACTAGTTTGGTATGAAGAAGCTGAAAATGGTGAAATGACAATAATTGGAGAGTAGTAGCAAAAAATGAGACACGTATAAAAGTATAAAAGACTCAAGTTGAGTGGATTTCACTTATTCGCTACAAGTATCCATTAAAACTAAGATGATATCATGACTTGCAAATCAAGCAAATGCTTCTGAAAATCACCAGGAACCACAAAATTATAAAACTAACTAAAGAATGCAATGACTGAGACGTGAACTCAAGGACAATCCTCTTTTCTTATTTTGTGAATCTGATACATTGTTTTGTGAATCTTAGAGCTTGTTTTGTGAAACTAGAACGTAATATTGTGAAACTTGGTCATAAGTGGTTGAAATCACCTATATTCCTCTTTTCTTATTTTGTGAATCTTAGACCTTGTTTTGTGAATCTTAGAGCTTATATTGTGAAACTAAAAGGTAATATTGTGAAACGTGGTCATAAATGGTTGAAATTATCTATTTTGCTCTTGTTCTTATTTTGTAAAGCCTAGACCTTGTTTTTGTGAATTTTAGAGCTTATATTGTGAAACTAAAAGACAATATTGTGAAACGTGGTCATAAATGGTTGAAATTATCTATTTTGCTCTTGTTCTTATTTTGTGAAGCCTAGACCTTGTTTTGTGAATCCTACGGCTTGTTTTGTGAAATTAGAAGGTAATATTGTGAAACTTGGTCATAAATGGTTGAAATTATCTATTTTGCTCTTGTTCTTATTTTGTGAAGCCTAGACCCTGTTTTGTGAATCCTACGGCTTGTTTTGTGAAATTAGAAGGTAATATTGTGAAACTTGGTCATAAATTGGTTGAAATCACCTATTTTGCTCTTATTCTTGTTTTGTGAAATTAGAAGGTAATATTTGTTCATCTATATGAGACTCGAACTCACATCTTGCGCTATAGCACAATGCTCTACCTTTTGAGCTAATAGATGATATTAGTCAAAATATTATTTATGTATTAACAAATGACAAACCTATTTATATTGTTCTCATTTGGTTTCCGTCATGCACAAATGTAGACTACCGTAGCTAATATCTTCAAATATATGGAACTGTGTACAACAATATATCTGTCAAAGTTCACGCCATTTTACCAGTGTCCAAATAGTGATTTAAATAGGATAGAAGGAGTAATCTAGATAATAAAGAAAAATTGAAACCTTTGTCGATGTAATTATGACATGGGCTGCGGAAGTGTCGTCGACCTGTAGAAATTCGTCATCACTGACATCGATTTCTGATGCCTTTCTTGCTGATCTCACTTGAAGAACTAGCATCAGCAGCAATGTGAGACACGGGAAATAATGTTGTAACAAGTAAAGCAAAAATATGCAAAAAAGAAAAATACACGAGCATGTATATTCAACAGCGATTGAATGTTATGAGCAAGTAAGAAATGTGGAAAAGATATGACCATTTTAAGAAATTACCTCGCGCACCAGGTTTTTGCCATGTGATATTGGCGGAACACCGATGAGTTCCGAACACAACTCCGAGGCCGTACACGTCACTTTTGTCGATTAGATTTTGTGTCGAAGTATTGCGGTCAATGTATCCCTACATGTACAGATAAAAAATACTCAAAAACGACAAACGTTGGAAAAACCATTGTAGACAACTAGCTTTTGACGAACTCTCATTGTTAGTTAAAACTCACTAGCTCAGATGGGGTTTCTTTATTTTCCTCAAAACCATATTCTACGCTCATTTTACACTCTCTTCACGCGATTTATTCACCGGATGATCAAGTAATTCTCATACATGGAGTGCATAATAAGAAACCCTCTTATTTTAGGAGTAAAAAAATCTATCGAACACCTTTCCAACAGCTTAGTCCACTTACGGTGTACCCTTGACTCCTGTAAATAAATACTTTTTAGACGTACGCCTTCATCATCTAAAACAGGAGCAAGACACGATATTCCAAAGTCAGCAACTTTAGCAATTAGATGCGAGTCCAAAAGAATGTTGTTGGCTTTAATATCTCGGTGAAATATAGGAGGATTTGCTTCTCTGTGCAGGTAAAGAACTCCGCTGGCTGCACCTAATGCAATGTGTAACCTTGTGGAATAGCCCAGAATCTTCTCAGATTTACCTAATCAGCAATAAAATTGGTTTTAAGATCATGATTCATGACAAAGGTGAAACATCAGCATAACTTCCGCCACATGACAGCAGACTGTACACATGATCTAAAAACATGCTGAAAAACTAACTCTGAGTTAAGTGTTTAAAAGAAAGATGTGCTCGACTCTAACTCAACAAGAAAGATGTGCTCGACTCTAACTCTAACTCAACAAGAAAGATAATGGAAGGCACAGTGTTTAAAAGAAAGATAATGAAAGATAATGAAAAACTAATTATCTTCAAAAGACATTGGCATTAAGGCACAATGTATATGACAAAGCTAACACATTTAGGCTTCAGAAATTTATGTGAATTCTACTTTTGCAGCTAAAGCATGTTAAACAATCACAAACTTGGTAGTTAGAAGCGAAGGGAGGTCAAAGTAAGATCTATTATATCAAACATGAAGTACAAAAAAAACATCCTTGCAACTCATGCTCGAATTAAATTCGGTAAAATCATTCAAATCCTTAACATGCTTTAGTTGCAAATAGTAATAAGTAATGAAAGTACAGTGATAATGGCGAGAACGAGACATCTCAGAGATAAAGACGGAATGAAAGTACGGATGAATTGAAATGATAACTATTGAATCAACTGAAATCGGTCATAACTAACAAAGAACAATAAGAATGAAACTTCAACTGCGAGCATAATCGAAGCGAAAAAGGAACGCATAGAAATCAATCGAAATCGAGTGATTAAACTAATTAAGTAAGTTTATAACTAAAAATTTAACTAAATAAGCAACAAAATCAAAATCTATAAAGAAACGGAGAGGAACATACGAAGAAGAGGAGAAATCGACTTCAATAGATTGTATGTGTTGCTACTGTGCTCGATTATGATCAGACAACGATCAAAAACTGCAGAAGAACAACAATATTTTAACGGATTAAATAAGTCGATTGAAAATTAGGGTGAAAAATAAGGAATGAAAGTAAGATGAATCGAAATTTAAATTAGTATTCGAGAATACCTAATTTGCGTATGATAATGGAAGTAGACAACTCACTGATAATGGCGGTCGAAAGCTCAATGAAAATGGCGGTCGAAAAGCTCGGTAATGGCGAAGACGTAGTGGTTCGATGGTGAAATTTGAAGAACAAGTTGAAGAGAGAGAAAGAGGACGAGTAAATGAAGAGTTATTGAGGGGAAATGTTGAGGTGGTTGGGGTTATATAAGGGGACACGTGGCATCATCCGGTGAGTCTATAATTTATAGATCCGACGGTTTAAAATGAGTCAAATAGCCCCAACCACCCTAAGGGTCTCACACGATTCATTCAATCTCTCTCTCTCTCTCTCTCTATATATATATATATATATATATATATATATATATATATATATATATATATATATATATATATATATATATATATATATATATTTAAGTAGGATCCCAGTGAAACGCGTTCGGTGAAATCGGTGAAACGAACTAATAAACATACTTTATAAGTTAGATGTGCAGCCCACTTGTAAAAACCGAAATAAAAGGCCCATATTTCATTAGAAAAAGCTCAAACCAGTTGTTGTTTCCCTTTGTTTACACTCAACAGACTGCACACCCATAACCCAACTCCATCTGTCATTCCCATTCAGTCATCCACCGCCACCCATTGTTTGCCGTCGTCGCCATCAATCACCAGTAACACCAGAGATCGTCTCAGAGGCCGGTGGAACTCCGACGACGCCATTGAACATTACCAAACCCCGACATTTCCAGTTATACATGGTGTTTATGTGGTTTCATTTGTCGAAATTCTAATCACATCTGATCGATTTTCGGAGCTCCAGCGAGATCCTAGGACGCAATCACATTTACCGACACGATCTTTTATAGACGGGAAACCAACGGCGTAACTGACTATGCTCCACCACACGCACCACCGCCGCAATTTTCTCTTGGTTCAATATCGCTAAGCAATCGCTACAAAATTCACTACAAAGTCAACTTAAGCTACTAAAAATTGATGTATCTGGTTACTATATTGATGTATCTGAAATCGATTTTAATGTAACTAGTAAGTAATTTTGTGTACCTGTGTTAGATACATTAAAAACGAGGTTAGATACATAAAAAATTAGAGTAGTTACATTAAAATAGGTGATCGAGAGCGAAGAAGAGAACGTCGGATCGCCTGCCCATTTTCGATCTCAAAATATGTACAGGCCAACCATGCTTTATTGCCCTTGAACTTATTGTAGTTAGGATCTTGAACTCACCTATTTACTTGGGTGTATTGATGTATCAGTTTGTGGACGACTGTCCAGATAAATTGGTTTGCGATTTGGTGCCCTGTTTGCAGTATAACGATATTGATCAAGCTTATATTAATAGGTACTCTCATATTTTAAGAGCATTATAGTGCTTTATTTTGGTTCTTGCTCTTACTGGGTTTGTCTATTTGTTGATGCACTATGTTTTCTTTTAATAATATTGCCGTGTATGATGTACCAGGGTGCTCCCTGATCTTAAGCCTGATGAACAAGGTAATTTACTAGTTGGTTTCATTGATTTTCCCTAATACATGTATTCTAGTTTGCTTGTCCAAAACCATTTCATCATATATTCTTAGCCCGTATCTCTCGCCTGAATTCACATTCAACCAAACAACAACAGAAACTCAACTTACGACAATTGAGTCATTGATCGGAGATGAAACAAGAATTTGTCGCCGTCGATTGAGGTGATGAGCGAGAAATACGGTGAGACCGTCGATCTACCAGTAATGCGAGGTAGTATGTCGTCATCGTGGGCTGATTGACCATGGTTATTGTGCCGGTAAAAGAGTTAGAACGTCCGGCGAGGGTCTCGTCGGATTTCTGACAGCAGAACAATGGAATTAAATGAAGCGTTGAAGGAGAGTGTGATATAAGGAACGCCGGCCTGGTGGTGGTCAAGCAATAACCGGCATCTAGTGGTGGTGGTCGCCGGCGTCTTGTTTTGGTGGTGGCTGGTCGGAATGTGTGCTGGTGGACTTATGGTGGTGGTGGATGGGGAATAAAGAGATTAAGCTGGGGTAGTGTCTAACGTGTGTGGACGTGTGGTTAATAATTAATACAATGGGCTATAGGTGTTCTCACCGTTCTCACTATGTTCGTTCTCAACGGATCCTAAATCTATATATTTATATTTATATATATATATATATATATATATGCGAGATCCCGTACGAACTAACTTATGATGCGAACCGTACTAACTAACTTAAAAACCCAATTTTCAAAGTCAACCCCGACCCTACTAGCTCTTATCCCTAATTTTACTTTTACTCATTCTTATACACCACTAAGAGCATGTATAATAGAGAGGATGGAGTCTCATATTAGCACTCTCTCTCATCTAAAAGGAACTCCTCTCTATTGTAGAGAATGCATAGAACATCCTCTTAGAAGGAGGATGTTCTCTTCTTCCTCTAAAATTAGAGGATTTTGAACATTGGCCTGTGCCAACAATCCAATCATATTTTTCCATTTTTAATATTTACATTTTATTTCTGCATTTTAATATAAGTTAAAATATTATTAAAATGGTAGAGGATGAATAAGAGGATCCTCTCTACTGTAAGCAAAAATTAAAAGAAGAGGATGAACATAGTGGAAATGAATGTGGGTCATAGAGAAAATAATGTGTCAAAAAATGAAAGGGTAAATGAAAAATTAAGAGGATGATAATGTACTCTCTATTGTACATGCTCTAAACCATCACTACCAACCATTTCTGCAGCTGCCACCAGAAGACCGAAGGTACTGGCTAGAGCTTGTTGGCGCTCTGCCGGAGCTCCGGTTGCCACTTCCCAACATTGGTCACACTACCGATTTTGGCCTTTCTCCATTTTCTGTCGCGCATCCTTCGTGTGGTCACCATGACCATCGTCGAGGACGCCCCCTTTCGTCATCCAACCGCTGTTCTTTATTCGTGTCTTCCATTCGCCTCGTCAAAACCATTAATGTTACTTTGTTTTATGTAGATCCAGTAGTTAAATCGAATTTTGAAATAACAAAAGTGAACCACGATTGTTTTCGGGGAGGTGTCGACCGTTGATGGAGCTGCGATATCATGGATTAACTTCACCAGTCAATTTTCTGATTTCTTCACTTTCATGAATTGCAGTTTTCGGCTCTAATTTTCTGAAATCTTACTTCTTTTATTGTATATCTCACATTCGATTAAATTTTGCAAAAAAAAAAAAGATCACAATCATCACATGTATCGTTCACCTCTTCATAGGTATGTATATTTTTCTCGTTATTATTAAGGTGAAAGTAATGTAGCTGCTAATTATATGAAAGATTTGTACTTTTGGTGATTGAATTGGTTTTAATTTAGTAATGGTTAATTAGCTTTCTAGCTAGCTGCTTTTGTTTGCTTTGAAACTTGACGGTTGAATAGAAGTGTGGTTGTTTGTACAAGTTATTGTTTAATATCGACTTATAGTAAGGTCGACCTATTTACCTATATATTTAGATGATGAATGTCAAGTAGTCATGACGTTTTTGGTTGATCTCACAGTAAGACCATCTAAAGTAGTCAATGGAGTTAGTTGTATGTGTATGTCGAAATGTAGTATGAAACAGTGGTGGATTAATATGCAGAACATATATATGACCCTAGATACACATGTCAATACTCCTAGATACACATTTCAATACTCTAGATACACAAATCGATTTATGTATCCGGGAGTATTGATATGTGTATCTGAGATACTAACATGCTAGAGTTGTTGTGGGGGGTAGCGTTGGTGTGGTGGTCATGGGAAATAATTGTCGGCCTGTTGTACGTTGTACAGAATCCTGTGAGAGCTTAGTTTGTACAATGTTTGAACTACTTAGATGTAACTGGTAATTGATGCATTCGATTTATAAGTAGTACCAAAGGTCAGATTTTAAGACCTTGCTGAAGTCATTTAACTGTTTAAGACAGTGATTCAAGTCAGCCAAACCTACTACGGAGCTGAAGCTTTGTTGGGTGTTAAGTTCTCGTTGTAGTCAAGTTCCGAACGGATGTGTACTGTTGTACTAGTGTTTTCTTTATTGTATGATTAACTTGATGCAATAAAGAGTTACACTTTCATCGGAAGAAACTTCATTGAATGTTCAATTGTTCAAATTGATATTACTCCGTATATCTAGGCTTAAGTAAATAGTATTATACATCTCAATGTTCAATTGTTCGTGTTTTAATTTTAATCGAATCACATGATGACCATTGATTTTATGATTATCACTATTGCTAATCTGTCTTTGCTGATTTGGGGCTCTTTTATTAAGGGAGAACTAGTCAGTTTTTGATCCGTTATTAGCAAAAGGCGTAGGTCAGTAGATGTTTTGGTTCAGTAATGTCAGTTTATTTATTCATATTTTGCTAATTGTCTCCTGGTTGCTGTTGATGAGAAATTGAGGATGTGTAAGTATGAGCTCACTGTCCCATTTAGTTTTCGGAAATTAGGTACTCGTCCAAATGAGCTAACTGTCTGGAATGCAATTAAATATATTTCTTGGTATAAATTGCTCTGTAGACTTTAATGAAGAACACTATTTCCTATAAGGTTCTATACTCAGAAATTGAATGAAAAGTTATTTTCTAAAAAGACCCGTTTTACAAACTTCTTGTATAAGGCCGTTGTACACAAGAATTTATAAATGAAGATTCAACTACATGTAATTTTGGCTTTTGCTTTCAAGAGTCCTTCTACTTTATGCTCTACTAGCATTATGTCATTATGTAGACGGTCTAGTTCTATACTCTATATACACTATGTATCATCCCCTATAACTCACTTAGTTTCATATTCGCTTTGATTATTTGTTATCATTTGGTTACTTAACTAGCCTACATCTTTTTTATGCTTTTTCTATACAAGCGTTCAGTGCTCATTGATTCTTACTAGCGACTTTATGAGTTTCATGTTCATTCGTGAGTTAGTACAAGATTGATTACTGCACATAGTGTTGTCCTATAAATAGCATGTACAACAGTATCTATTCTTATCATTTACAAACTTCTCTGTATATGCATATACACATAAAACCTCTTGAGTAATGCACCTAGATTGTGATGTGGAAACGGATGTTTGGAGCCTTGCAGGTAAGTTATAGATTGGATAACTTATTGACGGCTGAGAAGCTAAGACTATGAAGAGACTTAATATGGTGCAGCAAGAGAAAAAAACAGATGCAAGGTGGTGAAATTAAAGGTTCGCACTAAATGACTGATATACTCTGTACATTTTCTTTTATTAACTTTTGCTGGTTTATTTGACTGGTGGGTTAGTTTGGAAATTAGTTTTCGAGCTATAGAGACTCTAATCATCACGTCAAAATGCTAGAATAACTAATTATTTGAGTGGTTGGTACATACTTTTGCACAGAAATAATAATTAGTGAAGTCTTGGTTGTACTAACTTCTTATTGCAGATTATTTACTCCAAGTGAACAAGAAAATTTGCTATACAAGAGTGGATTAACCAGCCATGTTAATTGCATCTGGTTATCTTGATGAATACTTTACTATTTAGTAACGAACTTACTTGTATTCGAAAATTTTCATATTTCTTGTTTCTTTCCATATATTTAAGTGGAACTTGTATCTCATACAATCATTGTATTTATCTAGTCAAGTTCAGTACTTTTGGGTGAAATTAAAAAATTGTAAAGATATACAAAGTATCTAACAACATATAGGAGTGTATCTAGCAAGCTAGAGGCATGCATCTAGCAACATAAAGGAGTGTATCTAGATAAAGATATGTATTTAGCAAGTTAAAGGAGTATATCTAGCAACGTAATTTGATCAAACGATAGGGATGGTTATCCCAATTTAGGACGGGAAAGGATTTCCGATTGGATTACATGGACCACTACACGGAGCTCATAATCCAACTCTAAACCCTTTCCCTTATTATCGGAACACAGGTAGAAATCCTAAACTAAACCCTAAAAAGGGAAGGGTTAACCCTTTCTGAGGGGAATGAGATCAAACGAGGGGGGACGGGTATCCTAAATTTAGGACGGAAAAGGGTTTAGGCCGCCTAATCCAACTCTAAACCCTTTCCCTTATTATCGGGACGGGGGGTGGAAACCCTAAACTAAACCAAAAAAAAAAAAATAGAGTGAAACCATTTCCTTGGGGGAATGAGGTCAAACGAGGGAAACGTGTATCCTAATATAGGACGAAAAATCATGTAGGGTAGCACGTGTATCTAACAAGGTGAAGTTGTGTATCCACACACTTTTAAGAACGTATCCACAAACCATAAATTATGAATGTTACACATTTACATAGTCAAGTAGATATGTAAATCTACCCAACTAACAATATGTATCTACAAGCCTAAGGAACGTATCCAGAAGCAAAAAATACAAAAGAGTACTAAAAATATACTAACCTACGATAAAATACAACTATAAATTATTTTAGCATCAAATTGGATTAGGCGCCTCCGCAAATAGGCATTTGGGAGAGACGTACCGTGTGGCCATTTATAGCCTGGCCCAACAACTATATTTTGGCACTAAAAATATATGGAGTAAATTAATGAAATCAATCACAAAACTACGACAAAGATCACACATTTACGAAAAACCGAATTAAGTTATCAAAAATCAGTATATGATTAATTAACGTTGAAATTTTAATATTTTGTTCACGGGTTATAAAAGTGGTCTTTGCAATCTCTAGTTTCGAAACCCGCCAACATCAAAATTATAATTATGTGTCTCTTTACTTGACTCGAATATATACAGATTTTTGTTTTTTTTTTTTTTTTGGTACGAAAGAGGGGCTAGGCCCCGAAAATTAATTGTTTGCTACTACACGGGGAATAGCAACCCCAAAAATGTCCTCCCGAAGGATAGGACGCAACTCATTAAAAGGTATATCTAAATGCGTAAAAATAGTACTAGAGATCACTCCTTTGTTAGCTAATAAGTTGTTGCTTTGTTGGCTTCTCTATAAGTATGCTCCAACTTAACGGTCCAATGATCTTCACTAATCAAGTCTTTGCACCTATTGACTGTAATACTACGGTTTTATAAGTCTATTACTTGGTCGAATACGGCTTACTCGGTCGAGTAGTGCGTCGTGTATTTCTGGTCAGGCTACTGTCCAGGAATAATCGGCCGAGTATGGGAATACTCGACCGAGTAACGGATACTCGGACGAGTATACTCTATACTCGACTGAGTATCCGGTCTGACGATGTTTATTTCCGCGGTTTGATATAGAGAGGAATAGAGTTATATAAACGAGATTTACAGTTTCTTAATCACTTTTACCAAAACCTAAACTTACAACGTAACTCTAATCACCTCTAAATCTCTCTCAAAGTCGTGGATCTTTTGTGAGTCTTGTTCATCCTTCTTTCGGGTCGATTGTGTCGTTAAGCCTCTAGTTCTATGAGTTTTATCAAATTGTCTTTTAGGGTTTTGCACTAGTTAATGATTTGGGAGAATAGGGATTTTTAGCATGTTTATAATTGGAATTATATGACTATTGTTAGGTGGAGATTTCGTAGAGGAGCCGTTTTAGCCTGCTTGATTGTATCGTGTCAGATTGTGCTAAGGTAGGGTTTCCCTACTCGGTTTACTGTTTAATTGATTTAAGATATGTACTGTAATTGTTTGTACGATTGATATTGTGATTGATTGCTGTTGGTGGATTGGAGTATGGTGTTGGTGTTGAGATGGTTGATGATGTTCACGAGGTGTGTCCTCGGATAAGTGGAGTCACTTGCGGGAGTGGCTTCACGCCCTAGATTCGTCCTCCGTGGAACCCGCTACAGGAGGGGATGTGCACATTAATAAATAGGGTTATCGCTCATTGTTGAGCGGGGGCTTAGGTAGGCAAGGCTGCGGTCCCCCACTGGAAGGGCTACACACTTTAATGTGTAGCCAATTACGAGATGTGATTGGGAGTTGGTGGTGGATTGTGAACAGCTGTTTATCTTATCGTACTTTGTCTTACTTTGATTATGCAGTGAACTGACCCCGTTGTTGTTTTGTGAAATCTGTGGTGATCCATTCGGGGATGGTGAGCAGGTTGTGATAGGTGATTATGGTCTTTAGCTTTGGGGACAAGATGGGAGTCGTCACTTCGAGTCTAACTTCCGCTGTCACGAGATTAGCTGTTTAGATTCAGTTGTTTGAGTACTAATGAGATTTTGTTTTTGATTTGATTTTGGAACTTGTAATCGTTAACTTTAACTTTATAATTAATTAAATGTTTTGAAATGGTAACTTTGGTATACTAGCCTCGGGAAACCGAGATGGTAGCAGTCTCCCATGTTAGGGTGGTCTTGGTAAGGCACCTTTGTATGTGAGGGTGTTACAAAATGGTATCAGAGCGACGATTTTGGAACCTAAAACTAATGAACCTAATGAACATAGGGAGTCTAAATAAAATGAACCGGGGGGAGTTGTTTGGAGCTACCGCAAAGACTTGGGAGACGTCCCGAAGTCGGATTGACGCCCTTACGACCTCGAGCCGGTCACATGGGGGAGTCTTGGGGACTGTTGTGTGTTTAAAGCTATGTCTGTGATACTAGTAGCTTGTGAATCTTGTGAAGTTATTGGATGAAATGATAAGAGAATTACATAATTTGAACATGGCAATATATGAAAAGTGAATTGCGTAGTTGAACATGATGTACTTTGAGCATGATATGTGTTTATTACTTGGCTTTTGAAAGGGTAGTGAAGTATCGTATATGTATATATAGAAATGCATCTTTAAGTATGTTAACGTCAGTTCGTAGCTCGTTTTTGGCATGACTCGGCCGAGCAGGGCGGGTACTCAACCGAGTAGGGGATACTCGACCAAGTAACCAGGCACTCGACCGAGTGTTGGTTGGTGTGTACGTAGCAGTAACTACTGGTTGTGATCACTCGGACGAGTAGTAGGCATACTCGACCGAGTGAGGCATACTCAACCGAGTATCACCCATACTCGACCGAGTATGTTTTCTTTATTTTCGACATTGGCTACTAGAGTGGAACACTTGGCTGATTAATAGTAGTACTCGACCGAGTAGTCCATACTCGACCGGGTATCTCACCGTACTCGGCCGAGTGCTTCTTTGGCGGAGGATCTTGTTTATTTTGAGCCGTAGGCTATGTGCTTACGTTTCCTTGCTTTTATAAGCTCAAAATGCCGCCAAAGAAGTCAGCAGCATATATCCAAGCCACTGAGATGACTGTGGATGAGGTCGCCCGTATGATTTAGCAGCTGGATGCACTCCTAGAGGCTCTTAAGAACGTGGGAAAGGGAGGTGAGAAACCGGTGGATGTAACCCATCTTAGCACCATCATTACTTACTTCAACCCTTCGACTTATGAGGGCACTGGAGAGCCTAAACTGCTCGATAACTGGGACCGCGAGATGTAGAGTCTTCTTGAGGTTGTGAAGTGTCCGACGGAGTTGGCTGTCGAACAGGTGGTGTACTACCTAAGAGATGAGGCTGCGGTTTGGTGGAAGAACGTGAAAGAGGATGCCAGAGCACACTACAAGGACGAGGGGCTCGATGCTATACCGTGGGCAGGTCTAAAGAGTACTATAAGGGAGCAATTTGTGATGGAGCACATCCGTCACAAGCCGAGGGCCGAGTTTGATTCTTTCACCATAGCTGATGATATGACTGTCACAGAGTACTATCACCGGTTCCTTGAGTTGTCACATTACGCAGAAGATATGCAGCTGGGTCAGCGAGGTTTCGATCTTCGTTTCGAAAAGGGGTTGGCACCTAATATCATGGATAGATTACAAGCTGGAGTACTTATCGATTTGAAAGAGGTATATGCGCGAGCTGGGCATGCTGAGAGGTTGGTGGACTTGGCCAAGGAGGCTATGGAAAGAAACACTGAAAAGAGGAAGGCAGAGAATGAGAGTGACAATCAGTCGGGCCATAAGAAAAGCAATCATGGTCAGTCTAGGGCTTTTTCTGGAGGGTCTGATTTTTAAGGGGATCTCGAGCATAGGGAAGAGGTTGTGGTCGGAGTAATAGTGACAACTCCAACCTTACCTGCTTCAACTATGGTGGAGTGGGTCACAAGAGGCACGACTGTACCAGTGCCAGAGTTGGAGGCATTTCAGGGGCTTACCAGGGGAGTTTTTCTCAGGCTTCGAGCCAAAGTTTTGCTAGCAACATGCCATTTGGGTCATGGGGGCAATCGTGGAGGGCAGAACAACAATAATGGCAGTTTCAACCGCAACAGTGGAGGATCCTATCAGCGCCCGAACAACAGTATGACTCAGAACTCGGCAGCTAAGCCGACTACTTCGAACACCTTGGTCTAGGGTTGAGGTCATAAAAGTTGCAGGAAGCTCTTTATGATGGGCACACACGAGGCAGAGAATGATGCTCATGTGGTTACCGGTACCTTTCTTGTTCATAATACACCGTCTTTCGTTTTGTTTGACTATGGGGCAACCCATTCTTTTGTGTTTAGGGGTCATGCCTTAGCTATGGGTTTGGGGAGTATCAACTTGTAAAAGATAATGTGTTTATACCTTCTGGGGAGTCGGCGTCTTGTGTTAAGTTGTATGGAGATGTGTCCATGTTGGTAGGAGGGGTAGACTTACAGGTCAACTTTTTAGAGTTTCCTATGGATGGGTTTGAGGTCATCGTCGGGATGGACTGGTTGGGTAAGTATGATGCTAAGATAGATTGCCGACAAAAGAAAGTGTCCTTAAAGGGTCCCAAGGATGTCAAAGTATCTTATAGGGGGTTAGTTGTGAGGCCAAAGTGTAAGTTCATCGCTATAATGACTTTAAAGTCATGTCTAAGGAAGAAGTGTCCCTTGATTCTTTGCCAAGTGAGAGATAGGCGCTCTGAGCAGTTGACAGCATCTGATATACATGTGGTTGTAGAGTGTAGTGATGTCTTTCTAGGTGAGATACCGGGGCTACCACCTAAGAGACATATCGACTTTAATGTGGAGCTCAAATCGGGGATATGTCCTATATCTAAAGCACCGTACCGTATGGCACCCAAAGAGTTGGAAGAATTGAAGAAGCAGCTAAATGACATGTTAGACAAAGGGTATATCTAGCCTAGTGTGTCACCGTGGGGAGCACCAGTGTTGTTTGTATAAAAGAAAGATCGGAGCATGAGACTGTGCATCGACTATAGGGAGCTGAATCATGTCACAGTGAAGAACAGGTATCCTTTGCCAAGGATTGATGATCTTTTTTACCAGCTGAGTTGCGCATGGGTGTTCTATAAGATCGATTTGAGGTCGGGTTATCACCAGTTGAGAATAGCAGATGAGGATATTCCTAAGACAGCTTTCGGTCACGTTATGGTCACTATGAGTACGTAGTGATGCCTTTTCGGTTGACGAATGCACCAGCAGTTTTCATGGATCTTATGAACCGGATTTCCAGCCCGTTCTTGGACAGGTTTGTGGTCGTCTTCATTGATGATATCTTGGTTTAATCTAAGACTAAGAAGGAGCATGAGGAGCATCTGAGGGTAGTTTTGCAGACCTTGCGAGATAATCAGCTATATGCCAAGTTATCAAAGTGCGAGTTTTGGCTAGAGAAGGTGGCTTTTCTAAGTCACGTGATATCTAAAGAGGGTGTAAGTGGACCCTAGCAAAATTGAGGCAGTGACCAAGTGGGAATCACCAAAGAATGTTGCTGAGATTCAGAGTTTCTTGGGTTTAGCTGGCAACTACAGGAGGTTCGTGAAAGACTTTTCTACGATCGCGAGGCCTATGACAGCTTTGATGAGAAAAGAGACCAGATTTCATTGGGATGAGAGTTATGAGATGGCATTCCAAACTTTAAAGGAGCGTTTGACCACAACTCCTATCCTAGCTTTACCTGAGGGAAGTGAGAACTTTGAAGTATACACCGATACTTTAAATAATGGTTTGGGATGTGTTTTGATGCAGAATGGGAAGGTTATAGCTTATGCGTCGAGGCAGCTGAAGCCGTATAAGGACAAATATCTTACTCATGATTTGGAGCTGGGTGCAGTTGTTTGTGCTCTTAAGATTTGGAGGCACTACCTTTATGGGGCAACTTTTAAGGTGTTTTCAGATCATAAGTGTCTGAAGTATATCTACACTCAGAAAGAGCTTAAAATGCGACAGAGGCGATGGATGGAGCTGATTGGGGACTATGACATGGAGATCATCTATCATGAGGGTAAGGCCAATGTTGTGGCAGATGCTTTGAGTAGGAAGAGTGTTCATTCGTTGTGTACAGCTATGTCTTTGCTGAAGCTGAGGGATGAGATGTCCGAGATGGGGATTCATATGATTAGGAAAGGGGATACCATCGGGGACTTGACGATCGAGCCAGAATTGTATGACGATATAACGAGGAAACAAGAGCTTAATCCGAAGATTCAAGAATGGAAGTCTAGGGCAGAGAGTGGCACGGTTTCCAGGTTTTCTATCCACACAGATGAGAGTGTTCCTTTTGATAGGAGATGGTGTGTTCCTAATGATGCAGATTTGAGGAGGGTAATCTTGGCAGAGGCTCATTACACTCCTTATTCAGTTCATCCGGGGGGTGAAAAGCTTTATAAGGACCTCAAGGAAACATTCTGGTGGCCTAATATGAAGAAGGATTTGGCCGAGTTCGTGGCTAAGTGTCTAACCTGCCAGAGAGTAAAGGGTGAGCAACGAAAACCACAAGGTAAGATTCAGTCACTTGAGGTGCCAGAGTGGAAATGGGAGTCGATCTTTATGGACTTTATCGTGCGGTTACCAAGGACACAACAAGGTAACAATATGATTTGGGTTATCGTCGATCGTTTAACAAAGTCAGCTCACTTCATTTCAATGAAGGATACTTGGACCAAGATACAGCTAGCTTTAAGTTAAAGAAAGCATGTGGTTCAGTTACATGGCGTGCCAAAGGATATAGTGTCGGATCGAGATGCGAGGTTTATATCACGGTTTTGGCAAGAGTTGCAGGATTTGATGGGAACGACCTTAAAGATGAGTACATCTTTTCATCCGGCGACAGATGGTCAGACTGAGAGGATTATCAAGACTTTGGAGGATATATTGAGGGCTTGTGCCATGGAGTTTGGTGGGAGTTGAGAAGATAGGCTGGACTTGATTGAGTTTTCTTACAACAACAACTATCATACAAGTATAGGAATGACACCGTTAGAGGCTTTGTATGGCAGGAAATGCAGGAATCCAGTTTGCTGGGACGACACTGCAGATGCGGTGGTTTTAGGACCACAGATGGTGCAGGATATGATTGAGCAAGTTCGTCTGATTCGTCAAAGATGAAAGCAGCTCAAGATCGCCAAAAAAGTTATGCATATTTGCACCGTAGGAACATTGAGTTCACAGTGGGTCACAAAGTCCTTTTGAAAGTGTCACCTATGCGAGGGGTGATGAGGTTTGGCAAGAAAGGGAAGTTGAGCCAGATGTTTATCGGCCCGTATGAGATCTTGGATCGTTTAGATGAAGTAGCCTACCGGCTAGCTTTACCACCAGCGTTGGATCGAGTCCACAACGGGTTTTATGTTTCACAGCTCCGGAAGTACATGAGTGATCCATCACATGTGCTTGAGGTTGAGAACATAGAGCTTGATGAGTCTCTAACGTATGCGGAGGTTCCTAAGGAGATCTTAGACCAAAAAGTGCGCAAGACAAGGAACGGTGAGACCGTCTTACTAAAGGTACTTTGGTCTTATCACAATGTGGAAGAAGACACATGGGAACCAGAGGAGTCGATGAGAGAGCGTTTTCCTCACCTTTTCGATCAGGTATGTTTGGTTACAGGGACGTAACCGTTGTCGTTTTAGGGGGTTAGGAGATGGTCGCGTGCTTGTTTTTGGATTACTTTGAGTTAGCTTAGCTATGTTGTGTCATCTTTTTAGTTTGAGTTGGTTGTTTTGTCTTTTATAGTGGGAATTGTTTAGTACTCGGCCTAGTAGTGCGTCGTGTATTTCTGGTCAGGCTACTGTCCAAGAATACTCGGCCGAGTATGGGAATACCCGACCGAGTAAGGGATACTCGGCCGAGTATACTCTATACTCGACCGAGTATTCGGTCTGAAGTTGTTTATTTCCGCGGTTTGATTTAGAGAGGATTAGAGTTATATAAACGTGATTTACAGTTTCTTATCACTTTTACCAAAATCGAAACTTACAAAGTAACTCTAATCTTCTCCAAATCTCTCTCAAGTTTGTGGATCTTTCGTGAGTCTTGTTCATCCTTCCTTCGCGTCGATTGTGTCGGTAAGCCTCTAGTTCTATGAGTTTTCACAAATTGTCTTTTAGGGTTTTGCACTAGTTCATGATTTGGGGGAAAGGGGATTTTGGCATGTTTGTAATTGGAATTATATGACTATTGTTAGGTGGAGATTTCGTACATGAGCTGTTTTAGCCTGCTTGATTGTATCGTGTTAGATTGTGCTAAGGTAGGGTTTCCCTACTTGGTTTACCGTTTAATTGATTTAAGATATGTACTGTAATTGTTTATACGATTGATATTGTGATTGATTGCTGTTGGTGGATTGGAGTATGGTGTTGGTGTTGAGATGGTTGATGATTTTCGCGAGGTGCGTCCTCGACTAAGTGGAGTCACTTGCGGGAGTGGATTCATTCCCTAGATTTGCCCTCTGTGGAACCCACCACAGGAGGGGATTTGCACATTAACGAACAGGGTTATCTCTCATTGTTGAACGGAGGCTTAGGTGGGCAAGGCTGCGGTCCCCCACTGGCAAGGCTACACACTTTAGTATGTAGTCAGTTATGAGATGTGATTGGAAGTTGGTGGTGGATTGTGAACAACTGTATATCTTATCGTACATTGTCTTACTTTGATTATGTAGTGAACTGACCCCGTTGTTGTTTTGTGAAATCTGTGGTGACCCATTCGGGGATGGTGAGCAGATTGTGACAGGCGATGATGGTCTTTAGCTTTGGGGACGATATGGGAGTCATCACTTCGAGTCTAGCTTTCGCTATCACGAGATTAGCTGTTTAGATTCAGTTGTTTGAGTACTAGTGAGCTTTTGTTTTGGATTTGGTTTTGGAACTTGTAATTTTTAACTTTAACTTTATACTTAATTAAATGTTTTGGAATGGTAACTTTGAGATACTAGCCTCGGAAAACCGAGATGGTAGCAGTCTCCAATGATAGGGTGGTCTTGGTAAGACACCTTTGTATGTGAGGGTGTTACAAAGACGATGAATTTTAAACTGTTACTTACTAATTGTTCTTCCTTGATAATGTTAACACATGGCGAGTTGTCCATATGTATTAGCAATTTTCGAACTTGCATAGATTTTGCCCGTTCCAAACTCGCAAGAAGAGCTAATAACTCGGTTTCATAGACGAGCATATACCACAAGAAAAATAGAAGGCAGTAATGAAATTACCCGTTTCATCTCGAAATATTCCTCCTCTTCCCGCACTACCTGGGTTGCCTTTAGAGGCGCAATCTGTGTTCAATAATAGCCATCCATGAGGTGGAGGCAAACGAAAAAATATTAAAATGCCTATTTTTTCATCAAGAGAGCAGGATAAGACTTCATTACTTCATTAGTACGAACACCCCAACCGGTAATAGTAAATCTTGACACCATTTAACAGATTTGATAACCAAAAGTTTTGCAACAATCATTTGGCCTATAGTTCCGACCAAATGATACTACGATATAATTTGACATCCTCGACCAAAGCGTATGAGATTTGTACGAAATGTTCCTTGGATCCATTTTCATTCTCGATATATTTCCAATCGTTTTACATTATTCGACACGGGCGTATATTCAAGTGTCTGACTCGAGTATTTTTAATCTAAAAATTTTGCTTAAAAATGAATTTTTCTAGCGTCTTACCAACACATGAGTTCGAGTGTCAGAAACTGGTACGCGAGGAAGTAAGAGAAGTCAGAGTAACATAGGGAAAGGGCACCATCCACATTTTTGGTACGTTACACATTGAAAAAAATAAACTCTTGAACTGACTTGGCTGCAAGTATCGGACCCAATTGAAACTTCGTCAGTTGAGACTTGAAAAGTCATCCATGGTTGGCATTCAGTACCGAGTTACAGTGCGAACTTGCTAGATACACAAATTAGTACTTCCAGATACACGAATCAGTACTACTAGATACATAAATCATACACGTATCTAGTAGTACTCTTACATGTATCCTGTGACAGTACTTCACGTATCCACCCCCAATCTATGAACTACCGTCATTGATGCCGCCGACAAATAATAGCATCTCACTCCAAAACACCAAGAATCCATCGTCTCCACACCAACCTTACCCATACAATTACCCACCGCAGCAATAGTCGTCGCCGGCGGGCGGCGGCCACCAGACCTCGCCGGAAACATCCCCAGCCACCCTCATGACGCCGGAGAGGAGCTTGCCACCTTCGTCACACATATATGCACTATTAGTTATCTCTACGTCTTTTCTCTCAACTTCCCTCACCTGAAGTTGGGCCCCACCAACCACGACCCCATCGACAAAAGCACCTCATCCCATGACCATCACCACCAAGTCGTTGTCGGGAGCAACCCATTGATTTCTGATTAAGCACATAAAATATAGTATAGTTTTTAGTATATCTAAGGATTCATATCAGAAAGTTGTAAAAAAAAGAGTGAGATCCGAATCACAGACTCCATCAAACCGTCGACTTAGTCATTTACTATTTTATTATAAAACTTTCTCTTAAATCATAGATCTACGAGAAAAGGAGTAGATTTTCAGAAAAACTATCTGCATTAGACCATCCGCATCAGTGAATTCTCACCAATTTTCACTTTACACTTTTTTACCTCTTCTCTCTCCAATTCACCATCCACCTCACCTTTCCACTCACCACCAAAATTCACCAAAAAACATCAAAAAAAACACTCACATCAACAAATACTCAACTTTCCTTCTCTTTCATACTTTACTATACCCCACACTATCCACCTAAACATTCCACTATCTCACACTATATTTATTTTTACTTCATTTTCATTATTTGCAATCATATAAAATTTTTGGTATTATAATTTACGGATAATTCACGCGGTACCCTTAAAGTTTGCCATTTTGCATGAAATACCCAAATTTTTGATCCGTAAATCTTAAAGAGGTCATAACTCGTGTTTACGAGTTCCAAAAGCGACGAATTTTTTTTCCAAATCGCTTATCGATTCGAGAACTAAAATTTGAAAAAAAAATTGGTGCATTTGGATTCCGCTACTAGGAGTTATTGTGTGTCAAAGTTTTTTCGACCGAACAAACTTTGAGTGAGCATATCTCCTGGTCACGAGTTCTAAACTCGTCAATTTTTTTTTTCAAATCGTAGTACTCGGAAAGATGATCGATTTGAAAAAACCTCTTTACTTTCTGAGTTCGTAAGCACGAGTTATGGCCTCATTAAGTTTTCTGGATCAAAATTTTGGGTATTTTGTGCAAAATGACCAACTTTAGCGGTACTGCGTGAATTATCCGTATAATTTATTATTTTTATTGTTATTATTGCAAATTCGAATTTCTTTTTTTTTTTAACGGTTTATTTGCATATAAATTAACGTAAATTCAAAACTCTCACGCTTTGTTTCTGTTTTTTTTTACGATCTTTAATATCGAGTCATTATTTAACACGGATATTTTTTTATTTCAAATAAAGATATGAAATAGTACATTGCAATAACAAAATTAAAACAAAGTAAAACCTAATACAAGGTTAACATAAAAATAAACATCTACGCTTCAATAACAGACTACGAAAACTCTCTGTTGCAACTATCAACTAAAGAGGGGGATGATGGCAACGTCCTCTGCCTGGCTCTCTCCATCTGATCTGCAAGTTCTTCATACCTTAAATAGTCTGAGTATATGTCGTCCAATAACTGAAGTTTGGAACGCTCTCCTTCGAGGAGGATGAATATAGTTTGTCCCCCACAGCAGATATCTATCAGCGCACTGACATTTTCAAGCCTAGAGACGAAATCTACTACCTCTTGTTTCAATGATTGCCAACTGCCCTCTTTGGAAAAAAAATGAGCTCGAGTGACATTTTGCATGTGAGCATTGTTGGAGTATGTGTCCTCAACAATAGTGCGATCACAAGTGTAAATCTCATATCAAGAATACGTAAGAGATGATTCATATATATAGTCAACTGATCGACATTTATCAGTAATGATCAGCTAACTAGAGTTAGACATTACTGTCGTTTGGCGGTGGTGATCAGTTGATCCCTTAAGGTCACACCTAAAGGACAATTCCCTTAATAGACAAATTGATTAATTGTATGACGATACAAGTTAATCAATTCCTTAAAATTGAACAATTCATTTGTGAGAGAGAATATTTATATCTTATTGTAATGGGATTAAATAAGATTTATTTTAGTAATTGAAACATTTTATTACTAAAATTGATTATTGTTTGTGAAACAATTGAGATAAGAATGAATGGTTGATTATAATTACAATATGTTGTGAATTATAATTATATGACTCATTTTATTTATATGATCAAGTATCACTAGTCAATTTGTTGTATGTGATTTAATTAATTTATAAGATGATATTTATTTGATAAATATGCATTAAATTAATTAAATAACATGTAACATACTACATGTGACATATTGTGTGACAAGTGACAAATTGACAAAATAGAATGGAGGTCCATTTATACATATGACCGAAAAAATGGAGGGACTATAGTGGATTGTGGGTAATATTATTTTATGTGATAAAAGATATATTATCATGGCTATTCCTTACTAACCTTACACACCTACTCTTATTGTCTTACACACCCTATTTCTTGTGAAGACCAAAAGTAAAAGGGAGATGCCATTATTTGGCATTTTGCCTTCCCTCCACCGGTTCCCGCCTCTTTGTTTTATAAGAGAATTTGTTCTCTTATTAACACCATTCATTCTACATGCAAAAATTACATATTCTCTCTACCTCTCTCTAAAAAAAGTTTTAGAACTTAGAAATTGTTCATCATAAATTCTAAATTACAATATAAGATTACTAGTGTAGTAATAGTGATAATATTAGAATTAATTTGAAGGGTACTACTATATTAATCTAGTTAATTAATATACTAATTTAAGGGATTAGTCTTGGGTGCAATCAAAGGAGGATCTCTACATTGGGATTTTGTAGGATAATCCAATATATTATAGCTCGAGAATAAATAAGGAAGATGAACTTATTTGTGCCCTTAATTTCGAGCCTTACTACAATGTAAGGGACATTGTTTTTCCATATTAATCTCTTATTTTGTTACGCATGCACTAGATCTAAAGAACACAAATTAAGAAGTTAATTAGTTCACTATTATAAGAGTATAATAATAGGTATATGAACCTAACAATTGGTATCAGAGCATGGGATGTTGCATGCGTAATCGGTTATTGTTTTTCCGAGTTAAAATGTTAACATATAAAACTAAAAATTTGTGATTTATAAGAGTAAATCACGAAATCATGATGCATGTTATATATTCTAGTCCTGAAATGTTTTTAGGTCATTTTTATGATTTATGGTATTTTATTGCTCATTTTCATGATTTTTAGTGAAATAATTACATTTTTATGAGTAAAATGAACTTTTATACACTAAAATAAGTTAACCTTCACTAATGGCCGTGAGTTTTTAGTATGACCTCACATGAATATCTTATGTATTGTATGTAAAATTTCATATTAATGTGATTAATTTTTCATGATTTATGATTTTTATGTGATAAAAATGGCATAAATGGAGGTTAAATGACTAAAATTGGTTAAACTTAGTTTCTGACCTTGAAAATTTTATATGACCTCACATGCATATTTTAAAAATTGTGTGTAAAATCTTGTATTAATTTGATTAATATTGCATGATTTATGATTTTTATGAGATAAACTTCGAACCAGGCCTTGAGATTTTAATAAGTTTTCAAATGAATGATTTACACATTGTATGTAAATTTTGAAATGAAATGATTTCATTTAGCATGATTTATGAATTTTTAGTGTAAAAAGGCATAAATAGTGACTATTTTAGCATAAATAGCTAAAACAAATTGCATAGCATGAGAAAATTATTTTAGGTTGCATGAATATCGCACTTATCAGATCTAAAATTGTAAAATTTATTGGATTAATTTTTGTATACTTTAGATGTTTTATGAGATAAAATCGATAAATTGCAACTATATTTTCTCGAAATTAATTCGAAAATTTTAACCATGATTTTTGACATTATGAGTATCATGGAATTATTCCAGAATGTTCAAAAATTTAAAATTCAACTTTTGAAATTATTTTAATTTAATTTGGATTTATTTCATAAATGTTATGATTTTAAGGTCAAAAATGAGCATAAAATTAAATCAAGTTGAATTATTGTCAAAAATTGAGTGATGACTAATTTTTGAGTCTTAAGAGTGTTAAGATAATTAACTTGAGCTTAAATTTGATTTAAGTATTAATTTGTCATTTTAAGAAGTTATTATCACGCATTTGCATAAAACCTGGTTATATAATCGATATAAGTAAAATAGGGCGATTTGGCACATAATTTGGCATGATAGATACATATTATAATGCTGCATATTTCAATTGTTGAATGTTTTTTATTTATATAATTTTGAATTATGTTATTTTATCTTAGTATGGCCTTAGTTTTAATTGATATTACCCATAATGAAAGGGAATATCGATTCGGTTGTAATTTAATGTAATCTCGTATCACTTTTATTTTTACTAGTTTTTCATATTACAAATTTATAATAGGAGTAGCTTTGTATTTTTATTATTATTTGTAATTATGGAATTTCTTCAAGACGGTGCCATTCGGAAAGGTGTTCCGACGAAGACGGTGTTCTTGGGAGGCGTGCCACTTAAAGATTCAAGGGACCAAAGGAGTTGGTTTCCGAATATGTAATAGATTATTTGATTTTCTATTTTAGGAAGGCCATACTAGGAATTTATTATTATTGCTTTGTATTTCTTTTAATATGTTGCATGCATTGCCAAATCGCCATAACAACACATGCATTTCATATCGTGTCATCGACCGTGTCAATTATAATTATCGTAGTTCACCGCTTTAGTTCACTTAAAACGTGATAGATAATAAATTGACAAGACCTCTCATTAAATAATAATTGAGAATTAGCCTTACCAAATAGTAGAAACCATGATTCCCAATTTCATAAGGAAGTAGGCTCGGCTCACCGGGGTGCTAAACTTGTTACGTTGGGTAAGTGGGTAATAAAATGTTATTACATCGAAATTTGGATTGAGCTCAACGGAAGTATTCATGACCGTAGTTGCATGTGTTCCGGGCTAAAGATAAATATTAAAGTTATTTTTATCGACCGAGAGTTCTAGAAGTAGAATCGATTAAAGAGTTAATCCACCGAGTTATATTAATAAGGGATGAATCGGCTCACCGTGCCCGAGTTAATATGAATTTGGATCTCGAGATCATTTATAATAGTTAGGTAGAGGTCACTATATAAATGCTTAAACTTGTTTAAAATGTTTACAAGTATTATTAAAACGATAGATGTTTATTGATTCCTCCACTTCCTATTTTGTAGTCAAAATCGTTTTCTCAATGGCAATGGCAACTCTAATCACATTCGCAACCACTAGCTCCAACACTCTCACCAATGTTTCATGGCTCCTATCCTTCATGGATCGTTGTAAGTTAGAAAAGAATGGGTCCAATTTCGCCGATCGAGACGCGCAACTTCGCTTGGCCGCGGAGGGTGACGACAGGCTTTGTTACCTTAATGAGGCCTCTCCCGCCGAACCTAATGCTAGGTCTACCACCGCCGCTAGGCAAGCCTATGAGGTTTACCAAAAGGAGTCGGCCGCGATCAAAAATGTGTTGATCTTCGCAATGGAGGCTGAACTCCAAAGAAGTGCTATAAAGATTAGCACCGCCTATGAGATCTATACGAAGCTTGTGACCATGTTTTCACAAACTCCGAGGATCATTCAATATGAATCGGCATACGCATTCTTTGATCTCAACATTAAGAAGGGCCAAAAAGTTAGCCCTCATGTGCTCAAGTTGATGGAGCATGTTGAGACCTTAAAATTGCAAAAGGTAGAGATTCCCGAGGAACTCGTCATTGATCGAATTCTTCACTCCTTAAACAAAGTTAAGGCATATGTTCAATTCAGGGTGAATTTTAATATGCAAAACAAGAAAGTTTCCCTTGATGAGTTGCACAAAATGCTTGTGCAAACCGAGAGCGACATGAGGCTAAATGTTAGCACCATCAAGGATGTGCTCAACGTTAATCGTAAGTGCAAAGGGAATTTCAAGAAAAGTGGCAATAAGGGAAAGAAGAAAACTCCCTACAAGAACAAAGGAAAGGCTTGTGAAGCTAGCTCCTCCAAGCCCAAAAACAGTGCCCCGTCCGGGGACAAATGCCACTATTGTAGTGGTGTAGGGCATTGGAAAAGGAATTGTTCAAAATACCTTGGCGATATCAAAGCTAGAAAGGTCATTCCAGTAGGTATATAACTATCCCTATCTTTTATGTTTCGATCTCAACTTTGGTATGTTAATATAAGTTGTGATGATTACCCTTTTTATTGTAATTAGGACATCCTAGCAAGGACAAGGGCAAAGAAAAGCAAGCCTAGAAGATCTTGTGAGAAGCTTGATGTAGCCGCCTATGGTGCTAGATCTATGGCAGCTTGGCTTTATATTGCTTTGTCTTAATTTTCATGTTGTATTTTGAGATTTTAGAACTATTTTGATTTCCTCGTTTGACTTGGAAATTTGTTTTATCCTTTAAACAATGGTTGTATTTTGGATATTGGTGACTTGGTTTGCAACCCAAGTCACTTACTTTATCGTATCGTTTGTTCTAAAATTTATTATCATACACTACTTGCATCGAGAAACATAAGATTATCAACTTAAAATTGATCAAATTGACAATTATAATGATTAGATCATTATATGTCCATAAGCTATGAATTCGATTCTCCTTATGCTATTGTTACTAAAAGTAACAACTTACTTATGTAAGATCAATTATAAAGTTATGTTGAGCTATTGAACTCATATATTAGGGAATTTGCGATACAAAACGGACACATTATTCTAAACGGATGGTCAAACCAGGAGATACCTAAAATAGAGAGTTTGTTTAACAAATGACATGGATCAGACTCGCATATTACATGAATCAAACTGCCATGAAAGGGCTAGTCTCTTATGAGCTAATGCGTCAGTCTAGAGAAACTTCTAATACTCCACCATATGTATGTTTGTAACACACAAAGCTATCTCTTAAGAAGATAGATGTATTTCTAAGAGATAGAGTGGGACTAGATTGGATCGTCACAAACATGTCTTATAGTTAATATGTTACTTTGTGAAAGTAATGGAACTATAATCTATGAAGATAGAGTGGGAGTGTAGCACACATGTCTTATGGTTAAAATATTGCTTTTCGAAAGTAATGGTATTATGACCTTATCCCAAATAGACCTTGTTACAAACGAGCCATAGCATTACAATCCAAAAATTGTTACTCAAGAGTAGATTTATGACGAGAGTGTCATTGGGGCTCTCAATCAAACACATTTATATTTTCAACAAACAACTAGTTAGTGGTTAAGTCGAGGTCGATCCATGGGACGGTGTGCTTTGGGCTCTAAGTCTATCTATCTCAATTTATGCTAGTGTCACAATTGATGGGGTTTGTAGTTGTGTTCTAGACTAATGCAAGCAATAAAGTATAACAAGCAATGAAATGAAGGATGTAAACAAATGATTAAACGTGCTAGGATATCATGGGTTCTTGGGGGATTCATGGGAGTTGATCATACAAACATGTTCACAAAGTTGCAAGCAATTAATGTTGTAGAGGAACCGAGTTGGTTTATGTCTTACGGTTCTTAGGAAGAGTTGGGTCCTGGAGCCGAATCGATTAGATTGTACAACACCTATAAGTCGACTTACTTTCCTCCTAATCACTTCTATGCATGGTCTAACAAGACTCGAGTTGGTTTATATCTTACAAGTCAAGTTGAATAGATAAGAGATGGTTATAAATTTAAGGATTCATAGGCTTAGCATTTCATCAAACATAACATATGCATAGGTTGACATTACAACAAGCAAGGAAACTAATTATGAAAACATATTATATTAAGCATGAGTCATTCCCCATGTTGATTTCCCCTAATAAAACTACTCACTTATTATCATGGTAAATATGTAATTAATGGTGTCAATCATCACAACAAGTGTAAACATGATAAGAGAATGAGGAAATAAACAATAAAGAGTAAAGGGTAAAAGAATTATACTAAACTTGAGATGATTCCAATTAATAAAGCAAAGAATAAAAGAAGAGAACTTTATTGATTGATGAAGGGTTGTCAATTCTCCAATAATAACCCAATAATCTTCAATTCCCCAAAACTAATAAACTTGAACAATAATTAAGGAGAGATTAATGTGAAATTTGTGGAAAGAATAAATTGTAATCTATTCTAATCTAATCCTAATCTAATCTAAGGAAAGTTGTTTTAATCTAAGAAAGCTTGATTCTAATCTAAGGGAAGTTGGTTTTAGAGAGCATTACAAATGGGGTATATATAGTAGTACATCATTAGGTTAAGCAAGGGTAAAATAGTAAATAACAATGTTAATTGTTGAGCAGGGAAATGCTCCTCTCAAAGAAAGATGTTAGTCTCCTTTTTGCTAGTCTTTCAGAAATATGCGCATCACGAGTGGAACAAGGAAGAGGACGTTTTGCACTGTGAAGGAATCCGAGCGGATTGTGGGCCGGGACGCTCGGACTGTAGGAGGGGAGACGAGCGGATCAAGCACGGGACGCTCGGATCTTAAAGCAGTGTTCTTCTTCATTCTTGTCTGTCAAACAATCTGAGCGTCTTTGAAGGGGAGACGCTCGTCCTGCAGGAGACGAGCGGATTGGGTCTCGGGACGCTCGTCCTGGCAGACAGTTTCTCTATTTGAGCTCGGATTGTAAAACGGACGTCATTTTCTCATCCGGACTCCTATTGGAGTGATTCAAAAGCTTAGATCACTTGATTTTTTGATGCCGTTTCATCTAGCATACTTTCAGAGCCAAAGGAGCAACTCTAGGTTTGGTTCTGAGCAATTTCTTCTTGTAATGTCTTCCTTCTCGTCATCCTTGCTCTTAAGCCTATGATTCTTCTATATACTCTTTATTCCTACATCCTTGGTCATCATTCTTGCCTCCTCTTCATACTAGTTCATCCAATATCGTCAAAAAGCTTCTAAATATGCATGGGAGACGGGAATTTCCACCTAATTACCTTCTTTCCTACAAAGCATACGAAATGCATTAGGAAAGCAAAATAGAAAGCATTTGACGGATAAAATGGCTATGGAATGTTATAGTAGTATGAAAAATAGGCTCAATTAGGTGACTAAATGTGCACAAATAATATTCACATCAAATATCCCCAAACCGAACCTTTACTCGTCCCGAGTAAAGAGGTGACAAAAACTAGGACCCTTATTCAAACTAACCTACTAATATAGCCGATGTAAGACAATTAGCAGGTCTCACTCCGCCCCTTCAACTCACAACAAGACAACCATGAGGTAGGATGCCTTCTTGCAAGGCAAGGCGGGGCTTCCCAAAATGGCGACACGTCCAATCATTAAAGCACACAAAACAAGTAAATGGATGCATCTACAAAAATGAATAGCCACTTTCCTCATCTAAGTGGTGGAAATTATCTAAAGGGGAAGCAATCTAAGGGTACACATTCCATTATAGATATGGTTTCTTCAAATTACTAAGCCTAGAAGGATACCAATAAATCACCTCCAAGTTGTGTCAAGCTAGGGTACCTTTGTCCTCAATCGTTAAATGCTTTCGTCAAGAGTAGACTCCGTATGGTGTTAGAAACACTGGAGGATTGCGGAATTCCCCTTCTTGCCTAGACAAGAAGAAGGGTCATCCCCTCTCTACCATGCACAAAAATGGATATGATGGATAAAGGGATTAATAGGATTTGAGTTACATTTGGGAGTTTGCTTTTGTTGTTGTTTTTCCCCCCAATTTCTTGTGGCATATAACATTTGAGAACACTTTCTTTTTGCCATTTCTTTTGATGTTTGGCATTTCAACACTTGACAACTTTCAACTTTTGCATTTCTTTTGAATATTTTCAAAGCTACCCAATGTAACACCCCCTCATACCAAGGTACCTTACCAAGGACTACCCTAGCATGAAGGGCTGTTACCATCTCGGTTTCCCGAGGTTAGTATATCAAATTTACCAATTCCAAACAACCTTTATTAAAGTATAAAGAGTTAGCGAATACATGTTTTCAAAACCAAACCAAAACATAACTGCAAAATAACTATTAATTACAAAGAAAGCAAGCTAAGTCTCTCGACGGCGGAAACTAGACTCGAGTGATGACTCCCCATAACTGTCCCATAGCTAAGCATCTGTATTACCTGTCACAGTCTGCTCACCATCCCCAAATGGATCACCGCAGGTTTTATAAAACAACAACGGGGTCAGTACCATTCAATCAATGTAAGATAAACAAACATTGTAACCGGCTGATCATCCACACTCTCCGGTCTCCCGATATCACATAGTAACCGCCTACACACCAAAGTGTGTAGCCCTGCCAGATTACCCATCGCAACAGGTAATCCACGCCGCCAGTGGGTAACCGCAGCCGATCCCACCAAGTCCAGCTCATCAACGAGCGACTGAAAATCCCTGTCCCTTAATGTGCACATCCCCTCCCGTGACGGGTTCCACGGAAAGCGAACTAGGGTGTGAAGCCACTCCCGCAAGTGACTCCACCACAATCACAACACACACAGCATCACAGCTGTCACAACACCACAACCGTCACAACACAACAGCCATACTCCGATGATCAGCAAGTAACAACAATTACAACACAAGCACGGTCTTAAATCAATTAACAGTAACCGAGTAGGGAAACCATACCTTTCCGCAATCCAAGCACACATAAGCAATCAATAGCAATTCCTCATGACACCGTCACCTACATACAATAATCACATAATTCCAATTACCATATGCACAATCCCTTTTCCGCCAATTCATAAATAAAGGCAAAACCCTAAAAGAACATAAATGACATGGGGAATAAAACTTACCAACAGTAGAATGAGAGATTACACGCAAAGACCACGACGATTGCACACACAATGAGATTAGGGGATAATTAGAGAGTGATTAGAGAGTGGTTAGAGTAATCGTAAAATGATTAGGGTTGAAAATGGTGTTTTAGAAACTGACTTTGAATATAAAATAACCCTAAACACTCCCGCATCAAACCGCTAAAACAATACTCGCCAGACCAGATACTCGGTCGAGTAAAGTGCATACTCGGCCGAGTATCCTCTACTCGGTCGAGTATTCTTCATACTCGGCCGAGTATTCCTCGGCAGAACCAAAACAGACTACACAACTAGCACTACTCGGCCGAGTAGGCTCTACTCGGTCGAGTATACAACTTAAGAAAAACCGTAGTATTACAGTCTTCCCCCCTTAAAAAGAACTTCGTCCCTGAAGTTCCAACCCAACCTATAAAACATGGACACCTAACACTAACTCCACCAAGCACACTTACTAGTTAACATATCCTCTCGATATAAACTCCATAATACCGTCGAATAACTACAATATAATGTTGCCAACCTTGTCTCACTTCCATAACACTCACTAGCAACTCAATACCAATACAATTTGAACATGCATAAAGCAACAACAACAACTCAAAACTCCAAGAAACCAGTACACAAGTGAACCCTTATCATACCCACATGAAAATTAGACACGACATTCATGTATATAGACACATGCCCGTAACCATATGCTACTACCAACAATCAAGCATTAACATCATCATAATCATATACACATGTACTACTACCCTTTTGAAAGCCACATATTAAACAGGTAACATGCTCAACATATTTCATGCTCAAAGTTTAACATCAACAATCCCCAATACCTCTTTCAACCACTATCACATTCCACTTCTTTCATCATTCCATCCAATCATGCGCAAGATTCAAACTATAGGTATCAAACACACATAACTCAAACATACAACAATTTTCCCCCATGTGACCGGCTTGAGATCGTAAGGGCCTTAGTGCGACTCCGGGACGTCTCCTAAGTCTTTGCGGTAGCTCCAAACAACTCTCCCCGGGTTCATTTTATTTAGACTCCCTAAGTTCATTGGATTCATTAGTTTTAGGTGCCAGAATCTTCGGCTCTGATACCACTTTGTAACACCCCCTCATACCAAGGTACCTTACCAAGGACTACCCTAGCATGAAGGGCTGTTACCATCTCGGTTTCCCGAGGTTAGTATATCAAAGTTACCAATTCCAAACAACTTTTATTAAAGTATAAAGGGTTAGCGAATACATGTTTTCAAAACCAAACCAAAACATAACTGCAAAATAACTATTAATTACAAAGAAAGCAAGCTAAGTCTCTCGACGGCGGAAGCTAGACTCGAGTGATGACTCCCCATAACTGTCCCATAGCTAAGCATCTGTATTACATGTCACAGTCTACTCACCATCCCCGAATGGATCACCGCAGGTTTTATAAAACAACAACAACGGGGTCGGTACCATTCAATCAATGTAAGATAAACAAACATTGTAACCGGCTGATCATCCACACTCTCCGGTCTCCCGATATCACATAGT
Source organism: Silene latifolia (assembly GCF_048544455.1). Classification (NCBI taxonomy): domain Eukaryota; kingdom Viridiplantae; phylum Streptophyta; class Magnoliopsida; order Caryophyllales; family Caryophyllaceae; genus Silene; species Silene latifolia. The sequence goes on along the minus strand of NC_133529.1, from coordinate 71,360,979 downwards.
AACCGCCTACACACCGAAATGTGTAGCCCTGCCAGATTACCCATCGCAACAGGTAATCCACGCCGCTAGTGGGTGACCTTAGCCGATCCCACCAAGTCCAGCTCATCAACGAGCGACTGAAAATCCCTGTCCCTTAATGTGCACATCCCCTTCCGTGACGGGTTCCACGGAGGGCTAACTAGGGTGTGAAGCCACTCCCGCAAGTGACTCCACCACAATCACAACACACACAAGATCATCACAATGGTGTCAACACCACAAATCGTCACAACACAACAACCATACTCCGATGATCAGCAGGTAACAACAATTACAACACAAGCACAGTCTTAAATCAATTAACAGTAACCGAGTAGGGAAACCCTACCTTTCCGCAATCCAAGCACACATAAGCAATCAATAGCAATTCCTCATGACACCGTCACCTACATACAATAATCACATAATTCCAATTACCATATCACACAATCCCATTTCCCCCAATTCATAAATAAAGGCAAAACCCTAAAAGAACATAAATGACATGGGGAATAAAACTTACCAACAGTAGAATGAGAGATTACACGCAAAGACCACGACGATTGAACACACAACGAGATTAGGGGATAATTAGAGAGTGATTAGAGAGTGTTTAGAGTAATCGTAAAATGATTAGGGTTAAAAATGGTGTTTTAGAAACTGACTTTGAATATAAAATAACCCTAAACACTCCCGCATCAAACCGCTAAAACAATACTCGCCAGACCGGATACTCGGTCGAGTAAAGTGCATACTCGGCCGAGTATCCTCTACTCGGTCGAGTATTCTTCATACTCGGCCGAGTATTCCTCGGCAGAACCAAAACAGACTACACAACTAGCACTACTCGGCCGAGTAGGCTCTACTGTCGAGTATACAACTTAAGAAAAACCGTAGTATTACACCCAATTTGTAGGGAGGGTGCTTATATTTGAAGCTTTAGGAGTCTATTTTTGCTCCTCTTTTCTTTTGAAGCATTTTGCAAACTTTTTGACTTTTCATTTCATTTCTTGAATTCAATATTTTTGAACAATTTTTGTGCCCATTCCCTTTTTGATGACAAAATATGGTAGAACATGGATGATGGATACATGGTTTCAAGGGTCACCTTGGAATAAACGGTAGCCAAGGAGTTATCACACCACAAGGTACTCTTGACTAGGCCTTAATCCATGGGTTAAAGGATACTAGCATGACACATCCTAGGGTGTTTTACAAGTATTCTAACAAGCAAAGTCTTAAGAACAAAAAGTATCTACAAGGGCCTTATATACACTTGTCAAGTTTCCCAAATAGATGCTTTCACAAAGTTTGTCTAACATGCTACTACATGCCATGATGCAACTAACATATATACATCCTAATGCATATGCTTCTACCAACTATTATGCCAAATAATCTAAATATAAGTCCTATAATCACATTGTTTATACCGCATCAATCAAAATAAAGCCACATAGTCATTAACATAAAGAGGAAAAATGAGATTGGAAAGATCATACCATGCGGTCTTCAATATCCTCATGTCTCGGATGTGGCGTAGTCAATCAATGTGAAAAAGGATAGACACACACAATATATACAAAACAATATACAAGACTACACTACAAAGGAAATGAACATATTTTTGTGGTTTTTATGTTTATGAAACAAAAAGACATATTTTTGTATTTTTCGAAAATTTTCAATTTTTATCATTTTTGGAATATAAATTCCCATCCCCTATTATATTTTGGACATTGTCCTCAATGTACATATAGGAGTAGGAATGAAAAAAAAGTACATGTTTTTTGGATTTATGAATAAATGCAATGATATGAATGAATGCATGCTCTAACTAAATGCAATTCTATATGACATATATAACAAATGAATGCAATCTACATTATATTATATGATGCATGATTTCTAGTAAACTATGGTCACCCATGATCAAACCTCCCCAAACCGATTTAAGCACTATTTCTAGTGTAGAAAAGAATAGGATTGGTCATTAGTGACTATGCATGAATTCTAGTCTATATGGAACTAACTATATGAATTATGTGAGATAAATTACAATGCAACTATACTATATGAACTACCTAATGTAAATGCAATATGAAATATAATACAAATTCAAGTTAAATGTATATGTACATAACTAAATGCAAGTGTAAATGTAATGCAAAGTCAAAGGAAAGGATATTTTAAAATGGTGGTTTGAGGGAGGACTCCACCAAACTCATTCCTTGTCGCCATGGTTTTTGATTTTGTCCATGTTGCTCAATGCTCTCAATAACCGGTCAAAGGCTTGAGCACAATCCTCAAATAAGCATGAATACGGTTTGTTCCAATTCAATATGAAGCTTGGCCAAGGGAGCTTGTCACTTATTCTCTCTTTCACTTTGCCCTTGGCACTTGAGTCTTTGTGATGCTTCAAATCAACAAGCCCATGATTCTTGTCAACATGAGGAATGAAGTATGGCTCATATTCATCCGGAGACCTCCACTCACCACCTTCTCCTTTACTTTTTGTGATGATGATAGCATTTGGGTTTTTCAATCCTTCCAAAGTAGAAGGAGAATTCTCATAACATTGATGACCGGATACCTTAGGAGTTGAAATTGTGGGTGCCAAATTTCCAGAAGCAAGTTCATTTGCAAGTTTGTCTTTGAGCTTTTCCACCAAGTATCCTTTGTATGATGTTTTGACCTTTTGGAGAAGATCCACCATATCATCTCCAACAATCATAGGTTCCATGGTGGGTGTGAAAAGGTCTTTATGGTCAATAGGAAAGAGGAATTCATCTTCTTCATGGAAGGATACCTCAAACTTCTCAAGTATGGGCTCCTCAAGTAAGTCAATCTCAAAACTCCATTCCTCTTCTTCATTGGAAGACACATATCCCGCATAAGCTCCTTCCTTAGGCTTGTCATCATCGCTATCTCCATATGAATCATAAATGGGAGCTTCATTCTTCTTCAATAATTCTTCCTCCACCATCTCAATATTCACATCAAAAGACACACCCTCATACTCACAAAGGCTAAGAGTATTTGGCTCACTCAACCTCATATCTTCTTCATCAAATACCACACTTTCATACTCACAAGAGCTCAAGGAGATTGTCTCTTCCCACTTCTCATCAAAGGTAACGTCTTCAAACTCGCATTCATAATCAATGTCTAAGGAGTGGTGGGGAGTGATTGCTTGGGATTCTTTCATTTGGGCAATTTGGATCTCCAACCTCTCACTTTGGGTAACAATGCCATGAAGAACATTCTCCCTCTTTTGGCTTTCCTCTAGCATTTGTTTGAAGAAGTTTTGTTGATCTCCCATCATTTGGAGAATCATATTTTGAATGGGTTCATTTTCATGTTGTGGGTGGGTGTGAAAGTGATTGTATTGTGGAAATTGAAATTCATTATGAAGTGGGTATTGGGTGGGTGGTTGTTGTGGATATTGGATGTGGTGATTTTGGTGGGAAAATTTGGGGTAGTAGTTAGGATTTTCATTGTATGAATAGTAAGGTAGGTTTGTGTTGACTTGATTCTCAAACTCCCCATACCCATAGTCATACTCAAAGAATCTACCACATACTCCATGTACCAAGTCTTGGGTCATCATCATAGCCAAGATAAGGATACAACTACAAAAATGGAAACTACAATAAAATGGTAAAAACAAACCTTGAGGAACAAGTTCCTCAAGATTAAAGCACAATTAAAATAGACAAACAAACAAGAACTTAATCACATAACACCGTCCCCGGCAACGGCGCCATTTTGACGAGAGTGTCGTTGGGGCTCTCAATCAAACACATTTATATTCTCAACAAACAATTAGTTAGTGGTTAAGTCGAGGTCGATCCATGGGACGATGTGCTTTGGGCTCTAAGTCTATCTTTCTCAATTTATGCTAGTGTCACAATTGATGGGGTTTGTAGTTGTGTTCTAGACTAATGCAAGCAATAAAGTATAACAAGCAATAAAATGAAGGATGTAAACAAATGATTAAAAGTGCTAGGATATCATGGGTTCATGGGGGATTCATGGGAGTTGATCATACAAACATGTTCACAAAGTTGCAAGCAATTAATGTTGTAGAGGAACCGAGTTGGTTTATGTCTTACGGTTCTTAGGAAGAGTTGGGTCCCGGAGCCAAATCGATTAGATTGTACAACACCTACAAGTCGACTTACTTTCCTCCTAATCACTTCTATGCATGGTCTAAGAAGACTCTAGTTGGTTTATATCTTACAAGTCACGTTGAATAGATAAGAGATGGTTATAAATGCAAGGATTCATAGGCTTAGCATTTCATCAAACATAACATGTGCATAGGTTGACATTACAACAAGCAAGCAAACTAATTATGAAAACATATTATATTAAGCATGAATCATTCCCCATGTTGATTTCCCCTAATTACCCATTAATCCTAGCTAAGAAAACTACTCACTTATTATCATGGTAAACATGTCATTAATGGTGTCAATCATCACAACAAGTGTAAACATGATAAGAGAATGAGGAAATAAACAATAAAGAGTAAAGGGTAAAAGAATTATACCAAACTTGAGATGATTCCAATTAATAAAGCAAAGAATAAAAGAAGAGAACTTGATTGATTGATGAAGGGTTGTCAATCCTCCAATAATAACTCAATAAACTTCAATTCCCCAAAAGTAATAAACTTGAACAATAATTAAGGAGAGATTAATGTGAAATTTGTGGAAAGATTAAAGAGTAATCTATTCTATTCTACTCCTAATCTAATCTTCAGACTGACTGTTCCATTTAAAACCTAAACCGGCAACCTTATCACATCTTTTGGGCTGATTTGTTGGAAAGTTTAAAACATTTTGGCCACCTTCCCAATTCTTTGAAACATTCTTAGCCTCAACAAGTTCCTTGTTTAGTTCCTTGACTTTGAAGGTGAGATACTTGTTTTTTCTTTAGAGCTTTCAAGCTCCCTTCTCATTATGTCATACTCGGATTTAAGCTCCATGAAAGTTTCAGATTTTTGTTGAACATTAACCTTAAGACCCGAGGTGCATTTATCTAGGTGAATAATTTTAGAGCTAGATGAACTACATTCGGGAGAATTATGTTGAAATTTGACAAATTTTTCATGAAGCATTCTAATTTCCCTTTTTTAGGCATCTATGTTAACCTTAAGACATTCATTCTCCTTGGATAATTCAGTGACAAGTTCATTTGAGACTTCATTGTTACTGTTAGAGGTGACAGTCTGAGACACTGTTACTTTAGGTTCTTCTACCTCATCAACTAGGTCATTAATGACGCCTTTGAAAACATATTTTTCTTTTAAAAGTTCATCATTCTTTTCAACTTCTATAGATAATCTTTTTTCCACTATGAAGTCATGAGTGTGAGCATTGAGTTTCGACACAAGGTATCCAATTCTTTCTTTAGAATCCTCATACTTAGATGTCATTTTATCAAGACGTTTGTTTAGATCAATGAATTCTTCGGATCTTTTGTAAGCATTAGACTTAGAAGTGCTACATTCGGGCATACCCTTTTTCAAAAAGGCAAGCTTTTCATGAAGAACTTCTATTTCTTTCTTGTGATCACATAATTCAATTTTAAGACGCTCCTTTTCATTGACAAAATGTTTGACATGTTCATTTGACATAGCTAGATCTTTGTTGGAAGCAACAGTTTCAGATACTGTTTCTCTTAAGTCAATTATCTCAACCACTAGGTCATCCAATTCATCTTTGAGAACATCTTTGTCCTTCAAATGGTCATCACGTTCCTTGGTTAGCAAGGAAACTTGCATCACCAAGGTGGTGTTGACATTTTCAAGGTCAGAGACATCCGTAGAGATCATTTTAAGACACTCAAGTTCTTTAGTCAATTGTTTGTTCAATTTGTTGACTCTTTTTACGTCATCATAAGCCTCAGAGGTGACAGTGACACTGTCTGTTGCTTTCAGTTCATTTTTAAGGTTAAAGTTTTCTTGTGCAATTTCTTCAATTTCGTCTTGTATGACATCAAGCTTATCATTTTGTGAACGACACTTATCAAAGAGTTTGTCAAGAAGCTTACATACCTTTTCTTTGGAGTAAGATCTAACCTTGGCTTTTAGATGTTTTACCTCATTGTCGGAGTCTGAGTCGGAATCATCGGAGTGAGCCATGAGACATCTAAGATGCTCAATTTTAGAAATTTTTGAGACTTTGTCCTTGAGATGACTTGTAAGACACATTTTAGCCTCTAGTTGCTCCTCCATGAGTTCCTCATCTTCCTCAGAGTCGGACATTCCCCAAATAGCGCTCATGACTCTATGTTTGTAGTCCTTTTTAACTTTATCTCGTTTTTCCTTTGATTTCATCCCACGTGGGACATTCTTTAATTTGGTGAGTTTTATCACCACACTTAAAGCATACCATGGTGGAACTAGGTCGTTTCTTAGGAAAGCGTTTTTTCGAGTAATTATTTTTGAACCTTTTATTTTCTCGACCATTGACTAACCCGGCTAGATTCCTTGAGAACATAGCAAGCTCGTCTTCCTCCTCGTCTTCTCCATCACTTGGAGAGGACGTGAGAGCGAGACTCCTTCCCTTTGAAGACTCACTAGAATGCTTGTCGAGATTGAACTCGTGAGCCATTAGTGATCCCATTACTTCATGAGGAGATAGGGTTGACAAATCTTTGGCTTCCTCTATAGCGGTAACTTTGGGTTGCCACTTAGAGGCAAGACTACGAAGGATTTACCGAATGATGTCCTCGGACTCGAAATCCCTTCCTAGACTTTTTAGCTCATTAATAATATAAGAAAAACGTGAAGAAAAGCTATTTATGGACTTGTCCTTTGACATTCTAAACATCTCATATTGTTGCATGAGAAGGTCAATACGGTGTTTTCTAACTTGGGAGGTCCCCTCATAAGCAAGTACAAGAGAGTCCCAAAAAGATTTTGCCGTAGGACATCCAGAGATTCGACTAACTTCCCCCTCACCAACACAACGTGGAAGTATCGACATTGCCTTGGAGTTCTTTTCGGCAAGTTTGAAGTCATTTTCATTGTAATTTCTTTCCTCTTTGGTTTTGGTAAAACCGGTTAACATATCGGTTTCCTCAATAACAAGAGGTCCATTTTGGATGATGGTCCAACATTGATAGTCTATACTTTTGATGTAATGTTCCATTTTGAGTTTCCACCATCCAAAATTCGCACCGGTAAAGACCGGGATCTTGGAGTATTTTTCGGAATCCATTACCCAAGAATCAAACGCTTAGGCGATTAGCCTCGATCAAGAGCACGAGGCTCTGATACCAATTGAAGAGTTTATGGATTCTAAGTACCTAAGATGGGGAGGGGGTGAATTAGGTACTTTTTTAAAAAATTTAACTAAACTTAATTGATTTAAGTTAGTCAAATGAAATGATATCTCAAGTATCTAACAAACACCCCTTTTAAATGAAGGTTAAAAGGCGTATTGTTGAACTGACAAGAGCAACAGTGAGACAGACTGTTACTAGTTGGCTTTGCAAATGTTGTAAGCAACAGACCAAACCGACAGTATCGCAGACTGTTATGCTTAAGAACAATAAATGAGTTTAATGCGAAAATTTCAACTTAATCTTTATTGTTTTAAAGTAAGTTGATGAGCAATGTGAAGAACAAGTGGATACATCAATTAAATGAAGAGATTAATTGTGTATCACGGAAGCTCGAGGAAACAAGTGATGTCTGGAAGTGACAGTTGTTCTGACTGTTACTCGTTGGTCTTAGTTTATGAAGTAAATACAGAAGACCAGGAGAGACAGTATTCAGGACTGTTACTAACAAAATCGTAAAATAAAAAGAGTAAATAAGTTGCAGCGGAATTTAAAAGCGAAGAGAAAAACAACACAACGATTTTTAATTGGTTCGGCTGACACTCTAAAGGCCTACGTCCAATCTTCTTTTATTGATAAGTGAAGTAATCTACTCCGACCACTTTAAAACCCTAACAACAAAAGGACCAACAACTTACTCCGATTGCGATACCAACAACCTACTCCGGTTGCGACACGAGTTCTGAGACTACTCCGTCTATGAACTAAAGAACCAACAGCCTACTCCGGTTGCGACACGAGTTCTAAGACTACTCCGTCTATGAACTCGACACTCTAACTAGAATGTTTAGAAGACCAATTTTCCTCAAACTGATTCTTTAAAAGAATTGAGAAGGACAACTTATTGGTACAAACGATTCTAGATGAGAGAGTACAATACTATGAAGTAACAGTGATTTCGACTGACACACTTGAAGACTTAGAAGATTTTTTGCAAAGAAAATTTCGAGTTCTTTAAAAACTGATTTTGCAAAAATACTTTGATTTCTCTGAAAAGTCTTGCTTTCAAAGTGAAGAGAAGGGTTCCTTTTATAGAGGAGGCACACAAGAGGAGACAAGCTAGGGTTTGTGAGTCAAAGCATTTGAAAAGAAACAAAGACCTTAGCTTTCCCAAACTAGCACCAAAGTGGCTTGTTTCTAAGGATCAAAAAGGAGAAAAGAGAGTTTGTAACTATCCTTAAAAAGTTCTTGTGTTTTCAGAAATTTAACATGTGAACCAAGTAAAAGAGGACAACCCTTGAAAGACCATTTTGAAAAGAAATAAGTTTTGCTTTCATAAAGTAAGGGAAAGTCTTTTTGCTATTTTGGAGAAAGCCTTTTAGGATATTCAAAGCATATTCTTTTCAAAGACCACTCTTCAATATTTCAAGTTTAAAACTTCTTTTAAAGCTAATGAATAAAAGCCCATTTTAATAAGAGTGAAATATTCACGATGAAAGACTTGGTTCAAGTGTGACGGGTCAAACGTGACAGTCAGACACACTGTTATCCGTGATGAGTAACGGTATGCTTGACTGTTACCATTACATGTATTCTACCCTTTCATCTTTACATAGGTTGACAAAACGACTCTAAATCTTGGGTAGCAAATTATCAACCATTCTTGACTTTGACATTGATTAATTCTTGCTTAAGGAGGTTGCATTATTCCTGAAATGGTACACTTAGAAACACAATTAGATTGGGCATGTCATCATCAACAAATAGGTCCTAACAGTTATGGTAGATCCTTCGAAGATTGAAGCCGTGATTGAGTGGAAGAGTCCGACCGATGTTGGTGAGATCCGTAGTTTCTTGGGTTTGGCGGGTTATTATCGTCTTTTTGTGAAGGATTTTTCCAAGCTTGCTAGGACGATGACCCAACTTTTGTAGAAGGAGACCAAGTTTGTGTGGACCGAAGCTTGTGAAGGTGCATTCCAAGAGTTGAAGAGAAGATTGACTACCGCTCCCGTGTTGACCTTGCCCGAAGATGGAGTCGACTTTGACGTGTTTTGTGATGCTTCTAAGATGGGTTTAGGTTGTGTTCTTATGAAAAATAGGAGAGTTGTTTCCTATGCTTCGCGACAGTTGAGAGTTCGCGAGGTGAACTATCTCACTCATGATTTGGAGTTAGCCGCCGTTGTTCATGCCTTAAAGATGTGGAGACACTACCTCATTGGAGTTCATTGCCGTATCTACACCGATCATAAGAGTTTGAGGTATATTTTCACCCAGAAAGAATTGAATATGAGACAACGACGATGGTTATAGTTGGTGAATTATTACGATGTAGAGTTGTTGTATCTTGAAGGAAAGGCAAATGTGGTTGCCGATGCCCTTAGTAAGAAGTCTACTCATTCCTTGAGTGCCATTCGTGTAGTTCCCGATGATCTTTGTACCGAATTTTGTAACTTGATTTTGCAATTTGTAGGAGTGGTTTCAATTACCTTGGTGATATGTTTGCCGAGCCTGTTCTTCATCGTGATATTCTTGATAACTTAGTGGATGATGCTACTTTCAAAGGTTTCCAAGCCAAGCTTCTTCGAGCGAAGGCTAAAGATTGTGAGATTGATGTTAGAGGTTATTTTCATTACCGAGGACGCCTGTATGTTCCCTACGCCGTTGACTTGAGAAAGAGAGTTCTTGATGAAGCCCATCTATCCCCTTATTCGATTCACCCCGGAGGAGACAAGATGTATAAGGACTTGAAGCTTCAGTTTTGATGACCTAACATGAAGAATGACATAGTGTCATATGTTAGAAGATGTCTTACTTGTCAATAAGTGAAGATTGAGCATAAGAGGTATGTGGTTTACTACAACCGTTGGATGTCCCTCTTTGGAAGTGGGAATCCATTTCCATGGATTTTGTTATGGTTTTGCCTAAGATCAATGGTGGAAAGGATGCTTTGTGGGTAATTTTGGACAGGTTGACCAAATGTGCTAGGTTCGTTCCTATCAAGGAAACTTGGAGTTTAGATCGACTTGCTAGTGCTTACATTGAGGAGATCGTTCATTACCATGGTGTTCCTAAGGAGATCATATCAGATCGTGACCCGAGGTTTTGTTCAAGATTTTGGAAAGCTTTGCAAGATGTTATGGGTAGTAAGTTGTTGATGAGTACCACTTTTCATGCCGCTACTGATGGACAATCCGAGAGGACGATTAAAACTCTAGAAGACTTATTGCGTGCTTGTGCCCTTGATTTTCATACTAGTTAGGAGAACAGCTTACCGTTGGTGGAATTCTCCTACAACAACAGTTTTCATGCTTCTATCAAGATGGCCCCTTACGCAGCCCTTTATAGAAGGAAGTGTCGTAGTCCGATTTGTTAGGATCAAGTAAGTGATGTTAGTAATATAGGACCCGAAAAGTTAGCCGAGACGGTTGACCAAGTGAAGCTCATACGTGAAAGAATGAAAGCCGCACAGGATCGTCAGAAGTCGTATGCCGATGTTCGTCGTCGACCCTTGGAGTTTGAAGTTGGAGATAAGGTGTTCTCGAAGGTGTCCCCGATGAACGGAGTTAAGAGGTTTGGAGTTAAAGGGAAGTTGAGTCCAAAGTACATCGGACCCTATGATGTTGTGAAGAAGATTGGTACCGTGGCTCACAAATTTGATTTGCACCCGAGTTTGGGTAAAGTTCATGACGTTTTCCATGTGTCTCAACTTAGGACATACATTAGCGACCCTACTCATGTGTTGCAAAATGAGATTCCCAAGCTTGAGCCAAGTCTTTCTTTCGAGGAGAGACCGATTCGTATCTTGGATAAGAAGGAGAAGAAGCTAAGGAGCAAAGTGGTGCCCTTGGTGGAGGTTTAGTAGAAGTCTGGTGACGTAGAAGAGGAGGCTTGGGAGCCGGAGGCTTCCATGCATGTCAAATACACTAGTTTGTTTTCGTAAGGTAATATCTTTTGCTTCAAGTTTCGAGGGCGAAACTTTTTAAAAGGTGGGGTGATTGTATCACCCGATATTTTTATAAAAATCTACTTTTGACTTTTAGTCACAAATTTATATTATTAAATTACTTTTATAAAATATAGGTTGATATGTGTGTGTGTGTGTAAATAATATATATATATATATATATATATATATATATATATATATATATATATATATATATATATATATATATATATATATATATATATATATATATATATCAAGATCCGGTGAGTTTGCCACTTTTCGTGAGTTACCCCCGCATTTATATACCATTGGATCTAACAAGATCAAGGGCTGAAATTAGACCCAAAAAAATACACACACTCATTTTTTTCTCTCTCCTCTACATAATCTTACGTTTTCCCTTTTTTTTCTCCAGCTTTCTTCATTCTTCACCTCTTTATTCTTATTTTTTTCAAATTCATGGCATAATTCAGTCAAATCTTTACGAAACCGGAGTAATTCAAGTCGAAAACACGAAATTAATTCATTATCTTCCTTCAATTTGATTGATACACACATCAATCGTCAGTTTTTGCCCAAAATTTGCAGAAACCCTAGCGCAAATCGACATAATAAAGGTAAGAGTAGATTATATAACTCAATATATGTTATTTTGCGAGTTATTTCAATTGCTACTCTGTTAGTATACTTGTTTATCATACCTTTGCCATTTGATTGATGATTTATTATCATTATTCCGAAAATTTGTTGGTCATCTAGAGTAGCACACCAAGTGCTTGTTAAAATGTCTAGTTGAATATAGAAACTCGGTTATTGTAATGAAGAAACGTGATTATTTAATAGTTATTCAAATGCAGAAAATCAGTTATTGTATTGCAGAAACCCAATTATTGTAATGTAGAAGCTCTGGTATGTTTAATTATTGTAATGTAGAAACGCAGTTATTATAATGAATAAATTGTGTTATTGCATTGAGATGAAACTCAAATATATTCAAATTTCTTGTTCACTTGTTACTTGTTGTAATATTACATCTCGATTATTGTATTACTTTAAGCCAGTTATTGTATTACTAGTATAAATCCCGCGCACACGTGGTTTTTTAGTTAGGAACATTAGAGAATTTAACAATTATCTAATTATATTTAACTTATTTTAACTCCATTTGAATTTCAAGTATAGAATAAAACTTAATATTAGTAATGTTTTATATTAAGAGATAAAAAAAAGAAGGTTCAACACTGTTACCGTATATACAATTGCTGAAACTATTTTGTGTGTATCTCTGTTGTAATAAATATACTTATGTATATAATAAATAAATAAAAATTAAAAAAATAACCAAAATTTAAATGTTCACTGTATACAGTAGAAATAGATAGTATTAAATTAAAGTGTAAAAAAAATTTATTCGCAATTCTTTCGTTTTAGAAGTAAAACCAACATACGAATGCTCTTATCTTGTAGTAGGTTAGTTATTGTATGTATTTAATCAGTATTGGCCCAGATGTAGATAAGATATAATGAAGCCCAAATATAGAATATTCATTTAGGCGGGAAAATATTAGAGCTTTCTTATTCTTTTAGTTTAGTGGGGATTAAAACTTAGCTATTGTATCTTCTAGTTACTTCTTGAGTGTTTTGATAACTTATATTCTGCTTTTTGGTGATTTGCAGGTCAAGTCACGATAGACGCGGATAATTGACGTTCAATGGAAAAATTGATGTATATACTTGGTCATTTTAATGATGAAATGTAGTTATTTTATAGTTAACTCAGTTGTTTACTGAGAATAATATTTTCTAGTATTTATAGTTATTGTAATGTAGAAACTCAGTTATTGTAATGTAGAAACTCAGTTATTGTAATGTATAAATTCTACTATTTGTAGTTATTGTAATGTAGAAACTCAGTTATTGTAATGTAGAAACTCGGTTATTGTAATGAACAAAACATGTTATTTTATTGAGATGAAACTCAAATATATTCATATCTTTTGTTTGTTTTCATCTTATTTGATTGAATAACTAGTCATTTCCATTCAATCAATTATTGAGATTGATTAATGCAATAGGAAGATCTGAAAAATGAAATTATCATATATAACAAGGTTAAAAAAAAAATCACTTACTCTCATTATATAACTATTTTGTTCCCAACACATTACACTTAAACATCTCCAACAAATTATATCTAAGCATCATCATCAACATTACAACTAAGCATTTCAAAATAATATATCTAACAATAGTAACATTACAAATACTACATATATTTATCTCCAATACTATGTCTAAAAGTAATTTTCCATCGAGAATTGTGTCTTGTCGTTGTTTTCACCCTTCTTCCACGAGTATTTCATCTCGACGAGAAACATGTTTTGCCGTGAAGGAGAGGGTTGCACCAGTAGAAAACAAAAGCTCACAGAAAGAAATAAAGCAAGAAAGGGGGTAAGTTATAAATAACTATGCAACTATAAGCAATTATATAAAACCACAACAATAACTCAGAATTGAAATAACTAAGTTAAGACAATAAAATAATTGAGATATAATATTACTATAACCAACTGATTATATAAGAAGACGCCATCTTACAACAACTTTAATTTGAAATAACTAAGTTAAAACAATACAATAACTAAGTTTGAATAATACAATAACTCGATTAATGCAATACAATAACTGTTGTTAACAGATTAACACAACAAATAAAAAGTAACTACAGCATACAATAATTGAGTTTGAATAATACAATAACTCGATAAAAGTAATACAATAACTGTTGTTAACAGATTAACACAACAAACAAAATGTAACAAATCAACAAAAATGAAACGGATATTAGATAAGAACGATTATGAAAACGCACAAATCGGATCTAGAAAAACAAAATTAGTACTTACATATATTGAAATTGAAGAGAAATACGAAGATGAAGCGAAATAGACAACGAAATCAAATGACGAAATATCCTTAATTGATGACAAATTCGAACGAAGATGATGAAGATTGAGTATGAAGATTAAGTTTGTAGCCTGCAACTTGAACGAATTTGAATGAATTTGTATGAATTTGATGAAGACGAAATTTGATAATTGAACAAAATCAACGAAAAAAATAGTATAAAAGAAGAAATTTATTACCTAATTAGACGAAATTGAAAAGATGAAGTAGAACTGAACACGAAAAACAAGAAAGGCGGATAAGATCGAAGAAACAAGCACGAAAATCTGGAATTGAAATCGCAGTAGACAAATTTATGAAGATTGATTTCATAATTTTTATCGATTCTTTTTTTTTTTTTTTGTTCTGGTTTGTTACAGGGTGGAGGGAGGAGAGAGAGTGATTTTTTCTAATAATAGGGGAGATTGAGGGAAAAGTGGGTATTTATGGGTTAAGTAAGATCTAATCTCAGCCATCCATCTTAAATTAGATCAATGGTCCAGATTCAGAGGGGTAACTCACCAAAAAAACCAAACTCATATGATCCTATTTCTATATATATATATATATATATATATATAATATTATATTTATAGAGTAGTCGGAAATTCTATTTGGTTTGGGTAGTAAGAACCGTGTAGTATCTTGGTTGGGCTTTGGTGTCACTTGTGCACTTCACTTTCTCTACAACACACTATTTTCCACATACCTTTCTCATAACACTCCATCTTCTTCCTTTGATTTTTCTGAAAAATGAATCCTCTAAACCGCCAACACCATTATCAAACCTCCCTTAACATTCTTAATTTCACCATAACTCATTTATTACTTAACCAAATCCCACCATTTTTGCACTAAATTCTTCCTTTTTACATTCTTCATCTTTCTAAGTAAGAAAGTCATCTCCTTTTCTCTATTTCGAAAATTCCATCTTTTTAAGATGAGAGTTTTGTGCTAAATTGTGCTCTTATTGTGTCTTAGGTGAAGGACTTGAGGACCCGGAAAAAGACTCATACATTATTGACGAGGAATTGGACGAGTGAAGACGCTTTCAAGGTAACGGTGATGGGTTACTCGACAAAGTGTCAAATTTGCATGCTTTAGTTGTTAATTTAGTCTTTCATATGTTAAAAATCTGTATTTTGGTGTGTTTTGCTTGAATTTTGTTGAATGGTATTCTCAAATTAATTTCTCACAAGTTTGGATGAAAGTTTCATCTGTAATTGTTGAATTTCCGTCTCAAATACAACGTTTTTCTGAGTTAGAATCATGCTAGGACATGTAAACAATTGTTGTGGAACGATTTTGGTTGGTTTCAAATGGTTTGGAAGTCGATTATGGAGATACACGCATACAGGGTGTCCCAGCCGGTGGGCAAGCCGCTGGTACCCTACCCAGTTAGGAGGTCACTGTGCCTTTTTAAAGAATTTCAAAGTATTGTTGTCCCAGCCGGTGGGCAGGCTGTCGGTACCCCACCCGGCTGGGAGATCCCTATAACTTTTAAGGATTTTTCAAAGTATATGATGTCCCAGCCGGTGGGCAGGCTGTCGGTACCCCACCCGGTTGGGAGATCACTGTGAGTTTTTGTAAAGTTTTCAAGTATTGGGTTGCCCAACCGGTCGACAGGCCGCCGGTACCCCACCCGGTTGGGAGACCGCTGATATTTTTCAATCTAAGTTTGAAGCTTGTGGTGCTCCCAGCCGGTGGGCAGGCCGCCGGTACCCCTCCTGGCTGGGAAGTCCCTGACACTTTCAGTTCAATTTTTGAAGTATGAGGTGCTCCCAGCCGATGGGCAGAACCTTTAACTCAATCTTATGCACAATCTTTACAGTGACCTCTGATACCAACCATGACACCCCGCGATAATGCGGTAAATATAACTAATAAATTTAAGCGGAATTTATGAAATTTTAAAAACATTAATTTAATAGATAAGGTTTAACATGCAGGAGTCACTAATAAACCAAAAATTGAGTTAAAATAGAGCTTTTATACAAAATACAACTTAACAAGATGAGCGGGATCTTAATCCCTAAATAAAACTCAATGAAAACTAGGTACAAATCTAAACTAAAACTAGGAAGGTCAATCGTTGTAAGTACAACGCTCGCTAGCTCACACGTCTTCACCCCTAAGAAGAAACATTATCACCTGTCATTCATGTAAACATGAACGCCACAGTCAGTGGGGAGAAACTCAGGGTTCTCTCAGCCACAATATGTCAAAATACAAGTAAACAGGCACTTAATTAAACATATTGATCAAACATCATATTTGAATAATAATGAACAAGGCGAGATAAATGATAATCATAATGAGATAGGCATAGTACATTTATAATGAGGTAGGCATGATACATTAAGAATAGATATGCAATTAAGAAAGTAGAATAACTAAGTCAACCAATTTCATATTAACTCGACTCAACAAGCGTATGACATATAATTAGCATGGACTCACAAGACAACAACCTAGACTCTAACCTCCTGGTAGGACGATGATAATAATACGGTCCTAGTCTAAACCTGGATCTAGACTCTCGGGATGGACGTCACCCGATTCGACAAGCGATATACCAATCGCATCCAAGACTCGAAACATGGCACACGTAGCCGTAACCAAAGGTTGAGTAACCTCTAATCGCAAACATGGCACACATAACCGTAATTAAAGGACCGAAGAAAGGCGGAAGGATAACCCAATCCGGAAACATGGAACACATAACCGTAACCAAAGGTCCGAAAAGGGTAAATAAGGAATGTCAAGTAGTCACACTATGTAAAACGTCACACTAGAGTCACCAATAAGAGCAACAATAATTTGCATGATCAAAATGCAAACAAGTCCTAAATTCATCACTTACCAATCATGAAAAAGATGCATAACTAAATAGATGATTAATAGAAGCAACAAGTGAAAAAAAACCATCAGGGGGCTCTCATCTGGGTGGGGTACAGGCAGTCTACCCACCAGCTAGGCGCACCACATGCTTCAAAATTGAGTTGAAAATGTCAGGGGTCTCCCAGCCAGGTAGGGTACAGGCGGCCTACTCACCGGCTTGGCGCACCATAACCTTCAAAATTGAGTTGAAAATGTCAGGGGTCTCCAAATCGGGTGGGGTACAGGCAGCCTACCCACGGCTGTGTGCACCATAAGCTTCAAAATTGAGTTGAAAATGTCAGGGGTCTTCGAGCCCGGGTGGGGTACAAGCAGCCTACCTACCGATTGGGCGCACCATAAGATTCAAAATTGAGTTTAAAATATCAGAGGTCTCCCAGCCGGGTGGGGTAGGGTACAGGCAGCCTGCCCACCGGTTGGCCGCACCATAAGCTTCAAAATTAAGTTGAAAATGTCAGGGGTCTCCTAGCGGGTGGGGTACATGCAGCCTAACCACTGGCTGGGTGCACCAACACTTAAAATTTTTACAAAAACTCACAGGGATCTCCTAGCCGGGTGGGGTACATGCGGCCTACCCACCAGCTGGGACATCATATACTTTGAAAATCCTTAGAAAATTACAGGGGTCTCCGAGACGGGTGGGGTATCGGCAGCCTACCCACCGGCTGGGACATCATATGCTTTGAAATCCTTTAAAAAGTTACCGTGACCTCCCAACCAGGTGGGGTACAGATGGCCTACCCACCGGCTGGGACACCCTGTAAGCGTGTTTCACCAAAATCGACTCCCAAACAATTTGAAGCCAGCCAAAATCCTTCCACGACAATTGTTTACATGTCCTAGCATGATTCTAACTCAGAAAAACATCGTATTTGTAACGGAAATTCAACAATTACGGATTTGAGACAATAAAGCGTGAAACTTTCATCCAAGCATATAAGAAATTCATGTGAGAACGCCATACAAAAAAATTCAAGTAATACACATCAAAAATTTAGATTTTTACATTTATAAGACTAAATTAACAACCACTACTACAGATACAGGCTATAACAACGGGTAAAAACCGTTGTAAAAACAAAAAGAGGACGTTGTTAAAGCGGCCGTTGTAGAAGGTATTTACAACAGTTTGGTTATTTAATGAAACCGTTGTCTAAAGTATTCACCACGGTTAAAAGCCGTTGTTGTTGGGTGTTCTCCGTTGTGGAAAGAGTTTCAAAATTTTGGAGGGAATTATATAACAACGGTTGTCGTATTTATAACCGTTGTTGTAACTTTCCCTCCAAAATTGTGAAGTCTTTTGACAACGGGTTTATGGTACATACCCGTTGTTGAAATTGTTAGTAACAACGGTTCTTTGTTTAATACCCGTTGTTGTAATTTTACCTCCAAAATTGTGAAGACTTTTAACAACGGTTCTTCGATTAAAACCTGTTGTTGAATATTATGCGCGGGTATTTGTGAATGTCATTCACAACGGTGTTATTTTTATTAACCGTTGTGAAAGGTATTCACAACGGTTTTTTTAGTAACCGTTTTTATTACGAACTCCTAATGTTTTGAAAAATTAAATTTGTTTCATGCCATTCAAAAACCTCGCATATGTCAAGACACCATATACCAAAGACTGGATAAATCACAAATTGGGTTCATCAGAACTCAATAAATTCAATTCAACCACAACAGCAGCTGCATCATATATATATATATATATATATACTTACAAGGAGTTGAATTTACATGAACTAATCATTCCCTAACTTCAACAAAAAATTTACTAATAAGTTGATCTAAACTCTGAGTATCATGCATTTCTAATATATTCTAAGACGTAGTTACCCCACATGTCTCTTACCTCGTCTATATCTACACTTGAGTACTGCTTAATCTGTTGTGACGGGTTGATTGCATACTGCGGAAAAAACAAAGAGAAGACATTATGGTATATATAGCAGCAAGCAAGACAACATTAGCAACATCATGGTATATATAGCAGCAAGCAAGACAACATTAGCTCTAATTTAAAAAAAAGTAATAAACACATGTTTAAATTATTACTAACCTTTTCTGGAATAACGAGATATCTTCGCCTAATAATCTCCAACATGAACCGACAAGCGTAGTATCCACATTGTATGCTATCTGGCTAGCGAGGGGCCTATTATTACATAAAAAAAACAGACGAGAGAAGGCTCACATCAGAATCTTGAACTTTAGGTATTGTATTAGTATTAAACACAGATTTTGCACTTAATGTTATTGTATTTGAGCACGTACCCCTGTTATCATAATAAAATCAGGGCCAACATCAGAATCTTTCGTGGGTTGATCCTGCTCGTTTGCTCTTTTCTTCTTAAAGGCCCTTTTTTTAAAAAATAAAAAAGGAGGCAGAAACTAATTTTTTTTAGGGGCAAAAATATGAAAGAGCTTTTTTTTATAAATAAAAAATGAAAATGTTATTATAAATAAATCAGTATTATAAACTTACATATTAATCAAGTGCTTAAAAGTCTCGCTTGGTTGATGATGTAAAGAGTCCAACCAGAAAACTTTATTCCTTGTCGGCATGATGGCTGCTAGCACCCAATGAGTCCTACATCAAGAGACATCATCATTATTAACAAGTACATATATTAGTTATGAAAATGCAATTGTAGGGGGAAACGTAATATAATCTACCCGTTGTTCGAACGAGAAATCCGGAATAAATAAAGATAAAACATAGGGGCACAGGAATCCGTATTGATCAGATGGAATATTCTTCTCGGGGATCACTCTCAATTTCAATATCCTACATTATTACGGTATTAATTCCGGTATTTAAAACACTATCTAGTAGTCAGAATATTAGACTATGAAATTATTTATTAAGAAACTTACTTCATCCAAACAAATATGTGTGCTATATCAATCTGGTCTAGGCCAGCCCATACGGCTAGCAGATCCCATGATATAAGCGCTTGGCGCTCAGCCCCTAGAATATCCTCCTCGAGCGGAATAACTATCAATTGCTCGGTGGCTATGCGATGGCCAGCCTCCTCATGCAGTCTCATCATCGTCACCGTTCTTACTTTTTGCATGTAATCCTTCCCTTTATATTGTGTGGAGTTTAAACTCCTAACTTTCGTGTCCGGAAAGAATGAGTCTTTGATTTTGTGCTACTACCACCAGCCTACACATGTAGTAGATAATTAAAATAAAAAAAAATCCAAAGGTAACATATCCTAGTTGGAGTAATAAAAATAAAAGCGTACTTAATTAAATACCTCGTCAACTGCTCTTTCAATGATGAGGTAGTAGTAGCAGTAAGACTGGTGGGGACTTAGGCTTATCAGTCTTTTTTGTCCCCTACACAAAATTACCATGCTTTTTATAAATACAGACAAAATATAAATAAAGGGAGCGAGGTTAATTTTTAAAAAAATGTAGAAGTTAATTAAATACCTCATCAAGTTGTTGTCTCGACGAGGTCGTTGGCATGTCTGTGGACTTAGGCTTATCCGCCAAAGCCGTCTTTTTTGTTCCCTACAAAAAAAAAATAACATATAAAAACATTCAACAATTAAAAATGTAACATATATATAAAGGTATTTCTTCTAACCCCAATCGCTTTCCGCGAGGCGGCGGAGATATCTTCGCCAAGTAGATGTGAGTTTCGAGGCCATTGGATGAAACTTCCAAGCGCATCTCCCGAATGGTAATGTCGTCACGAATCGGGACAGCGGTTGAAAGTTTTCATGGCCTGGAAAGACTGAAGTTATCTCTACTATTCTATGATTCGGCAAAAGTTTTTCGCCATGAACTACGATTTCCCGCTGCAGATTTGGTTTCTATAAGACCCCGCCAACACGCACATGTGGCTTTTCGGTTTTAGGGTCGCAAGAATAATCGGCCTCTTGTTTAAGGCCTGAAGAATATACACATACATTATTATATCTTTGCAAAAACGCTTGAAATTCAAAGATTTTGCAAAACGCTTTGTCTCGGCCGATTTTTGCACAAACTTCAACATTCATATAAATTTAACTAATTAAACACTTCATGCATACCTTACGAAAACAGGAACCGACTTGAAGGGGATATATCTTTATTTTCCATCAGCCGTCTTCTCAAGTTGCATCTCCTTTTCAGACCCATTATTTACCTAATAAAATTAACCAACTCAATGGCACCATGTCAGAAGTTATAGCATTAGAGCTGGCAGTGAACACACCCCCTGATCTTACCCAAAAAAAAACAAAAGAAAAATAAGGAAGTATTAGGTACCTGATCGGCTTTAGTTGTTACAACTTCAGAAGCATTATTAGGTACCTGATCTTTCTGAATCTCGTTGACCGATACTTCCTTCTCATGTATTGCCAAGGTAGTAGCGGCCTCTTGACCAATCTGTTGTACCTTATTATTACCCCTTTAGAAATGACATCCTCCATCATCTTCACTTCTTCTTCGGAAAGCTTACCTCCGACATTCACTTTAGTAGTACGGATGCCATTAATCAAGTCGCTTGCCAAGAATGTAATGTGTCGGCAATTTTTATCCCAACAATAACATGTGAATTGAACTTAAATGAAAATAATAGAATAAATGTTACCATGTCGGCCTTCTCGGACTTAGTCTTCCTTTTCTTCTTTATCCGGGCGCTTTTCCCATAATATTTCGTTACTCCAACCTGTAACGGGACGCCCCTCAAACGACCTGGATGTTCGGGTCGGCCGATCGCTCTAGCAAGAACGTCATTACGACCACTGGGAGTGAATTTCCCTTCTTCTACCTCTTTCAATACGTTGTCCTATAATATATTAAATAAACTTCAAATTATATTTGTGACTAAAATAATAAAGTTAGTAATGAACTCGTCTTAATAAAATAATGTTTACTATGTTGGCCAAAACTTCCTCATCATATTTGTCACGCGACGACCGGGATCCTTTAGGCGTGTGCCCTTCTTTATAAGTTACATGCCGATCCACCTCTTTCACTCCCTTTGCCACCTACACATTAACATGGTAACATTTATACACGTAAATGTGTATCAATGCAAGTCCAAGTGTGATTAAAAAAATAAAGTCTCACAGGGGAATAATGCATGCTACTTACGAGGTCTTCTTCTATCTTTCTGTAACCGCCTCGAGAACCATAGAATTTCCCCTTCTTGCATGAAATGTTAGCACGATTTCTTCTGCTAACGGCCTTCAAATAATTATATAAAAGCGCAAGTAGATGAGATAATAAAAAGATTATATAAAGGACTCATTAATTAAAAAAATGATAGGTAAATCGTTAAAAGGCGAGGATATTTAACCTGAAACTTCTCAATAGTTCTCATCTTTTTGAAAAGATCCCATTGTTCCTGCTTGATGGTGGGACACTTGTTTTCCGGTGGGCTCTTACGCATCTCCCCCGTTGCCTTGTCCACATACAACCAATCCCTAGCAACGCCACACCTCCACCGCCCGTGTGGACATCCGCGGCCTTATGCATTAAATACTCATCATGGCTTTTATCGGGTATAATAAAGCCTTCCTTTACACGAGCCAAGTATAACTCCGCCAATTTTGGATTCAAAGTTCTAAAATCATCTAATGGATAGGCACAAACTGTCTTGTGCAAGTACCAATCCAACTGGAGAAAAGACCCGCATTTGGACCAGTAGGGAAACCCATCTCACTCCATGTTATTTGGAACGGCTGTTTAGCGGCTATAGCTGCAAGTACTTTCTGGCACTTCGTAGCACCCCTCTCACCAGGCTTATTATCACCAGGCTTATTATTCTTTTGACTTCTTTTACGTTTTTCACCCATGATAATCCTAAAACCCAAATATGAATGATATAGCTGGAAATGAACAACTTAACAACGTACATGCAGAGTATTATCTAAAACCCTAAACCCTAATAGGAATGAAAATTTAAAACAACAGATTGAGCTTCTAAAATCCTAAACCCTAATAAGAGGAGTGAATTAGATGATGCGGGATGATAAAGATAACAAAGAAGACGAAAAACAAACAAATGCATGAAAAAGAAACAAGATGATCGTCTTAAAACCCTAATGACGAAACACAAAATTAAAGTGAACATACCTGTTGATGATGATGATAAAGAGAACGAGCAGGATGATAAGGAAGGCAACGGAATCGGGCGTCGGAAATCGGGCGACGGCGGCGGCGAGAATGTAAAAAGCGAGAAAGAGAGAAGAATTAACACAGGATACCAACGGTTGAACTAATAATGTTGTGTGTGTTTGTGTATGGCATGCTGTATGGGTTTCTATATTAGTTTTTTATTAAGACAAACTATTGACAACGGGTGCTCAAAGAAGAACCGTTGTTATATGTTAATAACAACTGGTCAATAAAAGTCAACCGTTGTCAAAAGTTTATTACAACGGTTAAAATATACCCGTTGTAATATATTTTCACCAAATTTGCGCCAAAATGAAATATGTCAAAAAAATCATTGACAACGGGTAGAGGTACTACACCCGTTGTTGAAAGTATTAACAACGGGTAATTTAAATATAACCGTTGTTATTGTTGAACCTCTTTTTTTTAAAAAAAAATTACTGTAATTCCATTACAGTCCAAACTTGTAACAATACATACTTAATGTAATGAAAGCACCATATCTTTGCAACATTATTCAAAGAATTTCAACACCAAAGATCCACATCTAATAATAAGATCAAGAAAATAAGACAACACCAAAGATGCATGCATACATACGTGTCCCGATGAACTATCTCGGGATCGGGGACGTTTCTTGGATGTCATAGTTTCTTCGTTAACCCAAATACCTTCACCATGGTCATCACGCATATAGATGCTTTCAGTGTCCTCATGATCAGTGTCAACATCGTCGAAATAAGATACAGTGGTAGACTGATCCATTCCCTCAAAAACGACATCCCGATCATCATCACCATTATCGGATGGACTACTCCTTCTACTCCTTATAGACAAGTACAACGTACCACTTCTTATCCATAGGATCGGTGACATAGAACACTTGTTTAGCTTGGGATGCCATTATGAAAGGATCATCCTTATTATTGCCAACCTTACCCGGATTGACCAACGTAAATCCCATCTTATCCTTTCGGACACAATGGATGTTGTTATCAACCCATTTACATCGAAACAAAGGCATTGTGAAATCAATGTAATCTAGTACCAATATTTCTTGAATAACACCATAATAAAGGCATTTTCCCCAAATAGGCTTTTTATCTTTTGAAGTAGCAAAGTGCATTGCCTCAAATTCAGAACTCACACCACTATTTTGCATTGTGCTCACCTCATCTTGCTCGCGGGTGTAAAAAGTATATCCATTAATGGCAAAACTGTTGTAAAAGGTGACCCTGGCATTTGGACCTAAACCAAGACGTAGTAACCTAGGAGAGATGTCATCACCCGTTTGATCAAGACACTCGTAAGACAATATTCCTAAACCACTCTGGAAACGTCTTCGTATGCTCGTTCGCAATCCACTTCTCGGTCTTGTTTTGGTGATCGTATTTGAGCTCATCTTTGTGTTGTTGAATATAAGGTTGCACCTCATCTTCGTTGTTTAGCACATACATGTGTGCTAAATGCAACATTTCACGTGTCACAATTTTTTCAACCCGGCCCCTAATACCTTTTCCGGTCATCCAGTCACTATAACGATTCTTAGGAACGCCAATCAACTCCTCAGGGGAGAGATGAGTGTAACAATATGAAAGAGCTTCGTCTAAAATAGCGCGTTCAGCAATACAACCTTCCGGACGATACCGATTAGATGTATAGTCCTTGTAGACTTTCATCAATCTTTCGAAAGGATACTGGTACCAAGTACACGGGCCCAAGGTACAAAATCTCCCTAACCAACTGAATGGTCAGATGAATCATGATAGTGAAGAAAGAGGGTGGAAAATACATTTCCAACTGACAAAGAGAGGTTACAACGAGGTCCTGCAATGAATCCGCGTCATCGGGATCGATGACTTTCTCGCATATGGACTGGAAGAAGAGACAGAATCTAGTTATAGCATATCTTACCTTTTCAGGTATAATGGAACGAATAGCCACAGGTAGTAATTGTTGCATCAAAGTTCTTGTACCCACGAGTAGACAATTTAGAGCCGCTCTTCTTCCCATAATCTATCTCAATATGCTTTACTTTCTGATAAACTTCATGCCCACTCAAAATTCTAGGAGGTTGACGAAGTTCTTGTCTTCCATTGAATGCTTTCTGCATCTTGCGATAACAATGGTCATGAGACAAGAACCTTCTATTTCCCATATACA
The DNA here is from genome assembly GCF_048544455.1 of Silene latifolia. Classification (NCBI taxonomy): domain Eukaryota; kingdom Viridiplantae; phylum Streptophyta; class Magnoliopsida; order Caryophyllales; family Caryophyllaceae; genus Silene; species Silene latifolia. The sequence goes on along the minus strand of NC_133529.1, from coordinate 71,335,586 downwards.
CATACTTACGAGAAGACTTCAAGTAGTCAGACTCGATATCCTCCCCACACAATGGACAAGCCTCTTTCCCATGAACTGTGTGCCCAGAAAGGTCGCCATAAGCCGGATAGTCAGTTATTGTACACAATAACATCGCTCTCAAATTGAAAGTTTCGTTCTTATATGCATCAAATACTTCTATCCCACTATCCCACAACAATCGCAAATCATCTAGAAGAGGTTCCAAATATACATCTATATCATTTCCAGGTTGTTTAGGGCCGGAAATTAACAACGACAACATCAAATACTTTCTTTTCATGCACACATATGGAGGTAAGTTATAAATAGCCAACACTACGGCCAAGTACTATGTTGGCTACTCATGTTTCCGTGTGGGTTCATTCCATCGAGTGGACACGCTAGACGTAAGTTTCTAGGTTCATTGCCGAACTCGGGATACTTAGCGTCGAACGATTTCCATTGCTTACCATCTGCCGGGTGTCTTAGCTTTCCATCATTTATTCTTCCTGTTTCATGCCAAGTTAACATTTTTGCATCATCGGGATTCGCATAAATCCTTATGACTCTTGGTATCAATGGAAAATACCACAACACCTTAGCCGGGATCCCTTCCTTATCCTTATAACGCCACTCCAAACATTTAGGGCAATTGGTTAAGTTTTTATATAATTTCCGATACAATATGCAATCATTTGGACATGCATGTATTTTCTCATATTTCATACCCACTCCTCTTATTAGTTTTTTCGCCTCATATGTCTTAACGGGTAGAACATTACCATCGTGAAGCAACTCCTTTATCAAGGCTAAAAACTAGTGAAACACGTGTCACTCACCCCATTTGCCCCCTTGATATTATACAACTTCACCACAGCCGACATTTTTGTGAACTTACAACCAGGATACAGAGGTGCTTCAGACTCACACAACTTCTCATACATGTTGTTAAAGTCATCCCAATTACTAGTGTCATCACCTACATCTTCAAAAGCAATGGACTCATCATCATTCTCTTCATTATCTATAGACCCAACATTCAACTTCTCTACTTCCAACTCTTCCAACTCAAAAAACTCGGCAAACTCAGGATCATCAGTTAGCCTTTCGTGTACCTCAACATCATCTTCTTCAGAGTTATTCTCTTCCTCTAATGATTCCCCATGAAAAATCCAAAGTGTATAGGATCGACTAAATCTCCACTTTTCTAGGTGTATTTTAACGTCCGGAAAAGCCATATAGCTAATATTACCACATCTTTCACAAGGACATGCAATACTAGAAGAACCTTTCAAATTATTCGAAACGAATTCATAAAATTCAGCTAAACCATCCTTGTAGGTGCGGTCACTCATGTTTGCATCAATCATCCAAGTTCGAGTCATTATTCTACATTCGTAATAATAGGCCACTAATTCAGAAAATACAATAATAGGCAAACAAATAAACGAAATTCAGGAAATCAATTAAGCTAAATTATCAACAAATTAGATAATAACCCAAAAAATCCTATATCTAGTTATAAGCGTTGCTAAGAAACATATATATACCTGATTGATAAACACGATGAGGGAGAGAAGACGTGACAACAGTGACGGAGATGAAGACAGAGAGACGATCAAGGAGGAATGGAGGATGATATAGTAGCAGTATTAGCTTGTGTTTGTGTTTGTAGCGTATAGCAGAATAAAACAATATGTTGTTCTTAAGATTTTCATAATATTAATAACAACGGTTATTGAGTCTACAACCGTTGTTAAAACTTTTTAAAAACGGGTTCTAATATAACCGTTGTGATTACTTTTCACTAATTTGGCGCCAAACCATTAACAACGGTTAAAATTTAACCGTTGTTATTAGTTTTTTCATTAACAACGGTTGTTTAAGTATGACCCGTTGTTAAAACCAATAACAACGGTTAACAACACATAACCGTTGTAATTAAGTTTGGTAAAATTCGCGGAATAAATTCTACAACGTGTTTTGATGATTTTCGTGAATAAGCGTTGTTAAAGGGCCGTTGTGGTTGCCTGTATTTGTAGTAGTGAACCAAAGCATGCAAATTTGACACTTTGTCGAGTAACCCATCACCGTTACCTTATTAAGCCTTTAATCTCTAATGGAATCGTCTAACTTGCACGAATCCACTTCCTGGTCAACTAATCCTTCTCCTAGAAATATGGAGGACGAGGAGAACAAGTGATAGGCGTGAAAATCGTTGAAAACCGATATGAAACGAAGATTTTATAGTCGTCTTAAGGTTGAAGGTGAAGTTGTGTAAAAAATTGAAGCTTCAAGTCCTTATAGATCTTGTCTCCTCCGGGGTGAATCGAATGGGGATAGATGTGCTTCATCAAGAACTCTCTTTCTCAAGTCAACGGCGTCGGGAACATATATGCGTCCTCGGTATCGAAGATAACCTCTAGAATCAATCTCACAATCTTCGCAGTTGGTATCAGACCGGTTTACGCAACAGGATACTGAATAGAAGGGATAAGAATCAAGACAACTTGGAAACGGATCGAAATTTTCCCCGACACTTCAAATTGATTAAAAACACTTTGAAAACAACTATGATATGGTCTCACTTGAACTATTATCAAAACGTTTACTCAAACTCAACTTTCCGGAAGAATGAAACTGTGAAATTTTGCAACTATATGACTCCAATTAATGATGAGAAATAGGTTATCAACTTTTAGCATCATTACATCAAGAGTGTATCTAAGGTCAAAACTTTCGGTGTACTATTATCCTTTTAAAATTGAGCGATTTTAAGACAAATTCTCTAATTTAAATGAATAAAACACATTATCGACAAGAATGGAGGAACCATGAGACATCCAAACCAAGAATTCAGCATGAAAATCAAAATCCGGGTATGTTTACTACTTATTTTCGACCTCTTGAGAACCTTTTGTTGGAGTTAGTGTCCTCCACAATAGTGCGTTTACATAATAAATCTCATTAAAGGAATATCATCAGATATTTAATTATTTGATCCTCGTCAGTTGATTAACGTAAATCGATAACGGTTGGCTGACTAGAGTTTGACATTATTGTCGTGAGACGAAGGTGATCAACTGACCCATTTCGGTCACACCTAAAGGAACGAACCCCAATTGACAACTAACTAATTGTATGAGATACAATTTATTTAGTCCCTTGATTTATAGACTAAAAGGTTAGTCGATTATTTTTAGAGAGATTTCGAGTTGCGAACTCGAGGCACGACAGTTATTATTTAATTATGCGATAATTGAATAATAAATTTTGGGAGACGAGTTTTAGTTAATTAATTGTTAATTCACCAAAATTGTACTAATTGATTAATGTGATTAATATTAGTACGTACATAATATGTGTAGCGGTACACGTATATTTACGGAGTGATTTGAGCGAATTAATTATGAAAGTATTTAAACATTAAACGATGTTTAAAATAATATTACACGTATTTGTGCGACAAATATAAGAACCGATATGGACCCGTAAATGGGCAATTGGACCGTGTAAAATAGAGTGTTGTGGATGATTAGGAACATAATCATTTCACCTTACTTTATATTCTTCCATAAGTTATCTTTTGTCATAAAAGATTGGACAAAAATTGCAACAAGTCCATTCCTACACTCCACCCACTCCACCGGTTTTCCCCCTCCATATAGACCAATTTTTGTTCATTTTTTGCATGCTTGCTCACTTCACTTTTGCATGTGAACAAAATTTGGTCTATCTCTCTAAAAAATTATTATACATCATTTTTACTAAGTTGTTAGTAAACTAAAAATAATAACTAAGATTATTAGTATTATTTACATATTATCAAGAGTTTATTTTACAAGTATCTAGTTAATACTTGTAAGATAATTTGTGGGTGTAGTTCTTGGGTGCTACTTGAAGGAGGCTTTCTTTTTGAAGGTTTTTCTAGGAGGATCATCCTTTTGTTTTAAGCTCAAGAACAATCAAGGTAGGAGATCTTGATTGTGCCCATATTACCATAATAATCTATGTAAGGAAATTGTTTTTCCTTAACTTTCATTTTTATGCTTTTATATTTGCATGCATGTTACATAGATCACCAAAATGATAAATTATGAGATAATTTCATTTTTATTAGCGAGTCTAATATGGATCTATGATCTTTCAAGTGGTATCAGAGCTAAGGCTTGTAATTTGCATGTTGATTTTAAGCATATTAATAAATTATGAGATAATTTATAAAAAAAAACTCAAAAATTGTGTTAGAAGAGGTTTTAGCACGAAATTTTTGGGATAAATAAAATTTACACGTATTTGTGCGACAAATATAAGAACCAAAATGGACCCGTAAATGGGTCATTTGGACCGTGTAAATGGTAGTGTGATTGTGTGTTGTTAGACACAATTATTATGCACCAACAAACTCTATTGGGTGCTCTTCCCATTACCCCATTTGTCTAATCTATGCCTAATCCTATTGGGCACATATAACACAACTCAACTCCCTCTCATATTACTCCCTCCATCCGTCCTCTACACTCAACCAACACAACATTTGTGTTGTTTATTTTTTCCACTCAACATTTTTGAGTATTTTTGCATGTGGAATCTCTCTCTCTAAAATAATAAAAATCATTTGACTAAGATTGTTAGTAAACAAAATAATTACTAAGAGTGTTAGTAATATTTACATATTATCAAGGATTAATTTTACAAGTATCTAGTTAATACTTGTGAGATTATTTTGGGTGTTGTTCTTGGGTGCAACTTGAAGGAGACTTTCTTTTTGAAGGTTTTTCAAGGAGGATCATCCAATTCTTTTTAGCTCAAGAACAAATTAGATAGATGATCTAGTTTGTGCCCATATTACCATAAAAATCTATGTAAGGAATTTTTTTTTTTTTTTTTTTTTTGCAAGAAAGGGTACATCCTATTCTTATTCATCCATAAAGGGTAGAAAATAGGAATGGTTTTCTTACAAAAGAGCATCCAAACTATCTAAGCATAAATAGAGCTTAAATGATCAATAACCATGTTGCTATTCTTAACATTCCTAGCTAGCATCTTGACACTAACAAGGAATTGCACCTGCCTGAGCAACCCCTGAACTCCAGATTCCTTACCAGTAAAAATCCGAGTATTGCGTTCCTGCCAAATCATATAGACACAAGCAATGAGACAAAGAAGCGAGCAAACTGGCCACTTTCCAATGCTTACGACTGTTCCTGTGCCTACACCAAAGCAGCTCCTGCCTGAGATTTGCAGTCCTTCCAAAAACACGCATCCAACCTAGAATTTGTCGCCAGAGATCCCCAACAAACGGACAAGCAAAGAATAAATGAGTATGGCTTTCAAGAAATTTCCCTTACATAACACACACCAGTTTACCAAGTAGAGCCCCCTTCTGCATAAATTGTCAACAGTTGGGAGTTTCCCTTGAGCAGCCAAAGCAGTGATGAAACTATGCTTAGGTAGTACATTAGGACTCCAAATAGCCTTAGCCCATCTATTTTTAGGATAGTGAGGTCGAAGAAGGTCATAAGCTTTGCTTACCATGAAGTGGCCATTAGGAGAAACACAAGTTTGAAGGGCCTGTGCAGCAGAATCAGCAGTGCCATAGAGAGTCAGGAGGAGATCTCTTGTGTGCGGATACTTCTCCAACTTTCGAATGACAAGGTTTGAGAGCGGCATTCCGATGGTACCACTCTTCACATTATAAGCATGATTCCAGAGAACCCAAAGAGACTCAGATGAGGTTTGCATTTTCCAAATCCATTTACAAATATTTGCGCTATTCCATGAAAGAATCTCCTTGATGTGGAAACCACCCTCATCCCAGGGACAGCAACATGATTGCCAGCTTTTCATGTAGAGTTTGTGCTTATCCATAGTAGTTTGCCAAAGATAATTTCTACAGAAATGGTTAATCATTTTAATGAGGGCTTTGGGGATTAGTAAGATATTGCACCAGTAATTCTCAAGACCAAATAAGATAGAATTGAGCATTTGCAACCGACCAAAGATAAGAAAGCGGATGAGCGATCCAGTGATTGATAGCATGTTGAACTTTATCAATAAGAGCATTGTACATAGGCATGCTAAGCTTGCTATCATTCAAGGGCAAACCTAGATACCGAAGGGAAGGATCCTTCGAGTAGCCGATGAGCCTTCCTCGATCGTGCTTTAACATCGTTCGACCCCACCAAAATAAATCTCGGTTTGTCGGGGTTGGCCACCAACCCAGAGATAGAGCCAAACAGATCAAGAGTGTGTGCAACAGCTTTGACAGATGGTACATCACCTCGCACAAAAATCATGAGGTCATCAGCGAAGATAAGATGGTTGAGCTTAATCCTAGCACACTTTGGGTGATAAGTAACATAGTGGAGGGAACAAATTGGCCTTAAGTAACGAGAGAGGATTTCCATGCCAAGAACAAACAAGTAAGGAGATAGGGGGTCTCCTTGTCTTAAACCACCAGCTCCTTTAAAGAATCCCACATTGCTGCCATTAATCTTAAGAGTAAACCAGGTACTACTAATGCATCCCATAATCCAGTGCACAAATTGATCAGGGAAATTCAAGCTTTTAAGCATGCTGCTCACAAACTGCCATTGAACAGAATCAAAAGCTTTTTTAATATCAACTTTGATCATAGTTCGAGGGGAGCAAGTGCCATTATTGTAGCCTTTTATTAAAGCTTGAGAAAGCATGATATTTTCAAAAATGTTCCTCTTATCAACAAAAGCTCCTTGTTCAGGCCCAATGAGCTTCTGTAGGAGAGGTTTAAGCCTAGCAACCAGGACTTTGCTTATTGTTTTATAGAGGACAGTGCAACACGCAATAGGCCTGAAGTCCTTGACAGAGGTGACTACATCCTTTTTAGGGATGAGAGTTAAGACAGTTACATTGGCTTGCTTAGCCAATTTACCAGTCTTGAAAAAAGATTGAACAGCCTGGATAAAATCATCACCCACCACAGACCAAGCAGATTTATAAAACCCAGATGAGAATCCATCATAACCAGGGCTTTTCTGGTTACCAATGGAAAAGAGGGCCTTCTTGATTTCAAGTGCAGTGATAGGTAAGCAAAGGGAGGCCTGATCAGCAGGATTTAAACAAGCACCCTTGGCTACAAAAGCTTGGTCAAGACTCAGAATGGGATGCTGAGTCCCTAAAAGATCCCTATAGTAATCCACAAAAGCAAAGATTAACCTCATCCACTCCATGAACAGTGAGTCCATTCTGGTTGCAAATCTGCCCAACTATACTCTGTTGCTTTCTCTTTGCAATCTTAGCAAAGAAATATTTGGAGGAACAGTCATTCATTTTTATTCCATGAATCTTAGCACGCTGATGCAGCATACTCAACTCAGCTTTTTGCAGAGAAGCGTACACCTGAATGAGATGGGCTTCATCGAAGAAGAGTACTATTGGTGAGATCGTACTCGAGCCTGCTGGGCAAGAAGCTAATTTTTGAGCAGCAGCTAAAACTCGCTGAGATAGACCATTATAGTCCTGCTGGTGAAGGAGAGAAAGGTGCTTCCTCACACTAGCCAACTTCTTAAAAAACTTATAGATAGGGGAACCCTTGCACTGAGTAGTCCATCCAGTAGTAACACAGGTTTGATAATGAGGATGTTCAGTCCAACAGTCAAGGAAACTGAATTGCTTCCTAAATTTCTGGTCCTCAAAAACATTGACCAGAATAGGAGAATGATCAGAGAGTCCAGGGAGCAAGACAACAGCATTAGAGTTGGGAAAAGTCTGAAGCCAAAGAGGATTGATCAGGGCTCTGTCCAATCTAGACCAGACTCTTGTACCATCATGATGCTTGTTGGTCCAGGAGAATTCACATCCAGTGGAAGAGAGATCATCAAGATGACAAGTTCTTAAGCAATCATTAAAAGCCATTACCTCAGAGATTTTGGGAGGATTGGGCCCAGTTTTCTCAGAAGCATGCCTAACAATATTAAAATCTCCAGAAATCAGCCAATTACTACTAAGAGTAGAGATCCTAATAAGTTCAGTCCATAGGGATTCTCTACCATGAGCAGTGTTGCAACCATAAACAAAAGAAACATCTAATCTGTGGTTAGTAGCATTGTGGATAATACCACAGTGAATAACCTGAGCATGAGTATCAGTATTGACCATAGTAATAGTGTTGGGATTCCAGAACACCCAAATTCTGCCATTATAATGATTTTGGTAATTAGTTAGGATCCTATAGTTGGGAAATTTTTTGAAAATAGAGTGAGCATTATGCTCTTTAACATGCGTTTCCAAAAGGCCAAAAATATCCATCTTATATCTACCCAGGAGGCTCCTCACCACCTGGTGCTTTAGGGGATCATTAAATCCCCTAATATTCCATGTAGAGAGTTTCATGTGGTGGTGGTGTTCTTATCAGGAGGCTCTGTCTCAGCATCAGTATCCATTATGTCAGCAGCAATTAGTAACACCTCAGTACCATTGGACTCAGGGGAAACTCGTAAAGTGCATTGAACCAATGTGTCAACCTCACTTCTACCAGGTGTGTGGGACCCTAGCTGCTGGCTTCCTGAGCCTTTCTCATTCCTAGAGTGAGTCAGAACAGAGATAGTGCCAGAAGAAGAGCCTAGCTCCAAACATCCCGAGCTTTTCTTCCGTCCCACGGTCTCTTTCTCGAGGCTCATCCCCAGGAGGAGTTAGGCCTGGCTCGAGAGCATTCTCGAGGTCACTACATCCCCGAAGAAGGAGGGGCAAATTGGTTTGGTAATAGGACGAAAAATGCGCTTTGGCTTCTCGGCGCTTTTGTCTTGTTGAGTCTACAATAATCCTTTGTATGACCCATTTTCTTACAACAATCACAGTAGTATGGCATCCATTCATAGGTAATTTTCTGAGAAATGATGTCATGATAAGGTGTGGTAAAGAGGACCTCATCAGGAAGAGGTTTCGATATGTCTACCTCAACCATTACTCTTGCAAAAGAGAGCTTCGCCTTGCAAGTAGTAGTAAGATCAGCAAATAGTGGCTTTCCAATTTTACTAGCCAGCCTACTCAAAGCAAAGACTGGACCGAGAAGGGGATCTAATTGAGGAAAGAGTATCCAGATTGGAACAGTGGTAATGGAGTCCATCTCTTGATCAAAAGTAGGAGTCCATTGCTTAAGAATCAAGGTATGTGCTCCCATGTTCCATGGACCCCCTTTCAAAACAGTGTTCAAATCCTCCTCAGACTTGAATCTAAAGCTGTACCACCCTTTGCGATAGGTTTGTATCACAGGAGGAGAAACATTTAACCAGTACTTCTTCACATAAGCTTCCACTTGTGGCATCTGTAACCTGCCTCCCAAGATAGTACCCATTAAGGTGTTTTGCCAATAATGAATTTCATCCTCTACATCCTCATCAAATATGGTAACAACTTCTGCTTTCGCAGAGTCTTCACAGTAGAATAGGTCCATACCCTCCTGCGATTTAGCCACCTTATTCCAAGGTTTGGGGTTAGCAGTAGGGGTTACGACCGTATTCTGTGTAATAGTAGCAGAATTATCAGTAACAACAGATTTCCCAGCAGTAAGAGTCGAGTCAATAACCACATCAGAAGTAACAGTCTCAGGAAGGGGATTAGAAGCAGAATTCCCAACAACTACAGCAGGATTTGGGACAACAGTCGCCTGAATCGACCCAGAATTTCGCGCTCTAGAACCCGAAGTACTAGCAACAGTCCGCGATTTATGAAGAGCAGAATTGATCAAAGTATTAACAGTAACAGGAGTTCTTACCAGTACTGGTTCATCACCATCCTCCAAAATAGGATCAGAAATCGGTTCGCGAGTAGATTGAGCTCTACCACGCGGCCTACCACGAGCCCGAGCCATGGATCTAAGCAGGAAAGAAATTGTATAAGATTTTAGTAGTTTAATTTGGTTGCTTAGGAAGAAAGCTTTCTCTCTCTAACATGGCTTTCTCTCTCACACAAGCAAAAGTTATTTATGTTATATGTATATATGTAAGGAAATTATTTTTCCTTAACTTTCATTTTTATGCTTTTATATTTGCATGCATGTTACATAGATCACTAAAATGATAAATTATGAGACAATTTAATTTTTATTAGAGAACCTAATATGGATCTATGATCTTTCAAGTGGTATCAGAGCTAAGGCTTGTAATTTGAATTTTGATTTTAAGCATATTAATAAATTATGAGATAATTTATAAAAAAAACTCAAAAAAAGTGTTAGAAGAGGTTTTAGCACGAAATTTTTGGGGCATGCACACCTACTGATATCAAAAGATTTGTGGTAAAGTTTGGTGATTTATGAAGTTATTTTGCTATTTTTAATGATTTTTGGTAGAAAACCGAGTCAAAATGCCGTATTTTAGTTAAAAATTGACTAAAAATAGTTAAAAGTTGATTCGGTCCATGTAATTTTTATGGTGTTTCATGCATGTTTTATACTGATTGTATGCAAAAGTTTGAAGGTTGGTTTGAATTTTTTGCATGTTTATTGATTTTATGAGGTAAAAGTCGATAAAAGTGAAATAAATTAATCATAATTTCGAAACAATTGATTCTGTCCATGATAAATTTATGTACATTTAAAAATATTATTTAAATGTTAAAAGTGAAATTTAAAGTGTTTTTTCACCTTGTTTTGATGTTTATTAGTTTTAGTGGTTAAAAACTGATAAATATCGATCTTTTTCTTCATAACTTTTATCCGAATTTTTGGGGCAATTTTTCTGACATTTTGGTGTTTTTGGGAGTGTTCCAGAATACTCAAATTTTGTTTTTCAATTTTTTGGGTAAGTTTTCAATTATTTTGGATTTTTACTTAAACATTATTATTTTACCGATTAAATTAGCAAAATATCACCAAATCAAACTAATTATTCATCATAAAATTAGTGAGGACTAATTTTGAGGTTCAAAACAGTTTGGATAATTAGTTTGGACTTAAATGAGATTTAAGAGTTGATTATTGATTTTTACATGTTAAAAATCGATTAAATCCACAAAAATCGAGATGGATACAAACGATTGATAAATAGGGCAATTTTGGCATCATTTTACAGCATTTTAAGCATATTTATTTAAGTTGAATGAATGATTGTCATTTATTTAAAGTATTTATCTTGTTGTACCTAGTATGGCCTAGTTTAATTTTAATCGTTATTACCCGAAATGAATGTGAATAGCGATTTGTTTGTAATTTAAATACGATCTCATATCGTCGGTTTGTAATTAATTAATAGTTTTATTTATTTTATTAATTAATGTATAATAGGAATAGCTATGTAATTCAATTGTAATAGTTATTCTTACCGGCGTTTTCAAAAGACGGATTACATCGAGACGGAGTCTATTTTTGGAAGGAGTTCCAAATCCCACAAGAAGGAGCCACTTATGGAATGAAGAGGCAAGGGTCAAGGAGTTGGTTTCCGATATGTAATAAACTAGTTTTTTATTAACTAGGTGGCCATACTAGGATTTATTCATATGCTTACTTGTTTGCCTGTTTTTATTTTTCGCGCATGCCAAAATCGCCATTCACATGCATTTTATTTTCGCGGTTGTCAATTCACGTCATTTACATTCACCGACTTAGTTCACTTATAGGGAATTTATGACTAAATTGACAAGATCTCTCACATAACTAAAATTGAGATTAGCCTTACCAATTAGTAACACCTATGAATCTCTTGTTCATTAGAGCCACGCTCGCCCAAGCGGGGTGTTCTCTTTTTACCTTGAGTAAGTAGGGTGGTAAGTGGTTATCACACGCCAAAATTGGTTGGACTCAACGGGATATAACACGGTCTTGTGTTCCGGGGCTAGTAGATGGATTTAAGGAAATTCGTCGACCAAGAGTTCTAGAGGTAGAATTAGTCAACGTGACTTACCGAATTTACACAATTATGGGATGTTTCGCCCAAGCGATGCTCATTTTTGTTTAATATTTGGGTCTTGGAATAATTTATATAATTTAGTGGGAGATCATTATAAAAATGTTAAAACTTGTTAAAGATGTTTCACAAGTAAAATTAAAACATTGAATGTTAATTTTTCCTATTTTTCGTTCATTCTCATAAATGTATGACATCGCGCACTACATCCTCCTTTCTTTATTTATTGTTATACTTGTTACATTCTTTCATAGAAAGCGGTTTGAAGGAATTAATGATTGGTAACATGATTTACCAATTCACCTACATAAGCTTACAACGATTTTTGCGATTAATTTACAACTTAATGTCCATACATATTAAAAAGGGGTTTCATGTTGCAAACTCATATTACGAGTTTAAAAGGAAGTCACATTTTATTAAGAGAGTCTTGATTTCGGAAGTGACACCTCCGTCATGATGATGACATATTAGTTTTAATTACTCAAGTGTAATTCAAAAGTTTGCGAAAAGAGTTTTCAAAAACACTTATAATACTCCAATATGATACCGTCAAATGGCTCACTTCAAGAAAGGCCAAATCGATTGTTTATGCGCCAAAGAGTTTAGGCATATGATAACAATTGAACGGTTAGGTAGTCCAATTTCGCAAGAAGTTGAGATTTTGCCACATGTTACACTCACTTTATAGTAATTCACTCTTACTAAGTGTATAAAATATCACGAATGACGTGAAGAGAGGTCTTCATGAGATTCATTTTTGCTTGATTGAAGCAAAGAGGAATGTGAAAGTGAGTGAGAGTTAAGAAGTATCAACCCTAGATGTATGGGATAAAACAAAGTTGAAAGAGACATCTACTCAATGGATAGGTTAGTTCTACTATCTTGGTATGAGATACCAAGTACGGGTCATTTCTTTGTAAAGAAGTTTACATGAATTGATAAAACGTAAGACGTCTAGCATAGGACATTTTTGTATCGAAGTGGTGCTAGAGTAGCAATGATTTTGATAAGGACAAATGTACCTAAATTTGGTTTTATAAGAATGTAATTATCTATGTTTATACATAGAAGGCATCACTCATGTGATTTAAAACAAAATGTTGTACCTACTCCTATGATAACTTGGTGGTTGGTTTAGACCACTTAAGTTAGAGGAATTTTACATTCGTCACGAAAACTAAATGTTATACTATCTTGTAGATTTTAAAGTCTCTAATCTGGTGAACCCAATTGATCAAACCTCAAGTAAATTCATTTCAAACGGGTAAACAAAAAGCACATTGAACAACCATTTGATTGTGAGTCTTATGGTATGTGTGCATGTATTATGTTTTTCTTTTGCAGAAAAGAAACACAATAGTGAGGTGATTTACCATATACATACGGATGCTTAAGGCTGATAGTTGGTTATATATATATACTTCGTTACTTTTACCGTAATGTTAAGTAGATATGAAAACCTCATATCTATTTAATAAGACATAAAAGTGATTTTTGAAATGTGGAATATTTTCAAAATGAAGTAGTAAACCAAAAGCACATCAAGATCAAGATGTTGATCGGAAGTTTCAAAGTAATGACTTTGAAGATCAAATGGGTAATATCAAGTAATGACCTTGATAATCACTAAGAAGATTGTGAACCAGTTCACATAATACCTTTTCCTTGGGACACCATAGAGTATGGTGTAGTCAAGTATATAACCCGAATTTTATGAGATATAGTTTGAGGTTTTTCGCAATTTTTGTAAGCTATTTTCTCCCTAAAAGTTTAAAACCCGACTATAATAGCCTAAATGACTCCATATGAGATATGGATAGGGAGATTCCCTAACTTGTCTTTTTATACATTTGGAATCATAAATGTTTATGTTCAGAACCAATTTGTGTATTTGTGAGGGTTATCCAAAATTGAACCACTTGGTTTTTACTCCTCCAAAACGAGAACAAAGAGTTTGTGGCTCATAATACTGTCTTTCCAGAAAGATTTTCATTTTATGGAAGACAGAGTGGGAGAAATTTTGAACTTACGGTAGTCCAAGACCCACAAACTGAGTATAATGCAAGAAGACGTTTTTTATTGTGGCTCAGTGGTTAGAAGGAGATAATTTTGCGATAATATTGCGTTACTTTTCAAAAGTGACGAATCTTAAACCTTCATCAAAGGCTTTTCTATAGTATGAACTCTATGTGATGGCGTGTCACCATGCAATTCGAATTGATCTCCTTGCACACGATGCGATAAGGAAGGAAACACGAGATGTTTTCGAGACTTGATTTAAGATGAATACTTTGGTTGGTTACCTTGATCTTGTCGTAAAGGTTACATAAGATGTTTAAAATTTGGGCTTGTTATAGAGAGTTTGTGACAACCCAAATGCCTTTATCAATTCGTATGGTCTTAGCAATATAGCCTCTCATGAGGATGAGTTTAGGCAAAAGGATAACAAAACTTTCTCTTTGAATGTATCTTATGAAGGGAGAAGTTTTGTTGATGTTGTCAATGCTAAAAAGCCTAGCATGCTTGGAAGATCCCTTTTGTGATCTATATACGTCAAAGAGTTGGAACTTTGGGCTCAATCATGTAGTCTATCAAAACGGTATTACTCGAGTGTCGAGATAACATGATGATACATGGAGTTTAGTGTGGGAGCTAAAGTGAGTTTCTTAGTCTAAAATATGTGCTTGACATATTAGTGACTAGAAATGTAGCTAAGGTGATATTTCTTAGTCTAAAATATGTGTTTGACATATTAGTGACTAGAAATATTCTCGGGTAAATATTTGAGAGTATCATGGCGCATCTTAAATATCCGGATCTAATGAGATAGATCTCCATGGATACTAGCATCTTGGTCAAGAGACTTATGTGATAAGATTCTTGACTCGTTCAAGTTGTCGAACAAATTAATATGATCTTTTTGCTTCCGCTGCAGGATCTATTAAATATGCTAAATGTTGCTCTCGTCGGGACTTATCATATTGAGAATATGAGAAGTCATTACCAATAATTTCCTAGTGAGTGTCACTAGATGATTATCAAGAGCATCCTTGAGTACTTGAGAAGCACTGAGGATTTACTCTTGTAGTTTGGAGGAATTTATGAATTTCGTGTAAAAGGGTTACACGATAGCATTCCTATGCTTATAAGATGTTATGGGCCTCGTTAAGGAATGGTTAGAATGTAAGAGTGCTATGTGCATAAAGAATAATATGTATAAGAAGTTATACATAGGTGTATAAGAAGTTATACATGTATAAAGCTAACATGTATGAGGAGTCATACATAAAAGCTGTCATATGAAGGATGTGTATGTATAAGTGTTATACGTACAAATCATGAACGAAAGCTAAGTACATTACAACATCCGATGTTGTAAGAGAGATAGTTGATAAGCGGAATTTAATGGGACTAGAGTAGTTCTGTTAGCCGAATATCGTATCCCAAGAGACTGTGAAAATAGTGGGAGTGTTTGACTGGCTTTAGAACCAGAGTCTAAAAACTTGTTTAGACGTGTACTTAGAAATGCTCTATGTGATGAAAAGATTGCATAGAAAAAAGGAAAATAGAAATGGAAATTAGAGTGATACAACTGTTGCTTATCCTCTAACCAAAGCCGTAGACATGATGGTTATGTCATCTCATTGTGAATTGTGGAGTATACCTTAATTGCTAAAGATTGTTATGTAAATATTGGATAGAGTATTGATATTTACATAAGTGATGATCGCATTCATTGTTAGAGTTTCTTTAAGAACTCAATTATTCAATTTGACTGAAAATATTGAATACCTTGTTTATCTGAATAAGTTGTGGAGACAATGTTGAACACTATTCAAGTGAACAAGATGAACATTGTATTTTGTCCCTAGTCACTTAATGAGTTGACGTCTCGGAGTGACTAGATTGTAAGTCGATTGATGGTTGTTCAACACCATAAGGTCATACGTGATGACTAGTCGATTACATAGGCAGAGTGTGTGACACTTTGCCGGACAGTGACCATTTAGAGAGTCCCTAAGTTCTACTATAGACGCCTCATCGTGGCAGGGCTCTCTAAGATGTTCCTATGAGTCGATTCTTTTGACTGGAGACTATTATCTGAGCAAGTGCAGTTTCCGAGTGACTTTGGTATTTATCCTAGGTCGTGCCGTGAAAGGAGGCCAGAGGGCATTTACTAGGTCATGGTGATCTGTATTGTGCAATAGGATAAATAGGGCAGACAGGAATTGTCCACCCACGTTGGGTAACTATATCGCAAGGCCACTCGAGGAGTTAATGACTACAAATGTGTGGCCACGCTCGGAAGTAATCTGTGAGAGATTTTTCCGGTCAGGTAGTCACACTCCCGATCGAGAAAACCACTCGCGATAAGTTCATGTGCAAGTGCGATCTGAAAGACACCTTGCATTGAGTGGGAGATTAAAACGGACAAGAGAATTGGTAGCGCACACCTTGTGTCGGACAAGTGGGAGATTGTTGGAGTTAGTGTCCTCCACAATAGTGCGTTTACATAATAAATCTCATTAAAGGAATATCATCAGATATTTAATTATTTGATCCTTGTCAGTAGATTAACGTAAATCGATAACGGTTGGCTGACTAGAGTTTGACGTTATTGTCGTGAGACGGCGGTGATCAACTGACCCCTTTCGGTCACACTTAAAGGAACGAACCCCAATTGACAACTAACTAATTGTATGAGATACAATTTATTTAGTCCCTTGATTTATAGACTAAAAGGTTAGTCGATTATTTTTAGAGAGATTTTGAGTTGCGAACTCGAGGCACGACAGTTATTATTTAATTATGCAATAATTGAATAATAAATTTTGGGAGACGGGTTTTAGTTAATTAATTGTTAATTCACTAAAATTGTACTAATTGATTAATGTGATTAATATTAGTACGTAAATAATATGTGTAGCGGTACACGTATATTTACGGAGTGATTTGAGCGAATTAATTATGGAAGTATTTAAACATGAAACGATGTTTAAAATAATATTACACGTATTTGTGCGACAAATATAAGAACCGATATGGACCCGTAAAAGGGCAATTGGACCGTGTAAAATAGAGTGTTGTGGATGATTAGGAACATAATCATTTCACCTTACTTTATATTCTTCCATAAGTTATCTTTTGTCATAAAAGATTGGACAAAAATTGCAACAAGTCCATTCCTACAATCCACCCACTCCACCGGTTTTCCCCCCTCCATATAGACCAATTTTTGTTCATTTTTTGCATGCTTTCTCACTTCACTTTTGCATGTGAACAAAATTTGGTCTATCTCTCTAAAAAAAATATTATACATCATTTTTACTAAGTTGTTAGTAAACTAAAAATAATAACTAAGATTGTTAGTATTATTTACATATTATCAAGGGTTTATTTTACAAGTATCTAGTTAATACTTGTTAGATAATTTATGGGTGTAGTTCTTGGGTGCTACGTGAAGGAGGCTTTCTTTTTGAAGGGTTTTCTAGGAGGATCATCCTTTTGTTTTAAGCTCAAGAACAATCAAGGTAGGAGATCTTGATTGTGCCCATATTACCATAATAATCTATGTAAGGAAATTGTTTTTCCTTAACTTTCATTTTTATGCTTTTATATTTGCATGCATGTTACATAGATCACCAAAATGATAAATTATGAGATAATTTAATTTTTATTAGCGAGTCTAATATGGATCAATGATCTTTCACCCTTATGATGAAAATTTTTGACGTACGTCTCCACAAAGCATCATGATGAAGGATTAAAATCATTTGGGACAATTAAACCGTGTCATGACAAAATCTAGAGACAAAAATTTCTCACGTAAGAAAAGATCTATCACTAATAACAAAGGTTAGGCATCTGTTGATCAACTAAATCCAACAATAACAAGCACAAAATTTTAACTATTGACTAAAGAACACAGGATTTCGAGTTCCTCAAAGAATTTGGACAAGATTTTAACAAAAAATTTTGACTTTTGAGAACAATAATGATTCAGAAAGCTAGTTACTACGATGAATTAAACAAAAGCATGCCAATATAAAGCTTCATCAAATTGGTGCAGATCTAAACGAATTCAAATTTGAGAAAAATGAGAGGAAAGATGAACACACTTACATTGTTGAATTAATGAAGATTAATAAGTAAAACGGGGTAAGAAATTTGATTCCAAGCAACAAATAATTATAGTGGTGTTTTAGTTGGGTTTTTGAGAGAGCAAAATGTTGAAGACATGAAAGAAAATGAAGATAAGAAGAAGATAAGATAGAATAAAAGTAGGATTCTCGCGAAATTTTCAGCCCAGAAAGGCACTCGGTCGAGTGCCGAGTCCACTTGGTCGAGTGCTCGGCACTCGGTCGAGTGTCATACTCCACTCGGTCGTTTGACTCGTTTTCCAGAAAGTTTTCAGATTCTGGAAATGAGCCCACTCGGTCGAGTGTCGAGTACTCGGCCTAGTGCCTTCTCGCACTCTGTTAAGTGTTTTCCTATGGCTTGAAATTTACGACTACGATCGAATGGCATATTCCTGCAACAAAAGAGAAAGGTTCGGGAGTCCACCCGCTATCGGTGACTCATTCCGAGTTAGTCAACGCGTCATCATACCTATCACTCCCGATATACTACCTTTACGTAAGTGAATATCACACTAGCAACTATTACTAATCATGTTCTTCACGATAACACTATCGACTCCCACACTCCTATATGGTATGAACACGCCTAACAACGGGACTAGTGTCTCTCACACAAACACATGCAATAACTACCCTCAAACATGTTAAATATAACCATCCTTTCATTCACTTTCATAAACCAACATATACCATACGCATGACCACACTATGCTAGAATTTCACCAACTCGTAGCAACACACACACAAAACTACATTATGTCACATAGCGTTCACCAATATTTATAACCACCCACGTAGTGACAAACCGAGACAATAGGCACTAGTTTTGGTATAAGGGCGCCTACTCATCCAAAACCGACGTCATATTGTACTCATGTCGGGTTCATTTTATTTGACACAACTAACTGGGTACATTTTGGTTCATTGGTTTAGGTTCCAAAATCGCCGCTCTGGTACCACTTTGTAACACCCCCTACTTGCCCGGCCAAGGCAATGGCAGGATGTTACCATCTCGGTTTCCCGAGGCGGTGAATCGGAGTTGTAATTTAGAAACAATTAATCTAAATAAAGTATTTAATGAATTACATAACCATGAATGAGGGTAGCAACACACACACACACTATCAACTCGCACACTCCTATACCTTTACGAATGACCACACTTTGCAAGAATTTCACCAACTCTTAACAACACACACACAAAACTACATTATGTTTCACATAGCGTTCACCAATATTTATAACCACTCATGTAGTGACAAACCGAGACAATAGGCACTAGTTTTGATATGAGGGCGCCTACTCATCCAAAACCGACGTCATATTGTACTCATGTCGGGTTCATTTTATTTGACACAACTAACTGGGTAC
Source organism: Silene latifolia (assembly GCF_048544455.1). Classification (NCBI taxonomy): domain Eukaryota; kingdom Viridiplantae; phylum Streptophyta; class Magnoliopsida; order Caryophyllales; family Caryophyllaceae; genus Silene; species Silene latifolia. The sequence goes on along the minus strand of NC_133529.1, from coordinate 71,316,190 downwards.
ATTTTGGTTCATTGGTTTAGGTTCCAAAATCGTCGCTCTGATACCACTTTGTAACACCCTTTACTTGCCCAGCCAAGGCAATGGGAGGATGTTACCATCTCGGTTTCCCGAGGTGGGGAATTGGAGTTGCAATTAAGAAACAATTAATATAAATAAAGTATTTAATGAATTACATAACCATGAATGAATATATGAAATGATACAACTCATGACTACTATACTCTTCTAACAAAGCTATGCTCGACTCGAATGTCACCAAGGCTCGTTGCTCGTTCCGTCTCCCGCGTAGTATATAATACAACCTATAAATGACGGCTCCCCATATGATTAGAAATATCATATGGATCGACACAGGACAACTCAGAAATAGGTGACAATATACACACAACCCAAACACGTCAGTTCAAATAAATAAACATAAGACGTGACATAATATGTAAGTATGCAACATGCCAATGAAATGCATAACCCATGACTATGCAATAATACACCGGTACTGGGACATGCTCAGCCGTACCCACAACCACACCAGTGCCAGGGACATTGAAACAAATGAGGTAGACCGAGATTCTGGGTTAAAAAACAGTCGGTTTGTGCAATTAAATTTGGCCGAAAAAACTTGTCCCTTGACAGCCATATTTTTAAGGTAAAAAGTGAGTAAATTATAAGATTTCAAAGGACAATGACATCACATGTTCCCTTTATTGTCTCCAAAAGAAGCCTAGACAAATTAAGGAGAAATAAAGAAGAAGGACAACAACTCCAGGCCACATTTGAGCTGCTGACCAGCCGTGTATATGCAGCCAAGAGTGTCCTCATTTTGGACCCATTTTTTTAGTTTTTGTGTGTAAAATATCCTCTTGTACTTTTTTCAATTTATGCTTCAATTGTAGCCATTAGATTGGCTTTTAGTTATGTGGCTAGGATGTAACCTGAACATCTATTTAAAGAGCTCTCAACTTTGTAAAACATTCAGATTAGAGATTTGTGAAAATGAGAATGTGAGGTTTTATAAACCCTTGTTAGCTCCTTGGTTAGTGCTTGAGTTGTCCCATCTTTGCTTAGTGCGAGAGAACCTCCATTACTTAGTGTTTGGAGCGGAGTTGCGTCCTTGCTTCGTGATCTTGGGCAAAAGTACTCCTAGTCTTGAGCTTGTTTCGTGATCTTGCTCAAGTCATATCTTTAGTCTCGAACATTGGCCTTGTGCTTTGTTCGATTCCACTACTATAAATCCATGCAACTATAACGCCCTTTTAACAACGCTTATTCACGAAAATCACCATAAGACGTTGTAGAATTGATGGTGCGAATTGATGGTGCGAATTTTACTAAACTTAATTACAACGGTTATGTGTTGATAACCGTTGTTATAGGTTTTAACAACGGATCAAACTTTCACAACCGTTGTTAATATAATAACTAATAACAACAGTTTACTCTGTAATATATTATAATCGTTGTTAATAATTTGGCGCAAAATTAGTGAAAAGTAATTACAACGGTTATATTAGAACCCGTTGTTAATACTTTTTAACAACGGTTTTGTAAGGACCCATTGTTAATATATTCCCTAATGACAATGGGTTTTTGTGTAAAAACCGTTGTCAATACTTTCCATAATATAAACCACACAAACACAGCAGATCAGCTACAGCCACAAACACAAACCTAACACAAACACAAACCTAACACAAACACAAACATCACAAACACAAACACACACTTTCTCATCGTCTCTTTCTATCTTTCTCATCGTCACTTTATCATCTCCGTCACTGTTGTTGTTGTCGTCTCTTAGTTTCTCTAATTATCAGGTATCACTTTAATTTATATGCATGGTTTAGGTTTTGTCATCATCTCAGTCATTATTTTCTTTCTCTAATTATTTCATTTGCATGTGTTTTTATCGATTATTATTGTTCTTTCTCTAAGTATTATTCTCTTAATTAGTGAATGGTTACTGTTGTTTTTCTGCGTTTATTAGCTTGTAAAACAAATTAAATAAAATAAAACAAAAGAAGAAGATGATGGAGACGGAGGAATGCATAATAAACTTAATTAATTAATATATAAATAAATAAATAACGAATTACATTGCTAAAAATGCAATTCTTAGATATGCATAGAGAGTCTTATTCTCTTCTATGATATCCATCCTCTCCTCCTTTGCTATTTGGAGGTTTCGTTCTGCAGTTGCTATATCGTCATATAGCTGCAACATCTTCTGCTCTGTCAAGCCATTTTTTTGGCGTCCTTGAGTGCGGTCCGAGCGTCCTCAAGGTAGCTCCTATACTCGCCCTCGATGTCCAGCAACCGGCGGATGAAACTCTTGTTGTACTCAGTCATAATGCATGTATTACGGATGGTATCATTCATTGTTGAAGGAAGTGTTGAAGGAAGTTTGGAGTTTGTTTTAAAGATTTAGGGTTTGGAGCAGTTTAGGACATCAGATAGTGAGATAATGGAATGGTTATTGAGATAATGCATGAATTTATACTTAGTAATGTGTCCTTTGAGTTGTTTTTTAATTAATATATGTTTAGGAAGTTGTGCCAAATCTTATACCTTCTCATTCCATATATTATTGTGTCCTTTCATATGCAGGAATTTGGCAGTAATAATGCATATTATGCATCGGAATTGCAGTAATAATGCATGCATCTATAGTGATATATAATTTTTTTTTTTTTTAAAATCAACAACAACGGTTTTTTTTTTATAAAAAAAACCCGTTGTCTTTAGTTATAACAACGGTTTTTTCTACTGTAACCGTTGTTATAACTTTCCCACCAAAATTTAGTCACACTTTCCACAACGGGTTTTTCTACTTTAAACCGTTGTTAATAGTTTTCACAACGGGTTTCTTAGAAAAAGCAACCGTTGTTAAAACCTTTAACAACGGACGCTTTAACAACGTCCGCTTTTTTATATAACAACGGTTTTTAACCGTTGTTATAGCTTGTATCTGTAGTAGTGTTCATATCCTACTTTCCTTTTCATTTTAAGTTGTTCAATAAAAGCCTCACACAAACAACCCAAAACCGATATCAAACAAACTCCCAAAAACAGCCTGTTTTGTGTCTCTTAAAAAGTCCGTTGGACTATAATTCTCATTGTTATCCCTTTTTGTTTTGTTTAAACAGTCCGTTGGACTATTGTTTTCGTGGTTATTTCAAGTTCTTGTAATGTTATTTTCTTGTTTTAAGTTGTTGAATGCAACGGTCCGTTGCATTGTTGCATTCCTTGTGTTTTTAAACCTTGTTCTAGCTTGCTTTTTATTGCTTTTAATGGATTTGTAAAAGGAAAAATTCTATTTTGAATTGGGCCCATTGTTGTGAACATCCGCTCCTCTTGCATTCGTGAGGAACCCGGGTATTTTACTTCAAATTGGTATCAGAGCTTCGGCTCTTGCGTTTTTTTAAACCAAGACGATCTTGGGAAATGGTGGTCCTTGGTGTTCTAGGGTGTGACACCGCATATCTGTGCGTGGCTTGGTTTGTGGGTGTTGGCTTTGGTTCAAGTACTTGTGTGATGCTTGAATCGAGTTCGCTAACAAGGGGATTCTAAGTCTTTGCTAAGTGCTTGATTAGAATGGGCTCTTGTTGTCTCCCTCTTTAACATCTATACTACATTTTTCGGAAATTGTATTTGTTTTTGAAATCGTCTTTTGTTATACCATGTTCTTAACCGCGAAAGTTTGAGGACAAACATTTCTCAACATCGGGAGTTTGAACAAATGAGGTAGACCGAGATTTTGGGTTAAAAAACAGTCGGTTTGTGCAATTAAATCTGGCGGAAAAAACTTGTCCCTTGACAGCCATTTTTGTAAGGTAAAAGGGTGAGTAAATTGTAAGATTCCAAAGGACAATGACATTACATGGTCCCTTTATTGTCTCCAAAAAAAGCCAAGAGAAATTAAGAGAAATGAAGAACAAGGACAATAACTCAAGGCCACATTTGAGCTGCTGACCAGCCGTGTATATGCAGCCAAGAGTGTCCTCATTTTGGACCCATTTATTTAGTTTTTGTGTGTAAAATATCTCCTTGTACTTTTGTCCATTTATACTTTCAATTGTAACCATTAGATTGGCTTTTAGTTATGTGGCTAGGATGTAACTTGAGCATCTATTTAAAGAGCTCTCAACTTTGTAAAACATTCAGATTAGAGATTGTGAAAATGAAAATGTGAGGTTTTATAAACCCTTGTTAGCTCCTTGCTTAGTGCTTGAGTTATCCAATCTTTGCTTAGTGCGAGAGAACCTCCATTACGTAGTGTTTGGAGCGGAGTTGCGTCCTTGCTTCGTGATCTTGGGCAAAACAACTCCTAGTCTTGAGCTTGCTTCGTGATCTTGCTCAAGTCATATCTTTAGTCTCGAACATTGGCCTTGTGCTTTGTTCGATTCCTATCCTACTTTCCTTTTCATTATATGTTGTTCAATAAAAGCCTCACACAAACAACTCAAAACCGAGAGCAAACAAACTCCCAAAAACAGCCCGTTTTGTGTCTCTTAAACAGTCCCTTGGTCTGTTAATTATCGTTGTTATCCCGTTTTGTGTCGTTTAAACAGTCTGTTCGACTGTCTTTTTCGTGGTTATTTCAAGTTCTTGTAATGTTATTTTGTTGTTTTAAGTTGTTGAATGCAACGGTCCATTGCATTGTTGCATTCCTTGTGTTTTTAAACCTTGTTCTAGCTTGCTTTTTGTTGCTTTTAATGGATTTGAACAAGGAAAAATTCTTTTTTGAATTGGGCCCATTGTTGTGAACATCCGCTCCTCTTGCATTCTTGAGGAACTCGGGTGTTTACGCTACGGACACGCCCACGACACCGCACCTTACAACCAGATACTCGAGACACACCCGTGGTACCGGGTCCGGTAGCCAACTGGATCCCCTGCTAGACGTCGTGCCTTAACCACATGAATCCCTCCAAACTCAAGTCATTTATGTGCACATCCCTCTTGGAGTGGGATGCTCCAAGAGGCGACTCAAGCGTAAGACGGTCTCCCAACCGCCTTACGTCTCCTCAATCAACCAAGTATTACCACCACATTCTACCAACAACCACATATATCACAAAATGCATCACAATGAATATAAAGTGTAACTCTTTCACATTAACATGATTCACCAACATGACCCGAATACATGTACTCATAACCATACCAACTCTTCAAGTCGCCTTACCTCCACATATTATGAGTTTAACAACGAATGCCAACTATCAAGTTATCATGCAACTGCAATGTTCATATGAGACTAACACTACTACTCAATACCATGTCACAAAGAACACCCAACAACATTATGAAGCCAACACACATAATCCACGAAATCATATTATAATGCAACAACAATACAATAATGACTCATGCAATCATTTATACTTATTGAAATCGAGAAGGATTAACCTACCTTTTAGCAAACTCCAAATGCTATTCGAAACCACCAAGGATCCATCTCATAAGACCGTCATATCCTACATAATTACAAAATAACTATCACAAAACATTCTACAACAACTATTAATACGAATTAACCCTTAATTACCCCCACTTAATTAGTTAAAACCCTAATTAATTATAAGATAACCTACTAGAGAAATTAAGGTCTACTAAATAAGAGTAAGGAAGAAAGGTTAAGGATAAACTTACAAATGCTAACAAATAAGCAAAAACTAGAAATAGACGACAAATCTTCAAATTTGAGAGCTTTATCTTTGTGGATAGTGTTTGTGATGTTTATAGATATTTATAGAGAGTAGAAGGGATAAGGTGGGAGTGTTTTTAAGGGAGGAAATCTGAAAAATAAGGATTAGAAAGTGATAGGTCACCTACCACAATCCCGTGCAAAAGCTGGACAACGACATGACATGATACGGTCGTTATGTACCAAAAATAAATACCTAGCTACTACTAACGGAAGTCAGCGGTAAGTAGGGTCGATCTCCACAGGGAGGCGGTTTACTATCTACTTGTCTATTCTATCTGTCTAATGTCACTAATGGGGGTTTGAAATGTTTTGACTAGACTAAAGAGATTAAAGAAGAGGGAAATGAATAAGAGAAAATAATGAAGAAAAACGGGAGTAAATCAGATAAAGGAGAGAAATATGCTAGGAATCGGTCTACCGTGGCAACTACACTATCGGGTCAACTGAGTCGATTAAATTATTGATAAAAAGAGCGAGGTCGTCACCTTTCTGTCCTTAAACCTACGATTATACCCTTTCGGTCTCTAATCGCCCTAGGGTCTCCCTAACTTAGCTTTCGCCCTAATTAGGTATCACCTATTGTAATTAAGCAAGCCTTCCCTTCCAATCTTTCGATACAGGTCGGGGGTAACTAAATAAATTGGTCTCCTGCATGCATTCATTCAACCTGATAACAATTATATTGCCTAATACAATTCTTATCGCAAGACTAATCTAATCATGTCAATCCTACATATTGCTACCACGGCTTCCCTAATCCTAACATATTAAGGGGAATTAGCTAGACATGGAATAAGTAAGAACAAGAAATAAAGAAGAAGAAGGAACAATAAACATTAAATTAAAGAGAGAAAAGGGAAGAAAGAATTACTGAAATTAATCCGGAAAGTAAGAACAAAGTAACAGTAACAATGATAGAGCAGGGTATCGTCTGACAGTGTCAGATGAAAAGGAGAGAGTTTACAATGACGTCCTACTATCCTATTTATAAGAAAATAGGATTTATTAAACCTAATTGACGGAAATAAGCTAAAAAGCCCAACCCGTAAGAGAATCTACTCGATCGAGTAAACTAAAGCTTAAACCACTCGATCGAGTATAAAATCTACTCGATCAAGTAAATCCTAAAATGCAACTACTCGATCGAGTAGAAAAAGGACTCGATCGAGTAAAATTGTACTCGATCGAGTACTTTCCAGCAACAATTTCCTGCTTTGCGCACTGAACTTCAAACGGCTGCCATTTCTTCGTTACTTGGGCAAACAGGGCGATTCCAGTGGCGTTGGAAAGCTAAGAGGACAAGCTTTCATCTGCATTTGGAATCACCTGAATATCAGTTGTAGAACGCGAGATATGGCTCTCAAAATTAGGCACTAGCAATTTGAAGTTCTTCCTTTGCTCGCCTAGCTATCTTTCTTCTTTGCGCATCTCAAAATAACTACATTCCCGCTCCAAATTCACCCTTCCTCCAAATGCATGCTAAACGGACGGTAAAAGGCTTGATTTCACTACTTTCTGGTCCATTCCTGCAAATAAGACAAAATAACCCAAAGTAGCATATTCGGGGCATTTCGTAGCATAAAGATACGATAAAAGCGTAGAAATACGTGCATAAATAGGCTAAAAAGACTATATAAAATGCACGTATCAAATCTCCCCAAACCAAACCTTTACTCGTCCTCGAGTAAACTAAAATGCAACTAACGGAACGGAGAAGATAACTCAGAGCTAGCTACAAATGCCCACTTAAGCCAGTTTAATGCAAGCAAACTAACTCTTATAGCAAACAGTCAAATGCAAACGAGTTGTAAGATGTTTATAATAAAGCTGAACCGTCGACCTTGCAAGACCTTTAAAAATGGACTCTCACGGGTCACTCTTCTGTCATGAAGCAAAGGGTGAACATATATATGTAAGAGAGAAAGAAAAATAGTCGCTCACCTAGACTACGACCCACATAAACATGCATGCAGCTAATATGATAGACAATTCTAGCCACCTTACATACATTCCAACCAAACAAGGTCCTGTCACAGCCGAGGGCTTACAAAAATATGGTAAAGTGAGGCAATGGGTAAGAAAAGGCAAAACATTTATGGGAATGTGGAGGTATAGGTGATCAAGCTAGTACCTAAATAGAACCATATGACAACATCCATTTCCAACTCAATTATGAATTAAGCACATATGCCCTTCATTTGGCATAAAACTCACCAAACCGAACTGAAAATACTCCTCAATAAATGTAAATAAAGCATAGGAGTGAAACCGTCTCATCAAACAACATTTTTTCGAAATCTTTTTTCTTTCATTCTTTTTTTTTTTCTTTTTTTTCTTTTGTTTCGGTTTCTTTCTTTTCCTTTTTCCGAATTCTTTTTTTTTTTTTCATTTTTCACGTTTTTTTTCTTTTTCATCAACCTCCTTTTCTTCATAAATTACCAACTCCAAATCAGAGGATACAAACCAAACTCGGCACGATAAACAATATACCCAAAACATACACTGACTAGCTTGACAAGGCAGGCTAAATTTGGGATGTAGTTAAGGGTCAATAGGCAAATTTGGCTAATGTGGAGTTAAATGGGTAAAAATGAAAGAAAGGGAAAATTGTAAGCACCTCCCTGCATGTGACACCAACCACTAACCCGAATGTATGAAGGCAAAAAGCAATTGAATTTCATATACGTGCAAATTAATGAACATGTTATGCAAGGAGTATCTACTCACAATCCTACATGAAACTGGTCGCAAATGACACCAGTTTATAAGGCTCTAAATCTTAGAAATTATAAGTAGGTTGCCAAAATTTCAGGTCAAGTCTATTCGTTCAGCTAAATTCAACATAAACTCGTAGATATGCAAAAAGACATAGCTAAAAAGATAATAATGCAATGCAAGGCTTAAACAAAAAAACAGTTATAGTACAAATTCATCACTGAAATCCACCGTTCCGACTCAACCTATATGCAAAAATAAACATGAAATTTTTTTGAATTTTTAACAATTTTTTAAAATTTTTATAAGATTTTTGAATTTTAATAAGAATAAACAACAATGCAAACAGAAATTAAACGTGACAACAGAAATGCAATAAAAACAAGATGCAGACACAGATATGGATGCATAGCCTCCCCAAAGCAAACCGTACAATGCCCCCATTGTACAAAAACATGGAAAGGAAATGCAAACTAAAGGAGAAAAAGAGTAAATACGGAAAAACTCACAAGACTGCGCGAATAAAGGGACCTCCCCAAACCGACCATGAACATGGGAGGTTGTTAAAGGCCCGGAAAACCGTCACATGAAGCTAATCCAAGTCAAACGAGTGAATGGGCATCCAAAAACTGCTCGATCGAAAAGAATTTAGGTCGATCGAGTAGTTTCTCATTTTGCAGGTGGTTGATCGAGTAGAAAAACCGCTCGATCGAGAGGATTTATCAGCAAAAGTGCTCGATCGAGTACAAAAAGTACTCGATCGAGTGATCTTCAGTGTGACTCCTGCAAAACGCAAATAAAAACAGCCCGCAACTAACAAAAACAAGCATACTGATATTGTTTATGGTACGAAGACCGTTTATTACAACTAAAATAAAATAAAAATAAGAATAAATCTCCGGGTTGCCTCCCGGGTAGCGCTAGCTTCAGTCAGGTCCCAGCTCGACCTTTCTTTTCTTCGAGCCTCTCTAATTAATCACAATCAAAACAGCTCAAAGCGCGCAGCATGAGATCATACATCTGCGCATGTGCTACACAAAAGCATAAGTAGCACCAAAGTGGAGTAAAGAAATAGGAAATAAAAATATGTAAACATTTAAGTCTAACAAATTTCCTATGAGAGCTCCTAAATTTATCCACAAAATATAGGAACGCGGGAGCAATAGACGATAGATTAAGGTCCCGATTCAAATTAGCAATTTTGACACGACAAGTACGGTGAAAGACAGTTAAATTAACTAACCAACTGGGAGAGGGTATATTATTGAAATACGAAGCATGAATAGTATGAGGCATTATATTATTCAAACAAACAATAATGGGATTATCGTTAACTACCTCCGGTTGGTTGCTCTCAACGATGGAATCATAGATAAAAGAAGATATTACCTCTTCCGTGCTAGGAGCAATTACCGACTCAGCTGCCTCTTTGTCACCCTCCTCGGATTTCACCAAATCGCAAATTTCTCGTGCATCCAACTCGGCGTTGAAAAGGGGTGATTCACCGTAACCATTATCTTCATCAAAATCGTCATCTAGAATGAACCCAAGTGACGAATCAAAGCTCCCAATGGCCAATTCAGTCGATCGAGCAGAATTGTTACTCGATCGACCACTTTCCTCCTGCATTTCACTCGATCGAGCAGAAATATCACTCGATCGAGAACTTTCTTCTGGAAATTCTCTCGATCGACTAATATAAGTCACTCGATCGAGTGATTCCTCCTGTACAGGGCTGAAATCTTCGTGTAAACTAGTGAAATATGATAGAAATTCGTCGTCCGAGTCATAAAAATCATCCTCAGCATTGGGCAACACGGTTTCTTTAGGGGAAAAACCCATCTCAGTAAAGTATACCTCTTCTGGTTGCCAACTATCCGACTCAGCTGCTAACTGAGCAATTTCAGACTCGAGCTTATCAAATCGCGAACAAGTGTCTCTATCATAATCTTGCATTTGGGATGCAAGTGTCTCCAACAACGATTTCAGCTCCGCAATCTCTTCTTTCGGTATATCAGGAGGATCTTGTTGGGGTGGCCATTGATAGGATGGATGTGGCGGCACAACTACAGCCGCTGACGCTTGACTCATTCTGAACGCGTAAACTTCGTCATTTTCTCGCCATGCAAAAGGTCGCATTGTGCTCAGCAAAGACCACATCTCCCGCAAGAAATCACCGCGCGCATAAATGGGACATAGGTGATGGGTCAAAGGTACTCAAGCCTTCCCTTTGACAATCTTTCACCTAGAACTGTCTAGGTAGAACCTGTAAGGCCTATCAAAACAGCACTCAAGCAAAGAGATTAGAACTGCCTCAAGGGAAAAATCCCCTGAGGCTAAAAACAGACGAAATTAAAACAAGTAAATAAATAGTTGCCTCCCCGGCAACGACGCCAAAATTTGATACGGTCGTTATGTACCAAAAATAAATACCTAGCTACTACTAACGAAAGTCAGCGGTAAATAGGGTCGATCTCCACAGGGAGGCGGTTTACTATCTACTTGTCTATTCTATCTGTCTAATGTCACTAATGGGGGTTTGAAATGTTTTGACTAGACTAAAGAGATTAAAGAAGAGGGAAATGAATAAGAGAAAATAATGAAGAAAAACGCGGGTAAATCAGATAAAGGAGAGAAATATGCTAGGAATCGGTCTACCGTGGCAGCTACACTATCGGGTCAACTGAGTCGATTAAATTATTGATAAAAAGAGCGAGGTCGTCACCTTTCTGTCCTTAAACCTACGATTATACCCTTTCGGTCTCTAATCGCCCTAGGGTCTCCCTAACTTAGCTTTCGCCCTAATTAGGTATCACCTATTGTAATTAAGCAAGCCTTCCCTTCCAATCTTTCGATCCAGGTCGGGGGTAACTAAATAAATTGGTCTCCTGCATGCATTCATTCAACCTGATAACAATTATATTGCCTAATACAATTTTTATCGTAAGACTAATCTAATCATGTCAATCCTACATATTGCTACCACGGCTTCCCTAATCCTAACATATTAAGGGGAATTAGCTAGACATGGAATAAGTAAGAACAAGAAATAAGAAGAAGAAAGAACAATAAACATTAAATTAAAGAGAGAAAAGGGAAGAAATAATTACTGAAATTAATCCGGAAAGTAAGAACAAAGTAACAGTAACAATGATAAAGCAGGGTAATGTCTGACAGTGTCAGATGAAAAGGAGAGAGTTTACAATGACGTCCTACTATCCTATTTATAAGAAAATAGGATTTATTAAACCTAATTGACGGAAATAAGCTAAAAAGCCCAACCCGTAAGAGAATCCACTCAATCGAGTGATTTAAAACCACTCTATCAAGTAAACTAAAGCTTAAACCACTCGATCGAGTAGAAAATATACTCGATCAAGTAAATCCTAAAATGCAACTACTCGATCGAGTAGAAAAAGGACTCGATCGAGTAAAATTGTACTCGATCGAGTACTTTCCAGCAACAATTTCCTGCTTTGCGCACTGAACTTCAAACGGCTGCCATTTCTTCGTTACTTGGGCAAACAGGGCGATTCTAGTGGAGTTGGAAAGCTAAGAGGACATGCTTTCATCTCCAATTGGAATAACCTGAATATCAGTTGTAAAACTCGAGATATGGCTCTCAAAATTAGGCACTAGCAATTTAAAGTTCTTCCTTTGCTCGCCTAGCTATCTTTCTTCTTTGCGCATCTCAAAATAGCTACATTCCCGCTCCAAATTCACCCTTCCTCCAAATGCATGCTAAACGGACGGTAAAAGGCTTGATTTCACTACTTTCTAGTCCATTCCTGCAAATAAGACAAAATAACCCAAAGTAGCATATTCGGGGCATTTCGTAGCATAAAGATACGATAAAAGCGTAGAAATACGTGCATAAATAGGCTAAAAAGACTATATAAAATGCAAGTATCATGACACTCGGTCGAGTGCCCGGTTTACTCGGTCGAGTGAAGATGCACTTGGTCGAGTGAACCCCCACTCGATCGAGTGACTCAACATCAGAATATTTCACAAAATTACAGGTCTCACTCGGTCCCTTACTCAGTCGAGTGATCTCTATTCGGCCGAGTACTTGGCGATCGAGTACAAGTCTTATAAACTATGAGCTATTAGACACTTATATGCTTGTTGAAGGTTTTTGGTTTTTTGGCTCAAATGTGACGTATTTACCTTGAATGGTATCTTTAGGCATGTTGTCTACTTATGGTAGTGTCATCATGCTTTGCATGCTAACTTGATATTGTTTATGCCACTTCCTTTGCCGCTCTGTCAGATTTGTTAAGCTCGTTCTTTTTTCGCCCCTTTGTGCCTTTCTGCCGAATTCGGGGTACTCGGCTTCCATTCTGTTGCATCGAGTCTTTGATGCGAAATGTTTATCGCATGTCGAATCGGGAAATTTTCATCCCGAGAGTCTGGGCAGGTTTAGACTAGGACCATATTATTATCGTCATCCTACGGAGAGGATTAAGTCTAGAGGATGCTAAATGTTTATCGCTTATTGACTTCGGAAATGTTTATTCCAAAAATTTGGTACAATTCTTTCTTAGTCAATGCTTTGCATATGCCATTTGCTGTGAGAGCCATGTCTTGGTTTGTTTGGATGGTAAGAGTCTTTGATCCGATTGAGCAATAGGAGGTGAGATGCAAGCCACCTAGTATCGATATGATCGGTGGGATTGATGTTCCGATACGTACTTATGGTGAGATGCAAGCCATAGGTATACATGTGACATTATTAGCCATGTCCCGTACATTGTATGATAAAATGCTTTCAAAGGAAATGGCTACGGTTTTCACACACATGTATTATATTGTTGGCCTCTTGTTTATCCATGTCACATAATGCTTGTATTTGCTTAAAGCTAGGTTATCATTTGTGATAATTTAGTTGACTATTTCATAGGAATGTCTCGTGTGCCATTGTTCATGGTTGACTTCACATGTATTGAATACTAATCTTAGGTTATGGTGCTTGTGTCAATTAATTATGTTTTACATGCCTTAATATGTTCTTGCTTATGTGCATTCTGATGTAATATGGCTGGGAGAATCCTGAGTTACTCCCTAGTGACTGTGGCATTCATTTTTAATGAATGAACAGGTTGCAGGTTGGTGCTTATTTGGGGTTTCGACGAGTGAGTTAGCGAGCATTATACTTATAACGATTGACCTTATTCGTTGTAGTTTAGCTTCGTAGTTAATACTCTATATAGTTTGTGTTTAGTTAAGGGATTGGAATCCCTTAAGTTGTAATTTGTATAAAATATTTCTTAAACTTAAGTTTGTTTTACGATTTAGTGACTTCGCGGTTTTAATATCAAAGTTTTTAAAAACCTGTATTTTTCCGCTGCATATTTGCCCTTTTGATTATTGTTATAACGCGGGGGGTCATAAGTTCCTAGGATGTCCCTAACAATGTCTTCACTTTCCTAATGCAACGAATTTGGGAGGTTTGAAATGCTAAAGACTGTTGATAGCATGCTTGAATCGAACAAAAAACACAAGATTGAAATATTCGTTAGATGGTTATCTCCCCCGAATGATTGTCTGGCACTTAATATTGATGGGGCATCTAAGGGAAATCCAGGATTAGGTGGGGCAAGGGGAATTTTCCGTGATGCTTCCGTTAAGATGTTGTAAGCATTTTCTTAGAAGTTAGGGCTTGCGATGTTAACGAGAGATGAACTGATGGCCTTGAAACGAGGCCTTATGATCGCCAAAGAACGTTGTTTTCCTCGTCTTTTGGTTCAAACGGATTCGAAAGTGGTTATGGAACTCTTCGAGTTGGAGGATGAGCCATCTGGTTTAAACTTGTAAGTGCTTCCTTAATGATCACCCTTGGAATATTGAAGTCCGTCACGTTTATCGAGAGGCCAATACTTGCGCGGACTGGCTCGTGAATCAAAGTGTAATGCAAACCCCCAGCTGCTGATCTTAGAGGGGAACCAAATTTCGGTTCAATTGTTTGGGTTGATGCAACAACACATTAGGGGCGTTTTGTGGCCTAGAATCTTTCCTGCTTTATTGTTTAGTTTTAGTTCTGTTTTTCTTTCTTTTGTTATTTTGTTTCTAGTTTCTTATTCTGGGTTTCCCCGCTCTGTATTACCAAAAATAAAATAACATAAAAGATTTGAAGTCATGTTCACATGTTAGCAGAGTATGTTATGTACGAGTAATAAGGAATGAGGATATTTGATTGACCATCAATTCAACTATCAACCCAATAGAACTTTTAATTAAAATGGTCTTCTCACTATGTTATGGAAATGGTCAACAACTCAAAGCAAATAAGTATACGTATGAAAGAGGGAAATATAACCATGAAATATCACAAATTCTCATTGAAGACGGACACTATCTGTCACAAGCTGAACACGGATAGTGTCTCTCTCACAAAATACAAATGGATAGTACAAGTGGGGGGAAAATGGATACCCCCACTTTCCTTCCCACTTGCATTTTGTGAGAGGGTCACTATCCGTCTTCAACTTATGACGGATAATGGCCGTCTTCAATGAGACGGACCGATGAAATATAGCCATACTATCACATAGATTTTATTTTTATTGTTGCTGAACTATTGCAAGGGCACATGTATGACATCTTCATTTGTCTAATTCAAGTATTCCCTCTATTTCATAGTGTTGTTCTCGCTTTCCTTAGTAAGGATTTCAGGGGGCGTTTGATTGGAGGTCTATAAGAAAGGGAATGGGAAACAAAGTTATTGATTTCCTTTGTTGGTGTTTATTTGACACAAACAAAGAGAATGAAACTTCCTTCCTTACCGCTCAATCCATCTAATTCCTTACCCCACATCCCTAAGGTATGGGATTTCATTACCCTTGTTATCCTTCAACCACCTTATTTACCTCCCACCACACTTGAGACTCCTACCACACCAGTCACCATCCAGACGCCATCATCACCACCACCACCACCACAACCACCCCACATAAATCACCACCGCCACAACCACCATGACGCCACCACCACCACCAAAGCCACCCTACTACCACCACCACCACGACACCATCGCCACCACCACCACCAAAACCACCGCCACCACAGCCACCCCACATAAACCACCACCATAACATCACCGCCACAACCACCATGACGCCACCACCACCATCACCACCACCACAACCAACCTACTGCCACCACCACGACACCACCGCTGCCACCAACATCATCACCACCACAACCACCCCACCTAAACCATCACCCGCACACCAAAACAAACCACAACCCACCATACTTGATTTTCTTGATGTAACCAAACAACAAGTTAAGTTTTAGGTAATCCCTGATCTTTCTCCCTCTTACCCTTTCTAATTTCCTTTTCCTTTCCCTTTCTCTAATCAAACGTCCCCTCATTGTGTTCTTTCCACTTTCTTTTTTAGTGTTAAATTTGTTGACTTGACAACATTTTTTATTTGTTATTATTTTCCTTAAGAGTTGTTTGAACTTTGAAGGTCAACTCACCACATGAGCTTGTTTTCATTTGTGAGATCAGGGGCGTCTAACATCCCGTGCAATCATGGGCGGAGGAACCGGGCCTCCGGTTTTGAACACCGAATTTATAAGCCTTATTGATTAAATTTAATACAATAATCGAAGTATAGTACCCTTGTGCATTCATATTTGGGGCCTCATTTTTTCTCGGTGCACTGGGCCTCCATTTGTTTTAAGACGCCCATGTGTGAGATACTCGTCTTTAGATGATATTGCCATCCATTTGAGATAACGTCGTAAATACCGAATTTGGGTACACCCGGGATACTTTTGTCAATTACTTTATATTTTTGTTCTTAATCTAAAATAAAAACTAAAGGGCAGAACTCGAATCATAATTGCAAATCAAATCAATTAGAAGAATAATTCTTTTTACCTACTCCATATTTCCTTAAACGGATTATTGAGGTTTTCTTCCCCTTTCCTATTTTGGAAACTTTTACTTTTATTTTATTTACCCCTTTCTCCTATCACCAAACCCCACCTAACTTTTACTCTTATTTTATTCATGTCTCTCTCATATTACAAAACCCCACCTTACTCACAATTCCTTATTTAATTCCTAATTATTCATTCATCTCTCCAATTCACAAACCCCACCCTCTTCCTTTATTCATTCTTTAATCATCTCCTAAAATCTTGTGCCCACATCAAAGGGAAGAAAACCCGACTAGGAGGGAGTATAAGAATCGCCCATGAAAATATCAAGATGTTTCATCATCTTTTAATCGTCTTCAACTATGTGAAATTTTCAATTGCCAATAATTCATCAAAATCATATTCATTACGTGAAATCATTATTCTCTCCACATATATATTTGCTTAAAATTACTTTGCATCTTCATTAGAATATGCTATTTGAAAATGCACATCTCCTCGTAAATATGGAGTACAATTTTAAATTCCGCCTTCGATAATTGTAAAATTTATTGACTCTTGAAATTTGATGTGATTTTTTTTATCAAGGATATTCAATACTCCAAATAGTTTTATGTTATAACGTAATTCAACACTATCATAGAGTATATGGTTGATAATTTGTACTTTGTAGATGATTAATACAATTTCCTTAAATTTGTAGAGTTTTTAGGCACTGCAGAGAGGCGTCAGCCATGACATTACTTATTTTTCATCAAATATGAATATTTTAATCAGACGAATAATTACAATTGGAAAGATGGAAAAGAAGATAGCACAAATACATTTGATCACATTAAGAACTCGAATGATCTTCGAAAAGTAATCTTTCGGTCTTCATTTTTGGTTTTCATATCACAAAAGCATAAAACGCCATCGGATAGTACTGAAACTCGGTACAATTAGATGGCAGGAATGAGGAATCGATATTTCAACGTTAAATCAGCCCTTGAAGTTTAGCTTCAATGCATGGAGCGCGTAGGGAGGCCAAAATAGATTAAAATCAACCTTAAAAACAAAAGTCATGCCTTCAAAATATACAAGTGAAAAAGTAATATAGCCTTGGACTAGCAAGAAATCACCCGTGCCACCCGAGACAGGAAGTTGACAAGGTTTAAGGGTATTAATCACCCCTAAAGCCGATATAGTACCGGTATGTTGGTCATCCTCCAAGTCTATGGCAAACCTAATAACGGTTAAGCTGTCAAGCCCCTCAAAAGTTGACAATATGGTCAAAGCTTGAGCATTGCCTACGACTCTGGAGGATGGGTCTTGGGTCAGGGTTAGGTTGTCGTTTGAGACGGTTATAGTACCAAATGGGGCTGCTACATCAGAGTAATTAGCGCCCGTTACGCCCGCGACTACAAGAAAATCAGATTTGTTATAGATGTCATGTTGGTAAAGAGTGAAATGCATGGATTTGTAGCTATGTTCGTGGTACTGAGAAGAGGAAATGGCCAAGGTTGGGAGGAAAGTTAAAAGGACTAAATAGAGTAATGAAGACTTGGCCATAGTTTTATTATGTTGTTTGATACTTGTGTTGTAGTACATTTTTTGTATTGCATATGATGTGTGTATATATGGGGGAAAAATTTCTAGATGCTTGGCCGAGTTATATCTAAGACAAGGACCGTAACTTTTTGGCCGAGTTAAAATATTCATATTTGATCCGTTTCAAATACATATCAAAACATATGGCAGATTGCTTAAAAAATGTACAAAAAAATTATCTTTATTACCGCGTGTGATAATATTTGACCCGTTTTAAAATTTAAGACAAAAATTCTGTCTTAAAGAAGACTTACTAAGGCAAAGTACCACAAATTAAAGAGTTAGACGGATACTTCAATACGTGGGATTAAAAATAGGGGTGATTAAACTCGTATCGAACATTCAGTTTTTAAAATTCCTTTTTTTCAGCATCCTTGAGCAATATCTGATTTTTCGGGATATACAGCATCCCATTTTTAGTTCTACTCATGTAAATTTATGTATATATTCCTCCAATCTAATCTAAAGGTAACATCTGGGTTAAAATTTTGGTGATACGTATTCGATACGTTTTTTATATAAACCGTATCGAATATACCGAAACTCGTATAAATGAAATCGTATACCGTATCGTATATTTATTACAAAATCGTATCATATATTTTTTCTCACCTCTAATTGAAACGGCAAAGCCTAACCATTACTTTTAAAAAAAAAATATTGGGTTTTTTTACGTGGTACCCCTGTATTGTTTCGAATTCTACGTGTCTCGGTTTTCAAAAATACCAATGGTACCCCTAAACTTAGTAAATAGTTCGTAAAATACCCAAACTACTAAAAATCGAAATTTTAAATAGTTAAATTTTGTAAATAAAAGATGTTCGCGATTGACTAATATATTTATGTTAATGATGTGGTAAATTATTGACAAAAAAAAACATAAAATAAACATTTAAAAGAGGCGAATTAGGGCATTTTAGGTATTTTAAGAGGTTCTCATTCAGTTCAGGGGTACTAGCGATATTTTTGAAAATCAAGGGGTACTACCTAGAAATAGAAAAAACACAAGAATAACATGTAAAAAAACCCTAAAAAATTAGTTAATTACATTTTTTTTTTGTCAAATGAATAGAAGGGATGTACAATAGCGGAAGTGGGACATTTAAACTTTTTTTTGGTGAAGAGGAGTGGGAACCGAGCCCAAACAAGAAAGACAAACAAACGAACAAAAACGAAACGAAACAAACTACCCTGACACTACCACTACACTACATAAAAACAGAAACTAAGAAACTAGGTTCGGGACAAGACGTGGCCAAGCAACGCCTCCGACATCTTGTTGCGCAGGCTTGAATAAATGGCACTGCATATTATCTTAATACCTATTATCTCTAAGACCTCATTTTTAATCACTACGCGAAAACGTCTTTGATCTGTTTATTTCTTAAGATCGAATCAGTTTGTCTTGTATGTTTATCATATTAAATTGAAGAATGGTCTTGGAAGTTCATATCACATGAACTGGTATATTTCATATACGTTATTTTTTTTGTCTAATAATGATCGACTTATTCTAAATTTATTTAATTACGTCAGTGTACCAATTCTTGTGGGGACTAACGGAAATGGATTGAGAATGTCTCTCAGGTATTTAATTGGTACACTATGCGACGGTGTTAATTGGGACGGAAGAAGACACGGAGATCACATGCATACGGCGGTGGTGCTAACTATATTGAATTGTATATGTTTATTTTAAGAGAATTATTTATAAGCGCAATACAACTTCTTATATATAACATAAAAGATATTATATAACTTCTTATATATAACATAAACGATAGTTAAGTAAAATCCGTGTTTAAATTGTCTGATCAAGTATATTATTAATATCAAATTTTATAATTCTTAGTAATATGTAGATATGAATAAAAGAAAAAGGGTATTGATATATGTGTCTAAAGTAAACACATACAATTCATTGGAACGGAGGAACTAGTACTTTAGTAGCAAATTGTGTACTCGTGAATGCTACATAGTTTAATGTGATGGAGTTTGGTTTTGCACAGAACTAGGTTTGATGTCCGGCTTTGCCCGCGCTACCTTTATTTACCATATAAATTTTATTTTCTACGAAATATGACTCGCTAAATTTAGGTTAACACATACATTTACAATTTATATCTTGAAATTATGATGAGATATAAAATTAATCAACAAATTATGAGACACGTTTACCACTCCCGCTGTTAATATTATTACTTTCACTACATCCCCTGTTAATACTATTACGTTCAATACTTCTTCGGTTACGGTTGTTTCTTTAACTACTCTTGCTATTTTTACAGTTAACCCGTTAGTTTTGTCAAACTTATATATTTAAATAAATTAATATTTTTCTAAACTCGAATTGTTAGTTAATTTTTCATACTCTCACCCTTGTTTCAATTGTTACTTTCATTACATGTCTTGTGACGACTATTACTTTCACTTCTCCCACCGTCATTATTTTTTCTTTCACTACTCCCGCATTTATTATTGTTAATTTAACTACTTCCGTTGTTGCTAGTATACTTTCACTACTCTCGCTGCTATTATTGTTGCTTTTACTACTCACATGGGTGATTACGGTCAATCGGTTATATTAGTTGATTATCTAGTTGTATTAGAGTTATATATTTAAATAAATCTGAAAAATTAGATTAAAATATTATATAAGAGCAATCATTATTATTTACTAATTAAACTACAAATCTAATGAATTATGGAATATTATATTTTTTTGCAAATCTATATTGATTTATTTACCTTTTAATAGTTTTCAAAATATAAAATACTTATATTATAATTATGTATGTTAAATATTGAGAAAATTGTTGATTACAGCCTTATAAAAACAACTTTTTGAAAATTACAGCCTTATATAATTTTTTTTTTTTGAAAATTACATCCATAATATTACTTCTGATCATAAATTATATCTAAAACATTAACTCTGGCGGGAAATTGATGCCATTTTGAATTTTTGTGACTTAAGTTCATTTTTTAAGACCAAAATACCCTTACCCTCAACCTTTCTAAACCCTTATGTTCATGAGTTTATCCCTAAAATCAGATTTCATAACTCATCTTCTCTCTAATTCTTCATTTCTTCAACAATATCACCTAATCTAATTCACCCCTTTTATTCAAATTCTACCCTACTTAATTTAATTGAATTCTAATTCTATTATTTCAATTTTCTCTTAAAATTAATTAGTGTTCTTTATCATCAATTTTCACAAATTGAAAATAATTGAGGTTCATCATCAATTTTCCCCAAACTAATTTTAGACATAAACCCTAAAATCCGATTCAATCAATTAAAAAACAACAAATTGCGGCGCATTGTTGTGGAGCTCCACTGAAAGGCCTGTAAAAATGCAATAAAACAACAATAAGAGAGTGAAATAGAAAAGGGTGAAAAAGCGAGGAGGATTTCTGGGAAAACCAGCAACGAAGGAGGACTTGGACATTAACATCTTTCCCATTTTCGTGCCGATTCGACATTATAAGTTAGTATCAGTGAAGCGAAGAGAAAAAGTGATGAATGGAGAATGGAAAACGGAAATAGATTGGAAGAATGTTGTGTTGTGAGAGAGGTAAATGATAAGTAAAGTGTAAAGATCTGGGTAAGTAAGCAAACAAATAAGCAAGGATATATCGGTCACTTTTTGATAAAATTTACCGGAAACGTCATCGTGGTGCAATTTTCAAAGAAAAGTGATATTATGGATGTAATTTTCAAAAAAAATTATATAAGGCTGTAATTTTTAAAAAGTGGTTTTTATAGGGTGTAATCAACAATTTTCTATTAAATATTTAATATCTTTATACTAATTAATAACATAAGTAGGGCATGTTTATTTTAAGGAAACTCGCCATATTCTGGTATTATCTAAATTTATACTTCAACCAAAACTATATAATATTTACATTGAAGCCCCTTGTTCAGGTCCATCACACAGTGCTATCGATTAAAAATTGTATAATATAATTAATTTGTACAAATTTATTAAATTACATAGAAGTCCCATGGTTTATGGAATATATATATATATATATATATATATATATATATATATATATATATATATAGAGAGAGAGAGAGAGAGAGAGAGAGAGAGAGGCGGGATCTCGTTAGTTTGGTTCTTACGGTGAGTTGTGACTTTGTGTGCTCACAAATCTCAGCCATTGAATAAAGGGAAATAGATAGCTAAGATTGAATCTTATAAAAATTGTAATAATAAAAAAAAAAGCAAAAGAACGCTGAAAACAAGCTTACGACTGCAAGTCCCAGACTTTTACTCTTCTTCGTCTCCAATTTCTTCGATTCAACATTCAAAATCGCAGATCTCAAAACGTAATTTTCTCTTTCTCTTCCTCTAATCAATTTCACCAATTATTTTTGATCAATTTAACCTTTTTATATCATCTTAATTTCACTAATTTGGTGCCTGAAATTGCGTCGAATATCGACTCGAATTCTGGGCGTGATGCCGAATTACCTGTTAAATCACTTTCGAACAAACATGTGTCCTTATCCTTTGTTAATGTGTTGTCCACCATATTGCTATCTCACGATTTCGAATTCACTGAGCCATAATGTAGCTTGTGGTTTGAGTTAGACAAATTTCGGCATACATACTTGGATCTCATGACTAATATGGTCTTAGATCATTGAAATCGTTTGTCTGGATTTTTCTCTATGTTTCTTAAGTGCCAAATTGTGTTAATTTATAATAATTTTGAAGAGAATAAGTAGTTCTCATACTTATAAAGCTGTTGTATAGAAATCGTCGACGTTGTGGCTGACGAAGATATCAAGTTCATTGAATCGTTCTCTTGAGATTGTACTTAAATTGTAGATCTACAACAAATGCTGGGGTACAATAATTGTGGATGTCTGGATTCAAGTCGGAGAATCCTAGCATCATTTTTGTAGATCTCGTTTTTTTTTTTAATTTCCATTTTTTAATGTCAACAGTGGTTTGGTCACCTGATGGTGGAGGTGCGTCATTGTGGGAAGTTCACATTTATCTGTCCTAATTATGTAATCTTCATCTTCGTCTTTGTGTGGACAGCGGGCCGCCCACGAGGGCGCTTGGTGAGAACGAAACAAGCGTTTGCATTTTGTAAGGAGTCGCCACCAATTTTTATGGCAAATTGGAACCGTTCGAGTACCTCGTGTCATGTCAAGACACAAAGTAGTGACATGAAAACTAAGCAATCGTTACCCTTAGCATTCTATGTCTAGAATGACTCTCGTGCATGCCAATGAACACGGGTGTTCACGGAGATCTGGAGTAAGGGGTGAGGGTACGTATTAGGAAGCTCTTTTGATCGAACACCTAATCCCACCCGCCTCGATAGCGGCCTCTACTAATGATTAGGGAAGTTATTCGTACTTGATATATCGTCGGCTATATGCATGCAATGCAACATCCAAGTTTTAATCCTAACATGTGAAGATTAGACTAAGTCGGTTGACACGTAATTAGCATACAATTGGGTCGAAGTAGGATTTAATGTTGATTTACATGTGAAGACATACAAGCAATGAAAGAAATACAATAATTATAAATTACAATAATGAGAATTACAATAATTACAACGGAATAGGCGATTTATGTCGAAAATACCTTTAAAACGGATAATTTGAGAAAAAGAATAAAAGAAAGAAATTAACGAACAGGAATTAGCGTGATATTACGAATAATAGTTAGTTAATCGTAGACTAATTAAACTAGGTCAAGGCGAAAAGCGAGTTCGGGGACGAAACTCGGCCCGAAACAGAAGCAGCAGAGCTGCGTCCTTTGGAATAGGCACAGCAGACGCTGCGTCTGTTCCTTGGCTCAGTTTTGGCTGTGAAGCCGTATTTGCAAGCCGTTAATGTTAATTGGTGATTTTAATTGTCGATTGATGATATTTACTCGGATGAAAGTGATTAACAGGTTATTTAACATATGAATAGGTCATGAAAGCGATAAACATGGATGAGACGGATGCAAACGAATTACATGATGAAATAATGATAGAAGTGAAAAATATTAATGAGTCCTCTATTGAAATCAATTAACTACGTTAGATAAGATGGATTAATGATGAATATATGATGAACATGGCGAAAGACAGATTAAACTATATCAAGGACAAATTCCAGAAACCCAATATGAACAAATTGAATCTCTACAACCCGGAATTGAATTCAATGACGAAAACCCGCAAATATTAGATTACTTGGGATTTAAGTCGGATTTATGATGATTTAAACATGTTAATGATGATGAATAATATACACATGTGATTTATATGTTATCATGATGAAGAATAGACAAACGAATAAGCAAAAGAAGGATTTTGGATACGAATTTCAGAGGACGAACGAAGAAGAAAGGAAGCAGGAACTGCGGCAGCCTCACGAAGTGGCGCAGCAGGAACTGCGCTCCTTCGAAGAGGCGCAGCAGTTGCTGCGTCCTTTCTCGACGGTTAGCTACTGAAAATCCGCAAAAACAGGTTTTAACAAAGGGTTTTAGGAATCGGTTTTAACGGTATTTTCGACGTAAATCTTACAATTGATGATACGAAAAGTAAAATATAATAAATAAATAAGGATTATACACCCTCAGACTTACATGTTGACGAAACGAGAAGAACTAAGATATCGATTAGTGATGCTCGACGCGAATGCAAAGAGAGTGCCCTCGTAAGAGGAAAACGATTGATTATTTAAATTGATTGAGTGTAGTTGGTCAAATTGGTCGGTCATGCAACGGAGAGGCTGGTACCCGGAAAGATCCGAGCTTACGTGGTCGAAAGTTCAAGCACGTAGGCGCCAATAAGTAAGAACAAAGTCTAGAATGCAAAGGGAGAAGAGAAGGGCGGACACTCGCGTGAGAAATATGAGGAGCGAAGGCTCCTATTTATACTAATCACGTGAAGGAATTAGGGTTTCGGAGACTCTTTGGAAGTGAATCTCGGAAAGATATGAAAAAGATACGAGAAACATGCGAGAAAAGGGCACGGGAAGAGGCGCAGCAGCCACTGCGTCTCTTGGAAGAGGCGCAACACCTGCTGCGTCTCTTCCCAGGAGGTTTCCTCCTGCTGAAGAAAGATTTCCGCGTTTGAGTTATGGTAGGACGGAAATAATTCGATTTCCTTAATATCTTATATGAATATTACGGGATATTATTTTCCAAAAGATAAAATTTGTGAAATATGGAATAGAAATATCCGGAACATTCCAGAACATTCTGACTCGGGATTTAACGGTTATCAGAAAATGGAGACGGTTTTAGGCCCGGACTCCGAATGTACTCTAATTACTGCCAAAACGACCGTATCGGGACGTAGATGACAACTAAGAGGTCGATATTACTATTTGAGCAATCACTTGACGATAATCTTACGAACTGTCACAAATCGTTCCGCGTATCAAACATGCGGCCCAATCATCACCGGGTAGTTTGCGGGAGGTGCAGAAATGAGGTGTTTACAGAGCCCCCACTTTGACTGAGGCTTGGACATGGCGAAAGTCAAAGTATAGCCATCAGGTCAATCGAAGATTACAACCTGACGACTATGGCGACGCGAGGCGGCTCAAGGGGTCTGAACCAAGGACCTGTCGTCGGGAACATTTTAGAGTCTGTCGACTATCGGGAAGGGTCGTTTAAAGTCCATTAGACTACGTAAGGAGGCTCGCCAGCCATAAGAAGAGACCATACCTGAGACTTCTTCCTCGAGATGCTTCCGGAATTGCGTAGGAGCTAAGGTTGAGCATGGGAGCTAAGGGTAAGACCTAAAGGGTATATAAGGATTGTGCTAGGGTGTGGGACCCTAAAGGAAAGCATTGACGGGAAGGAGGCCTAAAGTATGTTCAACTTAAGGGGTAAACCGGAGGTTGGGTATAGGAACTCTATTGGTTTGGGGAATTTGAAGGCTTATGAACCTAAAAGGACTGGGATCCTATAGTTAAAAGTCCTAATTTCGGGTTTACGAACCTAAGAAAGAAGGCTTTGGGTTTGGGAACTTCTGGAGAACGACACCCTCGTCGGACTCCGCGGGGAAACACGAAATATTGAGAGTAGCAGGACACGGCTAGGAACTGCTGAGGGGAAATTGTTTGGATAATCTTCGGGAAAATATTGCAAGTAGCAGGACACGGCTGGGAACTGCTGGAGGGAAAGATCTGCTTGGGTAGATGTTAATCCTCGTGTCTTGAGAGAGACAGTGTGTCCGCTTACTCTCGCTAGAGACATGGTTGGGATTATTCTTCTTGTCATGAGAGGGAAAGTATATCCGCTTACTCTCGCTTGAGACATAATGAAGGTGCGTCGAATTTTCGTGAATAAGTAAATGCTCGTTGCGATAAGCAAAAAAGGGTCTTGGAAGGAATAAACAGTCTGCTGCTGGCTTGGAAATGCGAGCCGAAACGAAAGAAAATCGTCGAGCGGACCAAAAGAGTAAAATAGCATCGGGGAAGAGGCGCACCAAAGATGGGCCTACAAATAACGAACTTATAACGAATTTTTGAAAATCCGTATGGAGGGAACTAAAGGAAGAGGCGCAGCAAGAGCTGCGTCTCTTGGAAAAGGCGCAGCGCCTGCTGCGTCTATTCCCCAATTTGGCTTTCCTGCGTAAAAACGCGAAAATCAGAGGGATTGTGTTCATTTGCATTCGAAACACAAATCACTCATTTCTCTCTCAAATCTTCACCATTTCCGCCAAGGTTTGATTCAAAAGCTTGATTTAAACATGACTAATCGAGGTATGTGTCTTAATCTTGCATTAATCTTCTACATTTGTTGAATTTTGAGCCGCGAAATTTAGGGTTTTCGACTCTTTTGATCGAAAATTTGGGGCTTTTCCCCCAAATGGATATGCCATGTCAAATTGATGTTAGAAATGGATAGTAGGCAATGTTAGGAACATAACCATGTATTTGTTTCGAATTTTCATCAAGTTTTGAGCCTTTGAGTGAAATTTTGAGACGGTTTTACAGCTAAACCGTAAATTGCTTCGAAAATAGCCTTAGGATTGCCCATTTGCGATGAAATTTGATATTTGGGATCCTCGAATGATGGGCAAACTTTCTACCATCTCGGAATTTTGGTTTGTGACAACTTTTTCAGGACACCTTTCTAGGGCATAATCGCCGTTATAGCGAAATGCTGCCGAATTTTCGACTTGAACCCAGAACTCGGCTTCGAATTAGACTTGACTTGACCCAATTTATCACATGAGTGATTGGGTTGATGGGAATATGGCTAAGGATGGCAAGGGAAGAGCGTTTTCAGGGCTTTGAAGGCTCGAAAACTCCTTAACAAAGGCTTGTCGTCATGTGACGCGACCTGAATTTGCTTTAACGTTGTAGGTGATGAGGCTTCTACTTCTGGGAGAGCTCCCATGGAGATAGACGCCGCTACCGTTGAGGAGGCTTTAGAGCAGGCCTTCACCGCTGCGGTGATGGCTGCTGAGTTTCACGAGGAGGAGGCCGTCGAGGAGGAGGAGATCCCGAGACGGGCCAACGTCGGGCGAGGAGGTCGTCGGAGGGGAGCTCTGCGTGGGGCTGAGACACAGGAGAGTAGGCACCTCGTGTGGGCTGCAGAGGGTCACCTGTCCTACAGGACGGTGAAGAGCTTGGTAAATAGGAATTCACTACTCACTACTCATCCTCTTTCATTCTTTTGTCCAAATTTCTTTCAAATTTCATTCAAAACTAAAGATAGCTTTGTTTTAAATCGTAATAGGAGGCCGGGAACATCAGGTCGTTCTCGGGGTACACGACGGCGATGGAGCACTACGAGCGGCTGTCGGCGGAGGAGAGGGCCATGATCGAGCGTGGAGCGTTCGGTCCTCTGGTTCAGGTCTGGAGGGATATCGTGAAGAGGAAGTTGCGGGCCAACCTTAGCCTGGTCCGCGCTTTCTTGGACCGATTCTGGGATACGACTTCTACATTTCACATGCCTTTTGGTGAGGTGGGAGTCACTTTGGAGGATTACGGCATGATTTCAGTGCAGGTGTGGGGACCGAGGAGATGGTGTGGCGGAGATCGCCATGAGGGCGGACTCGGCCGAGGCGAGGAGATTGATCGGCCGGAACTTGTCACCGAAGGTCACATATTCTGATCTTAGGGTTTGGTACCCGTTCTTACGTTCGAGACTACTTTGCGGGGAAGACCCGTGGCGGTGACGATCGATGGGAGGGAGATGGCTCCTCCTCCCCTGTCTGGTGAAAGGAGGGCTCGCTTTGTGGCTTTGGTGGTTTCTCTGTCTTCGATTTATCACGGAGACAAGGGCGAGAGGTCACGACGAAGCTTCTTCCCTTCCTTTCGACCCGAGTTCCCTAGGACGTTGGGGCCCGGTCATCACTGGTTTTCGGTCCTCATCCGCTTCATGAGGGCCATGGTTCGTCCGGAGTGATGGAGAAGGGGACTTCTCCGAGTCTTTGTCGGACACGGACTCTTCGGAGGTATGAACCTTCCTTTAGACCAAAGTAAATTCTTTTCTTTATCAAATCACGAAAGATCGTCATTGATTATTACGCTTTACAGGGCGTGGTGTACTCCTACTTCCCGAGTCTCGCGCCCAAGAGGACAAGAGCCGCCGGAGAGGGCCTATCTTTGTGGTGAGGATTGGGTGATGTGTTGGACGAAGAGCAAGCGTTCTTCTCACAACGTCTACCGGCGGGACGTGAACGCTCTTGGTGTGAGCGTGAGTATCCCATTTGTATTCACTTATACTTCTTATACTTTGCCTTTAATTGATCATAGGAATGATCTTTGCCTTATCTTGTCATAGTGGGTGCCCGCACCTTGGGCGGAGTATCTTTGGAGCGCCTCCTTTTGCGGCTGAGGTCCTTCGACCTAGGAGCTCGAGCCGGCTGTTGTTGAGGACGTCGATGGGTCCCGTGTGGTACTTGGGCGGCGGTTGGCTCGTCGGTGCTCTCGGGATGCGTTGACGGTTCCGTCGATCCTCCCAGACGATGTTTAGGGAGCCTTCGAGGCCGAGAGGAGGCGGACTTGGGCGGTGCCGATGGCGACGACCTTCTTCTCCCTGGCGAGGACTACTCGGCGTTCCTTTACGGGAGGTTGGCGTACTGGCCGGTAGTGGTGAGTATCTTTTACTTTTTCTTGATTTGATTTTGAGAATTACGACGAAAGATCATCGATTAGTGAGAGCTATTTGTCCTTGCAGGAGGTCGAGGCAGCGAGCATCGAGCCCCCAGTGTACCCCGAGACCCTCGAGTACACTGACGCGACCGGGAGGACGACGATCTCCGAGCTGCGTGACTTTGACGTAGTTGTGACGGATGCTGGCCTAGACGACTGGCAGCATCTGATTCGGAGGGTGAGCCTCTAACTTGTATACTTTCGTGTAGGAACACGTTTGATTGAGCTTGTTCAATTTGCTGAGAATTTCCTTTGAAAATGCAGGTCGCGCCGTCCCGGTTCGTGGCACTATGGAGGGTGGCCAACCGGCTGCGAGCTACTGCCATTGAGGCACTCGTCGGTGGTCGAGGTCGTCAGGTATGAACCTTACACCCATTTCTCTCTTTTTTGATTTTTTGATTTCTAATTTTGCTTGAACCGATTGACATGAGCCAATTTATTGCTGTTTACAGGGTGACCGCGAGCTGGAGCGAGAGTTGACCCAGTCTCGGGAGGAGACAACTCGCGTGTTGAGGGAGCTCGAGGTTCGGGATGCCGAGATTGCTACCCTTGTGGCGAGAGTTGCCGAGTTGGAGGGCGCCCAGCAGTAGTTTTGTGTAGTTTTGTAGACTTGTACATTTGGACATCTGATTTTGAACATTTTTGGACTTTGTTTGGGGCGCAAGCCCCAGTTTGCTCGTACATTTGCTCTGTTTGGTGTATATACGACGGCCTGAGTGCCTTTGCTGCTGGGTTGTGTTGCTTGTATCTGCAGGTTAGTTCTTGAACAGGTTTGGAAGACAACGGTTTATGCCGTCATGCTGCCGAAATTTACATAGAAATCACGCAAAACATACATTTTATATACATATGGCCTTAATTAGCGCAAAAATGAGACTCAAAAGAATGCAAAAATGCAAAAATTTTGCCGGAAATGACCGGACAGTAGGGAGGGTTACCCCCTAAAAAAAAAAGAAAAAGAGAAATCTATAAGTTAGAAAATGTAGAAATGAAATGCTGAAATTCGTTAAAAACGAAAACAAAAGAAAATTATTTCCCAAAAAGAAAATGAAAGTTATTTCCTAAAAAAAGAAAATGAGAATTATTTCCTAAAAAGGAAAGGAATTAAGTGTGCTGAAATGGCGAAGGTGTCGACGTCGTCTCGAAATGCGTGCCCGCGAATTTAGGAAACCTGAAACATGGTAATCTTCTCGTATTTACCAAAATAAACCCCGCAGGAATAGGAAATCATGCGTTATAGAATTAGGAAAGATCCAACGCGGAAATCACAGAAGTGAGATCAAAGAGGCGCGGATGAGCTGCGTCCCTTTGAAGAGGCGCAGCAGAGTCGCGCTGTTCCTAAGCCGTCCGTTTAGGCGGATTTTTGGAAATAGCAATTAGTATAAATAGAAGCGTCGACGGAGCTTTAATTCACATAAATCTTCCGTCTCTTCTTCGTCTATTCACATAAAACTTCCAAAATAAATCTTCAAAAGAAAATCGTCATCATGAATACTTTGGAGATCCGCTTGAAGGAATGGACCAATGAATTTTCAAATATGGAGAAGCATGACATGGGTGCTTATAACCTTGGGTCTTTATTGAGTTTGAAACTCATCATGGTTGTAAAACCGTTCTTGGATGCTTGCCTTGACTATTGGGACCCGAATTATCATGTTTTCGCGTTCCCAGGAGGTGACATTTGCCCATTTCCTGAAGAAATTGCTGCTATTGGTGGGTGGGATCCCGAACATTTACCCGCCATTCCTTCCACTTCACAAGGGTATAAGAGCAAATTCGAGACTTGCTTGGGTGACCGGACTTGAGGTGGATCGTCTAGTTACCCCGAAAGGCGTGAGGATGTTGGACTTTGTAGACCGATTCATCAACAGGGCCGACCCTACTGTTTCTCATGTTGCTAGGAGGAGGGCATTTGGCTTTTGTTTGTTGCATGTGTATGTCTTCCAAGGGCATGTTGATGAAGACTTGAGAGGTGATCCCCGTCTTTTGGGCCTTATTGAGCAAATGGAGTCACGCGAGAGCCCGCTTGCTTATGCTTAGGAGAGATTATTTTGGGCTTGGATAATAGGAAATCCAACCGCGATCTGTTTGTTTTGGGTAGTCCCGTCATTTTGCGGGTAAAAGACATCTCTCTTTTTTTTTTTTTTTTTTTTTTTTTTTTTTTTTTTTTTTCGTTTTTTTTTTTTTTTTTTTTTTTTTTCTTTTTTTTTTTTTTTTTTTTTTTTTTTTTTGATGTCTAATACCGCTTTTGGTAGGTTTGGCTTATGGAACGGCTCCGATTGATCGAGCCCCCGGTTCATGCACTTTCCTATCATTCCCGTTCGATTGCGATGAGGACGCGGTTGTACATGGTGGACTTCACTCGGTCTGTGATTATTGGAAGAATAAGTCAAGAGTGATGATGGCCCGTTGATCGGTGGGTCGTGCACGTGGTGGCACCTCAAGTCCGTCACCGGAGTGTCTTCTTTGGATCCCACTAGGTCCGTGCGCATTCGGGATTGGAGTTTATGGTGTGCATCTTTCTGGGAGAGATTGATGAGGCAAGTTGGGCTGAAGGGGGACGATCCCGAGGCTTGACACCGTCCCCTTGTTCGCTATGGCGCTTACTACCGAGAGCCGAAGGGAGTGGGCTATTAAATGGGCCCAAAGGAACATGTGGTACTTGAACTTCTCCGCCAATGCTTTGTGGGTGTCGGATTCCTATCTGAGGTGGAGAAAGGCTGCAACTCTGGAAGAGCGCGAGAGACTGAGGAAACGCGAGCCTGTTGACTACAAGGTGCGCGAAGGAGAGAAAGAGAAGGAGAAGCATCTGACAGAGGGAGAAGAAGAAGCCGGGTTTCAAGTCATTCATCCTTCAAAGAAATCAAAGACTACTCTTATTGCAGAAATGGTGGTTGGCAAGAATGGAAAAGCTAGAACTCGAGAAAGACCGTTGGTGATTAGGTCATAAGTGGTGCAAGAGCGCCCAGCTCGAGGTCGTGACAAGAAATATGACAAGAATGACAAGGGCAAGGGGAAGATGGAGGAATAGCCCGAGTCTTTATTTATTATTTGATTATTATTATTATTGTCGTTGTAATAAAAAAGGAGGGATTTTTAGAATCCTAGCCTATTCTAATTTTTATTATGTAACGTACTATTATTATTTAGGAAGCGAATGAAATAAAAGGTTAAATGGTTATGAAACCGTTGGGATTTTCTACTTATTATTCTTGTCGAATTTCAAATGCAATGCAAATGTCCTTCTATTTACATTTTAGATATAATGGGTTGAATCCTGTAAAGGATTGCCTACGTATTCACTTGAAAAGCGAAATCAAACCCTTGCGCGTAGTTCGAGTAAATGTCAAAGAATAATTGTTCGAAGCAAGAGCTTGTAATGAACATAGAAAATAAGCATGAGCTTTTGCTTACTCTGGAGGTGCGAATTTAGTTTATTTGATGATATGAGGATGACAATTTTGTCAAAATGCAAGAGCATAGTGACATTTAGCTTATTTCAGCTCGGCCAGGGGTCGTTTATTTAGTGCCACAAGAGCGACACATGGGTTTACGCGAGGCGCGTGTTTGGTCCTATTCTAGGCATAGTATCGCTTCAGTTGGTCAAGGTTTGTGGGGTTTGAAAACTCATTCCCATCTAGGTCTGTGATTCTAACCGCACCCCCTGGGAGTATGGATTTGACTAGAAATGGTCCGGCCCAATTAGGTTTGAATTTTCCCCTTGGGTCACTAGGTAAAAGAGCCCTAACCGATTTGAGTACTAAGTCTCCTTCTTTGATGTTTCTTGGCCTAACCCTTTTGTTGAAAGCTCGTTTGATACGTTCTTGATATGTTTGGACATTATGTAAGGTGCGCAGCCTACGCTCATCCAGGAGGATGAGTTCTTCATACCTATCCCTCTTCCAATCGGCCTCCGGGATTTGACTTTCTAGTAGAATACGCAGGGATGGTATTTCTAGCTCGACTGGTTGTACGGCTTCCATGCCGTAGGTCAAATAGAAAGGAGTAGCCCCAGTGGGCGTCCTGACAGATGTACGGTATCCCCATAAGGCAAAGGGTATTTTGCTTGGCCAATCTCTGTAGTTGTCAATCATTTTCTTGAGAATCGTGACAACATTCTTGTTTGCCGCCTCTACCGCGCCGTTAGTCTGTGGTCTATAGGGCGAAGAGTGGTGATGCTTAATCTTGTATTTGGCTAGCAATTTCTCGGTTTCAGCTTGGAAGTGTGACCCGTTATCGCTAATGATCTCATGTGGGCAACCATATCGACAAATGATGTTGTTTTGTATGAATATTGCCACATTTTTAGCCGTAAGACCGGTGTAGGAAGCCGCTTCTACCCATTTGGTAAAATAGTCAATTGCCACTAGAATGAAACAGTGACCTCCTGTTCCGGCTGGGGTTATCTTTCCGATTATGTCAATTCCCCATGCGGAAAATGGCCAAGGAGATGTCATCGTGTAGAGGAACGAAGGAGGGACATGTTGCACATTCCCGAAGATTTGACAATTGTGGCAATGTCTCACGTATTTGATGCAATCGGATTCCATTGTGGTCCAATAATATCCCAGACGTGTGATTTTCTTTGCCATCATTGGCCCACTCATGTGAGGACCGCTGATACCCGTCGTTGTGAGTACCAAAAATAATATTTATAATTTCCTATTAAGACTAACCTAGGCTAGTGGTAACAGGGTCGAACCACAGAGAGGCGGGGGAGTTATAGTTGCTTTTATTTCAGTCTATCGGTAACAGTTGTGGGGGTTTTGGTTTGAGTTGATTCTAGAACTAACAACATAAAATAAATAAATAAATAAAAGTAACTAAGGATGTAAACAACGATAAAAGGAATGCTAAGACGGTCGGTTCACTATAGCTGCGATGGCACATAATCCTAGGTAAGTCCGAAATACAGTCGTGTAGGATGGGTAAAACAAGTCCTTTCGGTCCAAGTTAACTAGTAGCTCCTTTCGGCCTATGCTACCAGTCCCTAAGTCTCACTAATACTAGCTCTCGCCCTGAAAAGTGATTCTTAAAGCCTAAATTACATTATCTCTCGATCTCAGCAATTTAGTCGTCTTAATTCGTTAATTAATGCCCTTCCCTATCTCTCGATCTATGGGTCGGTCAAAACTAAGCATCTAACAAGTCTCCTCTCGGTCTCATTGCTAAATATTGCACTTAACGAATCAAACAATGCTAATCAAACACGAGGTCGATCGATCGACCACTACCCCAATCGATCGACCAATCAAGCTCGATCGATCGACTAGTTAAGCCAGTCGATCGACCAAGCCCTAATGCGGGGTCACCTGTTTTATTGCCATCTACGCCATAGATCCCCTACATCTTAGCAATGATGATTTAGCTATTCATATCTATGACGAAAATAACAATAAGACTAAGGCATAAAAATAATGAATTCATGATCGAATAAATTAAAGGAACAATTAACATGAAACGATAATAGGCTTTTGGGAATCCTATTCTAACAATTTCTATACTACGAATGAAATAGGAGCAATAAAACTGATTAATAGAATAAAGAATACCGTAAAGTAATTGCAGAGAAAGGAAGGATCCGAATGCAGAAAGTAACCTTTTTGATGAAAGACTAAACTAAAACTAATTTATTGAATTGTATAGAGAGAACTTGATGAACTAAAATTGGATGCTTATTCTGAAAACTAAGGTTACATTATATAGGAATAATCCTGCGTAACCTTTATTCCTAAACCTAATCGCAATGGGCTTTGGAATTCTCGATCTTTATGTTTAATCCGCGTATCAGCTCATAACTTGGTCGATCGACCATTTTGCTCAGTCGATCGACCAACCTATACTGAACAGTAGCTTCTAATCTCGTGCTCTGGTCGATCGACCATGTAGGTCAGTCGATTGACCAAGGGTGCTGTACAGTAGTGCATTCTGACGAATTCTGCAACGCGCACCGATCTTAAAACAGCTGCCATTTCTTCGTTCCTTGGTCAAATCAGGCGTTCTACACGGCGTTGGAAAGCTAAGAGGATAAGCTTTCACCTCCAATTTGAATCACTCGATTATCTGCTATAGAACTAGAGATATAGCCATCTGAACGAGGCTGCAATATCGTGAAATGCTTCTTTGCTTGTTAAACTCGTACGCACCCTTTCTTTTGCTATCTTTAGGCCTTGAAACGCGCACCAAGCTCATTCCTCGAGTCAATACTCCATGTCAAATGCAATGCTAAGTACTTAGGGACGGATTCGGCTTATTTTCCGCTGAAATCTTCATATTCCTACAAAATCACAAGAAAAGGAAGAAATACACGAAACAAGGGAAATAGTAGCATAAACTACTCAATTGAGCTCTGAAATGCGTGTGAAATGAGGTGCAAAACATCATATAATAGACACGCATCAAACTTCCCCAAACCAAACCCTTGCTTGTCCCCAAGCAAGAACTAGACTCGGTCCTAAAACCTAATGGAACGAGTTCAATCTCGAGCGAAATGCAAATCAAGTCAAGCCTAAACCAGTTTAATGCAACAACTAACAATCAATTAGCAATATGAATCATGCAAACGAGTTATGTAGTCGTTAAAAACTGCTGAACCGTCAACTATAGAGACTTATCAAATCGGACTCTCACGGGTCGCTCAAATCACTCAAATAAGCACAAGTGAATATATGTAAAGATAGAAAGAAGTAATTTTGTGAAGACTCTCACCTAACTACGACCTATAAGAACATGCCTGCAATCTAATATGAAAATAACCTCTACAACCGTACATACGCATTCCAACCAACAAATGACCATGACACATGCCGAGGTAAATATGGATATGTGAGGTAATGGGTAAGAAGGGGCTAAAAAGAATTTGGATATGAGGAGTAATAAGCCAAGCTAGTAACTTCAATTCAAACTATAAGCGAATCCAACTTCAAACTCAATGTAAATGATACAAGACGGTGCCAATTCAAGGCACAAAGCTCACAACCTCCATAAAAGTTAACTCCCCAAAGAATATAAATGATAAAATGGGAGTGGAAATCACCAAATCATAAAAATTGCAACATGTGATTTTTTTTCTTTCTTTTCGGACTGCAGTCGATCGACCATTGGGAGCCGTCGATCGACCACCCTCTTCAGTACAACACACTTTTTTTTTCTTTTTTTTCTTTTTCGAATCATTTTTCTTTTCTTTTTTCTTTCTTTCATTTTTCAATTCCTTTTCCTCCTTCATTCTTTTTCCAACATCATCTCAATGAGAGCATATAACCAAACCGCAATAAACAAATTCCCAAAAACTAAGACTACTAGCTTGACAAAGGCAGGCTAAATATAGGATGTAGTTAAGGGACAAAAGGCTAAATTTGGCTATGAGAGGCTCATGGGTAAAATGAATAAAGGGGAACCTCTACCACATATGTCAACAAACCACAAACCGAATGCATACAGGTATTAAGTAGATCAAATTCATATTTATGCATATTAATGTAACATGTCTCATAAGGAGTACTACTCACATTCCTAAATAAACCGGCCATGAATGTCACCAGTTATAAGGCTCTAAACCTCAGAAAATGATGTAGTTTGCCAAAAATCAAAGTCAAGTTATCAAGTTCAGCAAGAAATTTAACGAAAACTCGTAGACTATGCAATTAATTCTACTAATAACATGTCAATTAGCAAGGCTTAGGCAAAAACAGATGAAAATGCAATGTCATCATAGAAATATTACCGTTCCGACTCGACCTATATGCTAAAATAAACATGCATTTTTTTGAAATTTTTGAAAAATTCAAAAAAAAAAAAATTTCGTATTTTTGTATATATATAAGAAATGAAAGAAACAATGCAAGACAAAAATGTGAACGTGAATGCAAGCAAATGATATGCGACGTAAAACCCTTCCCCAAACCAAATCGCACAATGTCCCCATTGTGCAAAATCATGTATAGAAGAAATGAGAAATGGGAATTTGCGTTAAATTAAACAAACAAGACATGAAGTGGAAATCGGGAACTCACAAGACTTTAAGCGCAGCAAAAGGAAACCTCCCCAAACCAGCGTGAGCTAGGAGGTTTCAGTAGCCAGCAGTGCTACCAATAGGTACCTGAAAAGACAAACAAAAGATACCGCGTGTAAAACCGAGAAAACAATAATGAAGCGGCAATTATGTGCAAAAATAAAAACAGAAGAAATCAGAAATTAAGCGGAGAATAAAGTGAAGGGAATACTCCCTTGACTCCGCAAATCGACCAAACACAGCAGGGGAGTGATCGAAAACAGGTACATCAGCTCTGGGCGGTCGATCGACCACATCACTCAGTCGATCGACCAGAGTGAATAGGAACAGAAGCTCCTGGATATCGCATCTCAGTCGATCGACCATACTGGCCAGTCGATCGACTGAAAAACCTGCTGTAACTTTCTGATTTCTTCGAATTAGCTCAATAACTTGAGCTAATATGGTCTATAAACCTGTAAAAACACATAATATGGCGCCCAAAATTGCGCACAACCCAATTGTAAAGTCTAAAGTCTATAAAAATCCTAAGCAAGGGAATTAAAATGCGAAGTTTCGCGCACACAAAAGCAATAAAAGTCTAAAAGCGAAAAGAATCTTTAAAAGGTCTAAGAAACGCATAGATCAACGAAATCATGGAAAATCTCCGACCAAGGCTTCGTCTACATGAAGTAGCTTCCGCAGTGCTCATCTCGGAAAAGTGGGCTCCACTCTACTCCAACTGGGATGCTCAATGGATCATCTCTAGCATCTTCCCAAGCATGGCCATCATCTAGCTTCTCACACTCGAGATCTGACTCCGAAATTTTGACTGACTCCTTCTTCTTAGGCTCCTCGTCAGGCTCCTCGTCAGTTGCATAGCTCAGACATCCCATACCGCCTCTCTGAACAATGGGCTCCTTCTCAGCTGGAGCGATCAGCGATTCTTCCTTCCCCAAACCGGTTCCTGCAATATCTAAAATAAGAGAATTGTCCTCCATATTGCTCCCAATCTGGGCGGAGGTGTCATAACAGGAATAGGCACAGGTAATGAAGGAGGAGTGTCAGTAATTACAACATAAGACTTACGAGTAGAAATCGCATTACAAGTGACAGGACACATAGCATCTTTCTTCCTATAAGTCTGGGCAAAACTAATGGACTGCTTCCCCACCTTAAAGGTTAGTGTCCCTGAGCCAACATCAATAACTGCACCAGCAGTGTGCAGAAAGGGTCTACCCAAAATGATAGGAATATGAGCATCCTCGGGTATATCTAGTACAACGAAGTCAATAGGGAAGAAAAACTTTCCTATTTGCACAGGAATGTCTTCTAAGACTCCTATAGGCTGGACCGCAGAACGATCAGCCATCTGTACCGTCATGCTAGTAACTGCAAACCTAGTCAATTTCAACTTTCTAGCTAGACTCAAAGGCATAACGCTAATGCTAGCTCCTAGGTCACATAATGTCTTCTCAATTGAGAAGGTACCAATATCGCAAGGAACGGAAAAGCTACCCGGGTCAGCTAACTTGTGTGGAGCAGTGTGAGTCAAATAGGAACTAGATTCTTCAGTTAAATTAACAGACTCGACCCTATCAAGTTTCCGCTTCTTATTTAAAAGCTGTTTCATGAATTTCATGTAAGCGGGAACTTGATTTACCAACTCAAGAAAAGGTACTTGCACATTAAGACCATGAATGACATTTTTAAATTTTTCAAAGTATACCTCATCCTTCGTTGGTACTAGCCTTTCTGGATATGGGGCACATCGAGTAGCTTAGCCCTCTCCTCTAGGTCTCTCATACCGGCATCGGTGGATTTAGGCTGAAAATCCACCACCTTCTCTTTGTTGAAGCTCGAACCTTCCTCGGACCGTCTCGAGATATGACCCATTAATCGACATCGGGTCATACTTGGGAACCGAGACCGACCCATCGCAGTACTCGGTCTTGCCTCAATGAATTCGGAGTTGCCGCACCCGAAATAAGTGATCCCTCAAGTTGTCCGGCATTGGAGGACGAAAGACTCACCTACAGAGGCGTCGTCGGTCGATCGACCATGCATGTCGATCGATCGACTTTCTACAGAAAACGATGAGTCGCTGTATGTTGCGGATCGTCGATCGGCCGGGTGATGTGGTCGATCGACCGTGATTACTCGCTGATCGTCTTTTTCTCGCCTTTTTCTTCTTCCCTTTTTCAGCCTTTCTCGGGTTCATCGAGAGCAGACCCGCTCCTCGGCGTCATTGCATGTACGGTCTCAATACGCCGATTCGAGAGTGAAACTGACTTGGTATCTCACCTGCATTTTGATCCAATGTTGCAATATGAGATATCGCCTTCGCGATTAAGAACCGATTCGCCGCATTGCTTTTCTCGTACCTCCACCATAAGCAACAGCACTAGACTCGTCAACTCGCAACTTCGTTTTTCAACTCTTCTTTGTGACGGAGTGGATGGTGGTGGGGCTTCATTTGGAGGCTCATATGGTTGATGCGGTGAAGTAGGAGCGTAATTATACGAATTGTCGAGCTGAAGTTGATGAAAAGCAAACATCTTCTCCTTAGGGTGCCCGCATGCATCAGATG
Organism: Silene latifolia; assembly: GCF_048544455.1. NCBI lineage: Eukaryota > Viridiplantae > Streptophyta > Magnoliopsida > Caryophyllales > Caryophyllaceae > Silene > Silene latifolia. Next base: position 71,276,553 of record NC_133529.1, on the reverse strand, counting down.
TGTGTCCCGCTCCGCCGCATCTCCCACAAAATGGAACCTGCTGCTCCTGAGAATGGAACATGTGTGGATCCTTCTGAAGTGCTGCAGATAGGACCTGTAGGACCTAACAAAACAACACTAAGGAAGATGGTAAGAACTGCCTCAAGGTACTCAGTCTTCCCTTGAGGCGAAAAAATAGACTAAAATGAAAAACAACTACAACTAGCGCTGCCTCCCCGGCAACGGCGCCAAAATTTGATACCCGTCGTTGCGAGTACCAAAAATAATATTTATAATTTCCTATTAAGACTAACCTAGGCTAGTGGTAACAGGTCGAACCACGAGAGGCGGGGAGTTATAGTTGCTTTTATTTCATCTATCGGTAATTGATTGTGGGGTTTTGGTTTGAGTTGATTCTAGAACTAACAACATAAAATAAATAAATAAATAAAAGTAACTAAGGATGTAAACAACGATAAAAGGAATGCTAAGACGGTCGGTTCACTATAGCTGCGATGGCACATAATCCTAGGTAAGTCCGAAATACAGTCGTGTAGGATGGGTAAAACAAGTCCTTTCGGTCCAAGTTAACTAGTAGCTCCTTTCGGCCTATGCTACCAGTCCCTAAGTCTCACTAATACTAGCTCTCGCCCCGAAAAGTGATTCTTAAAGCCTAAATTACATTATCTCTCGATCTCAAAGAATTTAGTCGTCTTAATTCGTTAATTAATGCCCTTCCCTATCTCTCGATCTATGGGTCACCAAAACTAAGCATCTAACAAGTCTCCTCTCGGTCTCATTGCTAAATATTGCACTTAACGAATCAAACAATGCTAATCAAACACGAGGTCGTCGATCGACCAGCTACCCCATCGATCGACCAACAGCTCGATCGATCGACTAGTTAAGCGGTCGATCGACCAAGCCCTAATCGGGGGTCACCTGTTTTATTGCCATCTACGCCATAGATCCCCTACATCTTAGCAATGATGATTTAGCTATTCATATCTATGACGAAAATAACAATAAGACTAAGGCATAAAAATAATGAATTCATGATCGAATAAATTAAAGGAACAATTAACATGAAACGATAATAGGCTTTTGGGAATCCTATTCTAACAATTTCTATACTACGAATGAAATAGGAGCAATAAAACTGATTAATAGAATAAAGAATACCGTAAAGTAATTGCAGAGAAAGGAAGGATCCGAATGCAGAAAGTAACCTTTTTGATGAAAGACTAAACTAAAACTAATTTATTGAATTGTATAGAGAGAACTTGATGAACTAAAATTGGATGCTTATTCTGAAAACTAAGGTTACATTATATAGGAATAATCCTGCGTAACCTTTATTCCTAAACCTAATCGCAATGGGCTTTGGAATTCTCGATCTTTATGTTTAATCCGCGTATCAGCTCATAACTTGGTCGATCGACCATGTTGCTCAGTCGATCGACCAACCTATACTGAACAGTAGCTTCTGATCTCGTGCTCTGGTCGATCGACCATGTAGGTCAGTCGATCGACCAAGGGTGCTGTACAGTAGTGCATTCTGACGAATTCTGCAACGCGCACCGATCTTAAAACAGCTGCCATTTCTTCGTTCCTTGGTCAAATCAGGCGTTCTACACGGCGTTGGAAAGCTAAGAGGATAAGCTTTCACCTCCAATTGGAATCACTCTATTATCTGCTCTAGAACTCGAGATATAGCCATCTGAACGAGGCTGCAATATCGTGAAATGCTTCTTTGCTTGTTAAACTCGTACGCACCCTTTCTTTTGCTATCTTTAGGCCTTGAAACGCGCACCAAGCTCATTCCTCGAGTCAATACTCCATGTCAAATGCAATGCTAAGTACTTAGGGACGGATTCGGCTTATTTTCCGCTGAAATCTTCATATTCCTACAAAATCACAAGAAAAGGAAGAAATACACGAAACAAGGGAAATAGTAGCATAAACTACTCAATTGAGCTCTGAAATGCGTGTGAAATGAGGTGCAAAACATCATATAATAGACACGCATCAACCGCATTCTCCGTCGTGGACTTATTTCATCACCTTTCGTGCCTGTGAACGATCAAGGCAACGTAGGACTACACCAAGAGGTGTTCTTTTGTATAATTCTCCTTGCATCAGAATGTATTGGGAAGCTAATAGGCGTATAGCACGTTGTCCCCTCTTGTCCATATCTGGTGGATAGGTACCATTAAGCTTAAAATTCAGGATTGCTTGGAACCAGGGTTCCTGTGCGATTTCCTCTTCATCGGTGATTTGGTGGACATAAGCCGGCTCTGACCGTCGTTCGATGCACAAAGGCATTTCCATCATGTGATCCGGCATATTTATCAAAGATGCAAGTTTCGCAAGAGCGTCTGCAAATTGATTTTCCTCCCGAGGTAGGTGTAGGTAGGTTACGTGATCAAAGAATTGAGCGACTTGGTCTATCCTAGCCTGATAGGGTGCGAGGCTTTCACTTCGGATTTTCCAAGATCCTGTAACTTGGTTGATGATCAGTGATGAATCCCCATGTACTCGGAGGTTTTTAATGCCTAAGCCTACCGCCGCTTGTAGTCCAATGAGACAAGCTTCGTATTCTGCAGCGTTGTTTGTCACCTCGAAGTCGAGTTTGACAGCAATCGGTGTATGCTCACATTCAGGAGAAATGAGCAACACTCCTATTCCGAATCCTCTTAAGTTTGATGCTCCATCAAAGTATAGGTCCCAGGAGTCTACATCTGTTTGAAGTATATCCTCGTCGGGAAATGACCAAGTATCTATGGTTTGTGCGTCGTTGATAGGATTTTCTGCGAAGAATTCGGCGACGGCGTGACCTTTTATGACTTTCAGTGGCACATATTTAAGGTCGAATTCTGAGAGCATCAGAGTCCATCTTGATAGACGTCCGTTGAGGACGGGTTTCTCGAAGAGGTATTTGACTGGATCCATTTTGGAGTATATCTTGACGGAGTAGCTAAGCATGTAATGACGTAGCTTCTTCGTTGCCCACACAAGAGCGAGGCATGTCTTTTCGAGTTGTGAGTATTTGCACTCATATTCCAAGAACTTCTTACTTAGATAGTAAATAGCTCTTTCTTCACTTCCTACAGTTTGAGCCAGCATAGCACCCATTGCGGTTTCAGTTACTGTGAGATATAATCCAAGAGGTTGATATCGTTATGGCGGCATGAGCACTGGTGGTTTAGCCAATATCTCCTTGATTCGGTCGAACGCCTTTTGACAATCATCATCCCACATGGTGTGGTCTGTTTTCTTGAGTTTCTTGAAAATAGGCTCACAAATCATCGTAAGTTTCGATATGAATCGACTTATGTATTGTACTTTACCCAGGAATCCTCTGACTTATTTTTCTGTTTGAGGTTGTGGCATTTCGATCAGAGCTTTGATTTTGGAGGGATCTATTTCTATACCCCGTTGGCTAACCACGTATCCTAGGAGTTTGCCAGATGTTACCCCAAATGTGCATTTTTGAGGATTGAGCCTCATGTTGTACTTTCATAGCCTTACGAAGAACTTGCGAAGGTTCGCAATATGTCCCTCTCTTTCCTTGGATTTGACGATCATGTCATCTACGTATACCTCAACTTCTTTGTGCATCATGTCATGTAGGAGTGTAGTTGCGGTGCGTTGGTACGTAGCTCCGGTGTTGATCAATCCGAACGGCATTCTTCAGTATAGCAATAGGTTCCCCATTGGGTGACGAATGCGGTCTTATGCATATCTTCCATGGCCATCTTGATTTGGTTATAACCCGCATATCCATCCATGAAGGATAGTAATGCGTGGTCTGCAGTATTGTCCACTAATATGTCAATGTGAGGTAGAGGAAAGTCATCTTTCGGACTCGCTTTGTTCAAGTCCCTAAAGTCAACACAAACACGGATTCGCCCATCCTTTTTGGGTACGGGTACTATGTTAGCTACCCAGTCAGAATACTCGGAAACTTTGATGAACCCGGCTTTGAATTGCTTGTCAACTTCTTCCTTAATCTTTAGAGCCCATTCTGTTCTCATTCGTCGAAGCTTCTGTTTCACAGGCTTGAAACCTGGCTTAATCGGAATCCTATGTTCGGCAATATCCCTGTCGATTCCTGGCATGTCTTTGTCGGACCAAGCGAAAACGTCTTTGAATTCGTTTAGGAGGTTTATGAAATCGGCTCTTTCGGTAGAGTTCAAGGTAGTCCCTATCCTAAGTTCTTTGGGTTCTAGTTCGGTTCCTACGTTGATAGGTTCGGTGTCCTCTATTACTGGTCACCCTTCCCTTTCCTGTAGTATTTCTTTGGCTACGTAGGGAGGTATTTCGATTGAGTCTGGGTCTTGGTCATCCTCAGTATCATCGTAAATGCAATGCACTCAAGATAACACAAAGAGTAAGCGTAACTCCGATTTATTCATATTAAGATTTGAGTAAAGTTGAAACAAAGAAGCCAACTGATCCATGGTCAGTGGCGGCAAAGGGACAGTGGTTGGGGCATTTCCCGAACTACTATGACTACTCGAGACTAAGCTAGGAGTAACGAAGGGAGTGGGGATGACAACAGGAGTAGACTCTCTAATGACTTCTCTAGACTCCGACTCTGACTCCGACTCCGACTCGAACTCATCGTCTTCTGGTTCTCCTTTGAACATCTCTCCTTCTCCAGTGGTGAGCTTGAAGAGTCTTCCTTGATTGTTGGTCCATTTGATTGATTTTCTCGATCCTTTCTGCTGCCTTGCGTCGGTTTCTGTGATCAACGCGGTGGGGTTGAAGCGATCGTCTTGAAGTATCATAGTAATGATCTCATCCTGCGCGGCCCTAACGAATCGATCTTCTCCAAACAATAGGCTAACGGCTTGTTCGTCTAAGCAAGGTGCCTGATGGGTTTTGACGGTAAGAACCGTTTCTGGAGGAATGAAGTAGCAATCGTGAAAGATCTTGATTCCGGCTAACTTCCTCTCAAGATAATGCCAAGGTTCGGGAAATCCATGAAAGAGCTCTGAACTTCCTTCTTGAACAAAATACCCATTTAAGGTAGGGAGATATGGCCTCATTTGGATTCCTACGTGCTTGCGGTTTTGGACTTGGGCAAGCATTTCGAGGACTTCCTCTTTTGTAGGTTTGTACCCTAGTCCAAGTGGTATCCTTGTTGAGTTGCCTTCTTTGTATGGTGTGAAGGTATTCTTCCGAATAGGGTTCAAAGGCATTCCAGGGAAGTATCCCTGGGATTTGAGTATGTGGTTGACCACCAGCATTTTTCTGTGTCGTGCCCTTTGCCCCTATGGTATTCACAGTATGAATTTTCATCCCAAAACTTGGACTTCCGTTCGGGTTCGGGAGTAGGTCCAATGGGTTGGAGTTTACCTTGCTTCATTAACCTTTTTAGAGCGTTGGAGTAAGTATCCCCAAGGTTTGTGAATTTCCTTGGTGGGGTAGTTTTCTTGGATGGCTCGAGAAGGTTAACCTCATCGGTCTTGCTAGTAGAGCCATATGAACGACTTGTGGACCCTTGATATCCTCGACCTACCGTTTTGGACAAGAGTCCTTTACGGATGTCATCTTCAATTCGTGTCCCTAATACGGTTATGTCCTTGAAAGTCTTGATGTTTTGATATCTCAAATGATTGGCATAGATGGGTTTGAGATTATCCACAAACTTTTCCACAAGAGTAGCCTCATCCGGGCGCTCAACTAGTTGAGTGCTAGTCTTCCTCCACCTACTTAGGAAGTCGATGAACCCTTCTTTGTCATTTTGGGTAAGAACCTCTAGAGTACGCATGTTGACTTGGATCTCGGCATTATCCGCATATTGTTTAGAGAACTCGATTGCGGCGTCCTCCCAAGTAGCGACCTTCTTATGATCTAAAGTGTAGAACCATTGCTTCGGGATGGTGTCAAGAGATGAAGGAAAGATCCTTAAGAACATTGATACTGTCGTTTTGTACCAAAAATAAATACCTAAGTTACTACCAACAGAAGTCAGCGGTAAGTAGGGTCGATCTCCACAGGGAGGCTAAGTTGCTATCTATCTGTTTAGTTCGGTCTGTCAGGGTGTCACAGAAATGGGGGTTTTGAATTGTGTTAACTAAACTAGAGATTAAAGCGAGAGAAATAAATAAGAGAAATTAACAGCAAGAGAGAAGGGAATATGCTAGGAGTCGGTCCACCGTGGCAGCTATCAGATCTTATATTATCAGGAATACTAAGGCGATTAGACTATTGATAAGAAGAGTTATGGTCGTCACCTTTCGGTCCTTAAACCGCCCTAGAGCGTAAACAGCTTAACTTTCGCCCTCACTGCAATACCCTATTGTAATTAAGCAAGCCTTCCCTTCCAATCTTTCGATCTAGGTCGGGGTTAACTAAATTTATGGTCTCCTGCATGCATTCATTCGACCGGATAACAGTTAAATTGCCTAATACAATTCCTATCGCAAGGCTAATCTATTTAATACAATTAAAACATTGCTACCACGGCTTCCCTAATCCTAACATACTACGGGAATTAGCTATGCATAATTAAAGGAAGAACAGGAGAAAAAGGAGAAACAATTAACAACATTAAGAAATTAAGGAGAAAAAGGGAAGAGAAATTACTGTAAATAAATGATCCGGAAATGAAAGAACAAAAGTAACAGTAGAAAGAGTAGCAGTGTATTCGAACTAGAGAGAAAGGGAGAGTATCTATTGTGAGAGAGAGTCTCTACAATGACATACTGACTTCCTATTTATAAGAAAATAGGATTAGCTAAACCTAATTGACGGAAATTAACTAAAAAGTCCAAGCCCGTCAAAGATTGTTGCTCGATCGAGCACTTAAGGCTCTCGATCGAGTATTATTCCTTAGCATTCCTCTCGATCGAGAATAATTCCTCTCGATCGAAGACTTCTTTCCCTTTAATCACTCGATCGAGAAGAAGTAGCTCTCGATCGAGCAAATGGGGTCTCGATCGAATAGAAATAGTTCTCGATCGAGCACTTCTCAGCGCGTAATTCCTGCTTCGCGCACTGAACTTCAAACGGCTGCCATTTCTTCGTTACTTGGTCAAACAGGGTGATTCCGGTGGCATTGGAAAGCTAAAAGGATAAAATTTCATCTCCAATTGGAATCACCTGAATATCTATTGTAGAACTCGAGATATGGCTCTTACAAGCAGGAACTAGCAAATTGAAGCACTCTCTTGGCTCGCCTAACTTCCTTACTCCAATGCGCATCTCAAAATAGCTTCATTCCCGCTCCAAATTCACTCTTCCTCCAAATGCATGCTAAAAGGATGGTAAAAGGCTTGATCTCACTACTTTTGGGTTCATTCCTGCAAATAAGACAAAACAAACCAAAGTAGCATATTCGGGGCATTTCGTAGCATAAAACCACGATAAAAGCATAGAAATACGTGCATAAAATAGGCTAATAAGACTATATAAAATGCACGTATCAAATCTCCCCAAACCAAACCTTTACTCGTCCCCGAGTAAACTAAAATGCAACTAAAGGAACGGAAAAAGATAACTCAGAGCTAGCTACAAATGCCCACTTAAGCCAATTTAATGCAAGCAAACTAACACTTATAACAGACAGTCAAATGCAAACGAGTTATAGGATGTTTATAAACAAAGCTGAACCTTCGACCTTGCAAGACCTTTAATGATGGACTCTCACGGGTCACTCTTTCTCTCATGAAGCAAAGGGCGAACATATATGTATAAGAGAGAAAGAAAAATTGTCGCTCACCTAAACTACGACTCACATAAACATGCATGCAACTAATATGATAGACAATTCTAACTACCCTACACACATTCCAACCAAACAAGGTCCTGTCACAGCCGAGGGCTTACAAAAATACGGTAAAGTGAGGCAATGGGTAAGAAAAGGCAAAACAATTATGGGAATGTGGAGGTATAGGTGATCAAGCTAGTACCTAAACAAAACCATATATCAACATCCGATTCCAACTCAATTATAGAATAAGCACAATGCCCTTCATTTGGCATAAAACACACCAAACCGAACCAAACATACTCCTCATATGAAATAAGATAGAACATAGGAGCAGAAACCGTGTCATCAAACATTTTTTCGAATTTTTTTCTTCTTTCTTTTTCTATTTTTTTTTTCTTTCTTCGGTTTCTTTTTCTTTTCTTTCTCCGAATTCCTTTTTTCATTTTCATTTTTTCAACTTCTTTTTTCCTTTTTCACGTCATTTTTCTTTCTTTTCCTCTTTTTCTTCGTATGATACCAACTCCGAATCAACAGAATACGCGCCAAAATTTGATACAATGGAATGTATACCGCAAAAACAATCTAAACTAGCTTGACAAGGCAGGCTAAATTTGGAATGTAGTTAAGGGTCAACAGGCAAATTTGGCTAATGTGGAGTTAAATGGGTAAAAATAAAAGAAAGGGAATTTGTAAGCACCTCCCTGCATGTGACACCAACCACTAACCCGAATGTATGTAGGCAAAAAGCAATTGAATTTCATATTTGTGCAGATTAATGATACATGTTATGCAAGGAGTAACTACTCACAATCCTACATGAAACTGGTCACAAATGACACCAGTTTATAAGGCTCTAATCCTTAGAATATATAAGTAGGTTGCCAAAATTTCAGGTCAAGTCTATTCGTTCAGCTAAATTTAAACATTAACTCGTAGATATGCGAAAGACAAAGCTAAAAGAATAATAGTTTAATGCAAGGCTTAAGCAAAAAGACAATTGCAGTGCAATTTCATCATTGAAATCAACCGTTCCGACTCAACCTATATGCTAAATTAAACGTGCAAATTTTTGAATTTTATAAAAAATTTTTCAATTTTTATGGAATTTTTTGAATTTTTAACAAGAATAAACAACATTGCAAACATAAATTAAACGTGATAACAGAAATGCATTAAAAACAATATGCAGACACAGATATGGATGCATAACCTCCCCAAACCAAACTGTACAATGCCCTCATTGTACCAAAACATGGAAAGGAAACGCAAACTAAAAGAAGAAGAGAGAGTAAATGCGGAAAACTCACAAGATGCGCGAATAAAGGGACCTCCCCAAACCGACCATGAACATGGGAGGTTGCTAAAGGCCCGAAAAACCGTCTCAGGAAGCTAATCCAAGTCAAAAGCGTGAAAGGGCATCCAAAAACCGCTCGATCGACTGGAATAGTGGTCGATCGAGTGGTTCTCTCTTCTGCTGGTGATCGATCGAGTAAAAATTTCACTCGATCGAGTGAATATAGCAGCAAAAGTTCTCGATCGAGTAATCCCCAGTGCATACCTGCAAAAACGCAATAAAAACAGCCCGCAGACTAACAAGACAAGCATACTGAGAAAGTTTATGGTATAAAACCATTTATTACAACTGAAATTAAATAAAATGCAAAATAAAATCTCCGGGTTGCCTCCCGGGTAGCGCTAGCTTCAGTCAGGTCCCAGCTCGACCTTCTTTTTCTTCGAGCCTCTATAATTAATCACAATCAAAACAGCTCAAAGCGCGACAACTTTGTCAAATAGCTGCGCATGTGCTACACAACAGCATAAGTAGCACCAAAGTGGAATCAAGAAATAGGAAATGAAATTAGACAACCGTTTGAGTCTAACAAATTTCCTATGTGAGCTCCTAAATTTATCCACATAATAAAGGAGCGCGGGAGCAACAGTCAATATATAAGGGTCCCGACTCAGATTAGCAATTTTGAGATGACATGTACGGTGAGAATTTGCTAATTTAAATGTCCACATATGAGAGGGTGTAGCATTAAAAGAAGGAGCACAAATTAAACGAGGCAACATACTGTTAAAACAAATAATAATGAAATTATCGCTTACTACCTCGGGTTGGTCGCTCTCAACTACGGAATCACTGACAAGGGAATGCATTACCTCATCCGTGCTAGGAGCAATTACCGTCTCAGCTGCTTCTTCATCAACCTCCTCAGTGGAGTCCATCCCGTAAATTGCAGCTTCAAGTGTATCCGACTTGGCTGTGAACAAGGGAGGTTCACCGTAACCTTCATCATCGTCAAACTCGTCATCCAATATGAACCCAAGTGACGGAGTTAAGCTCCCAATGGCCAAATCAGTCGATCGAGCAAAGTACTCACTCGATCGGCCAACTTCCTCCCGCATCTCACTCGATCGAGTAACATAATCACTCGATCGAGCACTTTCCTCATGCATGTCACTCGATCGAGAAGAGATATTACTCGATCGAGGACTTTCTTCCTGTCTGTGTGACATCCCTTGCATACATTCGGAAATACGATAGAAAGTCCTCATCCGAAATATAGAAATCATTTTCAACATTGGGCAACGCGGGTTCTTCATGGGAAAAACCGCTCTTGGTCAAGCACACCTCTTCTGTTGCCGAGCATCCGACTCACCATTAGGCCGAGCTATTCAGAACCTTATCTCATCTACGCCCGCGAAAAATCGTCTATCATATTCTTGCATTAAAGATTTCAGCTCCGCAATTTCTTTTTGTATATCGGGAGGATCTTGTTGCGGTGGCCATTGATAGGGTGGATGTGGCGGCACAACTACTGTTTGCATTGTGCTCGGACACCACATCCCCAAGGTTTCTTCCTTTCCCAACTAGCGGGTTTCTCGGCTTGGGCTTCAAACCGAGCAATTAGTCGGGAGACAGATGTCATCTTGGCAAGAGGGATCGAAGGTACTCAAGCCTTCCCTTCGGCAATCTCCCTCGTGCTTTGTCTAATAAACCCGTAAGCCTATCAAAACAAAGACTAAAGAAAAAGATAAGAACACCCTCAAGGTACTTAGTCTTCCCTTGAGGCGAAAGGACAAACAAAATAAAAAGGATAAAAGCGTCGCCTCCCACGGCAACGGCGCCAAAATTTGATACTGTCGTTTTGTACCAAAAATAAATACCTAAGTTACTACCAACAGAAGTCAGCGGTAAGTAGGGTCGATCTCCACAGGGAGGCTAAGTTGCTATCTATCTGTTTAGTTCGGTCTGTCGGTGTCACGAAAATGGGGTTTTGAATTGTGTTAACTAAACTAGAGATTAAAGCGAGAGAAATAAATAAGAGAAATTAACAGCAAGAGAGAAGGGAATATGCTAGGAGTCGGTCCACCGTGGCAGCTATCAGATCTTATATTATCAGGAATACTAAGGCGGTTAGACTATTGATAAGAAGAGTTATGGTCGTCACCTTTCGGTCCTTAAACCGCCCTAGAGCGTAAAGCGACTTAACTTTCGCCCTCACCGCAATACCCTATTGTAATTAAGCAAGCCTTCCCTTCCAATCTTTCGATCTAGGTCGGGGTTAACTAAATTTATGGTCTCCTGCATGCATTCATTCGACCGGATAACAGTTAAATTGCCTAATACAATTCCTATCGCAAGGCTAATCTATTTAATACAATTAAAACATTGCTACCACGGCTTCCCTAATCCTAACATACTACGGGAATTAGCTATGCATAATTAAAGGAAGAACAGGAAAAAAAGGAGAAACAATTAACAACATTAAGAAATTAAGGAGAAAAAGGGAAGAGAAATTACTGTAAATAAATGATCCGGAAATGAAAGAACAAAAGTAACAGTAGAAAGAGTAGCAGTGTATTCGAACTAGAGAGAAAGGGAGAGTATCTATTGTGAGAGAGAGTCTCTACAATGACATACTGACTTCCTATTTATAAGAAAATAGGATTAGCTAAACCTAATTGACGGAAATTAACTAAAAAGTCCAAGCCCGTCAAAGATTGTTGCTCGATCGAGCACTTAAGGCTCTCGATCGAGTATTATTCCTTAGCATTCCTCTCGATCGAGAACAATTCCTCTCGATCGAAGACTTCTTTCCCTTTAATCACTCGATCGAGAAGAAGTAGCTCTCGATCGAGCAAATGGGCTCTCGATCGAATAGAAATAGTTCTCGATCGAGCACTTCTCGACATGTAATTCCGCTTCGCGCACTGAACTTCAAACGGCTGCCATTTCTTCGTTACTTGGTCAAACAGGGTGATTCCGGTGGCATTGGAAATCTAAAAAGACAAACTTTCATCTCCAATTGGAATCACCTGAATATATATTGTAGAACTCGAGATATGGCTCTTACAAGCAGGAACTAGCAAATTGAAGCACTCTCTTGGCTCGCCTAACTTCCTTACTCCAATGCGCATCTCAAAATAGCTTCATTCCCGCTCCAAATTCACTCTTCCTCCAAATGCATGCTAAAAGGATGGTAAAAGGCTTGATCTCACTACTTTTGGGTTCATTCCTGCAAATAAGACAAAACAAACCAAAGTAGCATATTCGGGGCATTTCGTAGCATAAAACCACGATAAAAGCATAGAAATACGTGCATAAAATAGGCTAATAAGACTATATAAAATGCACGTATCAAACATCTCGGGTTTGATGCCTTTGATAGACATGTAATCCTTGAAGGCATGGATGTGGTTCAAAGGGTTCTCGTGTCCTTTGAACTTAGGGATATCCGTCATGTTAAAGTTAGTTGGCAATTTGGAATTGACGGCTTCATACTTGCGATTGTTCTCCCTATAAATGTCATCCCCCTTAAGGTACATCAATTGCTCCTCTAGGTATTGGAGTCTTTTCTCAGCTGCAGTCATCCCCATGAAAGAATTCTCATCCCTAGATTCATCATCGGAATTACGTAGCACTTCACTTTCAAGGGGAGGCAACCTTCCCTCTACAGCATAGATACGGCCTTCGATGAGTTCAAGGCGGTCATAGGTTTGTTCTTGAGTAGATTACATTTGGGCTAGCGCGGCCAGGATTCGATCATTACTATTCTGGAGTTGGTGGAAGTTTGTTTCATCACTTGATCCGGGCATCTTGGAAACTGGATAAGAGATCGGCGACGAATCAAAACACGATCGACCATTCTATCACACTTGCTAAAAGAGGAAAAGTTTTGACTCGTGAAGTGAGTGTGTGCCACTTGTGTTGAGTGAGTTTTGAAGAAAGACAAGGTCTTTAAAAATGGGTGTCCTAGTCAACTGTAGTGTAGTTGTAGGAGTGGACTCGAAGTGAGGTTTTGAAATGGGCTTGTGGCCCGAATTTTGACACGACAAACGGACAGAGTTTTGACCGGATTTTGCGCTAATTAGAAGCCCTATTTCGAAATTCTTGTTTGAAAAGGGTTTTGATTTTTTGAAAATTCGTCATGGTTTTGTTTAGAAATGGTGATCACGTAAGGTTTACACATTTATACAAGCATTATAACGGGATCTTTGAGTGCATTTAGAAGGGTTTTGGTTTAAAGGGTGGGTTGCCATACCGAACCATCAAACCCGAAGTCTGTGGAGAGGCTCGTGCCAAACAAGAGTAAGGCCGATTCCTAGTCCATTTCCTCAAGTAGTGAAGGCCCTTGATACAAACAAGAGTAAGCATCATGGTACGGATGACGTCAATCGCTATCCATCCTTAGGCCCAAATAAGAATTAGGACCGTTTAGACAGGACGATTGGTCGAATGGGTTGGGTTGGGCCTAGGAAGGCCGAATTAAACGGTCTAGGAAGACCGAGTTATGAAAACCGACAATTGTCTTGTACAAACTATTCCCTAACCTTGTTCAAGTTTCACCCTTGGCTACACGTAGCGTATTATCCCAGTGAGTCGCCAAACTGTGGACAGCGGGCCGCCCACGGGGGCGCTTGGTGAGAACGAAACAAGCGTTTGCATTTTGTAAGGAGTCGCCACCAATTTTTATGGGAAATTGGAACCGTTCGAGTACCTCGTGTCATGTCAAGACACAAAGTAGTGACATGAACACTAAGAAATCGTTACCCTTAGCATTCTATGTCTAGAATGACTCTCGTGGATGCCAATGAACACGGGTGTTCACGGAGATCTGGAGTAAGGGGTGAGGGTACGTATTAGGAAGCTCTATTGATCGAACACCTAATCCCACCCGCCTCGATAGCGGCCTCTACTAATGATTAGGGAAGTTATTCGTACTTGATATATCGTCGGCTATATGCATGCAATGCAACATCCAAGTTTTAATCCTAACATGTGAAGATTAGACTAAGTCGGTTGACACGTAATTAGCATACAATTGGGTCGAAGTAGGATTTAATGTTGATTTACATGTGAAGACATACAAGCAATGAAAGAAATACAATAATTATAAATTACAATAATGAGAATTACAATAATTACAACGGAATAGGCGATTTATGTCGAAAATACCTTCAAAACGGATAATTTGAGAAAAAGAATAAAAGAAAGAAATAAACGAACAGGAATTAGCGTGATATTACGAATAATAGTTAGTTAATCGTAGACTAATTAAACTAGGTCAAGGCAGAAACGGAGTTCAGGGACGAAACTCGGCCGAACAAAGCGCAAGAAAGTGCGTCCTTTGAATAGGCGCAAGCAGAACAACTGCGTCATTCCTTGGCTCGATTAATGGTATGAAGCGTAATTGCAAGCCGTTAATGTTAATTGGTGATTTTAATGATCGATTGATGATATTTACTCGGATGAAAGTGATTAACAGGTTATTTAACATATGAATAGGTCATGAAAGCAATAAACATGGATGAGACGGATGCAAACGAATTACATGATGAAATAATGATAGAAGTGAAAAATATTAATGAGTCCTCTATTGAAATCAATTAACTACGTTAGATAAGATGGATTAATGACGAATATATGATGAACATGACGAAAGACAGATTAAACTATATCAAGGACGAATTCCAGAAACCCAATATGAACAAATTGAATCTCTACAACCCGGAATTGAATTCAATGACGAAAACCCGCAAATATTGGATTACTTGGGATTTAAGTCGGATTTATGATGATTTAAACATGTTAATGATGATGAATAATATACACATGTGATTTATATGTTATCATGATGAAGAATAGACAAACGAATAAGCAAAAGAAGGATTTTGGATACGAATTTCAGAGGACGAAGAAGAAGAAAGGAAGCAGGAACTGCGGCAGCCTCACAAAGAGGCGCAGCAGGAACTGCGCTCCTTCGAAGAGGCGCAGCAGTTGCTGCGTCCTTTCTCGACGGTTAGCTACTGAAAATCCGCAAAAACAGGTTTTAACAAAGGGTTTTAGGAATCGGTTTTAATGGTATTTTCGACGTAAATCTTACAATTGATGATACGAAAAGTAAAATATAATAAATAAATAAGGATTATACACCCTCAGACTTACATGTTGACGAAACGAGAAGAACTAAGATATCGGTTAGTGATGCTCGACGCGAATGCAAAGAGAGTGCCCTCGTAAGAGGAAAACGATTGATTATTTAAATTGATTGAGTGTAGTTGGTCAAATTGGTCGGTCATGCAACGGAGAGGCTGGTACCCGGAAAGATCCGAGCTTACGTGGTCGAAAGTTCAAGCACGTAGGCGCCAATAAGTAAGAACAAAGTCTAGAATGCAAAGGGAGAAGAGAAGGGCGGACACTCGCGTGAGAAATATGAGGAGCGAAGGCTCCTATTTATACTAATCACGTGAAGGAATTAGGGTTTCGGAGACTCTTTGGAAGTGAATCTCGGAAAGATATGAAAAAGATACGAGAAACATGCAGAAAAGGGCCTGGGAAGAGGCGCAGCAGCCACTGTGTCTCTTGGAAGAGGCGCGCAGACTGCTGCGTCTTTTCCCGGAGGTTTCCTCCTCTGTTGAAGAAAGATTTCCGCGTTTGAGTTATGGTAGGACGGAAATAATTCGATTTCCTTAATATCTTATATGAATATTACGGGATATTATTTGCCAAAAGCTAAAATTTGTGAAATATGGAATAGAAATATCCGGAACATTCCAGAACATTCTGACTCGGGATTTAACGGTTATCAGAAAATGGAGACGGTTTTAGGCCGGACTCAAATGTACTCTAATTACTGCCAAAACGACCGTATCGGGACGTAGATGACAACTAAGAGGTCGACATTACTATTTGAGCAATCACTTGACGATAATCTTACGAACTGTCACAAATCGTTCCGCGTATCAAACATGCGGCCCAATCATCACCGGGTAGTTTGCGGGAGGTGCAGAAATGAGGTGTCTACACTTTGTCCTGAGTACTTGTAGATTGTTATGGTGGTGTCGCAATCTGCAATATCTTTGTTGATTCCTTTCAATGTTTTAATTAATTTCGTAAGTATCGTCACTCTATTTAGCTTGTCATGGCTGATTAATTTCGTTTCAAGTATTCCGACCAATGCTCTTTTTCAAAGAACATTTCTCTATTCTTTTCTCTTCAAGTTTGCCTTGGTGAGGTTGTTAGATGTTCATAATCAAAAGTTTATTAATTGGTTGCCTTCGTGTTGAATAAGGTATTTCATAAACAACATGAGATAAAATAATGACAATTGTAATAATATTACTGTCTCATGACGAGTTTAGTGAGTCGTGCGTGCTCTTTGATTGGTGCAACTTGATTGTCACGATTGGTAGCTCAATTTGTTGGGTTTACTTGTCGGGTTTCAAAGTAGTAAAAAAAATCAATTTGACACCGAAATAACATCACAATAACACCAGAATAATGACACAATAACACGTGATAAAAAAGAGTAAAAAAATTAAAGTGACACTGGAATAACATCACAATAACACCAGAATAACAGCACAATAACATGCGGTAAAAAAAATGAGAAAAAATCAAAGTAGTAAAAAAAATCAAAGTGACACTGGAATAACATCACAATAATACCAGAATAACAATACCACCAGAATAACAGCACAATAACACATGGTAAAAAAAGAGTAAAAAAATCAAAGTAGTAAAAAAAATCAAAGTGACACCGGATTAACATCACAATAACACCAGAATAACAGCACAATAACATGCGGTAAAAAAAGAGTAAAAAAATCAAAGTGACACATGAATAACATCCCAATAACAGCAGAATAACAGTAGAATAACAGCACAATAACACGTGGTAAAAAAAGAAGAAAAAAAATCAAAGTCGTAAAAAAAATCAAAGTGACAGCAGAATAACATCACAATAACAGCGGAATAACAATAACAGCACAATAAAAAAAAAGAAAAAAAATCAAAGTTAAAAAAAAAAGCACAATAACAGCATAATAACACGAGGTAAAAAAAATAAGAGTAAAAAAAATTTCAAGTAAAAAAAAATCTGGTACAAAAAGAAAAAGAAAAAAAAGTTAACATAATGAGAAAATTAGAGAAAAACATAAAAGAAAAAAAATCAAAGTTGTAAAAAAAAAAAAGCATAATAACACGAGGTAAAAAAAAGGAGATAAAAAAAATTAAAGTAAAAAAAAAAGAGTAGCACTAGAAAAAAGAGAAAATAAGTAAATGACAGTGATTTTATATGACAGGTAAGATTAGATCTTGGTCATTCATCTATATAATCTAGTGGCTGAGATTTCCAAGCACAAACTCACCACTCACCATAAGAAACAAAACTTACAAGAACCTAACTCTCTCTCTCTCTCTCTCTCTCTCTCTCTCTCTCTCTCTCTCTCTCTCTCTCTCTTTCTCTCTCTTATGGTGAGTTGTGAGTTTGGAAAATCTCAGCCATTAGATTACATTAGAGATGAATGGCCAAGATTAATCTTAGTTGTCATATAAAAGCATTGTTATTTAGTTTATTTTCTCTTTTTTTTCCTCTCTCTCTTCTTCCGTCATTTACTAATCTCCTAACTGTTTCTCTCTCTAATTAATATTACTGCAACCGTTTATAATCATTTTTACTGCAACTGTTCATCTCTCTTCTATTATTCTTATGTTATTCTTCTTCAATTATTCTGCAACCGTTCATCTCCCTTATATTTTCGCCTCTTTTCTCTTCGGCGTTCAACATCTATCTTCCGATTGAAGGTAATTTCATGCCATTTTCCTCTTCTATTCTGTTATTCAGTTTTATTTCATGCTTTTCTATGCTTTCACTTCCGTTTTTCAGTTTAATTATTGCTAGGTTTAGTTACTCGAGTACTTTAATGTCGTTATTACGTTTTTGCAGTTCCTTCATTGTAATATTATCCTGCATTTTGAATTTCTAATTTTTCCCAAAGTGTTTCTGCAGTTTTCTATTGTTTTGAAGTGATTTGCATGTTCTAGTTGAAGAGTTGTGTTGAGTATTTTACTATTGTTGATCTCTACACACTTCACTTTTTGTGTTATTCTGCTGTTATTCTTGCGCTTAGTTTGTTGTCAAGTTATTTCTCATGTTTTAATTGTTTTCTGTCCTTTCTAGGGTTTTCTGTTTGTTTGTGTTTTCTTTACTTTTCAGTATTTCTGTTATTCCGCTGTTATACGGGTCCTATGGCGGCATTGCAGCGTTGCTCTTCCTGTCATTGTAGTGTTTTTCATGTTTTTATTTACTGTTTCTATTATTCTGTTGAGTCTTGTCACTTGTTTGGGTTTCTTTGTTTGTAGGTTTCATCATCACAAATGGAATTAGTTTGTGAGGGATGGGCAATAAATATAGAGAATGAAGATAGATTGTTATTTGCTAGAGAGTTCACTTCTGCAAAGAAAAAAAAAGGGTTGGTTATTGGACGATAACACTAATAAGTGTTTTGAAGTTAATATACAAGTTCGTCGTCGTAATCAATCAATGTCTGAAGTTTTTAATAGCCAGGACCTAATGGAAAGAGTATTCCAACATGTAGAGACTACTTTGGACAAGAGCAATATGTGTCTTGTTTGTAAAAAATGGTCACAAATGTTCCTATTTCATAAAAGTGCCCCCGGTGTTAACGACCAATATATGAAAGTTCTAACAACAAGTCACAGTGAAGGTTTTAAGATTGTGTCAAGGGGCTCGAAAATAGTTTCCAAACGATGCAAGTGCTACATGCTTGCAAGTGAGACAGGAAAGAGGGTGTTGCATGCTTGCCAGTATATACACGATCGTGACTCGATCCTTTATGCACCTGCATCTGAACGAATCAGGCTAATTCACGAGTACTTTGATACACTCAGGGAATATCCTGCTGCTTATGATCTTGCTTACGATTTGTATTATAAGTCAGTCGATGTTGTTGACCTTGACTGACTTTTTACGTTATGTCATGATTTTCTGAATCACATTTTGGTTCTTTCTAGGAAAGAATGTATTTTGGCTATTATGTAATTTGAAACTGTCTCTGGTTGTAATTTAGTACGTTATTTTGTTTTACGAAGGCTTATGTAGGCTGTATGTAATTTGAAACTGTCTATGAATCCTTATTCAAAGAGGCTTTCTTTTGATTCTCTTTGTGTTTTTCTTTACGCTTCCGTGTTCTTCTTATTGTGTTGTTACTGCTGTATTATAACGGTTCAATTATTATCCTAGGCATATGTTCCTGCACTTTTTGTATAATTGGTCTAACTCTAGTGATCCTGATTTTTATTTTCCCGATAGTACAGCTGAAAATGAAGTTAAGAATCAAATCCGCACCTTCATCAAAGTCTACTCACCCGTCATCATCAAATTCTCCGGGCCCGTCTCCATACAAATCCCCTGACACATCTCCATCAAAGAGCACTGCTTCTCAGAGAAGGAGTACTCGTAGTCAAGCATTATGTACAAGTGAACTACCCACGAAAAAAATCAAACGAAAGGCTGAGACCCAAGTTGTGAAGTTGTCCTCTAGTCCACCAAAGACTAGTAGTAAGTTGGCTGGGAAAGTTAAGCGTGAGAAGGGAGTTGTGATAAGTAGCAACCAACCTCAGGTGGGAGATGCCGCAGAAAATAACCAAGTGTATGTACTACTGTTATTCTACTTTTATTTTGCTGTTATTTTACTTTTAATATGTTACTTTCGTGTTATTTTGCTGCTCTCCTGTTATTTTGCTATAATTCAGCTGCTCCTTTTGTTATCTTAAATGTTTTCAGTATTTATCTGTAATGCATTGCATATTTTTTCCCCTTTGTGTATAGAGCCGATCCATTTATTAGCTGCTGTCGGCCTACTTTTCTTCTCAAAGTTATTGAAGCCCTCACCGAGGAACAGAAGGAGGCTGTTAGGGAAATTGGATTCGGGGGTTTACTTGAGTTGAAGCTTTTTGCCCTCCCCCATACCATGTTCTGGGAGATTATATATGCTTTTAGAAGTGGGAGGGTTTTGAAATATCTGAAACCGAGAAGTACGAGTTGACTGAAGATGATGTGCACGATGTGTTTGGTTTACCAAATTCTAGACCAAAATTAGATTTGGTTATTACTGGGTTTCCGGGTTCTGTAGACGCTGATGGAGAAGCTTTGAAGCGTGCTTGGCGTGAGAAGTATGGTATCGCCAATAACAAAAGTGGGATACCACTTAATAAAGTTCAGGACACCCTCTTAGCGTCTTTGGTTGCTGATGATGAGTTTAAGAAGACTTTTGTTCTTTTTGATATGTCATGTTTCGTTGCTCTTGTGTCGGGTTTTGTGGTTGATCTTAGACTTCTAAGCGCTGTGGAAGATGTTTCTAGGATCAAGGAAGTTAATTGGTGTCAGTTTGTGTTGTCAGACTTGGTGACTTCTGTGCGTGAATCCCTTAACGGGAGGAAAAATATTCAGTGTTGTTTAGTGCTTTTGGCTATCACATATTTTCACCGTTATTTCTTTAGCGGTGATCAGGTGAATAATGAGCTACCGCTCATTAAACATTGGGATTTCAAGTCTTTCAGTGAGAGGTTGCAGCGTGAGGCAGCTGCTGGTGCTCTGGGCACTGGGGAGCGTTCAGACGTTGCTTTCCCATTGTCACGTCAAACATCGTTGGCTCTGGTCAACGTAGTCAACGTCGATGTCTTGTGCTGGATCTACGTGCTGATATTCTTACAGATGAGCAAGTACATTCTGCAGCGGTCGACGTAAGTACCTGTTTGATTGTTTTTTGTCGAATCGTTCTAAAATGTTTACCCTTTTTGTTATTCTGTTATCGTCTTAAAGTATTAGTCCTCCGACTGCTATTATTTTACGATTATTCCACTGTTATTCCTCAGTTTTCCTGCTGTCATTGTACTGTTATTCTATTTTTCATTCAAATTGTTACTCCACTGTTATGCTACTGTTATTCTACTATTACTCCACAGTTATTTATTCTGCTGTTAGTGTACTGTTATTCCTTTGTTACTTTATTACCGCTCTGTTATGCTAGTGTTATTCTACTATTAATCCACTGTTATTTATTCTGCTGTTAGTGTACTATTATTCCTATGTTATTCTACTATTATTGTACTGTTATTATGTTTTGGAATTCAGTTTTAAGTAAAATTTTGGGATTTAATCTTGATAGGATGTTCAAGAACTTATATTGCTTAATGAGAGGGACTCTCAGATTTTATGCTGCCGATACTTGGAAAGGGCGGAAGTAATAAAGTCAAAGATGATGAAGAAGAAAAAGCAGGCTATGTGTCAGGCACCTCTTGCTAAGTTGCCCAGCCAAGTAACCCGACGAGCTGCTGAAGAAAGCACGACTGAACAGTCAGAAAAAGTGCATTGTGAAGGGTCAGAGAACTTGGTTGCCACCCCATCTTTCTTCACGGATCAAGTTATCTGTGAGTTGGACGAACGGGTTAAGCATGTATTGGCTATGCAAACGGCAAATAAATCGCGATCAACTGTTCCTGAAGAACCAGCTTCCAAAAAAGCTGGACATGAAGATGTCATTATTGAACCTCCGTCATTTAATCTGTTTTCTCAATTTTATGAGGAGTGTGTCGGGCTTTCGGATGTGCAGCCGACTATAGTTGAAAAGGAGGGTGTTGAACAAAGTCCCGTCATTCAACAAAGTGCAAGGGTGGGGACTCCACAATTGTCACCCCTCGGTTTAGATGCTATTACGACGGATATCTGTGCTGACATTCAGTTTCATTATGGAGAGCCACATGATGTTGGTGAGAAACTAGTTGATGTGGGGGACGTTAACAATGATGTGGAGGATGTTAACAATGATATGGAGGACGTTAACATTCAAGTTGAAGACTATCTTGTTGATAATCCGCCAGAGGACGTGCCTAATACTGTTGAGTGTACACCGGTTGATGTTCAAGCAACTCAAATTCCAAAGACTGATGCTTGTTTGCCTGAGACAGAGTTGACGGATACTGCTGCTGGCATTCCAATGCCTAATGACACTCAACAATCCACTCAAATTGACAGTGAAGCATTTGTGACTGCAGAAGAGGAAGTAGCCGAAGTGGTGATGTCTTGTCATGCAGACTTGTTGCTTGGGGCAGCGTCTGAGATAGATAATTCTAATAAACAGGATGTTGAGGTTGTGTTGGAGGATGGTACTGTTGTTGTTGGTGGTGTCCTAGAGGACAATGGCGTTGATGGTTTGAATGCTCCTAATATTGGTACAAGTTATTTGCTGCACTCTGCTGCACATGAGGAGCTAATGTTGTCGGTTATGCCTGAGAATTTCGAATGCAGCTATGATTGTGGTACTGTGGATCCTCAACTAGTTGTCCTGTCAAAATCAATGATAACAATGGGACATGTTTTCAACCCAATGCTATCCAAGAGGAAAGAGGTTGCAGACTACTGTTTCTTGAATGCTCATAATATTTCGCAAACATAAGACCTCCTTTTTATTTTAAAAAATATTCCGCTTTCTGTTTTAAATATTATTCTGCTTTCTGTTCTTCAAAATATATTTATGTGACTGTTATTTTTCTCTTTTTTCCTTTTTGAAGTGAGAATCTTGTCACTTGGGGTTTTCAGAGTTACCTGAATCGAGAGGATATGGAATCCATGGTTCGAAACACAATGATAATGCTTGGAGTTATGGACTGGTGGTCCCTCTTTCTTAATGATACTTGTATAAGAGGAAATCCAAGTCGACTTTTCTTTGGGATTGGTGCAACGGTTAGTTATTCTATCTTATTGTCTCTTTTACTTTCTTTTTCATTTTGCATCACGTTTTAACTCTTTTCCCCACTTTGTTTTAGAGTCCATTGGGACGAATTTGTATGCCGTCGAAAGTTGAGAAGGCTTCCATAAGTGATTTGTGTGAGGAAGTCATCTTGTCATTTACTGAGTTTGTAAAGAACAACAAGAGATATTGTGATCTTAATTCTGATATGGTATGTTTCTGTACTTATGTGTATTCTACTATTATTGTACTGTTATTCTACTATCATTCTACTGTTATTCTACTGTTATTCTGCTTTTTTCTGCTTTTTTTACCACATAATTAGTAACAATTTTTTTGGCCAAATATTTTCCCAGATTTTCATCCCAATGCTTTTGCATGAGCACTTTAGTTGTTTGTGCATCAACTTCAATGCCAAGAGGGTTGAATATCTTGATAATGTATTTCAAGAGGCGTTGTTTGCTGATCATCAACAAACGTGTGTTCGTTTGCTGCATTGTCAAACTGTTGTAAGTCATTTATTGTGCCTAATTTTTTCTTGGTGTTTGCCTAGTTTGTTTAAGTATTGTTACTAATTATGTTTTCTTTTCCTTGCTTATTTGAAGCTGAGCTTAATGTCTAATTTTCTGGTCAAAAATGGAGTTGCCCGAGGCGGGGAGGTTAAAGATTATAAAATTGTCAATGTCCCTTTTACCTGGCAAACCGCTGAGATTGAAAATTTGGACTGCGGTGTATATACGATGTTGCACATGCTCCTTTACCGTGGAAGTGTTTTTGATTGTGACTTTGGTAATCGTGATTCAAGAGCCCTTTACCGCGCTGAGATCACTGCCTTGTTGGTGCTGTCTAATATGAACGAGTCCAGGCGTGATGTGTTGAAAACTTTGGAGGAGGTGAACAGCACGAGAAAGGAAACCCTGAGTGTGCTTGAAGAGAAACGGCGTATTGAGGATACAGAAGCGAGGGTTTCTCAAAGCGCTATGAAACGTCCTGGTTCTGGCAGAGTGAAAACTGTTGGTAAAAAGGTTAAGATGACGCAACCTGTTGTCGAGCCCGTCGTTTCTTCTACTTTCACCGATAGCACTCAGTTCTCTACAAACACCCCTACTGCCAGCCGTCAAGTGGGAAGCATGGCTGTCAATAGCACCATGAGTCCAAAGTCGGCTTTGGGTAGCCGTAAAAGGGGTAGGTCAGACGATGGGATGGGTTGCTCTATGGATTGCGGGCCAGAGGACAGTAGTTATGTTGCGGTGTCGGATTTGTTTCGAAAAAACAAAAAACAGTTCTCTAAGATGCGAAAGGTGCGGAAGCAAGTGGTGGACTTTGTTCTTCGTGAAGACGCTCGCTTGAAAGAAGAGTATGTGTCGATTTTCATTTCTTTGATTGTGGTGTTCCTGTTCAGTTAGTCTTTTTGTTTTCCACTGTTATTGTTCTGTTAATCTCCTATTATTATGCTGTTATTTTGTCAAATTACTAGTGCCAAACTAGTATCAGTAATTCTACTGTTAATTCCCTTTGTTATTCTGCTGTTATTGAATTGTTATTCTACTGTTATATCACTATTATTCCGCTGTTAGTCCACTGTAATTCCACTGTTAATTTTGTTATTATTCTGCTGTTATTGAACCGTTATTCTACTGTTATACCGCTATTATTCCGCTGTTAGTCCACTGTAATTTCGTTATTATTCTGCTGTTATTGAACTGTTATTCTACTGTTATACCACTGTAATTCCACTGTTCTTATCATATGTTATTTTTGTGAATGCAGTGAGATGTTAGTGGTGTACAACGAGGACGTCGGCATGTTTTTGGATAGGGGGGATATTGTTTCCATAGTAGATGTAACTGCTATGTTGTCAACAAGAGTAGTCGACGTTTGGTCGACTCTTTTGAATTCGTTGGAGTTTGAGGAACGTTCAGACCCAAGCTCAATGTTCTTCGGACTTCGTCATATGGTATTTGGTTTTTCCTTGGCTATTTTGCGTTATTACCTACTTATTTACTCATAAGTAGTGATATAAATTTAACACTTGTGCACTATTTTTTGTTGTTTATGCTTTCTTTTTAGGAGGATGCTGTTTATTCACTGTTAGAAAACTTTGATTCATCAAGCCCTGTTGACAATTCGGGTAAAATGCTGTTGCAATTTTGGAATATATTTTTACAGTCCTGCAAAGGAAGATGTCGACTGAACTCTGACCTTGTGTTTGTGTCGATTCTATACAATGATCACTACTCTTGTTTCTGCATCAACTTTAGCAATGAAACTATTGATTTTCTGGACAACACGACTCATGAGGGCAAAAATTTAGCCGACTACAAAAGACTAGCAGAGATTGTGGCAAACCATATGCATGTGTTTATGGAGTCTAATAATGTTATGAAGTCTAAAGATTGCCGCAACTTTGAAGTCGTGGATGTTCCATTTAGATGGAAAAAAAACATACTTCATGACTAAGGAAAAACGTCACATGTTGCATTTTATTACCTTTTTCAGATCTAAAATTGAAAAGTTGATAAATATAATTTTTCTCATATTTTTATGATAATATTTGATAAATCTGATAAACCGCAACATTGTTTTTCCCGATAAATTTCGAAATTTTTAACCTAAGTTTTTGGACATTATGAGTGTCATAGTATTTTTCCAGAATGTTCATGAGTTTAAATTTCAGATTTTGAATTTATTTGAAATTTTTGTGATTTATTTGAAGTTTATAGCATTTTATTGTAATTTTGAGTCCACTAATGAACAATTTTAAGAAGTATAAGTTAATTATAGTCAATATATTAGTGGAGACTAATTTTGAGTCCTAAGTTGGTTAGGGTAATTAACTTGTGCATAAATATGATTTTATGTAATTTATTGTGATTTTAAAAGGTTGAATCACGCAAATCCGTAAAAACCGATTAATATACGATATTGGCTCCTTAAAGGCGATTTAGCATAAAATTGGGCATGTTCATACATATTATAATGCTGCATTTTATTTATGATTGTCATAATTTTATTTTTTATGTAATTTTTGAATTATGTAATTTTACTTAGTATGGCCTTAGTTTTAATTGATATTACCCGAAATGTATTGGAATATCGATTCGGTTGTAATTTATTTGTTATGTAATTTATTTATTTCGGAGTTCCTTGAAGACAGTGTCACTCAAGAAGGCGATACATAAAGACGGTGTTACCTCGAGATGCGTACTAAAACCGAAGTTCAAGGGACCAATGGAGTTGGTTTACGAATATGTAATAGTTAATTAGATTTTCTATTTTAGGTAGGCCATAATAGGATTTATTTTATGCTTTGCATTTTATTTATATGTTGCATGCATCGCTAAATCGCCATAATTAAAACATGCATCATTCTTTTAATCGAATTTATCGACCGTGTCAATTATAATTATCATAGTTCACCGCTTTAGTTCACTTAAAACGTGATAGATAATAAATTGACATGACCTCTCGCTAAAAATAAACAATTGAGACATAGCCTTACCAAAAAGTAGAAACCATGAAAACCTATTTCGCGAGGGAGTGCACTCGGCCATCCCGGGGTACAAACCTTGTTACGTAGGGGAAGTGGGTGATAAATGTCTATCCACCGAATTCGTGTTGATGAGGGTTTCATCGGCTATCCCGTGCCCAAGTTGATGTGAATTTGGATCATGGACACATTTATTTGAAATTTGGATTGACCTCAACGGAAGTATTCGTGACCGTAGTCGCATGTGTTCCGGGCTATAGATAAATATTAGAGTAATTTTATCGACCGAGAATTCTAAAATTAGAATCGATTAAAGAGTTAGTCCACCGAGTTATATTGATAAGGGTTTCATCGGCTATCCCGTGCTCAAGTTAATATGAATTTGGATCTCGGAATCATTTATCATAGTTGGGTAGAGGTCACTATGTAAATGCTTTACTTGTTATTTACAAGTATTATTATAACGATGAATGTTTTGTTTTCACTATTCCGTTATCATATTGTTCTATTTCTTTACCACAATTCATATACGATATCATTTCGATTTTTGATTCAAATCTCCATTAAAACATCGTAACTAAAGACAAATATGAATTTTCTTCTAAAACCTCGTATTATCCATTGTAAGGATCTCTTGTAAAGAGTATAGATAAAATTTATTCATCATCAAATAGGTTTTTGATTCTTGACTAACATATCAACTTACAATTGTTTTTTCATATACTTAATTGAATTAAGTACCTTGAAGCGATAAATTGTTTTGGTAATTAGATTTGTCAGAATTCGTAATTGACCAAAATAACGCAACCACTTCAATGGAAGTTTTAAGACTAAAACGATTGAATTGAAGAGTAGTCTTCATAAGATTCAACTTTGCTTATCTAACTAAAGATTCCTTGAAATGAGTGGGAGCATTCTCTTAAACCGTTAAGAAAAGAACGAAGTTCAAGAAGTAAAATTAGAATGGAATTGATACAAGGTAATGTTAAAAGTAACGTTATTGAGAATGACAATACTAAACCTATCAATCCCGACCGATAAAGTTTCCATTGTCTTAAATGTTGGACACTAGAAAGGAAACTACCCCAAGTTGTTAAAGAATAAGCAAGTTAGTTGTGGGACATCTAATAAGACTTGGTTCTTGATTTATTTGATTGACATAAATTTTGCTAGTACTACTTCGTCAATATTAGAAACCGGTGGTGGTTTACATCATTGTACTTGATACATAGGATGATTAGAATATGACGACTAGCAACAATGATATTGAGAGATAGAGTCATTGTGTAATCAATCTAGTTTTGGGTTTATAGTTTTACTTAATTATGACTATTAAGTGCATAAACTCGAAATAAGAATATAAACTTGTTAAGATACAAAAGAGGTTTCACTTTTGTGACCCTATACACCACGATTTGATGTATGGCTAGCCCATTATCAAGGTGATTATATTCTAAACCAAACTAGAATGATATATCATGTAGATGATGCAAGACTTAAATTGGTAACCCAAGATTAAACCTTAGATTCTGGAATGATGAACGCAAAGAGTCATCGAGTGCTCTTGAAACCATTAGATCTTATGGTATATGTGTATCTTGTATTCAAAGCAAGATGTCTCGTGGCTTTTGGTTGAAAAGAAGATCGAGGTTGTAAATCATTGATCCAAAATAGGTTGATCATTTTCTTTTACCAACGATTTAAGTTGACGCTAAAATGTTCACTTAATAAGGTAAATAGAGAAATCTTTGAAGAAGTTCAAAGTGTTCAAAGAATCACGATTTAATCGTGATGGGATTATCAAAGTGAAGACTTTGATATAAGCCAAAGGAAATGTGATATAGTATTACAAGTTAATCTCTCTTAGCACGTATTATGGAATAATGTGTGGTTGAATAAGAAATCAAACGCTATTCGATATGGTTTGGACTTCAATCAAGTTACTTTGAGTTACTTGATTCTTTTGGGGATTTTATCATTTTGTCTTATTTTTCCACTAAATCTAAAGTAATTCATATGTGATATGAAATGGTAGGGTACCATGCTTGTAAGTTTTCAAAAGAAACAAATGCTCATTTTTCCTTATTATAATCACGAGTACAACGGTTTTGTGGCTCGTGAAGTTGTCTTTCTAAAATACAAGTTTATTTCTAGAAGACAGAGTGGGAGAAATTAATCAAGAGCCACAAAGAATGTTATGTCGCAAGAAACTGGTCTTTCTTGGCTACATGAGACGTTTTTGTGGCAGACGTTGTTTCTTCAAAACCTAGGAGGTTAAAGTCATTGAAGATGATGAGTTAGTGTTACTTTCAAGAAAGTAAAGAGCTTACAGCTTACAAAGAAATTGTTTGATTCAAGTTGATTACTTCTGGAAAGTAATGAACATATGACTTACATGAGAGTGTTTAAGTCACAACTCAATACAAGGCTTAGAGCCATGAAAATCCAAAATAAAAAGGCTTGATTAGTGACAAAGGGTTTTGCACTAATAAAGAGAGATTTCAAAGCTTGATTGGTGGCAAAGAGTTTTGCACTGGTTGAAATGCTTAAGTCTATTTGGATCTTCTTAGGGATTGTGTTTCATTATTATGAAATACATAGCGAGTGAATCTAAAACCCACTTCTTCAATTAGAAGGAATGTATTCAATACATGTCATGAGTTTTATAGATTCTAACAATCCTAAGATAATGTGAAACTTAAGAGAGGATCTTAAGTAGGACATCAATGAGTTGGAATCAATGTTTTGATCATGTTATAAAACTTTTCTCGATAAGTCGAGAAGTTGTGTTTATACATGGAGTCTAGTGGGAGTTACGGAAATTTTAATTAGTCTTGTATGTGGATGACATATTGATCATTGGGAATGATTTAAGACTTTTGGAGTATTATAATACATCTTTAATATCCGGATTTATGGAGATAAATCTACGATAAATCTACATGACTTTAGCGTCAAAGAAGAAGTCTTATGTTGATAAGATTCATGATTAGTTCAATCGAATTGAACATATTTGATTGATTCCATTTGCTTCCGCTACTGGATCAATTAAATGAGTAAGGATGTACAACACTTCATATACCTTGAGTATGATGAATTGTTTCAAAATCGAATTTAAGTAATATTTACCAAGTAGCCATATAGATTATTCTTAAGTGCTTGAGGAAGCATTAAGGGTGTAAAGCAAAGTGTTTTTGATGCAATTTTGTGTAAGAGTGTTACACAAATGACAATTGACAATTGAGATTGCGCATGGTTCCGACAAAGCCATAATCGAAACACATTAGGATGGTTAAGATACCATTGTGGCTATGTTATTTAAGAAATAGATTTTCTAGAATCCTTCTAGGCAATAAAGAACAATGAGAAATATTTACAACGGAAATTGAGTACACTTGCAATCATGAGATGTGCAAGAAGGATGAGTCCCGCACACTGTGAAAACAGTGGGAGCTATTCTAAGGCTAGAGGGCCTATGTCTTGATTGGATCTCGACACGTACTCAAAAAAGTTTTGTAATGCAAATGTATACATTACAAAAGAAAACAAGTATGTAGTAAGGTTGAGTAAGGTACAAGAAGTTGATAAAACCTACTAACCAAAGCCTTCTCATAGGCTTAACATGATGAGTCATGTCATTTCAATTGAATTGAGATGAACAACTACATTCAAGATCAAGCTGGATTATAGAATATGAAGTAGTAATCAAGTATTGACTACTCATATGATAATCACATTTATCGTTCGAGTTTTTAAATCTGAAAACTCCTTTTATACTTTGTTATATCCAAACGGGTTTTAGATACAATTGAACCCCGTTAAAGTGAACACGGATTAACATAGTATTCGCCCATAGTCACTTGTATGAGGTGACGTCTCGAAGTGACTAGAATGTGATGCGATTGATGGCAAGTTCAAGTGCCATGGAGTCATATGAGAATGACTAGTCGATCACATAGGCAGACTGCTAGGAACATTTTGTCGGGCCTTATGACCGCTTATAGAGTTCTGGCAAATTTATATAGCCTGGTCGTGGCGAGAGCTGCTATAGTATTTTAATGAGTCGATTCTTTTGACTAAAGACTGTTCACCTAAGATGGCACAGTTTCAGATTAATTTTGATTTGTGTTACTACGACCTTTGATACTGTCGTTTCGTACCAAAAATAAATACCTAAGTACTACTAACAGAAGTCAGCGGTAAGTAGGGTCGATCTCCACAGCGAGGCTAAGTTCCTATCTATCTGTTTAATTCGGTCTGTCAGGGTGTCACAGAAATGGGGGGTTTTGATCGTATTGACTAAAACTATTAAGAGGTTAAGGAAGGAGAGATAAAAATAGAAGGATTTAACAATAAAGAGAAGGGAATATGCTAGGAATCGGTCCACCGTGGCAGCTATACTATCGGAAATACTAAGGCGATTAGACTATTGATAAGAAGAGCTATGGTCGTCACCTTTCGGTCCTTAAACCGCCCTAGAGCGTAAATAGCTTAACTTTCGTCCTCACTACAATACCCTATTGTAATTAAGCAAGCCTTCCCTTCCAATCTTTCGATCCAGGTCGGGGTTAACTAAATTTATTGGTCTCCTGCATGCATTCATTCGACCGGATAACAATTAAATTGCCTAATACAATTCTTATCGCAAGGCTAATCTACTCAAGTCAATTAAAACATGCTACCACGGCTTCCCTAATCCTAACATACTACGGGATTAGCTAGACATAAATAAAGGGGAAACGAGAAATAAAGGAAGAACAATAAACATAAATAATAATTAAAGAAGAAAAGAAAGAGAAAGAGTTAATACTGAATTATTGATCCGGAAATTAAGAGCAAAGTAACAATAGCGGTGTACAGTAACCGAGTAAGGGGAGAAGAGAAGAGAATCCGAGAGCTTATAATGACATACTGGCTTCCTATTTATAAGAAAATAGGATTAGCTAAACCTAATGACGGAATTAAACCTAAAAAGCCCACCAGTAGCAAAATCCACTCGATCGAGTGGAATAAAACCACTCGATCGAGCAAACCCGACCTTAAAACGCTCGATCGACCAACTAGATCACTCGATCGAGTAAAGGCATAAAAAGAACTGGTCGATCGAATGAATAAATTACTCGATCGACTGATTATTGAATCCTAAACCACTCGATCGAGTGGAAAAGCACTCGATCGAGTGGATCTTGACTTCAGCACACAGCTCATAATTCACGTTAGTTTGACTTTGACTTGTCCTTTTAGCTCCCGAAACAGCTTCACGCATCCCAAGACAGCTATAATTCCCGCTCCAAATCTACTCTTCCTCCAAATGCATGCAAAACGGACGACAAATGGCTTGATTTCACTACTTTATGGTTTATTCCTACAATTAAGACAAAATACACCAAAGTAGCATATTCGGGGCATTTCGTAGCATAAAACCACGATAAAAGCATAGAAATACGTGCATAAAATAGGCTAAAAGGACTATATAAAATGCACGTATCAAATCTCCCCAAACCAAACCTTTACTCGTCCCCGAGTAAACTAAAATGCAACTAATGGAACGGAAAAATATAACTCAGAGCTAGCTACAAATGCCCACTTAAGCCAGTTTAATGCAAGCAAACTAAACACTTATAGCAGGACAGTCAAATGCAAACGAGTTATAGGATGTTTATAATAAAACTGAACCGTCGACCTCGCAAGACCTTTAACAATGGACTCTCACGGGTCACTCTTCTCTCATGAAGCAAAGGGTGAAAATATATATGTAAGAGAGAAAAAGAAGAATAGTCGCTCACCTAGACTACGACCCACATAAACATGCATGCAGCTAATATGATGGACAATTCTAGCTACCAAACATACATTCCCACCAATCAAGGTCATGTCACAGCCGAGGGCTTACAAAAATATGGTAAAGTGAGGCAATGGGTAAGAAAGGGCAAAACATTTATGGGAATGTGAAGGTGTAGGTGATCAAGCTAGTACCTAAACAAACCATATGACAACATCCATTTCCAACTCAATTATGAATAAATACATGCCCTTTATTTGGCACAAAACTCACCAAACCAAACTAGAAACACTCCTCAAATGATATAAATAAAACATAGGAGCAGAAACCGTCAACAACCAAACAACACCTTTTTTTTTTCTTTTTCTTTTTTTTTTTCTTCTATTTTTTTTTCGGTTTCTTCTTTTTTCACGTCTTTTCCTGTTTTTTTCGTCCTTTTTTCATCAACCTTCTTTTCTTCATAAATTACCAACTCCAAATCAATATGATATGAACCAAAATTTGATACAATAGACAATATACCGCAGAACAATCTAAACTAGCTTGACAAGGCAGGCTTAATTTGGAATGTAGTTAAGGGTCAACAGGCAAATTTGGCTAATGTGGAGTTAAATGGGTAAAAATGAAAGAAAGGGAATTGTAAGCACCTCCCTGCATGTGACACCAACCACTAACCCGAATGTATGAAGGCAAAAAGCAATTGAATTTCATATTTGTGCAAATTGATGATACATGCTATGCAAGGAGTAACTACTCACATTCCTACATGAAACTGGTCACAAATGACACCAGTTTAAAAGGCTCTAAATCTTAGAAATTATAAGTAGGTTGCCAAAATTTCAAGTCAAGTCTATTCGTTCAGCTAAATTTTAACATAAATTCGTAGATGTGCAAAAGACAAAGCTAAAAGATAACAGTTTATTGCAAGTCTTAAGCAAAAAGACAATTATAATGCAATTTCATCATAGAAATCTACCGTTCCGACTCAACTTATATGCAAAAATAAACGTGATTTTTTTGAATTTTTGAATTTTTCTAATTTTTAGGGAATTTTATGCATTTAAAAAAAAATAAACAACAATGCAAACATAAATAAAACGTGATAACAGAAATGCATTAAAAACAATATGAAGACACAGATATGGATGCACAACCTCCCCAAACCAAACCGTACAATGCCCCCATTGTA
Source organism: Silene latifolia (assembly GCF_048544455.1). NCBI lineage: Eukaryota > Viridiplantae > Streptophyta > Magnoliopsida > Caryophyllales > Caryophyllaceae > Silene > Silene latifolia. The sequence goes on along the minus strand of NC_133529.1, from coordinate 71,243,330 downwards.
CCAAAACATGGAAAGGAAATGCAAACTAAAGGAGGAAAAGAGTAAATACAGAAAAACTCACAAAATGCGCGAATAAGGGGACCTCCCCAAACCGACCATGAACATGGGAGGTTGCTAAAGGCCCGGAAACCGTCTCAGGAAGCTAATCCAAGTCAAATACACTCGATATCCGTCCAACAGTGGTCGATCGAGTGAGTGGGCATCCACGAACTGCTCGATCGAATGGTGCTGTGGTCGATCGAGTGGTTTTCTTTCTGCAGGCACTTGATCGAGTAGAAAACCGCTCGATCGAGAGGATTATTCAGAAAAGGTACTCGATCGAGTGGAAAAACCACTCGATCGAGTGATTCTCAGCGTGTACCTGCAAAACACAATGAAAAACAGCCCGTAAACTAACTAGACAAGGAAACTGATAAAGTCTATGGTATAAAAACCATTTATTACAACTGAAAGTAAATAAAAAGCAAAATTAAAATCGCCGGGTTGCCTCTCGGGTAGCGCTAGCTTCAGTCAGGTCCCAGCTCGACCTTCTTTTTCTTCGAGCCTCTATAATTAGTCGCAATCAAGACAGCTCAAAGCGCGCAGCATTAGATCGTACATCTGCGCATGTGCTACACAACAGCATAAGTAGCACCATAGTGGATTACAGAAATAGGAAATAAAAATGTTAAACTTTTTAAGCCGAACAGCTTTCCTATGAGCGCTCCTAAATTTATCCACAAAATAAAGGAGCGCGGGAGCAATTATCAATATATTAGGGTCCCGATTCAGATTAACAGTCTTGAAATGATGAGGACGGTGAAAAATCGTTAGTTTAAACGTCCACATGAGAGGGGGTATAGTATTAAAGGAAGAAGCATGAATCAAACGAGGCAATATGCTATTAAAACAAACAATAATAAGATTATCGTTTACTACCTCAGGTTGGTCGCTCTTAATGACGGAATCATAGATAAAGGAGTTTATTACCTCTTCCGTGCTAGGAGCAATTACCGGCTCAGCTGTCCTTTCGTCGCCCTCAGTGGAATTCAGCCCATAAATCTCAGCTTCAAGTGTATCCGACTCAGCTTTGAATAAGGGAGATTCACCGTAACCGTCATCATCGTCAAAATCGTCATCCAAAGTGAACCCAAGTGATGAATCAAAGCTCCCCATGGCCAATTCAGTCGATCGAGCAGAGTAATCACTCGATCGACCACTTTCCTCCGGCATTTCACTCGATCGAGTAACAAAATCACTCGATCGAGAACTATCCTCCTGCATTTCACTCGATCGAGAAGAGATATTACTCGATCGAGGGCTTTCTTCTGGAAAAGCACTCGATCGACTACTTTCAGTTACTCGATCGAGTGATTCTTCTTGCATAGGGCTAAAATCTTCGTGTGAGGCATTGAAATAAGATAGAAACTCGTCATCCGAGTCATAGAGGTCATCCTCAGCATTGGGTAACATGGTTTCCTCAGGGGAAAGACCGCTCTCAGCAAGGTATACCTCTTCCTCTTGCATCTCGGCTCCTAACTGAGCAATGTCAGTTTCAAGCTTAAGGAATCGAGCGTCCATATTTTTATTGCGCTCTTGAATTTGTGATATAAGCGTTCCCATTGAATATGTCAGCTCCGCGATCTCTTCTAGCTCCATCTCAGCTGCTAACTGAGCAACTACAGACTCGAGCTCATCAACTCGCGAGTAGAATTGTCTATCATACTCTTGTTGAGCTTGCACTTGAGATGCAAGTGTCTCCAATAAAGATTTTAGCTCCGCAAATTCTTCTTCTTGTATATCGGGAGGATCTTGTTGCGGTGGCCATTGATAGGATGGATGTGGCGGCACAACTACAGCTGCATTGCGCTCAGCAGTACCACATCCCCAAGATTTCTTCCTTTCCCAACTAGCAGGTTTTTCAGCTTGGGCTTCAAACTGAGCAATTAGTCGGGAGACAGATGTCATCTTGGCAAGAGGGGTCGAAGGTACTCAAGCCTTCCCTTCGATAATCTCCCTCGTGCTGTCTAATAAACCCGTAGGCCTATCAAAACAAAGACTAAAGAAAAAGATAAGAACGGCCTCAAGGTACTTAGTCTTCCCTTGAGGCGAAAAGACAAACAAAAATAAAACAGATAAAAAGCGTCGCCTCCCCAGCAACGGCGCCAAAATTTGATACTGTCGTTTCGTACCAAAAATAAATACCTAAGTACTACTAACAGAAGTCAGCGGTAAGTAGGGTCGATCTCCGCAGGGAGGCTAAGTTGCTATCTATCTGTTTAATTCGGTCTGTCAGGGTGTCACAGAAATGGGGGGTTTTGATTGTATTGACTAAAACTATTAAGAGGTTAAGGAAGGAGAGATAAAAATGGAAGGATTTAACAATAAAGAGAAGGGAATATGCTAGGAATCGGTCCACCGTGGCAGCTATACTATCGGAAATACTAAGGCGATTAGACTATTGATAAGAAGAGCTATGGTCGTCACCTTTCGGTCCTTAAACCGCCCTAGAGCATAAATAGCATAACTTTCGTCCTCACTACAATACCCTATTGTAATTAAGCAAGCCTTCCCTTCCAATCTTTCGATCCAGGTCGGGGTTAACTAAATTTATTGGTCTCCTGCATGCATTCATTCGACCGGATAACAATTAAATTGCCTAATACAATTCTTATCGCAAGGCTAATCTACTCAAGTCAATTAAAACATGCTACCACGGCTTCCCTAATCCTAACATACTACGGGATTAGCTAGACATAAATAAAGGGGAAACGAGAAATAAAGGAAGAACAATAAACATAAATAATAATTAAAGAAGAAAAGAAAGAGAAAGAGTTAATACTGAATTATTGATCCGGAAATTAAGAGCAAAGTAGCAATAGCGGTGTACAGTAACCGAGTAAGGGGAGAAGAGAAGAGAATCCGAGAGCTTATAATGACATACTGGCTTCCTATTTATAAGAAAATAGGATTAGCTAAACCTAATGACGGAATTAAACCTAAAAAGCCCAGCCCGTAGCAAAATCCACTCGATCGAGTGGAATAAAACCACTCGATCGAGCAAACCCAAATTTTAAACTCGCTTCGATCGACCAACTAGATCACTCGATCGAGTAAAGGCATAAAAAGAACTGGTCGATCAAATGAATAAATTACTCGATCGACTGATTATTGAATCCTAAACCACTCGATCGAGTGGAAAAGCACTCGATCGAGTGGATCTTGACTTCAGCAGCTCATAATTCACGTTAGTTTGACTTTGACTTGTCCTTTTAGCTCCCGAAACAGCTTCACGCATCCCAAGACAGCTATAATTCCCGCTCCAAATCTACTCTTCCTCCAAATGCATGCAAAACGGACGGCAAATGGCTTGATTTCACTACTTTATGGTCTATTCCTGCAATTAAGACAAAATACACCAAAGTAGCATATTCGGGGCATTTCGTAGCATAAAACCACGATAAAAGCATAGAAATACGTGCATAAAATAGGCCAAAAGGACTATATAAAATGCACGTATCAACCTTCGTAAATGGGGTCAAATAGGCATATTTTGGGTTATGATGGCTGTGGCTAGTCGAAGGGAATGAGTGCGATAGGAATTGTCCACCCCTAGTCAGGGTTATAACAATATCTCAGGGCCACTCGAGGAGTAATGAACTGGAAATGCGTGGCCACGCTCGGAAGATATCTATGGTAGATAAATCCGGTCAATCAGTTATTCTCCAGATTGAGGAAACCACTCCCGATGTGATCACTTGCATGTACGACCTGAAAGACACCTTGCATTGAGTGGAAGATAGTAATAGGACAAGAGAATTGGTGACACACACTTGTCGAGGACAAGTGGGAGATTGTTGGAATATGTGTCCTCCGACAATAATGCGATCACAACTGTTGATCATGATGATCACATGTTTAAGTCTCATTTTAAAGAATACAATTGGGAAGTAATTTTTATTGTCAACTGGTCCACACATATCAGTAATGATTGGTTGACTAGAGTTTGACATTACTGTCGTGCGACGGTGGTGATCAGTTGATCCCCATAGGTCATACCTAAAGGGTAACACTCTTAATTGATCATTTAATTGATCGTATGACGATACGGGTTAATTAAATTACTTAAAATTGACGGACGATTTTGGAAGTAATATTTACGTGTCTCATTGTAATTTGATTAAATAAGATACGGTCTAAGTAATCGAATTGTTTTATTACTTAGATGAAATTATTGTTTAAGGAAACAATTACATTTGAATGAATAAATTATTATAAATACAAGATGTTGTCATTTATAATTGGTAAATTATTTTGGTACAAGTAATTATGAATTACTAAGTCGATTTTGTATATGACGTATTTTTATTAATGCGTTGATTTTTAATATGTTAAAAATACATAACAATTTTACATGACATGTGACATGTGACAAATTGACAAATTGACAAAGATAAAATGGAGTCCATTTTATCTTAAGTGGACCGAATTAGTGGGAGTTTTTAGGATTAATATTGTGTTGATTTATTAAGTGGAAAACATGATCATTATTCCTAATACTAGCCATGCACACCTAGTGCCTCTTGTGAAGAGCACCTTGCCCATGCATTGGCCATAAAAACCTCCCCTCTTACCTGGTTTTGACAATAGAAAAGACCATGGGTTTTCTCTATAATTTGCCATATACACTACTTGAAAGTTGAGTGTATCATTCATTCATACACCATCTAAAATATTGAGTTTTAGAGATATAAAAACTTCTTCCTTCTTCTCCTTCTCTTAACCGGTTTTTAAGAGACCAAAATAAATATTTTTGGGTCAATTTTATTTAAATTAATATTGTTCTAGTAATGATAATATTAATTTTATTAAGTAGTTACCTTGGGTATTATTCCTTGGGAGGGATTCTATACTTGAATCCTTGTTCTTCCATTTTGGAGAGCTCAAGAACAAGTGAGTAGGAGAACTCACTTGTGCCCAAAAATCCGAAATATCAATGTAAGGGTTGATGATTTCTTCCTTATTTTTATTATTGTTTGCATGCATAAGATCTATTTAATTTTATGACTAAATTAAATTTGAAACATATATGAATATGTTAAGTAATGAGATATAGATTTCTAACAGAACAAACTCATCGTTTTCTTCGTCTGAACAAGTTGGGCTGGTGAGTATATTGTTATTAGAAGAATCCCCAATAGTTACGATTGCATTTTCCCCAACAATAGAGACAGTAGAAACATCTCGGACAGTAAATTATTATAATGAGTACAGTCAGATGACAACAAAATGACAATAACATCATAATAAGAGTAGCATGGGGGAGAGATCAACATTGCAGTAATGTGACAATAACAAAGATATGATAACAAAGAATGGGAAACAGACGACAATCAATAACATCACAATAATACTAAATGTGTTTTTCTTATGCTACTCTCTTATCAGCCGTATATTTTCATGCTACTGCACAATAATATAACAACAATAGTACCATAATATCAGAATAACAGTACAATAATATCATCATGTTACTCTACTTTTACAATAATATTAAAATAATATCAGAATAACAGTATTCTGACTCTACTCTATTATAATACAGATAATACTGAATTTTTTATGCTACTCTTTTATAAGCCATATATTTTCATGATACTGCACAATAATATCACAATAGTATTACAATAATATCACAATAACAGTACAATAATATAATCATGTTGCTGTACTGTTACAATAATAGTACATCAATATCAGAATAACAATAATCTTTTGCTACTCTAATACAAGCCAGACAATACAATAATATCAGAATAACAGCTGAGAAACACATAAGAATCAATAACAGTATTATAAACAACAGCTGATAAACAGATAAGAATCAATAACAGTATTATAAACAACAGCTGAGAAACAAATAAGAATCGTTATTACCTGTTTCCATATTTACTGTGGAGTTGATTTCTTCGCTAGAATTGTTATTAATGTCGTTGTCCATCTTTTATACCTGAAAACGCTAAAATCAACTATTCAATTCAATTAAAATAACCAAATTTTACGAATTTTACATTAATATGTTTCAATCAGAAAACATGCGTGTGAATCAACGATTCAATATAATAAAAATCAATGAATTCGTCATTAATTTCGAAAATACGTTACCTGTAATTCATTTGCAGCTTGATTTCGGTAATCGTATTAGGTTTTCGATCAGAATATTTGTCTGCCTGTGATTCTCTTTGTGTTTTTTAGTTTTTGATTTTGAAGAGAGATGTAGAGAGAGAAAAAAATATCGTATTAATGGAAGTTTCTGTTTAGTGTTTGAGCTGCTTTTGTATTTTCCTTTATTATTTTTTTTTTCTGATTTGTCATTTAATCTCAGCCCTTTATTTCTTTTGATCTAGTGGTTGAGATTTTCCAAACTCACAACTCATCATAAGAACCCAACTCACGAGATCCCGCCTATATATATATGTATTTTTTTTATTGGGACGGTAACTCTGAAAAGAAAGATTTCCGACCTTTTCTTTCATCTCTGGAGAAATACGATCGGCTGGGGCTAATTCAAATCCCTCAGGTAAAATAAGAACAGCCCCGACATTCAATCCCCCTTTCTTGCCGTTAGCAAGAACTTGTTTTAATTGCATATCATAAGGAATTCGAACAACTGCTTCAAACATAGTATCCGGAAGAATCGCTTGGGGAACCTCAATATCCACGGGCTATATATATATATATATATATATATATGGAAGGGAGGGAGTACATAAATATCTAAGGTAATCATTTAATGACAAGCATTAATTACAGCTAATCATTTAATATGAATATAATAAATGCTGTATAAATCTCAGCAAAATATTTATTATATTTAATAAATTTTATTATAAAATTACATTAAATAATTACGGTAATTTTATACTAAATTTATTAAAATATTATTTTGATAAAAATTCTAAAACGTAAATAGTTACGTTCATTGCGAAAAATTCTTTCAGTTGAGTATAATTTTCAGTATATTTATTAAATTATTTTTACATGTAGAGATGATTAAAGTGGGTGTCTCACAATGTTTTATATTTACATAAAAAAAACATTTTGAGAAAGTTATAAAACTTAGACCATTAAATCCATTAAGAAAATATATATTTGGAAGAGTCATTGTATTTATTAAAAACAGAACTTAAAGAAAACAACTAAGAGATAAGTTTTTATAGTATGAGAATGAAAAAAAATTATATTGCGAGAAATTGAATACATATGAGATTTTAATAGGTTTAAATAGTGTGATAACGAGTATGTGTACGGGTATTTATGTACACAGTGATCGCGAGTGCATTTGAATAACCAAAATAGAAAATAATGATTATTAAATAATATTGTATTATAAACGACATGAAAAAGTAGAAAACACGTTACATTTTTCTTTAATATCTTCAATTAAATATGTATACGTCAATTATAAAATATTGATTATGACTAGCTAAATATTACTTTTATTTAAATATTTTATATGTTATCTTTTAAGTACATTGAAATTAAACCTCACAAAATATAATTTAAGAAAGTTCAACCTATTTTATTTACAGGTAAACTCTCAAACATCATTATATACCGTTGTAAAAAAACAAAAGATGCAAAATTATTATAGATATGTTTGACAAATAGCACATGCAAGACACAATCAAAATATTTGAATAAGTTGAGTTTGCACCTTATACGTTTGATACATAAATATCACACGTTATACATAAAAAATTAAAAATTACAAAAAATTATATTCACATCATTTTGAACAAATATTAATTGATTTGAAACGTAACGTATCGTGATATGATAAAATTTGAAAACTTAATGTTATTGTTGATTATTCGAATAAATTTAATTTTAATTAATATGATATTTGGTCAGTCACAAATTTATTTATAAGACGTTGACCATGTATAATTAATTATCACGTATTAGTTTTAATTAAAAGTGTATGTATTTTATTTTAAAACACTGAAGTTAAATCTTAAAAAATTAAATTTGAGAAAAATTAATTTATTTTTATTTATAAGTAAAAATATTGAAGGTCATATATGAATTATATTATTTTTTTCCAATTATAATAATAAAATTTTAAAACAGGCCGCGTGAAACACATGATACTACCTAGTACTATATATAATTTGCAGATCAATGGAATTTAATGTAATTATATAAAATTATAAAAATTCATACACTAATAGTTTAGATGCATAAATAAGTTAATTGTCTAACATACAAATATAATTAAATTGGTTTTGGAAACTATAAAAAGATAAATAAAATTAATATTTCCAAAAGATACAATATTCATAATTCATTAGATTCCTACTTTAATTAGTAAATAATAATGATCGGTCTTAAATAATATTTTAATTTAATATTTCATATCTATTTAAATATATAACTCTAATACAATTAGTTAATCAACTAATATAAACTAGTATAGATCCCGTGCAAATGCACGGCTTTTCGAGTAATAATGTATACAAGACGTTAAATATTAGGGGAGCATTTCAGTGACATTGAGAATCTTACTCAAGTCACTGAAATGGCTTTGAAATTTTTTCAGGGGAAGTTGATAGAAGATCCTTTGAATACTGAATGGTGTCAGGCTGAGCGGGATTGCTCCAATGAGTTGACTGAACTGATTAAAGCTAGAGACATGTATCTAGCTCAGAAAGCCAAAGAGATCTGGGTCAAAGAAGGTGACTCTAATACTGCTTTATTTCACTCAAGCATCAAAAGAAGGAGAACGAGGAATAGAGTCTTTCAGATTAAGGATTACAGCAATAATTTATGTACTTCTCCTGATGCTGTGAAGAGAGCCTTTGAACAATACTATAATGACTTGCTGGGCACTTCTAATCCAGTTGAGCCAGTTCATTGTGGTATTGTAAGGACTGGTAGATGTATTTCTGAGGTGCATAAGATGATTCTGACTGCCCCAGTTACTGATGAGGAAATTAAACAAGCAATGTTCTCTATTGATGGCAATAAATCACCAGGTCCTGATGGTTATGGCAGTCAATTTTTCAAAGATGCTTGGAATGTGATAGGAAAGGATGTGTGCTCTGCTGTTAAGAATGCCTTTGTCATTGGGAGTGTTCTTAAAGAATACAATAATACCATCATTACTCTAGTGCCTAAGGTAGATGTTTCTGAAACTGTGTTGCAGTTTAGGCCCATTGGCTGCTGCAATACAGTCTATAAGTGTCTTGCCAAGGTGATATGTAATAGATTGAATAGGATCTTGCCTGAGATCATTAGTCCTGCTCAAAGTGCATTATTTCCTGGAAGGGACATAGTTGGCAATATCCTAATCTGCCAGGACCTTATTAAGTTGTATAAAAGAAGAACCTGCTCCACTAGATTAATGATGAAGATTGATCTCCGGAAGGCTTATGACTCTATTGAGTGGAGCTTTCTCAAGGACATGCTTGCTGCCTTGGGATTTCCTCAACAGAGCATATCTCTTATTATGGAGTGTGTTTCTTCTCCTTCTTATTCACTTGCGTTGAATGGTAAAATTTTTGGTTTCTTTAAGGGGAAGCGTATCTGAGACAAGGAGACCCCTTGTCTCCTCTATTGTTTACAATTTTCTTGGAGTATTTGAGTAGGTTGCTAGACAATCTCAAAAGGTTCAGGGGGTTTAGATATCATCCTTTGTGTGCCAGAGTGGGTTTGACCCATATCTGTTTTGCGGATGATTTGCTCTTGTTTGCAGAGGTGACCTTCGTTCCTCCTCTCTTCTGCTTAGGGCTTTTGGAAAAATCTCTGCTGCAACTGGTCTCAGGATGAGCAATGGCAAATCTAATCTGTACTGTAATGGGGTTCCTGATTCACTGGTCAAGTGCATAGAAGAGTCTTTTGGAATAAAGAGAGGAGCTCTCCCTTTTAAGTATTTGGGGGTCAGCATTGTTCCTAAAAGATTGGGGGTTTTTGACTGTCAATGTTTAGTGGACAGAGTTATTGAAAGTATCAATAGCCTTGGAGCCAGGAAGTTGTCATATGCTGGCAGGGCAATCCTCATTAAATCTGTCCTAAGCACATTACATACTTACTGGGCTCGTATATTCATTTTACCCAAGACATTCTTGAATAACATTGAGGCTACTTGTAGATCATTTTTATGGCATGGCAGTGAGAATAGTGAAAGCCCTGCTCTTGTCTCCTGGAAACAGATTTTCAAGGAACAGAACTCTGGTGGATCGGGTTTTAAGAACCTGTACAGATGGAATGTTGCTTCTCTTGCAAAATATGTATGGTGGATTGATCAAAAAGCTGACCATTTATGGGTGAGATGGGTTCATGCCATATACATAAAACACGACAGATAGGAGGACTATGAACCTACACTAGGGGCCAGTTGGGCGTGGAAAAGGATCTGTTGGGTTAAGAACCAAGTAAAACCTATGATTCTCAATGATCAATGGCGCCAATTAGGAAAGGAGTATACTATACAGTCTGGATATACCTGGTTAATGGGTAATGAGGAGGTGGTTCCCTGGCATCCTTGGCTAAGGAATAGAATTATCCTCCCTAAGCATGGGTTCTTCATCTGGTTGATTGCTCATAATAGGCTTTTAGCTCAGGATAGACTGCAGAAAATGGAGATCATTCAAACGAACTGATGTTGGCTATGTGGGAATGCGGCAGAGCATCTAAATCATCTGTTCTTTCTATGTCCCTACAGACAAGAATGCATGAAGCTAGTGGCTGAATGGTTAAAGGTCAGACTGCCTTCTCAGGAGGTTATAGGCTCGTGGTTGCGGCTTAAAAGCAGGTCTTTGGTTAGGAAGAAAGTAATAGCAGTTTGTCTTGTGAGTCTTATTTATGAGATTTGGTTAGTTAGAAACAAGTGCAGGCTAGAGAATGTAATACCTCGGCCTGTTGTAGTTGCTAAACAGGTTAGAGCTAGCATATGTATGCGTTTAAAATTGTTGAGGGTTAGGCTATTGTCACACAGAGCTCGTACTTGGGTGGATAGTTTATGTAATTCAGGGTAAGAAAACCCTGAAAATAGGAGGACTAATCTAATGTTGTTTGGATGGTTTAATTAATATACTTACACTTCTAACAACAACAACAACAACATCAGAGCCTTAATCCCAAAATGATTTGGGGTCGGCTGATATGAATCATCCTTTTGAACCGTCCATGGGTGAACGCACGCCTCAAAATGCAAATAAAAAAAGGGAAAATGAAAAACAAAAAGGAAGAACGAAAATGTAATGGAAAGTCAAGGTAAACTTAGGGGTTTTAAAATCGAATTCGGGATTTCTTTTATAAAAACTTAAAATTTAAATCGAGCGAAAAGATTAAAACGATTTTTAAAAACCGAAATAGAATTAAGGATCCGGAATGAACCAAGTAAGATCAATAAGAAAGTGGTTGGTAAAAAGTGTAATAAAAGAGAGAAGAATAAATAATTTAATTTCTTTAAATTAAATAAAAAAACACTAAATATGTCAAATAAACATCAAATACTAAAAATCCACATGTATCCTTTCCCTCCATTGTGCCCTCTCCGTCACCATACTCTCCTCAAGCCCCAGAAATCTCATATCGTGCTCTATCACTTTCAACCATGTTTGTCTCGGTCTTCCTCTACCTCTAGGGACCTTTTCTATTCTCCAAGTCTCCAACCTCCTAACTAGTGCATCCATAGGTCTTCTTCTCACATGGCCAAACCATCTTAGTCGGTTTTCCATCATCTTGTCCTCTATTGGTGCCACTTTTACCTTTTCCCTAATCACCTCATTCCTTAACCGAGCGTTCTGAAAGATCATAGATCCATATTAGACTCTCTAATAAAAATTAAATTATCTCATAATTTATCATTTTGATGATCTATGTAACATGCATGCAAATATAAAAGCATAAAATGAAAGTTTAAGGAAAAACAATTTCCTTACATTGATTTTATGGTAATAAGGGCACAAACTAGATCACCTTTCTAGTTTGATCTTGAGCTTATAACAAATGGATGATCCTCCTAACAAATCTTCAAAGAGAAGATCTCCTTCAAGATGCACCCAATAACTCAACCCAAAACTAACAAGTATTTTTTACTAGAAACTTGTTAAAATTATACTCTTGATATTATTTGTAATATTACTAACATTTCTTAGTAATAAAAATTGATTACTAACTTCTTAGTAAAGATGAATAATAATTTTAGAGAGATGATAGATTTTTGTTCACATGCGAAAACATACAAATGATGTAGTGTAGAAATGAACATAAGATGGAGTTTATAGGAGGGGAAAGTGGCGGGTGGTAGGAGATAGTGTGTAGGAGTGAATTTCTTATTTTTTTAATCAATCTTACATCACATGAAAAATCATTATAAGATAGCTTATGGTAGTATATAAAGTAAGGTGAAATGATTATGTTCCGAATCATCCACTACTCTATTTTACACGGTCCACTTGCCCATTTACGGGTCCATGTTGGTTCTTATATTTGTCGCACAAATACGTGTAATTTTATTTTAAACATCGTTTCATGTTTAAATACTTCCATAATTAATTCGTCCAAATCACTCCGTAAATATACGTGTACAACTACACATATTATTTACGTACTAATATTAATCACTTAATCAATTAGTACAATTTTAGTGAATTAACAATTAATTAACTAAAACCCATCTCATAAAATTTATTATTTAATTATCGCGTAATTAAATAATAACTGCCGCTCCTCGAGTTCGCAACTCAAAATCTCTCTAAAAATAATCGACTAACCTTTTAGTCTATAAATCAAGGGACTAAATAAATTGTATCTCATACAATTAATTAGTTTTCTATTGGGGTTCGTTCCTTTAGGTGTGACCGAAAGGGGTCAGTTGATCACCGCCGTCTCACGACAATAACGTCAAACTCTAGTCAGCCAACCGTTATCGACTTACGTTAATCAACTGACGAGGATCAAATAATTAAATATCTGATGATATTCCTTTAATGAGATTTATTATGTAAACGCACTATTGTGGAGGACACTAACTCCAACAATTTCCTTGTATGTCCGCACATCCACCTCAACATGCGCATCTCCGCTACACTCATCTTTTGAATGTGACAATGTTTCACGGCCCAACACTCGGAACCGTAAAGTAAGGCAGGCCTAATTGTCGTGCGATAAAATTTTCCCTTTAATCTTTGGGGGCATATCTTTATCGCATAGAAACCCTGAAGCACTCTTCCATTTCAACCATCCCGCTTTAATTCTGTGAGCCACATCTCCGTCTAACTCCCCATCTTTTTGAATAATAGATCCTAGATATCTGAAGAAATCAGACCCCTCAACAACATTCCCATCGAAAATAATACTCCCCGCCTCTGTCGATCTCAAACCCGCCACCTTAGTGAACTGACACCTCAAATACTCAGCCTTACTCCTGCTCAGCCTTAACCCACGAGTCTCTAAATTCTGCCTCCACAATTCCAGCTTTCTCTCCACCCCCTCGTTTGTCTCATCAATCAACACAATATCATCAAGAAACATCATGCACCAAGGGATGTCATCTTGAATATCCCTTGTCAACTCATCCATAACTATAGCAAAGAGAAAAGGACTAAGTGCGGAACCTTAATGCACCCCGATGGTAATGGGAAATTCTTCTGTTCTCCCAAAATTAGTGCGAACACTTGTACTAGCCCCCTCATACATGTCCTTTATGAGGTCAATATATTTTCGCGACACACCCTTTCTCGCCAAAGCCCACCAAAGTACTTCTCTTGGTACCCTAACATATGCCTTTTCCAAGTCAATAAAAACCATATACAAGTCCTTCTTCTTGTCCCGATGGTGTTCCATCAATTGTCTCATGATAAAAATCGCATCCATAGTCGATTCCTGGGCATAAATCTAAATTGGTTATCCGAGATGTCTACACATCTCCTAAGCCTTTGCTCGATTACCCGCTCCCATAACTTCATCGTATGACTCATAAGTTTAATTCCCCGATAATTGGAACACTCTTGAACATCACCTTTGTTCTTGTACAAAGGGACAAGAGTGCTTCTCCTCCAAGCCGATGGCATCTTGTTGCTCCTCCAAATCTTGTAGAAGAGCATGGTTATCCATTCGATCCCTTTCTCCTCGAAGCACCTCTAAACTTCTATGGGTATACCATCCGGTCCCTCTGCTTTCTTTGACCCCATCTTCCTTAACGCCTTTCTAACTTCACTCTTTTGTATTCTACCCACAAATTCTCAATTAACCATGCTTGGTGTTACCTCTACATCCCCAAAACCTTGTTCCTGATGTCCATTGAATAAAGTATCAAAGTAAGAACTCCATCTAGCCTTTATTTTGTTATCCTGAACCAGAACCTTGTCGTCCATATCTTTCACACACCTAACTCTCCCAATATCTCTCGTCTTGCGGTCTCTTATGCGAGCCAGTTTATAGATATCCTTCTCTCCTTCTCTCGTGTCCAACCTGGCATACACTTCTTGGTTAACCTTTGCCCTCACATCCTGTACGGCCTTTTTAGCGGCTCGTCTAGCCTCCTTGTACTTTTCAAAGTTCTCATCACTCGTGCATTTCCCCAAAACCTTATAGCATTCACGTTTGGTCTTTATCGCTTGTCTCACCACATCGTTCCACCAAGATGTATCCTTAATTGATGGTCTATTCCCGTTAGATTCCCCTAACACCTCCCTCGCCAAATCCTTTACAACATGCTCCAATTTATCCCACGTTGCATCAATATCTTTCTCCTCGCAATCCGACCAAATATCGCTACTTCCAACCTTATCCAAAAACGCTTGTTGGTTTCCCCCTTGTAGCTTCCACCACTTGATCTGTGCCTACCGATTATCTTTCTCTTCCTCAAGTCTCTCTTATCCCGAAAATCAAGCACCACTAGTCTATGTTGTGTTGCGGCACTTTCCCCGGGTATGACCTTGCAATCGGTGTACTCTTTCCTCCACACATTCCTTACCAAAAGGAGGTCAATTTGACTAGCGTTTCCTCCACTTCTATAAGTCACCAAATGAGAATGTCTTTTCTTGAACCAAGTGTTCATTACACCCAAGTCATATGCCAAAGAAAAATCTGATATGTCACTTCCTGCTTCATTTCTCTCCCCGAACCCAAAACCCCTATGAATGTTCTCGAAGCCAACTCGACTAGTACCCACATGCCCATTGAGGTCACCACCAATGATCAATTTCTGTCCAATAGGGACTCGTTCTACAACCTCTTCCAAATCTTCCCAGAAGGCTCGTCGAAAAGAAGCAGCCAAACATACTTGAGGTGCGTAAGCACTTATAACAGTCACCACCTCATCCCCGACTACAAGCTTAATGCTCATAATCCTATCACTCTTTCTCGATACTTCTACCACATCATCGATGTAATCTTTATCAATGATAATACCCACTCCATTATGACTTTTGTCTTTACCCGTGTACCAAAGCTTATAACCCCAAGGCGCTATCACCCTTGCTTTATCTCCGACCCATTTTGTCTCTTGTAAACACATTATATGCACTCTCCTCCTTTTCATAACCTCCCCTACCTCAGCTAATCTCCCTGTCAAAGAGCCAACATTCCAAGTACCAAAACGTAACCTACTACCCTTCCTAAAGTCATGTCCTGATTTCTTTACCCGCTCTTGACCATGTTTCCTAGATCCAAACCTATTTGACACCACACCCATACTTCGAGGTGGCGCGCCGCTTTTGGCAACGACCTAACAACCCTTGCATATTTTTCACTACACTCGGGTCTAGAAGATGTAGCGCACCCTTGCCTATTTGACACCACCCCCAGATGTAAAGATGGCGTGTCGCTTCCGGGCGATGACCTAGCAACCCTCACATACTTTTCACTACACCCGGGTCTAAGAAGTGCAGTGCGTCGCTTCTGAGGAGACGCCCCAACGATGTTCAAATTCCGATTCATATCCATAAAATGTGACTAAGTTTTTATGCTGGCTGCCACAGACCTACCGCAACCCTCCTCCTTTATCCGGACTTGGGACCGGCAGTGAATGCCCGAAAACACTCACAGGCGGAGTTTAATATACTTACACTTCCCAAAAAAAAAAATAGACGTTAAATATTATAGTAGCTTAGTAACATGCTTAAGAGCAGTGTAATCGTATAAGAGAGAAAAATGATAATTTTCATACCAAATAAGATTGAAGTGTAACCTGAACCTAATTTTATAAGTTATTTAATTCTAAAAAATAATATTATCATACTATTACATTAACCACAAAGAGTAACATTAACTAATGACCTAATTATGCAATAAAATTACAGAATTTTTCAAAGGATATAATCAACTTGTATTACGTTTATATCAAAAGACAGGAAAATAAAATTATGAAAAAGATGGTGCAAAATATTCTCGTATATCATACAATATTATCAATGCAGTTATACCTATGTAACAAATTCGAAATACCCCATTAATGTGTTTTTACATATTAAAATTAGTAGTAGTATCTCCTATTTATGGTATAGAATATTTAATGCAAATATTTGATATATTTTTTAAAATATATATAAGCCTGGTAAAATTGTGCGAGTAACAAAAGTAACTTTAATAATAGTGAAAATAATTGTAGCAACATTTGATGTAGTAAATATAATAATAAACACCCATTTAAATGGTAAAAATAACAATAATAGCATGAAGTGGGAGTAGCAAGAATGAGATTAGTAAAATTAACAGTATGAATGCGAGAGTAGTGAAGAAAAATTATGATGGCGGGAGTAGCGAAAGTAACAGTCGTGACAACAAATATAATAAAAAAGTAGGAAAACGGAGAAAGTATGAAAAATTAGCTAATTTGTAAACAAATGAGACAAGCTTGCAGTAAGTAGACTATACAACCAGTTGTTTTGGTTGTATAAAAAAGAACCTGAACTTTATAATGTGTTTACTTGAGCTTAGACCTATAGATTACGAGCTTTGTTTAAAAGAATCTGAGTTCCATTATAAAAATAATGAACTTAAAAAATTATAATAAAACTCAAAATAATATATAAGAGCTCAATTAGATTTTAATTTTTTACATTAAAAATTAAAATATAAATATAAAATTATAAGTGCTCGAAACAAATACACATAAGCTCAGTTAGATTTGTTATGGTTGTACAAGCAGTTGCATAATAGTATTTGTGACAAGTTTTGGGTATATTCACAAGTAGTTTCTGATTATGTAGTAAATCTGTTAAAAGATAGACAAATTTGTGAAAGTTGAGCTGGAATAAGGTAATATTAAGATTCATCTATTGGTTTAGTTCTTGAGTTTGGGTTTGACTCACCTACTTACTCTTGATATTCATAAACTCTAACAAACACTATCTCCTTAGTATCCACATTTACAATAGGTCCTTTAACTACCAAAGGCTCAACTATGTACTCCACTTCATCGCCGCCTTTCATTTGAGCTTCCACTCTGTTTTTCTCCATCACCCCATTCTCCTTGCTCTGCTCTTTATCATTCTTACCTTTTTTTTTTTTTTTTAAATTCAGCCACTAATCCAAACTCATTAATTGGACTATTTTTCTCCACAATTCACACCTCAATTGTTGCATAGTCTTCATAATCCCCAAACATTCCTATTAAATCACCATCATTCTTAATATACTTCCTACTACCATCTCTACCTTTGTAATACATATCATAGAAAATACGAATTAATAGTTGTTGCTCCAAAGAAATAACCTCGGGATCAGTAATAACATCGAGGAGATACATAAAGTCCACATAATCAAATAGCATATGATGAATCATTTTTATATATACTTTTATGACTCCTTTTTAGTTGGTTTTATACGGTTTTCGTGCTAAATATGTCATTGAAGAGTCTATCGATCCGAAATACTTAAGAGGGGAGGGGGGGTGGTGAATTGATTATAAGTAAGTATGCGCACTTTTTCAATTATGTTCGTATGGAGCGTGTATGTAGCAGTTAGTATGAATTTATTGATTAAATTCAACTAACTCGATTATACGTGAAATGGAAATGAGCAAAACGAAACGAAATAAAGAGATGCAAATGACACATGGATTTTTGAAGTGGTTCAGCTTCACACGTCGAAGCCTACACTCATTATTCTCGATTAATAATTTTAGTACCTTTCTACGAATTACAAAATTATCAACCCACTCGTACAACTAACTTTAGTTGTAACTCAATTTGAGTACCGTTAAATATTCGATTTCACTAACTTACGTTAATAAGAAAGTACTTGATTGTTCTTATAATGTTCACATAATTGAACGAGTAAGAAACAATATGAAGCACTATTATCCAATAACGTAATTTCAAAAGTAATTGCAATAAAGAACAACACGACTTTTCAAAACAATTTTCGACTGCAAACTAATGATAAACTTAATTTGTTTGCAAGGATATTTTAAAGCTCAAGGTTGAAAAGTAGTTTGAAAGAATGAATAAGTGTTTTTATTTATAGTAGAGAGGAGATCTAGGTTTCTTTCCAAAACCCTAGATGTGTCGTGTGGATTAATGGGCAAGAAAGAGATCTATTCTATTTATTTAATCCAATAATATCTTGACAAAAGATATAGAATAAATATAAGGAGATAAAATATATCTACCAAATATTTATCTAAGATCTTTACCTAAACCCTAGATCGTCGTGGATCTCGTGTGAAGTAGAGAGCAAGAAAGCAATCTAATCTTCTTATATTTATTCCTACAATATTTTAGAAGTAGGAAAGAATAAATCAAATAATATAAAGAGCTAACAAATCTTTAATTAAATATTATTTTAAAGATTTACTCAATCTTACTTTTACAACAATAATATCCTAAAAGATAGGAAAGAATAAATCTTAATAATATAAAAGAGATAACAAATCTCTAATCAAATATTATCTTAAAGATTAAATCTAATTCTAATCTTGTATAAGGGATTTCGTGTGGATAAGTAACGGCTCATAAGCCCATCGTCCACTTTAACGAAACCCTAGTTGGAATATTAGGTTGCATGGATAAATTAGGGTTTAGATAAGAGTAGAAGGAAAACCCTAGATAGCATGACGACTCATTAGTTGTTTTACTAATCAATAGGATAATCTTAAACTCATTCGATCTAATCATGTCTCAAATCTCACTCTACCATAAACACACTTTTCTTTAAAGATTTTATGATTTAAGCTTTGAAAAATATATTTTAAAAACATAAAAACCGTGTTCTTCATAATGCAGCTCAAAGTTATAGTAGAATCACCTATAATTTTGAGTTCAACTAGTAAAGTTATAATTAAAACAGCTATAACATTACTTGTCAAAATTACTTCTAAAGTTACCGTTATCGAATGATGACCTATACTAGCTAATCTCCTTGAGCTCTTCAGTATGAGGTTCATCTCTTCCATCTTGATCATAAGCTCTTCATCTTGAGCTTATATTGAGCTCTTCATCTTGAGCTTTACTTGATTAATGCTTGAGAACATAATCTTCAAACTTGATCGTTGACTTTGCTACTTGATCATGAAATCTTCTTAAATATGAACTTGATCAATCAGTAGCTTTACTTGGGAACTTAGCTTGTTTACTTGAATTCACTTGGATCACAAATCATCATATTGCTAAATTTTAATTGAGTCCAATCTATAAAAACTAACAAACAATTAAGAGCAACAAGTATATACAATTTATCCACTTTTGTCATCATTAAAACATAAACCTATATGGCTATATGGTCCAAAAAATTCCCGCATTTTGATGATGGGAAGTCTCCTATGATTCGTGACTAAGGTTCTAGTTCCCCCTCAACTTAATAATATCGAATTATAGTTCGTAGAACGCAAGGTCCAAACATTTGTGTTCAAAGTTATAGCAACTAAGGACCTTAAGAGACTAATGGTCTTGACAAGGGCCAAGCTTAGGCAAATAAAATCATGGTCATTTCATCCCCCTCGTGACATCATCGAAAAGACGAGAACATAAATAAAATGACTAGAATGATATCAACCGAGGCAAGAAATATATATTTAATTAAAGCACATATTATAGCATAAGAACAAATTCAACATAAGCAAGCCCTACATATAAAGTGTGTAATACAAACCAAGTTGAGTACATATTTTGTAGGAGAGAAGGAAATTAGTCACTCACCTAACTATGACTGTAATACTACGGTTTTCTATATTGTTGGGTACTC
Source organism: Silene latifolia (assembly GCF_048544455.1). NCBI lineage: Eukaryota > Viridiplantae > Streptophyta > Magnoliopsida > Caryophyllales > Caryophyllaceae > Silene > Silene latifolia. Next base: position 71,223,155 of record NC_133529.1, on the reverse strand, counting down.
TATCGAGTAAGGCTTACTCTGTCGAGTAAGTGAGTTTTGGTTACAAAACAGTGTACTATCTGATGGGTACTCGATCGAGTAGGTGTCACTCAATCGAGTAGGGGCACTCAATCGAGTAAGTGACTTACTCGATCGAGTAAGTCGGTTTATACGGGTTATTCGCCGGGTTTTGATAGCAACGTGAGAATGTTATATAAAGTTATTTTTACTATTTATTTTTACTTTTTCACTCATTCTAAACATTTTACACAAGAGAAAAGTTACGTAGCATTCCATTCTCTCATTGCTATCAAATCCTAAAGGCTAGAGTCGTCGGATCGTTGAGTTCTTTACGCTGTTGAGCCCGTCGCTTCGTGGGTAAGATTCTAGTATGATTTTTATATCGTTTCATTGATTTTAGTTTAAACCCTAATTGGGTATTTTGGGTGTTTTGGGGATATTGCGATTGTTAGATGGTAATTGTATGATTGTGTGATTATAGGAGGTGATTTCGTAGAAGAACGGTTTTAATTAGCTAATTGCGATGATCTTGGTGATTTCTTTTCCAGGTAGGGTTTTCCCTACTCAGTTATTGTTTACATAGTATTAGATGTTTGGTTTATTGCTATTGGTTGTTTACTGTTGTTTATCTTTATCGTATTGGAATTGGTAATTGCTGAATGTTGTTGCATAGTTGGTTGGTTGTGATTATTTGTGGTTCGCAAGGTGCGTCTTTAGCTGAGTGGAGTCACTTGCGGGAGTGGCCCCATGCCCTTAATTCGCCCCTTGTGGTTCCCGTCACAAGGGGGATGTGCACATTAAGGAACTTGGGTTTTCACTCGGTGTTGATGAGTGGGGCTTAGGTGGGAACGGCTGCGGTCCCCCACTGGCGGTATGAGATGGATGCGCATTTAATTGTTTTAAAAACTGTGGTGATCCATTCGGGGATGGTGAGCAGTTCTTGAGCAGGTATGAGATGGATGCGCATGGGATAGCTGGGATTGAGTCACCATGTGTCACTCGAGTCCTCCGCTGTGTCGTTGAACTTATACTTCTTTTAGTTGGTTGGTTATTTTTGGAACTGTTGTATCACTTTACAGTTTTGGGATTTTGTTATGTAATCATTTAAAATTATTTATCTAAAGTATGTTCTTTTATGGTCAATTTGATATCCATTGCCTCGGGTAACCGGATGGTAGAGCTTCCATGCATGAGGTGGTCTTGGTAAGACACCTTGGTGTGTGAGGGTGTTACAAGGTTGTATCAGAGTGACGATTTTAGAACCTGTAACTAATGAACCTGATGAACCTAGGGAGTCAAATTAAAATGAACCCGGGTAGGAGTTGTTAGGAGCTAATGCAAAGACTAGGGAGACGTCCTAAATTCGCGAACTCGCCCTACAACTTTGAACCGGTCACTATGGGGTGTCATGGGATTGCTATGTGTTTACTAATGTTCTATTGCATATGTTGGATGAATGATTGTGGAGGAATGGAGAATGTGGTGGAAAAAATGATGTAGATCATATGATAATATGTTGTGAGTAATGATGTTGCATGATGGATGATTTATAATGTGGCTTAATAGTAACATGTGAATAGAATGTTGCCTTTGATGTATAGGTATATATATTTTGATGCGAAAAGTTGTTAAGTTAAAGAATGCGGGTAGCTAGATAAGTCGGCATGACTCGATCGAGTGGGGGATACTCGATCGAGTAGGGTGGACTCGATTGACTGGGCTGAGCTCGATCGAGTGGGTATATGACAACGTTGCGCAGTAGCTGCTGTTTTGGGGAACTGAATCAACTAAGAGGAGTACTCGATCGAGTGGGGGCTACTCGATCGAGTACGTTAGTGACTCGATCGAGTATGTTTTGTTGTACTTTCTGGTCAGGTTCTGGAATTGAGGTACTCGATCGAGTATGTGGGCAACTCGATCGAGTGACCTCTACTCGATCGAGTGGGTGATGTTACTCGATCGAGTAAGTTCTGTACAAGTCGTATATGCTTTGAGCCGTAGCCTATGTGCTTATGTTTGTCTCTCCTCTTATAGCTCAAAGATATGCCGCCAAAGAGATCTGCTTTGTACACTAGGGCGCAAGAGATGAGTATAGATGATATAGCCAAGATGCGCTTACCGAGGCCCTAAATAAATTTGGGAAAGACAAAGATGCCGGGGTAGACTTTGCCAAGATGAGCACTATGATATCCTGCTTCAACCCAAAAGAGTATATGGATACTGGTGCGCCAATTTTGAACGACAATTGGCATAGGGAGATGGAGAACATCTTGAATGCGGTTCATTGTCGCGAGGACTTCAAAGTGGAACAAGCTGCGTTCTACTTGAGAGATGTTATGGGAGAGTGGTGGGATAAGGTAAGGGAGAGTGCCGTAGATCTGTATCTGAAGTAGGGGAAGTCAGCTATACCGTAGGTTGAGTTTAAGAGAGCTATGTGCCGGGAGTTTGTACCTGAACATGTTCTTAGTAAGCTGAGGGAGGAGTTTGATGCTTTCAAGATGACTCCGGATATGACTGTGGCTGAGTACTACAACATGTTTATTGAGAAATCGAGATATGCAGAGGACATGGGGCTGAATCAGGAGAACTTGGCACTAAGGTTTGAAAAGAGGCTGACCTATCATATAATGGAGAAGTTACCAATTGGGGTCCTTACAGATGTTAAGAAAGTCTATGAGCGAGCAGGGAGAGCTGAGAGGTTGGTCGAGATGGCCAAAGAGAATAAGGAGAGAGGTCCTGAAAACAGAAAGACTAAGAGTGAGGGTGGTGGTTAGTCCAGTTACAAGAGGGGTAACCATAACCAGGCGAGGGCTTACTCATCGGGATCGGGTTTTAGTGGAGGAGCTCCTTATGGGCGTGGTCGTGGTGGTAGTGGTAGCAACTGGAATATCTTTTGTTTCAACTGTGGCGTATGAGCCACAAGACGCATGAGTGTACTAGTGCCGTGGGAAGAGGTTTTCAGAGGCCATCGTAGATGAGCTTTTCGCAGGGTCCGTCTCAAAGTTATGCTAGCAACCGACCGGCTAGGTCATGGAATAACCAAAGAGGTTAGGGTAACAACAACGGTGGATCTAACCGCAATGGCGGTTACTCTTATCAGAAACCGGCAGCTAACAACAATCAGGGGTCAGCTGCCAAGCCATCTACTTCAACGAGTACGGTCCAGGGAGGTAGAAAAAAGACCAGTGGCAAGTTATTCATGATGGACAAGAAAGCTGCTGAGGATGAAGCTCATGTGATCACTGGTACCTTTCTTATTAATGATGTTTCTACCTTTATTTTGTTTGATTCGGGGGCGTCACACTCTTTTGTATCGTCGAGTCATGCTAAGCTTTTGGGTTTTAGAGAGTTTGAGTCTATAAAAGATGAGGTTTTTATACCGTCAGGTGAGTTAGTGTCTTGTGGGAGGTTATATAAGGGTGTATCTATGATAGTTTGGTAGGTTGATCTTCCAGTGGATTTTTTAGAGTTTCCAAAGGATGGTTTTGAGATGATAGTTGGTATGGATTGGCTGGGTTAGTACAAAGCTAGGATAGATTGTCACCAAAATAGAGTCTCTTTGAGAGGTCCTAAGGGAGTTAGTGTGTTTTATCGTGGGTTTGTTGTCAACCCAAAGTCAAAGTGATTGCAGCGATGACATTGAAGTCTTATCTGAGGTAGGGGTGTCCTTTGATTCTATGCGATGTGAAATATCATAGTATGGTGGAGCCGACAGCTGATCAGATACAAGTGGTGGGAGAGTTTCCAGATGTTTTTCCGGAGGAGATACCAGGTTTGCCACCGAAGAGAGAGAGAGAGATTTCAGTGTGGAGTTGAAACCAGGGACGGGACCAATCTCTAAGGCCCCGTACCGCATGGGTCCTAAAGAGTTAGAAGAGCTGAAGAAGCAGTTGGATGATTTGATAGATAAGGGATACATTAGACCTAGTGTATCGCTGTGAAAAGCACCAGTTCTGTTTGTGAAAAAGAAAGATGGGAGCTTGAGGTTGTGCATCGACTACAGGGAGCTGAACAGTGTTACAGTGAAGAACAAGTATCCTTTGCCATTGATAGATGATCTGTTTGACCAGTTGAGTGGTGCAGGAGTCTTTTCAAAGATTGATTTGAGATCAGGTTACCATCAGGTAAGGATTCGAGAGGAGGACATACTAAAATACACTTTTTCGATCGAGGTATGGTCACTATGAGTATGTGGTGATGCTGTTTGGGATGTCTAATGCACCGACAGTGTTTATGGATTTGATGAACCGGATCTTCAGTCAGTTTTTAGATCGGTTTGTAGTGGTGTTCATAGATGATATATTAGTGTGGACAAGGCCCTCGGGAACTGCGTCCGCGGGATCCACACTAGGCATAATCGACTCGAGGTTCTTTCGAATCGAATTAAGACGTATTAGAGTCGCCACCAAGTTTTTTGGGAACTTGGAACCGTTCAAGTCAACTTTACACCTTTCATCGAAAAGCATAAGGCCAATCGACTACGAGTGATTAAAGATAAAGACTTGTACCCTATATCACTCGATTTGAATGACTCTCGTAATCCAATGGTATTTAGACGGATCCACAAACCATAGATCTTGAGTAAGGGGTGAGGGTACGTGTTAGGAAGCCCATAAGGACACCCAACCCCGCCCGTCAATAACGGCCTCTACTAAGTCAAGTATCGGATTTCAAACAAGGTCATAGCTACTACGATATATGATATGCAAACATCGTTTTAAAACCCTAACATGTGACAACAATTTCTATGTCGTTTAATGCATGAATACTAACTTTGTCAAAGTTGTTTTAGCATGTTGGTTGATTTGAAATAAAAGATGCGCAAACACGGCTTAGGAGGAATGGGGGAGCCATTGGGATCTATCCTATTACAACCCAGGCATTTCATGCCGACACAACGAGAAATAAATTACAACTCAATCTAATTACAACAACTATCGTAATTACTTTGACTTAGATTACAATACAAACTAACAAAATACAACTTAAATTATTAAATCTTAATAAACGAAACAAATGTAAACAAAAAAGCTAAAGCTAAGTTAGACTAATTAAAGATGTTAGCCGAATTATTAGTTAATAAACAAATTAGATTAGAATTAAACTAATTAAATTAAAATAAATAAGTACAAAGGCTTGAAATAAATTAGGTACAACTTATTAATTAAATTGAACCCAACTCATTAAAATTATTCACCAATCCATATTTATTAAAATAGGATTAGTAAACAATTAAAGAAACAAAAGAAGAAAAGAAACTAAAACAGGCAGACCCGTGCAGTGCACGGATCAGAAGTCAGACAGACCCGCGCAAGGCACGGTTTTTGTAGAAAAGCAAAGTTAATTATGTTTTAATTACGAAATCAGTAAAATAAATTACGAAAAAATTCATTAAATTAAATTTACAGATTTTGAACCATAAAAGATAATTAAAACGACTTTTAAAAAATTAGAAATAAATAAAACAAATTAAAGGTTAATTAATTACAAATTGAATTAAATAAATACGAACTAGGTTAGGTACAATTCTAAATCGTCAACGAGTGCAAATGGAAAGGTGTTAAGCACACACTTCCATGCTAGCGAGAAAATTAATCAAAGGGAAGATGAATTCAATTAAGTTACAGAATTGTTAATCGGTTTTTAAAGCTATGTCGATGTACCCTAATGTGTCTAATTAGGTTATTAAACTGATCTAATATCATCTAAACGAGTTATATGTTAACAATCAGAGGTCATACTAACATGTAAATGGTCCTAGGGTGTGTCGAATTGGCCGAAACAAACAAAGGGTCAAAAACGAGGAGCGAAGTTAGAAGTTCGTTTTATTTATGTCCTACCTTGAACACGAGGATATGTAAATGAGACGGGGGTGTACGACCGACTGATGTAGCGGTTTCTTTCCCATCTCAAGTCAACGCGGGTGTTCATGGTGGTACTTTAACTCATACTCGGACTAAACTAGTTTCATAGTTAATTAAACAATCGATAAACAAAAACGATAAACGAATAAAAACAAACTATAAAAAACAAACATAAAAAAACAAAATAAAAGGGAGAAAGAGGAGGATTTGATGCACCCTCAACCTACATGTATCGTTGACACCGTCTTGGGTCGTAATCGATGGTAGATTTTATCTCGAGAGGCCGTCGTCGACGAAGAAACAAAGCAAACAACACGTTTTTATCGAATCTGGACAGCAACTTTCAAACAGCGATTTCTCTCTCGTTTCACGGTAAAAATTCGATTTAAAAGATGTTTTGAAAACTAAAAAGAGAGGAGAACAGAGATATTAAAACAACCCCTGCTCATTTTGAGTTATTGGGCACGAAAAACGAGCACAAACAGAACTGGACAGACAGGAACAAACCGCGAAAACAGAGTGTATAACACTCTATTTTTCGAGGGATTTTGTGTACTCTCAAGGGCAATTTGGCTCGTAAATCTTTGTCTAATGTGTAGATGGATGTTATATGGTTAATTAGGAACAAGAAAATCGAGTTTTGATGGGGGTTTGAGGGAGGAACGAATTGTTTTTCGAGGAGGACACACAAACAGTTTCAGTTTGTATGTCGGTTTTGTGGAGGGTTTTTGAGAGGCAATTAGGGTTTGTTTCTGAGGTTTAAAGCTTGTGAGTGATGGTAGGATGTGGGGAGAACTTAGAGGAATGAATGTATGGTGAAGGGGTGGTATTTATAAGGCGTTAAAGTAGGGCAAAAGAGAGGGAGAGGCAGTCGGGCCTGCTCACGCATAGCTGCTGTCCAGCAGCTTTGGTAAGGGTTTGAGAGGGTTTGTGACGGGTTTTCTTGGTGGTTAAGCTAAGTTAATATGGGTAGGATACTAGGGTATGGGTTAGGGTTAATGGGTACGGGTTTTGGTGGTATTTGGAGCGGGTTTTGGGCTCGGGATTGAGCTGCAAAACAGGGGGGGCTGTTTCGTGTTTTGCGGGCTGGTTGGGGGTGATTTGGGGCATGGTTTGGGCCGTGGTTAAGGGGGTTCGAACTGGGTTGGATGGGTAGAGGCTTAGGTTGGTTAGTGTACTCGATATTCGTGCCAACTCGCAAAGAAAACGGGCTCAAAAACCGAGCTAAAATCGAGCTCAAAAACGCTTGTTCAAAACGAGTTTTTTCGATTTTTAAATCGATTTTTCAAATCGATTAACACATTAAAATAAATGATTTTTCAAATCAAATACACTCATAAAATGATTTTTCAAATCAAAAATTTATTTTATTTTCAATAAAATAAACTTTGAGAAAATAAAAATAAAATAAATTGAATTTACCTAAAAAAAGCTTTAATTTAAATATCTTTTAAATTAATAAAATACTCCGTCGACAACGCTCATTCTACATCGTAAAACGAACCCAAATAATGACAATGACAACTAATAAATACATGTGTCCTATCATCATCGGGTGTTTGTCGGGTTCTCTATAAATTCCAATATCGACGGATACGGGTATCTACAGAGCCCCCACTTTGACTGAGGCTTGGACAAGGCGAAAGTCAAAGTATACCCCAAGTCCCTTTCGACCTGAGGATTCTTCGGGTCGTTTATAGTCCATTAGACTTGCGTATATAAGCTCGCCAGCCATAAGAAGAGATCATACCTGAGACTTCGTTGGGGATTGACTCTTGCTTCTGTTGTGTCATAAATTGCATATATGGTGGATTGGGCCTTATCCTTAGGCGCCTACGTATCCGTTTCTGACGGAATCAAACCCGCGTCGTAGTTCGGCAACTGCTGACACATGCCCAAAGTTTATCATCTGCTGGCGTATGTCCAAAATTCATCATCTGCTGACATTTGCCCAAAATTTATCATCTGCTGGCGCTTGTCCGAATGGGACGGGACTTTCCGAGGAGGTTGTTGCCACTTTCATCATTTGCTTTCAGCTACGGAATTCTTCCATTTCATACTCTTGTATTGAATTGAATTCTGAGTGGATGTCATCCTTTTCATCTTGATAATGGTCTCTGAAGCCAACGGCTTCGAGCCCCGATTTGAATGGCTCTAAAGTCGAAGACTTTAGAGCCCCCAGTTGAAGCATATCCTGCTATATTTGAAACACAAAAACGTACTAGCAATAATCATCACATAAGCACATTTGGATCATCGATCTTAAAATTGGATTATTTGAAAGATTGGATCATCGACCCGAAAATTGAATTTGAAAATTTTGAATAATTGGGCCATCGACCCGAAGTTTAAATTTGACATCACTTGGTATGTTGGGTCATCGACCCTTCAAAAATTGAATTTGAAAATTTTGACTGATTGGGCCATCGACCCGCAAAGATTCTACTACTTGGATCATCTATCCACAATGCGCAAAAAGTTTTTGAAATTTTGAAATTTTGAAATATTTGGCATTTTGAAATCGAACCTTGATGGGTGAGCATGAAATACGACTCAGACACTCTGTATGACTCGTCTTGTTGGGAACATTTTGTCACTCTTCTCCTCGCCTCCTTTCTTTTCAGCGAGTTTTCATCATTGCCACCGCCTTCTTTCTTTTCAGCGGGCTTTTACTATTTTTCTTCCACGCCTTCTTTCTTTTCAGCAGGTTTTTTTCATATTTTCTGTTCCCAACACAAACCCATATCTATGTGACTCAGCATCTTTGCCTACACCGTTAGATAAAGCTCATTCCAAGACTTGACACTACTTATCTGAACCTATATCCTCATCCTAGTCTACATCGAGTGCTAAGACCGACTCAAACAAAGGTGGCTTCATTTGGACTTGGTTAAGACCCGTAAGAAACCGACAAGATGACAACTTGGATGATGAGTGTATTGAATCCCTTATTCTGAAGGACTGCCTACGTATTCGGGTGGAGCGAAATCAAATCCGACGTAGTTCGATCCTGGTGCATAAACATGGCATTTTGATTGTGTATACACACTCAAAGGTTTCACCTAAGGTATCATGTCGTATCCCATTCTAGCCTGTAAAGTACTGTTAAATCCCGTGTCTAGGGTTGGTACAAAAGGTTGTGGTTCTTTGGGATGTGGAGCTTGGTAACAAAAGGCTCGTAAGGTAAACCATCATTCTGAAGGTTCGTTTTGTGGTGCTAAGGCTAACGGGTTATGGCTTACATCGTGGTTGGAAAAGGTGTCTCGGTTTTGACGAAATCCGAGTGCAAATGGGTTGGAAAACAATGTGGGTTCAAATCTCCATATCTGGACCCTAAAGGCTGGGTGTAACAACACAAGCAGACTGATTCTCAGAATCCCTAACTATTCCCTCGTAAATGCCTCGGGAAGGACTTAGAGGTAAAGAGGTTACTACTTAAGCTTTTGGGCTTCGCCCATTGAACTTCAACTATGGGTACTTGACTTGAATTCTGGCTTCCGTAATTTCAACATCTTTTTTCCTTTTTTCTTTTTCTTTCATCTTTTTTTCATTTTTCTTTTTTTTTTCTTTTTTTTTTCATTTTTCCAATTTTTCTCTTTTTCTCATTTTTCATTCTTTTTCATCTTTTTTCTCTCTTTGAAAATGATCTTCTACTCATTCTCTTAGTCATAAATGGATACACCTTGAAAACTAGGCTTCGCCAACTAATTTGGGTAGGAACTAACAATTCCTTGTTAGAACGGGTTGATATCTTCTCTCTTCGAGATGGGATGAATTTGTTGGGGAAAAGGCTTGCCTTCCATCATCGATAGGGGAAACAAGGAGCTAGTCCGGGTTTGTCATAGAATCATCTAAAAGCTTGTCAAAAGCACTGGTTCTGATGGAGGTTTTCTACCGCCAGACATGGAATAGGTAAAGGAAATAGACACGGGATCCTAGTGTACCTTACATTATGAAACGGGACATATTTCTACCCCAGGGATCTCTTTGAGTGTGTTGTGCATTTTATCATGTTTTCGGAATGATTGAGGATTGAAAACAAGAGATATTTAGAATTGAAACTCTAACTTTTTATTGGAAAGGGAATTGCTTAACAGACTCAAAGGAACGATTCCTAGGACACACCCTAGGTCATCGCGGGACAAATGACTCAACTTCAAGAAAAGAAAGTCCTAGACTCGACTCGACTAAGAAAAGAAAACAGATCCCGACTCATAATTTTTCAAATCTGGTCTTGAGCTTTCCCTTCTTCAGCTCTCAGCTTAGATGCTCGGCTCTAGTCCTTGATCCCTTTGATGGTCTGCCTCCATCCCGAGGTAGTCCTCTGAGGATCTATGCCAGTGATGGAGGTTGGTGAATCGAATTGTCCTTTATTAACTTCGTTAACGAGAGGAGTACATTCTAGAGCGAGACTTTCAAGTGACATGGGCGGATAAAATGGGAATAATCGACATTGTCTTCAACAGAAACAAAGTTAGAGTGATCGCCAAATGGATTGGTGATGTTATTGGGTTTAACAGTTGGGATCGGGAGTGTTCCATTCTCAATCATGTCTTGGATTTCGTGCTTCAGTCGATAGCACCTTTCAGTATCATGGCCTTTCCCTTGATGAAAGGCACAGTAGGCATTTGGTTTGTACCATTTGCCTTGTTGTTCAGCAGATGGATCCGGAGTTGGACCAATAGGCTTCAGCTTTCCTTGGGCTATGAGCCTTTGGAGAGCGTATGTATAAGTGCATCCGATATCGGTGAATGCCCTAGGTGTTTGGCGCTGCGACTTCTTCGATTGCCCTTCTAAGAGATTGATGGCTTCATCAATATGGGACGTTGCTGGGGCCTTGCCCTTGGACGATGAGGACCCTTGGTACCCTTTCGGCCTTTCAGCCTCTGCCCTTATGACATCATCTTCTACCTTTATCCCGATTCTTATCAATTCTTTGAAAGAGCCAAAATTCTGGTATTTCAGAGCATTGCGGTAAATAGGTCGTAGATTCTTTACGAACTTATCTACCATTTCAACTTCATCAGGCTTCTTGGCTAATTTCACGCTTTCAGCGCGCCATCTTGCAAGGAATTCAGTAAAGCCTTCTTTTTCTTTCTGTGTCATCACCTCCAATGTTCTTATGTTGGTTTGAATCTCGACATTATCAGCATAGTGCTTGCAGAACTCCACCGTAATATCTTCGAAAGTGGGGAAGTTCTTAAGGTCCAGATTATAGAACCACGCCTTCGGGTGTTCATCCAGAGATTGAGCGAAAATTTCGAGAGAGCATGTCGGCAGTACTCCCTTCGAGTGCTAAGTACCCTTTATAGGCCTTAACATGGTGGACTGGATCTTCGGTGCCTTTGAACTTTGGGATGTCGGTGAGTACCATGTTCGTGGGCAACTTATCTGAATCGGGGCATAGGCCCTAGCATTTTCATAGTGGATGTTCTTCCCCTGGGAGAGTTTCAGACGGTCTTCGATGAACTTGAACCGTTTCTCCAGATTAGTCAGAGGTGGGGTAAGTGGAGGGCAATCTTCACCCAGCTTAGATTCAATTGCATCCATGCGGGTCATCATGAGGTTCACGGCCTCAGTAAGCTTGTTAACAGCATCTTCCATTGCTTGACGTCGGGTTTTTGGCGGCCTTTCTACAAGAAAACCCCGTACTGAGTCAATATTTAAAGTAAGAGCCCCTGCACACTTAAGGACACGACCCCAACTTGACTCAAACAAAGACTCGACTTGAGACTGACTAACCAAAGGTTCGACTCACGGTTGGATTTAGACCTTGGTTCATTTTAGACTCGACAAAACGACATGACTCAAACTGTCATAAATCGGTTATAAACCGGACTCGGTGTGACCAAACCCGTGATTGGACTAACATAGCCCATAGGTTCGGGTGAAACGCCCTAAATGGCCTAGCTTGGACGTTTTTGTGGACTATCCTAGATCAAAAGGTCGACCAACATGACTCAAGGCTCAAGAGGTGAGCTTGGGTGACCCAACAAGGTCGTGTTCTAGACTCTTAGAACGAAACACATCCGGCCTAACACGGCTATGACCCGGACACGACTTGACGCATTTCATGCTTGGTTGAGGTTCGAGAGGCATTTTGGATTGATTTTGAAAAAACGAAAGATTGATTCGAAAATGAGATTTGAAATGGGCAGCATGCCGACTATAAAAGCTCATTTTGGGCCGAAAATTCTAGTCCTATTTGGGCAACATTCCGCGTTTTTAAAACCATGCTAGTTTGAAAGTAAGTTGTTCAAAAGTTCGGTTTTGAAAAGGACATGGGAAATTTCGAAAAGACTCGGGAAAACAATTTGCACATTGTCATTCTCATGTTATAAGGATGTATGCTCCTAGACATCTCTAAGTCTCGGCAAGTCTTCTACAAGAAGGTCTATGCCCTCCATCCTTTTGCGGTCTTATAGAGCAAGGTGTCTTAAGGTAGAGTACCTAGAAGATTGTCCCCACCATCAAGAACCACGCGAGGTGAAGTGGAAGCGAGCAATGTGCAGCTTCCTAGCATAGTGGGACGTCGCCCCCCACGCATCACGAAGAAACGCTGGGACGGCCCGGGCAAGTCCTTAAGGGTTTATGCATGAATCGTAGCACTATGAGTAATGTTTTACTTTCCAACACTTTCTTTTCAAGTTTCACCTCGGAGGAAAAGACCCTAGAAACAAAGTGTAACTAGTCCTCTTTTCCCAGTGGTCGCCAAATCGTGGACAAGGCCCTCGGGAACTGCGTCCGCGGGATCCACACTAGGCATAATCGACTCGAGGTTCTTTCGAATCGAATTAAGACGTATTAGAGTCGCCACCAAGTTTTTTGGGAATTTGGAACCGTTCAAGTCAACTTTACACCTTTCATCGAAAAGCATAAGGCCAATCGACTACGAGTGATTAAAGATAAAGACTTGTACCCTATATCACTCGATTTGAATGACTCTCGTAATCCAATGGTATTTAGACGGATCCACAAACCATAGATCTTGAGTAAGGGGTGAGGGTACGTGTTAGGAAGCCCATAAGGACACCCAACCCCGCCCGTCAATAACGGCCTCTACTAAGTCAAGTATCGGATTTCAAACAAGGTCATAGCTACTACGATATATGATATGCAAACATCGTTTTAAAACCCTAACATGTGACAACAATTTCTATGTCGTTTAATGCATGAATACTAACTTTGTCAAAGTTGTTTTAGCATGTTGGTTGATTTGAAATAAAAGATGCGCAAACACGGCTTAGGAGGAATGGGGAGCCATTGGGAACTATCCTATTACAACCCAGGCATTTCATGCCGACACAACGAGAAATAAATTACAACTCAATCTAATTACAACAACTATCGTAATTACTTTGACTCAGATTACAATACAAACTAACAAAATACAACTTAAATTATTAAATCTTAATAAACGAAACAAATGTAAACAAAAAAGCTAAAGCTAAGTTAGACCAATTAAAGATGTTAGCCGAATTATTAGTTAATAAACAAATTAGATTAGAATTAAACTAATTAAATTAAAATAAATAAGTACAAAGGCTTGAAATAAATTAGGTACAACTTATTAATTAAATTGAACCCAACTCATTAAAATTATTCACCAATCCATATTTATTAAAATAGGATTAGTAAACAATTAAAGAAACAAAAGAAGAAAAGAAACTAAAACTGGCAGACCCGTGCAGTGCACGGATCAGAAGTCAGACAGACCCGTGCAAGGCACGGTTTTTGTAGAAAAGCAAAGTTAATTATGTTTTAATTACGAAATCAGTAAAATAAATTACGAAAAAATTCATTAAATTAAATTTACAGATTTTGAACCATAAAAGATAATTAAAACGACTTTTAAAAAATTAGAAATAAATAAAACAAATTAAAGGTTAATTAATTACAAATTGAATTAAATAAATACGAACTAGGTTAGGTACAATTCTAAATCGTCAACGAGTGCAAATGGAAAGGTGTTAAGCACGCACTTCCATGCTAGCGAGAAAATTAGTCAAAGGGAAGATGAATTCAATTAAGTTACAGAATTGTTAATCGGTTTTTAAAGCTATGTCGATGTACCCTAATGTGTCTAATTAGGTTATTAAACTGATCTAATATCATCTAAACGAGTTATATGTTAACAATCAGAGGTCATACTAACATGTAAATGGTCCTAGGGTGTGTCGAATTGGCCGAAACAAACAAAGGGTAAAAAACGAGGAGCGAAGTTAGAAGTTCGTTTTATTTATGTCCTACCTTGAACACGAGGATATGTAAATGAGACGGGGGTGTACGACCGACTGATGTAGCGGTTTCTTTCCCATCTCAAGTCAACGCGGGTGTTCATGGTGGTACTTTAACTCATACTCGGACTAAACTAGTTTCATAGTTAATTAAACAATCGATAAACAAAAACGATAAACGAATAAAAACAAACTATAAAAAACAAACATAAAAAAACAAAATAAAAGGGAGAAAGAGGAGGATTTGATGCACCCTCAACCTACATGTATCGTTGACACCGTCTTGGGTCGTAATCGATGGTAGATTTTATCTCGAGAGGCCGTCGTCGACGAAGAAACAAAGCAAACAACACGTTTTTATCGAATCTGGACAGCAACTTTCAAACAGCGATTTCTCTCTCGTTTCACGGTAAAAATTCGATTTAAAAGATGTTTTGAAAACTAGAAAGAGAGGAGAACAGAGATATTAAAACAACCCCTGCTTATTTTGAGTTATTGGGCACGAAAAACGAGCACAAACGGAACTGGACAGACAGGAACAAACCGCGAAAACAGAGTGTATAACACTCTGTTTTTCAAGGGATTTCGTGTACTCTCAAGGGCAATTTGGCTCGTAAATCTTTGTCTAATGTGTAGATGGATGTTATATGGTTAATTAGGAACAAGAAAATCGAGTTTTGATGGGGGTTTGAGGGAGGAACGAATTGTTTTTCGAGGAGGACACACAAACAGTTTCAGTTTGTATGTCGGTTTTGTGGAGGGTTTTTGAGAGGCAATTAGGGTTTGTTTCTGAGGTTTAAAGCTTGTGAGTGATGGTAGGATGTGGGGAGAACTTAGAGGAATGAATGTATGGTGAAGGGGTGGTATTTATAAGGAGTTAAAGTAGGGCAAAAGAGAGGGAGAGGCAGTCGGGCCTGCTCACGCATAGCTGCTGTCCAGCAGCTTTGGTAAGGGTTTGAGAGGGTTTGTGACGGGTTTTCTTGGTGGTTAAGCTAAGTTAATATGGGTAGGATACTAGGGTATGGGTTAGGGTTAATGGGCACGGGTTTTGGTGGTATTTGGAGCGGGTTTTGGGCTCGGGATTGAGCTGCAAAACAGGGGGGGCTGTTTCGTGTTTTGCGGGCTGGTTGGGGGTGATTTGGGGCATGGTTTGGGCCGTGGTTAAGGGGGTTCGAACTGGGTTGGATGGGTAGAGGCTTAGGTTGGTTAGTGTACTCGATATTCGTGCCAACTCGCAAAGAAAACGGGCTCAAAAACCGAGCTAAAATCGAGCTCAAAAACGCTTGTTCAAAACGAGTTTTTTCGATTTTTAAATCGATTTTTCAAATCGATTAACACATTAAAATAAATGATTTTTCAAATCAAATACACTCATAAAATGATTTTTCAAATCAAAAATTTATTTTATTTTCAATAAAATAAACTTTGAGAAAATAAAAATAAAATAAATTGAATTTACCTAAAAAAAAGCTTTAATTTAAATATCATTTAAATTAATAAAATACTCCGTCGACAACGCTCATTCTACATCGTAAAACGAACCCAAATAATGACAATGACAACTAATAAATACATGTGTCCTATCATCATCGGGTGTTTGTCGGGTTCTCTATAAATTCCAATATCGACGGATACGGGTATCTACAATTAGTCTATTCGAAGACTAAGGAGGAGCATGAGGAGCACTTGAGATTGGTGTTACAAACTTTGCGCGACAATCAACTATATGCAAAGTTGTCCAAGTGCGAGTTCTTTCTCGAGGAAGTTGCCTTTCTGGGGCATGTGATTTCCAAAGAAGGTGTATCTGTGGATCCTACAAAGATAGAGGCAGTGTCTAAGTGGGAAACACTAAAGAATGTCACAGAGATCAGGAGTTTCTTGGGTTTGGCAGGGTACTATCGTCGGTTCGTGAAAGACTTTTCAAAGATAGCCAGACCTATGATAGCGCTGATGAGGAAAGAGAACAGGTTTCGATGGGATGAAAATTGTGAGACGGCGTTCCAAACATTAAAGGAGCATTTGACCATAGCTCCAGTCTTAGCTTTCCCTGAAGGGTGTGAGAACTTTGAGGTGTATGCAGATGCTTCAAAGAACGGATTGGGTTGTGTGTTGATGCAGAACGGGAAAGTCATTGCCTATGCTTCTAGGCAATTGAAGCCTTATGAGGAGAACTATCCGACACATGATCTAGAATTGGGTGTAGTTGTGTTTGCCCTCAAGATTTGGAGACACTATATTTATGGGGCGACCTTTAAGGTGTTTTCAGATCACAAAAGTCTAAAGTACATCTTTACTCAAAAAGAGTTGAACATGAGACAGAGGAGGTGGATGGAGCTTATAGGGGTCTTTGACATGGATATTATATGCCATGAAGGGAAAGCAAACGTTGTGGCTGATGCGTTGAGCAGGAAGAGTGTGCATTCTCTATGCACATCTATGTCATTAATGAGGTTGAGAGATGAGGTGAGAAAGATGGGGATACATGTGATACAAAAAGGGGATGCTATAGGGGACTTGATAGTGGAGCCGGATCTTTATGAGGATATTCGCAGGAAGAAGGCTCTTGATTCTAAGATTCAGGAGTGAAGAGTTGTAGTAGAGAAAGGGATAGTGTCTCGGTTCTTTATTCATTCAGATGAGAGTGTTCGGTTTGATGGGAGATGGTGTGTACATCGATAGGGATGAAGAGTTGAAAAAGGTGATCATGACAAAACCTCATTGCACACCGTATTCAGTACATCCAGGTGGGGACAAGCTGTATAGAGATTTGAAGAAGACTTTCTGGTGGCCTAGGATGAAAAGGGAGACAGCTGAGTTCGTGGCTCGATGTTTGATATGTCAGAGGGTTAAGGGAGAGCACCGACGACCACAAGGTAAGATTCAGTCTCTTGAGGTACCTGAGTGGAAATGGGATTCTATCTTCATGGACTTTATAGTGGGTTTACCGAGAAGTCAGCAGGGTAATAACATGATATGGGTGATAGTTGACCGTTTAACTAAGTCAGCTCACTTTATTCCAATGAAAGATACATGGAGTAAGGTTCAGTTGGCTAATGGGTACAGGACGCATGTGGTGAGGTTACATGGAGTCCCTAAGGACATTGTGTCAGATCGAGATGCGAGGTTTATTTCTCGATTTTGGCAAGAGTTGCAGGAGATGATGGGAACTACCTTGAAGATGAGTACTGGTTTTCATCCTGCAACAGATGGGTAGACAGAGCGAACTATCAAGACTTTGGAGGATATGTTGCGAGCTTGTGTGATGGAGTTTGGTGGTAGTTGGGAAGATTGGTTGGATTTGATCGAGTTTTCTTACAACAACAGCTACGACACAAGTATTGGGATGGCTCCGTTTGAGGCCTTGTATGGGAGGAGGTGTAGGAGCCTGATTTACTGGGATGATAGAACTGAGGTAGTGGTTTTAGGACCACAGATGGTACAGGAGATGATAGAACAAGTTAAAGTAATTCGACAAAAGATGAAAGCGGCCCAGGATCGAAAAAAGAGCTATGCAGACTTACATCGACGTGACATCGAGTTTCATGTTGGGGATAAGGTTCTTTTGAAAATGTCACCTATGCGTGGGGTTATGAGGTTTGGTAAGAAAGGGAAGCTTAGCCAGAAGTTCATTGGAGCATATGATATTTTGGATCGTGTGACAGAGGTTGCTTATCGGTTAGCGTTACCACCAGCTTTGGATCGGGTGCATAAAGTGTTCCATGTTTCTCAGTTATGGAAGTATGTGAGTGATCCTTCCCATGTGTTAGAGGTGGAGAACATTGAGTTTGATGAATCCTTGTCTTATCATGAGGTGCCAAAACAGATTCTTGATCGCAAGGTTCGAAAAACTAGATCCGGGGAAACGGTGTTGCTTAAGGTTCTATGGTCTAATCATGAGGTTGAGGAAGCTACTTGGGAGGCGGGAGAGGCTATGAGGGAGCGGTATCCGTGTCTTTTTTGATCAGGTGTGTGTCGTTACGGGGACGTAACCATGTTTCTTTTAGGGGGGGTAGGAGATGATCGCATAAGGTTTTGGGTATGGTTTTATGTTGTTTTTGTACAGTTAGTGGTTGTTTTGAGTCGGTTTGAGTTGTGGTTGGGTTTTTTTTTTAGTTTTGTTGTGTTGTTGTGTCGTGGTTGAGTTAATATATATGTTTATTTTTGAGTATGGGTTTGAACTTCGGGGACGAAGTTCATTTTTAAGGAGGGAAGACTATAATACTACGGTTTTCTGTACTGTAGTGTACTCTATCGAGTAAGGCTTACTCTGTCAAGTAAGTGAGTTTCGGTTACAAAAAAGTGTATTGTCTGATGGGTACTCGATCAAGTAGGTGTCACTCAATCGAGTAGGGGGCACTCGATCGGGTAAGTGACTTACTCGATCGAGTAAGTCGGTTTATACGGGTTATTCGCCGGGTTTTGATAGCAACTTGAGAATGTTATATAAAGTTATTTTTACCAGTTATTTTTACTTTTTCACTCATTCTAAATATTTTACACAAGAGAAAAGTTACGTAGCATTCCCTTCTCTCATTACTATCAAATCCTAAGGGCTAGATTCGTCGGATCGTTGAATTCTTTACGCCGTTGAGACCGTCGCATCGTGGGTAAGATTCTAGTATGATTTTTGTATCGTTTCATTGATTTTAGTTGAAACCCTAGTTGGGTATTTTGGGGGTTTTCGGGATGTTGTGATTGTTAGATGGTAATTGTATGATTGTGTGATTATAGGAGGTGATTTCATAGAAGAACAGTTTTGATTAGCTGATTGTGACGATCTTGGTGATTGCTTTTCCAGGTAGGGTTTTCCCTACTCAGTTATTGACTTATTGGTTACATTGTATTAGATGTTTGGTTGATTGTTGTTGGTTGTTTACTGTTGTTGATCTTTATCGTATTGGAATTGGTAATTGCAGATTGTTGTTGCATAGTTGGTTGGTTGTGATTGTCTGTGGTTCGTGAGGTGTGTCCTCGGCTGAGTGGAGCCACTTGCGGGAGTGGCTTCACGTCGTTGATTCGCCCCTTGCGGTTCCCGTCACAAGGGGGATGTGCACATTAAGGAACTTGGGTTTTCGCTTGGTGTTGATGAGCAGGGCTTAGGTGGGAACGGCTGCGGTCCCCCACTGGCGGTAAGGATTACTGGTTGCGGCCGTAATCTGGCAGGGCTAGACCTTCTGGCTAGTCAGGTGATTGGAGATGTGACGGAGTTGAGTGATTGTATGTACTGTTGATATTGTTGTATCTTATAATGTGTATTTAGTAACTGACCCTGTTTAATTGTTTTAAAAACTATGGTGATCCATTCGGGGATGGTGAGCAGTTCTTGAGTAGGTATGAGATGGATACGCATGGTATAGCTGGGATTGAGTCACCACGTGTCACTAGAGTCTTCCTCTGTGTCGTTGAACTTATACTTCTTTTAGTTGGTTTGGTTATTTTTGGAACGTTTGTATCACTTTACAGTTTTGGGATTTTGTTATGTAATCATTTAAACTTATTTATCTAAAGTATGTTCTTTTATGGTCAATTTGGTATACATTGCCTCGGGTAACCGAGATGGTAGCGCTTCCATGCATGAGGTGGTTTTGGTAAGGCACCTTGGTGTATAGGGGTGTTACAACAACCTACGAAAGCATGTATGCAATATAATATGATAGATATCTCTAGTGACCGTACATATACACTCCAACCAAGCGTGGTCCAAAACACATGCCGAGGATTTACATAGTAATGTGAGGTGAGGTAATTTTGCAAGAAGGAGCAAAATAATGTAGATATGTGGAGGTAAAAGCCAAGCTAACACCGATCACAACCAAAAGTAGCCATATTACACTTTCCAATCCAACATGAAAGATGATGCACCATGCCATGTATGGCACAAACTCACTCACATCAACAAGTACTTCTCCTCAAGTAATATGGAAATGATAAGTATAGGAGTAATAAGAGATTTCTCCTTTTCCATCTTTTATAGTATCATTTTTCTCCCTTTTTTATTTTTTTCATTTTTTTTCCAATCCATCTTTTTTTTCCTTCCTTCTAATATCCATTACAACACCAACAAAATTGACCACAACAAGACTTCCAAACTTACCAACAAGACTAGCTTGACAAGGGTAGGCCATATGGAATGTAGTTGAATAAATGGGTCAAAACGAGGCAAATTTGGCTATTGTGAGGTTAGTGGGTAAAACGTAAAGGAAGGGTCGCCTCTCCACATGTGTCACCACCACAAATCTGAGTGTATACCGGTAATAAGAGGCAAATTTCATGCTTATGCAATTTGAAGTTACATGCCATGTAAGGAGTACTACTCACATCCTAAATGAAGCCAATCATGAATGTCATTGGTTTATGAAGCTCTAAACCTTAGAATGTATAAGTGATGAAAATTATGGTTTGTATACAACACAAAATATAACAGACTAGCAAACAGAATATTCTTATAAAATAATAAAATACTATACAAGAATATAGTTGCAGCGGAAAATACGAACACAGACATAAAATCTCGTCTTAAATAGTCAGTCATACGGTTAGGAAATATTTATGATAGTTTAGGTGCCACCGATTAAACCAATTTTCTGTAATATTCATTAATCTCTTATTAGACACTTCTAATAACTAAATGTTTATTAGTTTAGTCATAAACTTAAAGGAACTTATGCATGCATAACAATTTAAATAAAAGAGAAGAAATTTAGACATTCTTACAAGGAGGGCCAAAATTGGTTTATACTATAAATTGGTCTCCTACCAAGTTAGTCTTCTTAAGAATAATCCAAATTCCCCAAAAACTTAGATCTAATAGTAACATCTACACCTTAAGGATTTGTACCAAGGAAATCCTTCTTAAATCAAATACTAATTTGATACTAGAATTAGTATAAGACTACCTTAATAAGACTTAATATTATTTTGATTACTACCTTTAGTAATAATAATATTGTGATTTTGTGAGGTTTTCTTCTTAATAATTTTCCAACAATTAGAGAGAATAATGTTTTTGTTCTCAAGATTAGTAGAATAAGAATGAATTAGTAGAATAAGAATGAATTAGTGTGTTTTGAAAATGCACTACTTGAGTGTGTATAGAGGAGGCCACCGGTTTTGGCATGGGTAGAGTGCCCAATGCTTTTGCATTTTTCTCTTCTCAAGAGTGTAGGTATGCATACCTATGATTAGTAGGTAATCATCATGTTACCCACTAATTAAAATAATTAAAGCACAAAACAACCCTCTCCCCTTCATTTACACGACACCCTTAATATTATAAGGGTCCATTTTAAGTTTGTCAATGTGTTAATTTGTATTGTGTGATAATTAGACATGTTACTAGACATGTAGTTTAAATAATGCATTTTTAACTTATTAAAAATCATTACATAAACAAAATTAATCACATACAAAAATTAACTAGTAATTCACAATTACAATTTCTTAAAATGGGTTATAGAATTATAAATCACAACTACTTCTATTTATAATAAACAATTCATTCTTTATTATAATTATTTCATAAACAATAAATAAATCTAAGTAATAAAACAATTTAAATTACTTAGACCGAATCTTATTTAATCGAATTATAATAAGATACGTAATCTAACTCACAAAATCACTTGTCGAATTTAAGGAATTAATTAACTTGTATCAGTACACAATTAATTAATTATCTATTAAGAATGTTTCCCTAGAGGTATGACTTTAAGGGATCAACTGATCACCACCGTCACACGACAGTAATGTCAAACTCTAGTCAGCCAATCATTACGGATTAATGTGGATCAGTTGACAATAAAATGTTACATTCCCTTATATATTCTTAATATGAGATTTAAACATGTGATCGCATTATTGTCGAGGACACATACTCCAACAATCTCCCACTTGTCCGCGACAAGTGTGCGTCACCAATTCTCTTGTCCTATTACTATCTCCCACTCAATGCAAGGTGTCTTGCAGTTCGCACTTGTATTTGATCATATCAAGAATGGTTTCCTCGATCTGGAGAATAATTGTCTGACCGGAATTATCTACCATAGATACCTTCCGAGCGTGGCCACGCATTTCCAGTTCGTTGCAGGGGATGGACAATTCATATTGCACTCTTCCCTTCGAATAGCCACAGCTCATCATGACCCAAAACATGCCCATTAGACCCCAATTACGAAGGTCGCAGAACATAAATCAAAGTCACTCTGAAACTGTGCCATCTTAGGCGAACATTCATTAGTCAAACAATCGACTCATAAGAATACATAGCAGCTCTCGCCACGACCAGGCTATAAAAATTTCAAGAACTCTATAAGCGGTCATAAGCCCGACAGAGTGTCCCTCACAGTCTGTGATACCCGTCGTTGTGAGTACCAAAGATAAAATTTATAATCTCCTATTAAGACTAACCTAGGCTAGTGGTAACAGGGTCGAACCACAAGGAGGCAGTTGTAAATTCTAGTTGTTTTATGATCAGTCCGAGGTAACTATTATGGGGGTTGATTTGAATTGGTCTATAACTAATAACAATAAGAAGAAAATAAACTAAAGATATGATTTAAACAGATAAAAGAAAGGTACTAGGATGATCGGGTCATTATAGCTTCAAGGCAAAGAAACTAAGTCGGTCTGAATTAAACACAGGTAAGGCGGGAAATAAGAGGTCCTCTCGGTCCACTCCTAACAAATAGCATCTCTCGATCTCGCTATAGGTCCCTAATGTCACTAATGCTAACTTTCGTCCTGAAAAGTGACTAATGGTCTAAACTATACCTATCTTTCGATCTTAGCACAGTTTAGTCGAATTAATTGATGGTCAAATAACTTTCCCTATCTTTCGATCTAATGGGTCAGTCACAAAATAGGTATCTAACTGGTCGCATGCATTCGATTTGTTAAATACAAGATTAAAGACAATTAAAACGAGGGATAACCTTACAAGGTCAGTCGATCGACCAACAAGGTCAGTCGATCGACTGACACACGGGTTCAAGCCGTGTCTAATCTAGTGCCGCCTACGCCATAAATCGCCTACATCCTAGCACTAAAGATTTAGCTACTCATGCTAAAGATGAAGACAACAATGAAACTAATAACAACTACTGAATTCATGCTTTAAAATAAATAACAACGATGATAAAACGATAATTGGCTTTGGGGCACTTAACTATCAAACCTATACTAACAATAAAAGCAAAACAATAAACTCAATACTAGGGCATAAGAAATACCGAGATTCAAGAGGAAAGATTAAGAACAATGGCAGAATTTCCAATGCTAAAGTTGATAACCCAAAACCCTAACTCGGGAATAAGCTAAATTATTGTGATGTGAAACTTAATGTATTCTCTGATATATTATTTGATATCAAAACTAGATGCTGGTGTTACGTTATATAGCAATCAACGCAACAACTTATTTCTAAAACCTAAACTTCACGGGCTTTCTAAATCTCGTCTGGAATCGAAATCTGGTCGATCGACTGAAGAGGCTGGTCGATTGACCGCTCCTCAGCAACAGTAGCTTCTGGAACCCGAGCCTTGGTCGATCGACCGACAAGGCTGGTCGGTCGACTGGCTAAGCTGCTACTTGACTTCTTTTAACTCGTGGACTTGTCTTTCGGGCCTTGGATTGCGCACCAAGCTCGTTCCTTAAGCAATTCCTTTACGTCATTTGCAATGCAGATTACTCGGGGACGGATTTGGCTCGATTTCCGCTCAATTCTTCACATTTCTGCAATAAAGTACAAAAACACGAAAGTAGAGGAAAATAGGGAAATATAGGCATATATTGCACATTTGAGCTCTGAAATGCGTGTAGAAAAGAGTGTGAAACATCGTATTTTAGACACGCATCAAATCTCCCCAAACCAAACCTTGCTTGTCCCCAAGCAAGAACTAGACTCGATCTAACGACCTAATAGAACGAGTTCAATCTCAGAGCGATTTGCAAACTGTTAAACCTAAACCGATTTAAAGCACAACCAACAATCAACTAGTAATGTGAATCATGCAAACGAGTAATAAAGTCGTCAAAAACTGCTGCACCCTTGACTATAGAGACTTACCAAATTGGACTCTCACGGGTCGCTCAAATCACTCAATTCAATTCAGCAGGTGATATAAATGTAAGATAGAAAGAATTAATTTTGTAGTGACCCTCACCTAACTACGACCTATGAGGACATGCCAGCAATAAAATATGAAAACGACCTCTACAACCGTACATATGCATTCCAACCGAACAGATGACCAATGACACATGCCGAGGTATATATGGGATATGTGAGGTATGGGTAAGAAGAGGCAAAACATTTTATAGTAAAGTGGAGGTACAGGTGATCAAGCTAGTACCGAAACGGAACCAAAGGACAACATCCAACTCCTTTCTCATAAACAAACGAAACGGTGCTATAGCAAGCACAAATCTCACAACCTCCAAACTATCAAATCAATAAAGCTCCCCATGGGATATAAATGAAACATGGGAGCAAAATCGCCAAAAGATAAGGATTAAACTATGCGAATTGATCTCTTTTCTCGAATCACAGTCGATCGACCAAAGGGAGCAGTCGATCGACCCATTTGAACAGTACAGAACCTCTTTTCTTTTTCGAATCATTTTTTTTTCATCTTCTTTTTTTTTTCTTTTTTTGTTTCTTTCTTTCCTTTTTCTTTCATTTCATTTCCCAACTATCGTCTCAACAGAGCATATGCTACCAAAAACTGAGTAACAATCCCGAAAACACATACTACTAGCTTGACAAGGGACAAAGCTATGTGTAGGATGTAGTAAATAGGACAAAAAGGATATTTTTGGCATAGTGAAGCTTATGGGTAAAATGAGAAAAGGAAACCTCTACCACATGTGTCAACAAACCACAAACCGAATGCATACGGTATTAAGTAGATCAAATTCATATTCATGCAAATTAAGGAAACATGTCTCATAAGGAGTACTACTCACATTCCTAAATGAACTGGTCATGAATGTCACCATTATAGGCTCTAAAAACTCGTAAATATGATGTAGCTTGCCAATTTTCAAAGTCAAGTCTCAAGTTAAGCAAGAAATGTAACGAAAACTCGTAGATATGCATTTATGATTCTACTAATAACATGTAAGTCAAGCAAGGCTCAGGCAAAACAGGTGCAAATGCAAAATCATCCTTGAAATACTACCGTTCCGACTCGACCTATATGCTAAAATAAACGTGCATTTTATGGAAATTTTTGGAAATTTTTCAATTTTTATTGAATTTTTTGATATATGATGAAAACGAAATAAACGATGCAAACTGAAATTTAAACGTGAATGCAAACAAATGAATGAAGTGCGACGCAAAACCCTTCCCCAAACCAAATCGCACAATGTCCCCATTGTGCAAAATCATATGATGAAAGCAAAGAGAAATGGGAATTTGCGAGAAAAAGGAAATAAAAACACAATGACATAAGGTAAAGACTTGGGAACTCACAAGACTTTAAGCGCAGCAAAAGGGAAACCTCCCCAAACCAGCGTGAGCTAGGAGGTTTCAGTAGCCAGCAGTGCTACCAACAAGAGTGCCTGAAAGACAGAAAACACCACGCATAAGACCGAAGAAAACA
Source organism: Silene latifolia (assembly GCF_048544455.1). NCBI lineage: Eukaryota > Viridiplantae > Streptophyta > Magnoliopsida > Caryophyllales > Caryophyllaceae > Silene > Silene latifolia. The sequence continues at coordinate 71,197,451 of NC_133529.1, read as the reverse complement.
ATTTTGAAGCGTAAGTATTGTGCGCTAATGAGACAAAAGAAGAAATAGATAATTCGACGGAAAATAAAGTAGAGTAGAAAACTCCCTTAGATCCGCATATCGACCAAACACAGCAGGGGAGAGGTCGTGAACGAATATAGCAGCAGCAGTGGTCGATCGACCTAAAGAGGCAGTCGATCGACCAGGTGGCGAGAACAGTAGCTCCTGTAAACCTGCAATTCAGTCGATCGACCAATGGTGCCAGTCGATCGACTGAAAACACTGCTGCAGTGTCTTTTTTCTTCGTAATTGCTCAATGATTTGAGCTAATAAGCTCTAAATACCTGCAAATACACAATAGTACGTGCCAAAAATTGCGCAAAACCCAGAACGAAGTCTAAAACACTTGAAAATCCTAAGCAAACGAAATAAAAGCGAAGTTTTCACGCACACAAAAGCAATAGAAAATAGTTCGAAAGCAATAAAATGAAGTTTATAACGAACTTGATCAACTAATAGTTGATCAAAAAGGACCACGGTATGGCCCACTTCGTTGGCTTCTGGCTACTAGAGGTAGCCTCAATGATGCTCATCTTATCAGTTGCACCCTTCTCAGCTTCAACAGTTGGAGAGCTCAATGGATCAATCTCGTCATCTCCCCAATCAAGGGCTCCCTCGGAATCGTCGGAATCAAGATCAGCCCATCTCACCTTGGCTGGCTCATCTTCCACTTCCTCATCAGTCCCATAGCTTAGGCATCCAAGACCTCCTCTTTGAACGATAGGCTTTGTCGCAGATAGAGTATCCAACGGCTCTCCCTTCCCCAAACCAGCTCCTGCATTATCTAAAATAACAGATTCTTCCTCCTTCGTGCTCCCAATCTGGGGCGGAGGGGTTAATACAAAGACGAGAGTAATAGGGACGGTCGATTCGGGAAGCACAAAGTACGATCTCTTTTCGAGACCGTATTACAAGTAATCGGCCACATGGCGTCCTTCTTTTTAGCGGGTTGGGCAAAAATGATAGAATGTTTCCCAACCTTGAAGGTCAAGGTTCCTAAACCGACGTCAATAATCGCACCACCGGTGTGTGCGAAAACGGCCTACCCAAAATGATGGGAATATGATCATCCTCAGGCATATCAAGGACAACAAAGTCAACAAGGAAGAAAAACTTCCCTATCTGGACGGGTATGTCCTCTAGGACTCCTATTGGCTCGACCGCAGATCGGTCACCATCGAATCTGTCATCTCGTGATAGCAAAATCGGGTCAACTTGAGTTTCCTAGCTAAACTCAAGGGCATGACACTTATATTGGCCCCTAAGTCACACAATGCCTTCTCAATTGAGAAGGTACCTATTTTGCAAGGGACAGAAAAAAGCTGCCCGGTCCTCTAACTTAAGGGGCGCAGTGTGAGACAGATAAGAACAAGACTCCTTGGTGAGTGCGACGGTGTGCAATTGTTTCAAGTGACCGCTTTTTGGACAACAGTTGTTTCATAAATTTAGTGTATGCGGGTACTTGGTTAACTAACTCAAGGAAGGGGACTTGCACATTCAGACTACGGATAACTTTCTCAAACTTATTGAAAGATACCTTTCTTTGGTCGGCACGAGTCTCTCCTGGATATGGGGTGTAAGGAGCACCTTAGCCCTCTCTTCTAAGTCGCGCGTGCCGGTATCCTTGGACTTAGGCTGAAAGTCCGTCACTTTCTCTTTGTTGAAGCTAGACCCCTCCTCGGACCGTCTCAAATGAGACCCATTGACCGTCATTGGATCGAACTTGAGCGGGATCGACCCATCAGCACTCGGTTCGCCCCAAAATCTTCGGATCGTGGTACCCCAAACAAGTGATCTCGTAAGTTATTTGGCATTAAAGGACGAGATTCCTCAATATCAAGCAGCGATATTGGTCGATCGACCAACCTCCTCGCCGATCGATCGGGTATGCACATTCGAAGCTCCTGGAACCCGTAATTCAGTCGATCGACTAGGTATATCAGTCGATCGACTGATTTTCCTGGCAGACGTCTTTTTCTTTGAATTGTTCGTTGAAGCTTTCTCTTGGCTTGTTTCTGGCTCATCTTTCTCGACAAAGATCCTCAACCATGGCAGGACCATCAAGGGTGGACCCGCTCCTCAAGGTGATGGCATTTAGGGTCTCCTTTTGTTCGGGTTGAGTGGGTAAGTGTCCGGGAGCTCGAGTGTTACTTTTACTAGCCAGTTGAGCAATTTGGCTCTCAAGTAACTTCATCCCGGCCTCTCTTGCTTGGGACTCCTTTAGCAACAGATTCTTAAGCTCGGAGAACTCAGAGTTTTGTGATTGTTGTTGTTGCGGCACATAAGGAGGCTTCTGGTATTGCTGTTGCTTTTGATGAGGCGGCACATATGGTTGTTGCTGCTGCGGGTGTTGGGTTGGATTTTGAACATTTTGGCTCCTCCAACTCAAGTTCGGATGCGGTGGCTCGTAGTAGGTGTTTGTCTGCCTATAGTGTTGAAAGGCAGCACAAGATTCAAAGGGGCTAGGGCAATTTTTCGAGACATGGCCCTCAACTCCACACCTTTCACAGACGAAGGGACCGTCTGACACGGCATTAACTTGGTATATCCCACCTTTAGAAGCTCCCCCTAGCTCATACTTGTCAAATCTTGCGGTGAGAGCCTCAAGCGCAGCAACAGAAGAGGATTCAGCAGCTCTCCTCTGGTTTCCCCTCGAATTTCCATACTCGGCCTTGTGGGTAGCTAGATCGTCAATGATCTTCCACCCTTTGGTTGCTCCCAAATTCTCAAAGAAATCTCCCGTTGGGCGCAAAGATCCAAAATGGCCCTCTGATCGTCGTACAACCCATTGTAGAAATGATTGCACAAACTCCACTTTGCAAACCCATGGTGCGGTATGGTTCGCACCAACTTCTTGAATCGGACCCATGCCTCGTGGAAATTCTCATCTGGCCCTTCTTTAAAGCCCGTGATTTGAGCTCTAATAGCGATCGTCCTCGAAGCAGAGAAGTACTTCTTGTAGAACGCCAATGCCAATGTATTCCAATCAGTGATCTCCAGAGCGGCTCGGTCCAGATCTCTATACCATTCCCTTGCGGATCGCGAAGGAGAAGATGAACATTGTCTCCTTGATGCGGTCCTGGGTCACGCCATTTGGTGGGGAATGGAGCAGAGTGTCTATGAAGGTCTCCATGTTCTTAGTGCATCTTCGTTTGCGGCTCCCCCAAACCGATTTCTCTCAACCATAGTGATGTAGGCGGGCTTTGGTTCGAATTTTCTCGGCATCTCCGTGGTTCGAACCCCTTGTATAAGTTGTCGGCTGTCGGCTCAGAAAAACTAGCTATACTTGCTTCCTCGGCCATGACTGGAATTTCTGGGAAAATAACTGTTTCGGCGGAAGAGGTGGGTGAAGACTGTTGGTCTTCCTCAAACAGATCGTGCTCGAGATAGCTTGACAGAGTACTCAGCTCTTCCTCTGTCGACAATATCCTTCGTGCTCGTCTCAACCCGCGCAAAGATTTCTCTATCTCAGAGTCAAATGGTAATAATTCTCCACCCTGTGACCTGCGCATAAGATGAAACTACAACAAGAATATAAGAAAAGTTTAAGGAACAAAAGTCCCTTAAACCTAGAAAGACTGAAAATAAAAACAACTAAAATTAGGACTATTGCCTCCCCGGCAACGGCGCCAAAATTTGATACCCGTCGTTGTGAGTACCAAAGATAAAATTTATAATCTCCTATTAAGACTAACCTAGGCTAGTGGTAACAGGGTCGAACCACAAGGAGGCAGTTGTAAATTCTAGTTGTTTTATGATCAGTCCGAGGTAACTATTATGGGGGTTGATTTGAATTGGTCTATAACTAATAACAATAAGAAGAAAATAAACTAAAGATATGATTTAAACAGATAAAAGAAAGGTACTAGGATGATCGGGTCATTATAGCTTCTAAGGCAAACTAAACTAAGTCGGTCTGAATTAAACACGGGTAAGGCAGAAATAAGAGGTCCTCTCGGTCCACTCCTAACAAATAGCATCTCTCGATCTCGCTATAGGTCCCTAATATCACTAATGCTAACTTTCGTTCTGAAAAGTGACTAATGGTCTAAACTATACCTATCTTTCGATCTTAGCACAGTTTAGTCGAATTAATTGATGGTCAAATAACTTTCCCTATCTTTCGATCTAATGGGTCAGTCACATAATAGGTATCTAACTGGTCGCATGCATTCGATTTGTTAAATACAAGATTAAAGACAATTAAAACGAGGGATAACCTTACAAGGTCAGTCGATCGACCAACAAGGTCAGTCGATCGACTGACACGCGGGTTCAAGCCGTGTCTAATCTAGTGCCGCCTACGCCATAAATCGCCTACATCCTAGCACTAAAGATTTAGCTACTCATGTTAAAGATGAAGACAACAATGAAACTAATAACAACTACTGAATTCATGCTTTAAAATAAATAACAACGATGATAAAACGATAATTGGCTTTGGGGCACTTAACTATCAAACCTATACTAACAATAAAAGCAAAACAATAAACTCAATACTAGGGCAGAAGAAATACCGAGATTCAAGAGGAAAGATTAAGAACAATGGCAGAATTTCCAATGCTAAAGTTGATAACCCAAAACCCTAACTCGGGAATAAGCTAAATTATTGTGATGTGAAACTTAATGTATTCTCTGATATATTATTTGATATCAAAACTAGATGCTGGTGTTACGTTATATAGCAATCAACGCAACAACTTATTTCTAAAACCTAAACTTCACGGGCTTTCTAAATCTCGTCTGAATCGAAATGGTCGATCGATCAAGAGGTTGGTCGATCGACCGCTCCTCAAAGAATGATGCCAGCTTCGAACCCGAGCCTTGGTCGATCGACCGACAAGGCTGGTCGGTCGAAGCTAAGCTCTTGCTACTTGACTTCTTTTAACTCGTGGACTTGTCTTTCGGGCCTTGGATTGCGCACCAAGCTCGTTCCTTAAGCAATTCCTTTACGTCATTTGCAATGCAGATTACTCGGGGACGGATTTGGCTCGATTTCCGCTCAATTCTTCACATTTCTGCAATAAAGTACAAAAACACGAAAGTAGAGGAAAATAGGGAAATATAGGCATATATTGCACATTTGAGCTCTGAAATGCGTGTAGAAAAGAGTGTGAAACATCGTATTTTAGACACGCATCAGTCTGCTTATGTGATCGACTAGTCATCTCTTATGACTCTATGGCACTTGAACTTGCCATCAATCGCATCACACTCTGGTTACTTCGAGATGTCACCTCATGTAAGTAACTAGGGGCGAGTACTATGTTAATCCAGTTCACTTTAATGGGGTTCAATATTGTCTCAACAATCCTATTTAGATGTAACAAAGTACAAGATGAGTTAACGATAACCCAAACAATAAATGTGATTATCACACATGAGTAGTCAATACCATATTACTACTCAATGTCTTATAATCATAAGTGTACTTATGCACTTGCTTAACGCAATAAAAGTTTAGCTTGTGAACATACCATGTGTCCAAGTGTACAAACTTTTTGAATTGCAATTTCCTTCAATTTCATGTTATCCCTTATAACATGAATTTTACTAAGTACATGTCTAGACTTCATACTAGACATAGGTTCTTAAGCTTGAAAGAAGCTCTTACAGTTATCATATAACTTGTGATGTGGGTTACGGTGGACAACACTACTTCTAGTTTTAAAGTTCACCACCCAATCACAACGTACTTAGGTTCATATCGTAGAAACTTGCAAATGAAAGACAATAAAACATTCTTTTCTAGTCTCCTACTCCTTATGTCATTAATCTGCCTAGGATTTTATAAAAATCCAAATGAGCTTGGAAACATGAGTTTGTGTAACCTCTTAACACACAACTCATTACTCTTCCAAACTATAGAACAGACCATTAGTTCTCCTTGAGAATTCATGACGGTTCCATAAGGCTTACCAATGACTCTCATATGAAATAGCTAGTTATCGACTTATCATGCTCCAAGCATGTAATTCATCTGGGACATGTGCATTAGACATACATGATAATACTAATGGCGAAACATCAATGATTGAATCAAGTGGACAACAGTTCTTAGGTTCATTTGAATAATCATAATTCAATTTTCATCAATATGAACAACATACTTAACTAGTTGATTTTAGAAGGATCATTATCATCATAAGATACCCTTCTAAGTGCCAATCCAACATCCCATGTTTTAATAGATTTGCATAATGTCTAATTTCATCCAGAATTGAAAACCTATTTGCACGTCATTTCCAATGAGTAATAAGTTATACAATTTATGAAGGATGATAGCTCCAACTGAACTTCATGTCTAAACATGACAGTTACTTGCTCCCAGTCAAGTCCATGTATACACACATGTTTCCTTATCGAAACATTACATGATTGGAATGATCATTGCTTTTCTAAGTATTAGTTAAAACCATATATGTCATTCACATATCCTTTTCAAAATTCCCATTTGGAAAGTGGACTTAATACTTTACTTATTTCCATAATTGAAGTATAGCAATGATTTTAAATCTTCAACATAGTTAACAATTAACTTAGCTTTCGTAGACATCGACATGCAACGCTATGCAACCTTTAATCATAAATATCTATTTACCTGGGATTGGTCTCAACAATCGCAGATAAATCCATTTACTTGCATAGGTACCATTTTAGTTTCATAAGGCTCTTCAGTAAAATGTCGAATTTTAAAATCTCTAGGTATATGCACTTCATAGATCATAATCTAAATTTCCCAAAGCACGCTTTCATTTGGTGTCCTCACGTAGTTTCCTTAAGAACATCTTCTTTTGGTCTCTTCACGTAGTTCCTTTAAGAACATCTTCTTTTGTTCTCCTCACGTAGATCCCATCTAGTTGAGGTTTGTGGCTAAATTTACTCCCACTCTATCTTTAGGAAGAATACACTTTTTCTCCAAAGATAGCTATTGAGCCACAAATAATGATGGTGAAGGAGGAAAAACATATCACATATCAACCTAATGGTGATTTATTCGAGACATGTTAAAAGCATATCATAGACTAGACGATTTAATTTGATAGTTTTATCAATTAAGGTTATTAACGTTCCCTAGTATGAGTTCAACAACTCAATCATAACTTCATAATTGATCTTACATAAGTAAGTTGTGATATTTGGTCACAATGGCATAAGGAGAATAAAATTCATAGTTTATGGACATATAATGACTCAATCATCATAATTGTCTATTTGATCAATTTAAGTTGATAATTTTACGTTTCTAGATACAAGTATTGTATGATGAAAAATTTTAGAACAAACAATACGATAAAGTAAGTGACTTGGGTTGCAAACCAAGTCACCAATATCCAAAATACAACCATTGTCTTAAGGAGACGACCAAATTTCCAAGTCAAACGAGGAAATCAAAATAGTTCTAAAATTTCAAAATACAACATGAAAATAAAGACAAAATAAGATAAAACCAAGCTTCCATCGATCTAGCATCATGGGCGGCTACATCTAGCTTCCCTCAAGATCTTCTAGGCTTGCTTTTCTTTGCCCTTGTCCTTACTAGGATGCCCTAATTACAATAAAAGAGGTAAATATCACAACTTGTATCAAAATAGCAAAGTTGAGATCGAAACATAAAAGATAGGGATAGTTATTTACCTACTGGAATAACCTTTCCAGCCTTTATATCGCCAAGGTACTTTGGACAATTTCTCTTCCAATGCCCAACACCATTACAATAGTGGCATTTGTCCCCGGACGGGGCACCCTTCTTGAGCTTAGAGGACTAGCTTCACAAGCTTTTCCTTTGTTCTTGTAGGGAGTTTGCTTCTTTCCCTTATTGTCACCTTTCTTGAAATTCCCCTTGCTGTTTTGATTAATGTTGAGCACATCCTTGGTGGTTCTAGCATTTAGCCCCATGTTCCGCTCGGCTTGCACAAGCATTTTGTGTAATTCATCGAGGGACACTTTCAAGTTTTGCATATTAAAATTCACCCTGAATTGAACATATGCCTTAACCTTGTTCAAGGAATGAAGAATTCGATGAATGATGAGTTCTTCGGGAATCTCTACCTTTTGCAATTTTAAGGTCTCAATATGCTCCATCAACTTGAGCACATGAGGCCTAACTGTTTGGCCCTCCTTTATGTTGAGATCGAAGAATGCGGATGCCGCTTCATATTGAATGATCCTCGGAGGTTGTGAAAACATGGTCAAAAGCTTCGTATAGATCTCATAGGCAGTGCTAATCTTTATAGCACTCCTTTGGAGTTCGGCCTCCATAGAGAAGATCAACACATTTTTGATCGCGGCCGACTCCTTTTGGTAAGTCTCATAGGCTTTCCTAGCGGCGCGGGTAGACCTAGCGGTAGGTGCGGCGGGAGAGGCCTCGGTAAGGTAACGAATCTTATCGTCACCCTCCGCGGCCAAGCGAAGTTGAGCGTCCCAATCGGCGAAGTTGGACCCATTCTTTTCTAATTTACAACGATCCATGAAGGATCGGAGCCATGAAACATTGGTAAGAGTGTTCGAGCTAGTGGTTGCGGATGAATTTGGAGTTGCCATTGCAATTGATAAAACAAATTTGACTACAAAATTAAAAGTGAAGGAATTAATAAACATCTATTATTTTAATAATACTTGTAAACATTTTTAACAAGTTTTAAGCATTTATATAGTAACCTCTACCCAACTATTATAAATGATCTCGAGATCCAAATTCATATTAATTCGGGCACGGTGAGCCGATTCATCCCTTATCAATATAACTCGGTGGATTAACTTTTTAATCGATTCTACTTTTAGAATTCTCGGTCGATAAAATTACTCTAATATTTATCTTTAGCCCGGAACACATGCGACTACGGTCACGAATACTTCCGTTGAGCTCAATCCAAATTTCGATGTAATAACATTTTACTACCCACTTACCCAACTTAACAAGTTTAGCACCTCGGTGAGCCGAGACTACTTCCTTATGAAATTGGGATTCATGGTTCTACTATTTGGTAAGGCTAATTCTCAATTATTATGTAGTGAGAGGTCTGGTCAATTTATTATCTATCACGTTTTAAGTGAACTAAAGCGGTGAACTACGATAATTATAATTGACACGGTCGATGACTCGATAAAATGATATGAATGTGAAGTTATGGCGATTTGGCTATGCATGAAAACGTATAAAACTAATGCAAAGCAAAAACAATAAAATCCTAGTATGGCTTTCCTAAAATAGTAAATCAAATAAACTATTTACAAATCCGGAAACCAACTCCTTTGGTCCCTTGAACTTCATTTGGCACGCACTCCAAGATAACACCGTCTTTGTCGGACCACCTTCTCGAATTGCACCGTCTTCAAGGATCTCCGAATTAAATAAATTACATAGCTTTTATACTTTATACAATATAAAATAAAAACCAAAATAAAATAAAATAAAATAAAAGTGATACGAGATTAAAATAATTACAACCAAATCAATATCCCCATTCATTTCGGGAAATACCAATTATAACTAAGGCCATACTAAGTACAAATTACATAATTCAAAATTATATGAAATAAAATATGACAATCATACTAAAAAATGTAGCATTAATATATGTATAAAACATGCCATGTGATGTGCCAAATCGCCCTATTTAAGCTAATATCGTATATTCGTTCTGATTTTATGGATTAGTGTGACATTTAATCTTTTAAAATCACACAATATTATATAAATCAAATCTATGTCCAATTTAATTACCCCAACCTTCTTAAGACTCAAAATTTAGTCTTCAGAAAACATTTGACAACAATTCAACTTGATATTATATAATTGCTCTTTAATCACTATTATTCATAATAATAAGGAAATAATTCCCAAAAAGTCATAAAAATTCGAAAAATTCAAAATCATAATTTTGTATATTCTGGAAAATTTCCAACATCCCATAATTATAATTTAAAAATTCCTTTAGATTATATTAATTTATTTCACAAATAAATCGCATAAAACATGATTTTAACCCTTTAATATGCAATAAATCAAAATTAAAATTTTGAATATTCTTAACAAGTTTCTAGAACTTGGAAATGACAAATTTTAAGCCAAAATCGAATTTTTATATTCATGAATATTAAAGTTGTTATTTATCAATTTATATCCCATAAAAATTAATAACCATTAAAATCATACGAAAATTAATATGCAACTTTAGATATGATGTTTATATCATATATACAACATTGGAAAAACTTTTCAGGCCATAAAATTCATTTTAGCTATTTATGTTAAAATAGTCATTATTTATTCTATTTTTACATCTAAAAATAATAAATCATGCAAAATGAAACCATTTGATCTCAAAATTTACATACAGTGTGTAAATATTGCATGTGACAACATACTAAAATTTCATGGTCAGGGACAATGTGTAACCATTTTTAACATAAATACCTCTATTTAATCGACTTTTAACATGTAAAAATCATAAAACATGCAATATAAAACCATTTTATACAACATTTTACATACAATCTGTAAAATATGCATGTGAGGTCGTGTAAAAATTTCAAGGTCAGAATCATAGTCTAGCTATTTTAGTAATTTAAGTGACATTTTATACAATAAAATGTAATAAAAATACTAAAAAAACATTTTAAAGAGCAATAAATTACCATAAATCATCAAAATGACCTAAAATCAATTTAGGACCAGAATGTTTAACATGCAAAATTTCCGTGACATTTATCTTCATAAATCACTAATTTTTAGTTTTATATGTTAACATATTAACTCGGAAAAACAATAACCGATTATGCATGCAACAACTCTTGCTCTGATATCAATTGTAAGATTCATTAATCTCTTATTAGACACTTCTAATAACTAAGTGTTTATTAGTTTAGTCATAAACTTAAAGGAACTTATGCATGTATAACAATTTAAATAAAAGAGAAGAAATTTAGACATTCTTACAAGGAGGGTCGAAATTGGTTTATATTAAATTGGTCTCCTACCAAGTTAGTCTTCTTAAGAATAATCCAAATGCCCCAAAAACTTAGATCTAATAGTAAGATCTACACCTTAAGGATTTGTACCAAGGAAATCATTCTTAGAACAAATACTAATTTGATACTAGAATTAGTATAAGACTACTTTAAGAAGACTTAATATTATTTTGATTACTACCTTTAGTAATAATAATATTGTGATTTTGTGAGGTTTTCTTCTTAAGAATTTTCCAACAATTAGAGAGAATAATGTTTTTGTTCTCAAGATTAGTAGAATAAGAATGAATTAGTAGAATAAGAATGAATTAGTGTGTTTTGAAAATGCACTACTTGAATGTGTATAGAGAAGGCCACCGGTTTTGGCATGGGTAGAGTGCCCAATGCTTTTGCATTTTTCTCTTCTCAAGACTGTAGGTATGCATACCTATGATTAGTAGGTAATTATCATGTTACCCACTAATTAAAATAATTAAAGCACAAAACAACCATCTTTCCTTCATTTACACGGCACCCTTAATATTATAAGGGTCCATTTTAAGTTTGTCAATGTGTTAATCAGTACTGTGTGACAATTAGACATGTTACTAGACATGTAGTTTAAATAATGCATTTTTAACTTATTAAAAATCATTACATAAACAAAATTAATCACATACAAAACTTAAATAGTAATTCACAATTACAATTTCTTAAAATGAGTTATAGAATTATAAATCACAACTACTTGTATTTATAATAAACAATTCATTCTTTATTATAATTGTTTCATAAACAATAAATAAATCTAAGTAATAAAACAATTTAAATTACTTAGACCGAATCTTATTTAATCGAATTATAATATGATACGTAATCTAACTCACAAAATCACTTGTCGAATTTAAGGAATTAATTAACTTGTATCAGTACACAATTAATTAATTATCTATTAAGAATGTTTCCCTAGAGGTATGACCTTAAGGGATCAACTGATCACCACCGTTACATGACAGTAATGTCAAACTCTAGTCAGCCAATCATTACCGATTAATGTGGATCAGTTGACAATAAAATGTTACATTCCCTTATATATTCTTAATATGAGATTTAAACATGTGATCGCATTATTGTCGAGGACAAATACTCCAACATTTCCAACCGCAAAGTCTTAAAACGTTCTCTGGCCAACGCCTTTGTCAAAATGCAGCCCATTGTTTTTCAGTACTACAAAATTCAAGTTTATATTCCCCTTTTCTACTTGGTCATGTAAGAAATGGTGTCTAATATCTATATGCTTAGTACGCGAGTGTTGCGTTGGGTTCTTAGGGATAATAATAATAGCACTCGTGTTATCGCATAAAATAAGAATGCATCCAACGTTCACACCATAATCAGATAATTATTGCTTAAGCCATAAAAGTTGAGAACATACCAAGGCAGCATCAATATATTCGGCTTTAGCGGTAGATAAGGCAACTGAATTTTGCGTCTATGACCCCCACGTTATAATACATGGTCCAACAAACGTAGCTATGCCAGATGTACTTTTTCTATCAAGTGAACGACCTGCATAATCTGCATCTGAATACCCTATGAGATCAAAATTACACTCCAGAGGATACCACAGATATAATTTGGATGTACCAATTAAATACCTCAAGATTCTCTTAACTGCTTTCATATGCGATTCTTTAGGGTACGATTGAAATCGAACACATACGCATACACTAAACATAATATCTGGACGACTTGCAGTTAAATAAAGAAGTGAGCCAATCATACCTCGATAAGTCATTACATCAACAGACTTACCATCTTCGTCTTTGGTTAGATTCTTATCTATGACCATAAGAGTGGCCTTTGGATTAGAGTTTTCCATACCAAATTTCCTGATTAGCTATTTGATGTATTTTTGTTGGTGAATCATAATTCCTTCACTTGTTTGTTGGATTTGAAGTCCTAGGAAGAACTTGAGTTCTCCCATCATACTCATTTCGAATTCTGAGGTCATCAAATCTGAAAATACTTACACAATCTATTATTAGTTTATCCAAAAATAATATCATCAACATAAATTTGTACAACTAATAAATCGGAACTCTCGGATTTTAGGAACAAGGTCTTGTCGACATATCCTCTCTTAAAATTGCTTTCAAGTAAAAATTTAGACAATTTGTCGTACCAAGCCCTGGGAGCTTGTTTCAAACCATATAAAGCTTTATCTAATTTATAAACGTGGGTTTGAAACTTGTTATCCAGAAACCCTGGGGGTTTCTCTACAAAGACTTCTTCTTTCAAATAACCGTTAAGAAATGCAGTCTTAACGTCCATTTGAAACAATTTCATTCCTTTGTGAGCTGCAAAAGCTATTAAAAGTCTAATGGCTTCAAGTCTGGCCACAGGAGCGAAGGTCTCGTCATAATCTATTCCTTCTTGTTGATTGTATCTCTGTACAACCAATCTTGCTTTATTTTAAACAATAACTCCTGTGTCATCCAGCTTGTTTCTGAATACCCATCTGGTGCCAATAATAGATCGATCTTTAGGTCTAGGAACCAAGTGCCTCACTTTATTCCGTTCGAACTGTTGGAGTTCATCTTACATGACAACGATCCAATCACTTTATTCCGTTCGATGGTTGAGAGGAAGGAATAGAAGGAGCAAAAGTTGTTTAAACCTCTACGTACGTGTTTGAACACATTTACTTATATTTCCAAGAATGTTCTCCATGGGATGAAAATCTTTATATTTCCATTTCTTAGAAGCTGGACACACATCATTATCACTTGAATTGGGCTCACCTTCTTCAAATGATTGGGATCCAAGAATTATTCCCCCTGAGTTCAATCCTGAGGTTATAGTAGAGTCAGGTATAACCATAGATTCTATACCTTGGTTTTGATTTGAAGTTATAGCTTCATCAGTTATAACTTCAGTTTCCGAATTCTTGTTTTGAGAGGAGGTTATAGTATCATCGACTATAAAGTAAGCTCTCTTTCCCTTTTCATTTGAAGGATATCCACATTCATCATTCGCGCCTTCAATTTCTTTATCTTCTTCATCCAGCTCTGGAGGATCATCTCTAGAAAGATGGAAATCAGGTTCGTTCATATCTTCTTCCTCATCCTGTTCAGCTTTATCAAACACATTATTCTCATCAAAAATAACATGAACACTTTCCTCGATGCACAAGGTTCTTTTATTAAAAACCTTATATGCTTTACTATGATCAGAATAACCAATGAAAATAGCCTCATCACTTCTAGGGTCAAACTTACTTAACCTATTTTTCCCATTGTTGTGAACAAAACATTTACTTCTAAAACAACATAAATGAGAAATATTATGTTTTTGATCCCTAAGAAGTTCATAAGAAGTTTTCTTTAAAATATATCTAATCATAGCACGGTTTTGTATATAGCATGAAGTATTAATAGCCTCAGCTCAAAAATGACGAGGTAAGCCACTACATAAAAACATTGTGCGAGCTATATCTTCCAAAGTTCTATTGATACGTTCAACGACACTGTTTTGTTGTGGAGTTCTTGGTGTAGAAAAATTATGTCCTACACCATTAGCTCTACAATATTCTATGAAAGCTTGATTATCAAATTCGGTACCATGATCCGTACGAATAGAGACAAGATTAGTTTTATATTTATTTTGAATGAGTTTCATAAGACAAACAAACTCATCAAAAGCCTCATCTTTGGAATGCAAAAATATAGGCCATACATACCTCGAGTAGTCATCAACTAGAACGAAGACATACCTGGATCCGCCTCTACTTCTTACTTTAATTGGGCAACATAGATCCATATGTACTAGTTCTAGTGGTTCTTTGGTGCTGACCACTCTCTTGGGTTTGAATGACGATCTCACATGTTTGCAACGAGCGCACGAATCACATAGCGTTTCTTGATCAAATTTGATTGATGGTAACCCTTCAACCAAATCCCATCGCTTGAGTTTATTCAAAATAGGAGAACTAATGTGAACAAATCTTTTGTGCGATAAGCAAGGATCATCTAAATTAGCTTTTATGCACGTGAAGGAATTAGTAGGAATAGCATTCAAATCAATCATATAGACATTCCTTTTACATTGACCTTCTAAGATAACTCTACTTGTTGCTTCGATTATAATACGACAAGTATCTGAATGAAAAACAACTTTATTTCCCTTGTCACATAATTGAGATATACTAAGTAGGTTATGCTTGAGTCCTCTAACTAGATAAACATCACCAATAGCATGAGAAGGAGATATACCAATTTTACCAATACCAACAACCTTTCCTTTCTTATCATCACCAAATGTAACCTTACCTCTATCAAAGGGTTCAAGTGAAAGAAACAGGTTTATATCTCCACTCATATGCCTTGAACAACCACTATCAAGGTACCATAGATTATTTTCTTTCACCACAACCTTCAAAGAGATTAGATACAGTTTTTAGGTACCCAAGCTAGGTTGGGTCCTTTATTGTTATTCACTTTATGAACTAGGTCTTTCCTAACCCATACTTTCATATGTTTAACACAATTCTCTAGAACATGACCCGTATGACCACAATAATTGCAAATCAAATATTTAGGTAAATCAGCATATTTGCGTTTTCTGAAGTCTCGTTCAGAAGGGGTTGATTTACATTTAGAGTGATCTCTACGACCATAGCACTCATGTCCTAAACCCATTTTCATATTGTTGTCATATTGCTCAGTTAAGAAGTTTAGGACACTTGTACTACCTTCCCATTTATCATGAACCTTCCTAGCATGTAGAAGTAATTCTTTCAAAGACTTAATTTCTTCATGAAATTTAGAATGGCCAACATCATTTTCTTTTCTAAAGTTATCACGAATGCATGTCTTGAAATCTCTTGGTAAGAATAAACACGACATCTGAGTGTTGCTTCTTAATATTAGTCATTTGAGTTTTAGATTCTTTTAATTGTTGTGTAAGAGAATCAATTTCCTTCTTTTGATCTGAAACCACAACTTCTTTAGCTATTGTTTCAGATTTAAGAAGTTCATTAACATTTCTCAATTCTAGGGTTATGGCTTCATTAGAAATACCCTTTTCTTCGAGATGTTTAATGTTGAGTTTCAACTTTAAGGTTATAACTTCATTAGCTATAACTTTAGACTCAAGAGTTTTCTTCCCAGCTTTGGCAGAATCTGAAGTTTTAGCTGCATTAGCCATAACATTAGCATATCTTTTTGCCTTAGCTTTTAGAACTTGATTCTCTTCAGCAATATCCAGAGTTTGCTCTTTTAGATCTTTTAACTCAAGAATTTGTTCATGACATTGATCAAGGGTTTGCTCAAAAAATTCTATCAAGGAATTTTTAGACAATTTTTTTACTTCTTTCTTAAGTTCAAGATATCTTACCTCTTCGTCTTCATCATCAGATTCTCCTAGAAAGCAAAATTCTGAGCTTGAGCCTTTGCTGTCATGATCACTGTCAGAGATTAGGTCAAGACTGACGTTGCTTAAGCATTGATAAGCAACTTCTTCATCTTCAGACTCTTCGTCATCTTCTGTATCAAGATCTCCCCAACACGATGCCATCACGAGTTGTTTGAATTCCTTCTTTCTCTTCTCTCTTTTAGCTGGATCCTTAATTTTCTTCCAGGTAGGACAATCCTTAATCATATGATCAGTTTCTCCACATTTGAAGCATCCTCTATTGGCAAACGAAATTTTTGACTCAGTTTCTTTCTTAATGAAGGCCTTACTGTTATTATTGGACGATTTTGTTTGCTTGTTTCTGAAGAGTTTATTTTTGATGCGTCTAGTAAACAAGATTGTCTCATCCTCAATGTCAGAATCAACGATTTCACTTGCTGATGCCTGCAGAGCCATACTCTTATTTTTACTTGGTTCGGCTTTATCCTTATCTAAGACAAGCTTATGAGCCATAAGAGCTCCTATAAGCTCTTGATAAGATAAAGAAGTAAGGTCTCTTGATTCCTCCATTGATGTGACCTTAGGACGCCACTTTTTGGTCAGACTCCTAAGGACTTTTCTAGCAATGTCCTCAGATTCAAAATTTCTACCAAGATTTTTCAATTCATTTATTATGCTAGAAAATCGTGCAGACATGCTATCAAGAGTTTGATTTGGCTCCATTGTAAAGAGCTCATATTTTTGAATCAGCAAGTCAATACGATATTTCTTAACGATGGTTGTTCCCTCATAAGCTAATTCAAGACCATCCCATATTTCCTTGGCCGAGGTACAAGAAGAAAAACGATCGAATTCATTTGATGTCATGCCGTTTTGCAACAGGCTTATAGCTTTCGAATTTTTCTCTGCCTTCTTGTAATCAGCCTCAATATAGTCTTCTTCCTTTTTCTCATAGGTAGCGCCTTCACTAGATCCAACCAAAATTTTATTTGGCCCATTTTGTATGATCTTCCAGCAATCCCAATCATGTCCTTTTATGTAGTGTGTCATCATGTTTTTCCAAAGTCCATAATTTTTCCCATCAAAGACGGGACACTTAAGATACTTGGAATCCATTTCACACGAGTAAGGCAGCAGAATTAAAAATAGATAAAAGCAAATACAGATAGACGGATCAGCCTCTTTGCGGTTAGGCAATCAAGAGCACGACACTCTG
The DNA here is from genome assembly GCF_048544455.1 of Silene latifolia. Lineage (NCBI taxonomy): Eukaryota > Viridiplantae > Streptophyta > Magnoliopsida > Caryophyllales > Caryophyllaceae > Silene > Silene latifolia. The sequence continues at coordinate 71,179,828 of NC_133529.1, read as the reverse complement.
ATACCAATTGAAGAGTCTATCGATCCGAAATAATCAAGAGGGGGTGAATTGAGTATAAGTAAATATGCACACTTTTTCGATTATGTTCGTACGGAGCGTGTATGTAGCAGTTAGTATGAATTTATTAATTAAATTCAACTAACTCGATTGTATGTGAAATGGAAATGAACAAAACGAAACGAAATAAAGGGATGAAAAGGACACACGGATTTTTGAAGTGGTTCAGCTTCACACTTCGAAGCCTACGTCCACTATTCTCGATTAATAATTTTATTACCTTTCTACGGATTACAAAATTATCAACCCACTTGTACAACTACCTCTAGTTGTAACTCAATTTGAGTACCGTTAAATACTCGATTTGACTAACTTACGTTAATATGAAAGTACTTGATTGTTCTTCTAATGTTCACACAATTGAACGAGTAAGGAAAATTATGAAGCACTATTATCCAATAACGAAATTTCAAATGTAATTGAAATAAAGAACAACACGACTTTTCAAAACAAATTTCGACTGCAAAATAATGATAAACTTAATTTGTTTGCAAGGATATTTTAAAGCTCAAAGTTGAAAAGTAGTTTGAAAGAATGAATAAGTGTTCGTCTTTATAGTAGAGAGGAGATCTAGGTTTCTTTCCAAAACCCTAGATGTGTCGTGTGGATTAATGGGCAAGAAAGAGATATATTCTCTTTATTTAATCCAATAATATCTTGACAAAAGATATAGAATAAATATAAGGAGATAAAATATATTTAACAAATATTTATCTAAGATCTTTACCTAAACCCTAGATAACTGTGGATCTCGTGTGAAGTAGAGAGCAAGAAAGCAATCTAATCTTCTTATATTTAATCCTACAATATCTTAGAAGATAGGAAAGAATAAATCAAATAATATAAAGAGATAACAAATCTCTAATTAAATATTATTTTAAAGATTTACTTAATGTTACTTTTACAACAATAATATCCTAAAAGATAGGAAAGAATAAATCTTAATAATATAAAAGAGATAATAAATCTCTAATCAAATATTATATTAAAGATTTAATCTAATCCTAATCTTGCACAAGGGATTTCGTCTGGATAAGTAACGACTCATAACCCATCGTCCACTTTAACGAAACCCTATTTGGAATATTAGGTTGCATGGATAAATTAGGGTTTAGATAAGAGTAGAAGGAAAACCCTAGATAGCATGACAACTCATTAGTTGTTTACTAATCAATAGGATAATCTTAAACCCATTCGATCTTATCATGTCCCAAATCTCACTCTACTATAAACACACTTTTCTTTAAAGATTTTATGATTTAAGCTTTGAAAAATATATTTTAAAAACATAAAAACCGTGTTCTTCATATTGCAACTCAAAGTTATAGTAGAATCACCTATAACTTTGAGTTCAACTAGTAAAGTTATAACTAAAACAGCTATAACATTACTTGTCAAAATTACTTCAAAAATTTTCTTATTGAATGATTACCTATACTAGCTAATCTCCCTTAAGATCTTCAGTATGAGGTTCATCTCTTTCATCTTGATCATAAGCTCTTCATCTTGAGCTTATATTGAGCTCTTCATCTTGAGCTTCACTTGATCAATGCTTGAGAACATAATCTTCAAACTTGATCGTTGACTTTACTACTTGATCATGAAATCTTCTTAAATATGAACTTGATCAACCAGTAGCTTTACTTGGGAACTTAGCTTGTTTACTTGAATTCACTTGGATCACAAATCATCATATTGCTAAATTCTAATTGAGTCCAATCTATAAAGACTAACAAACAATTACGAGCAACAAGTATATACAATTTATACACTCTTGTCATCATCAAAACATAAACTTATATGGCTATATGGTCCAACAGTCATTTATATGCCTTTTACATTAGAATGTCGATATTGCCGCTACTTTGTGTTAAAATGCAGCAATGACACATTTATGAGGTAAAACGAGTGAAGTTGAGCACCGCGGAATTGGCATAGCAGAATAAACGAGGCATGGCACGGGAAACTAGAAGAATTGAAGATGAGAAGTGAAGATTACACGAAGAGAAGCTGAGAAGGCTGTGTACTCGATCGAGTGGTGTATACTCGATCGAGTATGTGCAGACTCGATCGAGGATCCTTACTGTTATAAACTTTTCCGATATTTCCTAAAACACGTCTTATTTGTATTATATATTCTAAACTCGTATTAGTTTATTAGTTACGCTTTTTATTACTTTCAGAACTCCTAAAACTCTTAGTATTAGTCGGTTAGCATACTTTTGAGATCTAGAATTCGTTCTTCATTAATTTGTTAAAGTACTTTAATCATTCTTCATTAATTATTCAATCTAGTTTATGTTATTGTCTCTTTGCTCTTATTATATGTCTTTAATCATGTTTTCAATTATTATTGTTGTAGTTAATTCTAGTAACATGAGTATCAAAATCTTTTATCTAGGGTAAAGGGGATCTAGGTTGATTAGAAGGGGGTTAATGAATTGATTGTTAGTAACATCGCATGAATTATCGTTTGATTATTGTTCTTATTCTAATTAATTTCGTTTTGGCCTGAATTGGTAATTAGTGTAGCGAATTAATACTTTCACCGGTCGGGTTAAAATTAATATAGGCTGCGATAATCAGATAGGTAACGTTTAATGATAGCGATTGCATGTTAAACTGAATCTAAAGGGCATAATTTAATCGACCGGTCTTGTAACCTTAGGTAATTTGATTGATATTACAGTTGATTAAAATACACCCCCGGATAATTGACTTAGTGAACCTGCTCCCTAGACTTCTTAATATTATTGTTTTACGATCTTTACTTCATTGCAAGTAGTTGTTAGCAAACAAACCAAATCAAATCTCCAAGAAAAACGATTACTTTAAGACACTTTAAATATTAGCAAATTAAATATTACCGTCTCCCTGTGGATTCGATACTTGTCTTACCATTAGCTATTTGTTAATACTGAGATAGGATTATTTTGATTAAGGTGATGCGACTTTAGCCCTATCAAATTTGGCGCCGTTGCCGGGGAGGCAACAGTTTTCTTGTTTGTTTTTTCTTTTGTCTCAGGGAACTTTAGTTCCTTGAGACCGTTCTCACACTTTTCTTGTTAGTTTCATGTATGCCCAGGTCAACTAGGTCCGAGATTCTACTAATAGATCTCGAGCTAGAGAAGAATTTTTGCTAGAGACGAAAGTTTCAGAAAGAAGTGGGTCAAGTAGAAGACTTGAGTATACTTGACGTTGGGACAGAGCATTCAACTACTTTAGAAAATCCGTCCCGTGAAGAAGACAATACTTCTAACTTTGATATTCGAGTTTCTACGGTGATCAATATGCCTACATTAGCAAGTCATTCCGAGCCTACTTTGGCTTCCATCCCAAAAGGATTCAAGCTCCCTACCACTGATAATGGTACTTTTGAGATTCGACTATCTTACGCCAATTTGGTGAAACGAAATTTATTTGGAGGGGGAGCTAATGAAGACCCTGCGAAACATATGGAGAAATTCACTAACTACTGCTGTTCCATCCCTTTAACTACTGGGGTGACTCAAGATCAGGTTAAACAGGTGCTCTTTCCTTTCTCCTTAAGAGATGGTGTTGCGGAGTGGTTGCGAGATTTAGATATGGAGGATCATGGAGTTACTGACTGGAATACTTTAGCTCTTGCATTCTACAATAGATACTTTCCGCCGTAGAAGACCAATGCATTAATAAAGCAAATCACCAGCTTCAAATAAGGCTCCATTGAAGATTTGAATTAGGGATGGGTTCGCTTCAAGATATTAGTCCGTTCAGTTCCCCATCATGGCTTTCAAAGGTGGTTTCTTTGCAATCAGTTTTACAACGGGTTGTATGATGATCATCGAGCTTTGCTAGATTCTTCAGCTAATGGGAGGTTCCAGGACAACACTAAGACTCCGTTTGGCAAGACATTTCAGGTACCTGATTTGGTCAAAGTAGCTTATTTGACCAAAATTTTAGGTACCTTATTTTTTGTACGCGTTTGGCAAGTAGCTTATTTATCGAAATAAGCTACCTGAAATGAAATGCTACCTAGAGTAGCATTTGAGATTTCAGGTACCTGATTTGTTTTGATTTTTCGTTTTTACCCCTTAAATTTATACTATTAAGTAATTATCATATCCTTTTACGTCATTTCATCAAAATCAGTTACCTTTTCAGTTAGTTTGCCAAACACTTTTTTATATAATCAGCTACCTTATCGATTTACCTTTTTCGTGTTTCGATTAGCTTTTTCGGTTTTAACTACCTTTTCGTTTTCAGCTACCTTTTCAGTTAGTTTTACCAAACAGAGCCTAATGATGATAATGCATGGAAGTTTATTAATCAGATTGCTACCCATACTGCTAAGTATGATAACCCAGAGGTAGTACAAGGGGGAGTGGATCAGATAATGGCATTGCGGCGTAGCTGGAGGCATTAACTGCCCAAATTGCTGAGATGAAGACTACCCAATCTTTGGGTAATAAGCAGGTAGTTGATGCTATGATTAAACAGGAGGTGTCTTGTGCATGATGTGGTATGGATGGTCATAGTGTAGCTGAGTGTTTGAGCACTTTAGAGCAGGTTAATGCCTATCAGTCTTTCAGGCAAGGTACACCTTTCTCTAATTTCTACAATGAAAGAACGAAGGAGCATCCTTTCCTTTAGTGGTCCAGTCAGAATGTGCAGAATCCACAACAACAACAACCACAAAAAAACACATATGTGGTTCCTTAAAATCATGGTAATCAACCACAAGGACGTTATTAAAGGCATAATCAAGGAGGTCAGCAGTACAATAATCAATTTCAACAACCTTCGCAACAAGATCCTTAACAAAATCATCAACAAGCTCCAAGTAGTGAGATGGCAGAGATGAAGGCTTTGTTGCAGCAAACTTTGTTTATACAACAAAAGCAGACGACTCAAATTTATGAGCTTATAGCCCTTAATAAGATGTTGGATATGCAGGTTGCTCAGATGGTGGTCCACAATCCTTCAAAATAGCCCGGAAATCTTCCCCCTCAAGGTAAACAAGCTCATGAGCAAGCTAATGTAATTCAATTGAGGAGCGGTACTTCATATCAAAATCCGGAGATGCGCATTGATGAAGATGAGGTGCCCTACATGCATCATAAGGCATTGGGTAATTTGGAGCTAAGTGATGAAAAGAAAGAAGTTAATGAAACTGAAACACGAGTTAAGAAGAAAAGTCAGAAAGACGCTACTGCTGAGAATACTCGATCGAGTACACCCAGGCTCGATCGAGTATCCCCTGTACTCGATCGAGTACACCCTGGACTAGATCGAGTACCCCCAGAGATTGATGATGGTGTTTCTAAAAGTGTTTCTAAAGCAAAGGAAGCCAAGCCCATGGCAATTGCATTACCTTTTCCGCATCGACAACAAAAATTTAAGCTGGACAAGTAGTTTGGACGGTTCATGGAGGTAGTAAAGAATTTGCAAGTGAGTGCTCCTTTTACTGAGTTGATCACACAAGTGTCGGCTTATGTAAAATTTATGAAAGAGATATTGACGAGGAAGAGGTCCACTGATGAAGTGGAGACGGTTTTATTTACTTAAATGTGCAGCACTGTGGTGCAAGCTAATTCTTCACCTATGCTAAAGGATCCTGGGAGTTTTTCTATTCCTTGTCATATGGGTCATCTTGCTATTAGTAAACCTGTTTGTGATTTGATAGCTAGTGTCAGTGTCATGCCTTATTCTAAATGTAAAAATTTAAATATGGGTCACATGAGTGTTACTAATATGACCTTGCAGATGACTGACCGATCTATTAAACATCCATTGGGTGTGTTGGAGGATGTTCTAGTCATAGTGGGGAAATTCTTCATTCCAGTTGACTTTGTTGTCTTAGATATGGCTGAGGACACCCAAATTCCTATCATCTTGGGTAGACCATTCCTACACACAGCGGGGAGGTTATAGATGTTAGGAGAGGGAGACTGACATTGGCTGTGGGGGGCGACACAATTGTTTTCAACTTAGAAAAAGCTTTGAAACATCACATGATAGAAGAAACTTGTCATAGTATTGATATTGTTGATTATACTATTGATGAGTGTCTTGCTTTGTGTTTGAGTAGGGATCCTCTAGAGATTGCCCTAGTATCTGATTCAGCTGCTGAGACGGGTTCATGGAGTTAGGAAGTTGATGAGATTGAGAAGTTGCTGACTGGAGAGGAGTGCCCAAAGCAAAAGGTATATAGCTTAGGTAGCCCATCTAAGCTACCGAGGTAAAGAAACCTAAACTTAAACCCCTTCCCTCTCATCTTAAGTAAGAATTTTTGGATGACTGTGAAATGAACCCAGTAATTGTCAGTGCTAGCCTAACTGAAGGCCAACTTTCTGCTTTGTTGGATGTTTTGAAAAATCATAAAAAGGCTATTGGGTATAACATTGATGATTTACAAGGTATTAGTCCTGATTTTTTTATGCACCGTATTTATCTTGAAGAAGATCACAAGCCTAGTGCGCAAGGTCAGAGACGGTTAAATCCTCCAATGCAGGAGGTGGTAAGGAAAGAGTTACAAAAATTACTTGATGCTAGCATTATTTATTCTATTTCTGATTCTAAGTGGGTCAGTCTTGTCTAAGTTGTACCTAAGAAGGGAGGTACCACAGTAGTGACCAATAATAAAAATGAACTAATTGTTACTAGACTTGTTACATGATGGAGAATGTGCATAGATTATAAGAAGCTGAACTCAGTTACTAAGAAAGACCAATTCCCACTTCCTTATATTGATCATATGTTGGAAAGACTAGCATGCCATTATTATTTTTGTTGCCTAGATGGCTACTCCGGATTCTTTCAGATACTCATTCATCCTGACGATTAGGAAAATACTACTTTTACATGTCCATATGGCGTATTTGCCTATAGGAGGATGCCTTTTGGTTTATTCAATGCCCCCATCTACCTTTCAGCGTTGTATGATGGCCATATTTTCTGATTACATAGAGTCTATTATGGAAGTCTTTATGGATAATTTCAGTGTTTATGGTACTGACTTTGATATTTGTTTGAGAAATTTGACTAAGGTTTTGCAGCGCTGTGAAGAGAGCAATCTTGTGCTCAACTGGCAGAAGTGCCACTTCATAGTTACTGAAGGGGTGGTACTTGGTCATTTGGTGTTCGGTAAAGGTATCTAAGTGGATAAAGCTAAGGTTAAGGTTATTGAGTGACTACCATACCTGGTTAATGTTAAAAGTGTGCGTAGTTTTCTAGGGCATGCAGGATTCTATCATCGCTTTATTAAAGATTTTTCAAAAATTCCTGAATCTCTAACCCAGCTTCTTCATAAGGATGCACTTTTTGTGTTTACTGATGAGTGTGTTATGTCTTTTTACAGGATTAAACATGCTCTTATCTCAGCTCCAATAATCTGATCTCCGGATTGGAGTTTACCTTTTAAGATAATGTGTGATGCCAGTGATTATGCAGTTAGAGCCGTTTTGGGTCAGAGAAAAGATAAAGTGTTGCATGCTATCTATTATGCAAGTAAGACTCTAGATGATGCGCAGATCAATTATGCTACTGCGGAGAAGGACCTTCTTGCAGTTCTCTATGCTTTAGACAAGTTTAGAGCTTATCTTGTGGGCTCTAAGGTGATTGTTCATACTGATCATGCAGCATTGAAGTATCTTTTGTCTAAGAAATAAGCTAAATTGCGACTTATTCATTGGATTTTATTATTACAAGAATTTGATTTGGAAATCCGTGATAAGTTGGGTGCAAAGAATGTTGTTGCAAATCAGTTGTCTCATCTGAGATTTGCAGGAAAAGATCTATTGCCCATTGATGATTCTTTTCCAGATGACCATCTTCTTGCTATGACTACGGGCACTCCGTGGTTTGCAGATTATGCTAATTATTTGGTTGGGGGTATTCTTCCTCATGACTTATCTTATCAGCAGAAGAAGATATTTATGCACGATGTGAAGCGGTATTTCTGGGATAATCCATATTTATTCCGGGAGTGCGCATATGGTATTTATAGACGGTGTATTCCAGAGGGTAAGGTACATGTCATTCTCTCTCACTGTCACTCTTCTTCTTATGGTGGCCATCATGGTCCATCTAGGACCTTTGCTAAGGTGATGCAGTCTGGTTTCTTTTTGCCAATTATCTTGAAGGATGCTACTAGTTTTGTCCATTCTTGTGATGCATGTCAAAGAACAGGTAATATTTCGCAATGGCACGAGATGCCTCAAATTGGGATCTCAGAGGTGGAGATTTTTGATGTTTGGGGTATTCACTACCAAGGGTCATTCCCTACATCTCATGGAAATCAGTATATTTTAGTAGCTATTGATTATGTCTCTAAGTGGGTGGAAGTCATTGCCACTCCTACTTGTGATGCCAAAGCAGTTGTCAAGCTATTTCAGAAGATTATTTTTCCGCGGTTTGGAGTCCCTCGCGTAGTCATTAGTGATGGGGGTAAACACTTTGTTGAGCGTCATCTTAATTCCTTGTTGGCGAAATATGACATTACACACCGTAGAGGGTTGGCCTATCGTCCACAAATTAGTGGGCCAGTGGAGGTTTCCAATACAGAATTGAAGCAAATCTTGGAGAAGGTAGTGAGCAAGAATAGAAAAGATTAGAATCGTAAGCTTGATGATACTTTATGGGCTTACCCCACTGCATTCAAAACCCCGATTGGCGCATCATCGTACCGTCTAGTCTATTGCAAAGCTTGCCATATACCTATGGAGCTCGAGTACAAGGATATGTGGGCCATAAAGGAGCTAAATATGGATCCCTCACTTGCGGGTGTGAAAATATTGATGCAGTTGAACGAGCTTGATGAGTTTCGACTGCATGCCTATGATAGTGCTCAAGTATACAAGGAGCGAACAAAGAAGTGGCATAAAAAGCACATCTTGCAATGAGAATTCCATGTTGGTGAAAAGGTATTGTTATTTAATTCTTGTTAGCGTTTGTTCCCAGGTAAGGTAACCTAAGGAGTAGATGGTCGGGACCGTTCACTGTTGCTGAAGTGAACAAATTTGGGTAAGTTACACTGCAAACTGACAAAGGCGAGACTTTTAAAGTGAATGGGCAACGTTTAAAGGTCTATTATGACGGTGTCTATTTTGGGGTGATAGAGCTCGTTGACCTCTTTACCATTGATTCCTCTTAATGATGAGGTAATACGGTCGTGCCGGACCGCTTAAACCAACGATACCGGGAGCCAGTACGGAGTTTGACTTGTAATATTTTGTAATTTAGGAATTTAATTTCATTAATCGTATTTAATTTATGTTATTTATTATATTTTGAGTGAAGTAAGGGAGGGAATTTAACTTATTTGTGAAGTATTTTTGCAGTAAAGACGGAAATAGGCGAAAACTTGACGTGTTGGGGAAAAGACGGACAAACTTGAGTACTCGATCGAGTCTATTGGCACTCGATCGAGGAACCTGGATTATGTTTCAATTTAATTAAATGTCGAGAGTTGGCAATTATGGGAATTTGATACTCGATCGAGTACACCCAGGCTCGATCGAGTACCCACAGTGAACCGGGTTCCGCGTTTTAATTAGTCGTCTTATTCTAATTTCTCAACTCTTATTATTATTTCCTTGTTCAATCCGTCATATGCTTCATTGCTTCTCTCCTAGATTTACATTACCCATTACTCTAAATCACGCATATCATCATCAAACTTCATTCTATTTTGTGCTAAATTGATTTATTGCAAATTAATTCACTCCTTTGTGGTTATTAGTGTGATTAAATGTTCCAATTCCTTCAAGTAAGTGTCCCGTTTTCTGCTTTTAATTGGTCCGAAAATTTGCTATTTGTTGCTTGTTTCTTGCGTTCTTTGCTTTGAATCTTCCATTGCTCATATACAATTGTTATTCCTTGCTATTTAACCCATTAATTGATGAATTAAAGGCCTAAATTCGAAAATTTCAGATTTAGGGTTCATAATTTCAGGTTGATTTTATGCATTAAATTGGTTGGTAATTGTTTTTATTTGCTTTGAATCTTTATTATTTGTCATATAATTGCAATTTCCTTGCCATTTACATAGCCTATGTGTGATTTTTGACCCCGAAATCGAAATTTCCGACTCACTTTATCTTAAAAACGTGAGCTATTTTGGCATTAAAATTGGTTTGTAATTGTATGAATGTCTTTTGTAGGTATATCAAACCAAGGACAAAGAAACAAAAGACAACGGGAGAGGTGCGCTCCCGTCCGTCAACCATTGATTGTTGAGTCCTCCGAAGAAGAGGAGGAAGGTCTTGAACCAATTCCGGAATACCCTTTCATTGAGTTTCGGGACAATGTGCAAAAGGAGAAATTTGTGGATTTAATGGATAATCATCATATGTCTCCAACTCGGTGTGTTGATAGAAAAGTGTTGCGTGTTTTCAAAATTGAGACCGCCATGCATGACATGTTTTTCCAAATTGGGTTATTAGGCTTGTTTGATTTACATGAGCTCTCTTACCGACCATTGACACTTGAGTTTTTGAGTTCCTATCTCTATGTACCATAAGATCGAACATAGGATTCGGTTTAGATTGTTTAATGTTGAGCGTTCTTTGACATTTGTGCAGATTTCTGAGTATTTAGGCCTTGACCCCCATATTGATGGTGATTTGTATACTGCTACGGGATTGTCTGTTGTTCGTTACTTTCCCCTTTTTACTGGTTATGCTGACGCATATATCAGTGCTATGGCTTTAAGTGATGTGTAACATGTTTGTTTAAGACTGTTTTTGAGAATGCTTAGTTATTTGTTGTTTGGGAGGCATGATAGGAGCAAGGCTCATGCCATGGAAGTTTTGTTTCTTGCTAGTTATTTAAACCTTTTTCAGGAGGCCCCCTTCCAGTTTAGCCCTCCCGCTCTTATTTGTATGGCTATTTACCGTATGACTGGGAAACATGCTGATTTAGATTGTGGAGCTATCATCACTAGATTTGCGCGTCGGTTGTATAACTTTTAGGGTGAGGCTCCTTATGAGCCAATGCTTGACTGTGAGCCATTGGTAGATGATTATTATTTGAGATATGGTTTTCGTTATATTGACATCATTGGTGGCACAACTTATTACTTGAAGGTAAGGGGTAATTTATGGATGAAATTGCGAAATGATAAGCTACCTACTATTTCTATTCTTGAAGAGGATGAGTCTGTTCGTCATCCTTCTCCCCATACTTACTTAATCCCAGATGAGTTGCTAGTTAATTTGCCTTCTTCTAGTACTACCACTACTACCGGCAGGCGCCGTAGACCACTTCGAGCACCACCTACTCACTTACCTGGCTCTTTCCAGCCACAACCTACTTCTCCTTCTTTTGCATCTCCTTCACAATATGGTTATCACTTTGACCCAGTTGTTGAGAGGAAGGTGAGGATACATGAAGGGATAAACAGTGCCTTGACTAACAGGCGGTTGTGGAAGCAGATGGAGGCTACTACTTTGACTGAGGGGCGTCAGTACACTTGCACTGCGCCGAGTTACTACTCTACTCCTGGGGATGAGAGTCGTGTCTTTCATCTTTACGTTGTCACTCCTGCAGAGTTTGGTCAGTTCAGTCAGGATTATGGTGTTCTTGGTCATCCTTTATACACTCCTATCTGGCTTAAAATGCCTTTTGGTGGTTTTGCGGATGATTTTGGGGTTCCTATTTCTTAGAGAGGTCAGTTTGGACCTTCTACTTCTGGGACAGCTGGTGGATCTAGAGGTGCCCGTACTAAAGGCCGTGGTCGACGTGGAGGCCGTGCTGGCCGTGTTGCTGATCCAGGTTTGGATACTTTGTTGAGGGAGGTTGATGAGTTTGATGATGCCATCCATAGTGGCGATGATGATGATGATGATGATGGTGATGGTGGTGGTGATGATGATGATGATGATGATGATGAGGATGATGATGATGATGAGGATGATGAGGATGACGACGACGATGATGATGACGATGATGACGATGATGACAATGATGATGATGATGATGATGATGATCACTACACCCCCAACTTTACAGCTGGTTTAGGGGAGCTTCTGCTTTACAGCTAGTATTATCCTTCTTTGTACTTTCTTTTATTGTATTATTTTTAGATTGTTAGATTTTTCCCCATTCCCTTTGTTAGTGGTGTCCTTTAAGTTGCGGGATTTGTTATGTGATTGCTATGTTGTAGGCGTCACAATGAGGACACTGTGACATTTAGGTTTTGGGGAGAGTATTTATTTATGTTGTGTGATTTATTTCAGTTGTGTGGTTTTAATTATGTTGTGTGCTTATAAATAAAAAAAATCCATAAAAATAAAAAAATTATAAAATCCGAAAAACATGTTTGTTTTGCTTTGTTTTAGGTCGAGTCTTGGTGAATTATTTAGAAATGATGATAATTTGCATTTGAATCCCAATATAGTTATCCATGTACATTGTTTTGACCCGTTATTTATGAAAACAAATCTTATAACTCAAGTCTTGACCGTAATAATATGCCGTATGCTAAGTACATTTGACAATATTATGTTGGTAAACCACTTAAATTTCTGAGGTCTATAGAGCTTCCTAGGCCAAGAATATCAATAAACTGGTCTCATTGTCAATTAGGCTTACGAGTGTGGTTCTCCTTGTGGAATGTGTAATATCAAACTACATAAGTGAGACATTAGTTTCTTAATTTTTGCGTATTCATATGACTAAGTACATGAGGAAAGGCGTTTCTTACAGTTCAAATAAGCCATACATTATCCTTTTTGTTAGCCCGTTTGAACCCTTGTTGCCGTTTTATATCTCATCTAATAGCTACAATCTAGAATTTGCCTACCTTATCGGGACAGTCGCAGTTGCTTGAGTAGTAGCTTAAATTTTTGTAGCAATTGTGTTAATCTCTTATGTTGGGAAAGAAGGAAAAAAATAAGAAGCAAAGAAAAAGAAAGAAAAGAAAAAAAAGATTGCTTCATTTGATTTTGTTAAGTGATTATAAGTGGTGTATACTAGAGTCTAATGCATTTTTGGTGGGTAATTCATAGTCTCTCATGTGTTGTCAAAGTTGAGATGATTTCTCTAGTTGGATGATTTATGTTTATTATCATAGAGTTGGTTTTTGGTTTAACGTTGCGACAACCCTCTTAGCCTCACATATTTATACGTGCCTTGGCACAAACCACTTCTATAATCTTTCTTCATTAATTATTCAATCTAGTTTATGTTATTGTCTCTTTGCTCTTATTATATGTCTTTAATCATGTTTTCAATTATTATTGTTGTTGTTAATTCTAGTAACATGAGTAGCTAAATCTTTTATCTAGGGTAAAGGGGATCTAGGTTGATTAGAAGGGGGTTAATGAATTGATTGTTAGTAACATCGCATGAATCATCGTTTGATTATTGTTGTTTGTCTAATTAATTGATTTAGGCCTGAATTGGTAATTAGTGTCGCGAATTAATACCACCGACCGGGTTAGAATTAATATAGGCTACGATAATCAGAAAGCTAAAGTTTAATTATAGTGATTGCATGTTAAACTGAATCTAAAGGGCATAATTGAATCGACCGATCTTGTAACCTTAGTCCTTAGGTAATTCGATTGATGTTACAGTTGATTAAAATACACCCCCGGATAATTGACCTAGTGAACCCGCTCCCTAGACTTCTTAATATTATTGTTTTATGATATTTACTTTATTGCAAGTAGTCGTTAGTAAATAAACCAAATCAAATCTCAAGAAAAACGATTACTTTAAGACACATTAAAATTAGCAAACTGAATATTACCGCCTCCTTGTGGATTCGATACTTGTCTTACCACTAGCTATTTGTTAGTACTAAGATAGGATTATTTTGATTAAGGTGATGCGACTTTAGCCCTATCAAGATAATCAAAGCCTTTCCCCTTATAATGACACTTCTACCACAAAGCATCTTCCATCATACCAATTTTAACCGAAGTATTACAAAAAGATATGAATATGATTCAACACAAAACAAATACCTTAATTATATCATTCCGAATTTCATGATAGTTATGCTCATACATACAAAACAAATACCCTATTTCCATCCTATCTAATTTCACTAATTTTTTTTTTTCAATAAATCAACAAAAACTCTAACTTTTTGATAAGCTTAGACAAACAAAACAAATACCCTAACGAAAAATGATAAACTAACATCAACTACATACATGGAAGTACAATCATACACAAAAAGCTCATTAGGGTATCAATAAATCCCCCCAAAAAAAGTAGACAAATTACCCTAATTATAAATATAAATCAACGAAAATAGAACATTACCTTATCAAAGTTACTTCTTTCTTTAAGATTGAAAGGTGATGGTGATGATCAAGTGCAAATAAACGCCTCTAGATCCTCTCCAGTTGTTAAAATAACTGGAGGGTTCAGTTCCTTGCTTAATCAACTGACACGTGGGGATAGGCCAAATAAAGGGCTGAGATGATTTATTAAAAAATGTGAGCCATTTATCTTTACTTCGCATATAGATTTTAGATGACAAAGAATACTCCATCACCGACATCACTATAGAAAAGTAGATTGAGCATCACCAAACAATGGCCCATACTTAACCATTAGCTCCATCTTCCATATCCTCACAATTAATCAACAACCAAACTTACACCACCATCTTATCCATGAATTCACCACTGCCCTCGTAAAACCATCAACATTTAAATCATCACTATCATACACCTATGAACAATGCCAAGAGTCCTTTGCATCACCTTCAATTGATCGGTGATGGAGTAATGACGGTCCGGTGATGGATGATATGCTAAATCCACAATCATTCTAACACCAATATACCTTTCCACCCCCACGAACACCCACCCCCTAAGTTCCACGTCAAATTCGTCTGACCGTCATCTCTATAACACCGTCGTCCTCCCCCAACTACCATAAAGACAAAATCTGAAAAATAGATGAAGATGATCTTATGAAGAAAGGGTTGAAAAGAAACAACATGCAAACAAAAAATGGTGATGGAGAATTAACAAAAATTTGTATTGAGTAAAAATGGCGGTGGACTTACCAGTCAAGGGTACCATTCGCCTCCGATCTGAAGGTTGTTGGTTTGATAATCACCTGCCAAAATATCTACGGTTGTCGCGGTTATAAAAGTTGTTGGTCTAAGTAAATTATCTTTTTGGAGGAATTAAGTTAATTGGCTCAAAGTAAAGGTCGACTTTTTAATTGAAAGTAGAAAAGAGTGAGAGTTTAGAGGCAGTCGTGAAACAGAAGAAGCATAGCCGTCCATTTCTATTTGTGCACGTGTCATATGATTAGCTAGGTACTGGACCCTCCAGTTATTGCAGGAGAGAATCCGGACTCCCAATAAACCCCTTGATCAAGCACTAGATGATAATATGAGATGACGAAGATAATTTTTGGATTAATAGTTGATGTTGGGTATTTTGGTGGAAAATTGTGGATAGTCGTTTAGTATTTTTGGGGAAATTGGAAGGGCAAGCTTAGTTTATTAGTTTATGATAGAGATGGAAGTAGGCAAACGGCTCGTTGGGCTGGCATGCCCCAACACGACGCACGACCTATTTTAGCACGACTCGGAATTGGCACGGCACAGCACGACATGACACGTCAGCATATGCCGTGCCTTGGCCGGAGTTTGATAAAATAGACCGTGGCTAGGCACGGCCCACGTGGACACGCTAAAAATACAAACAAATTGGTTTAAAGTGGAGGAATTATTAAGGAATGATCAAGCACGACACACAAAGGCCGTGGGCCGTGCCTAGGCTGCCATTTTCATTTGACTTGCACGACACGAAGCCCACCTTCAAGGGCATGTGATGTGCTATTTTCTTCTCCAGTTACGGTGGCCGCCACGAGGTATGGCCCATTAGGACCCACTTTTGTCTCTAGTTTATGTGGCGGAAAGGTAAAGATAGAGATAGAGTCGACACCGCCATAACGGAAAAGAAAATAAGGGTAGGTTGTGCACAAATTTTAAACTTGAGGGTTATCATGGAACGATTTTTTAAAATAATGCTCAAAAATAAAGTATTTGTCATTTTCGGTTGGTTTTGAAAGTATTTGTCAAAATGGTGTCCACGTAGGATTGGAAAATTTTAAACGTAAAACACGGGAGAGACGCGCCATTTGGAATGGCGTGTTTAATATAAAAGGCAGAAATGAAAAAAAACTAATATGAGAACACGTCATTATGTAGATACCCAGTATCTGTTGACTCCCCAACAAACACCCGATGATTATCGAACTACAACATGCTTAGGAATCGCTATATTTGATCGACAGTTTATATAAACTACGCGTCAGAAAACTCAAAAATGATTTCGAAAACAAAACATTTTCAAAACATTTCAAAAATACCTGGAGTGTTTTATGCACGACGACGGGGTCGCAATGACACTAAATAGAGTCAAAACTGACACCGGACAAAAAACCGACTCAAAATTCAAATCCCGACTCCAACAACGGATCAAACCGAGTCAAACACAAAAAAAAAACATCACAACCCTTCCATGCTAAGTAAACACGGTATACTTGATGGTCAAGTACAACAATCATGTCCTACAAAACATAGGATAGAACAAACCACAAATCTAAATGCGTGATAGTGACAAGACAACTTGAAGACCCGCGGACATGCTCGCGCCTCTTCAAACAGCCCAGGTGGCCATGTCGATCAAAACGCACAGAACTACACAATACTCTATAAATACACTTGAAATGCCACGATTTGAAGGTACGCGAGAGTCCGCCCCCTCTTTTCTCCCATAAAATTCTAGACCTCGACTTCCCGAATCAATAAACGACACATATTTTCGACCTACCGATTGAAAATACGAGCCATACACATTGTCTGGTACCGTCATCGTGCATTAAATCATTTGACTTACCACTTCGACCAACTATACCATCACTAAAGCAAAACAACACTCCATACTTTACAAAACACTTTTAAATCGAGTTTTCCGACTCACGAGTTTTTACACTTTGCCGATTTCTCGTCAAGCAACCTAGCATGTAAGTATGAGGGTGCTATTAATCCTCTTCTTTCATGTTCTTTTTATCTACTTTGATGATCTTAACATGCTAAAACATGCATAACATGGTCAAAAATACAGATCGATTGAACCAAGCCCCTAGTCACAACTAGGTGGCTCGCGCCTCTTATGGCACCCCAGGTCAGAGCTCAAATGTGTTTGAGTTCATCTTTCCTTCATTTCCATTCATTATTTGTAATCGGTTTTTACCATTTCAAATATTTCAAATCTTTTCTACAACAAGCATTTTTTAACCATAAATTATATTCACCCTTGGTTCCTTATACCATGACGGTTTAATCCGTGATTCGGTGATAATATTTGGTTAATTACATTTTAAAGGGTATTTCAAAGCCTTTTATTCATTTGTTTACATTTGCAAAAACCATATTAATCATATACAAATAATCATGCTTGGTTCTACATACCATGTCGGTTTAGCCCGAGTACGATGATAAACTTTGACTAATTAAAAGGCAATGAACATAATATAATTAGTTCATACCAAGCACTTTTTACACTTTATTTACAAAGCAATGAACTTAACATAATTAGTTAATAACAAACATTTTTTTTACACCTTCTCTTACAAAACTATCAATGTCAAGCTTGCAATACCGAACCCCACATCGAATGTTAACAAGACAATGATAATTATTCCGAGTCCCGTTCTTCATATTAGTACAAAAACGGTCTTAACGACCTTATCAACAAAACGGGTTTTGACACACTTTTACAAACAATTTCACAAATTATTTCATAAGCATTTTAAAGAACCAGGAGACACCCCCTTGGGTCGTCGTCTGACTCGCGCCTAAACAAGCTCCCTGCTTTCCAGTTTTCAAACCAGGACAGGCTCCCTAGCATCGCCTCATGGCTCGCGCCTCAATAGGCTGCCTAGTGCTACTCCTATTTCCTTTCCAGCAGCCATCTAGGATGATCCCGACTTCGGTTAATCCGAATACAGGACGAATCAGATTGATGAGTTCATATTTTACATTCTAAAACACTTTCCTAGATAAATGGATCATGTTATGCACCATAAACCTAACTCGGTAAATGGATGTTTAATCTCTGTCTTGCATGCAAATCAACATTAAATCCAACTTGACATCTGTTACTTGATACTTGGAAAAACAACCGACTTAGCAAATTTTCGCATGTTAGGTTTAAACATGTGGATGCGCATTCGTGCATTTAAACTGTTTTATCAACTTTTGCACTTAACTAACCAAGATCGATCAGTAGAGGCCGCTGCCGCGGCCGGGATTGGGTGTCCGATTAAAGGGCTTCCCAATACGTACAATCACCTTTTACTCAAAAACTTTGGATAGTGGAAGATCTTCTCCAGGGCGAACGAGAGTCATTCTAGCGACAAGATGCTAAAGAGGGACGATTCCTTATCTTTAGCACCTATGTCAAGTACCGCTTTTTGCGTTAATTGACCTAGGTCTAAAGTGGACTCGAACGGTTTCAAGGCATCCTATAATTTCTTGGTGGCAACTCTGAACATCTCTGCATCGTTTCGAGACCTTTTCCGAGATGAAACCGACCGATCTAAAGCGATCCGGTCAAAAGCATTTCTTACGCCGCCGAGCGTGGCTTTCGGATTGCTGCATGTCCACAGATTAGCTTGGCATGTAGGTGGCCCATGTCCACACATTGGCGACTCCGCTGGGGAGAACTAGGATACTTCTGTCTTTGCGATCCCTTGATGGTGAAACTCGAACGAGATCTTGGTTAAAGTGCATTAATTGATGTTACGATAATAAGTCGGGTTCCTTGTCCGGCGCCACAACCTAATCTTTATCGACCAATTGGATTCTCCCATCGGCGTGAGTTTTCTCATCCCCGCGTTTCGAATTTTGATTGCGTCAAGCATACAATTGACGTTACACATTTCTATTTCGTCAAAGAGCATTCACTTCCCACGTGCACGAGGATAGGGCACCAACCTTACACAGTTTGTTTGGATTGGCATCCCTCTCGAAAATCGGGGATTGATCACTTGGTGTGTAACCACCCTTGTTAAGCTAAAACCCGTGTCAACATTATGCATAATATAATGAACTGTGAGTGCTTATGTGCTATGTTATCATAAGTCCTTCCGTCTCGTTTTCAAACTTTCAAAACACCTTTTCGTGCCGTCATAATGGCCGTTTCAAACCTCGGTCTCTCACCGACCGTTGCAAACCCTTTTTCATGCTGTCGTAATGACGATTTTTAAACCCGGTTTTTACAACCGTTTCAACAAAAAACATCTTTTTCATGCCGTCGTAATGACGATTTTCAAACGAGGTTTTTACAACCATTTTAACAAAAACACCTTTTCATATCGTAATGACGATTTTCAAACCCGGTTTTTTTACAACTGTTTCAACAAGAGCACCTTTTTCAAGCCGTCGTAGTGACGATTTTCAAAATCGGTTTTTACAACCGTTTCAACAAAACACCCTTTCACGCCGTCATAATGCCAATTTTGAAACACGGAGTTTCAACCATTTTGTGCTGATATAATGGACTTTTTGCGCCGACATAATGGCCCTTTTCAAAACCCGAAAATGACACACAATATTCGAGGACTTTTCAAATCCCGAGGACAACACACCGTTCTCGAGACCACGACAATTTGAAACCTTGCAAATCTCGATTTTAAAAACACACGATTTTGAATTAAAAAAAAAATCTGTCTTCGGAAACAACGCATCGTTTTCAAAGCCGACACAACTTAAACTCAAACCGTCTTTTAAAAACAAACCTAAGACAACCCTTTTCAATAGGACGACTCTGTGAAGATCTCTATTCTTCAAAAGCCGTCCATAAAGCAATAAATGTATCTTTTTAAAAATTTCTATTTTCGAAAATTTTAGTCCATCACTCCAATTGCGCCTTGCGTCTACCGAGTCAAAGCAAATGTACTTATGGGTCTTTACTTATGAGTCGTCTCACCTCGAGACTTGTTCAACGGCGTCACGCCATCATGTTGAACCCGAATTGAAGTCTAGTCAACATCGTCGCGCCGTCAATTGAGTTAGCACCGAGGTGCCACACACGGTTGGCCTCGTCTCTTTGGGTCCAATGTGTCTTTCCGTCCTTGTGCTGTATGCGTTTAATCATTAAACCGTGTCGGATTGGGATGTAACGTGAGCCGTTTTCTTCCTTATAAGCATGGCCCCATCTTCAGCTTCGTCCAACAACACCGATCACAACAGAGATCTCACAACTGCTCAGCTAGCCAGCCTGCTCACAACCCTTAAGGTCACTCTGGACCGTGTCGAGACCCATATCGACACTCTAGAAAACAAGGAAACCGGAGAACACAACACTCCGCCTTTAACCGAAACTGAGAAAAGGCTTAAGCTCTTGGAAGAGCAACTCCTGGCCCGTGGAAACAACATTCACCTCGAGAACAATCCAAGGTTCGAGCCCGTTGGGGTCAACTACCTTACAACTTCACCTTAACTGATGTGCCTAAGTTCAAGGGAGTGGAGGACCCACTCAATCACATCCGGGCCTTCGAGGATTGCATGTCCATAAAAGGGGTCAAATAAGAGCTCTTTACCCGTATCTTTCCATCGTCCTTGGAACCGATCCCTCGTCAATGATACTATTCCCTCGACCCAAAGAGAACTACCACTTGGGACGAAGTCCCCGTTGAATTCGCCAAGTAATATGACGACAACGTCGAAATTCATGCTAACACCCGCACTCTTGAGGTCCTAACCCAAAATGACAAAGAGGAATTCACCGAATTCCTCACCCGTTGGAGGAGGGTGAGCACCCAATTGGTCAGTAAACCAAGCTAATCAACCTTGGTGGAGAAATTTGTCAACAATATCCGTCAAGTTTATGCCAACATGCTAAGGTATCAAAACATCAAAACCTTACAGGATCTGCAGATCCTCGTGACCCGTATCAAAGATGACCTACGCAAGGGCGTTCTAGCCAAAACTACAGGTAGAGGCTATCCGGGGTCTATATCAACTAGATCTCTCCCCTACGGTCAAGCAAACAAAATTGACGAGGTCAACCTCCTCGAGCCAACTACAAAGAAGGCCGAACGTCCCCAAAGGACATTCATCAACTTGGGATCGACTTATGCTAGGGCTCTAAAAAGGCTCATGGACCAAGGGAAGTTGCAACCAATCGGGCTCACTCCGGACCCGCTTGAAGCAAGGAGAACCCGCTTTTGGAACCCTAACGCTTATTGCCAATATCACCAAGGCAAAGGCCATGACACAGAAACTTCCTTCAAGCTGAAGTATGCTATTTAGGACATGATCGAGAAGGGAGAACTACCCATACTTCCGCCAGCAAAACCAAACAACAAAACAAACCCTTGAGGAATTCATGCCATTTCGGATGACGAGCTAACTCTGAATTGCTTGCATCGCATCTTGCCTATTGAGGACGAGATCAATGCCTTGGAAAAGGACACCCCAGATGGGATGTTCCTGTTCAGCGCCGCGTCCATGCTGGCCATGTTCGAGCAAGTAGAGGATGTTAGAGCTAGTCTCTCGGAGAGGATCACCCGACTCGAGGATGCTTACCACCGGTTAATATTCAACCCACCAACACCTGAACCTCGTCCAAGGGAGGATCCCTCAAACACCCAAAGCTCCCAATTCCAGAAGGGACTACTCCCGTGACCATTTTGGCATGTGCCTCACAACATAAACCCCAATAATGAACCCCACCATAATAAACACCACAATAATCAACCTCATAATAATCACCTTCACAACAACTATCCATAGAAAAACTTCCCTCACAAAAACTATCCTCCGAGGAATACCCCTTTAAGGTACTGTGGACATGGCCCACCTGCGTATGCCCACCTCGATCTGTGGACAATGGCAGCGGTCTTTTTGAAAGCCACGCTCGGCGGCGTAAAGATGCTTTCGACCGGATCGTTTTAGATCGGTTGGTTTCGTCTCGGTTAGGGTCTCGAAATGATTAGAGATGTTCGGAGTCGCCACCAAGCATTTGTGGGATGCCTGGAACCCGTTCGAATTCCACTTTATACCTCGGTCAAATCGAAGCACAAAGCAGCGTTTGACATAGGTACTAAAGATAAGGAAATCGTCCCTCTTTAGCATCCTATCTCTAGAATGACTCTCGTACGCCCTGGATAAGGTCGTTAACTATCCAAAGTTTCTGAGTAAGAGGTGAAGGTACGTATTGGGAAGCCCTTTAATCAGACACCCAATCCCGCCCGTGTTTAGCGGCCTCTACTGATCGACCTTGGTTAGTTGAATGCAAAAGTTGATAAAACGGTTTAAATGCATGAATGCGCTAAATGATTATGGACTAAATGTTTTAAGTCCGTTTAGCGGCCTCTATTGATCGATCTTGGTTGGTTGAATGCAAAAGTTTTGAAAATGATTATGGACTAAATGTTTTAAGTCCGTTTGAATGTTATTAGTCGATACTCGTCATCGTACCCGGGTTAAAATCCGGCATGGTAAGTAGAACCAAGGATGACTTTGTGTTGGTGACTAATATGTTTTTTGAAAATGTAAAGAAATGAAATAAAAGGCTTTAAAATACCTTTTAAATGTCATTAACCAAATATTATCACCGAAACACGGATTTAACCGTCATGGTATGAGGAACCAAGGGTGAAAAATGCTTTATGGTTAAAACATGTGAAATAAAATAAAAATGGTTCGAAAATACTTGAAATGGTGAAAACCGATTACAAATATGAAAAATGGATTAAGGGAAATGACGAGAACAAACACGGTTGATTTCTGGTCTGAATACCCCATTTAGGCACGGGCTAGTTGGCGACCTAAGGGGCTTCTGCCTCAGACTAAAAATCAGTTTTGGCTCGCTTATTCCATGTTTTGGTTCATGTTATGCATGTTTTAGCATGTTATAGTCATGAAACGAATGAAAACATAATAAAAGAGGATTTTTACACCCTCATACTTACATGTTTGGTTATGGCGAGTGACCGACGTAAGTGTAATTACTCGTTTGTTCGGAAAAAACTCGGTTTAAAACCGTTTTGGTAAGTAAAAAGTGTGTTTTAAAAGTTTAGTGATGGTGTAGTGGTCGAAATGGTCGGTCAAGTGATTTAATGCACGATGACGGTACCAAACAATGTGTAAGGCTCGTGTTTACGATCGGTAGGTCATAAATACGCGTGGGGTTGTGACTTAAGAAGTCGAGTCGAGAATTTTAAGGGAGAAAAGAGGGGGCGGACACTCGCGTAAGTCTCTAATGGGTGGCATTTGAGGGGTATTTATAGGAGAATGAGTGGTTGTGTGTGTTTTAAGCGACGTGGCCACTTGGGCTGCTCAAAGAGGCGCGAGCCACGTCGCGGTTCTTCGAGTTGTGTTGTCACTTTCACAACAAACGCAATCATGATTTGTTCTATCCTAGGTTTTGTAGTCATATGTTTGTTACTTGACCAAACATAAATCCGGGAAAACTTAAGGTAGAAGGTTTGAAATGTTTTGTTTTTGGTGGTTGACTCGGTTTGACTCGTTGTTGGAGTCGGGATTTGAATTTTTGAGTCGGTTTTTGGTCCGGTGTCGGTTTTGACTCTAGTTAGTGTCATTGCGACCCCATCGTCGTGCATTAAACACTCTAGGTATTTTTGAAATGTTTTGAAATGTTTTATTTTTGAAATCAATTTAAATTTTCCGACGTAAAGTTGTACACAAAGTGCCGATCAAACGCCGCGATTCCAAAATATGTTGTAGTCCGATAATCATCGGGTGTTTGTTGGAGTCTCAGCAGATACCGGGTATCTACAGAGCCCCCACTTTGACTGAGGCTTGGACAAGGCGAAAGTCAAAGTAGTGCCCCCAGGTCAATCGAAGATTACAACCCGGAGACCCAAGCGACGTCGAGGCGGATCGAAAGGATTCGGGCCAAGGACCTGCCGTCGAGAAGGGCGACACCAAGGTGACTCGAGGATACGAGTCAAGGACCTGTCGTCGGGAACATTTTAGAGTCTGTCGACTGTCCGTGCGGGTCGTTTAAAGTCTGTTAGACTACGTACAAAGGCTCGCCAGCCATAAGAAGGAGTCATACCTGAGGCATCTTCGAATATGTCCTTGCGCGTTTGAGGACAAAGGCTTGCCGGCTGTGATAAGGAAATGTGCCCGAGGCATCTTCGGGATTCGTCCTTGAAAGGTTGCGGATAAAGGCTCGCCAGCCAAAACAAGGAAATGTACCTGAGGCATCTTCGGGATCTGTCCTTGAATGTTTGCGGACAAAGGCTCGCCAGCCAAAGGTAAGGAAATGTACCCGAGGCATTTTCGGGATCTGTCCTCGACTGCTTGCGGACAAAGGCTCGCTAGCCAAAGGTAAGGAAATGTACCCGAGGCATCTTCGGGATCTGTCCTCGACTGCTTGCGGACAAAGGCTCGCCAGCCGAAGGTAAGGAAATGTACCCGAGGCATTTTCGGGATCTGTCCTCGACTGCTTGCGGAGAAAGGCTCGCCAGCCAAAGGAAAGGAAATGTACCCGAGGCATTTTCGGGATCTGTCCTCGACTGCTTGCGGACAAAGGCTCGCCAGCCAAAGGTAAGGAAATGTACCTGAGGCATCTTCGGGATCTATCCTCGACTGCTTGCGGACAAAGGCTCGCCAGCCGAAGGTACGGTCGGTTAATGGACCATGGGAATAGCCGCGTCAAATGGGCTTGTCTTGAAAGTAGCGAACTCGTGATGCCGTTGGGGAATAGTGAGTATGGATTTTCACTATCACTGTTTTTGGAATGAGCAGGTTCCGCGAGGAAGCCCCCTGCTGGTTTTTGAAAGAATATTGAATTTGGAATCTTCACTATTAATCGAAGTGACGGTTTATGTGCCGCCGTTGACATT
Organism: Silene latifolia; assembly: GCF_048544455.1. Classification (NCBI taxonomy): domain Eukaryota; kingdom Viridiplantae; phylum Streptophyta; class Magnoliopsida; order Caryophyllales; family Caryophyllaceae; genus Silene; species Silene latifolia. Next base: position 71,154,925 of record NC_133529.1, on the reverse strand, counting down.
TGTAAGAAATAGTGAATTTAGAATCTTCACTATTAATTGAAGTGACGGTTTATGTGCCGCCGTTGACGTTTGTAAGAAATAGTGAATTTGGAATCTTCACTATTAATTGAAGTGACGGTTTATGTGCCGCCGTTGACGTTTGTAAGAAATAGTGAATTTGGAATCTTCACTATTAATTGAAGTGACGGTTTATATGCCGCCGTTGACGTATGTGGTGAAAATAGTGGAATTCAATTTCCAGCTATTATTTTGAAAATGACGGTTTTAATTGCCGTCGTTTAAAATTTGGAGAAATAGCGGTTTTTGAATTTTCGCTATTATTTTTGAAATTTTGAAGGGGAATGGTGAATTCTAATTTCACCATTATTTTGAAATTGGCGGTTTTGATCGCCGTTTGCTTGAAATTTTTTGAAAATAGCGAATTTAAAATTTCACTATTTGATTGGAGTGACGGTTTATATGCCGTCGTTTAAAGCCTTCGAAAATAGTGAATTTAAGTTTTCACTATTTATTTTTGAGAAAATGACGACCTTTAATATCGTCGAATAAAAACTTGAAGTTTATCACGGGAAATTGGGCTAAAGCCCAAAATCCACTGAAAGAGCAAGGGGGGGGGGGGGGGGCTGGTTTAGGCGCGAGCCACCTGGCGAACCAAAGGGGCTTCCCTATTTTTCTGTAAAAGACGCGAGGTTGGTCCTCATATCAACCTCACTTTATCTTCTTCCTTTCGACACAAAAACCCGCAAAAATCGCCATTTGAAGGACCCTTGCTAGCTTCTACTCGTGCCATTATCAACTGTCATCTCAAGGTACGTATTTCTCTTGAATCCATTTAAAATTGTTGATCTTTAGCTTGATTGAATTAGGGCGAATTTTACCCTAAAAAATCGAATTGGGCGTTTTTGATTGAGCCCATTTCGCGTGAAATTGATGCTTGCATTAGGTTAGAAACCTGTTTAGGAGTATATGGGTGCTTTTAGTTTGCATTTTGGTCCCCGTTCCCGCTCCCTATGCTCGAAAAACGTGAGTGAGGCGAGAAACCGTCTTATTTTGCCATGCCAAGTTTATTTGCTTGGGTAGTGAGTCCCACTAGGTTGCATTGTAGTCGGGAAAACCCGTATTCGCCATTTATGGACCTTCGTTGGGTATTGTAGGCAAAAAATGGATTTTTGCCTTTTGTGACGGTCTTATGTCTGACAAAATAAGCATCTGTTTGAGCTTGAATTGAGTAAGTTTGCCTTGAAATGGACCTTATTGGTAATTTAGGTCGTTTTGAGCGTGATAAAATCACGTTTGCCTTTTTGCGGTCGTTTTTGAATTTTGACCGGTTTTGGCTCAAATTAGCGTATGAATTGCCTTTTTGAGCCGTAGAAAAAATACCCCATTGTGTCGGGAATGTATTTTGGATTGTAGGCGGACCTTGTATGGGTCTTGAAATGCCATTTTTGTGATTTTGACTCGTCTTTTGCTTGAAAAGAGGGGCGAGTCTTTTTTGTGTTTGTTTTTGTGAACTTTTGTTTGGTTGGATTTTGGGCGGGATTGCCCTTGTTTTGCCTTGCAGGTTTTTTTTTTTGGATTTATCCATTTCATGCCGTCGTAATGCCGAAATTTCGGCTGACGTTTTTTGTTTTGTAGGAGAGTGTTCGGGGCAGGCTGAGTCCATGGCTGCGACTTTGGAGGAGTTGTTCGGGACGGGCCCGGTTAGCACCCCGGTTAGCACGCCCGCCGCGGTTGTGGAGGACGTCACCGAGGAGGAGAGACCTCCTGAGCAGACTGTTGGGGCCTCATGGGCCGTCGAGGAGCGTGAGGCGCCCGTTGTCGGGGCCACTGTTACTGGGAGAGCTCAGAGTGGGTCTGAGGCTGGTACCTCTGGGAGGAGGGTTTCGTCGAGGCCGCGCCGTCCCCGGGCGACCAGACGGTTGTTGCAGGATATCTCCAGGGTCGTTGAGCTGGGCCCTACCCACCATGTTGAGTCTCGCGGCCATAAGAGGCGGAGAGCGGAGACAGTCGAGGACGATGCTGACGTCGCGAGTTGGAGAGCCAGGCGAGTTACGGCCCCGCGGGGGTTGCTTTTACGGGCGGCGACTGAGTGGGCTGAGGGTTTTGACGGTAGCCAGTTGTTGCTTCGACTGGACCGACACCTTTCCTACCGTGCTCACGAGGGCTTGGTGAGTTGTGTTCCCCGATTGAATTTTGTCATTTTTGAAGTGTCGGGCCTAAATAGGCATTCTGACGTTGTCTGTTTTTGATTTTAGGAGATTGGCACTATGAGGACTTTCTCGGGCTTTTCTACCTGCTTGGGTTTCTACGACGTTCTCTGAGCCGGGTCGAGGGCGTTGATAGAAAGGTCGGCTTTTGGGCCGTTGGTGGCCGCTTGGCGGGACATTCACAGGTCTTCGATTAGGGCGAACCTGTGTTTGATCCACGCTATGTTGGATCGGTACTGGGATACGACGTCGTCGTTCCACATGGAGTTTGGGGAGGTCGGCGTGACTTTAGAGGACTTTGCCATGGTGTCCGGCCTTCCCTGTGGCAAGTTGCCCATTGAGTTTACTGAGACGCCGGAGAGAGTGTCCTCTCCCGCGGTGACTGCTTTGATTGGTACTGCTTTGCCGGAGCCTTCCGATGTTACTCCGTACTTGATCGCGAGTTCGTACGTGAAGGACCACTTCACTGGGAGGGTGGCAGGTGTTACTCCGGCGCCGTTGGTGAGTCCCGAGTCAGAGGTTGAGGCCGACACGAAGGAGGCGCGGCTGTGGTTGTGGTACTTCTTGGGTTCCACGTACTTTGGTGACAAGGGTGAGCGCTTGTCGACCAAGGTGCTTCCTCTCCTCAACGACCTTGACACTTTGGGTCGGTTTGCTGGGTTACGCCGGCTTTGGCGAGTTTCATCCGGTACTTGCACGCGACGGTGCATCCGGAGATAGTGGGAGCGGGTAGTGCTCCTGCTTTGGTTGGTCCCGGCCTCATCTTTGAGGTACGAGTATTTTTGTGGTAGTTTTTTTTGTTTGATTTTGATTTTGATTTTGGCAATTTTTGAGAAATTGGCTGATTTGTGTTTGCTATGTTTTATTACAGGCTTGGTTGTATGCTTACTTCACTCCTCTGCGTCCGAGGACTACAGACGGTGTTCCCTCGACTTACCCTGCTGTGAGGGGTTGGACGGTGGCTTGGAAGAAGTCGATTAAGTCGACTTACGAGGACTGTAGGCGTCGCGTGAACAAGCTTCGGGTTGCTGATGTAAGTCCTTGCTCTCTTCCCCTTCTCCTTTATAGGAATAGATAGAGATAGGATGATTAGGTAGCCTATGAAGCCCCCAGTTAGCTGAATAGCTTTGTTTTGAATGTAGTTTGTTGGGCGGCCTTGGGAGCACTACACGGGTGTACCGGCTGCCATCAGGGAGCATTTGCAGCCTCGCAGTTCCCTGCGTCTGTACTTGGAGATGGCGATTGAGCCAGTTTGGTACTTGGGTGAGCGTCTAGTTCGCTAGTGCTTTACCGAGACTTTCGTCGTGCCGGTTGACCCGCCTAGGGTGTTGTTCCAGGAGTCGACCCCTGACGAGGTTGAGGAGCACCTTCACGGTCGGGGAGGTGAATAGCTGTTGCTGCGGGGCGTTGACTACGACACCTTCCGGTTGTCGAGGCTTGCTTGGTACCCGATTTAGGTATGTTTTCCTCTGTTTTTTGTTTCCATTGCCTCTCTTAATAGGAGGGTTTGTCATCTTTGATGTGGATCCAAATGGTAGGGAGTCGACCCGCTGATGAGGACTCAACCCCCAGCTTTCTCGGTGGAGACCACTTTTCAGGGGCCGGGTGGCGAGGAGCTTCAGTTGCGCTTACCAGGGCCCGCGGCGGCCGAGGTGAGAAGCCAGCATGGAGTGGAGGTTGATTGTTCTGAGGGTGAGTTCCTGACTTGAACACTTTCTCCAATTATACTTTGCCTTACATTGTATTGAAGGACATTTTTGTTTTACAGGTGACGACTGTTAGTCACCAGGGCTTGTGGCGGATGGCTAACCGCTGGAGGGCGCTTGCTGGTGACCTGGCTACGAGGGAGGCTCGAATTTCTCTGGTACGTTTTGTGTGCTGTTTTTCCGTGTTTGGTCTTGTATTTCACGTTTTTGGATCTTGAGGATCTGTTATTGTGTTTTGTAGGGCACTGATGTGGGTGATGTCGTCGGGTCACATCCAATCAAACACATTTATAATACTCAACAAACAACTAGTTAGTGGTAAGTCGATGTCGATCCATGGGACGGTGTGCTTTGGGTTCTAAGTCTATCTATCTCAATTTATGCTAGTGTCACAATTGATGGGGTTTGTAGTTATATTCTAAACTAATGAAAGTAACAAAGTAGAGCAAACAATGAACTAAGAAATGTAAACAATTGACTAAAAGCACTAGGATGTCATGGGGTCATAGGGGATTCATGGTATTGATCATACAAACATGTTTACAAAGTTGCAAGCAATTAATGTTGTGAAGGAACCGAGTTGGTTTATGTCTTACGGTTCTTAGGAAGAGTTGGGTCCCGGAGCCGAATCGATTAGATTTTACAACACCTACAAGTCGACTTACTTTCCTCCTAATCAACTTCTATGCATGGTCTAACAAGACTCGAGTTGATTTATATCTTACAAGTCAAGTTGAGTAGATAAGAGATGGTTGTAAATGCAAGGATTCATAGGTTTAGTATTTCATCAAACATAACATGTGCATAAAGTTGACATCACAACAAGCAAGCAATTTGATTATGAAAACATATTAAATTAAGCATGATTAATCCCATGTTTGTTTCCCTTAATTACCCACTAATCCTAAGTTAATAACTACTCACTCATTATCATGGAGAACATGTCATTAATGGTGTCAAACATAACAACAAGTGTAAACATGATAAGAGAATGAGGAAATAAACAATAAAGAGTAAAGGGTAAAAGAATTATACCAAACTTGAGATGATCCAAATAGTAAAGAAAAGAATAATAGAAGAAACTTGATTGATTGATGAAGGGTTGTCAATCCTTCAATAATAACCCAATAATCTTCAATTACCCAAAAGTAATAAACTTGAACAATAATTAAGGAGAGATTAATGTGAGATTTGTAAAAGATTAAAGAGTAATCTAGTCTAATCTACTCCTAATCTAATCTAAGAGAACTTGATTTAATCTAAGGAAACTTGATGGTTTGATTATTACAAATGGGGTATATATAGTAGAGCTTCATTAGGTTAACTAAGGCTAAATTAGTAATTACATCTTTGAGTTTAGAGCAGGGAAACGCTAGTCTTTTTGGAAGGATGAGCATCTCGGCGGAAGATGTCGCGGTCCGTCCGTCCAGGGAGGGAAGACGCTCGGATTCATGAGGTGGTGCACGGGCGTCTTTCTGGGAACCCGCTCAGATTGTAGTGGGGGAATCCGAGCGTCTTTGTTGGTTGGACGCTCGGATTGTCACTCTGGACGGGCGCCTTGCGTGTGAGCCGCTCGGATTCTGTGACAAAATCCTTTTTCTTCACTTTCTTTTTATTCTTGTAGGATTGGTCCTTAGTTCTCGCTTCCTCTTCATACTAGTCCATCAAACATCGTCAAATAGCTTCCAAATACGCACGAAAGACGGGAATTTCCGCCTTATTATCTTCTTTCCTACAAAACATACGAAATGCACTAGGAAAGCAAAATAGAAAGCATTTGACGGATAAAATGGTCGTGGAATGATATAATAGTATGAAAAATAGGCTCAATTAGGGGACTAAATATGCTCTAATAATGGTCACATCAAATATCCCCAAACCGAACCTTTACTCGTCCTGAGTAAAGAGGTGACAAAAACTAGACCTTTATTTAAACTAACTTACTAATATAGCCGATATGAGACAATTAGCGGGTCTCACTCCGCCCCTTCAACTCACAACAAGACAACCATGAGGTAGGATGCCTTCTTGCAAGGCAAGGTGGGTCTTGCCAAAATGGCGACACATCCAAACAGTAAAGCACATAAAATCAAGTAATGGATGCATCTACAAAAGAATAGCCACTTTCCTCATCTAAGTGGCGGAAATTATCTACAAGGGAAACAATATAAGGGTACACACTCCTTCATAGATGCAATTTCTTCAAACTACTAAGCCTAGAATGATACCAATAAATCACCTCCAAGTTGTGTCAAGCTAGGGTACCTTTGTCCTCAATCGTTAAATGCTTTTGTCAAGAGTAGACTCCCTATGGTGTTAGAAACACTGGAGGATCGCGGAATTCCCCCTCTTGCCTATACAAGAAGAAGGGTCGTCTCCTCTCTACCATGCACAAAAATGGATACGATGGATAAAGGGATCGATAGTATTTGAGTTTCTTTTGGGAGTTTGCTTTTGTTGTTGTTTTCCCCCCAATTTCTTGTGGCATATAACAATTTGAGAACAAATTCTTGCCATTTCTTTGATGTTTGGCATTTCAATACTTGACAACTTTCAACTTTTTGCATTTTCTTTTGAACATTTTCAAAGTCACCCCATATGTAGTGAGGGTGCCTTATTTTTGAAGCTTTAGGAGTCTATTTTTGCTCCTCTTTTTCTTTTGATGCAATTGCAAACTTTTTCTTTTATTTTCTTTTCATTTCTTGAACTCAAATTTGAACAATTTCTTTTTGTGCCCATTCCCTTTAATGACAAAATTGTGGTAGAACATGGATGATGGATGGATGCATGGTTTCAAGGGTCACCTTGGAATAAACGGTAGCCAAGGAGTTATCACACCACAAGGTACTCTTGTCTAGGCCTTAATCCATGGGTCAAAGGGTACTAGCATGACACATCCTAGGGTGTTTTACAAGTATTCTAACAAGCAAAGTCTTAAGAAGAAAAAGCATCTACTAGGGCCTATATATACTTGTCAAGCTTCCCAAATAGACGGTTTCACAAAATTTTTCTAACATGCAAACTATATGCCATGATGCAACTAACATTTATACATCCTAATGCATATGCTTCTACCAACTAATATGTCGTCATATAAACTAAATGCAAGTCCAAAGTTCACATTGTTATACCGCATCAATCAAAATAAAGCCACATAGTCATTAACATAAAGAGGAAAAAGGAGATTGGAAAGATCATACCATGCGGTCTTCAATATCCTCATGTCTCGGATGTGGCGTAGTCGATCAATGTGAACAAGGATGAACAAGCACAATATATACAAGACTACACTACAAAGCAAATGAACATGTTTTTGAATTTTCCAATTTTTCAAATTTTTATGGGTTTTTGTTTTATGAAATTAAAGAACATATTTTTGTGATTTTTCGAAATTTTTCAATTTTTATGCATTTTTGGAATATAAATTCCCATCCCCCACTTTATTTTGGACATTGTCCTCAATGTACATGTAGGAGTAGGAATAAAAAAGAAATACATGTTTTTGGATTTTTGATTTTTTTGAAATAAAGTACAAATGCAATATGATATGAATGAATGCATGCTCTAACTAAATGCAATTATATATGGCTTATATAACAAATGAATGCAATCTAAGCTATATTATATGATGCATGACTTCTAGTAAACTATGGTCACCTATGATCAAACCTCCCCAAACCGATTTAAACACTATTTCTAATGTAGAAATGAATAGGTTTGGCCATTAGTGACTATGCATGAATTCTAGTCTATATGCAACTATCTACATGAATCATGTGAAATATATTACAATGCAACTATACTATATGAACTAGCTAATGCAAAGGCAATATGATACAAATGCATGCGAAGACTACACTAAATGCAATGTATATACAAAAGAGAGAGGGAGAGAGGAGTATCATACAAATGGAGGTGGTGAGGTAGGCCTCTTTCACTCGTCATCCTCCTCATCTTGGGGGTAGCCATATTGGTGAGAGCTCCTGGCTTGGTCATACCCTCTTGATTGGCCCCAATACCCTCCTTGGTCAAACTCTCCTTGATCATGCCCTCCTCCTTGACCCGAGTACCCTCCACCACCAAGATTCCAAGCTTAGCCCCCTCGATTAGGGAACAAATGTTGTGGTTGGGCCCAAGAGGGCTTAGGACCATTGGGGTCAATATACCCTTGTTGAGCCATGTTATAGTATTGGGGATAAAGGGCCAAGTAGTTGTCGACCCTTCCTTCATGTACTCCGAGGTCCACTCTATTCATGAGTTTCATCAAATCATTAATGCCCGGGGTATTGGGGATTTCCGGTTCAAATTTAGTATATGGGGTAGGGTATGGTGGGATGCGCACATAGGAAGGTGGACGAGTAGGCCTTCCCGGTACCCCACGAGGTACTTGTTGTTGGCGGGGTTGATCTTCCCTTTGAGGGGGATTGTCGAGAATTTGGATATCAAAGAGGTAGCTTGGTGGAGGCGAATATGGGCTCAATCTTGGGTCGATGCCCGGTATCTTCCTACCCTCAAGGATGATTGAGGTGCATCCTTTGGTGTACCATTCTACACTCCCTTCTTGAGTGTAGTTACACTACCGGTGATGGGTGAAGACGGTGTGCTCATCAATCAAAGTCCTCCCCTCAAGAGGAGTATAGATCCCACGGGCGTTGAATCCAGGGCAAAGGTAGTTGGCCAAAATAGTAATTAGACCTCCTATTACGAAGGTCTTGAGTTGGGTGGTCCCTTAAGCAAAATCATTAAACCTAGTAAGTATCTCAAGGGGTGTGTTGAAGTTATAGCGCCTCGTCCCCCGAACATTCAAATAGGACTCAAGAAAAGTTAAATCAATGAGAGTACACCTATCTTGTTCGTACCTCCCATTGATGGTACCGGCCACAAAGCTCGGTGATTCGAATCACCGGATGTTGGATGGCGAAGGTATAGCATTGCTTAAAACCGGTAAAATTCCTCCCGGAAATGGCCGTCCAAAGTAGGTCCACATCGAAATCAGCAGGTTTTTCGGTATAGTTGGTGGGCACTTCAAGACCGAAAATATAGGCAAATTGATCAAGTGAAAGACTATGGTCTAGGTTGCACAACCTAAACTCCATGCCCACATTGGTTCGAGTATTCGTTACAATGCGAAGGCTACTCAAAAATTCAAGGGTGAGACTAAGGTACGTCTCCTCATGGGCATGGAAAAGTTTTCCAATCCCTAGGCCATCAAAGAACATCTCGGTAGGGTACCTTATCCTAAGGACTTCCAACACCCTAGTATCTATGAATTGAGTGGGTTCATAGTTCTTACCTAGCAATTTGACAAAGTTCTTGCGGTGGTCATCGGATTCGAAAAGCACCTCTTGGAAGTACTCAAGTTGTTCAATTTCTCCTCTCATTATGGGACGGAAGTTCCTTGGTGGCATTACCTCTCGCGGAGTTGAAGAGGATGATCCCTTGCGTTTCCTTCCGGTGGATTCAACCAACTTCTTAGCCTTGCCATTGAGGTTCATCATCTTGAAGTTGAGGAAATGGGGGTTTTGTTGGCTTTTGATGTGAGGGGAGTGTTTTTGAGGATGAAGATGAGTGTTTTAGGGTTAGATAAGGTGAAAAAATGAGGGAGAAAGGGGGTGATTTTATAGAAGAAGGGGGAATCCGAGCGGATAAGGGTGGGACCCGGCCGAATTGTTCGAGAAAAAGACCCCAATCTGAGCGTCTTTCATGCGGGACGGGCGTCTTGTGCTAGTAGAAGACGAGCGTCTTCCTTCAAATCCGCGCGGATTTTGAGACAGGGGCTCAGCAATTTTGGGAGCAGGGAGAAGACAGGCGTCTTCTGCGTTGAGACGGGCGTCTTGCTCGGGACGGGCGGCTTTTCAAAAATCCGCTCGGATTTCCTGGCAGTTTCAAAATTTTGTTTCAGATGACATTCAGGAGGGGCGTTCCGTGGAGAATACGAGCGTCTTCTTTGAGGACGGGCATCTTGTTCTGAATCCGCTCGGATTCTGAGACAGTGCCAACCAGTTACGTGACGAGGGCCCTGGACGGGCGTCCAGGCCTCGGGACGGGCGTCTTCAGCTTCTTTTCTTCTTTTTCTTTCTTTTCCTTGCACAATCATACCCTTTCATCGATTTGCTATTCCTTCTTATCTATTTCTGAAATTTGCTCAATGAAAATGTAAGAAGACTCTCTCTCTCTCTCTCATTACTCTCGTGCAAGAAATCAAATACAAATGCAAGAATGTACAATATTATACAAAGTAAGGGGTCCAAGAAATATCTTACAAATGGTGGTTTGAGATAGGACTCCACCAAACTAATTCAAATTGTGAGAATTTTTGTCCATAGAGCTCAGGCCTCTTAATAAGAGATAAAAAGCTTGTGAACAAGCTCCGAATAGACACAAGTATGGGTTGCTCCATTTGAACATGAAATTTGGCCAAGGAAGCTTGTAAAACGTTCTTTCTTTTGCTTTGTCCTTGGCATTAGAGCTTTCCCAATGCTTCCAATAAACAAGCCCATGATTCTTGTCAACACTAGGCATGAAGTATGGTTCATTTTCATCCGTAGACTTCCACTCACCAACTTCTTCTTCAATTTTGGTGATGACGATAGCATTTTGATTTTTCAATCCTTCCAAGGTGGAAAGAGAATTTTCATGGCATTGATGATCGAGTTCCTTAGAAGTTGTCATTGTGGGTGCCAAACTTCCACAAGTAGCTTCACGAGCAAGCTTCTCTTTGAGCTTTCTCACCAAGTAGCTTTTGTACGATGCTTTGGCCTTTTGAAGAAGGTCCACCATGTCCTCTTCAATGATCATTGGCTCCATGATAGGTGTCAAGTAGTCTTTATGAGGAATAGGGGAAGGACGTTCTTCATCATGATATGGTTTCTCAAATGTCTCAAGGATAGGCTCCTCAAGCAAGGTGATATTATGAGTCCATCCGTTAGGCTCATAATCATTGTTGCTATCTTCATACGAATCATAAATGGGGGCTTCATTTAACTCTTTCTCCAATGTCTCAACATTCACTTCAAAGGACACACCCTCATACTCACAAAGGCTAAGAGTACTTGCCGTACTCAACCTCATGTCTTCCTCATCGAACACAACACTTTTATAGTCACAAGAGCTCAAGGAGATTGGCTCTTCCCATTCTTCACTTTTCGTGTCAAAAGTTACTACTTCAAATTCGCATTCATGATCAATGTCCAAAGAACGGTGGGGAGTGATTGCTTGGGATTCTTTCAATTGGGCAATTTGAATCTCCAATTCCTCACCTTGGGCAACAATGCCTTGAAGAACATTATCCCTCTTTTAGCTCTCCTCTAGCATTTGTTTGAAGAAGTTTTGTTGATCCCCCATCATTTGGAGAATCACATTTTGAATGGGTTCATTTTCTTGTTGTGGGTAAGTGTGAAAGTGGTTGTATTGTGGCAATTGAAACTCATTATGAAGTGGGTATTGGGTGGGTGGTTGTTGTGGATATTGGATGTGAGGATTTTGGTTGGAAAATTTGGGGTAGTAGTTAGGATGTTCATTGTATGAGTAGTAAGGTAGGTTTGTGTTGACTTTCTCCTCAAACTCCCCATACCCATAGTCATACTCAAAAGATCCAACATATACTCCATAAGTCAAGTCTTGAGCCATCATAACTAAGACAAGGAAATATCTACAAGCATGGAAACTACACAAAAACGGTAAGAACAATCCTTGAGGAACAAGTTCCTCAAGGTGAAAGCAAAATCAAAATAGACAAACAAGTAAGAACTTAATCACATAGCACCATCCTCGGCAACGGCGCCATTTTGATGTGGACAAGAGTTGGTCGTCACACATCCAATCAAACACATTTATAATACTCAACAAACAACTAGTTAGTGGTAAGTCGAGGTTGATCCATGGGACGGTGTGCTTTGGGTTCTAAGTCTATCTATCTCAATTTATGCTAGTGTCACAATTGATGGGGTTTGTATTTATATTCTAAACTAATGAAAGTAACAAAGTAGAGCAAACAATGAACTAAGAAATGTAAACAATTGACTAAAAGCACTGGGATGTCATGGGGTCATAGGGGATTCATGGTATTGATCATACAAACATGTTTACAAAGTTGCAAGCAATTAATGTTGTGAAGAAACCGAGTTGGTTTATGTCTTACGGTTCTTAGGAAGAGTTGGGTCCCGGAGCCGAATCGATTAGATTGTACAACACCTACAAGTCGAATTACTTTCCTCCTAATCAACTTCTGTGCATGGTCTAACAAGACTCGAGTTGGTTTATATCTTACAAGTTAAGTTGAGTAGATAAGAGATGGTTGTAAATGCAAGGATTCATAGGCTTAACATTTCATCAAACATAACATGTGCATAAAGTTGACATCACAACAAGCAAGCCATTTGATTATGAAAACATATTAAATTAAGCATGATTAATCCCATGTTTGTTTCCCTTAATTACCCACTAATCCTAGTTTAATAACTACTCACTCATTATCACGGAGAATATGTCATTAATGGTGTTAAACATAACAACAAGTGTAAACATGATAAGAGAATGAGGAAATAAACAATAAAGAGTAAAGGGTAAAAGAATTATACCAAACTTGAGATGATCCAAATAGTAAAGCAAAGAATAATAGAAGAAACTTGATTGATTGATGAAGGGTTGTCAATCCTTCAATAATAACCCAATAATCTTCAATTACCCAAAAGTAATAAACTTGAACAATAATTAAGGAGAGATTAATGTGAGATTTGTGAAAGATTAAAGAGTAATCTAGTATAATCTACTCCTAATCTAATCTAAGAGAACTTGATTTAATCTAAGGAAACTTGATGGTTTGATTATTACAAATGGGGTATATATAATAGAGCTTCATTAGGTTAACTAAGGCTAAATTAGTAATTACATCTTTGAGTTTAGAGCAGGGAAACGCTAGTCTTTTTGGAAGGATCAGCATCTCGGCGGAAGATGTCGCGGTCCGTCCGTCCAGGGAGGGAAGACGCTCGGATTCATGAGGTGGTGCACGGGCGTCTTTCTGGGAACCCGCTCGGATTGTAGTGGGGGAATCCGAGCGTCTTTGTTGGTTGGACGCTCGGATTGTCACTCTGGACGGGCGTCTTGCGTGTGAGCCGCTCGGATTCTGTGACAAAATCCTTTTTCTTCACTTTCTTTTTATTCTTGTAGGATTGGTCTTTAGTTCTTGCTTCCTCTTCATACTAGTCCATCAAACATCATCAAATAGCTTCCAAATACGCACGAAAGACGGGAATTTCCGCCTTATTATCTTCTTTCCTACAAAACATACGAAATGCACTAGGAAAGCAAAATAGAAAGCATTTAACGGATAAAATGGTCGTGGAATGATATAATAGTATGCAAAATAGGCTCAATTAGGGGACTAAATATGCTCAAATAATGGTCACATCAGGCACTGCGGATCCGGCGGGGCTTGCTCGGGTCCGTGCTGAGTTGGAGGCAGCCAGGTCGATGATCGCGGGCCAGGAGCTGGGGATCATCCATCGGGACCAGGACTTGAGGCGTCGTGAGGACGAGCTGCGGAGATTGCCTCCCTCAGGGCTCAGTTGGCTGCGGCGCAGGAGCTTCGCGTCGTGATGGAGGAGGAGACGCTGGGGAGTTCTCCGGAGAGGGAGCCTGAGCAGGTGGTGGTGTCTGCGTTGGCGGCGACTCCTACTGAGACCAGGACTGGTCCGACAGGAGACGTTGAGTAGTTGTTGGGGTTTGTCCGTGTTTTGGACTCTTGTCTGTACATATTTACATTTTGCGTGAGGCGGTTTGTATATATGTGTTTTTGGATTGTGTTTCATTTTGTGATTTTTGGCTTTTTTGTGTTGTGTTTCGGAGGAGCGCTGTCGGCTGTTGATTCTCCTTTTGCTTTGCACCAGTTCCTGCATCGTTAGTGTAGAAAACAGGCAACAGATAGCATGTATACATAAACGCAAACACATTGAAGCATCTGACTGAAAATCAAAATTAACCAAGATGACTTGAAGTTAAAATTGAAATTTTTAAAAAAGGAATGAATTTTGAAAATTCCTGCGACAAGTCGGCACGTTTGGAATTCAAAGGAATTGATTTGAAAATTTGAGCAATTAACTCGTGTCGTGAATTAAATTGCGTCGAAATTATTGAAATTGACTCGAAAAATTCAAACTCAAACCGTTAGGAAAGAATTTTTAGAAAAGGATTTTTGCGAGTATATTTGATTTTTAATTTTTGAGGTCAAGACACGAATTTGTGAGTGCTTGAATTTTTGAGGAAAATTGATGTCGTGTTATCAATTTTCGATTTTGATTTTTGCCGGAAAATTGCGAAAAAGCGAAAAAAATTTCGGAATTTCGACTGACGTGGAAACGATCCGTCGCGGATCGGGGCGACTAGCCCTTCCCCCCTTAAAAAAAAAATCCGTATGTTTAAATCCGCGTCATGGAAACCGTGTCAGATTTCGTAAAACGCGAAAACAAAGAAATGTGAGTGTGAGGAAACACAAAAAATGTCCTGAATCATCCCGAAGAGGCGCGATCTTCCTGGCGGGAGGTTTGAGGTGTCAGGAGAAAACACAAGTTGAAAGAGACAAGTCAACAACGGGAATCCTATGGAAGCCTCAAAGAGGCGCGAGCAGCCTGGCGATGGAAGTCGGCTCTCCCCTTTTTCTGAAAAATGCGCTGATTATTTTGTATAAATAGGGACGTTCGTGCTTCATTGTTTCATCATCCGAAACACAAAATCATCTCTACAAAACCTCTTCTTCTTCCACAAAAATATTTCATGGATGCTTTTGAGAACGCATTGCGACAATGGTGCCGGGATTTGTCGCCTCCCGAAAAGTATCAACTCGCTTGCATGGGAGTTGGTCAATTGTTGGTGCTTCGTCAAGTCAAGGTGCAACCTTAGTTTCTTGAAGCATGTTCTCGGTTTTGGGATTCGAAACACCATGTTTTCGTTTTCCCGAAAGGTGAGCTTTGTCCTCTTGCCGAAGAAGTTGGAGCCATTGGTGGGTGGCCGGGTTGTGTTCTGGTGCTTCCCCCGACTCGGTTATGCTACAAGGAGAAATTCCGTTCCATGTTAGGCTTGTCAACAAGCCAAATCAAATTTCTTTTTGCTCCACATGGTGTGGACATGTTGGCTCTTATCAACATCTTTTCAAACCGATTAGATGCTAATGTCTCGGAGGTGGCTAGAAGAAGGGCTCTTGCCTTTTGCCTTGTCCATGTGTACCTCTTTGTTGATGTCTTGAAGAAGGAGGGGCCAAGATGCCATGGTAGCATGACCCTCATTCATGTGATTGAGCAAATGGAGCATGGTAGAGATCCATCATGGTTGGTGCTTGGAGAGATTATCCAAGCTTTGGACAAGGAAGGCTCTTGTGGAGAAGCTCCCTCTTTTGGATCCCCAAGGATCCTCCAAGTGTGGCTATTGGAGAGGCTAAGGTATGTAGAGCCTCCGGTTGATCCTTCTTCTTACTCCTTTCGTCACCTTACTATGAGGAAGAAGTTGTACCCGGATAGTTTTGCTTCCACCGAGGCCTATTGGGCCGCAAGATTGGCGGAGGAGGGTGGTCCTCATATCCGTTGGGTGGTGCCGTGGTGGCACTTGAGGTCCTTCACGGGTTGCCCGCTTCGGGTGCTAGTCCTCGTTCTTTGATGGTGGTGGGTTTGAAGGTTGTTTCCTTCATTTATCCCGAAAGGCTCATGAGGCAAATGGGGCGTCAACAAAAGGTGCCCGCTCAAGATACTCTTGTTCAAGAGAATGTTTTCCGGAACTCCGAGCTTGTGGAGTTCTTCGAAAGATGGTGGGCCACTTGGCCACTTTGGGAGGTACCAAACCCCGTTGCCACGACATGGGTGACTCCCGCTTATGTCAAATGGTCGCGTGCTCCGTCCTTGGAAGAGAGATCCAAATTTCGTAAGGACGAGGTTGTCGACTTGAAGTACCGAGAGGTTGGCAAGGCCAACCGTGCCTTCTTTGAGGAGTATGTTGATGGAGCTACTCCCGATGTGATGAGACCACCGAAGAGGAGGAGTTCCGGTCCCAAGAATATGGTGGGTCGTGTATTGGCTCGTCTTGGGTCGAATATGGGGTCTTGTGCTAGACCGGAGGCCATCGCCGTCTTAGATCCGTTGAGGATCCGTTCCGAGGAGGAAATCCATGTTAGGCGGGCCAACAAGAGGAATAAGGGGAAGATGTACCCCGAAGGAAAAGGCAAGGGTAGAATGGAAGAGTGAAGACTTCCATTACCCACTTTATTATTATGTTGTATTATTGTTGTGAATTTTTATTATGTTGTACTAGCTAGTTTATGTGTGTTTTGTGCTAGTTTTATTATGTGAGGTGTGTTAGTTGACACCTTAGCTTTGACAAGTTGTAGACTCGTCGAGCTTTATTTGTTGTTGCAATTGTAATCCCTTCCATTATTAATTAAATAAGAGGATTGCTCGTGTCGAAAATTGTGAACACGTGTTTCTTCCATCAGTTTGGTAAAGGCAATTCGATTTGAATCGTCCTAAACATTTGCACTTGGGAAAGTGGTATTTTGTGGAAAGGGAGAAAGGCTCATTTTTTTTATTTTGGTGGGAAACGGAATGGTTTTCCCTTTTCTCCTTTTTTTTGATAGGGATTTTTGTATGTGGGATTTTTGAATGGGGATGGTTGTTTTTAATTGTGGGAATGGTTGTATCCTCCTTGTGTAAGGAAGGACTGCCTACGTATTCACCCGAAGAGGTGAAATCAAACCATGATCGTAGTTCGAAGTGTTTTGTAAATTTGATTGGGTTTTGTGGTTGTATCCCTCAGGCATAAGATGGACTGCCTACGTATCCACCCGAAGAGGTGAAATCAAACCATGCTCGTAGTTCAGGGGTTTTTTTGTTTTAGTGTAAATGGACGTTGCCTTTGACAGATCAAAGGACATTCGAAACGGGCAAGGTGCCGCAGCTTAGACTCGATTAACATGCAATTTCAAATCAGAACACGTTGAGGAACTTGACTTGAAAAGGGTTGAGGTCGTTGCTAGTTGTAAAACTA
Source organism: Silene latifolia (assembly GCF_048544455.1). Lineage (NCBI taxonomy): Eukaryota > Viridiplantae > Streptophyta > Magnoliopsida > Caryophyllales > Caryophyllaceae > Silene > Silene latifolia. The sequence continues at coordinate 71,137,986 of NC_133529.1, read as the reverse complement.
GGCTAGGTCGTTGGTTGCTAGGGTTCAAGGGTAGTATTTTGATACGTGCATAATATATAGTCTTAGACAAGTTGTAGACTCGTCGAGCTTTACTTGTTGTTGCAATTGTAATACCTCCCATTATTAATTAAATAAGAGGATTGCTCGTGTCGAAAATTGTGAACACTTATTTCTTCCATCAGTTTGGTAAAGGCAATTCGATTTGAATCGTCCTAAACATTTGCACTTGGGAAAGTGGTATTTTGTGGAAAGGGAGAAAGGCTCATTTTTTTATTTTGGTGGGAAAGGGAATGGTTTTCCCTTTTCTCCTTTTTTTTGATAGGGATTTTTGTATGTGGGATTTTTGTATGGGGATTGTTGTTTTTGATTGTGGGAATGGTTGTATCCTCCTTGTGTAAGGAAGGACTGCCTACGTATTCACCCGAAGAGGTGAAATCAAACCATGATCGTAGTTCGAAGTGTTTTGTAAATTTGATTGGGTTTTGTGGTTATCCCTCAGGCATAAGAGGGACTGCCTACGTATCCACCCGAAGAGGTGAAATCAAACCATGCTCGTAGTTCAGGGGTTTTTTTATTTTAGTGTAAATGGACGTTGCCTTTGACAGATCAAAGGACATTCGAAACGGGCAAGGTGCCGCAGCTTAGACTCGATAAACATGCAATTTCAAATCAGAACACGTTGAGGAACATGACTTGAAAAGGGTTGAGGTCGTTGCTAGTTGTAAAACTAGGCTAGGTCGTTGGTTGCTAGGGTTCAAGGGTAGTATTTTGATACGTGCATAATATATAGTCTTTTACAAGTTGTAGACTCGTCGAGCTTTATTTGTTGTTGCAATTGTAATCCCTCCCATTATTAATTAAATAAGAGGATTGCTCGTGTCGAAAATTGTGAACACTTATTTCTTCCATCAGTTTGGTAAAGGCAATTCGATTTGAATCGTCCTAAACATTTGCACTTGGGAAAGTGGTATTTTGTGGAAAGGGAGAAAGGCTCATTTTTTTATTTTGGTGGGAAAGGGAATGGTTTTCCCTTTTCTCCTTTTTTTTGATAGGGATTTTTGTATGTGGGATTTTTGTATGGGGATGGTTGTTTTTTATTGTGGGAATGGTTGTATCCTCCTTGTGTAAGGAAGGACTGCCTACGTATTCACCCGAAGAGGTGAAATCAAACCATGATCGTAGTTCGAAGTGTTTTGTAAATTTGATTGGGTTTTGTGGTTATCCCTCAGGCATAAGAGGGACTGCCTACGTATCCACCCAAAGAGGTGAAATCAAACCATGCTCGTAGTTCAGGGGTTTTTTTATTTTAGTGTAAATGGACGTTGCCTTCGACAGATCAAAGGACATTCGAAACGGGCAAGGTGCCGCAGCTTAGACTCGATAAACATGCAATTTCAAATCAGAACACGTTGAGGAACTTGACTTAAAAAGGGTTGAGGTCGTTGCTAGTTGTAAAACTAGGCTAGGTCGTTGGTTGCTAGGGTTCAAGGGTAGTATTTTGATACGTGCATAATATATAGTCTTTTTAGCCTATTTCAGCACGTATTTCCATGCATTTTTATACTGTTTTTATAGTATTTTGCCCCGAATTGGCTACTTTGGTTCGTTTTGTCCATTTTGTAGAAATGAACGCGAAAGTAGTGGAATCGTACTCTTTTTCGTCCTTTTTGCATGCATTTAGAGGAGACGGGATTTCCCAGAGTGAGATACTGCGTTGGGAAGTGTCATGGAACGCATTACGAGACAGTCGGTGACGGACTTGAGCTGATTTGAAGATAAAGAACTCGATCGAGCAGTTTTACCACTCGATCGAGTGGTTTTTACGTCCCAAGATGGTCGATCGAGTAGAATTCTACTCGATCCTTAAGTTGCTGAAAGACGAGTTACTCGATGGAGTAACTTTCTACTCGATCGAGTAGATGCTGTTGAGGTTTGCTCGATCGAGTGGTTTTAATCCACTCGATCGAGTGGTTTCGCTGTTATGGGCTTCTAAACAGCCCGTGTGTTGTTTTATTCCGCAAACTTAATGACTTTTCCTATTTAAACTTATGTTAACTATGTTATTAGGTATCTTTTTATCTATCTTTTATCTTAAGCAGTTTACACAGAAAACTTTACTACGTTGCTTTTCCCTTTCACTGTAACCTTGCTCTTTGGATTTACTTTGCTCGGATTTTGCGTTCTTTACGCCGGAATTCGCTTGATTGTAATTCTTTTCTCTACTCTTAATTAAATTAATCTTTTGTTTGCCTTAATTGCTTGTTTACTTCGTTATTTCTTCTGCCCTAATTTCTCTTTTATGCATTTTCACTAGTAGAAAAAGTCTCATTGACATCGGTTATTTTACCCCATTTACATCACTTTTGTGGCGATGTTTCTGGGGGCGACGTATTTAGTATTTTTACCTTAACATCGGTTTTAGAACCGATGTTAATGGCACAGAGTTACATCAGTTTCTTCGTAGAACCGATGTTAATAACACATAATTTACATCGGTTTCTTCCTAGAACCGATGTTAATGGCCTCTAATTTACATCGGTTTTGATGTAAAACCGATGTAAATATCACCTTATTTACATCATTTATTGACTAAAACCGATGTATACCGGTTTTCTTTAATTAAAAAAAATTACATTTGAGGCGGTTTTCTTATGGGAAAACGCCTCAAATGGAAGTTGCAATCAATTAAAAATAAATTACACTTCCAAAACCCATAATTTATATATTAATAATCCATAATTAAAAATATACAAGTGTTTTGAACATACATAAAAAGATGTCGGTAATGACTTCTGATTGAATAATAATAGTAAGATACAAAATTTAATTAAAAAAACCTAAACATAATTGTGTAATACTCCTCGTTTGTTCCTTATATTTGAGCTCCTTCTAACTTGCAACATTGCGTCGAGTAGCATCACTGTTAAAATATCCTGCCAAAGAGGCAGCTCATGTATAACTTATCATAAATACTAATTTCATACTCAGCAGTATTACTCAAATAACAAGTGAAGGTGAGGATTGAAAGCGTATAGGGCGGCTGAACTGTAAGCTATGGTATGGTTGTTCAGAACACGGTTAAGCATAAGATGCATTAAGAAGCATATTGTAATATCTTGGGAGATTTCGTAATATATCATGCGGAATATAATGATAGTCGCAAATATGAGCTCTTTAGAATATTAATTAAGTGTTGGCATGGGATTTGGCGTACAAACATGGATCGCTAACGAACAAAGACAATGGGAGTATCTTGTTTAGGCAAAAATCCAACTTGTTTGGCCGCACTCCAAGTTGTGTCCCATAGTCCTAAGAAATTACATTAGACAGAGTATTGATGGCACGTAACAGATTCTGAAATGGACGAGGAGTGTAGATACCTCATTTCTGCACCTCCCGCAAACCACCCGGTGATGATTGGGCCGCATGTTTGGTACGCGGAACGATTTGTGACAGTTCGTAAGATTATCGTCAAGTGATTGCTCAAGTATTAGTGTCTACCTCTTAGTTGTCATCTACGTCCCGATACGGTCGTTTGTGATAATTAGAGTACATTTCGAGTCCGGGCCTAAAACCGTCTCCATTTTCTGATAACCGTTAAATCCCGAGTCAGAATGTTCTGGAATGTTCCGGATATTTCTATTCCATATTTCATAAATTTTATCTTTTAGTAAGCAATTTCCCGTAATATTCACATAAGATATTAAGGAAAACCGAATTATTTCCGTCCTACCAAAACTCAAACACGGAGATCTTTCTTCTGCAGGAGGAAACCACTTGGGAACAGACGCAGCAGGTGCTGCGCCTCTTCCAAGAGACGCAGTGGCTGCTGCGCCTCTTCCCAGGCCCTTTTCTGCGTCTTTCTCGTATCTTTTTCATATCTTTCCGAGATTCACTTCCAAAGAGTCTCCGAAACCCTAGTTCCTTCACGTGATTAGTATAAATAGGAGCCTTCGCTCCTCATATTTCTCACGCGAGTGTCCGCCCTTCTCTTCTCCCTTTGCATTCTAGACTTTGTTCTTACTTTTTGGCGTCTACGTGCTTGAACATTCGACCACGTAAGCTCGGATCCTTCTGAGTACCAGCCTCCCCGTTTGCATGACCGACCAATTTGACCAACTACACATCAATCAACTTAATTAATCTAATCGTTTTCCTCTTACGAGGGCACTTTCTTTGCATTCGCGTCGAGCGTCACTAATCGATATCTTAGTCCTTCTCGTTTCATCAACATGTAAGTATGAGGGTGTAATCTCTCTTTTTATTTATTGTATTTACCTTATTGTATAATCAATTGTAAGGTTTATGTCGAAAATACCATTAAAACCGATTTCTAAAACCATGCTTTAAAACCGCTTTTTTACGAATTTCCAGTAGATAACCGTCGAGAAAGGACGCAGCAACTGCTGCGCCTCTTCGTGAGGCTGCCGCAGTTCCTGCTTCCTTTCTTCTTCGTTCGTCCTCTGTTTGTTCGTCAAAGTTCTTTTATTTGTTTCGTTTGTTTGTTTATTCTTCGCCATAATAGTATATAATTCACATGTATATTATTTATTCATCATTAACATGTTTAGTTCATTAAAATCCGACTTAAATCCCTTATAAACCAATATTTGCGGGTTTTCGTCATTAAATTCAATTCCGGGTTGTAGAGATTCAATTCATCCATATTGGGTTTTTGGAATTCGTCTTTGATATAGTTTTCATCTGTTGTCGTCATTAATCCATCATATCTAATCTAGTTAATTGAATTAATTTGTTTGACTCATTAATATTTTTCACTTCTGTCGTTATTCCATCTCGTGTTAATTCGTTCAATTCCGTCTCATTCATGTTTTACTGTTTTCACGACCCATTCATATGTTAAAAAACATACTAATCACTTTCATCCGAGTAAATATCATTAATCAATCATTAAATCACCAATTAACATTAACGGCTTGCAATTACGGCTTCACAGCCAGAACTGAGCCAAGGAACAGACGCAGCGTCTGCTGCGCCTATTCCAAAGGACGCAGCTCTGCTGCGCCTATTCCTGGCTGAGTTCTGTCTCTGAACTCCCTTTCTGCCTTGACCTAGTTTGTTTAGACTACGTATTATTTGACTATTATCCGTAATATCACCTTCTGTTTTGTTCGTTAATTCTTTCTTTTATTCTTTTTCTCAAATTATCCGTTTTAAAGGTATTTTCGACATAAATCGCCTATTCCAATGTAATTAATGTAATTTTCATTATTGTAATTTATAATTATTGTATTTCTTTCATTGCTTGTATGTTTTCACATGTAAATGAGCATTAAATCCTACTTCGACCTATTGTGTGCTAAATTAATTGTTAACCGACTTAGTATTAATTCTCACATGCTAGGATTAAAACTTGGATGTTGCATTGCATACATATAGCCGATGATATATCGAGTACGAATAACTTTCCTAATCATTAGTAGAGGCCGCTATCGAGGCGGGCGGGATTAGGTGTTCGATCAAAAGAGCTTCCTAATACGTACCCTCACCCCTTACTCCAGATATCTGTGAACACCCGTGTTCATTGGCATCCACGAGAGTCATTCTAGACATAGAATGCTAAGGGTAACGATTGGTTAGTATTCATGTCTTTACTTTGTGTCTTGACATGACACGAGGTACTCGAATGGTTCCAATTTCCCATAAAAATTGGTGGCGACTCCATACAAAATGCAAACGCTTGTTTCCCAAGCGCCCCCGTGGCCCCCGCTGTCCACAGTTTGGCGACTCCGCTGGGGATAATACACTTACGTGTAGCCAAGGGTGAAACTTGAACAAGGTTAGGGAATAGTTTGTACAAGACAATTGTCGGTTTTCATAACTCGGTCTTCCTAGACCGTTTTATTCGGCCTTCCTAGGCCCAACCCAACCCATTCGACCAATCGTCCCGTCTAAACGGTCCTAATTCTTATTTGGGCCTAAGGATGGATAGCGATTGACGTCATCCATACCATGATGCTTACTCTTGTTTGTATCAAGGGCCTTCACTACTTGAGGAAATGGACTAGGAATCAGCCTTACTCTTGTTTGGCACGAGCCTCTCCACAGACTTCGGGTTTGATGGTTCGGTATGGCAACCCACCCTTTAAACCAAAACCTTTTCTAAATGCACTCAGCATCCTGTTATAATGCTTGTATAAATGTGTATACCTTACGTGATCACCATTTCTAAACAAAATCATGACGATTTTTCAAAAAATCAAAACCCATTTTCAAGCAAAATTTCGAAATGGGCTTTTATTTAGCGCAAATCCGGTCAAAACTCTGTCCATTTATCGTGTCAAAATTCGGGCCACAAGCCCATTTCAAAACCTCACTTCGAGTCCACTCCTACAACTACACCATAGTTGACTAGGACACACATTTTCAAAAAACTTGTCTCTCTTCAAAGTTCACTCAACACAAGTGGCACACACCCACTTCACGAGTCAAAACATTTCTTCTATTAGCAAGTGTGTTAGAATGGTCGATCGTGTTTTGATTCGTCGCCGATCTCTTATCCACTTTCCAAGATGCCCGGATCAAGTGATGAAACAAACTTCAACCAACTTCAAAATAGTAATGATCGAATCCTAGCCGCGCTAGCCAAAATGCAAGCTACTCAAGAACAAACCTATAACCGCCTTGAGCTCATCGAAGGCCGTATCTATGCCGTAGAGGGAAGGTTGCCTCCTCATGAAAGTGAAGTACTACGTGACTCTGACAACGAATCCAAGGATGAAAATCCTCTCATGGGGATGACTGTAGCTGAGAAAAGACTACAATACCTAGAGGAGCAATTGATGTACCTTAAGGGTGATGACATTTATAGGGAGAACAATCGCAAGTATGAGGCCGTCAATTCCAAATTACCAACTAACTTTAGTATGACGGATATCCCTAAGTTCAAGGGACACGAGAACCCTTTGAACCACATTCGTGCCTTCAAGGATTACATGTCTATCAAAGGCATCAAACCCGAGATGTTCTTAAGGATCTTTCCTTCATCTCTTGATACCATCCCAAGGCAATGGTTCTACTCTTTAGATCACAAGAAGGTCGCTACTTGGGAAGACGCCGCAATCGAGTTCTCCATGCAATATGCGGATAATGCCGAGATCCAAGTCAACATGCGTACTCTAGAGGTTCTTACCCAAAATGACAAAGAAGGATTCACCGACTTCCTAAGTAGGTGGAGGAAGACTAGCACTCAACTAGTAGAACGCCCGGACGAGGCTACTCTTGTGGAGAAGTTTGTGGATAATCTCAAGCCCATCTATGCCAATCATTTGAGATACCAAAACATCAAGACCTTCAAAGACTTGACCGTACTAGGGACAAGGATTGAAGATGACATCCGTAAAGGACTCTTGTCCAAAACGGTAGGTCGAGGATATCAAGGGTCCACAAGTCGTTCATACGGCTCTACTAGCAAGACCGATGAAGTTAACCTTCTCGAGCCATCCAAGAAAACTACCCCACCAAGGAAATTCACAAACCTTGGGGACACTTACTCCAACGCTCTAAAAAGGTTAATGAAGCAAGGTAAACTCCAACCCATTGGACCTACTCCCGAACCCGAAAGGAAGTCCAAGTTTTGGGACGAGAATTCGTACTGTGAATACCATAGGGGCAAAGGGCACGACACAGAAAAATGCTACAAGTTGAAAAACGTGCTTCAAGACATGATTGAAGATGGTCGACTCCCAATACCACCGGGAGGTAAGCCCAACAACACTTAGAATCCTCTTGGAGTTCTAGTGATCACAAGTGATGAATCTACCTTAGATTGCTCACACCTCATTTCTCCCATCGAAAATGAAATTCATGCAATCGAGAATGAAGGGCTCTACTCTACTATCTCCCCTACCATTTCCGACTTCATCACATGGGCAAGGAGTGTGGATAGACAAGTTTGGGAACTAGAAAACATGGTAACAACTTTACGCAATACCAACGCAATACCCGATAAACACGTGCCACTAATCTTCTCTCAAAATGCCACTATGCAAGAAATAATCGCCGCGGTTGATAAACTAGTCGATCAAATCATACGACTAGAAGATGATATCATGAGAATGAGGGAACTAGCTGCAATCAATGGAGTTTGGGCCGATGATGATGAGGACGAATATCTCATTGAAAACTCCCTAGTCAAGGAAATAGTCCAAAATGGTGAGGACCAAGATGTGGACCACCTAACTCGTTCGGGTCGTCCGTATCAAAACACTACTCAAAACGGTCCAACCAACGTTGTCACACCAAATGACAACGAAGATGACCCCACTGATCATTTGCTCAAGCAATTACAGAAAACAAAGGCTGATCTTTCAGTCTGGCAATTAATAGCAAGCTCATTCCCACATCGCCAAGCTTTACTGCAAGCTCTGGCCAAGCTAAACGTAGCACATAACTCCACTCCTGAAGATGTAGTCAACTTGGTCTTCCAAGAATCACCGAAGCTAAGTAATCCTATTACTTTCTCGGACGAAGATTTGCCACCTTTTGGCGCTAGTCACAACCTTGCTCTATACATCACTGTACTTTGTCTAAAGAAGAATGTGCCAATGACATTGGTGGATGATGGCTCCGCGGTCAACGTCATACCCCTCAAAACGGCATACAAGCTGGGCATGAAAGAGTCGGACTGGACCCCTACCAATCAAGGTGTGCGTGCATATGACGGTACACGATGAAAAGTAGTAGGACTTGCTAACTTAACCATAGCCACAGGGCCAATTGAACGAAAGGTTAACTTCCAAATAGTGGACATCGAGGCTTCCTTCAACATACTTCTGGGAAGGCCATGGATTCACGCTTCCAAAGAGGTAACATCCACCCTTCATCAAAAGATCAAGATCCCACTAAATGGCAAAGTGGTGACGATCACTTCGTCACCCATCAAGGCAATAATCGAAAAACAATCAAACAATCAAGTCCTTGCAGATCCTATATACGAACTTGGGGGCTTCCAAAGTGTAAGTGTCATAGAAAGTGAGTTGGCACCCTTATACTATAACCCCTACTCCAACTTGGTGGTCAACCACATGCTTAAAACCCAGGGATACTTCCCTGGAATGCCTTTGAACCCTATTCGGAAGAATACCTTCGCACCATACAAGGAAGGCAACTCAACAAGGATACCACTTGGACTAGGGTACAAACCCACAAAAGAAGAGGTCCTCGAAATGCTCGCCCAAGTCCAAAACCGCAAGCACGTAGGAGTCCAAATGAGGCCCTATCTCCCTACTTTAAATGGGTACTTTGTTCAAGAAGGAAGTCTAGAACCCTTTCACGGATTTCCCGAACCTTGGCATTATCTCGAGAGGAAGTTAGCCGGAATCGAGATCTTTCACGATTGCTACTTCATCCCTCCAGAAACGGTTCCTACCGTCAAAACCCGTCAAGCACCTTGCTTAGACGAACAAGCTGTTAGCCTACTGTTTGGAGAAGATCGATTCGTTAGGGCCGCGCAGGATGAGATCATTACCATGATACTTCAAGACGATCGCTTCAACCCCACCGCGTTGATCACAGAAACCGACGCGAAACAGCAGAAAGGATGGAGAAAATCTATCAAATGGACCAACAATCAAGGAAGACTCTTCAAGCTCACCACCGGAGAAGGAGAGATGTTCAAAGGAGAACCGAGAAGACGATGAGTTCGAGTCGGAGTCGGAGTCGAGTCGGTCTAGAGAAGTCATTAGAGAGTCTACTCCTGTCGTCATCCCCACTCCCTTCGTTTCTCCTAGCTTAGTCTCGAGTAGTCACGATGGTTCGGGAAATGCCCCAACCATCTTTGTCCCTTTGCCGCCACCACCATGGATCGGTTGGCTTCTTTGTTTCAACTTTACTCAAATTTTAATATGAATAAATCGGGTTACTCGCTTACTCTTTGTGTTATCTTGAGTGCAATTCTGTTTACGATGATACTGAGGATGACCAAGACCCAGACTCAATCGAAATACCTCCCTACGTAGCCAAAGAAATATTACAGGAAGGGGAAGGGGAACCAGTAATAGAGGACACCGAACCCATCAACGTAGGAACCGAACTAGAACCCCAAGAACTTAGGATAGGGACTACCTTGAGCTCTACCGAAAGGGCCGATTTCATAGACCTCCTAAATGAATTCAAAGACGTTTTCGCTTGGTCCTACAAAGATATGCCGGGATCGACAGGGGATATCGGCCCGAACATAGGATTCTGATTAAGCCAGGTTTCAAACCTGTGAAGCAGAAGCTTCGACGAATGAGAACAGAATGGGCTCTAAAGATTAAGGAAGAAGTTGACAAACAATTCAAAGCCGGGCTCATTAAAGTTTCCGAGTATTCTGACTGGGTAGCTAACATAGTACCCGTACCCAAGAAGGATGGGAGAATCCGCGTTTGTGTTGACTTTAGGGACTTAAACAAAGCAAGTCCAAAAGATGACTTCCCTCTACCTCACATCAACATATTGGTAGACAATACTGCGGACCACGCATTACTATCCTTCATGGATGGGTATGCGGGTTATAACCAAATCAAGATGGCCATGGAAGATATGCATAAAACCGCATTCGTCACCCAATGGGGAACCTACTGCTATACGGTAATGCCGTTCGGATTGATCAACGCCGGAGCTACATACCAACGCACCGCAACTACACTCTTACATGACATGATGCACAAAGAGGTTGAGGTATATGTAGACGACATGATTGTCAAATCCAAGGAAAGAGAAGGGCATACTGCGAACCTTCACAAGTTCTTCGCAAGCCTACGAAAGTACAACATGAGACTCAATCCTCAGAAATGCACATTCGGGGTAACATCTGGCAAACTCCTGGGATACGTCGTTAGTCAAAGAGGTATAGAAATAGATCCTTCCAAAATCAAAGCTCTGATCGAAATGCCACAACCTCAAACAGAAAAAGAAGTCAGAGGATTCCTAGGAAAGATGCAATATATAAGTCGATTCATATCGAAACTTACGATTATTTGTGAGCCTATCTTCAAGAAACTCAAGAAAACAGACCACACCATGTGGGATGACGATTGTCAAAAGGCATTCGACCGGATCAAGGAGATATTGGCTAAACCACCAGTGCTCATGCCACCACAACGGGATCAACCTCTTGGTTTATATCTCACAGTAACCGAAACGGCCATGGGTGCCATGCTGGCTCAAACTGTAGGAAGTGAAGAAAGAGCTATCTACTATCTTAGTAAGAAGTTCTTGGAATACGAGTGCAAATACTCGCAACTCGAAAAGAATTGCCTCGCTCTTGTGTGGGCAACGAAGAAGCTACGCCATTACATGCTTAGCTACTCCGTCAAAATATTCTCCAAAATGGATCCAGTCAAATACCTCTTCGAGAACCCCGTCCTCAACGGATGTCTAGCAAGATGGACCTTGATGCTCTCAGAATTTGACCTCAAATACGTGCCACTGAAAGTTATAAAAGGTCGCGCCGTCGCCGAATTCTTCGCAGAAAATCCTATCAATGACGCACAAACAATAGATACTTGGTCATTTCCAGACGAGGATATACTCCAAACTGATGTAGACTCGTGGGACCTGTACTTTGATGGAGCATCAAACTTAAGAGGATTCGGAATAGGAGTGTTGCTCATTTCTCCTGAAGGCGAGCATACACCAATTGCTGTCAAACTCGACTTCGAGGTGACAAACAATGCCGCAGAATCTGCTTGTCTCATTGGGCTACAAGCAGCAGTGAGCTTAGGCATTAAAAACCTCCGAGTACATGGGGATTCATCACTGATCATCAACCAAGTTACAGGATCTTGGAAAATCCGAAGCGAAAGCCTCGCACCTTATCAGGCTAGGATAGACCAAGTCGCTCAATTCTTTAATCACGTAACCTACCTACACCTACCTCGGGAGGAAAATCAATTTGCAGACGCTCTTGCGAAACTTGCATCATTGATTAATATGCCAGATCACATGGTGGAAATGCCTTTGTGCATCGAACGACGGTCAGAGCCGGCTTATGTCCACCAAATCACCGATGAAGAGGAAATCGCGCAGGAACCCTGGTTTCAAGCAATCCTGAATTTTAAGCTTAATGGTACATATCCACCAGATATGGACAAGAGGGGACAACGTGCTATACGCCTACTAGCTTCCCAATACATTCTCATGCAAGGAGAATTATACAAAAGAACACCTCTTGGTGTAGTCCTACGTTGCCTCGATCATTCACAGGCACGAAAGGTGATGGAAGAAGTCCACGACGGAGAATGCGGTCCTCACATGAGTGGGCCCATGATGGCAAAGAAAATCACACGTTTGGGATATTATTGGACCACAATGGAATCCGATTGCATCAAATACGTAAGACATTGCCACAACTGCCAAATCTTCGGGAATGTGCAACATGTCCCTTCTTCATTGCTCTATACAATGACATCCCCCTGGCCATTTTCTGCATGGGGAATTGACATAATCGGGAAGATAACCCCAGCCAGCCGGAACAGGAGGTCACTGTTTCATTCTAGTAGCAATCGATTATTTTACCAAATGGGTAGAAGCGGCTTCCTACACTGGTCTTACAGCTAAAAATGTGGCAAAGTTCATACAAAACAACATCATCTGTCGGTATGGATGATGTGAACATTATTTGCGCACATTTAGTCCCCTAATTGAGCCTATTTTGCATACTATTATAACATTCTATGGCCTTTTTACCCGTCAAAACCTTCCTATTTGCTTTTCTATCACATTTCATATGTTTTGTAGAAAAGGAGAGAATAAGGCGGAAATTCCCGTTTTTCGTGCATATTTGGAAGCTACTTGACGATACTAGATGGACTAGTATGAAGAGGAAGCAAAGACTAAAGACCAATCCCGCAAGAATAAAATGGGAATGAGCAAAAGGGAAGAAAAGAAGGAGAATCACTGCTGAAGAACAATCCGAGCGGATTGTCTCCAATCCGCCCGTCTCCACACTACACAATCCGAGCGTCTTGCTTTGAATCCGCTCGGATTGTCCCGCCAGAATCCGACCGGATTGTCCGTAATCCGCTCGTCTTCTTCTCCCAGAATCAGCCCGTCCCGACTACAATACGCACGGATTCCTGCACAGCACAATTTCGTTTTCTCCAAGCTACAAAAAAAGAAGCCCTTCCTTCGAAAAATACCGGCTCCTCCTTGCTCAATCTCAAAAGTGTAATTACTAGTTTAGCCCTTAGTTAACCCTAATGCATCCACCTAATTTCCACTATAAATACCCCATTTGTAATAAGCAAATGAGGGAGTATTATTAGATTAGAACCAAGTTTTATTAGATTAAATCAAGCTTTCTTAGATTAGATTAGGAGTAGATTAGAATAGATTAATCTCAATCTTTCCACACAAATTACACATTAATCTCTCCTTAATTATTGTTCAAGTTTATTATTCAAGTTTATTTTTGGGTAATTGAAGATTATTGGGTTATTATTGGGAGATTGACAACCTTCCATCAATCATCAAGTTTCTTCTTTTATTCTTTGCATTATTGTTTTGGAATCTCCATAGGTATAATCCTCTTAATCCTTGTTTTAATTATTGTTAATCTTTCTTCATTCTATTATCATGTTTATACTTGTTGTGATGATTGACACCATTAATGACATGTTTCCCATGATAATGAGTGAGTAGTTTCTTTAGCTAGGATTAGTGGGTAATCAAGGGAAACCAACATGGGATTGATTCATGCTTAATCTAATATGTTCACATGATTAAATTGCTTGCTTGTTGTGATGTCAACTTTATGCACATGTTATGTTTGATGAAATGCTAAGCCTATGAATCCTTGCATTTTTACCATCTCTTATCTACTCAACTTGACTTGTAAGATATAAACCAACTCGAGTCTTGTTAGACCATGCATAGAAGTTGAATAGGAGGAAAGTAAGTCGACTTGTAGGTGTTGTACAATCTAATCGATTCGGCTCCGGGACCCAACTCTTCCTAAGAACCGTAAGATATAACCCAACTCGGTTCCTCCACAACACTAATTGCTTGCTTATAATTGTAAACATGTTTGTATGATCAATACCATGAATCCCCTATGACCCCATGATATCCTAGCACTTTTAATCAATTGTTTACATCTTTCCTTTTATTACTTGTTTATTATATTATTTGCACTAGTCTAGACACAACTAAAAACCCAAACAAATCGTGACACTAGCATAAATTGAGATAGATAGACTTAGAACCCAAAGCACACCATCCCATGGATCGACCTCGACTTACCGCTAACTAGTAGTTTGTTGAGTATTATAAATGTGTTTGATTGGATGAGTGACGACATCACCCGGATCAAAATGGCGCCGTTGCCGGGGATGGTGCTATGTGATTAAGTTCTTACTTGTTTGTCTATTTTGATTTTGCTTTCACCTTGAGGAACTTGTTCCTCAAGGATTGTTCTTACCATTTTTGTGTAGTTTCCATTGCTTGTAGTTGTTTCCTTGTCTTAGCTATGATGACTCAAGACTTGGTATATGGAGTATGTGGTGGATCTTTTGAGTATGACTATGGGTATGGGGAGTTTGAGTAGCAAGTCAACACAAACCTACCTTACAACTCATACAATGAAAATCCTAACTACTACCCCAAATTTTCCAACCAAAACACTCACATCCAATATCCACAACAACCACCCACCCAATACCCATTTCACAATGAACTTCAATTGCCACAATACAACCACTTTCACACCCACCCACAACAAAAAGATGAACCCATTCAAAACATGATTCTCCAAATGATGGGAGATCAACAAAACTTCTTCAACCAAATGCTAGAAGAGAGCCGAAAAGAAGATAATGTTCTTAAAGACATTGTTATCCAAAGAGAGGAGTTGAGGGTTCAAATTGCCCAATTAAAAGAATTCCAAGCAAACACTCACCACCGTTCTTTGGATATTGAGCATAAATGCGAGTTTGAAGTAGTGACATTTGACATGGAAGATGAAAAGTGGGAGGAGCCAAGTCCCTTGAGCTCTTGTGACTATGAGAGTGTTGTATTCGATGAGGAAGACATGAGGTTGAGTAAGTCAAACACTCTTAACCTTTGTGAGTATGAGGGTGTGTCTTTTGATGTGAATATTGAGGTGTTGAAAAAAGAGTTACATGGAGACCACATTTATGATTCACGTGAGGAAAGCAACAATGATGATGAGCCTAGAGGAGGGATTCATAAAATCACCTTGCTTGAGGAGCCTATCCTTGAGGCATTTGAGATACCCTATCATGAAGAAGAACGTCCTTCCTTTATCCTTCATGAAGACCACTTGGCACCTATCTTGGAGCCAATGATCATTGAAGAGGATATGTTAGACCTTCTTCAAAAGGCCAAAGTTTCTTACAAGAGCTATTTGGTGAAAAAGCTTAAAGAGAAAATTGCTCGAGAGGCTACTTGTGAAGATTTGGCACCCGCAATCTCAACTCCTATGGTATCCGATCATCAAAGTCATGAAAATTCTCCTTCTACTCATGAAGGATTGATAAATTCAAATGCTATCGTCATCACCAAAATTGAAGAAGAAGTTGGTAAGTGGAAGTCCACGGATGAAAATGAACCACACTTCATGCTTAGTCTTAACAAGAATCATGGGTGTATATATTTGAAGCATCGGGAAAGCTCTAACGCTAAGGAGAAGCCAAGAAAAAGAACATTCTACAAGCTTCCTTGGCCAAATTTCATATTCAAATTGAGCAACCCATACTTGTGCTTGTTTGGAGCTTGTTCACAAGCTTTTGATCTTTTATTAAGAGCTTTGAGCTCTATGGATAAGAGTCTCTACAAATTGAACTAGTTTGGTGGAGTCCTACCTCAAAACCACCATTTGTAAGATATTTCTTGAACCCTTTTACTTTGTATAATATTGTACATTTACATTTGCATTTAATTTCTTGCATGAGAGAGAAGAGAGAGAGAGTCATCTTACATGTTTCATGAGCAAATTTCAGAAAAAGATAAGGAAAAAGAGAAAATCAGTGAAAAGGGGTATGTTGTTTCGTGAAAAAGAAAGAAGAAGAAGGAAAGAAGCAGAAAGACCCCGGATTCTAGCAAATCCGCCCGTCCAGGGCCCACGGAAAGCAAAAATTGAAATCAAGAAGAATCCGTGCGGGTTCCAGGAAATCCGCCCGTCCCGCATAATCCGTCCGTCTTCTCCACGGGGCGCCCGTCCCGTGTCATCCGAAGCGAGATTTTGAACTGTGTCAAAATCCGTGCGGATTATCGAGAATCCGCCCGTCCAGATCAAGCCGTGCGTCCCGAACAAAATCCGCCCGTCTTTGCCCTGCTTCTCAGCCAAAGAATTTCTCTGTTCTAGAATCCGTGCGGATTCTACCAAAGACGCCCGTCTTCTTTCCCTAAAATCCGGCCGTCTCGACTGAAATCCGCTCGGATTGTACTGTTCCCTCGGATAAAACGGGTTCGATCCAATCTTATCCGTTCGGATTCCCTACTTCTTCTATATAATCACCCCCCTTCTCCCTCATTTCCTCACCTTACCAAACCCTAAAACACTCATCTCAACCCTCAAAATCATCCTCCAATCCTCAAAAACACCCCCATCACCAACATCCAAATGGCACCATTGACAAACACCAAGGGAAAGGCCAAGAAATTGGTAGAATCATTCGGGAAGAAGCGCAAGGGATCAACCTCTTCAACACCACGAGAGGTAGTACTACCAAGGAACACCCGACCCTTAATGAGGGGAGGCATTGAACAACTCAACAACTTCCAAGAAGTGATCTTCCTATCCGACGACCACCGCGAAAAATTCGTCGAGCTTCTAGGTAAGAAGTACGAACCTACTCAATTTGTTGATACTAGGGTGTTGGAAATCCTTAAGATAAGGTACCCTACCGAGATGTTCTTTAATGGCCTTGGCATTGGGAGCTTTTTCCATGCCCATGAAGAGACTTACCTTAGTCTCACCCTTGAATTCTTGAGTAGCCTTCGCATTGTGGCGGATACCCACAAAAATGTAGGCATGGAGTTTAGGTTATGCAACCTAGACCATGTTCTTTCTCTTGAGGAATTTGCCTATGTTTTCGGTCTTGAAGTACCCACCGACTATACCGAAAAGCCCGATAATTTTAGCGTGGACTTCCTTTGGAAGGCTATCTCCGGGAGGGACTTTACCCATATAAAGCGTTGCTATACATTTGCTATCCAACATCCGGTGATTCGATTCACCGAACGCTTTGTAGCCGGTTGCATCAATGGGAGGTACAAGCAAGATCGGTGTACTCTCATCGACTTAACTTTTCTTGAGTCTTATTTGAATGTTCGAGCGGTGAGGCGTTATAACTTCAACACGCCACTTGAGATACTTACTAGGTTCCATGATTTTGCTCAAGGGACTACCCAACTCAAAACCTTTGTGATGGGAGGTCTAATTACAATTTTGGCCAAACACCTTTGCCCCGGGTTCAATGCCCGAGGAACCTATATTCCTCTTGAGGGGAGGACTTTGATTGATGAGCACACCATCTTCCACAGTCACCGATGGTGTAACTAAACTCGATATGGGAGTGTAGAATGGCACACCAAGGGATGCACTTCAATGATCCTTGAGGGATGGAAGATACCGGGCATTGACCCAAGATTGAGTCCATACTCTCCTCCACCAAGCTACCTCCTTGAAATCCAAATTCTTGATAATCCCCCTCAAAGGGAAGAGCCACACCGTCAACCACCTCGTGGAGGGCCGGGAATACCTATTCGCCCACCTTCCTACGTACCCATCCCGCCATACCCTACTCCTTATACCGAATTCCAACCGGAAATCCCCAACACCCCGGGTATTAATGATTTGATGGCACTCATGAATAGAGTGGACCTTGGGGTGCATAAAGGAAGGGAAGACAACTACTTGGCCCTCTACCCCCAATACTATAACATGGCTCAACAAGGGTATGTTGACCCTAATGGCCCTTTGCCCTCTTGGGCACAACCGGAGCTCTTGTTCCCAAATTATGGGGACCAAGCTTGGGGTCGAGGAGACGGAGGGCATTCTAGCCAAGGTGGAGGGTACTCGGGTCAAGGAGGAGGATTTGACCAAGGAGGATATTGGGGCCAAGCACCCGGATATGATCAAGCCGGAAGCTCTCATGGTTATGGCTATGATCAAAATGAGGATGACGAGTGAAAGAGGCCTACTTCACCACTTCCATTTGTATGATACCCATCTCTCCCTCTCTCTCTCTCTTTTGTATATACATTGCATTTAGTGTAGCTTTAGCTTGCATTTGTATTATATTTCATATTGCATTTACATTAGTTAGTTCATGTAGTATAGTTTGCATTGTAATATATCTCACATGATTCATATAGATAGTTGCATATAGATTAGAATTCATGCATAGTCACTAATGGCCAAACCTATTCATTTCTACAATAGAAATAGTGTTTAAATCGGTTTGGGGAGGTTTGATCATAGGTGACTTAAGCATTTATCATGCATCATATAGTATAGTTTAGATTGCATTCATTTGTTATATATGTCATATAGAATTGCATTTAGTTAGAGCATGCATTCATTCATACCATATCATTGCATTGGTACTTCAATTTCAAAAAAAAAAAAAAAAAAAAAATCAAAAATCCAAAAACATGTATTTTCTTTTTATTCCTACTCCTACATGTACATTGAGGACAATGTCCAAAATAAAGTGGGGGATGGGAATTTATATTCCAAAAACACATAAAAATTGAAAAATTTTGAAAAAAATACAAAAATATGTCTTTTTATTTAATAAACAAAAACCATAAAAATTTGAAAAATCCAAAAACATGTTCATTTCCTTTGTAGTGTAGTCTTGTATATATTGTTTTGTATATATTGTGTTTTTTCATCCTTGTTCACATTGATTGACTACGCCACATCCGAGACATGAGGATATTGAAGACCGCATGGTATGATCTTTCCAAATCTCCTTTTTCCTCTTTATGTTAATGACTATGTGGCTTTATTTTGATTGATGCGGTAAAACAATGTGAACTTAGGATTGCATTTAGTTTATATGTCATATTAGTTGGTAGAAGCATTTGCATTAGGATGTTTATATGCTACTTGCATCATGGCATGTAGTTGCATGTTAGAAAATTTTGCGAAACCGTCTACTTGGGAAGCTTGACAAGTGTATATAGGCCCTAGTAGATGCTTTTTGTTCTTAAGACTTTGCTTGTTAGAATGCTTGTAAAACACCCTAGGATGTGTTATGCTAGTATCCTTTGACCCATGGATTAAGGCCTAGTCAAGAGTACCTTGTGGTGTGATAACTCCTTGGCTACCGTTTATTCCAAGGTGACCCTTGAAACCATGCAACCATCATTCATCCATGTTCTACCATACATTTTGTCATCAAAGGGAATGGGCACAAAAAGAAATCAATTTGAGTTTAATGAAAAGAAAAGAAAAGAAAGTTTGCAAAAATGCATCAAAAAGAAAAGAGGAGCAAAAATAGAACTCCTAAAGCTTCAAATATAAGCCACCCTCACTACATATGGGGTGACTTTGAAAATGTTCAAAAGAAGGGCAAAGAAAAGTTGAAAAGTTGTCAAGTATTGAAATGCCAAAAATCAAAAGAAATGGCAAGAAAGTGTTCTCGAATGTTATATGCCACAAGAAATTGGGGGGAAAAACAATAACAAAGCAAACTCCCAAAGTGAAACTCAAATATCTATCGATCCCTTTATCCATTGTATCCATTTTTGTGCATGGTAGAGAGGGGACGACCCTTCTTCTTGTCTAGGCAAGAGGGGGAATTCCGCGATCCTCCAGTGTTTCTAACACCATAGGGAGTCTACTCTTTACAAAAGCATTTAACGATTGAGGACAAAGGTACCCTAGCTTGACACAATTTGGAGGTGATTTATTGGTATCCTTCTAGGCTTAGTAGTTTGAATAAATTGCATCTATGAAGGAATGTGTACCCTTGAATTGTTTCCCTTGTAGATAATTTCCGCCACTTAGATGAGGAAAGTGGCTATTCTTTTGTAGATGCATCCATTACTTGGTTTTGTGTGCTTTAATGTTTGGATGTGTCGCCATTTTGGCAAGACCCACCTTGCCTTGCAAGAAGGCATCCTACCTCATGGTTGTCTTGTTGTGAGTTGAAGGGGCGGAGTGAGACCCGCTAATTGTCTCATATCGGTTATGTTAGTAAGATAGTTTAAATAAAGGTCTAGTTTTAGTCACCTCTTTACTCGGGACGAGTAAAGGTTCGGTTTGGGGATATTTGATGTGAACATTATTTGCGCACATTTAGTCCCCTAATTGAGCCTATTTTGCATACTATTATAACATTCTATGGCCTTTTTACCCGTCAAAAACTTCCTATTTGCTTTTCTATCGCATTTCATATGTTTTGTAGAAAAGGAGAGAATAAGGCGGAAATTCCCGTTTTTCGTGCATATTTGGAAGCTACTTGACGATACTAGATGGACTAGTATGAAGAGGAAGCAAAGACTAAAGACCAATCCCGCAAGAATAAAATGGGAATGAGCAAAAGGGAAGAAAAGAAGGAGAATCACTGCTGAAGAACAATCCGAGCGGATTGTCTCCAATCCGCCCGTCTCCACACTACACAATCCGAGCGTATTGCTTTGAATCCGCTCGGATTGCCCCGCCAGAATCCGACCGGATTGTCCGTAATCCGCTCGTCTTCTTCTCCCAGAATCCGCCCGTCCCGACCACAATACGCACGGATTCCTGCACAGCACAATTTCGTCTTCTCCAAGCTACAAAGAAAGAAGCCATTCCTTCGAAAAATACCGGCTCCTCCTTGCTCAATCTCAAAAGTGTAATTACTAGTTTAGCCCTTAGTTAACCCTAATGCATCCACCTAATTTCCACTATAAATACCCCATTTATAATAAGCAAATGAGGGAGTATTATTAGATTAGAACCAAGTTTTATTAGATTAAATCAAGCTTTCTTAGATTAGATTAGGAGTAGATTAGAATAGATTAATCTCAATCTTTCCACACAAATTACACATTAATCTCTCCTTAATTATTATTCAAGTTTATTATTCAAGTTTATTTTTGGGTAATTGAAGATTATTGGGTTATTATTGGGAGATTGACAACCTTCCATCAATCATCAAGTTTCTTCTTTTATTCTTTGCATTATTGTTTTGGAATCTCCATAGGTATAATCCTCTTAATCCTTGTTTTAATTATTGTTAATCTTTCTTCATTCTATTATCATGTTTATACTTGTTGTGATGATTGACACCATTAATGACATGTTTCCCATGATAATGAGTGAGTAGTTTCTTTAGCTAGGATTAGTGGGTAATTAAGGGAAACCAACATGGGATTGATTCATGCTTAATCTAATATGTTCACATGATTAAATTACTTGCTTGTTGTGATGTCAACTTTATGCACATGTTATGTTTGATGAAATACTAAGCCTATGAATCCTTGCATTTTTACCATCTCTTATCTACTCAACTTGACTTGTAAGATATAAACCAACTCGAGTCTTGTTAGACCATGCATAGAAGTTGAATAGGAGGAAAGTAAGTCGACTTGTAGGTGTTGTACAATCTAATCGATTCGGCTCCGGGACCCAACTCTTCCTAAGAACCGTAAGATATAACCCAACTCGGTTCCTCCACAACACTAATTGCTTGCTTATAATTGTAAACATGTTTGTATGATCAATACCATGAATCCCCTATGACCCTATGATATCCTAGCACTTTTAATCAATTGTTTACATCTTTCCTTTTATTGCTTGTTTATTATATTATTTGCACTAGTCTAGACACAACTAAAAACCCAAACAAATCGTGACACTAGCATAAATTGAGATAGATAGACTTAGAACCCAAAGCACACCATCCCATGGATCGACCTCGACTGACCGCTAACTAGTAGTTTGTTGAGTATTATAAATGTGTTTGATTGGATGAGTGACGACATCACCCGGATCAATGGATGCCCACATGAGATCATTAGCGATAACGGGTCACATTTCCAAGCTTAAACCGAGCAATTGCTAGCCAAATACAAGATTAAGCATCACCACTCTTCGCCCTATAGACCACAGACTAACGGCGCGGTAGAGGCGGCAAACAAGAATGTTGTCACAATCCTCAAGAAAATGATTGACAACTATAGAGATTGGCCAAACAAGATACCCTTTGCTTTATGGGGGTATCGTACATCTGTCAGGACGCCCACTGGGGCTACTCCTTTCTATTTGACCTACGGCATGGAAGCTGTACAACCAGTCGAGCTAGAAATACCATCCTTGCGTATTTTACTAGAAAGTCAAATCCCGGAAGCCGATTGGAAGAGGGATAGATATGAAGAGCTCAACCTCCTGGATGAACGTAGGCTACGCGCCTTACATAATGTCCAAACATATCAAGCTCGTATCAAACGAGCTTTCAACAAAAGGGTTAGGCCAAGGAACATCAAAGAAGGAGACTTGGTGCTTAAATCGGTTAGAGCTCTTTTACCTGTCGACCCACGGGGAAAATTCAAACCTAATTGGGCCGGACCATTCCTAGTCAAATCCATACTCCCAGGGGGTGCGGTAAGAATCACAGACCTAGATGGGAATGAGTTTTCAAACCCAACAAACCTTGACCAACTAAAACGATACTATGCCTAGAATAGGAACAAAAACGCGCCTCGCGTAACCCCACGTGTCGCTCTTGTGGCACTAAATAAACGG
Source organism: Silene latifolia (assembly GCF_048544455.1). NCBI lineage: Eukaryota > Viridiplantae > Streptophyta > Magnoliopsida > Caryophyllales > Caryophyllaceae > Silene > Silene latifolia. The sequence continues at coordinate 71,115,278 of NC_133529.1, read as the reverse complement.
CCCCTGGCCAAGCTGAAATAAGCTAATGTCACTATGCTCTTGCATTTTGACAAATTTGTCATCCTCGTATCATCAAATAAACTAAATTCGCACCTTCAGAGTAAGCAAAAGCTCATGCTTCTTTTCTAAAGTTCATTACAAGCTCTTGCTTAGAACAATTATTCTTTTACATTTACTCGAACTACGCGCAAGGGTTTGATTTTGCTTCTTAAGTGAATACGTAGGCAATCCTTCACGGGATTCAACCCATCATATCTAAAATGTAAATAGAAGGACATTTGCATTGCATTTGAAATTCGACAAGAATAATAAAAAGAAAATCACAACGGTTTCATAACCATTCAACCTTTTTTATTTCATTCATTTTTTAATAATAATAGTACGCTACATAATAAAAATAGAATAGGCTAGGATTCTAAAAACCCCACCTTTTTATTACAACAATAATAATAATAATCAAATAATAATAAAGAGATTCGGGCTATTCCTCCACCTTCCCCTTGCCCTTGTCATTCTTGTCATATTTCTTGTCACGATCTCGAGCCGGACGCTCTTGCGCCACTTCAGACCTAATCACCAACGGTCTTTCTCGAGGCCTAGCTTTCCCATTCTTGCCAATCACCATCTCTGCGACAGGAGTAGTCTTCGGTTTCTTCGAAGGATGAACAACTTGAAACCCGGCTTCTTCTTCTCCCTCTGTCAGATGCTTCTCTTTCTCTTTCTCTCCCTCGCGCACCTTGTAGTCAATGGGCTCGCGTTTCCTCAACTTCTCGCGCTCTTCCGGAGTTGTAGCCTTTCTCCACCTCAGATAAGAATCCGACACCCATAAAGCATTGGCGGAGAAATTCAAGAACCACATGTTTCTTTGGGCCCATTTGATAGCCCACTCTCTTCGGCTCTCTGTAGTAAGCGCCATAGTAGTCTGCGGGACGGTATCGAGCCTTGGGATCGTCTGTTTCAGCCCAACTTGTCTCATCAGCATTTCCGGGAAGATGCACACCATAAACTCCAATCCAGGAATGCGCACCGACCTAGTGGGATCCAAAGAAGACACTCCAGTGACGGACTTGAGGTGCCACCACGGAACGACCCACCTAATCAAGGGACCATCATCACTCTTCAGCTTGTTCTTCCAATAATCACAGACCCGGGTGAAGTCCACCATGTACAACCGCGTCCTCATCGCAATCGAACGAGCATGATAGGAAAGCACATGAACTGGGGGCTCGATCAATTAGAGCCGTTCCATAAGCCAAACCTACCAAAAGCGGGTATTAGACATCGAAAAAAAAACAACAAAAAAAAACAACGAAAAAGAAAAAAAAACGAAACGAAAAAAGAAAAAAAAAACGGAAAAAAAAAAGATGTCTTTTACCTGCAGAATGACGGGACTCCCCAAGAATGGCAGATCACGGTTGGATTTCCTATTATCCAAGCCCAAAATAATCTCTCCTAAGCATAAGCAAGCTGGGCTCCTACGCAGTTCCATCTGCTCAACAAGGCCCAAAAGACGGGGATCACCTCTCAAATCTTCATCAACATGCCCCTGGAAGACATACACATGCAACAAGCAAAAGCCAAATGCCCTCCGCCTAGCAACATGAGAAACGGTGGGGTTAGCCCTGTTGATGAACCGATCTATGAAATCCAACATTCTCACACCTTTTGAGGTAACTAGACGGTCCACCTCAAGTGTAATACTCCGTATTTATAAGTCTTTAGGTACTCTATCGAGTAGGCCTTACTCTGTCGAGTAAGGGTGAGTTGCGTTTTAAAATAGTTTCTGACCTGTTGGGTACTCGATCGAGTAGCTGGGGTACTCGATCGAGTAAGGGGGTACTCGATCGAGTACCTTGGGTACTCGATCGAGTGTCCGGTTTTACGGGGAGTTTTCTCGGGTTTTCTTAATTATGCGATTAAGGTATTTAAACATAGTCGTCATTGTTTTAAATCACTTTTACAAACCTAAAACCCTGTTTAAGAGAGAAAGCAACCAGTTCATCTTCCTAATCGCATTCTTAGCAATTCCCGGAGTTCAGACGGTCGGTTCTTGTCGTTATTCGTGTCGTTGAGTTCCTTGCGTCGAGGGTAAGCTTTTAATATAATTCTTATAATGTTTTGTTAAGTTTGGTTAAACCCTAATTTAGAGATTGGGGGTTTTGTGTGTAGGATGTGATGTGTAGCCTCTATGTGTTATATGATAGGAGGAGGGTTCGTAGAAGAGGCTTTTTGACTCAAATTTGATACCGTCTCGATCACAGTGCTTTCCGGTAGGATTTCCTACTCGGTATTAGTCCCATAATGGGATATTGGTGATGTGTTGTACTTGGTTGTTTGATATAATGATTGTCTTGTGTTTGTGGTTGTGATTCTTTGTTGATGGTTCTCGAGATGCGTTCTCGGGTGAGTGGGGTCACTTGCGGGAGTGACTTCACGCCCTAGTTTCGCCCTTCGTGGAACCCGCCACGGAAGGGGATGTGCACATTAATGGACGGGGTTATCGCTCGGTATGATGAGCGGGGCTTAGGTGGGAACAGGCTGCGGTCCCCCATCGGTGGCGGTCCCGTCCAAAGGACGATCGATATTGAGATGATGGGAATTGGTTGGTGGTGTGTGTGTGTGTGTGTGATTCAAATTGTCTGTTTATCTTATTATTGTTATCTTTATTGATTGTGTAATTAGTACCGACCCCGTTTAAATGTTTTAAAACTGTGGTGATCCATTCGGGGTGGTGAGCGATTGCTTGCGGTATATCTTGATACGCGTGGGATCTAGTCAGGGATGGAGTCATCACATATCATAGTCTTTAGTCTTCCGCTGTGTTTGTTAGGACAGTTCCTTTCGGTTGGTTTATAGTTTGAGAACAAATGTATTTTGCTTACAGTTGGTTTTGTTATGTAATCGCTAAAACTTATTTAATAAAGTATGTTTCTTCATTGTCTTATGATTATCATGCCTCGGGTAACCGAGATGGTAGCATCCTTATACCTGAGTGGTCCTGGTAAGGCACTTGGAGTATGGGGGTGTTACAAATGGTATCAGAGCGACGATCCTGAAACCTGTAACCAATAAATCCAATGAATATAGGGAGTCAACTAAAATGAACCCGGGGTAAAGGTTGTAGGAGCTAATGCAAAGACTTGGGAGACGTCCTAAAGTCGCGAACTCGCCCTACAATTTTGAACCGGTCACCATGGGATATGTGTCGGGATCGTTATGTGCATATTGTGTGTTGTGTGTATCTATGTAGTAGTATGTTGCATGAATTGATGATGATGACGTGAATTGTATGTTGGTTGATTGTAAAGCATGAAAGTATAACGATTGATACATGTAATTTGGCATGTTATAATTATGTAAGGAAAAGTGTTTTGTCTATATATATATAAAGCGATGTGTAAGTATACATGTTGTTGTTGTCGTGTTGAGTAAAAGTACAGAAGGTTGGGAGTGTGAATTGAACTTGTGCTGGGTGAATATGTTGAACGAATATGGTGGGTAAATATGTGGTATGATGGATGAATTAGTGGAAAAAAAAAAGATGAATCATCGTGGTATGATAACATGGTTCCGGATTAAGCATGTTATATAATGGAAGTTATTTTATAGTGTTGTTATGTTAGTAACATGGAATAGGATTTGTAATGTATGAGTATGATTTGTCTTACGAAAGGCTATAGAATAAAAGCATGTGGGTAGTGCATGATGAATGTTGTTGCTTTGTTTTCGAAAATAATAATATGTGATTGGAGCTACTGGTTTCATGAGTATTGGGTTGTTTTCGTTTAACTTGGTTGTTGTTTAAGTTGTTTGGAAGTAAAAATCAAATAATTATGTCGTCGATTACAAAGAAAAGTTGTCTTTAAACTGTTATAACTTGAGATGCGTAAATGATTTTAATGTGATTCCAATTGGAGGTGATAGCTTGTTCTTTTACGATTCTAACGATAGGTCACACGCCCAAAACGACCAAGAAATGAGTGAGTTATGGCTGTTTTACTGAAAACTGGACAAAGTCTTTGAGAAATGCGTAGGTACTCGATCGAGTAGCCTTGGTACTCGATCGAGTAGGGGTACTCGATCGAGTACGTCGCTTACTCGATCGAGTGTCCCTGGTAAGTTGTTTTACGTGCTTCTGATCTTCACCTACTCGATCGAGTAAGTCCCTTACTCGATCGAGTGGCTATCAGACTCGATCTAGCGACCCCTATTTTGGGTCATATGCTTATCTTTTGACTTCGTTGCATATTATGTTTAATTCAAAGGCATTATTTTGCTTCTTTATGCATTGTTTTACATGTATGTTGGTCTTGACGCGTAAGTTACCCAATTTTGTGGTGTAAAGAGTGGCACCTATGATGAGTATGAGTTCGGTGGGGAGGACATGATTTACATGTGTTGGGATTGGTAAGACTTAATTGAGGCATAGAGCATGTTGTGTGAGACGAGATGAGTGACATGATTGTATGTTGAGTAATGAAAATGTAAGTGAATGTGGGCAAGGCATGATGTAAGTTTAAGGAACGTGAGAATGAAAAGATTGAAAGAAAGGATGTGGATAGTAGCAACCTGAGATGTATAATAAATTATGGAGGGAGATGGCTAGAAACAGTGTTGAGTAAGAACATATGTAATGAAAGGTCGTTTGGAAATAGTGGTATATAGCGAACTTAATGGGACATGTCGCGACGTGGATTTGCAGGTACTGACTGAGTTTGGAAATTTGTGTTATCGAGAGACGAAACTACTGTGTGATTTCCTTGGGTAATTAACGGTATTAAATGAATTTTGATTTCTAGAGATGTACGAAGGAGATGCAATTGTTTGAACTGTGAACGTTGATTTTATGGATAGATTAGTGGCAAGTGTGAGTGATAGCATAATAAGAGAAGATCCATGGTAAGAAAGAGTGAGATGATGTCGGTAGAAAATAATGGAATTTGAGTTTTGGAGCAACGAAGGGGTAACTGGATTTCTAAAGAGTTAGCTAGAAGGAATAAGGAGTTGAACTTTTAATCGGTATTATTGAGTGTAAAGAGAAAAGAAGGATAAAAGTAAGCTGAGGAAAATATTCACCGGAGTTATGTGATATAAAGGTAAGGAATCATTGAAATGTGTGATAGCGTCACGAGGATGTTAGCTAAAGGTTATATAGGAGTTTCAGAACAACATGATTAATCATGAGTTTCGAGGAATTAAGGGAGTAAGAAGTTGGTGGAGAATTTGCACGATAATCGATAATTGGTGGAGGGTTAGATGAAAATACGAGTAAGATAGTCTTGGGAATGATGTTGATGTAATTTTGATTGGTGAATTTGAGGATAGTTATTTGGAATGTTAACCAAAGATAGGAAAGAAATCGTGATGTTTAGAGATGAGTGAAAAAGGTTTGCTGTCCGAACAGTGGTGGTGTTATGGTCTGTGACTAATGGTTAAGAGTGATGGTATATTAGAAAGGTAGCAATTCAAAAGAGGTTGATTTGGTAGGGACCTGATTGTTGTGTATAATTGTGAGAGGGTATAAGATGTGGTTAGATGAGGCGTATGCTAATAGTTGAATAGTAATGGTATGGTTATACTTGGCAGGAAGTGATGAGTGTGCGAATAGGGGAAAATGTGATGAGGGGCATGCGAGTTAAGCTCAGACAACAGGTAACCTTTGTTGAGTGGTAACTTACGTGGTCAGGATTGACTAGTTGGTTGTGATTACGGGTCTATGATATGTGTAAATGTTTGTGTGAGGTTCTGACCTCACAAGAAGTGGTATGGTGTGATAATTATAAAGTTGTTTTATGAATGTTCTGTAATATATATGTTGGGCACGGTAATTTAATTGAATGATATCCAAAAAGGTAATAATTTGATTAATTTGACATGGCTAGTTATAATTTTATGTGTATTAATAACACATGTGTATTCCGTGAAATGGTAGAGATGATGTTCATGAGATGCTTATCTGTTTATTCATATAATATGTTGCGTTGTGATTGAGTAAAGTGGATTTGAGTAAGTTTTCTTGTCCGAAAGGTTATTTCCGAGTCAGTATTTATGGAATTGTATGTAGTTGTGATGTCTATCGATGTGGTTGTGGTGCCTCGGGTGGTGATCCGGGCACGATATTTAGTGTTGTGATGCGGGTATTTTCGCACTACGGTGTGGCTGTTGGTGGCGGTGTTGTGATGCCGTCACCGGTTGTGGTGGAGTAGGCGGGATGATTATGATACGAGTTTTCAAAGTGCATACCGATTATACATAGATTGTTGTTTTGTTTGTCATTCGTTCTTTGTGAGTTTTGGTTGAACATGTAGACAGTTGTCTTGCTTATTGATGTTTTCTTTACCAGGTTAAGTTAAGAATGAGGTAGAGTATGATATGAAATAGACTTGAATATGTTTTCGTTGTTGTCATGGTATAGTGATGTTCTTTTGATGGGACACGGTTGTGAGAGGTTGTTACAGTAATTTTGATCTTGTTCTAGATAAGGCTTTAGTAGACATGGTAATGGAAAATGATTCGTGGAACATGTGTTGTAATGATCCGAAAGCGGCAGGTAGTTCATAATCTTTTGTTGGGACAGTGAGTGTAGGGTTTTGGGGGAATTAGTGTCATATTAAGTTATGTATGAGTTTTGCGGTAATTAAGGAAAGAACTTGAGGATCTGGAATGAGTGCACGTAACAAGTGTGGATCGTGAGTATTGCTTTTGATGATGGGAGTTTCATATAGTTTATATAGAGAGGTATGTCATGTTGCGGTAATGTGGAAAAGTTGAAGTTTTGGGTTAAGATAAAGATTTTGCGGTATAGGTTAGGTGGTGTGACGAGTGAATTGAAGTATGAGAATTGTTTAAGTAAGAGAGCCTTGGATACATGCATGGCGAGTGTTTAGAGTATAGGTGGTTATCTATGACATGTGATGATGATGAGAATAATAAGAAGATATAACTAAGGAAATAGTATTAGTAGGTTACGAGGACGTAACATTTATTTTAAGAGGAGTAGGATGCGATAAAAGAGATTTTGATGGTTGTTCATATGGTAGTATATTTGGAAGTAGAGTGTTGGTGTAGCATAAGATATGGATTTGTATATGTTGTGGTTGATAGTGTTAAAAGGTCACGGACGTGCTTGTAGTAGTTTGATGTTAGGAATGCGAGAATACTTCGATAGTGTTGACAGTTGGATGATGAGATTATGAGTGTGAGTAAACTTCGAGGACGAAGTTCCTTTTAAGGGTGGTAGAATGTAACATTCCGTTTGATGTCTATGAGTGTTTTGATTTTGGATCTGATAGTGGATGATATTATGGAGCTAGCAGCGTTAGAGGATGGTAGTTGGTTATGTATGGAGTTGGTGTCGTGAGAGATATATATGTGGTGGATACGATATCGTGAGTCATGTTAGGGAAGTAAACATAGTTGGTGGAGTGGGTGTTAAAAGTTCATGTTTTATGTTTGGTCGAGTTCTTGAGTTCTTAGTTATGTTGTTGTGTCTTGGTCGAGTTAGTATGGTTGTTTTTATGTATGGGTTGAACTTCGGGGACGAAGTTCTTTTTAAGGAGGGAAGACTGTAATACTCCGTATTTATAAGTCTTTAGGTACTCTATCGAGTAGGCCTTACTCTGTCGAGTAAGGGTGAGTTGCGTTTTAAAATAGTTTCGACTGTTGGGTACTCGATCGAGTAGCTGGGGTACTCGATCGAGTAAGGGGGTACTCGATCGAGTACCTTGGGTACTCGATCGAGTGTCCGGTTTTACGGGGAGTTTTCTCGGGTTTTCTTAATTATGCGATTAAGGTATTTAAACATAGTCGTCATTGTTTTAAATCACTTTTACAAACCTAAAACCCTGTTTAAGAGAGAAAGCAACCAGTTCATCTTCCTAATCGCATTCTTAGCAATTCCCGGAGTTCAGACGGTCGGTTCTTGTCGTTATTCGTGTCGTTGAGTTCCTTGCGTCGAGGGTAAGCTTTTAATATAATTCTTATAATGTTTTGTTAAGTTTGGTTAAACCCTAATTTAGAGATTGGGGGTTTTGTGTGTAGGATGTGATGTGTAGCCTCTATGTGTTATATGATAGGAAGAGGGTTCGTAGAAGAGGCTTTTGACTCACCGTTGATACCGTCTGATCATTGTGCTTTCAGGTAGGATTTCCTACTCAGTATTATTCCCATAATGGGATATTGGTGATGTGTTGTACTTGGTTGTTTGATATAATGATTGTCTTGTGTTTGTGGTTGTGATTGTTTGTTGATGGTTCTCGAGATGCGTTCTCGGCTGAGTGGGGTCACTTGCGGGAGTGACTTCACGCCCTAGTTTCGCCCTTCGTGGAACCCGCCACGGAAGGGGATGTGAACATTAATGGACAGGGTTATCGCTCGGTATGATGAGCGGGGCTTAGGTGGGAACGGCTGCGGTCCCCCATGGCAGGGGTGGGTCCAGGTGGACAAGGTATTGAGATGATGGGAATTGGTTGGTGGTGTGTGTGTGTGTGTGACAGTTCAGCTGTCTGTTTATCTTATTATTGTTATCTTTATTGATTGTGTGATTAGTACTGACCCCGTTTAAATGTTTTAAAAACTGTGGTGATCCATTCGGGGGTGGTGAGCAGTTGCTTGGCAGGTATATCTTGGATACGCGTGGGATCTAGCTGGGGATGGAGTCATCACATATCAGAGTCTTTAGTCTTCTGCTGTGTTTGTTAGGACAGTTCCTTTCAGTTGGTTTATAGTTTGAGAACAGTGTATTTTGCTTACAGTTGGTTTTGTTATGTAATCGCTAAAACTTATTTAATAAAGTATGTTTCTTCATTGTCTTATGATTATCATGCCTCGGGTAACCGAGATGGTAGCATCCTTATACCTGAGTGGTCCTGGTAAGGCACTTGGAGTATGGGGGTGTTACATCAAGTCTAGTCAATCCGAGCAAATCTCTAAATTTGCTTTTGTACCCTTGAGAAGTAGAAGGAATGGCAGGCAAATGTTCGGGGTCCCATCCACCAATAGCAGCGATTTCTTCAGGAAAGGGGCAAATATCGCCTCCAGGGAATACAAAAACGTGGTAGTTCGGGTCCCAGTAGTCAAGGCAAGCATCCAAGAACGGTTTCACAACCTTGATGAGTTTCAAACTCAACAACGATCCAAAATTATAAGAACCCATATCATGCTTCTCCATATTTGAAAACTCGTTGGTCCATTCCTTCAAGCGGATCTCCAAAGTATTCATGATGAAGAATTTATTTGAGAATTTTATGTATTTAGACGAAGATGAGACGGAAGATTTGTGTGAATAAAAGTTCCATCGACGTTTCTATTTATACTAATTGCTGTTTCCAAAAATCCGTCAGAATAGAACACTTTGGGAACAGGCGCAGCACCAGCTGCGCCTCTTCAAAGGGACGCAGCTCATGCTGCGCCTTTCCTCAGCTTCACTCCCATGATTTTCCGCGTTGGATCTTTCCTAATTCCATGACGAATAATTTCCTATTCCTACGGGTTATTATTTTGGTAAATACGGGAAGATTACCATGTTTCAAGTTTCCTAATTTCGAGGGCACGCATTTCGAGGCGACATCGTCACTTTCGCCATTTTACCACGTGTGCACATTTTCATTTTAGGAAATAAATTTAATTTTCATTTTAGGAAATAATTTTCATTTTAACGAATCTCAACATGTATATATTAATTTCTTAATTTCATTTCTACATTTCTAACTTATAGATTTCTATTTTTTCTTTTTTTAGGAGGTAACCCTCCCTACCGTCCGGTCATTTTCGGCAAAAATTTTTGCATTTTTTGCATTCTCTCGAGTCTCTCATTTTGCGCTAATCAAGGCCACATGAATATAAAAATGTATGTTTTGCATGTTTTCTATGTAATTTTCGGCAGCATGACGGCGTAAACCGTCACCTACCAAACCTGTTCGAAACTGACCTGCAGGTACAAGCAACACAATCCAGCAGCAAAGGCGCTCAGGCCATCATATATATACCAAATGAAGGAAATGTACAACAAACTGGGGGCTCGAGCCCCAAACAAAGTCCAAAAAATGTTCAAAATCAATGTACAAATATGCAAAATACGACAAAAGCTACACAAAACTACTGCTGGGCGCCCTCCAACTCTGCAACTCTCGCCACAAGAACGGCGATCTCTGCGTCCCGAACCTCGAGTTCCCTCAACAAGCGAGCTGTCTCCTCTCGAGACTGGGTCAGCTCTCGCTCCAGCTCGTGGCCACCCTGTAAACAATAAATTGGCTCATCTCAATCGTTTCAAGCGAAATTAGAAAATCAAAAAAATCAAAAATGAAATAGGCTCACCCTCCGAATCAGATGCTGCCAGTCGTCCAGGCCAGCATCCGTCACAGCTACGTCAAAGTCACGCAGCTCGGAGATCGTCGTCCTCCTGGTCGCGTCAGTGTACTCGAGGGTCTCGGGGTACTCTGGGGGCTCGATGCCCGCCGCCTCGACCTCCTACAAAGACAAATGGTTCTCATCAATCGATGATCTTTCATCATGATTCTCAAAAATCAAATCAAAATAAAAGATACTCACCACTACTGGCCAGTACGCCAACCTCCCGTAAAGGAACGCCGAGTAGTCCTCGCCAAGGAGCAGAAGGTCGTCACCACTGGCACCAGCCAAGTCCGCCTCCCTCTCAGCCTCAGAAGGCTCCCCTAAACATCGTCCTGGGAGGATCGACGGGAACCGTCAACACGTCCCGTGAGCACTGACAAGCCAAACGCTCGCCCAAGTACCACACAGGACCCATCGACGTCCTCAACAGCAGCCGACTCGAGCTCCTAGGTCGAAGGACCTCAGCCACAAAAGGAGGCGCTCCAGCGTACTCCGCCCAAGGTCGGGGCACCCACTGAGACAAGATAAAAAGGATCATTCCTACGATCAATTAAAAGCAAATATAAGAAACACGAGCAAATATAGGTGAGATACTCATGCTACTCAACTAAAGAGCGTTCACGTCCCGCCGGTAGACGTTGTGAGAAGAACGCTTGCTCTTCGTCCGGCACATCACCCAATCCCTCACCACGGGATAGGCCCTCTCCAGCGGCTCCGTCCTCTTGGGCGCAAGACTCGGGAAGTAGGAGTACACCCACGCCTGTAAAACAAAATAATCAAATGACGATCTTTCATAATTTGATAAAGAAAGGAATTTACTTTGGTCTAAAGGTAGGTTCGTACCTCCAGCAGTAGTCCAGGTCCGACAGCACCAGGAGAAGTCCCTTTCTCCATCAACTCCGTACGAACCATGGCCCTCATGAAGCGGATGAGGACCGCAAAACCAGCAATGACCCAGTCCCAACGTCCTAGGGAACTCAGGTCAGAAAGGAAGGGAAGAAGCTTCGTCGACATCCTCTCGCCCTTGTCTCCGAGGTAAATCGAAGACAATAACCACCAAAGCCACAGACGAGCCCTCGCTCACCAGACAGGAGGAGGAGCCGTCTCCCTCCCGTCAATCGTCACCAGTAGGGGTCTTCCCCCAAAGTAGTCTCGAACGTAAGAATCGGGTATCAATACCGCCTTCATGAATACCTTCGGCGACAAGTTCCAGCCGATCAATCTCCTCGCCTCGGCCGAGTCCCCCTCATTGCGCTCTCTGGCCACACCACCTCCTCGGTCCCGCACGCGGACCCGGAAATCATGCCGTAATCCTCCAAAGTGACTCCCACCTCACCAAAAGGCATGTGAAATGTGGAAGTCGTATCCCAGAATCGGTCCAGGAAAGCACGGACCAGGCTAAGGTTAGCCCGCAACTTCCTCTTCGCGATATCCCTCCAGACCTGAACCAAAGGACCGAACGCTCCACGCTCGATCATGGCCCTCTCCTCCGCCGACAGCCGCTCGTAATGCTCCATCGCTGTCGTGTAACCCGAGAACGACCTGATATTCCCGGCCTCCTATTGTGATTTGAAACAAAGCTATCTTTAGTTTTGAATGAAATTTGAAAGAAATTTGGATAAAAGAATGAAAGAGGATGAGTAATGAGTAGTGAATTCCTATTTACCAAACTCTTCACCGTCCTGTAGGATAGGTGACCCTCTGCAGCCCACACCAGATGCCTGCTCTCCCAAGTCTCAGCCCACGCGGGAGCCCCTCTCAGCTGACGACCTCCTCGTCCGACGTTGGCCCGTCTCAGGGCCTCCTCCTCCTCGACGGCCTCCTCCTCGTGAGCCCCGTCCCCGTCAGCCATCACCGCAGCGGTGAAGGCCTGCTCTAAAGCCTCCTCGACAGTGGCAGCATCGATCTCCATGGGAGCTCTCCCAGAAGTAGAAGCCTCATCACCTGTAATATTAAAGTAAATTTAGGCCGCGTCACATGACGACAAGCCTTGGTTAAGGGATTTTCGAGCCTTCGGAAGCCCTGAAACCGCTCCTTTTCCGTCATTCTCGATCACTCATGTGATAAATTGGGTCAAGTCAAGCCTAATTCGAAGCCTAGTTCCGGGTTCGAGTCGAAATTTCGGCAGCATTTCGCTATAATGGCGATTATGCCCTAGAAAAGTGCCCTGAAAAAGCCGTCACAAACCAAAATTCCGAAATGGTAGAAAGTTTACCCATCATTCAAGGATCCCAAATATCAAGTTTCATCGCAAATGGGCAATCCTAAGGCTACTTTCGAAGCGATTTAGGGTTCAGCTGTAAAACCGTCTCAAAATTCACTCAAAGGCTCAAAACTTGATGAAAATTCGAAACAAATACATGGTTATGTTCCTAATATTACCTACTATCCATTTCTAATGTCAATTTGACCAAACAAATGCGTTTGGGGGAAAAGCCCCAAAGTTTCGATCAAAAGGGTCATAAACCCTAGATTTTTCGGCTCAAAATCGGACGAATGTGGATGATTAATGCAAGATTGAGACACATACCTCGATTAGTCATGATTAATGCAAGCTTTTGAATCAAACCTTGGCGGAAATGGTGAAGATTTGAGAGAGAAATGTGTGATTTATGTTTCGAGCAAATGAATACAAAGCCTCCTGATTTTCGCGTTTTTACGCAGGAAAACCAAATTGGGGAATAGACGCAGCAGGCGCTGCGCCTCTTCCAAGAGACGCAGCTCATGCTGCCCCTCTTCTTTTTGTTCCCTCCATACGGATTTTCAAAAATTCGTTATGAATTCGTTATTCGTGGGCCCATCTTTGGTGCGCCTCTTCCCCGATGTTATTTTCATTCTTTTGGTCCGTTTGGCGATTTTCTTTCGTTCCGGCCCGCATTTCCAAGCCCGCAGCAGACTGCCGCACATCATTTATTCCTTCCTAGACCTTATGCTTGTCGCAACGAGCGTTCATTCCTTCACAAACTTCGACACACCTTCATTTTCTCTCCAGCGAGAGTAAGCGGATATACTTTCCCTCTCATGACAAGAAGAATAAATTCTCAATCGTGTCTCTTGCGAGAGTATGTGGACGTACTGTCTCTCTCAAGACGTAAGGATTGACGATCTACCTAAGCAGATTTCCCCACAGCAGTTCCCGCCTGTGTCCTGCTACTCGCAATTATTTCCCAAAGACTACCCAAAGCAGATTTCTTCTTAGCAGTTCCCGCCTGTGTCCTGCTACTCACAATATTTCTTGTTTCCCCGCAGAGTGCGACAAAGGTGTCGTTCTCCAGAAGTTCCCAAACCAAAGCCTTCTTTCTTAGGTTCGTAGACCCGAAATTAGGATTTTTTTAACTATAGGATCCCAATCCTTTTAGGTTCATAAGCCTTCAAGTTCCGAAACCAATAGAGTTCCTATACCCAAGCTTTAGTTACCCTTAAGTTGAACTTACTTTAGGCCTCATTCCCGCCGATGCTTTCCTTTAGGGTCCCACACCCTATAGCCAATCCTTATGTATCCTTTAGGTCTTACCCTTAGCTCCTACGCACCTCCGGAAGCATCTCGAGAAAGAAGTCTCAGGTATGGTCTCTCCTTATGGCTGGCGAGCCTCCTTACGTAGTCAAATGGACTTTAAACGACCCTCCCCGATAGTCGACGGACTCTAAAATGTTCCCGACGACGGGTCCTTGCTCGGACCCCTTGAGCCTCGCCTCGCCGCCATAGTCGTCGAGGTTGTAATCTTCGATTGACCTGATGGCTATACTTTGACTTTCGCCTTATCCAAGCCTCAGTCAAAGTGGGGGCTCTGTAGATACCTCATTTCTGCACCTCCCGCAAACCACCCGGTGATGATTGGGCCGCATGTTTGGTACGCGGAACGATTTGTGACAGTTCGTAAGATTATCGTCAAGTGATTGCTCAAATATTAGTGTCTACCTCTTAGTTGTCATCTACATCCCGATACGGTCGTTTGACAAGAATTAGAGTACATTCGAGTCCGGGCCTAAAACCGTCTCCATTTTCTCGATAACCGTTAAATCCCGAGTCAGAATGTTCTGGAATGTTCCGGATATTTCTATTCCATATTTCATAAATTTTATCTTTTAGTAAGCAATTTCCCGTAATATTCACATAAGATATTAAGGAAAACCGAATTATTTCTGTCCTACCAAAACTCAAACACGGAGATCTTTCTTCTGGAGGAGGAAACCACTTGGGAACAGACGCGGCGGTGCTTTGCGCCTCTTCCAAGAGACGCAGTGGGCTTGCGCCTCTTCCCGGCCCTTTTCTGCGTCTTTCTCGTATCTTTTTCATATCTTTCCGGTATTCACTTCCAAAGAGTCTCCGAAACCCTAGTTCCTTCACGTGATTAGTATAAATAGGAGCCTTCGCTCCTCATATTTCTCACGCGAGTGTCCGCCCTTCTCTTCTCCCTTTGCATTCTAGACTTTGTTCTTACTTTTTGGCGTCTACGTGCTTGAACATTCGACCACGTAAGCTCGGATCCTTCTGAGTACCAGCCTCCCCGTTTGCATGACCGACCAATTTGACCAACTACACATCAATCAACTTAATTAATCTAATCGTTTTCCTCTTACGAGGGCACTTTCTTTGCATTCGCGTCGAGCATCACTAATCGATATCTTAGTCCTTCTCGTTTCGTCAACATGTAAGTCTGAGGGTGTAATCTCTCTTTTTATTTATTGTATTTACCTTATTGTATAATCAATTGTAAGGTTTATGTCGAAAATACCATTAAAAACGATTTCTAAAACCATGCTTTAAAACCGCTTTTTTACGAATTTCCAGTAGATAACCGTCGAGAAAGGACGCACAAGAATCGCCTCTTCGTGAGGGGCCGCGCGATTCTGCTTCCTTTGTTCTTCGTTCGTCCTCTGTTTGTTCGTCAAAGTTCTTTTATTTGTTTCGTTTGTTTGTTTATTCTTCGCCATAATAGTATATAATTCACATGTATATTATTTATTCATCATTAACATGTTTAGTTCATTAAAATCCGACTTAAATCCCTTATAAACCAATATTTGCGGGTTTTCGTCATTAAATTCAATTCCGGGTTGTAGAGATTCAATTCATCCATATTGGGTTTCTGGAATTCGTCTTTGATATAGTTTTCATCTGTTGTCGTCATTAATCCATCATATCTAACCTAGTTAATTGAATTAATTTGTTTGACTCATTAATATTTTTCACTTCTGTCATTATTCCATCTCGTGTTAATTCGTTCAATTCCGTCTCATTCATGTTTTACTGTTTTCACGACCCATTCATATGTTAAAAAATATACTAATCACTTTCATCCGAGTAAATATCATTAATCAATCATTAAATCACCAATTAACATTAACGGCTTGCAATTACGGCTTCACAGCCAGAGGCCGAGCCAAAGGAAGGACGCGGCGTCTGCTGCGCCTATTCCCAAAGGACGCGGCTCTGCTGCGCTGTTCTGGCCGAGTTCGATCTAAACTCCTTTCGCCTTGACCTAGTTTGTTTAGACTACGTATTATTTGACTATTATCCGTAATATTACCTTCTGTTTTGTTCGTTAATTCTTTCTTTTATTCTTTTTCTCAAATTATCCGTTTTAAAGGTATTTTCGACATAAATCGCCTATTCCAATGTAATTAATGTAATTTTCATTATTGTAATTTATAATTATTGTATTTCTTTCATTGCTTGTATGTTTTCACATGTAAATGAGCATTAAATCCTACTTCGACCTATTGTGTGCTAAATTAATTGTTAACCGACTTAGTATTAATTCTCACATGCTAGGATTAAAACTTGGATGTTGCAATGCATACATATAGCCGATGATATATCGAGTACGAATAACTTCCCTAATCATTAGTAGAGGCCGCTATCGAGGCGGGCGGGAATAGGTGTTCGATCAAAAGAGCTTCCTAATACGTACCCTCACCCCTTACTCCAGATATCTGTGAACACCCGTGTTCATTGGCATCCACGAGAGTCATTCTAGACATAGAATGCTAAGGGTAACGATTGCTTAGTGTTCATGTCTTTACTTTGTGTCTTGACATGACACGAGGTACTCGAACGGTTCCAATTTCCCATAAAAATTGGTGGCGACTCCATACAAAATGCAAACGCTTGTTTCCCAAGCGCCCCCGTGGCCCCCGCTGTCCACAAGGAGCCCTAGCTAACACTATGTAGATGACTCAAGTCCCTTTAAACAAGAGAAAAGGGGACATGTTTGAAAGCACATGCCTTTTCAGCTATTAAAGAAGCAAAAGAAAACTACCAGGGCCTATAGCAGTACACACATTGATAGTAGCCTAAAAACAGGATAAAAGAGTTTCAGCCAATTATCATCAAAAGACAGTGAGACAGGCACAATTCTATGACCACTTTAAATGCCATCATTTCAAAAGGTTAGATTATTGATTGTCATATTTGAGCCGGGAGACAAACATATATTGACTTGGTTGAAGAGTATCACAACATTCTAAATTTAATTTCCAACAATCGAAACAAACGGCTGAAAAGTCAATCCGCAATCCAAGAAAGCATATCAAGTTTAAAAGGATCACAGAGACAGTTGAAAACTGTGGAGAATTAGTTTACCTCACGTTGTGACTGCCGTGTGTCATAATGCAAAGAGCGAGCCATAGAAAGCGACGAAGCAAGCTGAGAAGCCGATTCGTTCGTATCAGTGAAGATTATCGTGCATCATCCACTGTATATAGTCATGACAACAGAATAATTATAGCTACTGAACAGCATGCGAATACAAAGGGAGAAACAAAAGAGTGAGAATACGAGACCAACCTACTATAGCAACAAATGAAGTCAGAGATGAGTTCAGGCCTAGCAGAAGCCGATCAAAGCATATGGCAGTGTGCCTAACAGTGGTATTGGCCTTTATTTTCGGATCACTTGCAAGATCCACACAGTTTTCTTGCCTTCAGCAGTCATCAAAGTAGGATACAACTAGTGCCAACATAGTTGAACCCTTTCACGAGGATGATGTGTAGAAATCATAATCATACATATTCGAAAAACAGCCTGCACTCATCATCAATATTCATATTCAGAAAAACATCAAGCAAAAATATTATAAAATAAAATAGAAATGCAAAATATGATAATAACGAAAGTATCATAGCTGAGAACATATACCAAAGTTTAGCAGACTTCACTGACATATACACTCAACTATATGGACACAATCAGATACTCTCACATTAGTTGCTACATGACATTATGAATGAAGTAGTGGAAGCTGTGTATCATCGGAGGTGGGAGATGCCTGGCAGTCTGACTGCTCTGATGTAGGAGAGTCGGTCAATCAACTAAACACCAGGAAATATTCACAAAAAATGTGAAAATTTAACCAATCATAAACAGTTATATTCTAGGCATTAGCAATATATCATTCAGAAATAAGACTCCTACAAGTATATCAACCGTTGCATACAAGGAAAATAAATAATAGACAGATTTAAGAAAGGATATAAAAGGATAATGAGAATACTGTCAAATTTGCAAACAATAAAGAAATAGCTTGTTTTTGATTGCTGACAAATGATCAGCCCACGATTAAGATGCCAATTACCATTATAGTATCACTTTATTATACTCCGTATCATATATCGCTAGAGAATTTTTATAAACTACTAATCGTAAATCCATCAATATCCCAGGTGAACTACTATTAGCACTCTTAACAGTCCAATAATAACAGTTTCATCCAACTTTAACCACATTCTCCTCTTTTATTCCACATAACATGAATTTAAGACGACACAACATATCATTACGATTATCATGAACCTTCATCATATAGGAAGATTAATTAAGAGAATAAGACATATGTTAAACCTCAGATACACTTGGGTAAAATGATCAATAGTTATCAATACTTTGCTATGACCTTGATATAATAACAAGCAAATCATAATTCATAAGACAAAGGTGATAAAAAGGGAAATAGTGAGCCTTCACTTTAACCCTTTCTCTAGACAAGGCCAATCAAATCTAATTTCCTTAGGATTTCAGGCTATGTGTTCCTCTCCGCTTCTCGATCACGCCCTGTAAAATAATTAGTTGCTCAAATAATTTCAGAGGGCATGATAAGAACCATGGACCACTACTAAACACTACATATATCCATAAGTAATCTCCTCATCATCTCCTAACTAACGAGCAAACATGCTAAACGTTTTATATGCAGTATTATACTTTCTAGTGTTTGTACAAGATATGCATAGCATGCCATCATGATGCTTAAAAACAACAAACTTAACAAATCCTAATCACTTGTAAGATAACATACTCATGATACACTACTTATTTATTCCCTCCGTCTCAATCATTTATTTACCTTTTATTAAAGTACCCTTCACAAAAAGGTAAACAAATGACGGGGACGAAGGGAGTACATTCAAGTTGGTGCAATCGGAAACCCAAATATTGTACTGGAGTAAAAGTTTAAAAATAAGGATGCCACATACTTGATATTTCATAGAACTTCACACCTATAGTCAAAACATTTATAAAGACACATTTAAAATCTAGCAATACAACCTACAAGCACTCCAAAGCAAACAGATGATGCTACTCTAAAACTTAATGTCTTTTTTTTTAGTGTTTTTTCCAGAATTGGTTGAATTTAATCCTATTTACCAATCTTCATCAGACCCAAGTCTATTACTATATCAAAACTCCTACATGACTAAATCAAATTAATAATCTCATTTACTAATAACTGATACAAACAGATCATGTCATTGTAATAAGTTAAATAATATCATCATAACCTATACAAACACTCATTAGAATAGTAGCTTGAGAAAAATTAGAAATAAATTAAAAAATAAAGAAAAATACTTTGGCCGGAATGAGGCAACAAATCTGAGGAGGTTGAGAAATGATAGTTGTGGTATCATTACTGTGTAACACAAGATTCAACCCTTGATTTGGACCATTGTAACTTCATTTACCTACAATTGAAAAAAAAATAGGAAATCACACATCGTTGACCACTATCACCTGCAGAAAATTGGAAAATCAAACATCGTTTAAGTGTATCGGAACCTGAGTTCATAAAACACATCCCTAAGATGTGCCCACTTCACAAAAAGAAATCTTAGTTCCAACAAAAATAAAAAACCCCCAATTCATTAATCAATAAACCCTAACTAACTTAAATGAAATTATTAAAAAGTAGAAAAAATACCTGCATCAATACATAGTCATTGTCGAAGTGTGCAACAATGGTGGTGAAGTGGAGTAATCAAAGTAGTGCAATGCGAGGGTGAGAGTAGATCGCAACAACGTTGTTCAAGGAATGTAGCACCGTATGTAAGGCGCGGGATATAGGGTGGTATCAATGGTATTGTGCGTCTGTGGTGGTACAGGGTAGTGAAGGCCGTGGTGGTCGACTGTGACGCTATGACGGTAGAGGGTAAGAGTGATGGTGAGAGGTCGAATGAAGAAGCGACGACAAGAGCAACAAGTGATATGAGAAAGTGAAGGGTTGTGTGAGGAGGAGAGGCTAGGGGCAATTTGTCTATTAATCTTATTCAGTTAATGAGAAAGCTTTTACATCGGTTATTTAAAACTGATGTTAATGATACGGTATTTACATGGTTTATGTTAAAACCAATGTCACAGATATTTGTGTACATCGTTTTTTAAAATAACCGATGTAAGGAGAAAAAACTGTACACATTTTACATCAGTTTTTGTATGAACCGATGTTATTTATAAACATTTACATCGTTTCATCTAAAACCGATGTCTTTGTGGCGATGTCAATAGGACTTTTTCTACTAGTGTTTGCTTATTATTTCATAATGTTTACTGCTTGAAATTTATCTGCTGTTAGTTTAATTAGCGACATGAGTAGCTAAACCCCTTTCATGTTGGGATTAGGGGATCTGCGGTAGGAATGTGACGATGTAGTAAATGAAACAGATGGATTAATTATGAGACTTTGTTACCATAGCAATTTAATTGTATTTATCGACTTAGTTGAGTGCACGCTTCTGAGTCATCCTTTAACCTGGCTAAAATTAATCCTAGATCGAAAGATTGGACTAAATAGGCCTGCTATGAACAGTAGACTACCCTGACGAGAATGAAAGTTAAGTTAGTGGTATTTTAGGATATAAAGTGGACCGAAAGGACCTTTCAACATCCGTCTTACATTAATTTGTCTGAATCATTTACAGCTGAGTCACTGGACTACCGTAGTGAACCGAAATCCTGACATGTCCCTCTTTATCTGATAGTTTAAACTCATTTCTTGCCTTTACTGCTCTCACCCTTTATTTCTCTTTCCCTTAAACTTCGTAGTTTAGAAAACAATTCAAACAACCCCCCTATTTGTGACCAAATAGACGGACTTCTACAGATATCTTGCCTCCTGTGGAGATCGACCTGACTTCCCTAGCTATATAGTCGGTTTAGTTAGTTTATTTTTGACAGGTACACGACAGACGTGTCAAATTTTGGTGCCGTTGCCGGGGAGGTAATTGCCCTATTTGTTTTCGTTCCGTTTATTTTATCCGTCTCAGGGAATTTTTATTCCTTGAGACAATTCTTATTCATTTTCTTTCAGTGTTGTTTATGCCCAGGTCAGACAGGTTTGAATTAGTTTCAGCTGATTCAGAGCCAGAGAGATTATTCAGGCATAGACTCTGTCTGCAGAGAAAATCACGAAAGGAAGACTTAAGTACTTTCGAGCCAGAGTTAGATCATTCTCTTTCCGCAGAGGACATTCCTATTTCTGCCGATCAACCAGTAAAGATGCCAAAGCTTTCCAGTCATTCGGTGCCTAAAGCATCCTCTATTCCGAAGGGTTCTAGACTGAGGATGGGAATACATTCGACATCCGTCCTTCTTATATCAATCTGGTGGAGAGAAATATCTATAGAGGTGTGGCTGGTGAAGACCCGAGGAAGCACATGGAGATCTTTACATACTATTGTTCTACTATCCCCGCCACTAAGGGGGTAACTCAAGATAAGATTAAAGAGGTTCTATTTCCTTTCTCTTTAGCCGATTCAGCCTGGGAGTGGCTGACTGACTTGGACCGCACAACTGCTGGGGTTACAGATTGGGAGTCTCTTCCTCTTGCATTTTACAAGAGATATTTCCCTCCACAACGCACCAATCTGCTGAGGGCCAAGATTACCAGTTTTAGACAGGCTTCTGATGAAAGTTTTTATGAGGCGTGGTCGCGATTCAAGAAGTTGGTGAGGTCTATTCCTCACCATGGTTTTGACCCATGGTTTCTAGCTAATCAGTTCTACAATGGGTTGTATGACGACCAAAGAGCCATACTTGATGCGGCATCTAGTGGGAGATTCCAGGAAAACACCGATGATGATAAGGGATGGTCCCTTATTGAAGAGATGGCGAATCACAAGATCTTTGAGTATGGAAACCCGAGGGATGGGATTAGAACAGTTCATGCGATTGATAAGCGGTTTTGGCTCACCGGAGACCATGAATGCTAGATTTGACAAGTTGGAGCTACAAGCTGCTGGGGAGCCTTAGACGGTCCATGTTCTTACTAGAGGAGAGACCGTCACATGTGAGAGATATGGGAGTAATGATGGCCACACTGCTGTTGGCTGTCTTGTGGAGAAGGAACAAGTCCTTGCCTTTCAGCAATATAGGCAAGGACGGGGTTCCTATTACAACAATCAAGGGGCAGTCCATCCCAATTTGAGGTGGACTAGTCAAAATGTGCTCAATCCTACTCCTCCTCCGCACCAGCAGCAGCCTTATGTTCCTCCACACAAGAATCAACAAGGCTTTCAGAAGCCTCCTTCCTTCACTCCTCCTAATCACGGTGCATCATCATCCGGTGGGGTGAGTGAAATTGGTGAGCTAAAATCCATGTTGCAAGCCTTTACAAAGCAGTTTCAGCTGAGTGATCAACAGAAAGATGCGTCCATTAAGGCACTTGAAACTCAAGTTGTCCAACTCCCCATGAACCAATCCACAAGGAAGTAGGGTCAGTTACCGACTCAAAATGAGAATAATCCACACGAGACGGTAAACTTGATAAATCTGAGAAGCGGTCGTTCTTATGAGGGACCAGAAATGCAAAAATCAGACCCAAGGAAGGCTATAACTGATGGTGAACAGTGTTCTGGCGAAGAAAATGAGCTCACAGCAAAGCAAGTGCTCGATCGACTGGTTTCTGGTGGTCGATCGAGCAGATTTGGTGAAGAAAGTGGTTGATCGAGTAGTTTTTCTACTCGATCGAGTGTAGAGCAAAATGGATTTGCTCGATCGAGTGAAAATTTCACTCGATCGAGTGATATTGATGAAGATTCTACTCGATCGAATGGGTATATTGGTCGATCGAGTAGTTTTGATGACGGGAAGCTTATTCGAGAGCCTGCTAGTGCTCGTTTAAGCGATAAATCACCGGAAAGACCTCGTTCGAGAGGTAAGAAGCATCTAAAGGATACAGAACTTGCTCCGGGTGACACATTGGAGGAGATAAACAAGGGACTCGAGATACCTATCACGGATCCCTTCCCGAAGCGTCTGCTGAATACTAAGGCCAATCAACAATTCGGCAAATTTGTCGAACTTCTGAAAAGCTTAGAAGTCACTGTGCCTGTAATACTCCGTATTTATATGTCTTGGGGTACTCTATCGAGTAGCCCTTACTCTGTCGAGTATGGGCAAGTTGCGAAGTAAAATAGTTTCTGACCTGTTGGGTACTCGGTCGAGTAGTCAGGGTACTCGATCGAGTAAGGGGGGCACTCGATCGAGTGCCTTGGGTACTCGATCGAGTGTCCGGTTTTACGGGGGAGTTTTCTCGGGTTTTGTTAATTACTCGATTAAGGTATTTAAACATATTCGTCATTGTTTTAAATCACTTTTTACAAAACCTAAAACCTGTTTAAGAGAGAAAGCAACTAGTTCTTCTTCCTAATCGCGTTCTTGACAATTCCGAGTTCGACGGTCGGTTCGTATCGTAGTTCGTGTCGTTGGATTCCTTGCGTCGAGGGTAAGCTTTTAATATAATTTCTATAATGTTTTGTTAAGATTGGTGAAACCCTAATTTAGGAATTGGGGGTTTTGGTGTGTAGTTTGTGATGTGTAGTCTTTATGTGTTGTATGATAGGAGGAGAATTCGTAGAGGAGCCGTTTTGATACAAATTGTAGATACCGTCTGCGTGTTGTGCTTTCCAGGTAGGATTTCCTACTCAGTATTAGTCCCATAATGGGATATTGGTGATGTGCTGTAGTTAGATGTTTGATATGATGATTGTGATTGTGATTGTGATTGTGATTGGTTGTCTATGGCTCTCGAGATGCGTTCTCGGCTGAGTGGGGTCACTTGCGAGAGTGACTTCACGCCCTAGTTTCGCCCTTCGTGGAACCCGCCACGGAAGGGGATGTGCACATTAATGGGACAGGGTTATCGCTCGTACGATGAGCGGGGCTTAGGTGGGAACGGCAGTGCGGTCCCCCATCGGGGGCTGGTCCAAGTGGACGGTCGATATTGAGATGATGGGAGTTGGTGGTGTGTGTGTGTGTGTGACAGTTCAAATTTTCTGTTTGCCTTATTATTGTTATCTATATTGATTGTGTGATTAGTACGACCCGGTGTTGTTTTGTAAACTGCGGTGATCCATTCGGGGATGGTGAGCAGATATTGAACAGTATAGAGATGAGTACTTTGGGATAGGCTGGGATGGCCACGACATGACGATAGAGTCTTCCGCTGTAGTTTAGCATTTATTTACATTTCAGTTGAGAACAGTTAGTTTGGAATAATGTATCGTACTTTGGTTTGGTTTTGAGGATTGTATTTATTCATTAAACTATTTATAATAAACGTTGTTTCTGTTTTGTCTATTTGATTATCATACCTCGGGCGACCGAGATGGTGATGTCTTCATACCCGAGTGGTCCTGGTAAGGCACTTGGAGTATGGGGGTGTTACAAATGGTATCAGAGAGACGATCCTGAAACCTGTAACCAATGAACTTAATGAACATAGGGAGTCAATTAAAATGAACCCGGGGTAAAAGTTGTAGGAGCTAGTGCAAAGGCTTGGGAGACGTCCTAAAGTCGCGGGGGTCGTCCTACAACTTTGAACCGGTCACATGGGGAAAGTGTTTGTCGAGTCATCTGTGTGTTTTATTAACTTGTGCAACAAAGTGATGAAGTGTGTTGATTGGTTGGTGTTGAAGTAGGAAGTTGAGAATGTGAAAGAAAAGTAATAAATGTGTGGACTTGATGTTGGAATAGCATGTAGGATGTTTACAATGTGGCTTTAATAGCATGATGAATTGATTTTGTTGATAGTAGAATAGATGCGTAGCATATTTATTATGATATCATGTGATTTTATAAAGTTTAGCATGTTAGTGTATGACTAATATGCGGGTAGCTCTTACGTATTAGTGATACTCGATCGAGTGGGGCTGACTCGATCGGGTGGGTTTTTGGCGATTTTGAGTCCAGAATCGCGTTTTGGGGCACTCGATCGAGTAACTAGGGGTACTCGATCGAGTAGGGGGTCACTCGATCGAGTAGCCACTACTACATTTAGATTCTATAGCAACACTTTGCTATTGTTGCATAATGTCATATAAATGTTGCAATAGAGTTTATGCAACACTTAATCAAGTGCTACATCAGGTCTTGTTGCATTAGGTCATTGCAACGCTTAATGCAACACTTTTTAATCTGAAGCAACACTTTTGAAAAGTGTTGCATTGGTCATGTTTATGCAACGCTTTTTCAATTGCAAACGCAACATTTTTTATCTTCTAATGCAACATTTCTTATGTAAAAAAAGCAACACTTCCTGAACTAATGCAATACTTTTCATGTTGATAAGCAACACTTATATCAAATTAATGCAACATTTTTATTTTGGAAACGCAACACTGGTTACGTCCCAAAACAACACTTATAATAAACAAATGCAACACTAATTTATTCAAAAACAACACTTAATAAAGTGCAACGACATAAGGACTTGTAAGGCACGCAACAATTGTAATTCTCTCTAATTGTGCATTCAATTGATTCAGTCTCAAAAATATATGTCAATTACATTTCAAAAAAGGATCAAAAGTAGAACTTCGATCGCAAATGTTCAATTATTTAACTAAAACAAATATAACAAATGTTTAAATAGAACAAATAATAATTCTTAACGACTATTTGAAAGCTACTAATTATAAGTCTTCATTCTTGTATTGTGAGCATATATATGTTGCCAACCGGACAAAAAATCAACCCGTCATCATTGTTAATACCTCAAATGCAACCTGTAACATAAAAAATAGAACATTATTAGATTTGAGGATTCAAAGGCTCAATAGGCTTAATTATCACGAAATAATAAACAATGCATTAAAGAACAACTAATTAACTAGGACGTGCAGAAAATAGAGTACGTGATTGTACACAAGGTGTAGCCTATGTGAAACGTTTGAGTTTGATCTGCAAAGGTAGGCCTGTCCAGCCATAATAATCACACCAAAGACTCAGAGACCCTCTGTTCTCGATAGCCAGGCCATTTTTCTACCTTCACAGGATAAGCATACTAACCTGCCTTACTCTAATAATTCTGCATCATAAGTTCCAATCATAGCAGCCCTATTGACTACTCTATCTACCTACAGAATTTACTCTAACTACCTACTCTGCCTCATGCTACTAATAAGGTTTATCAATGATCTGAATGGTTCAGAGGTACACACGCATGCACCAAAGATAGGTGACCTGGTACAACGAGTGCACGGAATGGGTGGGTTAGTTGTGCCAAAAATCAGTTTATGGGATGACAATATGCACTAGAAGCTCTGAATACGAATGACAAATGACAAACTGATCAAGTATGACATGGATATTGAGGATAGATGCTACTTTTGTGGGCAAGGCGAGGAATGTATATCTCCATTAGATTTGAGGATCGCGGAATATTTAAATAAGCACAAATCATATACTTAAGCATGGATTAAACAGCAACGTTAGTTATTGGAAATGGAAGTAGAAATAAAAATGTCTCCATTTCATGTTTACTAATCGTAGCTCTCTAATGTACAAATTCACAATTGTCCCAAGTAAAAAGTTAAAATAGAAGAACAGTGGCTCAATAGTAAGAATAACAATGAAATTAAAGGGTTATGGTTGATCTATATTTTATAGAGCAAATACCTTACTATAGGCGACACACATGGATTTCATGACCCAATTCCCTTTGAAGCACTACAAAAAGAAGCACATATATACAGATACTAGTATAAACCAAAAAGTCGGATATTCGACTTTTATCAGGGAGAAAAAGTGTACGAGTATTTATTTGCAGACCTTTTGCCCAGGCAATGCAACAAGTTTCTTCTCACTTATGAAATTACAAGTTTTAGAATGTCCCACCTACATGTTTTACAGTATACAACCATTAGTATAAACTGTTATACACGCAAAGAATCCGAACTCAAAGGTAACTAGAGAAGCATAAAAGTGAAACCACTCACTGAGCATTAGCATCCAAAAGACCAAAACTGAACTTATGGATGAAAAATTGATGTATAAATTTGAAAAAAAAAAAAAGCTGAGAACCCACCTTAAAAGGACCACTAAGATGAATGTGAAAATTGGAATAAATCAGACTATAACTGTTTGAAAGAGAAACCAGCTGAATTATTAGGAATGATAGAAACATACTTCAATTGTAACACTTATATCCCATCCATCTTTGTATTGGTTGTACTGTGGAGCAATTGTCATAACTTGATGTCCATTTGCCTAACAATAAACAACAACGCCTCGATCTTACGAATTCGAGTGTCTCAACACGAAAAATTTAGAGTAACTGTCAAGGTGGGAAAAGTTTACGGAGCTAATGATAAGCGTGTTTGATAATGCTATGAATGTTATGCTATAACTTCATCTGCTGTTAAATATTTCACGGACAACCCTCTTGAGATACAGTCCCTAAAACCAATACGGCAAACGTAAATGTAACATAGTTACTGAGTAGCTGTGAGTTACTACAAATATTCTTGAATTGGAGATTAGTTTACCTTATTCGGGTTGAGCTGATCTGGTTAGGGATGAATTCATCCACAATCATGATATTATTCTGCAGAAAAATTATAACCTCTCAGAGCATGTTCGCGACATATTAATAGTACGGAGTACACTGATATTGTTTTTAAATGACTCATAATGAAAAAAGGCAGCTAAAAATTGCATTGAATGAGCCATTGGTTTACATAATCAAGAACCAAAGGTTACCTTAGCTTCATAAGCGTCCATTTTAACTTCCTAAGCATCTAAACTATTGCATTGAACAAAACAGTGTTGTTAGAGAAACCAGATCACCTTATTTTCACGCATAATAGGATCGTCCGAAACCATTGTTTCCACATCTTGCCCCTCCCTTCGTATACAAGCCACACCAAAGTCTCTAACTATAGCTTGAACCTGGAAATACATAAATTTTTTTAAGTGAAGCATATGCAATGGTAGCAAGGCGACCACGCCTACTAGGGAAGATTGAGATCAGAATACAGAATACAATGCACTGGTTTAGAGCAAGGTGGCCCAGGAATATACCTGCTCAGGGATCCAAAAACTTTTACGGAATGATTCCAATAAATCGGAACCACAGACAAGCATGACCTTAAGGGATCCTGGGAATAAAAGGAGAAGAGTTAACTTTGGCTCATGCAGCAATAACTTATGAAGCGTATATTCTATCACCGATGTCATTTAACTGATTATTACCGGAAATGGTAAGCAAAATCACAATTACCATCAAAAACAAGACCATTCTCGCATAAGAAGTTCTTCACTCTACATAAAACAGTCAAGGTCCGTTGGTAGGTACTTTGCTTAGCCTGTAATGGCATCAACACCTAAAGATTAATTGATATAAATGGTGTTTCTGGTTCAAGTGTATACAAATGGTGTTTTTGAATGGTTCAAGTGTATACAAATGGTGTTTTTGAATATACAGGCTAGAGGTCATTCGGATTGAGCATGGTTATGGTCATTTCAGATGTCGTATCCACTTCAAGTTTGTTAATTTTGGGTTTTGTGCTTCTTTCATGTGTGCCTTTAATTGGTCATATTGGATACAGGTCACTTTAGGTCAAGTTACTGTCGACTCGGTGGTTATAGATCCGTCAATCGATTATTTATGGTCATTCTAGGTTATGTCAACAACGATTTTCGTATACTTTTAACTTAGACAATCCTATGTCTAATTCCAAATTACTCAGTCATTTGAAGTTTAGCTAAGGTCCATTTCAAGACTAGTAAAGTTCAGGACAAGTCATATACGGGTTATCCTATTCAGTCTACGTCGGTCTCATACTCCGAAAACATGCTACTCATGAGGGGTCAACTCACTATCACAAATAAAGTGTAATCAACATACAAAAATCATTCAAAAAACGAAAGACATTACCGCCATAGCCGGTGGTAAACTGCCAAAAACATCACCAAGACCACCGGTTTTACTTCAAGGCGCAACTTGATCGACAAAAAAAAAAGGCGTTGATCGAGAAGTAGCAATAATTTCAACTACCCATCATCAAAAATCACAAACCCAGAAAAAATTAACAACAATAACAAACATATACACCATTATACACAAATTCACAAAGCTATTTTCACCCAAAATGCAAAAACCGAATAAAATCGAAAAAGATATCAAACCTTTTTGAGTTGTTCATCCTGATTTCCTGAAGTTTCTCAATAGAGAGAACAAGTTCACCATCGATCTCAGTGGTTTCTTCATCATTGGCCTTCAATTTCTTGTCTTTGATTGGGTTCGACAACCATGGTTGAAGATTTGAGTATTTTTGTTTTTCTCTCTCCCCCGAAAAACCCTAATTTGATTTTTGTTTGATAATGAAAGTTTGGAGCGAGAGTGTATACGAGTGTGAGTGTTTAATCGTTTTTTTTTTTTTTTTTTTTTTTAATTAAACCTCATTTGCATCGGTTTTAGTTATAATTGATGTAAAAAAATAATATCAAATAAGTCGGTTTA
Source organism: Silene latifolia (assembly GCF_048544455.1). Classification (NCBI taxonomy): domain Eukaryota; kingdom Viridiplantae; phylum Streptophyta; class Magnoliopsida; order Caryophyllales; family Caryophyllaceae; genus Silene; species Silene latifolia. The sequence continues at coordinate 71,085,909 of NC_133529.1, read as the reverse complement.
GTTATAATTGATGTAAACCTCATTTGCATCTGTTTAGTTTTGCTGAGAACTGACGCATTTTATACGTCAGTTTCTTCCAAGAACCGACGCATTAAGTTTATCTATAGGGCAAAATTGCATTCCCGCCAAAAGTGAGTACTTTTTGCGTCGTGTTTTCTAGAACCGACGTAATTCAAGTGACGCAATAGGTGTTTTTTCTACTAGTGGTTGGTAGTGGCGGAGTACATCACCAGTGAGGGAGGGATTAGGTTAGAGTAAAGAGTGAATGAGTGATAGAGAACGGAGATCTACGCGGATGATTTATTTTAAGTCAATTTTGGGGAAATTAATAGACATCGGATATTGTATACGTCCGATGTTATTTAAAATGGACATCAGTTTTTAAGTTGAACCGATGTATATTAAATTATATAGACATCGGTTTTTTTAGATCTCTGATGTCTATTATTTTGTACATCAGGTTTCTAAAACTCTGATGTTTATAAAGTGATGTCCATAACGCTTTTTGTAGTAGTGAATGTTGCTATTGTTGCTTAAAGTGTTGCGACAAAATGCAACATTTGTGTCAAAATGTTGCATTTATAACAATACAATGCAACACTTCTCTTAAAGTGATGCCCTATATCAATAAAAGCAACATTTTTGAATAAAGTGTTGCATGATTAACTAAAATGCAACATAAAAAACAAAGTGTTGCAGATGAAATGTTGCATTACATCAATTTTTGTAGTAGTGAGCCTAGATACTCGATCGAGTGGGTTAGAGATCAGAAAGTCTGTTTGGTTCTGGAGTTTGGGTACTCGATCGAGTACATGGGGGCACTCGATCGAGTAGCCCGTCACTCGATCGAGTGGGTTTGGATACTCGATCGAGTAGGTTACCGGGCGTGTTTTCGTGTTTTGAAGTTTAGTACGTATGTTCATATCTACCCTTTCTTATATATGTATAGTTTCAAGATGCCGCCAAAGAGAAATGCTTTGTACGCGAGAGCAGAGCTTATGACCATGGATGACATCGTAAAGATATTAGAACACCAAGATGCTCTTACTGAGACCTTAAAGAAAGTGAATGAGGACAAGAATAAGGATAAGGAGAAGGAGGTTGACCATGCTAAAGTCAGCCTTTATATTGCGAGGTTTAACCCGAAGGAGTACAAGGTTGTTGAGGAGCCTAACCTTCGGATAGTTGGGTGAGGAGATGGAGAACATACTAGATTTAGTTCACCGTCTGATGAGATGAGAGTGGATCAGCCGCATTCTATCCGAGAGAGGCGGTGGCAAGTGGTGGGATTCGGTGAAAGTGAGTGCCAAGGAGATATATACCAACCAAGGGTTACCCGCTATACCTTGGGAGGAGTTTCGTAGGGTCATGTGAGGAAGGAGTTCGTACCTGAACATGTGAGGAGTAAGTTGAGAGAGGAGTTCGATAAGTTTAAGATGACTTCCGAGATGTCCGTGGGTGAGTACTACAGGCGAGTTCAATGAGAAATCTAGATATCTTTGAGGATATGGGTTTGAGTGAGGAGAATCTGGCTTTGAGGTTTGAGAGAGGGCTAACCACGAAATTATGGATAAGTTACCCGTGGGAGTCCTTACTGATGTAAAGGAAGCATATGAGAGGGCTGGGAGAGCTGAGAGACTAGTGGAGATGGCTCAGGAGAGGTCAGGTGGAGAGAAGAGGAAGTCTGAGAGAGAGGGTGGTGGCCAATCTAATTTCAAGAAAGGCAACCATAATCAATCTAAGGGATTTTCTTACGGTCCGGGTTTAGTGCTTGGGACTTCCTTTGGGCGGGCCGAGGGAGTGTGAGTAATAGTTGGGGAGTGATCTGCTTTGGTTGTGGTGGTGTAGGCCACAAGAGACATGAGTGCACGAGTGCACCGGATCTGTTCGAGACCCGCACGAGTTTGCGAGCAACACTGACCCGGATCATGGCCAAACCGGGAGGTCGAGCTACCAGTGGGAGGCAACCGCAACGGTGGTAATTCTTATCAGAAGACACCGATGAACAACAACAACAACAATCAAGGGTCGGGTGCTAAGCCGACCGCATCGCCAAGATCTTGTCCGGGGAGGTGGGCGGAAGACCGATGGCAAGTTGTTCATGATGGACAAGAAGGCAAAAGAGGAAGATGCGCATGTTATCACCCCAGAAATTCCTTGTTAATGGTATTCCTACGTTTGTTTTGTTTGATTCGGGGGCTTCTCGGTCGTTTGTGTCTTCGAGTCATGTAAAACAGTTGGGTTTGTGAGTATATGAGTCTGTTAGTGAGCAAGTTTTCATACCTTCGGGTGAGTCCGTATCGTGTGGGAGGTTGTTTAGAGATGTATCTTTGATAGTTGGGCAAGTCGATTTCCCTGTAGACTTGCTAGAGTTTCCTTTTAATGGTTTTGAGATGATAGTTGGGATGGATTGGTTAGGAAATTATAAAGCTAAGATAGACTGTCATCAAAAGAAGGTGCCCTTAAGGGGTCCAAAGGGTGTAAGTGTGTCTTATCGTGGGTTTCTAGTCAAACCCAAAGTTAAGTTGATTGCAAATTGTTACTTTGAAGTCGTATTCGAGGAAGGATGTCCTTTGATCTTATGCCATGTGAGAGATGACCGGATAGAAAGTCCAGCGATTGATGAGATACCAGTGGTGGGAGAGTTTGCGAGATGTTTTCCGGAGGAGATTCCGGGTTGCCACCGAAGAGGGAGATAGATTTCACCGTTGAGTTGAAGCCAGGGACGGGGCCAATCTCTAAGGCACCGTACCGTATGGGTCCTAAGGAGATGGAGGAGCTTAGGAAGCAGTTGGATGATTTGATAGAGAAGGGATACATTAGACCAAGTGTATCGCCTTGGGGGAGCACCAGTCTTTGTTCGTGAAGAAGAAAGATGGGAGCTTGAGGCTATGCATAGATTACAGGGAGCTGAACCGTGTGACGATAAAGAACAAGTATCCTTTGCCAAGGATAGATGACCTGTTTGATCAGTTGAGCGGTGCAACAGTCTTTTCTAAGATTGATTTGCGGTCGGGGTATCATCAGGTGACGATTAGAGAGGTGGACATACCAAAGACAGCTTTCACGTCAAGGTATGGCCATTATGAGTGTTTATGGATTTGATGAATAGGATCTTCAGGCAGTTCTTGGACCAGTTTGTAGTGGTGTTTATCGATGATATCTTGGTCTACTCTAAGACTAAGGAGGAGCATGAGGAGCATCTGAGGATCGTGTTGCGACTTTGAGGGATCACGAGTTGTATGCTAAGTTTGTCCAAGTGTGAGTTACGGTTAGAGAAAGTTGCTTTTAAGGGGCATGTAATCTCTAAAGATGGGGTAGTCAGGATCCCAAAAGATTGAGGTGACAAAGTGGGAAGCACCGAAGAATGTTCTTTGAGGTTAGGAGTTTCTTGGGTTTAGCCGGATACTACAGACGGTTCGTGAAAGATTTCTCCAAGATAGCTAGACCGATGACAAATACGGATGAGGAAAGAGAACGGGTTTCGTTGGGATGAGAGTTGTGAGACGGCGTTCCAAACCTTAAAGGAGCGTTTGACCACAGCTCCTGTCCTAGCATTGCCTGAAGGGAGCGAGAATTTCGAGGTTTATACAGATGCCTCGAAGAATGGGTTGGGATGTGTGTTGATGCAGAATGGTAAAGTGATTGCCTATGCTTCTAGGCAGTTGAAGCCTTATGAGGAGAACTACCCTACTCATGATCTGGAGTTGGGTGCAGTGGTGTTTGCTCTCAAGATTTTTAGACATTACCTTTATGGAGCAATCTTTAAGGTATTTTCTGATCACAAGAGTCTCAAGTACATCTTCACGCAGAAGGAGTTGAACATGAGACAGAGGAGGTGGATGGAGCTGATTGGTGATTACGACATGGAAATCATCTACCATGAAGGGAAGGCCAATGTTGTTGCTGATGCTTTGAGTAGAAAGAGTGTACATTCCTTGTGTACAACTCTATCTTTGATGAGGCTGAGGGATGAGGTAGCGAGCTTTGGGATTCATATGATGCAGAAAAGAGATGCTATGGGTGATATGACAGTACATATGGAGTTTTATGATGACATTCGGGATAAGCAGGCTTTGGATCCTAAGATAGTGGAGTGGAGAGCTGGAGTAGAGAAAGGGACAGTGTCCCGGTTTTCCATTCATACAGATGGTAGCTTGAGGTTTGATGGTAGGTGGTGTGTTCCTAACGATGAGGAGTTGAAAAAGACGATCATGATCGAAGAGCGCATTGCACACCATATTCAGTTCATCCAGGTGGAGACAAGCTATACAAATATTTGAAGAAAACGTTTTGGTGGCCTCGGGATGAAGAAGGAGACAGTGAGTTTGTGTCCCGTTGTTTGACATGCCGAGAGTTAAAGGGGAACAAATGACGACCACAAGGTAAGATTCGGTCTTTAGAGGTGCCTGAGTGGAAGTGGGAATCCATTTCCATGGATTTCATTGTGGGTTTGCCTAAGAGTCAACAAGGTAACAACATGATTTGGGTGATAGTGGATTGTCTGACCAAGTCAGCTCACTTTGTTCCAATGAAAGATACATGGACTAAAGCACAACTGGCTATGGCCTATCGAAAGAACGTGCTGAAGTTGCATGGAGTCCCTAAGGACATAGTGTCTGACAGAGATGCGAGATTTATATCGAGGTTTTGGAAGGAGTTGCAGGAATCGTTGGGAACAGCTTTGAAGATGAGTACAGCATTTCATCCTGCGCGGATGATATGGGCACGACGAGAGAACAATCAAGACTCTTGAGGATATGTTGCGAGCTTGTGTGATGGATTTTGGTGGTAGCTGGGAGGGAGAGGTTGGACTTGATAGAGTTTTCTTACAACAACGACTATCACACCGGTATTGGTATGGCACCATTTGAGGCTTTGTATGGGAGGAGATGCGGAGTCCAATCTGTTGGGACGATAGTCTTTGAGGCGATGGTTTTAGGACCAGAGATGGTGCATGAGATGGTGGAACAAATTAAGATGATCGGGGAACGGATGAGAGCGACCCGGGATCGACGTAAGAGTTATGCGGATCTACATCGTCGGGACATAGAGTTTCGGGTTGGGGACAAGGTTCTTCTGAAAGTGTCTCCGATGCGTGGGGTTATGAGATTTGGGAAGAAAGGCAAGCTAAGTCCGAAGTTTATAGGGCCTTATGAGATCTTAGAGCGAGTTGGGGAAGTTGCTTATCGTTTGGCTTTACCAACTGCGTTGGAGAGAGTGCATAATGTGTTTCATGTATCGCAGTGGCGAAGTATGTGAGTGACCCGTCACATGTGTTGGAGGCAGAGAACTTAGAGCTTGATGAGTCTTTATCATACCTTGAGGTGCCTAAGCGGATCCTAGACCGAAAGGTTAGAAAGACTAGGAGTGGTGAGACAGTTTTGCTTAAGATCCTTTGGTCTAACCACGAGACTGAGGAAGCTACATGGGAGGCAGAGGATATTATGAAAGAGCGTTACCCTTTCCTTTTTGATCAGGTATGTATGGTTACGGGGACGTAACCTTGTTTCTTTTAGGGGGGTAGGAGATGATCGCGAGAGTTTTTAAGAGTTTTATACACCTTTTATATGTTGTGTCGGTATGTTTGTCGGGATAAGTTGGGTTAGTATCATGCTTTACGTTGTGTTTTGTTTGACCTTTGAGTCGGGAGGCTTATGGGAGTACCTTTGTTTAGTAGTGGTTTGAACTTCGGGGACGAAGTTCCTTTTAAGGAGGGAAGACCGTAATACTCCGTATTTATATGTCTTGGGGTACTCTATCGAGTAGCCCTTACTCTGTCAGTATGGGCAAGTTGCGAAGTAAAATAGTTTCGACTGTTGGGTACTCGGTCGAGTAGTGGGGTACTCGATCGAGTAACTGGGGTACTCGATCGAGTGCCTTGGGTACTCGATCGAGTGTCCGGTTTTACGGGGAGTTTTCTCGGGTTTTGTTAATTACGCGATTAAGGTATTTAAACATATTCGTCATTGTTTTAAATCACTTTTTACAAAACCTAAAACCTGTTTAAGAGAGAAAGCAACTAGTTCTTCTTCCTAATCGCGTTCTTGACAATTCCGGAGTTCGACGGTCGGTTCGTATCGTAGTTCGTGTCGTTGGATTCCTTGCGTCGAGGGTAAGCTTTTAATATAATTTCTATAATGTTTTGTTAAGATTGGTGAAACCCTAATTTAGGAATTGGGGGTTTTGGTGTGTAGTTTGTGATGTGTAGTCTTTATGTGTTTGTATGATAGGAGGAGAATTCGTAGAGGAGCCGTTTTGATACAAATTTGTAGATACCGTCTGCGTGTTGTGCTTTCCAGGTAGGATTTCCTACTCGGTATTAGTCCCATAATGGGATATTGGTGATGTCTTTGTAGTTAGATGTTTGATATGATGATTGTGATTGTGATTGTGATTGTGATTGGTTGTCTATGGCTCTCGAGATGCGTTCTCGGCTGAGTGGGGTCACTTGCGGGAGTGACTTCACGCTCTAGTTTCGCCCTTCGTGGAACCCGCCACGGAAGGGGATGTGCACATTAATGGGACAGGGTTATCGCTCGTACGATGAGCGGGGCTTAGGTGGGAACAGCTGCGGTCCCCCATCGCGTGGTAGGTCCAAAGGTGGACGGTCGATATTGAGATGATGGGAGTTGGTGGTGTGTGTGTGTGTGTGATTCAAATTTGTCTGTTTGCCTTATTATTGTTATCTATATTGATTGTGTGATTAGTAATGCGACCTCGGTGTTGTTTTGTAAACTGCGGTGATCCATTCGGGGATGGTGAGCGAGATATTGAACAGTATAGAGATGAGTTCTGGGATAGCTGGGATGGCCACGACATGACGATAGAGTCTTCCGCCGAAGTTTAGCATTTATTTACATTTCAGTTGAGAACAGTTAGTTTGGAATAATGTATCGTACTTTGGTTTGGTTTTGAGGATTGTATTTATTCATTAAACTATTTATAATAAACGTTGTTTCTGTTTTGTCTATTTGATTATCATACCTCGGGCGACCGAGATGGTGATGTCTTCATACCCGAGTGGTCCTGGTAAGGCACTTGGAGTATGGGGGTGTTACAGTGCCATTCACCGAGTTGCTGACAAAGGTACCCTCATACCTTAAGTTTATGAAAGAAATTTTATCGCGTAAGAGGAATATTAGTGATAGTGAAACCGTAGCTTTGACTGAGGTGGGGTCAGCCCTATTTCAAAATAAGTTACCTCCTAAACAGTCAGACCCGGGTAGTTTTTCAATTCCGTGTCATATCGGTACCCATTTGATTGATAACGCGCTATGCGATTTAGGCGCTAGCGTGAGTGTCTTACCGTTGTCTCTGTCTAAGAGACTTGGTTTGACAAAGCTGAGTTGCACCAACATGACAGTCTAGATGGCCGACCGTAGTATATCACGGCCACTAGGTGTAGTAGAAGACGTACCTGTTCAGATCGGGAGATTCTTTATTCCCGTTGATTTCGATGTCTTAGACATCACCGAAGATGCACACACCCCTATTATTTTAGGGAGACCATTTTTGTCTACTGCCCGTGCAGTTATAGACGTCGGGGGGAAGACTTTGACCTTTCAGGTAGGGGACGAGGAGCTAATTTTTCATCAGTCTAAGTTCCGGAGGGCTCTCATGCAAGCTCAGCCTTGCAATGCTCTCTCTTCTATTGACCCTATTATTGACACTACAGGTGAAAATTTGGAGTATTGTGCTGCTATCGTTACCCCTCCGCCTCAGATTGAGAGCAAAAAGGAGGAAAGTTCGTCTGTTTTCCTTGCTGCAGGAACAGATGAAAGCAATGAAGGAGCTGTCAAGGGACATGGTGTAATTACTGTCAATCAAATTGGGAGTAAGGATGCCAAAGATGGTGATAGAGGAGCAAGGATGAGGAAAGTTCGAGCTTATGTGGATGTGAACTATTCCCCTCCTACTGTTTTAAACGATTCAAATCCAAGCTCATAGAAGTTGAAGAGGACCGTCAATGTTGCTGAGATGACGTCCTCCTGTCAGGAGCCCACCAAGGGGCTACTGAATTGCATTGGGAACTGAGCGGGGAAATGCCCCGTGTAACACCTTGTAATAAATAATTTTGAATTTTCCGTTGAATTTGTTTTAATGCTTTTATTAGGACAATTAGTTTATAGACTGTTTTTAGCGTAGATTTAAGACTATAGACTTTTCCTATGCGTATTTGGTATTTTGGGATATTTTTGCACGTGTTTTTATACAGGTTTGAGGAAGTTTTACGCAATATAAAGGAAGAAAGACGAAATTCAAGAGCTTACGCGAGAAAAGAGCTCGATCGAGTACTTTTTGTACTCGATCGAGTGAAAAAATGGTCGATCAAATGCTTTTTCCAGTCGATCGAGGAAAGCATAAAGTGGGACTTCTCGATCGAGTAGAATTCTACTCGATCGAGTAGCTAGATCATGAAAGTCCTCGATCGAGTAGTTTAAAACCACTCGATCGAGTGGATTTGCAAAAGGACGCAGGGAGTTTTTCTCCTTTAACTCTTTCTTTTGTTTCATATTTCATTCTTCCCTAATTTTTCGTCCCTCAACCCCTATTTGCGATAAAAAAACCTCCCCAAATCCCCATCTTTCTTGCCCAAACACCTAATCCGCCTCCTACAAATTGTTGTTTGCTTATTAATCCTTCAAAGCCCTTTAATTTCCCCTTGCTTCGTGCTCATTTACACGGTTTTAAAAGCGGGTTAGGGTTTGCGGTTTTTAGCTCGAAAAATCGCCTCTTTTGCTTGTTTATTTGAAGATTAATTGCATTTGTAGGATTTCTATCATCAAGTAAGTGATTCCTTCATCCTCATTGCTTTTTAATTTCGGTTATTTTGAATTTTATGAGGTAAAATTGAAATTAGGGTTCGAAAAATTCATTGTTGGTCGAATTTTTCGACTTTAATTGTCTTTATTGGCCCTTACTTGTCTTGCTTGATGATCAATCCCCTTTCCTCGCTGTTGTTGCATGTTTTAATTCGATTATTGCGCGAGATTTCGCGATTAGGGCTGTTTAAGTCGAATTTTTCGACTGTCAGACGGGTTTATATGCTGCCTTGCTTTAATTAACCTCAGTTGTTGTTACTTGCTACTGTCGTTCCTGCTATCCCGTTCCCTATCGCTGTTTGCATACTGTAATTCAAAATTTTTGAGGAATTGTTGGAAATTATGTGTTGTAGGTCGAAATTTTTCGACTGGTAGGGGAGTTTTTCAGGTTTAACATGATGGGTTCTTGCTGTTTCGCCACTGTTAGCCTCTATTTTTCTTATCATACCCCCTGCCCTATGCTCACAGGATGGAGTCTAGCTCATTGCCTTCTACCAGCTCCACTTCTAGCCCGTCCTTGAGTGAGACGGTGGCCCCTGCTGTTGCCACCGCCTCCGCTTTAGTCACTACTGCAGCCCCAGTTTTCCTAGTTTCACCGCAGTGCGTTTTTGCCCCAGCTAGCTCTGCAGCTAGCTCAGTTCAGGCTGCCACTTCCTCTACGGTCATCACCACTGCTAGCACTGCTGCTAGTCTCTCTTCAGTGGTGGACACATCAGCCACTACTCCTACACCAGCCGCTACTTTTACACCTGTGGTGGACTCGCTTGACGACGCGCAATGCTTTCGAGCGACCACCCTGGTCCCTCACACCGTCACTGCACGGGCTACTACTTCGAGTTCCAGAGGCCGGGGTCGTAGACAGTCTCGTTCTATGCCAACTCCAGCCACCTTTACTTCCACTGCTTCTACTTCAGCTGCTGATCCTTCTACTTCTGGCACGGTCACAGTCCGAGGGGACACTTCCCTCGACTCTCACCCAGATTATCCGCAGGTACATTTTGTTAACGCTTTACATTGTAAGAAGTTTTATCACCTGCTAGGCTGTGTGCATGTTCCTTCCCGATTTCTAGAGAAATCGGCACTTGAGAGACTCGGCATTTACGAGTCGGTTTGTGCTTTACTACGGGGCACGGGGATGGCCGGACTCATCACTATGAGCGGCCGTACCTTGTTAGAGCTGAACCTCGAGTTTCTCAGCTCCTTTACCTTCTCCTCCGGGGCACACGATGCTGACCCCACTAGTTCTTCAGTGTCCTTCCGGTTGTTTAACCGGACTTTTCCGATGACCTTAGGGGAGTTTGGTAGGTTACTTGGCCTTACCTCTACGGGCGAGACTGCTGCCCCTAGGAGGGTCCATCGTCAGCTTTGGCGGACCCTGGCCCAGACCACTTTTAGGGAGCGAAAGCTCCATCAGGTCCACCTTCCCCCTGTCCGTTGTTTCCTAAGACTGATGGGGAGCACTATTTTCGGCCGAAAGGAGCCGAACAACATGACAAACACCGAGCTCTCCATCCTGGGCGGTTACCTAAACATTGACTGCGAGGGTCCTTTTACCCTCAACATTGCCTACTTGACCGTCCAGTACCTTCAGAGCCAGGGGCTGAAGGAGACGAGAACTATTGCTTACGGTGGCATAGCCACCATCCTTGCCCGTCGCCTTTTCCCCGTTTGGCCTCGTGACTTGCAGTACCTCGCGGGAGAGAGGCTACTGAGTCTGGATGCCATGCTTGCTCAGCATTGGCTGACCCCAGACTCCCAGACATGGAAGATAGACGGCTTCCTGTCTGTAGACTTACCTTGTGAGACTCTCCCCCGTCTAGAGCCCCTTCCTACTGTTGCTAGGGGCGCCCGATTGCCACCACTGCCTGACCTTCTCCTTCCACTCCGACCTACTCCTTCTGCACCCGCCGCCAAGAAGCGGCGTCTTGAGACTGGAGAGGGGTCCACACCTTCAGGGAGTACCCAACCTTCCACGGCTACACCCGATCCGACCCCTACTCCCACTACTACTACCACTCCTACTCCCACTGCCACTGACCAGACACAGGCTCAGCCGGTCCTACCGGCTACTTTCGTACCACCTCCTCCTTTTGTGGCGCCCGCGGTCCTGGACCAAGGGGGCGCCGTTTACGGTTTTTTGCTTGAGGTTGCAGAGCGTCAGACTCGTATGGAGAGGGACTTGGCTCTAGCCTTGCCCCTTCTGTACGAGTACCACTTGCAGCGACACCGTCCGATCCCAGAGGGTTAGCCACACCCTTCCTTCTACCGGTACCCACCTGAGGGGTACCCGGAGTCGGCTGACGAGGAGGAGGACGAGAACCCTGAGGTGGCTGTGGAGAGAGCTCATGCTGAGGAGCAGAGGAGGAGAGAGGATGAGAGAGATCCGGAGTTCAGGGTGGAGGACATCCGTGACAGCGACGGCGACGACGACGATGAGTAGCTACTGGTCTACTCACTTCCCCAGTTTTCTGGCTGGTTTGGGGATGTTCGTATCTTGTATGTATCTCTTGCTCTTTTATTTTGTCTCCTTTATATTTATTGTTTTTATTTATTGGTTGTATATTCCCGTTCCCCTGTATATATCTGGTGGTGTATGCTGGAGGACAACGAGGGCGTTGTCCGTTTTGGTTTGGGGAGGGTATTGCATCCTTTTGAGTCTACATTTGCATTTGTTTTTGCATTCACGTTTATTTTTCAGCTTGCATTGTTCATTTATTTCATTAAAAAAATCAAAAATCCAAAAAAATTAAAAAATTAGAAAATTTCAAAAAATTTCAAAAATATTCACGTTTACTTTAGCATATAGGTTGAGTCGGAACGGTAGATTTTCATGATGATAATGCACTATAACTTGTCATTTTACTTGAGCCTTGCACTTTATTGATAGTTATTAGCTTTGTCATACGCATAGTCTACGAGTTTCTGTTCAAATATAGCTGACTGTTTAGACTTGACCTGATAAATTGGCAAACTACTTGAAAAATTCTGAGTTTTAGAGCCTTATAACTGGTGACATTCATGACCAGTTAATTTAGGAATTGAGAGTAGTACTTCTTGCATAGCACGTTCATCATTTTTGCACATTTATGACATTCAATTTCTCGTCAAATGCACTTATTCGGGTTTGTGGTTGGTGTCACATGCAGGGAGGTGCTTGCAAATTTCCCTTTCCTTATATTTTTCACCCATTTAGCTCCACATAAGCCAAAACTTGCCTTTTTGACCCATTAGCTACATCCCAAACTAAGCCTGCCTAGTCAAGCTAGTTAGTATGTCTTTTGTGGTATGTTTTTCCGGCTGCAGTTTGGCCCGTATCTCTTTTGTTTGGAGTTGTTGGAAAGTTAAGGAAGGAGGAAAAGAAAAAAAAAAGAATTGAAAAAGAAAAAAAAAACAAAGAAAGACGTAAAAGTGAAAGAAAAAAAGAAAGAAAAAAAATGATAAAAAATGAAAAAAGGAAGAGCTGGAACGTGAACAGGAGAAAAAGAAAGAAAGTTTGAAAAAAAAAAGAGTCGATTTATTTGAGTTAGTTCATTCAGACGGTGTTTAAAAAAGGAAAGTTTGTAACCGTTTAACTCCTCCATTCTTATTCTATATTTTTTTTTGAGGAGATTGTGTTTGAGTTTAGTGAGCTTTGGACCAAATGAAGGGCACTTGTGCTTAGTTTTTCAATCAGTTGAGATTCGGATGGTTTACTATGGTCCTGTTAGGAACTAGCTTGACGCTTTTACCTCCACATTTCCATAACATGTTTTGCCCTTTCTCACCTGAACCTCACTATTCCCAAATTATTTGTAAGCCCTAGGCTGTGACGGACATTATTGGTTGGAGTGTGTGCATTAGTACTTGAATTGTCTTTCATTTTTGTTGCATGCATGCTATGTAGGTCGCAGTTAGGTGAGTGACTGTCTTTTCTTCTCTCTTTTACATTTAACATTCACCCTTTGCTTCATGAGAGAAGAGTGACCACGAGAGAGTCCGATTTTGTTGGTCTTGGAAGGTCGATAGGTTGGCTATATTTCTGAACAGCTTATAATTCGTTTGCGTATTGACTGCTTAGCTTTAACTGTTACTTTTTGTTGCATTAAATTGGTTCAAGTAGACAAGTTAAGCTAGCTCTGAGTTATCATTTCCGTTCCATTAGTTGCATTTTAGTTTACTCGAGGACGAGTAAAGGTTCGGTTTGGGGAGATTTGATACGTGCATAATATATAGTCTTTTTAGCCTATTTCAGCACGTATTTCCATGCATTTTTATACTGTTTTTATAGTATTTTGCCCCGAATTGGCTACTTTGGTTCGTTTTGTCCATTTTGTAGAAATGAACGCGAAAGTAGTGGAATCGTACTCTTTTTCGTCCTTTTTGCATGCATTTAGAGGAGACGGGATTTCCCAGAGTGAGATACTGCGTTGGGAAGCGTCATGGCACGCATTACGAGACAGTCGGTGACGGACTTGAGCTGATTTGAAGATAAAGAACTCGATCGAGCAGTTTTGCCACTCGATCGAGTGGTTTTTACGTCCCAAGATGGTCGATCGAGTAGAATTCTACTCGATCCTTAAGTTGCTAAAAGACGAGTTACTCGATCGAGTAACTTTCCACTCGATCGAGTAGATGCTGTTGAGGTTTTGCTCGATCGAGTGGTTTCAATCCACTCGATCGAGTGGTTTCGCTGTTATGGGCTTCTAAACAGCCCGTGTGTTGTTTTATTCCGCAAACTTAATGACTTTTCCTATTTAAACTTATGTTAACTGGGTTATTAGGTATCTTTTTATCTATCTTTTATCTTAAGCAGTTTACACAGAAAACTTTACTACGTTGCTTTTCCCTTTCACTGTAACCTTGCTCTTTGGATTTACTTTGCTCAGATTTTGTGTTCTTTACGCCGGAATTCGCTTGATTGTAATTCCTTTCTCTACTCTTAATTAAATTAATCTTTTGTTTGCCTTAATTGCTTGTTTACTTCGTTATTTCTTCTGCCCTAATTTCTCTTTTATGCATTTTGCTTATTATTTCATAATGTTTACTGCTGGAAATTTATCTGCTGTTAGTTTAATTAGCGACATGAGTAGCTAAACCCCTTTCATGTTGGGATTAGGGGATCTGCGGTAGGAATGTGACGATGTAGTAAATGAAACAGATGGATTAATTATGAGACTCTGTCACCATAGCAATTTAATTGTATTTATCGACTTAGTTGAGTGCACGCTTCTGAGTCATCCTTTAACCTGGCTAAAATTAATCCTAGATCGAAAGATTGGACTAAATAGGCCTGCTATGAACAGTAGACTACCCTGACGAGAATGAAAGTTAAGTTAGTGGTATTTTAGGATAGAAAGTGGACCAAAAGGACCTTTCAACATCCGTCTTACATTAATTCGTCTGAATCATTTACAGCTGAGTCACTGGACTACCGTAGTGAACCGAAATCCTGACATGTCCCTCTTTATCTGATAGTTTAAACTCATTTCTTGCCTTTACTGCTCTCACCCTTTATTTCTCTTTCCATTAAACTTCGTAGTTTAGAAAACAATTCAAACAACCCCCCCCCCCCCCATTTGTGACCAAATATACGGACTTCTACAAATATCTTGCCTCTCTGTGGAGATCGACCTGACTTCCCTAGCTATATAGTTAGTTTAGTTAGTTTATTTTTGACAGGTACACGACAGACGTGTCATATTTCTTGAGTTGGTCTAGGTTGGTCGGGTTTGTAAAGTCCTCCCCATCTAGGTCGCTCAGTCTCACTGCGCCCCCCGAAAGTATTTTCTTGACCAGGTATGGCCCGGCCCAGTTGGGTTTGAATTTCCCCCTCGGATCGACGGGTAACGGTGCTCGAACTGACTTGAGGACCAAGTCGCCCTCCTGGATGTTTCTGGGTTTAACCTTCTTGTTGAATGCCCGTTGTATACGTCGTTGGTATAGCTGGACGTTGTGCAAGGCGTTGAGTCGCCGTTCGTCTAGAAGAGTGAGTTGTTCGTACCTTCGACGGGTCCATTCCGCCTCAGGGACTTGACTCTCCAGTAGAATGCGTAGAGATGGGACCTCTAACTCTACCGGTTGAACCGCCTCCATACCGTATGCTAGGTAGAAAGGTGTGGCGCTTGTCGGTGTTCGAATGGAGGTTCGGTATCCCCAGAGTGCGAATGGGAGTTTGCTCGGCCAATCGCGGTAGTTGTCTTGCATTTTCTTGATAATGGTGACAAGAGTTTTGTTCGATGCCTCCACCGCTCCATTGGTTTGTGGACGGTAGGGGGATGATCGATGTCGTTTGATGTTATATTTGTCCAGCAAAACTTGAGTTTCCGCCCGGAAGTGAGAGCCTTGATCGCTGATGATTTCATGGGGTACCCCATATCGGCAGATGATGTTGTTTTGAATGAACTTGGCCACTTGTTTTGCAGTCAAGACTGCATACGACTGTGCTTCTACCCATTTGGTAAACTAGTCTATGGCGACAAGGACGAAGCAATGCCCCTTGGTGCCTATCGGGTTGACTTTCCCGATGATGTCGATGCCCCAGGTTGAGAAAGGCCAGGGTGATGTCATGGTGTATAAAAGGGATGGTGGTATGTGTTGTACGTTGGCGAAGATTTGGCAATTGTAGCAATGTTTGACGTAGTTACGACAATCGGCTTCCATGGTGGTCCAGTAGTAACCTAGCCGCATGATTTTCCGTGTAAGCATCATTGCACTCATGTGAGGGCCACATTCTCCGTCGTGAACCTCTCCCATGACTTTCTTGGCTTTGTGATGGTCAATGCAAAGGAGGAGAATTCCTTGGGGTGTTCTTTTGTAGAGTTCATTTTGGTTTATCACGAATTGTGATGCAAGTAAACGGATGGCTCTTTGTCCTCTTTGATCAGAGTTAGGAGGGAATTCGTTTTTGGTTTTGTAATTGAGGATGGCTTGGTACCAAGGTTCATCATGGCTTTCCTCGTCATCGATAATGGCACAAATGTGAGCTGGCTCGCTCCTTCTCTCGACACATAGGGGCATCGATGTCATGTCGTCAGGTATGTTGACGAGCGCGGCAAGTTTTGCCAGGGCATCAGCAAATTGATTTTCCTCTCGTGGCAAGTGGAAGTAGTCGACTTGGTCGAAGAACTCGGCCTCTTGATTGATCTTCGCTCGGTAGGGAGCTAAGCTGTCAGATTGGATTTTCCATGATCCGGACACCTGATTGATGATGAGCGAGGAATCGCCGTGGACCCTCAATCTCTTGATTCCAAGTGTGATGGCTGCTTGTAGGCCGATGAGACATGCTTCATATTCAGCGGCATTATTGGTGACGGCGAAGTCTAGCTTGACCAAGATCGGAACGTGTTCTCCCTCTGGTGAGATTAGAAGGATTCCTACCCCGAAGCCTCTCAGATTAGATGCACCATCGAAGTATAGGTCCCATGCGTCGGAGTCGGCACAAAGGATGTCTTCGTCAGGAAGTGACCATGTGTCGGTCGTTGGATCCTCGTTGACGGGATTTTCCGCTAGGAAATCAGCGATTGCTCTTCCCTTGATAACCTTGAGGGGTACAAACTTGAGATCAAACTCGGACAACATCAGTGTCCACCTAGACAGCCTTCCGTTTAGTACGAGTTTTTCGAAGATGTATTTTACCGGGTCCATCTTGGAGTAGATGTGGACCGTGTAGCTGAGCATGTAATGTCGCAGCTTCTTTGTTGACCATACTAGGGCAAGGCATGTCTTTTCCAGTTGGGTATACCTCGTCTCGTACTCAATGAACTTTTTGCTGCTGTAGTAGATGGCTCGCTCTTCGTTGCCAACTGTTTGTGCTAGCATTGCTCCCATGGCTGTGTTGGTAACAGTCAGGTATAGGGATAGAAGAATCCCCGGTTGAGGTGGCATGAGGACAGGAGGTTTGGATAGGATTTCCTTTATCCTGTCGAAGGCTTTCTGACAGTCGTCTTCCCAATCGGTGTGATCGGAGGCACGAAGCTTCTTGAATATTGGTTCACAAATCATAGGGAGCTTGGCAATGAACCGGCTGATGTATTGGACCTGACCGAGAAATCCCCGAATCTCCTTCTCGTTCCTAGGCCGAGGCATTTGTTGAAGGGCTTTGATTTTGGTTGGATCAAACTCAATGCCTCTCTTGCTGACGACATGTCCCAAGAGTTTTCCAGAGGTGACCCCGAATGCGCACTTCTGAGGATTTAGTCTCATGTAATATTTCCGCAGACGAGCGAAGAATTTCCGGAGGGCGCTGATGTGGCCGTCCCGTTCTTTTGATTTGAATATCATGTCATCGACATACACCTCTACCTCCTTGTGCATCATATCATGTAGGAGAGTGGTAGCGGTTCTCTGATAGGTTGCTCCGGCGTTGATGAGGCCGAAAGGCATGACCGTGTAGCAATATGTACCCCACTGTGTAGTGAACGCAGTCTTGTGCATGTCTTCTTCAGCCGTTATAACGGGATGCTGAGTGCATTTAGAAGGGTTTTGGTTTTAAAGGGTGGGTTGCCATACCGAACAATCAAACCCGAGGTCTGTGGAGAGGCTCGTACCAAACAAGAGTAAGGCCGATTCCTAGTCCATTTCCTCAAGTAGTGAAAGTCCTTGATACAAACAAGAGTAAGTACCATGGTATGGAAGACGTCAATCGCTATCCATCCTTAGGTCCAAATAAGAATTCGGATCGTTTAGACGGGACGATTGGTTGAATGGGTTGGGTTGGGCCTAGGAAGGCCGAATAAACGATCTAGGAAGACCGAGTTATGAAAACCGACAATTGTCTTGTACAAACTATTCCCTAACCTTGTTCAAGTTTCACCCTTTTGGCTACACGTAAGTGTATTATCCCCAGCGGAGTCGCCAAACTGTGGACGCGGGCCCACGGGGGCGAAAAGCGAAGCAAGCTTTTCCTCTTTGTTTGTTTTGCATTTGTGGAGTCGCCACCAATTTATTGTGGAAAATTGGAAACCGTTCGAATACCTCGTGTCATTTCAAGACACAAAGTAATGACATGAACACTAAGCACTCGTCACCCTTAGCATTCTATGTCTAGAATGACTCTCGTGGATGCCAATGAACACGAATGTTCACAGAGATCTGGAGTAAGGGGTGAGAGTACGTATTAGGAAGCTCTTTTGATCGAACACCTAATCCCGCCCCCCTCGATAGCGGCCTCTACTAATAATTAGGGAAGTAATCTATACTCGATATGTTGTCGGTTATATGCATGCAATGCAACATCCAATAAATTTATCCTAGCATGTGAGAATTAATACTAAGTCGGTTAATACGTAATTTAACATACAATTAATGTCGAGGTAGAAATTTAGTTTAATTGCATGTGAAAACATACAGGCAATACAATAAAAGAAATACAATAACAATACAATAAAGAAAAATTACAATAATTACATCGGATTTAATGATTTATGTCGAAAATACATTTAAAACGGATAATTTTAGAAAAGAAAGAATAAATGAATAAACGAACATATTATGGATGATAGTACGAGTAATAGTTAATTAAATACGTAATTAATTAACTAGGTCAAGGTAGAAACGGGAGTTCAGGGACAGAAATCAACCGGGAACAGGCGCAGCAGAGCTGCGTCCCTTGGAAGAGGCGCAACAGTTGCTGCGTCTGTTCCTAGGTTGAGTTCTGCCTGTGAAGCCGGAACCGCATCTCGTTAATGTTCATTGGTGAATTTAATGGTCCATTAATGCTATTTGACTCGGATGAAAGTGATTAACATATTATTTACATGTGAACGAGGTCATAAAAACGATAAAGCATGAATAAAACTAAATAGAATGAATTATTACAAGATTTATAAGATTATTTACAAATTAACAAACTAATCAAATTAATTAGACTAAACACGTTATTAATGATGAATTAATGATGGTGACGGTAAATAACAGATGAAAATATATCAAAGATGAATTTCAAAGATTCAATATGGGTAAATCGAATCTCTAAAAAGCGAATTGATTTAATGACGAAAACCCGCAAATATGGATTATAAGGGATTTAAGTCGGGATATTGAAGATGAATTAATTATGAAGAATTATTAATAAATTACAGGTTAAAATTATCATATTCAAATTGTTATGTTAATGAAACAATGAACAATTGATAACAAAACGAAAAACAAAAGGACGAACAAAAGACGAAGGAAGAAGAAAGGAAGCAGGAACTGCGGCAGCCTCACGGAGAGGCGCAGGAGGTGCTGCGTCCCTTCGAAGAGGCGCAGTAGTTGCTGCGTCCTTTCTCGACGGTTGTCTTCTGATAATCCGTAAAAAGGGTTTTTAAACAAGGTTTTACAAATCGGTTTTAAGACTACTTTCGACAATAAAGAACAATAAACAAAAGAAGGATTTACACCCTCAGACTTACATTTTTGACGAAACGAGATGAACTAAGTTAACGTTTAGTGATGCTCGACTCGAATGTACGACAAAAGTGCCCTCTAGGAGGAAAACGAACAAGATTGATTAAGTTGATTGATGTGGAGTTGGTCAAATTGGTCGGTCATGCAAAACGAGGGTGGTACTCAGAAAGATCCGAGCTTACGTGGTCGAAAGTTCAAGCACGTAGACGCCAAAAAGGTAAGAATGTGGTCTAGAATGCAAAGGGAGAAGAGAAGGGCGGACACTCGCGTGAGAAATATGTGAGACCGAAGGTCTCTATTTATACTAATCACACGGAGGAACTAGGGTTTTCGGAGAATATTTGAAAGTGAATCTTGAAAAGATACGGAAAATACGCAGAAAAGGACTGAGGAAGAGGCGCAGCAGGCATTGCGTCCCTTGGAAGAGGCGCAGCACTTGCTGCGTCCTTTCCTCAGTGGCTTCCTCCTGCGGAAGAAAGATTTCCGCGTTTCTATTATGGAATAAAGGATTAATCTCGTTTCCTTAATATTTTGTGTGAATATTACGGGAGATATTTTACCAAAGACCAAAAGATTGGAAAATATGGAATAGAAATATCCGGAACATTCCAGAACATTTTGACTCGGCTATTAGAAAATGAAGACGGTTTTTTGACCCGGACTCCAAATGTACTCTAATTACTGCCAAAACGACCGTATCGGCACGTAGATGACAATTAAGAGGTAGACACAAGTGTTTGAGTGATCACTTGACGATAAACTTACGAACTGTCACAAATGGTTCCGCATACCAAACATGCGGCCCAATCATCACCGGGTGGTTTGCGGGAGGTGCAGAAATGAGGTATCTACACCTAAACAAAGCAAGTAAAAAAGACGACTTCCCTCTACCGCACGTTGACATCTTGGTACACAACACCGCTGAGCACTCCTTATTATCATTCATGGATGGGTATGTTGGGTACAACCAAATCAAAATGGCTGAAGAAGGCATGCACAAAACTGCATTCACTACATAGTGGGGTACATATTTCTACACTGTCATGCCCTTCGGCCTAACCAACACCGGATCAACCTATCAAAGAACCACCACCACTCTCCTACACGACATGATGCACAAGGAAGTGGAGGTATACATCGACGACATGGTCGTCAAATCAAAAGAGCGAGACGGCCGGCCACATCAGTGCCCTTCGAAAACTCTTCGCTCGCCTTCGAAAATACAACATGAGACTCAATTCTCAGAAGTGTGCATTCGAGGGGACCTCCGAAAAACTCTTGGGACACGTCGTCAGCAAAAGAGGCATCGAAATCGATCCCACCAAAATCAAAGCTCTCCAATAAATGCCTCGGCCTAAGAACGAGAAGGAGATTCGGGGATTTCTCGGTCAAGTCCAATACATCAGCCACTTCATAGCCAAACTCACTATGATTTGTGAACCTATCTTCAAGAATCTCCGCGCCACCGATCACACCGAGTGGGACGACGATTGCCAAGTCCTTATGCCACCTCAACCGGGAATTCCCTTATCCCTATACTTGACCATCACCGACACGGCCATGAGAGCATTGTAAGCACAAACAATCGACGGCAAAGAACGAGCCATCTACTACATCAGCAAAAAGATCATCGAATACGAAACCAGGTACACCCAACTGGAGGAACATGTCTCGCCCTGGTTTGGTCAACAAAGAAGCTACGACATTATATGCTCAGTTACACGATTCACATCTACTCCAAGATAGTCCCCGTCAAATACATCTTCGAAAAGCCCTT
The DNA here is from genome assembly GCF_048544455.1 of Silene latifolia. NCBI lineage: Eukaryota > Viridiplantae > Streptophyta > Magnoliopsida > Caryophyllales > Caryophyllaceae > Silene > Silene latifolia. The sequence continues at coordinate 71,064,942 of NC_133529.1, read as the reverse complement.
GCTAAACGGAAGGTTGTCCAGGTGGACACTCATGCTATCCGAATTTGACCTCAAATTCGTACCCCTCAAGGTTATCAAGGGAAGGGCAAACGCCGATTTCCTAGCAGAAAACCCTGCAACGAGGATCCAACGACTGACACATGGTCACTCCCTGACGAAAACATCCTTTTTGCCGACACCGACGCATAGGACCTATACTTTGATGGTGCATCAAATTTGAGAGGCTTCGGGTATGAATCCTTCTAATATCACCAGAAGGGGGACACGTTTCGATCTCACTCAAACTAGACATTGCCGTCACCAACAATGCTGGCGAATACAAAGCATGCCTCATCGGCCAACAAGCAGCCATAACACTAGGCATCAAGAGGTTGAGAGTCCACCAAGATTCCTCACTCATCATCAATCAAGTGTCCGGATCATGGAAAATTCGAAGCGACAGCCTAGCACTATACCAAGCAAAAATTAACTAGGAGGCGGAATTCTTCGACCAAATCGACTACTTTCACTTACCACGGGAAGAAAACCAATTCGTTGATGCCCTACCAAAACTTGTCTCGCTCGTCAACATACCTAACGACATGATATCCATGCCCTTATGTGTCGAAAGAAGGAGCGAGCCAGCTCACATCTGCGCCATCAACAACGACGAGGAGAACCATGTCAAACCTTGGTACCAAGCTAATCTCAACTACAAAACCAAAAACGAATTCCCTCCTAACTCTGATATAAGAGGACAAAGAGCCATTCGTTTACTTGCATCACAATTCGTGATAAACCAAGAACAACTATACAAAAGAACACCCCACGGGATCCTTCTCCTTTGCATTGACCACAACAAAGCCAAGAAATTCATGGAAGAGGTCCACGACAGAGAATGTGGACCTCACATATGCGCAATGATGCTAGCCCGAAAAATCATGCGGTTACGCTACTACTGGACCACCATGGAAGCCGATTGCAGAAACTCCGTCAAACATTCCAACAATTGCCAAATCTTCACCAACATATATCACATACCACCAATACTTTTATACACCATGACATCACCCTGGCCTTTCTCGACCTGGGGCTTTGACATCATCAGCAAAGTCAACCCGATAGGCATAAAAGGACATTGCTTTGTCCTCGTCGCAATCGACTACTTTACCAAATAGGTAGAAGCACAATCCTATACAATCTTAACCACCAAGCAAGTGGCCAAGTTCATCCAAGACAACATCCAGGACAAAACGATCAAGGCTCCCACTTCCGGGCCAAAACGTAAGCATTGCTAGACAAATACAAAATCAAGCGACACCGTTCATCCCCCTATCGTCCCCAAACCAATGGAGCGGTAGAGGCAGCAAACAAAACACTCATCACCATCATCAAAAAGACGCAGGACAATTACCGCGATTGGCTGAGCAAACTCCCATTCGCACTCTGGAGATACCGAACCTCCATTCGAACAACAACAGGAGTAACGCCCTTCTACCTAGCATACATTATGGAGGCAGTACAACCAGTGGAGTTGGAAGTCCCATCTCTACGCATCCTACTAGAAAGTCAAGTCCCTGAGGCGGAATGGACCCATCGAAGGTTCGAACAACTCACCCTCCTAGATGAACGACGACTCACCGCCTTGCACAACGTCCAGCTATAACAACGACGTATAAAACGGGCATTCAACAAGAAGGTTAAACCCAAAAACATCCAGGAGGGCGACTTGGTACTCAAGTCAGTTCGAGCACCGTTACCCGTCGATCCGAGGGGGAAATTCAAACCCAACTGGGTCGGGCCATACCTGGTCAAGAAAATCCTTTCGGGGGGCGTTGTGAGATTAAGTGACCTAGACCGAGAGGACTTCACAAACCCAACCAACCTATACCAACTCAAGAAATACAACCCATGAACCTTGAACCAACAACTAACAACCTTTCCCTAGTTTCACAACTAGTGATCGCAATCCCCCCTTTCAAGTCAATTTCTCAATAGTTCTGATTTGAAATTGCTTGTTTAATCGAGTCTAAGTTACGGCACCTTTTCATGTTTCCAGCAGCCTTTGATCTGTCATAGGAGCCATCCATTTGCACAATCAAACAAAACACCTGAACTACCCAGTATCTGCACCTTCCAAAAACCACCCGATGATGATCAGACTATAACGTGTTTTTGATATGCGTATGTGGATTGGCTATATATAAGACGGTTTAATGCACTATTCGGATATGAAAAATGATTTCAAAAGTTTTCTAACTTCATTTGCATTAAAATAACACTATTTAGAGTTAAAACCGTCTTCGGACCCAAAACCGACTCAGAAACCCGCAACTCGAGTCAACCTGAGTCAACCCAAATCTCGGATGTCAATAATAATGCCACGAATGTCTTCATCGTGTCATTTCCATTAAAATGACCCTATTTAGAGTCAAAACCGACACCGAGCCAAAAAACCGACTCGAAATTCAAATCCCGACTCACACGGGTCAAACCCGAGTCAAAGACACAAAACACCTACCCCAAATATCACCTAAGAGGAAGCTTACACGGCTAAGCAAACCTCAAAGACCACAAAACTCAACCAACAAAACATTGGTTAGAACAAATGCAAAATCCAAATTTGCGAAAGGGACAGTACACCCCATTGAGTCACGGGGTGGCTCGCACCTAAAGCAGGTGTCTGCTTAGCCTCTAAGCAAACACAACCGACCTACCATCCCACATTTCTCTATAAATACCCACCATCACACACCATAAACTTCACGCGAGTGTCCGCCCCCTCACCTCTCTCTTAACTTCTAGACCCGACTTCCTAAGTCACAAAATCGACACGTGTTTATGACCTACCGACCGTAAACACAAGCCTTACACATATTGTTTGGTACCGTCGCCGTGCATTCGACCGACCCATTCGACCAACTCAACTAATAAATCAACATGTTTTAATTAACATATTTTCAACTCATTTTCAAGAAAAAATCCTTTTTTAAGGCACTCTTTTTAAACTTCTTGATCGTGAGTAGTCGCTACGAGAAAACTTGTATCTAAAGTCGTCTACGTCGCAAAATATCAATACACGTAAGTTTGAGGGTGTAAACAACTCAATACACGTAATTTTGTGTCCTTTCCAGTTACCTGCAGAGAAATGTTGTGACTGGTGGAGGAATTGGAGATCACGAAGTTTGGCAAGGAAACGAGTGATAGCGGTTATCTTGGCAAAGACGATGACGAACATATGGTGGTGCGGAACAAATGCGGGGTGGATATGATTCTGCCGACCTGAATACTTAATCAGTGATTCATAATGAAGTACGTCTAAGGTTGAGTAGTATTAGACTTGGTAGCAAGAATAGTAAAGTGTTGGATTGGATTGATATAATTTGTAAGAAGTAGGATAAGTGTAGTGCTTATCTTTTAACAATGATGTAATGGGCTTGGTTTAATTATTTAATGAGAAGCTTACCTTTCCCAAAAAAAAAAAAAAAAAACAACTCACTTTATTTCATGTATTTACTGTTTTTATGAGTCTATAAGCATGCACAATGCATAACACGATTCAAACATAGGTTAGACGAGCCAAAACCAAGTTTTGGCCCGAGACATGAGCTCCTTGCTATGCAGGGAGGCTCGCGCCTCATGTTGGTGTCCAGGTCAGACTCATCCGTGTTTGTTCTCGTCTTTCCTCTTTATTTCGTTTCTTATTTGTAATCGGTTTTTACCGTTTCAAATATTTCAAACCATTTCTATGACCAACTTTTTAATCATAAATCATAATCACCCTTGGTTTCATATACCATGACGGTTAAATCCGTGACTCGGTGATATTAATTGGTTAATTACATTTTAAAGGAATTTCTATTCTTTTATTTACCATTTTAATTCATTTTTATGATAAAAATATTTTGACCATTATAAAAATCATCCTTGGTTCTTTATACCATGACGGTTTATTCCATGACTCGATGATATTATTGGTTAATTACATTTTAATGGGTATTTTAACCCCCCTTTTATTTTATTTACCATTTTTCTCATTTGTTTACATTTGTAAATATATTAGTCATAATTCATAATCATCCTCGGTTCTTTATACCATGTCGGTTTAACCCGAGCACGATGACAAACTTGACTAATTACAAAGAAATGAACTTAACATGACTAGTTCAAATCAAACATTTTACATTTTTATTTGTAAACTATACTATTCAAACATGCAATTCCGACAACGAATGTTACTAACATAATAGTAATTATTCCGAGTCATGCAAACAATACTTACAAATCATTAATCACAAAAAACGGTTTTAAACAACCTTTTTAACAACCAGGAGACGCCCCCTTGGTTCGCCCCATGGCTCGCGCCCCAAGAGGCTCTCTGCTTTCATATTTCAAAACCTGGGCAGAGCCCCTTACCTCGCCAATAGGCTCGCGCCTCAACAGGGCTGCCTGGCACTATTCTGCCTCGTTTTTAGCACTTGTGTAGGATGATCCCTATTACGGTTAATCCGAACACATGACGGATCAGATTGACAAGCTTACGTTTTTATACTTTGTCATTTGACACCCTTTTTCAATAAATGGAACGTGTTAAGCATCATATTCCGAACTTGGTAAATGGATGTTTAATTTCCGTTCTCACATGCAAATCAACCATAAATCCAACTTGACATTTTATGCTTGATATTTGGATTAATAAACCGACTTAGATATCTCACATGTTAGGTTAACACTTTTGGATGTGCATTCATGCATTTACACCGTTTTATCGACTCTTACACTTAAACAACCACGATCGATCAGTAGATGCCGCTAACGCGGGCGGGATTGGGTGTCCGATTAAAGGGCTTCCTAATACGTACCCTCACCCCTTACTCAGAACCTTTGGATATTGGATGGCCTTATCCAGGGCGTACGAGAGTCATTTTAAGCATAGAATGCTAAAAGGGGGACGAGTCCTTATCTTTAGTACCTATGTCAAACACCGCTTTTTGCCTTGGTTGACCAAGGTATAAAGTGGATTCGAACGGGTTCCAAGCATCCCACAAATGCTTGGTGGCGACTCCGAACATCTCTAATCGTTTCGAGACCTTTACCGAGACGAAACCGACCGATCTAAAGTGATCCGGTCGAAAGCATTTCAACACCACCGAGTGTGGCTTTCAAAAGACCGCCCCATGTCCACAGATTGGCCTGGCGTGCAGGTGGCCCGTGACTACGGACCGATAGGTGGACCCCCAAATCCACAGACCGAGACGTGGCCCATGTCCACAGGTCCAAGCATCCCCTCACACAAAAACAATAACCCATACGAATTTCAAAAAAAGGTTTGCTTTTCCTTACAACAAAAAATGAACAAAAAACAAAACGAGCCTTTCTCCCTTCCCACAAAAATCCACGTGCAATGTTTAGGACAATTCAAACTGAATTTCCTTTACAAGATGGATGGAAGAAACAATAAATGTTCACAACATTTTCTTAGCACAAGCAATCCTCTTATTTAATTAATAATATGAAGGATTACAAACCTGACAACAAATAAAGATAAACAAGTCCACGACTTGCCAAGCTAGAGTGTCGAATAGAGCATTTTACATAGTAAAACTAACACAAACAAACACATAATACATAGCTAAAACAACATAATAAAAGCACACCGAAATGCTAATACAACATAATAATAAAGCAGGTAATGGAGGTCTTCACTCTTCCATTCTACCCTTGCCTTTGCCTTCGGGATGCACCTCCCCTTGTTCTTCTTACTAGCCCGCCGAGCATGAGCTTCTTCCTCGAAACGGATCCTCGATTGATCCACAATGACAACGACACCTGGGCTCTTACATGACCCTATACTCGACCCAAGCTGAGCCCACACGCGGCCCAATGCCTCCTTGGGACCCAAGCTCCTCTTCTTCAGTGGCGTCATCACAACCGGGTTCACATCATCGCCAAAGTCGTCAAAGTAGGCGTGGTTTGGCTTGCCATCCTCCCTATACCTCAAGTCGATGATCGACTTCGTCTTTGCGGAACTTTGACCTTTCTTCCAAGGTTGAAGCTCTTGACCATTTGACATAAGCGGGAGTCACCCATGTCGCTAAAGCGGGGTTTTTCACCTACCATATCGGCCGAGTGGTCCACCACCTCTTGAAAACCTCCACAAGCTCGGAGTTTCGAAATACACTCCCTAGGAGTGTATCTTGAACAGGTACCTATTGTTGACGGGGTATTTGCCTCATGACCCTTACCGGATAAATGAAGGAAGCAACCTTCAAGCCCACGACCATCAAAGAGCAAGGAGAACCTTTCCTGTCCAAATCTTAGACAATCTCGACGAGCACCAACCATGATGGATCCCACCCATGCTCCATTTGGTCAACAACATGAACAAGGGTCATGCTACCATACCATCTTGGCCCCTCCTTCTTCAAGGCATCAACAAGGAGGTAAGCATGCACTAGGCAAAAGGCAAGAGCCCTTCTCCTAGCCACCTCCGAAATATTAGCATCCAAGAGATCGGAAAAGATGTTGATAAGAGACAACATGTCAACACCATGAGGAGCGAGAAGAAAGTTCACTTGGCCCGTCAACAAGCCTAACATGGAACGAAACTTCTAGTTATAACACGACCGATTCTGGAAGCACCGGAGTACAAGTCGGCCACCCTCCAATAGCACCCACCTCTTCGGCAAGAGGACAAATTTCACCTTTCGGTAAAATGAAAACATGATGTTTCGCATCCCGAAAACGAGAGAATGCTTCAAGGAACGACGATTGCACCTTGACTTGACGAAGCACCAACAATTGACCAACTCCCATTACAATGGGTTGATACTTGTCGGGAGGCGATAAATCCCGACACCAATGTTGCAACCTATTTTCGAAAATATCCATAAATTATTTTGTGGAAAAAGAAGAGAAGGTTTTCGTAGAGATATTTTTTGTGTTTTGGATGATGAAACAATGAACCACAAAACTTCCTATTTACACAAAACAATCACCACCTTTTTCCGAAAAAGGGGAGGTCCCTTGCATCACCCAAGCGCTCGCGCCTCTTTGTGTTGCTTCTAAAAATCCGCACCTTGACTTATCCTTGTTAAATTGTGCTTCTTTCTGACACCTCGCTTTTCTCGCCTTAGGGCTCGCGCCTCTTTAGGTTTACCCAGAAATTTTCATGTTTTCTCACACTCACATTTCCTTGGATTCACGTTTTACGAAATTTGGCACGGTTTTCATAACGCAGATTTAAACATACAGATTTTTCTCATCTTTAAGGGGGAAAGGCTAGTCGCCCCGATCCGCAACGGATCGTTTCCATGTCAGTCGAAAACTTCGAAATTTTTTTGCATTTCCGCAAAATTGATAACATGACATCAAATTTTCGTAAAACAATTTTGAAAAATCGAGTCTTGATCTCGCAAAAATCAAAAACAACACACTCACAAAATTCACTCTTGAAATTCATCCATGGCGGTTTGAGTTTTAATTTTCGAGTTGCAAATCAATTTTGGCAAAATTCGATGCGATTTAATTCAAACACAAATTAATTTCTTGAAATTTCAAAACAATTCCAAACGTGACGTCTTGTCGCGGAATTTTCAAATTTCATTTTCTAAATTTATTTTTCAAACAAGCAATTTCAATTTTAATTTCAAGTCATCGTGGTTATATTTTATTTTCAACAAGTGCTTTGCATGTTTACGTGTACGTGTATGTGCTACTTGTTCCCTGTTTTCTACACTAACGATACAGGAACAAGTATCGAAGCAAATGGGGAATCAGCCGGTGATCGCGCTTCTCCGAAACATAACACAAAAAAGCCAAGTAAAAACAAACTTCAAACCAAAAACACTTATATACAGACCACCTCAAGCAAAATATTCACATACACAAATCAAAGTCCAAACCATGGGCAAAGAACTTCAAACTACTCGCCGCCTCACGGCGGAATAGCCTCGGTCCCGCTTAGAGTCGCGGGCAAAGCAGGCACCACCTCCTGCTCTGACGTCCTCTCGGGAGAACTCTCCAGCATCTCCCGCTCCATCGTGACACGAATATTTTACGATCCTATTAATTTGAAAATCTCCCGCTCCAGTTGTAGAATCTTACGATCCTATTAATTTGAAAATTTCTAGAGATGGGATCATAATACGATCCTACGATTTTACGATCCTACGATCTGATTCCATAATTAAAAAAATTAATATATATTTATATAATGACACCGTAAAACCCAAATTTCGTGTAAGTTGTTCATACAATGATACTAAAATCATTAATTACCAATATTTTATGAATAAATATTAATAAATAAATGTTTTGATTTTCAATTATATGTTTTTACTAAATAAAAAATTATATTTATTGAGTTTGTAGAATCTTGCGATTCTACGATCCGATTCTACCGATTCGATCCTACCCTCCCCATCGATCCAAAGTAGAATCCCGATCCTGACAACATTGCCTCTGCCTCGGGTAACCGAGCCCTAAGAGAAACTATCTTAGCATCCCGGCTCCGCAACTCCTCCTCGCGACGCCTCAACTCCTGACCACGAGTAATGAGTCCAAGCCTCGGCAAGCGGAAGGTGTCGTAGTCTTCCCCCCGCAACAAGTCCTCACCTCCACGGCCGTGAAGGTGCTCCGCAACCTCGTCAGGCGTCGACTCTTGGAATAGCACCCTAGGCGGGTCGACAGGCACCACAAAGGTCTCACTGAAGCACTGCGAGCCAAACCCTCGCCAAGGTACCAAACAGGGTCGATCGTCGTCTCTAAGTACAAGCGCTAACAACTATGGGGCCGCAAACGCTCTCTGACAAAGGCAGGCACACTCGTGTAGAGACTCCAAGGCCTCAGCCTTGGACCCAGCTGCCCCCGAAGACCACCTGAAACAAAAACAAAAATACGTGAGCCGAAATTTCGGCATTACGACGGAACAAAAATAGACAAACCCCCAAAACCAAAAATCACATGCAAAGCAAAAGAAAACAACAACAAGGGCAAAACCCGCCCAATCACATCCAGCACAAAAAAACTCACAAAAAAACGACTCGCCCTTCTTTTCAAGCAAAAGCCGAGTCAAAACAACAGCAAAAAAACAACAACAAAACAATCCAACACCCTCGGTCCCACACAAGGTCTGCAAAAAAACATAAGCAACAAAAATTCCCAACACAACTGGGCATTTTACACAACTCAAAAAGGACAATTTTACGCCAAATGGAGCGCAAACAGGTCAAAAATTCAAATTACGGCCACCACAATGCAACGTGACGCGATCACGCCCTAAGACGACCTAAACTACCGTTACGGTCTATTCAAAGCAATATGGCTCAGTTCGATTCCAAACAGGCACTTATTTCGTGAGCAAAAGACCGTCTGATAAGGGCAAAATGTAGAATTTCTCCCCTAGCACCCAACGAAGGTTTAACATAGCAAAGACGGCCTTCCCCGACTACAATGTAACCTAGTGAGGCACACAACTCAAGCAAACCAGCACGACATTGCAAAATGAGACGGTTTCTTGTCTCATTCGCGTTTTTCGCGCCTAGGGAGCAGGAACAGGGACCAAAATGCAAACTAAAAGCACCTCTATACTCCCAAACAGGTTTCTAACCTAATGCAAGCATCAATTCCATTCAAAATGGGCAAAACAAAAACGCCCAAATCAATTTCAAGAGGGTTAGGGTTTCGTCCTAATTCACTAAAGAAAAAGGCAAAAAAATTCAAATGGAAGCAAGAGGATTTACATACCATGAGATGACATGCTGATTATAGCACAAATGCAAGCAACAAACGGGATCAACAATGGCGGTTTTTGCCAATTTCGGGCGTTTTGTCGAAGAAGATGAAGAGGAATGAGGAGCTGCTGCTTCCCGCGTCCTTTTAAGAAAATAAGGGGAGGCTCCTTACATCGCACAAGGCTCGCGCCTCTTTGAGGTGATCCTAGCAAAATGGCGAAATTTTGGGCTTTGGCCCATATTCACACAAACTCGCTATTTTTCACAAATTTCAAACGACGGAATTAAAAACCGTCATTCTCTTCACAAAAACAAAATGGCGAAATTCAAAATTCGCTATTTTTACAAATTTCAAACGACAGGATTGAAAACCGTCATTCTCTTCATAAAAACGAAATGGCGAAAATCAAAATTCGCTATTTTCACAAATTTCAAACGACGGAATTAAAACCGTCATTTTCAGACAAAAAACAAAATAGTAAAATTCAAACTCGCTATTTTTCAGAAATTTCAAACGATGGGATTAAAAACCGTCATTTTCAAACAAGAATAGCAAGTGGTGAAATTCAAACTCGCTATTTGTCACAAATTTCAAACGACGGAATTAAAAACCGTCATTTCTAAACAAAATAGCAAATGGCAAAAATTCAAACTCGCTATTTCTCATTAATTTCAAACGACGGAGTCAAAAACCGTCATTTCCAAACAAAATAGCAAATGGCGAAAATTCAAACTCGTTATTTCTCAAAAATTGCAAGATAACAGAATTAAAAACCGTTATTTTCAAAAAACAAACAGAAAATGGCGAAAGTAAAACTCGCTATTATCACAACAAAATTTTCCAAACAAAAAATAGCAAATGGCAAAATTCAAATTCGTTATTTTCACAAACTCCGAGCAACGGCAAAAAAAACCGTTACTTCTCTTCAAAACCACGAATGGCAATAATAGAGACCTTCATCCACAAGGGCCAGGCTCAAACCACAAAAAGCTTATTTCTTCCCGACACCGCAAACATCCCCCATAAACATCAAAATCCCCCAGCGGAACCCCTGAAAACCTCCCCACGGAGTCCACTAACAACAAGCAACCTCTTGAAATAAGCCCGATAAATCAGCCTATTTCTCGTAGTCAATTACTCGACCTTCAATGGCTGGCAAGTCTCTACGCACCAACCTCTTGAAATAAGCCCGATAAATCAGGCTATTTCCCGCTGTCGACTACTTGACCCTCGATGGCTGGCGAGCCTTTACGCGCGAACAAGAAGCAATTCAAGGACATATCCCGAAGACGCCTCAGGTATGACTTCTTCCTATGGCTGGCAAGCATTTATACGTAGTCTAACGGATTTTAAACGACCCGTACTGGCAGTTGAAAGACTCTAACTTATTCCCGATGGCAGGTCCTTGACTCGAATCGCCGAGTCGCCTCGACGTCGCCCTTCCTGACGGCAGGTCCATGGCCCAAATCCTTTTGAGCCGCCTCGACGTCGCTTCGGTCTCCAGGTTCTGGGGGTTGTACTTTGACTTTCGCCCTATCCCAGCCTTAGTCAAAGTGGGGGCTCTGTAAATACCCAGTATCTGTTGAATCCCCAACAAACAGCCGATGATTATCGGACTACCACATGCTTAGGAATCGCTATGTTTAATCGACAGTTTATATAAACTAGCGTCGGAAAACTTAAAAACGATTTCGAAAACAAAACATTTTCAAAACATTTCAAAAATACCTCGAGTGTTTTATGCATGACGACGGGGTCGCAATGACACTACTAGAATCAAAACCAACGCCGGACCAAAAACCGACTCAAAATACAAATCCCGACTCCAACAACGGGTCAAACCGAGTCAAACACAAAGAACAAACATCATAAACCTTCCATGCTAAGTATACACGATATACTTGATGGTTAAGTACAACAATCATGTCCAACAAAACATAGGATAGAACAAACCACAAATCCAAATGTGTGATAGTGACAAGACAACTTGAAGAACGGGGGACATGCTCGCGCCTCTTCAAGCAGCCCAGGTGGCCACGTCGCTTAAAACGCACACAACCACACAACCCTATATAAATACCCCTCAAATGCCACCATTTGAAGGTATGCGAGAGTCCGCCCCTTCTTTTCTCCCTTAAAATTCTAGACCTCGACTTCCCGAGTCAACAAACGACATGTATTTTCGATCTACCAATTGAAAATACGAGCCATACACATTGTTTAGTACCGTCATCGTGCATTAAATCACTTGACTTACCACTTCGACCAACTACACCATCACTAAAGCAAAGCAACACTCCATACTTTACAAAACGGTTTTAAATCGAGTTTACCGACTCACGAGTTTATACACTTTGTTGAATTCTCGTCATGCAACCTAGCATGTAAGTATGAGGGTGCAATTAATCCTCTTATTTCATGTTCTTTTTATCTATTTTTATGACCTTAACCTGCTAAAACATGCATAACATGGTCCAAAATACGGATCAATAGAGCCAAAACCGAGTTTTGACCTAACGCAGAAGACCCTAGTCACAACTAGGTGGCTCGCGCCTCTTATGGGACCCCAGGTCAGAGCTCAAATGTGTTTGAGTTCATCTTTCCTTCATTTTCATTCATTATTTGTAATCGGTTTTTACCATTTCAAATATTTCATATCCTTTTTACAACAAACATTTTTTAACCATAATTTATATTCACCCTTGATTCCTTATACCATGACGGTTTAATCTGTGATTCGATGATAATATTTGGTTAATTACATTTTAAAGGGTATTTTACGCCTTTTATTCATTTGTTTACATTTGCAAAAACCATATTAGTCATATATAAATAATCATCCTTGGTTCTACATACCATGTCAGTTTAGCCCGAGTACGATGATAAACTTTGACTAATTACAAGGCAATGAGCTTAATATAATTAGTTCATATCAAGCACTTTTTACACTTTATATACAAAGCAATAAACTTAACATAATTAGTTCATAACAAACATTTTTTTACACCTTCTCTTACAAAACTATCCATGTCAAGCTTGCAAAACCGAACCCGACATCGAATATTATCAAGACAATGATAATTATTCCGAGTCCCGTTCTTCATATTAGCACAAAACGGTCTTAACGACCTTATCAACAAAACGGGTTTTGACACCCTTTTACAAACGATTTCACAAACAATTTCATAAGCTTTTTAAACAACCAGGAGGCACTCCTTTGGGTTGTCGTCTGACTCGTGCCTAAGCAGGCTCTCTGCTTTCCTGTTTTTAAACCAGGACACGCTCCCTTGCATCGTCTCATGGCTCGCGCCTCAATAGGCTGCCTGGTGCTGCTTCTGCTTTCCTTCTTGCACTCGTCTAGGATGATCCCGACTTCGGTTAACCCGAATACAGGACGGATCAGATTGATGAGTTTATATTTTACATTCTCAAACACTTTCCTAAGATAAATGGATCATGTTATCTACCATAAACCTAACTCGTTAAATGGATGTTAAATCTCCGTCTTGCATGCAAATCAACATTAAATCCAACTTAATATCAATTACATGATACTTGATTAAACAACCGACTTAGCAAACTTTTGCATGTTAGGTTTAAACTTGTGGATGCGCATTCATGCATTTAAACCGTTTTATCACCTTTTGCACTTAACCAACAAAGATCGATCAGTAGAGGCCGCTACCGCAGGCGGGATTAGGTGCTCGATTTAAAGGGCTTCCAAATATGTACCCTCACCTCTTACTCAGAAACTTTGGATAGTGGACGACCTTATTCAGGGCGAATGAGAGTTATTCTAAGGATAGGATGCTAAAGAGGGACGATTCCTTATCTTTAGTACCTATGTCAAGCACCGCTTTTTGCCTTGATTGACCTAGGTATAAAGTCGACTCGAACGGTTTCCAGGCATCACATAATTGCTTTATGGCGACTTCGAACATCTATTCATCATTTCGAGACCTTTGCCAAGATGAAACCGACTGATCTAAAGCGATCCGGTCGAAAGCATTTCTTACGCTGCCGAGCGTGGCTTTCTGACTGTTGCACGTCCAAAGATTAGCTTAGCGTGTAGGTGGCCCATGTCCACGCATTACGAGTGGCGGTTCTCTTTCCCTACTCATTTCTCGTTTCTCATTTCTCCATTCCCCGCAACTTTGTACATCGCCGAACACCTTCATTACCATAGCCATTAGAAGGTGGATCAATCTCCAATTTTGTTGAGTATTCCTTATATGTGTGGAACACATCATTTTGATTGAACAATAAAGGTATTTAAATATTTACTTTAATTATGGTGTTCTTGGTTATTTATTGATTGGATTTCTATTTTAAAATATGGGGACAACATACTGGAGGCCGGATGATTGATGCTTGCTCCAATTTTGCTCTCCTCTAACGTTAGGTAGTCGAAACCCATAACCTTCCCTCATCCGCCGTCATCGCTATCAAGCCAAAATCAATGACAACTACGCATGCTGCTCCTCTAACATTCACACCATACAAGACCCAAATTCAATCACTAATCAATGTGATCGTCGCTGCGGGCTTGATTGAAAATTGTCGAAGTGTAACACCCCCTTCTTGCCCGGCCAAGGCAATGGGAGGATGTTACAATCTCGGTTTCCCGAGGCGGTGAAATCAGAGTTGCAATCCTCCTATATACTAAGAGAATAAAACTTCTCTAAAATTTTCCCTCCAAAATGCTCAAGCTTATATATGGAAATAAATTAGATTTTCATTTATTAAAGTAATTTTTCATATAAAAATAACATTTTCATCATTAAACATAAAAATATAATCTTTTAACAAAAACAAAACAAAATTGGTATAAAACTATAATCTATACATAAATTGTTACTCCTATTATTAACTTCGTGACGAAAAAGAATTTATTAAAATAATTTGTGGTAGTTAAAATATTTTCATAAAAAACACACTTCATGAAATTACTCAAATCTCTTGATTAATTTAAAAATTAATTTTTGTTTTTTAAAATTCACGAGATATAAATCTAAAATATACACGTATTATAGTAAAAATTAAAATGTCTATATATACCGTGCATTTGCGCGGGATCTACACTAGTTAAGAAACAAGTTAAATAAATAACAAGTTTAGGGAATTACAAATAAATGAATAAAGGAATGATACATGTGAACTAGACAATATATACTTGTCTACCATCTAAGCCATCTATCCATTCTACTCGACTTCAAGTCCATTGCTCATCCCGTCTCCCGCGTGACCTCAAAACAACCTGTACTTAACCTACTCCTCATATGATCAGAAATATCATCTGGATCAATATAGGCCACCCCGAAAAAAGGTGACAAATATAGAGACACACAACAAGTCGGCTTCAGTAAGTAAATATAAGACACAACATGATAATTAAATATGCAACATGCTAATGATATGAATGAGGTACAATTATACAATCACCATGTCAGTACCGGGACACGCCCAGACGTGCACATAATCACCGGTGCCAGGAACACGCCCACAACACCACCACTCCTCACACAAAGTTACCGGGACACGCCCAGACGTACCGGTTCCGGAAGCTAGCCGGATCCCCTGCCAGACTTCATGCCTCAACCACACGAGTCCCTCCGTACTCAAGCCATTAATGTGCACATCCCTCATGGAGTAGGAAGCTCCAAGAGGCGACTCAAGCATAAGACCGTCTCCCAACCGTCTTACGTCTCCTCATCAACAAGAATCATCCCCGATAATTACCAATGTAACACCACCGTAGACCAAGGTGCCTTAGCAAGGCCACCCTAGTATATTAAGGTGCTACCATCTCGGTTGCCCGAGGTAAGTATATCAAATAAACCATCCAAGAATATTTATTATCAAATACCAAAACTGTTGAAAACAAAGATACAACTGAAGTTTAACCAAAACGGTTTAAAACAAAAACTACCAAAGAACTAATGTTTAAAAGTCAACGGAAGCTAGCTAAGCGATCGTGATGACTTGACCCCATCCAAGACCTGCAAGCTAATCCTCAACCATACCTGCTAAATCAACTGCTCACTATCCCGAAATGGATCACCACAGTTTTGGAAATAATAACGGGGTCAGTCAACTAAATAACTAAGAAAAGAAGTCACTACACAAGCCAATACACAATTCAATTCAACTGTAGTAACATCCTCCAAACTGCATTAGTAACCAGTAACCGACTACACACCGAAGTGTGTAGCCTTGCCAGGTTACCCATCGCAATAGGTAACCCTCACCGCCGGTTGGGGACCGCAGCCTTGCCCACCTAAGCCCCGCTCATCGCAACGAGCGCACCCGTAAAATTAATGTGCACATCCCCTTTGTGACGGGAGCCACAAGAGGCGAACATGGGGTTGGAACCATCTCTCGAAAATGGTCCCATAACAATAATGCCAATCATAATATCAACTCAACCAATCTCAATCCAATGAAATATGTTATATAATCAATCACATTTAATCTTAAATCAATTAAACAATCGACTGAGTAGGAAAACCTTACCTTATTCGCAAATTCTGAAATCAACAACAATAATGATGCTAGAATTATTCTCTACGAACTCGTCAGCTAGCAAGAATAAACAACAATACTATATCATAAACCATACTAATCAACCTTTACCCCCATCCTAATCAATTAGGGCAAACCCTAAAAGACAACCATAAACTGATTAACAAAGCACCAGAGACTTACCAACAAAACCGGTATGGAAAGACAAAACGTAGACTCATGATCGATCACACTTGACTTGCGAGTGATTAGGGTGATTAGAGAAGTGGTAAACGTAGTTTAGGTTTTTGTAAAGTGATTTAGTAACTGGTAATACGAAATATATATACTCTATACACCTTAATCAAACCGCGGAAATTAGTCCCGACAGACCGAGTACTCGGTCGAGTACCTGAGGTACTCGGGCGAGTACGACCTACTCGGCCGAGTATCTCACAATTCGGCTGAGTTCTTCCAAACCAATAGCCTGTTTAAAAACACTCGACAACCTACTCGACCGAGTATGGACTACTCGACTGAGTAAGGTAAGACCAGAAAACTGTAGTATTACAACCAACCAACACATATATCACTAAATGCATCACAATATACCAGTATGTCCATTTCACAATGAATATGCTTAACTCTTACCAATTTTGCCTTTTCTAATATATCATGAATGCCAATCATACCACATGTTATAATGCAAATCCAACTCATAATATGCAAATGATGTACATAAAAATATACACACACATTATTGAAACGATTAGGATTAACCTACCTTTTAGCAATCTTCATAAGCTACTTGAATTCGACCCGATTCCATCTCATGAAACCCTCTCATGCTATACAAACTACACAATACTATCACAAATACATCCTACACTATCATACATGTAACACCCCCATACTCCGAGTGCCTTACCAGGACCACTCAGGTATGAAGACATCACCATCTCGGTTGCCCGAGGTATGATAATCAAATAGACAAAACAGAAACAACATTTATGATAAGTAGTTTAATGAATAAGTACAATCCTCGAAACCAAACTGAAAGTACAATACATTATTCCAAACTATCTGTTTTCAACTGAAATGTAAATAAATGCTAAACTACAGCGGAAGACTCTATCGTCATGTCGTGGCCATCCCAAATATCCCAAAGATCATCTCTATACTGTTCAATATCTCGCTCACCATCCCCAAATGGATCACCGCAGTTTTACAAAACAACACCGGGTCGATCTTAATCACACAACCAATATAGATAACAACAAGAAGACAAACAGACAAATGAACCACACACACACACAACACAACCAACTCCCATCATCTCAATACTTGACCGTCCACTGGACTACCGCCTCGCTGGGGGACCGCAGCCGTTCCCACCTAAGCCCCGCTCATCGTACGAGCGATAACCCTGTCCATTAATGTGCACATCCCCTTTCGTGGCGGGTTACACGAAGGGCGAAACTAGGGCGTGAGATCACTCCCGCAAGTGACCCCACTCAGCCGAGAACGCATCTCGAGAACCATCAACAACACAACCACAAGCACAATTACAAACACAATCATCATATCAAGCAACTAACTACAGCACATCACCAATATCCCATTATGGGACTAATACTGAGTAGGAAATCCTACCTGGAAAGCACAACACGCAGACGGTATCTACAGCTGTCTCAAAACGCCTCTTCTACGAATTCTCCTCCTAACATATAACATATAAAGGCTACCAATTACTTATTATTCATAAAACCCCCAAATCCCAAATTAGGGTTTGACCAAACCTAGCAAAACATTATATAAATTATATTAAAAGCTTACCCTCGACGCAAGGAATCCAACGACACGAACTACGATACGATCCGACCGTCTGAACTCCGGGAATTGTCAAGAACGCGATTGGGAAGAAGAACTAGTTGCTTTCTCTCTTAAACAGGTTCTAGGTTTTGTAAAAAGTGATTTAAAACAATTACGAATATGTTTAAATACCCTAATCGCGTAATTAACAAAACCCGAGAAAACTCCCCCGTAAAACCGGACACTCGATCGAGTACCCAAGGTACTCGATCGAGTACCCCCCTACTCGATCGAGTGCCCCAGCCACTCGATCGAGTGCCCAACAGGTCAGAAACTATTTTATTCTGCAACATACCCTTACTCGACAGAGTAAGGGCTACTCGATAGAGTACCCCCAAGACCATAAATACGGAGTATTACAGTCTTCCCTCCTTAAAAGGAACTTCGTCCCCGAAGTTCAAACCACTACCAAAACAAAGGTACTCCCATAAGCTTCCCGACTCGAAGGTCACAATAAACACAACGTAAAACATGCTACTAACCCAACTTATCCCGACAAACATACCGACACAACATATAAAAGGGGTGTAAAAACTCTTAAAAACTCTCGCGATCATCTCCTACCCCCTAAAGAAACAAGGTTACGTCCCCGTAACCATACATACCTGATCAAAAGGAAAGGGTAACGCTCTTTCATGATATCCTCCGCCTCCCATGTAGCTTCCTCGCCTCATGGTTAGACCAAAGGATCTTAAGCAAAACTGTCTCACCACTCCTGGTCTTTCTAACTTTTCGGTCTAGGATCCGCTTAGGCACCTCAAGGTACGATAAAGACTCATCCACTCTAAGCTCTCTCTGCTCCAACACATGTGACGGTCACTCACATACTTCCGCAAATGCGATACATGAAACACATTATGCACTCTCTCCAAAAGCAAATAGCCGTAAAGTCAAACGATAAGCCACTTCCCCAACTCGCTCTAAGATCTCATAAGGCCCTATAAACTTCTGGCTTAGCTTGCCTTTCTTCCCAAATCTCATAACTCCTCGCATAGGAGACACTTTCGGAAGAACCTTGTCCCCAACCTGAAACTCTATGTCCCGACGATGTAGATCCGCATAACTCTTCTCATCGATCCCGGGCCGCTCTCATCCGTTCCCCGATCATCTTAATCTGCTCCACCATTTCATGTACCATCTCTGGTCCTAAAACCACTCGCCTCAAGACTATCGTCCCAACAGATCGGACTCCTACATCTCCTCCCATACAAAGCCTCAAACGGTGCCATACCAATACCGGTGTGATAGCTGTTGTTGTAAGAAAACTCTATCAAGTCCAACCTCCGCTCCCAGCTACCACCAAAATCCATCACACAAGCTCGCAACATATCCTCAAGAGTCTTGATTGTTCTCTCGTCACCGCCCATCTGTCGCAGGATGAAAAGCTGTACTCATCTTCAAAGTCGTTCCCAACGATTCCTGCAACTCCTTCCAAAACCTCGATATAAACCTCGCATCTCTGTCGGACACTATGTCCTTAGGGACTCCATGTAACTTAAGCACGTTCTTTCGATAGGCCATAGCCAATTGTGCCTTAGTCCATGTATCTTTCATTGGAACAAAGTGAGATGACTTGGTCGACGATCCACTATCACCCAAATCATGTTGTTACCTTGTTGACTCTTTGGGAAACCCACAATGAAATCCATGGAAATGGATTCCCACTTCCACTCCGGCACCTCCAAAGACCGAACCTTACCTTGTGGTCTTCTCTGTTCCCCTTTAACTCTATGGCATGCCAAACAACGGACACAAACTCAAAATTGTCTCTTTCTTCATCCCATGCCACCAAAACGTTTTCTTCAAATCTTTGTAAAGCTTGTCTCCACCCGGATGAACTGAATATGGTGTGCAATGCGCTCATCATGATTGTCTTTTTCAACTCCTCGTCATTAGGAACACACCACCTACCATCAAACCTCAAGCTACCATCTCGTATGAATGGAAAACCGGACACTTTGTCCATTTCTCTACTCCGCTTCTCCACTCCACTATTTTAGGATCCAAAGCCTGTTTACCTCGAATATCATCATAAAACTCCATGTGTACTTGTCATATCACCCATAGCATCTCCTTTCGCATCATATGAATCCCAAAGCTCGCTACCTCATCCTCACCTCATCAAGGATAGAGCTGTACACAAGGAATGTACACTCTTTCTACTCAAAGCATCAGCAACAACATTGGCGTTTCCTTCATGGTAGATGATTTCCATGTCGTAATCACCAATCAGCTCCATCCACCTCCTCTGTCTCATACTCCGTATTTATGGTCTTGGGGGTACTCTATCGAGTAGCCCTTACTCTGTCGAGTAAGGGTATGTTGCAGAATAAAATAGTTTCTGACCTGTTGGGCACTCGATCGAGTGGTCGGGGCACTCGATCGAGTAGGGGTACTCGATCGAGTACCTTGGGTACTCGATCGAGTGTCCTTTTTACTGGGGAGTTTTCTCGGGTTTTGTTAATTACGCGATTAGGGTATTTAAACATATTCGTAATTGTTTTAAATCACTTTTTACAAAACCTAGAACCTGTTTAAGAGAGAAAGCAACTAGTTCTTCTTCCCAATCGCGTTCTTGACAATTCCCGGAGTTCAGACGGTCGGATCGTATCGTAGTTCGTGTCGTTGGATTCCTTGCGTCGAGGGTAAGCTTTTAATATAATTTATATAATGTTTTGCTAGGTTTGGTCAAACCCTAATTTGGGATTTGGGGGTTTTATGAATAATAAGTAATTGGTAGCCTTTATATGTTATATGTTAGGAGGAGAATTCGTAGAAGAGGCGTTTTGAGACAGCTGTAGATACCGTCTGCGTGTTGTGCTTTCCAGGTAGGATTTCCTACTCAGTATTAGTCCCATAATGGGATATTGGTGATGTGCTGTAGTTAGTTGCTTGATATGATGATTGTGTTTGTAATTGTGATTGTGATTGTGATTGTGATTGGTTCCTATGGCTCTCGAGATTGTAACACCCCAAGTTATTGAGAGTAAGGTTGTCCCACATCGGGGAATTAAGGAGGTTGTGATATGTTTATAAAGGATTCCACCCACCACTTAGTAACAAGGCCTTGTGCTTTTGGGCTTAAGTGAGGACAAATATGGGCCCAAAGGTGCACACCCATCTTATTGGGTTGGGTTACGACGGTGGTGGGTCGGGTTGTTATAAATGGTATCAGAGCGACCCTGCGACCGTGTGGTGAGCCCGTGGTCGGGAGTACCCGGGTCACACACCTAGCGGGGGAGGATTCTGGGCTGCGGTCAAGTTGGAGGCACAACGAGGACGTTGTGTTCTTTAAGTGGGGGAGATTGTAACACCCCAAGTTATTGAGAGTAAGGTTGTCCCACATCGGTGAATTGAGGAGGTTGTGATATGTTTATAAAGGATTCCACCCACCACTTAGTAACAAGGCCTTGTGCTTTTGGGCTTAAGTGAGGACAAATATGGGCCCAAAGGTGCACACCCATCTTATTGGGTTGTGTTACGACGGTGGTGGGTCGGGTTGTTATAATACATTACAAAACCCCTTATTATCATCCACTAATTACCCACAAATATACCCTAATTACTAATTAATTAACCACCACAAAACCCCCAAAAGATTAGGGTTTAAACTAATTAAAGAAGGGTAGATCTTAACTTACAAAGTAAGAGGAAGGAAAGAAGAAGATGAACAATCCACCAAATCAAGCTTGAATTCCATGAAAGTGTGTTTATGAGGGTTTTAGAGAGAAGGGAGATTTAGAGTAAGATGGAAGAAGGAGGAAATTATTTGGATACGATAAGGTGTAATCCCGAAATTGGTGTTTATCGGGTGCTGCACAGTGGCACTTGGTCGAGTGCCGAGTCCACTCGATCGAGTGCCACTCAGTCGGTCAAGTGCTCACCCACTCGACCGAGTGTCAGCTACTCGATCAAGTAAGCACCCTACTCGGTCTACTACAGCCCCACTCGGTCTAGTTTAGGTCACACTAGGTCTAGTGTACGGTCATCCCTTGCTTCCGAGTAGTTCCCACCAACTCTAAGGTCTCCTCGCGCATCCCAAGGTACTTTGGCGGGTCCTAAATAATACGAGTATTACAATATTCCTATCCTTTTGTCAAGTCTCTATCTTTGTCTCGTTGCTAACTCTCTAATCTACTTTCTTTCCCAAGCCTTTACCGTATTCGCTCTTTTACAGACAACCGCTTCCCGGCTCAATTTTCTCTTGACATTGTCACTCTTGTAACGCTTAGTTTCCTTCTTTAACTTCTGATTGTTACATTCACTCCCCCGAAAAGAGGATTTCGTCCCGAAGTTCAACGCCCAAACACATGGATAAACTCATAAGCTACCAACGAACATTTAACAAGGAACGAAATGACGGGCACCTCGTAATAGGCTACGTATTCTAGTAGAACTCGATTACTATCCTCATGTCACTCATATATCGCGTCAAATGTATCATGTCTATTTTCACACCATGTCAGTACTTCGTTTATAACCATCGCAAGATTTGTTGGTGTACACACAACTATCATGAAATTCACAATGTCACTCACTATAAAGTCATTGAACCATTATATGTCACATAGATTGTCTCATGCTTTCGTTGTCCATTTAGTAACGTCACATTGCTATTGATTAGTTAAATACACTTTGAATAATGACATTTTAAATAATAACACAACTTTTTTAAAAAATAATAACACAATAAATACTATGGTCAAACGTAAACAATTTATAAAAGCCGGTCACATAAACCCTTTTATGCCCATCCACTCACTAAGGGACCATTGCGGTCACTAAACATGGGTATTTACCCAATACTTGGTCAAAACATGCAAAATGGGGCATAAACGGGTCACTCGGTCGAGTGTAAAGGGCCACTCGGTTGAGTAAAGAGGCATTCGGTCGAGTGAGTGGGACACTCGATCGAGTGGTGATAGGCAGTCTTGAGCTTAAGGGAAATGGCCTCCAATTTTCTACCTAGTCCATCAAATAACTGCAAACAACTCCAATGGTGACTACCATACCATTGCCTATCTCAAAGTAAACACATTTTCGCCTTATGGCCAAGATTTCATACAAACAAATAAAATGTTCAAGTCTCATACGAGGCAAATGTTAAGCTAGTCCGACTCAAAGCAATCGAATCTAATCAGAGGACTTTCTCCTCCTACCAAGTCTCTTTGCCCACCGGATCAAGGCTCCTTCTTTGTTCGTCGGCAAGTCCTCCCTTTGAGTGCTACGATCCTCGCTTCTTGTCTCTCCCGAGGTGTCCGTTGCCGCATCCTCAACCACTACTTTAGCATAGCCGCAATTATGATCCATAGGTCCCAATGTCCAACCTGATGTTCCTCTTACACTCTCACTTCCTTGGTAAACACCACCTCCACCTTCTTGGTAAGACCGCTTCCACTACCTTAATAAGCAGAGCCAAAGAAACTCCTGGTGGCATAGTGAGGACCCGCCCAAGTGTAGATACCTCATTTCTGCACCCCTCGCAAACCACCCGGTGATGATTGGGCCGCATGTTTGGTACGCGGAACGATTTGTGACAGTTCGTAGGTTTATCGTCAAGTGATTGCTCAAACACTAATGTCTACCTCTTAGTTGTCATCTACGCGCCGATACGGTCGTTTTGACAGTAATTAGAGTACATTTGGAGTCCGGGCCTAAAACCGTCTTCATTTTCTGATAACCGCTAAATCCCGAGTCAGAATGTTCTGGAATGTTCCGGATATTTCTATTCCATATTTTATAAATATTTCAAAATCTTTATTCTTTGGTAAACAATTTCCCGTAATATTCATACAAAATATTAAGGAAAACCAAATTATCCCGTTATTCCATAACTTATACACGGAAATTTTTCGTATCTTTTTCATATCTTTTCGAGATTCACTTCCAAAGTGTCTCCGAAAACCCTATTCCTTCACGTAATTAGTATAAATAGGAGCCTTTACTCCTCATATTTCTCACGCGAGTGTCCGCCCTTCTTTTCTCCCTTTGCATTCTAGACCTTTGTTCTTACTTTTTGGCGTCTACGTGCTTGAACATTCGACCACGTAAGCTCGGATCCTTCCGAGTACCAGCCTCGTTTGCATGACCAACCAATTTGACCAACTCCACAACTAATCAACTTAATTAATCTTAATCGTTTTCCTCTTACGAGGGCACTTTCGTCTACATTCGAGTCGAGCATCACTGATGGGTGATGTCGTCGGGTCACATCCAATCAAACACATTTATAATACTCAACATACAACTAGTTAGTAGTAAGTCGAGGTCGATCCAATGGACGGTGGTTACTCAATTCATTCAATCTAATTATGGTTGTGCTTGGGGTTGTCACAATTATAATGGGTTGATGATTCTAATCTAATAGATGCAATAAACAAGCAACAAAAGGAAAGATGTAAACAATTGATTAAAAATGCTAGGATATCATGGGGTCATAGGGGATTCATGAGAATTGATCATACAAACATGTTCTCAAATTATAAGCAAGCAATTATTGTTGTGATGGATTGAGTTGGGTTATATCTTACAATCCTAGGAAAGTTTGGGTCCCGGAGCCGAATCGATTAGATTGTACAACACCTACAAGTCGACTTAGTCTTCCCTACTCAACAACATGCATGGTCTAATGAGACTCGAGTTGGTTTATGTCTTACAAGTCTCATTGAAAAGATAAGTGATGGGTAAAAAATGCAAGGATTCATAGGCTCGCATTTCATCAAACATAACATGTGCATGAGTTGAGATCAAAACAAGCAAGCAAATAAACCATGAAAACATATTAATTTAAGCATGAATCATTCCCCATGTTGGTTTCCCCTAATTACCCATTAATCCTAGCTAAGTAACTACTCACTCATGATCAAGTTTAACATGTTAATCAGGTTGTCAATCATACTAACAAAGCCAAACATGATGAACAAGTAAGAAAGATTAACAATAATTAAAACAAGGATTATGAGAATTATACCTATGGAGATTCCAAAATAATAATGCAAAGAATAACAGAAGAACTTGATGATTGATGGAAGGTTGTCAATCTCCCAATAAACCCAATAATCTTCTAATTACCCAATAATAAACTTGAACTACTCAATAATAAACTTGAACAATGATTAAAGGAAAGATGAATGTGTAATTTGTGGAAAGATTAAATGATAATCTATTCTAATCTACTACTAATCTAATCTAAGGAAGGATTGATTTAACCTAATGAAAACTTGATTGTTTGATTATTTCAAATGGGGTATATATAGTAGAGATTCATTAGGTTTAACTAAGGCTAAATTAGTAATTACACTTTTGAGTTTTAAGCAGGGAAACGCTAGTCTCAAAAGAAATACGCGCGGATTATGGTTCACGTAGCAAGGGAAGACTTCCTGTCCAGGAATACGCCCGTCCCTAGCTGAAAACGAGCGTCCAGAGCTTCAACCCGAGCGGGTTGAAATTGACCCGAGCGGGTTCATCAGTATCCTGCTCCAGATAGGCTTGACCCGCGCGGGTTGAGCTGTTATTCCCTTTCTTTTTGCTTTTAAGCCTAAGATGCTTCTATATACTCTTTATTTCTTCTTCCTTGGTCATCATTCTTGCCTCCTCTTCATACTTAGTCCATCAAATATCGTCAACAAGCTTCCAAATATGCACGAAAGACGGGAATTTCTGCCTTATTATCTCATTTCCTACAAAACATATAAAATGCACTAGGAAAGCAAATAGGAAGGATTTGTCAGATAAAATGGTCATGAAATGTTATAAAAGTATGCAAAATAGGTTCAATTAGGGGACTAAATGTGCACAAATAATTTTCACATCAAATATCCCCAAACCGAACCTTTACTCGTCCCGAGTAAAGTGGTGACAAAAACTAGACCTTTATTTAAACTACCCTAATAATATAGCCGATATGAGACAATTAGCGGGTCTCACTCCGACCCTTCAGCTCACAACAAGACAACCATGAGGTAGGATGCCTTCTTGCAAGGCAAGGTGGGTCTTGCCAAAATGGCGACACATCCAAACATTAAGCACACAAAATCAAATAATGGATGCATCTACAAAAGAATAGCCACTTTTCTCATCTAAGTGGCAGAAATTATCTATAAGGGAAGCAATTCAAGGGTACACACTCCTTCATAGATGCAATTTCTTCAAACTACTAAGCCTAGAAGGATACCAATAAATCACCTCCAAGTTGTGTCAAGCTAGGGTACCTTTGTCCTCAATCGTTAAATGCTTTTGTCAAGAGTAGACTCCCTATGGTGTTAGAAACACTGGAGGATCGCGGAATTCCCCCTCTTGCCTAGACAAGAAGAAGGGTCGTCCCCTCTCTACCATGCACAAAAATGGATACGATGGATAAAGGGATCAATAGACATTTGAGTTTCACTTTGGGAGTTTGCTTTTGTTTTTGTTTTTCCCCCCAATTTCATGTGGCATATAACATATGAGAACACTTTCTTGCCATTTCTTTTTAATTTTTGGCATTTCAACACTTGACAACTTTCTTTGCATTTCTTTTGAACATTTTCAAAGTCACCCCATATGTAGTGAGGGTGGCTTATATTTGAAGCTTTAGGAGTTCTATTTTTGCTCCTCTTTTCATTTGATGAATTTTTGCAAACTTTCTTTCACTTTTCATTTCATTGAACTCAAATTGATTTCTTTTTGTGCCCATTCCCTTTGATGACAAAAATATGGTAGAACATGGATGATGGATGGATGGATGCATGGTTTCAAGGGTCACCTTGGAATAAACGGTAGCCAAGGAGTTATCACACCACAAGGTACTCTTGACTAGGCCTTAAACCATGGGTCAAAGGATACTAGCATGACACATCCTAGGGTGTTTTACAAGTATTCTAACAAGCAAAGTCTTAAGAAGAAAAAGCATCTACTAGGGCCTATATACACTTGTCAAGCTTCCCAAGTAGATGGTTTCGCAAAATTTTCTAACATGCAACTACATGCCATGATGCAACTAGCATATAAACATCCTAATGCATATGATTCTACCAACTAATATGCCATATAAACTAAATGCAACTCCTAACAACACATAGATACACAAACCGCAACAACAAAATACACCACATCCTCCTTGACATGTAAGCCCATCCTCCTTATATGAATAATGAAAAAGAAATGGAAGGGAAATAGAGATTTGAGCAATCATACCAAGCGGTCTTCATTTTCCCTTGCTAATGCCTCAAATGTAGTGTTGTATCTATGTGAGAAGAGAACAAAAGCACAAGTATATACAATTCTACACTACTAAATTAAAGAACATGTTTTTTGGTTTTTTGAAATTTTCAAATTTTTATGGATTTTTGTTTTATGAAATTAAAAGACATATTTTTGTGATTTTTCGAAATTTTTCAATTTTTATGCATTTTGGAATATAAATTCCCATCCTCCACTTTATTTTGGACATTGTCCTCAATGTACATGTAGGAGTAGGAATAAAAAGGGAATACGTGTTTTTGGATTTTTGATTTTTGAAATAAAGTACAAATGCAATGATATGGTATGAATGAATGCATGCTCTAACTAAATGCAATTCTATATGACATATATAAAAAATGAATACAAACTAATCTACACTATATGATGCATGTTTTAAACTATGGTTACTTATGATCAAACCTCCCCAAACTGATTTAAACACTATTTCTAGTGTAGAAATGAATAGGTTTGGCCATTAGTAACAATGCATGAATTCTAATCTATATGCAACTATCTACATGAATCATGTGGGATAAATACAATGCAAACTAATCTAATCATGTGAGGTATATTACAATGCAAACTATATATGAGAAATAGGGAAGGAAGGGTCTTACAATCACGATCTCAATCAAAGCCTCCATCATTAAGGCTATCATCATCTCCACTTTCTTCTTCTTCTTCCTCTCCTCCTCTTTGGTCATCTTCATTCAAGCCTTGGTTTGGGAACACAAGGTGCGGTTGCACCCAAGAAGGCCTAGGACCATTAGGATCAATAAACCCTTGTTGTGCCATATGATAATATTGAGGATAAAGTGCCAAATAGTTGTCTTCTTGCCCTCGGTGCATCCTAACATCCATGTTGCTTATCATACCCATCAATATATCCATGGCCGATGGCGGGCTACTCGGGCGAGGGGGAGAAGGTAAAAAGGGTCGGTAGACATGGGGGTATGGAGATATCTCCGCATAAGAGGGCCGAACACCATGAAGGAATGGTGGAAATCCAAGGCTTGGACCTTGGGACGGTGGTGGTGCATGGGAACGAGTAGAAGGTGCCTCCTTACGTCTTTTAGGTGGTGGAACCCTAATCCTCTCAATGGGGAGGAGGTAGCTCGGCATAGGTGCAAGGTAACTCGACCTAGGTGTGATATGAGGAAGGTCCCAACAAGGAAGGGTGAATGTAGTGCTTCCCTTGGTGTACCAATCAATACCTCCCAAATCATTATTTGCACCATTTGTGATGCCTAAAGATGACCCTCTCATTAAGTAAAGTATCTCCGGGTAGAGCCTCATACCTCCCATCATCATTAAATCCCGGACATAAAGCATCCGCCATCCTAGTCACAAGACCACCCATCACAATTCCCTTTGATTTTGTCGCACCCTTTGATAAATTTCGAAATTGGACAAGTAATTCAAGAGCAGGATTAAAGTTGTACTTTGGCAAACCTTGGACATTCAAATATGACTCAAGAAAAGTCATGTCAAGTTGACTCACACATCCCGTGTCACTTCTACTATGAATAGTCCCTGCTATAAATTGATGCCACATCCTAATAACCGAGTGATGAATGCAAAAGGCATGGCACCTCTTAAAACCCTCTAATTCCAACCCGGTGATTGCTCTCTACAAATGTGACTCCGTGAACCCCACGGGTTTTTCAAGGTCGGTCTCGGGTATCGCAAGCCCAAAGATTTCACCAAAGGTACCCAAATGCATTTGATGGGTCTCATTACACAACCTAAATTCCAAAGACACCCCATATGTCTCTCCTTCAAATACTTTGAGACTAGACAAGAATTCCAAGGTGAGGCTAAGATATGTTTCCTCATGCATATTAAATAAAGTCTCAAGACCCATTTCTCTAAATAAGGACTCGGTTCGTCCTTCAATACCAAGTTTATCCAAAGTTTGACGACAAATGAAACGAGTGGGTTCTAACTCCTTACCAAGTAGTTTCAAAAATCGCCTCCTATGCTCATTTTTGATGAATACTACCTCCGGGAAATCATCAAGTTGCTCAATCTCCGGTACTAGCTCCTCTTCTTGCATTTGGAACTCCGGTGGAGCATTAGAATTGCTTCCTTTCCTTCTTTTTGATCCCTTAGAAGTAGTAGCCTTACTCTTGCCCCAAAAATTCATTGTTGTAGTCTTCAAATCCACCAAGTATCACTACTCAAGAATGCCACAAATCTTCACAAATAAGAGCCAAACAACCTTGAAAATGCCTTACTAGAACACTAAAAGCAATGTAGTGAAGCTAGAAGGCAAAAATCAAACCCGAAAATCAATTGTTGCTCACGGATTTTTGGAGCTCCAATTTTTAAAATGATGAAAATGGGTGATTTTGAGCAAATAAAAGGTTGGAAAGTTGGTTTTTATTGTGTAGAAATGGATTAGAATGATTTTTAGAGTAATTAGATGGTGATTTGGTTGGATTTTATGGTTATTTGGGTGAGTTTTGTGAGTTGAGGTTGAGTTTGAAGGTAGAAGATGAAGATGGTAGGTGAGCTTTGAGTGTAGAGTGAATTTTATAGCTGAAAAACAAAGCATTTCACGGGTCAAAGGCTGAACACGGGTGGGGTAGCATTATTCTGCCCGTGACTCGGGAAAATTCAAGATTCGGAGGGTGGACCCGCCGGGGATGATCCGACCCGCCGGGTTGGCCGAGAACCCGCTCAGACAATATCAACCCGCTCGGGTTGCAAAAGAAAAAGACGGCGTCTTTCTTAAAATCCGCTCGGATTCTTGGGCGAAACTTTTCTTTCTTTTCTTGTCCTTCAATCCGCTCGGATTTGTCTCGGGATGCGCATCTTTTTTGAAATTTTTGCCCAACACCTTTCTCTTGATAACACACTTACTCATAAGCCCAAATTTTCCATTTTCTTCATTTCTTTACATTTTTCATCTTCTCATTTTTATGAATTTCCTTCAAAAACTCAATTAAAATATGAGATCCCTCCCTTTCATCTCTCATGCAATTTATTAAATGAATGCAAAACTATACTAAATGCATATATACAAATTAATGGTTATTAAGGAACTCCATCAAACCAAAGATTATCAATAAACAATTTCATGGAAAATCATCACTAGCAATCAAAGCACGTAGAAGTCGGTCAAATTCTTGGGAGTGGGACATGAATAGGCATGCATAGCAACACAAGATTATGCAATTGAAAAATGCCCAAGTAAAAGACCGAACAAGCATATCAAGAGCATCATGACAAAAATCATAAGAGAAATGTTGGATGGAAGAAACATGAAATGGGTAGTTGGTTGGCAATTCACTCAACTCATCATCCAAATAGTCAAAATCACCACATTCAATGCAAGTACTCTCATTATCATTTAAGGTGATTTCAAGGGTATCTATTTGGGGTTCCCAAATGTCCTCATCAAATTCCTCATCCCAACAAGGTCCATTATCAAAGGGGTTGTCATAGCAAGGCTCACCAAGCTCAACACAATTGTCTCCCTCAAATATGTCATCCTCAAAGGGTGAGTTTTCACTCAAGTTCACATCCATATCATTCTCACTTTGCCCATTAACATCAAATTCCATGGAGGTTGATTTCATTGAAACACAAGAAGAGTAGGATGACGGCATCCAAGCATTTGTTTCACAATCAATAATGTACTCCTCCTCATCATCACTCTCCTCATCTAGCACTCCATCTTCCCAAGGTGGGGTAATTTTGTGGGCATAGTATGTTGGCTCAAGGTTATAGGAAGGTTTCTCATCCTCACAAATCTCATTTTCATAGTTTTCCTCAATGAAGTTTTGAAATGTGGCTTTTATCGCTTCCATACCTTCCTTGGCACTCTCAAATATATCATGTATAATTTGCTTAAGACAATGGATGGTCATGAATTCAACAAATTCCCAAAATTCCTCACAACTCATCTCACAAATTCTACCTCCACTCAAGTGAAATGCCAAGTTGCGGGTCTCAAGGTTCATGCCATTATAAACAACACAACATGCTTCATAATTTGAAAGAGTAAAATCATGATGCCAAGCATGAGTCATATAATCTTCAAATCTTGCAACATATTTATCAAATGATTCATTTTCATATTGCCAAAAAGTGAATGTAGACATGTTGAGCATGTGAAAAAGAACAAGTACAAGAAATAAATTCCCAAGGAACCAAAATTCCTCGAGAAGAAGCACAACTAAAACTAGACAAAAGAACAATTCAAATAAACAACACCGTCCCCGGCAACGGCGCCATTTTGATGGGTGATGTCGTCGGGTCACATCCAATCAAACACATTTATAATACTCAACATACAACTAGTTAGTGGTAAGTCGAGGTCGATCCATGGGACGGTGGTTACTCAATTCATTCAATCTAATTATGGTTGTGCTTGGGGTTGTCACAATTATAATGGGTTGATGATTCTAATCTAATAGATGCAATAAACAAGCAACAAAAGGAAAGATGTAAACAATTGATTAAAAATGCTAGGATATCATGGGGTCATAGGGGATTCATGGGAATTGATCATACAAACATGTTTTCAAATTATAAGCAAGCAATTATTGTTGTGATGGATTGAGTTGGGTTATATCTTACAATCCTAGGAAAGTTTGGGTCCCGGAGCCGAATCGATTAGATTGTACAACACCTACAAGTCGACTTAGTCTTCCCTACTAAACAACATGCATGGTCTAATGAGACTCGAGTTGGTTTATGTCTTACAAGTCTCATTGAAAAGATAAGTGATGGGTAAAAAATGCAAGGATTCATAGGCTCGCATTTCATCAAACATAACAGGTGCATGAGTTGAGATCAAAACAAGCAAGCAAATAAACCATGAAAGCATATTAATTTAAGCATGAATCATTCCCCATGTTGGTTTCCCCTAATTACCCATTAATCCTAGCTAAGTAACTACTCACTCGTGATCAAGTTTAACATGTTAATAAGGTTGTCAATCATACTAACAAACCCAACCATGATGAACAAGTAAGAAAGATTAACAATAATTAAAACAAGGATTAAGAGAATTATACCTATGGAGATTCCAAAATAATAATGCAAAGAATAATAGAAGAACTTGATGATTGATGGAAGGTTGTCAATCTCCCAATAAACCCAATAATCTTCTAATTACCCAATAATAAACTTGAATTACTCAATAATAAACTTGAACAATGATTAAAGGAAAGATTAATGTGTAATTTGTGGAAAGATTAAATGATAATCTATTCTAATCTACTACTAATCTAATCTAAGGAAGGATTCATTTAACATAATGAAAACTTGATTGTTTGATTATTACAAATGGGGTATATATAGTAGAGATTCATTAGGTTTAACTAAGGCTAAATTAGTAAATACACTTTTGAGTTTTAAGCAGGGAAACGCTAGTCTCAAAAGAAATACGCGCGGATTATGGTTCACGTAGCAAGGGAAGACTTCCTGTCCAGGAATACGCCTGTCCCGAGCTGAAAACGAGCGTCCAGAGCTTCAACCCGAGCGGGTTGAAATTGACCCAACCGGGTTCATCAGTATCCTGCTCCAGATAGGCTTGACCCGCGCGGGTTGAGCTGCTATTCCCTTTCTTTTTGCTTTTAAGCCTAAGATGCTTCTATATACTCTTTATTTCTTCTTCCTTGGTCATCATTCTTGCCTCCTCTTCATACTTAGTCCATCAAATATCGTCAACAAGCTTCCAAATATGCACGAATATTATCTCCTTTCCTACAAAACATATAAAATGCACTAGGAAAGCAAATAGGGAGGATTTGTCGGATAAAATGGTAATGAAATGTTATAAAAGTATGCAAAATAGGTTCAATTAGGGGACTAAATGTGCGCAAATAATGTTCACATCAATCACTAATCGTAAACTTAGTTCATCTCGTTTCGTTAAACATGTAAGTCTGAGGGTGTAAATCTCTCTTTTATTATTGTTATTTACCTTTTTATATCATTAATGTAAGGTTTATGTCGAAAACACCTCTTAAAACCGATTTATAAAACCTCGTTTAAAACCCCTTTTTACGGATTTCCAGAAGACTAACCGTCGGGAAAAGACGCAGCAACTGCTGCGCCTCTTCGAAGGAGCGCAGTGCCTGCTGCGCCTCTTCGTGAGGCTGCCGCAGTTCCTGCTTCCTTTCTTCTTCCTTCGTCCTCCGTAATTCGTTTTCTTCATTTGTTTTCATTTGTTTTTGCTAATTCTTTGGTACAATCCTAATAATCTCACATGTACATAATTCATCATCATTAATACGTCTAATTCATCGTTAAATTCGGCTTAAATCCCAAGTAACCAATATTTGCGGGTTTTTGTCATTAAAATCAATCCGGGTTGTAGAGGTTCGATTCGTTCATATTGAGTTTCTAGAATTCGATCTTTGATATATTTTCATCTGTCTATTATCATATTCGTCATTAATTTGTCATTAATTCGTCATGTTTAACCTATTTTGTTCACCCATGTCACTAATCAATCGTTCGTTCATAATTCGTCTTAAATCCCTCTCATCCATGTTTTATTGCTTTTATGACTCTTTCATATGTAATTAATGAATTAAATCACTTTCATCCGAGTCAATGTCGTAATCAATCCTTAAAATCACC
This sequence comes from Silene latifolia, assembly GCF_048544455.1. Classification (NCBI taxonomy): domain Eukaryota; kingdom Viridiplantae; phylum Streptophyta; class Magnoliopsida; order Caryophyllales; family Caryophyllaceae; genus Silene; species Silene latifolia. Next base: position 71,031,033 of record NC_133529.1, on the reverse strand, counting down.
AATTAACATTAACGACTTGCGATTAAAACTCGGCACACCTGGGAACTCACCCTTGAAAGACGCAAAGAATCGTGCGCGCCTCTTCCAAAAGGCGCGATCTGCTGCGCCTGTTCCAGGTTGATTTCTGTCTCTGAACTTCCGTTCTGCCTTGACCTAGTTTAATTAGCTTACGTATAATTAACTATTAATCGTATTATCACCTACTGATCTGTTCGTTAATTCTTTCTTTTATTCTTTTTCTCAAATTATCCGTTTTAAAGGTATTTTCGACATAAATCAATGAACCCGATGTAATTATTGTAAATTTATTATTGTACTTTTATTTATTGTATTTATCATATTTCTTGTATCATTTGTATGCCTTCACATATAACTGAGCATTAAATCCTACTTCGACATTAATTGTATGCTAAATTACGTGTTAACCGACTTAGTCTAATCTTCACATGTTAGGATCAAAACTTGGTTGTTGCATTGCATGCATATAATCGACGATATATCGAGTATAGATGATGTCCCTAATCATTAGTAGAGGCCGCTATCGAGGCGGGCGGGATTAGGTGTTCGATCAAAAGAGCTTCCTAATACGTACCCTCACCCCTTACTTCAGATCTCTGTGAACATCAGTGTTCATTGGCATCCACGAGAGTCATTCTAGACATAGAATGCTAAGGGTAACGATTGCTTGGTGTTCTTGTCTCTACTTTGTGTCTTGACATGACACGAGGTATTCGAACGGTTTCCAATTTTCCACAATAAATTGGTGGCGACTCCACAAATGTAAACGCTTGTTCTCCTCCCAAGCGCCTCCGTGGGCCCATTGTCCACAGTTTGGCGACTCCGCTGGGGACGATACACTTACCTGTAGCCAAGGGTGAAACTTGAACAAGGTTAGGGAATAGTTTGTACAAGACAATTGTCGGTTTTCATAACTCGGTCTTCCTAGACCGTTTTATTCGGCCTTCCTAGGCCCAACCCAACCCATTCGACCAATCGTCTCGTCTAAACGGTCCTAATTCTTATTTGGGCCTAAGGATGGTTAGCGATTGACGTCATCCATACCATGATCCTTACTCTTGTTTGTATCAAGGACCTTCACTACTTCAGGAAATGGACTAGGAATCGGCCTTACTCTTGTTTGGTACGAGCCTCTCCACATACTTCGGGTTTGATTGTTCGGTATGGCAACCCACCCTTTAAGCCAAAACCTTTTTAAATGCACTCAGCATCCCGTTATAATGCTTGTATAAATGTTTGTACCTTACGTGATCACCATTTCTAAACGAAACCATGACGATTTTTGTAAAAATCAAAACCATTTTTTTAAATGAAAATTTCGAAAAGGCCATTGATTAGCGCAAAACCCAGTCAAAACTCTGTCCGTTTGTCGAGTCGAATTTCGGGCCCAAGCCCATTTCAAAACCTCACTTCGAGTCCACTCCTACAACGACACTATAGTTGACTAGGATACACATTTTCAAAACTTTGTCTTTTCTTCAAAGCTCACTCAACACAAGTGGCACACACCCACTTCACGAGTCAAAACATTTCTTCTCTTAGCAAGTGTGTTAGAATGGTCGATCGTGTTTTGATTCGTCATCGATCTCTTATCCAGTTTTTCAAGATGCCTGAAACAAGTGACGTGAACTTCAATCAACTTCAAGATGGTAATGATCGAATCCTAGCCGCGCTAGCCCAAATCCAAGTTACCCAAGACTAAGTGTATGATCGCCTTGACACCATCGAGGGACTGATCTACGCCGTAGAGGGGAGGTTGCCTCCTCAAGAAAGTGAAGTAGTGGGTGACTTCGCGAGTGACCTCAAGGACGAAAATCCTCCCATGGGAATGATTGTAGCCGAGAAAAGACTCCAATACCTAGAGGAGCAATTGATGTATCTTAAAGGGGATGACATTTATAGGGAGAATAATCGCAAGTATGAGGCCGTCAATTCCAAATTGCCAACCAACTTCAATATGACGGATAACCCTAAATTCAAGGGGCACGAAAATCCCTTGAACCACATCCGTGCATTTAAGGATTACATGTCTATCAAAGGCATCAAACCTGAGATGTTCTTAAGGATATTTCCTTCATCTCTTGACACCATCCCAAAGCAATGGTTCTACTCTTTAGAACACAAGAAGATCGCTACTTGGGAAGATGCCGCGATCGAGTTTGCTAAGCAATATGCGGATAATGCCGAGGTCCAAGTTAACATGCGTACTCTAAAGGTTCTTACCCAAAATGACAAAGAAGGATTTACCGACTTCCTAAGTAGGTGGAGGAAGACTAGTACCCAACTAGTTGAACGCCCGGATGAGGCTACCCTTGTGGAGAAGTTCGTGGACAATCTCAAATCCATCTATGCCAACCATTTGAGATACCAAAACATCAAAACTTTCAAGGACTTAACCGTACTAGGAACAAGGATTGAAGATGACATCCGTAAAGGGCTCTTGTCCAAAACGGTAGGTCGAGGATATCAAGGCTCAACAAGTCGTTCATACGGCTCCACTAGCAAGACCGATGATGTTAACCTTCTCGAACCATCCAAGAAAAGTACCCCACCAAGGAAATTCACAAATCTTGGGGACACTTACTCCAACGCTCTAAAGAGGTTAATGAAGCAAGGCAAACTCCAACCCATAGGACCTACTCCCGAACCCAAAAAGAAATCCAAATTCTGGGACGAGAACTCGTACTGCGAATACCATAGGGGCAAGGGGCATGACACAGAAAATTGCTACAAATTGAAAAATATGCTTCAAGACATGATCGAGGACGGTCGACTACCAATACCGCCGGGAGGTAAGCCCAACAACACTCAGAACCCTCTTGGGATTCTAGTGATCACAAGTGAAGAATCTACTTTAGATTTTTCGCACCTCATTTCTCCAATTGAAGATGAGATCTACGCGATCGAGAATGAAGGGTTCTACTCTACTATCTCCCCTACCATTTCCGACTTCATCACATGGGCAAGGAGTGTGGATAGGCAAGTTTGGGAATTGGAAAATGTGGTGACAACTTTACATGACCCCAACGCAACACCTAAGGAGCATGTGCCACTAATCTTCTCTCAAAATGCTACTATGCAAGAAATAGTCGCCGTGGTTGATAAACTAGTCGACCAAATCACTCAATTAGAAGACGAAATCATGAGAATGTGGGAACTCGCTACAATCAATGGAGTATGGGCCGATGACGATGAAAACGAGTATCTCATTGAACACTCCCTAGTCAAGGAAATAGTCCAAAATGGTGAAGACTAAGATGTGGACCACCTAACTCGTTCGGGGCGTCCATATCAAAACACTACTCAAAACGGTCCAACCAACGTTGTCACACCAAATGATAACGAAGATGACTCCACTGATCATTTGCTCAAGCAACTACAGAAGACAAAGGCTGATCTTTCAGTCTGGCAACTAGTAGCAAGCTCATTCCCACATCGCCAAGCTTTACTGCAAGCCTTGGCCAAACTAAATGTAGCACATAACTTCACACCCGAAGATGTAGTCAACTTGGTCTTCCAAGAATCACCAAAGCTAAGTAATCCTATTACTTTCTCAGATGAAGATTTGCCACCTTTTGGCGCTAGTCACAACTTGGCTCTTTACATCACTGTCATTTGTCTAAAGAAGAATGTGCCAATCACCTTGGTTTATGATGGCTCCGCGGTAAACGTCATACCCCTCAAAACGGCATACAAATTAGGCATGAAAGAGTCGGATTGGACCCCTACCAATAAAGGTGTTCGCGCATATGATGGTACATGACGAAAGGTAGTAGGACTCGTTAACTTAACCATAGCCACATGGCCAATCGAGCGACAGGTTAACTTCCAAATAGTGGACATTGAAGCTTCCTTCAACATACTCCTAGGAAGACCTTGGATTCACGCTTTCAAAGCGGTGACATCCACCCTTCATCAAAAGATTAAGATCCCAATAAATGGCAAAGTGGTGACGGTCACTTCGTCACCCATCAAGGCAATAATCGAGATGAAGTCGAACAATCAAGTCCTTGCAGATCCAGTATATGAACTTGGAGGCTTCCAAAGCATAAGTGTCATAGAAAGCGAATTGGCACCCTTATACTACAATCCCCACTCCAACTTAGTAGTCAACCACATACTCAAATCCCAGGGATACTTCCCTGGCATGCCTTCAAACCCTATCCGAAAAAACACCTTCGCACCATACAAGGAAGGCAACTCAAAAAGGATACCACTTGGACTAGGGTACAAACCCACCAAAGAGGAAGTTCTCGAGATGCTTGCTCAAGTTCAAAACCGTAAGTACGTAGGAGTCCAAATGCGACCCTATCTCCCTACCCTAAATGGATACTTTGTTAAGGAAGGAAGTCTAGAACTCTTTCACGGATTTCCCGAGCCTTGGCATTATCTCGAGAGGAAGCTAGCTGCAATCGAGATCTTTCACGATTGCTACTTCATCCCTCCAGAAACAGTTCCTACCATCAAAACCCGCCAAGCACCTTGCTTAGACGAACAAGCTGTTAGTCTATTGTTTGGAGAAGATCGATTTGTTAGAGCCGCGCAGGATGAGATCATTACCATGATACTTCAACACGATCACTTCAACCCCACCGCGTTAATCACAGAAGCTAACGCGAGCCAACATAAAGGATGGAGGAAATCAATCAAGTGGACCAACAATCAAGGAAGACTCTTCAAGCTCACCACTGGAGAAGGAGAGATGTTCAAAGGAGAACCAGAAGACGATGAATTCGAGTTAGAGTCAGAGTCGGAGTCAGAGTCGGAGTCTAGTGAAGTCACTAAGGAGTCTCCTCCTGTCGTCATCCCCATTCCCTTTGTTTCTCCTAGCTTAGCCTCAAATAGTAACAGTAGTTCGGAAATGTCCCAACCATTTGTCCCTTTACCGCCACACACCACATATCAGATGGCTTCTTTGTTTCAACTTTTCTCAAACTTTAATATGAATAAATCAGGTTCTGCTTACTCTTTGTGTTATCTTGAGTGCAATTCAGTTTACGATGATACCGAGGATGACCAAGACCCAGACTCAATTGAAATACCTCCCTACGTAGCCAAAAAAATACTACAGGAAGGGGAAGGGGGACCAGTAATAGAGAACACCGAACCCATCAATGTAGGAACCGAATTAGAACCCCAAGAACTTAGGATAGGGACTACCTTGAGCTCTACCGAAAGGGCCGACTTCATAGACCTCCTACACGAGTTCAAAGACGTTTTCGCGTGGTCCTAAAAAGACATGCCAGGGATCGACAGGGATATCGCCGAACATAAAATCCCAATTAAGCCGGGTTTCAAGCCTGTAAAACAGAAGCTTCGTCGAATGAGAATGGAATGGGCTCTCAAGATTAAGGAAGAAGTCGATAAGCAATTCAAAGCCGGGTTCATCAAAGTTTCCGAGTATTCTGACTGGGTAGCCAACATAGTACCTGTACCCAAAAAGGATGGGAGAATCCGTGTTTGTGTCGATTTTAGAGATTTAAACAAAGCAAGTCCTAAAGATGACTTCCCTCTACCACACATTGACATATTGGTGGACAATACTGCAGACCACGCATTACTATCCTTCATGGATGGGTATGCAGGTTATAACCAAATCAAGATGGCCATAGAAGACATGCATAAGACCGCCTTTGTCACTCAATGGGGAACCTACTGCTATACGGTAATGCCATTTGGGTTAATCAACGTCGGAGCTACATATCAACGCACCGCAACTACACTCTTACATGACATGATGCACAAAGAAGTTGAGGTATACGTAGACGACATGATTGTCAAGTCCAAGGATAGAGAGGGGCATATTGCGAACCTTCGCAAATTTTTCGCAAGGCTTCGAAAGTACAACATGAGGCTCAATCCTCAGAAGTGCGCATTTGGAGTAACATCGGGTAAACTCCTGGGATACGTCGTTAGCCAACGAGGTATAGAAATAGACCCTTCCAAGATCAAGGCTCTGATCGAAATGCCACAACCTCAAACAGAAAAAGAAGTCAGAGGATTCCTAGGAAAAGTGCAATATATAAGTCGATTCATATCGAAACTCACCATGATTTGTGAGCCTATCTTCAAGAAGCTCAAGAAAACGGACCACACCATGTGGGATGATGACTGTCAAAAGGCATTTGACCGAATCAAGGAGATATTGGCTAAACCACCAGTGCTCATGCCACCTCAACGAGATCAACCTCTTGGTTTGTATCTCACAGTAACCGAAACAGCCATGGGTGCCATGCTAGCTCAAACCGTAGGAAAGGAAGAAAGGGCTATCTACTACCTTAGTAAGAAGTTCCTGGAGTACGAGTGCAAATACTCACAACTCAAAAAAACATGCCTTGCTCTTGTGTGGGCAACGAAGAAGCTACGCCATTACATGCTTAGCTACACCGTCAATATATACTCCAAAATGGATCCAGTCAAATACCTCTTCCAAAAACCCGTCCTCAACGGACGCCTAGCAAGATGGACTTTGATGCTCTCAGAGTTCGATCTCAAATACGTGCCTCTGAAAGTTATAAAAAGGCGCGCCGTTCCCGAATTCTTTGCAGAGAATCCCATCAACGATGCACAAACGATTGACACTTGGTCTTTTCCAGACGAGGATATACTCCAAACTGATGTAGACTCTTGGGACCTTTACTTTGATGGGGCATCAAACTTAAGAGGATTTGGAATAGGAGTGTTGCTCATTTCTCTTGAAGGTGAGCATACACCAATCTCTGTCAAACTCGACTTCGAGGTGACAAATAACGCTGCAGAATACGAAGCTTGTCTCATTGGACTACAAGCGGCGGTGAGCCTAGGCATTAAAAACCTCCGAGTACATGGGGATTCATCCCTGATCATCAATCAAGTTACGGGATCTTGGAAAATCCGAAGCGAAAGCTTAGCACCTTGTCAAGCCAGAATAGACCAAGTCGCCCAATTCTTTGATCACGTGACCTATCTACACCTACCTCGGGAAGAAAATCAATTTGCAGATGCTCTTGCAAAACTTGCATCTTTGATTAACATGCCAGATGACATGGTGGAAATGCCTTTATGCATCGAACGACGGTCAGAGCCAGCTTATGTCCACCAAATCACAGACGAAGAGGAAATCGCACAGGAACCCTGGTTCCAAGCAATCCTAAATTTCAAGCTCCACGGTACCTATCCACCGGATATGGACAAAAGGGGACAACGTGCTATACGCCTACTAGCTTCCCAATACGTTCTCATGCAAGGAGAGTTATACAAAAGAACGCCTCTTGGTGTAATCCTACGTTGCCTTGATCATTCACAGGCACGGAAAGTGATGGAAGAAGTCCACGATGGAGAATGAGGTCCTCACATGAGTGGGCCCATGATGGCAAAGAAGATCACACGTTTGGGGTATTATTAGACCACAATGGAATCCGATTGCATCAAATACGTAAGATATTGCCACAATTGCCAAATCTTCGGGAATGTACAACATGTCCCTCCTTCATTGCTCTATATGATGACATCTCCTTGGCCATTTTCTGCCTGGGGAATTGATATAATCGGGAAGATAACCCCAGCTGGAACAGGAGGTCACTGTTTCATCCTAGTGGCAATCGACTATTTCACCAAATGGGTAGAAGCGGCTTCCTACACTAGTCTTACAGCCAAAAACGTGGCAAAGTTCATACAAAACTGAGACTGAGCAATTGCTAGCCAAGTACAAAATTAGGCATCACCACTCTTCGCCATATAGACCACAGACTAATGGCGCGGTAGAGGCAGCAAACAAGAACGTTGTCACAATTCTCAAGAAAATGATTGACAACTATCGAGATTGGCCAAGCAAGATACCCTTTGCTTTGTGGGGATATCGCACATCTGTTAGGACGCCCACTGGGGCCACTCCTTTCTATCTGACCTACGGCATGGAAGCTGTACAGCTAGTCGAGCTAGAGATACCATCCTTGCGTATTTTACTCGAAAGTCAAATCCCGGAAGCCGATTGGAAGAGGGATAGATATGAAGAGCTCATCCTCCTGGATAAACGTAAGCTACGCGCCTTGCATAATGTCCAAAAATATCAAGCACGTATCAAACGAACCTTCAACAAAAGGGTTAAGCTAAGAAACATCAAGGAAGAAGACTTAGTACTCAAGTCGGTTAGAGCTCTTTTACCTGTCGACCCACGGGGAAAATTCAAACCTAATTGGGCTGGGCCATTTCTAGTCAATTCCATACTTCCAGGGGGTGCGGTTAGGATCATACACCTAGATGGGAATGAGTTTTCCAACCCGACAAACCTCGACCAACTAAAACGGTATTATGCCTAGAATAGGAACAAAAAACGCGCCTCGCGTAACCTCACGTGTCGCTCTTGTGGCACTAAATAAACGGCCCCTGGCCAAGCTGAAATAAGCTAATGTCACTCTGCTCTTGCATTTTGACAAATTTGTCATCCTCATATCATCGAATAGACTAAACTGCACCTTCAGAGTAAGCAAAAGCTCATGCTTATTTTCTAAAGTTCATTACAAGCTCTTGCTTAGAACAATTATTCTTTTACATTTACTCGAACTACGCGCAAGGGTTTGATTTCATTTTCTTAATGAATACGTAGGCAAACCTTCACAGGATACAGCCCATTATCTCAAAATCTAAATAGAAGGACATTTGCATTGCATTTGGAATTCGACAAGAATAATAAATAGAAAATCACAACGGTTTCATAACCAATTAACCATTTTTATTCCATTAATTTTCTAATAATAATACGCTACATAATAAATATAAAAATAGGCTAGGATTCTAAAAATCCCACCTTTTTATTACAATAATAATAATAATAATAATAATAATAATAATAATAATAATAATAATAATAATAATAATAATAATAATAATAATAATAATAATAATAATAATAATAATAATAATAATAATAATAATAATAATAAATAATAAAGACTTGGGCTATTCCTCCATCTTCCCTTTGCCCTTGTCATTCTTGTCATATTTCTTATCACGACCTCGCGCCGGACACTCCTGCGCCACTTCGGACCTAATCACCAACGGTCTTTCTCGAGGCCTAGACTTCCCATTCTTATCAATCACTTTATCCACGACAGGAGAGGTCTTCGGTTTCTTCGAAGGATGAACAACTCGAAACCCGGCTTCCTCCTCTCCCTCAGTCAAATGTTTCTCTTTCTCCTTTTCCACCTCGCGCACCTTGTAGTCAACAGGCTCGCACTTCCTCAATCTCTCGCGCTCTTCCAGAGTAGTAGCTTTCCTCCATTGCAGATAAGAATCCGACACCCATAAGGCATTAGCAGAAGAGTTCAAGAACCACACGTTTCTTTGGGCCCATTTAATGGCCCACTCCCTTCGACTCTCAGTAGTAAGCGCCACGGCAGTCTGCGGGACGGTGTCAAGCTTCGGGATCGTCTGCTTTAGCCCAACCTGTCTCATCAGCCTTTCCGGGAAGATGCACACCATGAATTCCAAGCCAGGAATGCGCACAAATCGAGTAGGATCCAAGGAAGACACTCCAGTGACAGATTTGAGGTGCCACCATGGTACGATCCACCTAAGCAAGGGGCCATCATCACTCTTTAATTTGTTCTCCCAATAATTGCAGACTCGAGTGAAGTCCACCATGTACAGCCTGGTCCTCATCGCAATCGAACGAGCATGATAAGAAGGAACATGAACTGGGGGCTCGATCAATCGAAGCCGCTCCATAAGCCAAACCTACCAAAAAGCAGGTATTAGACATCAAAAAAAAAAAACGAAAAAGAAAAAAAGAAAAAGAAAACGAAAACGAAAAAAAAAAAACGAAAAAAAAAAGAAGAAAACGAAAAAAAAAACGAAAAAAAAAGAAAAGAAAAGAGAAAATGTTCTTTTACCTGCAAAATAACGGGACTTCCCAAGTACGGTAGGTCACGATTGGCTTTCCTATTATCCAAGCCCAACAGGATCTTTCCTAAGCATAAACAAGCTGGGCTCCTACGCAGCTCCATTTTCTCAACTAGGCCCAGAAGACGGGGATCACCTCTCAAATCTTCATCAACATGCCCTTGGAGGACATACACATGCAACAAACAAAATCCAAATGCCCTTCGCCTAGCAACATAAGAAACGATGGGGTCGGCCCTGTTAATGAATCGGTCAATGAAGTCCAACATTCGCACTCCCTTCGAGGTCACTAAATGGTCCACCTCAATTCTAGTCAATCCAAGCAAATCTCTAAATTTGCTCTTATACCCTTGCGAAGTAGAAGGAATCGCAGGCAAGTGTTCTGGGTCCCACCCACCGATCGCAGCAATTTCTTCAGGAAACGGGCAGATGTCGCCTCCAAGGAAAGCAAAAACATGATAATTCGGGTCCCAATATTCAAGACAAGCATCCAAGAATGGTTTGACAACCTTGATAAGCTTCAAACTCAACAGAGATCCAAGATTATAGGCACCCATGTCGTGTTTCTCCATGTTGGAAAACTCGTTGGTCCACTCTTTTAGGCGAATCTCCAAAGTATTCATGATGAGTGCTTATATTAAGACTTTTATGTAATAAGACGAAGAAGAGATGGGAGAATTGTGTGAATAAAAGCCCTATCGACGTCTCTATTTATACTAAACTCTGTTTCCTAAAATCTGCCAGAACAGACACGCCTGGGAATAGGCGTTGCACCTGCTGCACCTCTTAAAAGGGACGCAGCTCATGCTGCGCCTCTTCCTCAGCAAGGTTTCTGTGATTTTCCGCGTTGGATCTTTCCTAAATTCCGTGACGAATAATTTTCTATTCCTACGGGTTATTATTTTGGTAAATACGTGGAAATTGCCATATTCCATGTTTCCTAATTCCGCGGGCACGCATTTCGAGGCAATATCAGCATTCCCGTCATTTTAACACACTTGTATTTTTTCGTTTTAGGAAATAATTTTCATTTTAATTTAATTCATTTCAAAACTCATATATTTATTTCACTTATTTATTTCTTTTATTTCTTTTTTTAATCATTTCATTTCTAACTTATAGGTTTCTATTTTTTTCTTTTTTTAGGGGTAACCCTCCCTACCGTCCGTTCATTTCCGGCAAATTTTTTGCATTTTTGCATTTTCTCTTGCATTTTTGCATTCTTTTGAGTCATTCGTTTTTGCGCTAATTCAGGCCATGTGTATATACAAATGTATGTTCTACGTGATTTCTATGTAAATTTCGGCAGCATGACGGCATAAACCGTCATCTACCAAACCTGTTCAAAGCTAACCTGCAGTACAAACAACACAACCCAAAGAAAAAAGGCACTCAGGCCATCATATATACAACAAAAAAGGGAAATGTACAACAAACTGGGGGCTCGAGCCCCAAGCAAAGTCCAAAAAAGTCAAAAATGAAGGTCCAAAAAATGTACAAATGTGCAAGATACAAACAACAACAAAGCAAAACTACTGCCGGTCGCCCTCCAGCTCTGCAACTCTTGCCGCGAGAGCAGCAACCTCGGCGTCGCGAACCTCGAGCTCCCTCAACAAGCGAGCTGTCTCCTCCCGAGATCGAGCCAACTCTCGCTCCACTCACGGTCCCCCTCAGAAACAACAAAATTGGCTCATGTCAATCGTTTCAAGCAATTACAAGAGAAGTTGGAAAATCAAAATTCAAAAATGAAATAGACACAAGGTTCATACCTGACGACCTCGACCGCCGACAAGTGCCTCGACGGCAGTAGCTCGCAGCCGGTTGGCCACCCTCCATAACGCCACGAACCGAGACGGCGCAACCTGCATTTTCAAAAAGAAGTTCTCAATAATTGAATAAGTTCAACCAAATGTGTTCTTACACAAAAAAACATGCAAATTAGAGGCCCACCCTCCGAATCAGATGCTGCCAATCGTCCAAGCCACCATCCGTCACAGCCACGTCGAAGTCACGCAGCTCGGAGATCGTCGTCCTCCCAGTCGCGTCAGTGTACTCAAGGGTCTCGGGGTACTCTGGGGGCTCGATGCCCGCCGCCACAACCTCCTGCAAAGTCAAAAGTATTCCATTAATCGACAATCTTTCATCATGTTCTCAAATCAAGGATAAAGGAGAGTAAAGATGCTCAACACAACCGTCCAGTACGCCAACCTCCCGTAAAGGAACTCCGAGTAGTCCTCACCAGGAAGAAGGAGGGCGTCATCACCAACGCCAGCCAAGTCAGCCTCCCTCTCAGCCTCAGAAGGCTCCTTGAACATCGTCCTAGGAGGATCGATGGGAACCGTCAACACATCCCGGGAGCACTGACGAGCCAAGCGCTCGCCCAAGTACCACACAAGACCCATCGACGTCCTCAACAGCAGCCGGCTCGAGCTCCTAGGTCGAAGGACCTCAGCCACAAAAGGAGGCGCTCCAGCGTACTCCGCCCAAGGCCTGGGCACCCACTAGACAAGACAAACAAGGAATCATTCTTATGATCGATTAAAGGCAATATAGAAGCAAAATGAATATAAGTGAGATGCTCACGCTGTCCAGCTGAAGAGCGTTCACGTCCTGCCGGTAAACACCGTGAGAGGAACGCTTGCTCCTCGTCCTACACATCACCCAATCCCTCACGACGGGATAGGCCTTCTCCAGCGGCTCCGTTCTCTTGGGCGAGAGGCTCGGAAAGTAGGAGTACACCCACGCCTGTAAAGCAAGATAGTCAATAACGATCTTTCGTAATTTGATAAGGAAAATAATTGATTTTAGTCTAAATGAAGGTTCATACCTCCAACAGCAGTCCAGGGCCGACAGCACCAGGAGAAGTCCCCTTCTCCATCAACTCCGGACGAACCATGGCCCTCATGAAGCGGATGAGGACCGCAAAACCAAGAAGGACCCACCCCAACGCCCTAGGGAGCTCGGGTCGAAAGGAAGGGAAGAAGCTTCGTCGACCCTCTCTCCCTTGTCTCCAAAGTAGATCGAAGACAAAACCACCAAAGCCACAAACGAGCCCTCTGCTCACCAGACAGGAGGAGGAGCCGTCTCTCTCCCCGTCAATCGTCACCCGGTGCGGATCTTCCCGCAAAGTAGTCTCCGACATAGAACTGGGCACCAAACCAAGCACCAGAATACCTTCGGCGACAAGTTCCAGCCGATCAACCTCCTAGCCTCGGCCGAGTCCACCCTCATGGCAGTCTCCGGCCACTCCACAGCCTCAGACCCACACGGCAGACCATAAATCATGCCGTAGTCCTCCAACGTGACTCCCACCACACCAAAAGGCATGTGAAACGTGGAAGTCGTGTCCCAGAATCGGTCCAAGAAAGTGCGAACCAGGCTAAGGTTAGCCCGCAGCTTCCTCTTCGCGATATCCCTCCAAGCCTGCACCAAGGAACCAAACGCTCCACGCTCGATCATGGCGCTCTCCTCCGCCAACAGCCGCTCGTAGCACTCCATCGCCGTCGTGTAACCCGAGAACGACCTGATGTTCCCGGCCTCCTATTGTGATTTGAAACAAAAAGCTATCTTTAGTTTTGAATGAAAGTTGGAAAAGGTATGAGCAAGTGAAATGAAAGAAGATGAGTGATGAGTAATGAATTCAAGATTGCCAAGCTCTTCACCGTCCTGTAGGACAGGTGACCCTCCGCAGCCCAAAGTAAGTGCTCTTGTCCCGTGTCTCGGCCACGCGGTGCTCCCCTCAGCTGACGACCTCCTCGTCCAACGTTGGCCTGCCTCGGGGCCTCCTCCTCCTCAACAGCCTCCTCCTCGTGGACCTCGTCCCCAGCAGCCATCACCGCAGCGGTGAAAGCCTCCTCCAAAGCCTCCTCGATGACACGAGAAGGGTCAACAACAGTGTCTATCTCCATGGGAGCTCTCCCAGAAATAGCAGCCTTATCACGTGTAACATTAAAGTAATTTTAGGCCGCGTCACGTGACGGCGAGCCTTAGTTAAGGGATTTTCGAGCTTTTGGAAGCCCTGAAATTGCTCTTTTCTCGCCATCTTTGGCCATATTCTCACAAACCTGATCACTCATATGGTAATTAGGGTCAAGTCAAGCCTAAGTTGAAGCCTAGTCATGGGTTCGAGTCGAAATTTCGACAGCATTTCGTTATAACGGCGATTATGCCCTAGAAAAGTGTCCTGAAAAAGCCGTCACAAACCAAAATTTCGAGATGGTAGGAAGTTTACCCATCATCCAAGGATCCCAAATATCAAGTTTCATCGTAAATGGGCAATCCTAAGGCTATTTTCGAAGCAATTTACGGTTTAGCTGTGAAACCGTCTCAATTTCACTCAAATGCTCAAAACTCAACGAAAATTCGAAACAAATACATGGTTATGTTCCTTATATTACCAATTATCCGTTTCTAATACCAATTTTACAAGGCAAATCCATTTGGGGTAAAAGCCCCAAATTTTCGAATTAATTGGGTTGGAAACCCTAATTTTTTCGATCCAAATTAAGCAAAATATAGAAGATTGATGCAAGAATGATATACATACCTCGATTAGTCATGATGAATGCAAGCTTTTGGCTCAAATTTTGGCGGAAATAGTTAAGATTTGAGAGAGAAATTGAGGAATTTGTGTTTCGAACAAATGAATTAAAACCCTCTGTTTATCGCGTTTTTACGCAGAAAAGACACCTTTAGGAATAGACGCAGCAGGCGCTGCGCCTATTCCAAGAGACGCAGCTCTTGCTGCGCCTCTTCCTGGTGTTCCCTCCATACGAGTTTTCAAAAATTCGTTATGAGTTCGTTATTTGTGGGCCCATCTTTGGTGCGCCTCTTCCTCGATGCCATTTTATCTTTTGTGGTCCGTTTGACGATTATCTTTCGTTTAGACCCGCATTTCTAAGCCAACTGCAGACTATCGTACATTATTTACTGCTTCCAAGACCTTGCTTGTCACAACGAGCAGGTATTTCTTCACAGGTGTTTCGACACGCCTTCATTATATTCCCAACGAGAGTAAGCGGATAGACAATCCCTCTCGAGACATGGAGATAAGTTCCCGATTATGTTCCCCAACGAGAGTTCACGACCGACAGTCATTTCCTCTCGATACATGGAGATCAACATCGACCCCGAATTCTTCCGAAGTTTTTTTGAAGCTGAACACGAACAGATTTCTCCCAGCAGTTCCAGACTGTGTCCTGCCGTCTTTCCTCAAAATCATCGTTTCCTTATAATCATTCAGATACCCCTTTTCAGGATAAACCCTTCATGTCCTTCATATACCCTTTTCAGGATAAACCTTCATACCTTCAGACACCAAGTTATCTTCAGACCAAAGAGTTTCGCCGAAGCGTCTTCAGTCCCGTTTCGTGCAGAAGTCTCAGGTATAGTCTCTTCCTATGGCTGGCGAGCCTCCTGACGTAGTCTAATGGACTTTAAACGACCCTCCACGGAAGTCGACGGACTCTAAAATGTTCCCGACGACAGGTCCTTGGCTCAGACCCCTTAAGCCGCCTCGCGTCGCCATTGTCGTCAGGTTGTAATCTTCGATTGACCTGATGGCTATACTTTGACTTTCGCCTTGTCCAAGCCTCAGTCAAAGTGGGGGCTCTGTAGATACCTCATTTCTGCACCCCTCGCAAACCACCCGGTGATGATTGGGCCGCATGTTTGGTACGCGGAACGATTTGTGACAGTTCGTAAGTTTATCGTCAAGTGATTGCTCAAACACTGATGTCTACCTCTTAGTTGTCATCTACGTGCCGATACGATCGTTTTGACAGTAATTAGAGTACATTTGGAGTCCGGGCCTAAAACCGTCTTCATTTTCTGATAACCGCTAAATCCCGAGTCAGAATGTTCTGGAATGTTCCGGATATTTCTATTCCATATTTTATAAATATTTCACAATCTTTATTCTTTGGTAAACAATTTCTCGTAATATTCATACAAAATATTAAGGAAAACCAAATTATCCCGTTATTCCATAACTTAAACACGGAAATCTTTCTTCCGAGAGGAAACCACACGGGAAACGCACGCAACAAAAAGTCTGCGTCTCTTCCAAGAGACGCAGTGATTGCTGCGCCTCTTCCCAGGTCATTTTCTGCGTATTTTTCGTATCTTTTTCATATCTTTTCGAGATTCACTTCCAAAGTCTCTCCGAAAACCCTATTCCTTCACGTGATTAGTATATATAGGAGCCTTCGCTCCTCATATTTCTCACGCGAGTGTCCGCCCTTCTCTTCTCCCTTTGCATTCTAGACCTTTGTTCTTACTTTTTGGCGTCTACGTGCTTGAACATTCGACCACGTAAGCTCAGATCCTTTTGAGTACCAGCCTCGTTTGCATGACCGACCAATTTGACCAACTCCACAACTAATCAACTTAATTAATCTTAATCGTTTTCTTCTTACGAGGGCACTTTCGTCTACATTCGAGTCGAGCATCACTAATCGTAAACTTAGTTCATCTCGTTTCGTCAAACATGTAAGTCTGAGGGTGTAAATCTCTCTTTTATTATTGTTATTTACCTTTTTGTATCATTAATGTAAGGTTTATGTCGAAAACACCTCTTAAAACCGATTTATAAAACCTCGTTTAAAACCTCTTTTTACGGATTTCCAGAAGACTAACCATCGGGAAAGGACGCAGCAACTGCTGCGCCTCTTCGAAGGAGCGCAGTGCCTGGTGCGCCTCTTCGTGAGGCTGCCGCAGTTCCTGCTTCCTTTCTTCTTCCTTCGTCCTCTGTAATTCGTTTTCTTCATTTGTTTTCATTTGTTTTTGCTAATTCTTTGGTACAATCCTAATAATCTCACATGTACATAATTCATCATCATTAATACGTCTAATTCATCGTTAAATTCGGCTTAAATCCCAAGTAACCAATATTTGCGGATTTTTGTCATTAAAATCAATCCGGGTTGTAGAGATTCGATTCGTTCATATTGAGTTTCTGGAATTCGATCTTTGATATATTTTCCTCTGTCTATTATCATATTCGTCATTAATTTGTCATTAATTCGCCATGTTTAACCTATTTTGTTCACCCATGTCACTAATCAATCGTTCGTTCATAATTCGTCTTAAATCCGTTCCATCCATGTTTTATTGCTTTTATGACTCTTTCATATGTGATTAATGAATTAAATCACTTTCATCTGAGTCAATGTCGTAATCAATCCTTAAAATCACCAATTAACATTAACGACTTGCAGTTCCGGCTTCACAGCCAGAACTCACCCTTGGAACAGACGCAGCAACTGTTGCGCCTCTTCCAAAGGGTGCAGTCCTGCTGCGCCTGTTCCAGGTTGATTTCTGTCTCTGAACTTCCGTTCTGCCTTGACCTAGTTTAATTAGCTTACGTATAATTAACTATTAATCGTATTATCACCTACTTATATGTTCGTTAATTCTTTCTTTTATTCTTTTTCTCAAATATCCGTTTTAAAGGTATTTTCGACATAAATCAATGAACCCAATGTAATTATTGTAATTTTATTATTGTAATTTTATTTATTGTATTTATCATATTTCTTGTATCATTTTTATGCCTTCACATATAATTGAGCATTAAATCCTACTTCGACATTAATTGTATGCTAAATTACGTGTTAACCGACTTAGTCTAATCTTCACATGTTAGGATCAAAACTTGGATGTTGCATTGCATGCATATAATCGACGATATATCGAGTATATATGATGTCCCTAATCATTAGTAGAGGCCGCTATCGAGGCGGGCGGGATTAGGTGTTCGATCAAAAGAGCTTCCTAATACGTACCCTCACCTCTTACTCCAGATCTCTGTGAACATCCGTGTTCATTGGCATCCACGAGAGTCATTCTAGACATAGAATGCTAAGGGTAACGATTGCTTGGTGTTCATGTCTCTACTTTGTGTCTTGACATGACACGAGGTATTCGAACGGTTTCCAATTTTCCACAATAAATTGGTGGCGACTCCACAAATGCAAACGCTTGTTCTCCTCCCAAGCGCCCCCGTGGGCCCATTGTCCACACCAAGGGCCAATCAAGTGTCCTTCACTGTGAGGAATTCTAGTACCCCAATCCGATGGTTGGATACCATTAGCTTTGAAGACCCCCGAAGTATTCCCATCTCCGGACCAAAAGCTAGGACGTTGAGTGGGTCTCACACCTTGGTTGTAGGTAAACTCATCCATGTCTCTTAGAACTAGGGAGTGGTTCACCCGATCGATAAGGTCCGCCATAGGGTATTGGTGATCATAGCCCGGTTGGGGTCGGTTATATTCCCCGGTATGCGATGGCATGTGCGTATAATGCCTAAGAGGGTCATGAAGTGGCGAAGGCACGTGCATATAGGAAGATGATGGGGCATATGTAGAATGCCTAGGGCGATCGTGGGGCGGTGAAGGCATGGGCATATATGAGGGTGATGGATCATGCATCGAATGATAAGGGAGTCCATGGGGCATTGTCGAAGTATTAGCCCGTTCCACTTCTTCATCACTAAGGGCATAGGTGGTTCAACCGGAATGAGATACGATTCAGCCGGAGGACGAGGTGAGGTCTTCTCGGGTAGGTGGGTGGTTTCGGGCAACCTCCCGGGCACGGGAAGTTTCATGTACAAGTTCGTGTTCACTTTCTACGAGTACCCATCCTTATCCCTGCTATCCACAAATCAAAACATGTTCATCATATAGGCAATGTAAAACTACGGCACCCCCGCACTCATAGGCCTATCAATCTCCCCCGGTTCGTTACCCAAGAGATTCTTGGCTAATCTAGTCACCAGGGCACCGCAATCAAAAGAGCACTTGCCGGACTTGGTCATCCTCTCAAATTCTAGGCTCACCATGGTCATGGGGTTAAAGTAGAAGCGTCTCTCACAACATGGGTTGAGGTAGGAGCTTAATAGTAACACTTCTGTGGAGTTGAGTTTGCTAGGATCCTTCCTCCCATAAAGGATATTGGTCATAAGGCGAAGGAAAACTTTCAAATTGGGGTATTCCACATAATTTATTTTTATTGCACTCACATCGGTATGTTGGTTACCCATATAAAGATCAATGTACTTCGTGGCTTTCATCTCCTTTTCCACCTTGTCATAGGTAAAGGTAGTCCTTTTTTCCTACACCTAATCGTTCCGCAAAGACATCACTAGATAGGTTGAAGAAGGTGTTCTTGAGTCGGAAACTCACGGAATGGTCTCATTTGTTGTAGGCAAATGAACTCAAGAATTCAAGGTTGAGATTGCGGTAGCTTATTTCCGCCAAATTATATAATCCCTTTATGCCAAGGACGTTAAAAATATCTTGTACTTGCCCCTCTTTCTCCAAGGTTTCCAAGGCACTCTCTGACACACACCTAGTGGCACTCATACGCCTTTGGGCATAAGCTAGGAAGGTATTTTTTTGGGGTTCACTTTCAAACTCTATTCCCGGATATCCCGGAAGGGTAATAGCGGGTGGTGCCTCCGGTTCGGGTTGGGGTTGACGGTTGTTTCTTCCATGGGTGCTTCTTGTGTTCCTTGATATGCTACAAAATGAAACCATGCAACAAGATATAGAATAGGAAAGGTAAGAATCGAAACCAACTTTAGATAGGAATGGAAATTTTCCCCCAACTTCTTTAATTGATAAGTGGCACTTTCGAAGAGATTTTAGCATAGTTCCCTTTGTACTTCAAGCAAACCAAAATCTTTCTCATGTTACAAATTTTCCGGAAATCAAAACTCTTGTGAAACGATTCAATGATTTAACTTTTAATTAGAGACAATGAAAGACAAAATGAACAAGTTTCTGACACGACTACACTAATTGTGGAGCATAGAAATCGAAAATCCTACACACTTAGCCTATACTTCGAAACTTTTGGTGGAAATTTGAAAATAATTTGCCTATTATAAGACAACATGTTATTCTGCTCATCAAAGGTTAATTTTTTGTAGCACAATTAGTCCAAGATTGCTTAAAATAAACTTGATTAAAATTTTAAGATGGAAGTTTTTGACTCAACCCATGTTGTAGCAATGCTCATGAAATTATAGCCTTATATTGTCATTAAACCATGTTTATGGTGTAAAAATCAAACTTTGGTCATATTCATAGTGGATTTCGAAAATTTTGGGCAAGATTTTGAGATGAAATTTCCGTTTCAAGACAATGCATAGTTTCATCAACAAAGAAAGTAGTCTTTTAGCACAATTAAACTAAGTTTTACATATGAAAAATTAAAATTTTGGCATGAACACCCTATATTTTGAAATTTTAAGACGAAATTTTCACATGCAACACAATATCCAACATTGACAACAAAGGTTAGGCCTTTGTTGTCCAACTAAAACCAACAACACAAGAAAATCAAATTAAAGTTCAATACTAGGCATTTTCGTGTTCTTCAATGGTGGATAAAATTTCAACATGAAAAGTTGATTTTTAGCAACAATATAATAATGATGTAGAATGTCAATTACTACCATGAATTAAACAAAACATGTAAACAATTTATAAAACTTGAGTAGTTTAGTATAGATCTTAGAAAAATCAATATGGGGAAAATTAGTGAAAGAGTAACCACTTACATTGTTGAAATGGTGAGAATTAAGGAGGTGAAATGAAGTAAGAATCTTGATTCTAAGCACCAAAGAAGGAGAATGGAGTTGCTAAAATGATTTTTGGTAAGTTTTGAAGTGGTTGTTGTGAGGTGAAATGAGAGGATGAAGAAGATAAGAAGTGAGGAGAAGTGTTGAACCCGTGTAAATCACAGCCCGAGTAGTCACTCAATCGAGTTGGAGTCCACTCGATTGAGTGGAATTTCACTCGGTCGAGTGTTCAAATTTCGGAATTTCCAGGCCCTGGATTGAACCAACTCGGTCGAGTAAAACGGTCCACTCGGTCGTGTGGAATGTCACTCGGTCGAGTGTTGGCTCGTGCTCACTCGAGTGATTCTTTTTGGCTTGCAATTTCGTATAAGGTTCCACGGACGGTATCCCTGCAATCAAAGAGGAAGGTTGGGATTACACATGCCATCGGTGGCTCGTCCCGTGTTAGCTTACACGTCATTATACTTATTGCCTTTGATACACTACTGTAGAGTTAGTAGTTATTGTACCAACATTCATTACTAATCATACACTATTAATATCACAAGTGAGCATTTAATTAACACGCAATATAAATTCAAAGAGCGAGATCATTATCCTTATGCCAACACATGTTAATCATTCTCAAATATACTACTCACATTAATCCAAGCATTCAACTTCCATACACATTCACACATTATTTGATCAAGCATATCATGCAAGAAACCCAACGATAATCACACACATGCAATCATGCAACGTTCCACATAGTGTTCACCCATACTCATAACCACCCATTTAGTGACCAACCGAGACAATAGGCACTAGTTTTGATATGAGGCCGCCTACACATCCAAAACTGATCTCCTATCGTACTCATACCGGGTTTATTTTATTAGACACAGCTAGGATCAATAAATTTGGGTTCATTGGTTTAGGTTCCAAAATCGTCACTATGATACCACTTTGTAACACCCCCTCATTGCCCGGCCAAGGCAATGGGAGGATGTTACCATCTCAGTTTCCAGAGCGGTGAAATCGGAGTTGCAATTTAGAAACAAGTAAAATAAATAACAAGTTTAGTGATTTACAAATAAATGAATAAAGGAATGATACATGTGAAGTAGACATTATACAACTTGTCTACCATCTAAGCCATCTATCTATGCTACTCGAATCCAAGTCCGTTGCTCATCCCGTCTCCCGCATGACCTCAAAACAACCTGTACTTAACCTGCTCCCCATATGATCGAAAATATCATACAGATCGACATAGGCCACCCCGGAAATAGGTGACAAATATAGAGACACACAACACGTCGACTTCAATAAGTAAATATAAGACACAACATGATAATTAAATATGTAACATGCTAATGATATGAATGAGATACAATTAAACAATCACCATGTCAGTACGGGGACACGCCCACACGTACACAAAATCACCGGTGCCAGGGACACGCCCATGACACCACTCTTCACACAATGGTACCGGGACACACCCAGAAGTACCGGGACCGGATGCCAAGCGGATCCCCTGTCAGACGTCGTGCCTCAACCACATGAGTCCCTCCGTACTCAAGCCATTAATGTGCACATCCCTCTAAGAGTGGGAAGCTCCAAGAGGCGACTCAATCGTAAGACGATCTCCCAACCGTCTTACGTCCCCTGAACAACAAGAATCATCCTTGACAATTACACACCATCACATATATCACTAAATGCATCATAATATGCCAATATGCCCATTTCATAATGAATATGCATAACTCTTACCAATTTTGCCTTTTCTCATTTATCATGAATGCTAATCCTACCACATGTTATAATGCAAATCCAACTCATAATATGCAAATGATGCAAAAGACATACAAATATACACACAGATTATTGAAACCGGGTAGGATTAACCTACCTTTTAACAATCTTTATAAGCTACTCGAATCCGACCCGATTCCGTCTCATGAAACTGTCTCATCCTAAACAAACCACACAATACTATTACAAATACATCCTGCACTATCATACACTAAAAAACCCCTTATTATTACCCACTAATTACCCACAAACATACCTTAATTACTAATTAATTAACCACCACAAAACCCCAAAAATTTAGAGTTTAAACTAATTAAAGAAGGGTAGATCTTAACTTACAAAGTAAGAGGAAGGAAGAAAGAAGATAAAAAATCCACCACATCAAGCTTAAATCCCATAAAAGTGTGTTAGTGAGGGTTTTAAAGAGAAGGGAGAGAGTTTAGAGTACGAAGGAAGAAGGAGGAAATGATTTGGATAAGATATGATGTAATCCCGAAATTGGTGTTTATCGGGTGCATGCTGCACAGTGGCACTCGGTCAAATGCCCAGTCCACTCGGTCGAGTGTCACTCACTCGATCGAGTGCTCGCCCACTCGACCGAGTTTCAGCCACTCGATCAAGTAGACACCCTACTCGGTCTACTACAGCCCCACTAGGTCTAGTCTAGGTCACACTAGGTCTAAACTAAGGTCATCCCTTGGTTCCAAGTAGTTCCCACCAACTCTGAGGTCTTCTCACGTATCACAAGGTACTTTTGCGGATCCCAAAGAATCCGGACACACGAAGAGGTGTTCTGGTTTTTTTTTGGAAGTGACCAGAAAATGGAGGTGCGAAGAGTGGAGGATGTTGGTTCCGGTGGATTTGTGCGGATGGTGGTGTGAAATAGGGTCGGTGTTTGTCTCGGTGCTATGGCATGTAGTGGCTGAAGTAGAGGATGAAGGTTAGACACGCCGCTGCTAACGGTGGGTCTCCTAGAACATACACGTCATTGCAAATGGTGTGACTCCATTTTTATTTTTCCATTTTTTGCTTTAGAGTAAACACGCCATTCCGAATGGCGTGTCTATTCTGTCTTACAGATTAAGAGATCCCGACCCTACGCTGACATCATTTTGACAAACACTTTCAAAACCAACTCAATGATGGATGAACCCTCTCAACCAAAACCTTAAGGTGATGGTTGAGGTCCAACTATTATATTTATTCCTATTACGCCCCTCACTCGAATGCCCATTGGGCTTGAAGAGTGGTTAGTGCACAGGCTCTCTCAAACCATGTGCTTAAATTCTTAAGTTGATGGTTGAGGCCCAACAATTATATTTATTTCCTATTATGCCCCCTCACTCGAATGCCCATTGGGCTCGAAGAGTGGTTAGTGCAAAGGTCCCTCATACCATTTGGGCAATTTCCACTTCGTGAGTTATTGGAGGCTGACAGGATTTGAACTCGTGACCTTTGGTCACACTGGCTGTGATACGATGATAGATGAACCATCTCAACGAAAACCTTAAGGTGGTGGTTGAGGTCGAACTATTATATTTATTCCTATTACCCAACACGACAAATACTTTATTTTTGAGCATTATTTTAAAAAAATCGTTCGGTATTATGTGCACAATCTTAAAAAAAAAAAATGGGTACTACCTGAAAAAGTTCAAACCACGGGAATGCCATGAAAATTTGTGTTATTAGATTAATGCTTCACTAGTTTTTTTATTAAAAAAAAGAAGCAAATTACAGCTCAAAGTTGTTTTTAACGAAATAAAATTCCCGTTATTGTTTCACAAAAGATGGGTTTTTGTGTAAATTTATTGACATCCGATTCATAACCTTTTGAGAGGCATCGAGCAACCTACACGACTCGTATAAGATAATTAGCTCATAATATTGTATTATTATTGTGTCCGTCCAATTACGTCGCTTGTTTAA
Organism: Silene latifolia; assembly: GCF_048544455.1. Classification (NCBI taxonomy): domain Eukaryota; kingdom Viridiplantae; phylum Streptophyta; class Magnoliopsida; order Caryophyllales; family Caryophyllaceae; genus Silene; species Silene latifolia. The sequence goes on along the minus strand of NC_133529.1, from coordinate 71,006,819 downwards.
CTAACACATTAAACAAAAACAGGAACAATTGAGATGTGATCATAATCATACTCTCATCAGACGTGAAATGTAGTCAGACTTGCAAATTGGCTTCTTTTTAATTGGTAAAAAGGGTGCACTAAATTAAAAAAAACCAAAACCTAATTTAAAGAGTATATTAAGGATCTGTTTGGTATACTTGTTACAAAAATACTTGAAATCTGTAAAGATACCTGAAAACTGAAAAATTAACTAAAATTTGAAAAGGTAGCTGAAAATTAGGAGTCGATAAGGTGATCGATTATATAAAAAAAGTGTTTGGCAAACTAATTGAAAAGGTAACTTATTTTAATTGATGGGGCATATTCTGCACCCGCTGACCGAGTCAACATATTGAGCAAGGTCAAAGATATCCACAGCAAGTCAACACCTTGGACAGCCTAACCGACGCAACCTGTCGGCCTGTCACTTGGGTCTCGGCTAGGCAACTAGCCAGCCGGGATACACATCCGCGTACTCACATCCAAGACCCCTCGGCATGGAGTCAACAGGGCCCGCCGGCCTGCCATGGGTCCCTCGGCCGAGGGTAGAACAGTCTTTCCACCTGCTAGCCACTTGGCCACTTGGCCACTACGTGACAAAAGGTGAAAGTCTATAAATACTCATCAACCCTCATTGAGGAATGGATCCGAAAATAATCAATTAAACGTACTAATCTGGTATAAACTCCCTTATCTCTCTACAATATACTTTGTGCCAAGTAACACACAACTTAACCCCTTTAAGTTTACTGACTTGAGCGTCGAAGTGAGTTCGCTCGGTACCAAGCCGAGCCCTCAGTTTGTTCATTGTTTCAGGAGAGGCCGAAAGGAAGAGTCAAGCAAAGTCATCATTCTACAAGCTTACGTGGTAACAACACTGCTCCGTAATCACACCCGGAACAATTGGCGCCGTCTGTGGGGAAGCCATACTAAAAGCTAGTCAAATCCCTTACAAAACACAAAACAAAACCCACCCAACAAGCTAAGAAGATGTCAAAACAACAAGAAGTAATAGTGAGCGACGAAACTGCATTCTACCAGGATAACACCGTCCCTAATTCTGAGATCGGGCAGTCCCCCACCGGCCGAGTAATTCAACCGGCGTACGGGATGCCGATAATACCAGAAACACCGCTGCCTGTCGGCCAAGTCACTATCATGGGACATGTGGTCGATGCAGCAAAACTGAAGCTACTCCTGGACCTGATGGGTAATACGCCGATCACCCCCACCGCAACGACGGTGACGGCAGCACACCCACAGGTGAACAAGGCCCATAAAGTGACCCCGAACAACTTGTCCGGGGCAATACAACAAGCTGGCCATACAAGGACGCCGATGGTGCCCGTGGTGCTAGTGGCGGGCATCAAGTCTTTCCCAACTTACGGGAGGACAAATACGCCGCCACCACAAAGAACGAGGCCACCCCCGAAGAAACGAAGAAAGAAGTCCGACTCTCCAAAGTCGGACAACAAGAAGCCCTTCCCGCCACGGGGAGAGAAGCCGGACTAGGGCTGCGCGGAGCCGATCGCCACGTGTCATTCGGCACGTGGTCAGACAGCCCCTCAGTGCCTATGTCCTCGACGTCTCCGTGTCGACCAAACTGAAGCTGCCGTCCATATCATACAAAGGGCACAGTGACCCAACCGACCACGCTGAGGCTTTCGAGTCTTACATGTCGGTATGGGAGCAGCCTGATGAGGTATGGTGCCGAGTCTTCCCAACAACCCTGCATGAGATGGCCCGAGTTGGTACAAGGGGCTGCCTAACGGTTCGGTATATCTTCTACGCCGACCTAAGGGATAACTTCATAGCCCATGACGCCCGCAACAGAGAAGGGCCGTGGAGACATCGGATCTCCTCACTATCCGACAGGGGAGGACGAGTCTCTACGAAGCTATGTGAAGAGGTTCGATGCAAAAGCTCAGCAGATCCGCGAGCTGAACACCGAACTGGCGGCCTTCGCACTGATGAAAGGCCTCCCGACAGGCGAGCTCAAAAATGAGCTGATCAAGCGCAAGGCCCTCAACCTGGAGTCCGCCAGAAGGATGGCGGACCAAGCCGTAAAGGTGGAGGATTACCATAAGACCTGGGTAGGCCACAGTGAAGCTGGGCACCAGGAAAGGAGGAGCCACCGGGAGAATACTGATGAAGGTCGCCGTGACATGAATAGGTCACGGCCTGAAAGATCTAACAGGAAACAGAGCTCGGCGGGCGCCGGGGGGAGTTCGGGACCATACACCCAGAAGAGGTATCACGGTCTCACCCCCCTGGTCAAATCACCGGCCGAGGTCTATGCCCTGAGTAAGAATGAAGGGTAGAAGTGGGCAAGACCCCCCAAGACTAGGGCAGAAGGCGACCCAAGCCAATTTTGCGACTACCACGGCCAGCCCGGCCATAAGACCGACGACTGTCGGCATCTGAAGAACGCCATCGAGGAGCTGATCCGAAAGGGAGCCCACAGCAAGTATGTAGCTGGGCCCCCGGAATCAAGCTCCGACGGGGCGAATAGGAAATCAGTATTCCAGAGAATGGGAGTGATCCAGGTGGTTACCGGAGGAGACGAGAACGGAGGGTCGGCTAATGGGCACAAACGGCACCTAAATGAGCTTTACCAAGCCATCAACTTTGTGCCCACCACAGCGATCCCAGCTTCCACCGTCCCCGATATAACCATCGGAAGGAAAGACTACGAAGGAGTCGTAGCCCATACAAACCCGGGTGGTGCACTGGACATATCCAACCACTTGGTTAAGAGGTGCCTAATTGATACGAGCGCCTACACAAACATCATGTTCAGGGAATGCTTCCTCAATCTCGGTCTGAAGATTGAGGACCTGAGCCCTTGTACCAACCCACTATACAGCTTCTCAGGGGCCGGCCTGGTACCGCTGGGATCAATCAAGTTGCCGGTGGTGTTTGGCCAGGAGGATACGGCCAAAAATGTTTGATCTGAGTTCGTGGTCATTGATGGTTCGTCTGCCTACAATGTTCTTATAGGCAGAGTCACTTTGAGCGAGGCCGATGCTGTAATGTCCATCCGGGCCCTGACATTGATGTATGTCTCGGACCGGGGGGAGGCACAAAAGCTCGTCTCAAAGGACGAGAAAGACGAAATCGTCAATGTCCAAATATCCGCCAGAGGGTGTAACATGCAGTCCCTCAAAGTGGAGAAGAAATCAGAGAAGGGGAAGAGCCCATCCTTACGACAGGAGGGTGATCCGATGAGCACCAACAACGTCAGCATGGTCGAGGGGGCCGAGACCGAACAAATAGAAATTGACCCAGGGCGCACCGTAACTGTCGGTGTCAGTCTGGAGACAAAGTTCAGAGCCAACCTCCTAGACCTGCTGAGAAAAAACAAAGACGTCTTCGCGTACTCAGCCGTCGAGATGCCAGGAGTGAGCCGAGAGGTGATCGTTCACAAGCTGAACGTGCTCTCCAACGCTCGCCCTATCAAGCAGAAGATGAGGAACTCCTCGGCCGAGAAAGATGAGGCCATCAAGGCCGAGGTAGACAAACTATTAGAGGCGGGCTTTATCATGCCTTGTACTTACCCTGAGTGGCTAGCAAACGTTGTAATGGTAAAGAAGTCATCAGGGGGGTGGAGGATGTGTGTTGATTTTACAAATATTAATAAAGCATGCCCGAAAGATTGTTATCCCTTGCCTCGAATAGATAGTTTAATAGACGCAATAAATGAAAGCTACACCATGCCGAGCACTCGCTCGACGCCTTCTCAGGGTACCATCAGGTATTCATGGCCGAAGAAGACATGCCTAAGTGCGCATTCATCACCATACACGGCACATACATGTATAAAATGATGCCGTTCGGTTTGAAAAACGCTGGCGCAACTTACACTAGGCTGGTGGAAAAAGTGTTTCAAGATCAAAAAGGGCGAAACATCGAGGCTTACATCGACGATGCTATTGTAAAAAGCAAGTCTGACAGCGAGCACTTGGCCGACTTGAGCGAAACATTTTGCTCACTAAGGAAATACAAGATGAAACTTAACCCAATGAAATGCAACTTCGGTGTCCGGGCGGGTAAGTTCCTCGGCGTACTTGTCGGCGCCGGGAATTGATGCCAATCCGAGAGAAAGTCCAAGCACACCGGACTGCCGGAGCCGAGGAATCGAAAAAAGGTTATGATGTTAACCGGGAGAATGGCGGCTCTCGCCCGTTTCATCTCTCGGTCAGCCGACAAGAGCACCCCATTCTTCAAAGTGTTAAAGAGGAATAAAGACTTCAGCTGGGGGGAGGAACAGAGCACAGCTTTCAGGCAACTGAAAGCTAATCTTCAAACTCTCCCAACCCTGTCCAGGCCGATGCTGGGGGAGACGCTATATCTATACATAGCAAGCATTACCTCGGCCACGGTCGATCTGTGATCATCGAGAGAAGAAGACAAACAAAGAACACCCAATCTACTTTGTCAGCCATACATTGTTGCCCGCCGAAAGAAATTACCCACCGATTGAAAAAGCGACCTTTCTTTGTCGTGCGTTGCCGCAAGGAAACTGAAACCTTACTTCGACGCACATCCCGTGACGGTTTTAACCGACCAACCATTGGAGAAAGCATTGGAAAAATTTGAGCAATCCGGCAGACTCATCAAATGGACAGTAGAGCTATCCGGCTTCGACATTCAATACAAGCCGAGGCCCTCGATAAAGGGACAGGCACTTGCAGACTTCCTGGCCGAGTGCACATATCAAGAAGAACCAATCCCCGGGGTATGGGAAGTATACACCGACGGGTCCTCCACGGCGAACAGGTCAGGAGCCGGCATCCTTATCATCAGCCCAAACGGGGACGAGTTTGAGTACGCCTTGAAATTTTCCTTCTCGGCCTCAAACAACGAATCCGAATACGAGGCGGTGATAACTGGAGTCGAGCTAGCTAGAGTTGCCGGAGTAGAACACATTGTGTTGAAGACAGACTCACTATTGGTTACTAACCAAATCAAAGGAGAGTATGAGGCTCGGGACGACGGGATGGTAAGATACCTGGAAAGGGTAAAAGCTGACACAGCAAAATTGAAATCTTTCCAAATCCAATGCATTCCCAGGTCTAAGAACAACCGAGCCGACGCTCTCTCAAAACTTGCCAGTTCAAGCATCAAGAATGTCAGTCGAACCGTGCTGGTAGATATCAGGAATACTAAAAGCATCACTGAGACCGTCGGCATGGTGGGCGACATCGAAGCCGAGACGACGTGGATGACTCTGATAATGAAATTCAAACTTACAAATGAGTTACCGGAGGACCGCAGTCTCTCCCAGAAGATAAGAAGGATCGCCGCAAGGTACTTGGTGTTCGAAGGAGAACTATACAGAAGGTCCGTGATAAGACCACTTTTGAAATGTGTCGGCCCAGCCGACGCAGAGCTCATACTGACAGAGATTCACGAAGGCATCTGTGGACATCAAATGGGGGCAAGAACACTAGCCCACAAAGCTCTCCGAGCCGGCTACTTCTGGCCTACCATGCTTGAGGATTCCAGAGTTAAGACCAAGAAGTGTAAAAATTGTCAGATACATGCTCCGGTGATACATGCACCTTCCCGAGACCTGCAACCAGTGCTTAGTCCCCTTCCTTTTGCACAGTGGGGGATGGATTTATTGGGGCCATTTCCAACGGCCTCCGGAGGAAGAAAGTACCTAATTGTCGCCGTTGACTACTTCACCAAATGGGTCGAAGCTGTCGTAGTACCTGCCAAGACCATGGCGGTCGTAAGAAAGGTGATTTGGGAGAACGTCATAACTCGATTTGGGTTACCCCAAGTCATGGTGTTTGACCACGGCCGAGAGTTTTGGAGTGACATGGTGATGAACTGGCTAGAGGAGCTCGGTATCAAGTTTGCATACTCCTCCGTCTGCCACCCTCAGAGCAACGGGCAGGCGGAGGCAGCTAATAAAACAATCCTAAACGGGCTGAAAAAGAAAGTTGAAGATCTAAAGGGAAGGTGGGCTGATGAACTACCCGGCGTCCTATGGTCCCTTAGAACCACGGAGAAAGAAGCAACGGGGTACAGTCCATTCCACCTAGTCTATGGGTCTGAAGCCGTCCTGTCAATTGAAGCATCGGTGCCGACATTCAGAAGGCAAACCTTTGACCCAGTCGAAAATGAGGAAGGCCTTAGAGTCTCCCTAGACCTGGTCGAAGAAAGCCGAGACACGGCACGGCTTAACTTGGCAGTATATCAAAATCGAATGAGAAGAGCATACAACCGTAGGGTCCACAAAAGAGACTTAAGAGTAGGAGATCTAGTCCTAAGAAAGTCAGCCGCCACCAACAAAGGAAACATCCATGGCAAGATGACGACCAACTGGGAAGGACCCTACAAAGTGGTTGAAGAAATGAGGCCGGGTACATATCGGCTGACAGACATGGAGGGGGTGCCTTTAATGAGCCACTGGAACACCGACAATCTTAGAAAATACTTCGTATAGCGGCGGAGGTGTCCGAAACCGTTGTGGGCACCCCAACGCTTGATTATATCTAAGGAAGAATGTTCCGAGTTTTCTATCAAAATGAAGTGTCCCTCCCAAAGTAATACCAAGATATTTACAACAGCAGTCAAAACGTAAACTCAGTTGCCTCGGCCAAAGCCGGGAGTGACGAGGGAAACGCGACTTGCCCCACAGCAGTTATCAACATGCTTAGGAACGTATAAGTACGGTTGAGAAACGCAAATCGGACGCCTCGGCCAGACCGAGAGTGAAAAAGGAAGCGATCAACACGTCTAAAGATACGAACGCTGTCGCGCCGTAACCCCGATTGCCTCGGCCAGACCGAGAGTGACGGGGACACAACGACCGATATGCTAACATGTTCACAACGGCGGTTGGGAAACGCAAATCTGACCGCCTCGGGCGGTGGAGGAGGCGACCGACACGCCAACATGTTTTAAAAACGTTAAGTACAGTTGAGTTACGCATTCTAACTGCCCCGGCTAGGCCGATGGTGGAAACAGAAAAGAAGCGCTCAATTAATAACGTAAGAAGACAACTCAGATGAAAATGAGATAAAGACCTCGGCCAAGCCGGTGGCAAAATAAACAAACCCTTATTTACAGGTAATACAAGAAAGAAGTCGACGGCCGTCCCCATTGGGATAGCCTAAACACAACCTACCAAGAGTTTACAAAAAGAGAAGGAACAAGAAAAAAGGTTACGGACATAAGACATTAAGTGCCAAAAGATGGCGGGGAGGAAAGGCTCAATAGTTGGCCCCGAACAGTGAAGCTATCCGAGATGCCAGGTGAATCTGCAACGACCGCCCGTCTCCCTATGCTCATTCTTTGCTCGCCACCGGCGACATCGCAAAGATCGTCTTGATGGGCGACCCGACCGACTTGGCGCTTCACCAGCCTTTGCCTTTTCAGCCTCCTCCCTGGCCGCCTTCACCTTTTTAGCATGGGCCACCTTCTCTGCAGCCTCCTCAGTGGCCCTCTTCGCCTCTATCTCCTCCGCCATCTTTGCCTCTGCAGCAGCCACCTTATCATCAAACAGCTGATCAAATTTATGCCACGGGAAAGAGCCGTCAGGAAAGAGCTCTCTGATTACATCCCTGGCAGCTTCTTCGGCCTGGTCCCGGTATTGGGCGCACATGTTAGGGATGACATCAGTTTGGAGCGTCTCAATGTCCCCCTCCCTCTGGGCGAGGATAGCCTTTGTATTCCTGTGTGACTTCGATTGAGCCAAATACAGAGACTTCCATTCTTCCCTCTTCTTAACGGCAAAATCAAAAGCAGGCTGAAGCTTGTCCAGCTCCTCCTGCAGCTTAGCGGCGTCAGCCTCCGCAGCCTCAACGTTGGCCCTCTCGGTTAGGACCGCCTTTTCAGCATCCTCCCTGAGCTTTCGCTCATCGAGGAAATCCTTTTCGGCGGCCTGGAAGTTCTTCTTCACCTTCTCGGCCTCTTGCCTAAGCCGTTCAAGGGCAGGAGCCGCCTCAGCCATGACCTTCTCTTGCTCCATAATGTGAGCACCGGCCACGTCAGCCCACTTCGCCAGCATCTTCCTAATCTAGACGGGGGAAGGCTTCGAGGAGGAGGAGACGACGGCGGCATTCTTATCACCCGTCTGCACAAGCCGCTTCTCTAATAGCCAGTCAGAGGGACCGGTAGACGGCGGCGGTTGATCTACAAAAAATTCGGACAAAGCATCCATGTCAACATTTACCAACATACCATAGAGCCTGTCATCAGGAACGCCTAATGAACCGGCTAAATCTGAGCCACAGGTTAGATCTGTACCAGGCTTGGCCTTCTTGGCTGGAGGACCCATTTCTTTGCCGGCCTCGGTAGCGATGCAGTGCCAAAGCAAAGAGAGCATCTTGTCTCTTTTTCTCTTACGTAAGAGAGGAGATTCCTCTGCCACGGTGACCTCCTCATCGGTAATATCGACGACCACCACCTTCTCCTTTTGGACTGCAGGGATTGAAGGTTGAACTGAAGTTGACGCCGTCGCCGCCGACGACGTTGCTTTTGGCTTTCGGCGCGGCACGTTACCGGCGATCTTCCTCTGAGCCGCCCCCGCATCCAAAACCTTCAACTGCTGATCCATAAGGTCGTTTGGGGCCGGTCTGCGATCACGTGTCTCGGCCTTAGGATGCAAATCAACAACTTTCTTGTCCTTGTCAAGTCCCATCCTCTTGAGGATATCCGCAGACAGATCCGGGCCAAAACGGTCTCGTAAAAAGAAACGAGGCAAAAGTTAAACGAAAGAAATAAATCAAAGTTCAAAAACAGAAACATTAAAAGCAGAGATGGGCCTCACACCGACCCCACTCACCCTGTTCGAGGGCCGGTATGAGGCCGACGTGGCAGAGCGGCTCATCCTGAAGAATGATCTGCGTCGGGGGCATCCATCCCTTCGGCGTCCCATCCTTATCAGTCTCAAACAGCTTCATTGCCCGCCTTTCGTCCTCATTGAGATGGACCCTAAAGGCGTCCATCTTAAGCTTATTCCGGGAGATATATTTCTCACGCTCCCCCCGACTCTCACACCGCAAATTGACGCGGCTTTGGAACTCACGGGGCAGTGGATAATCCCCTGGAACCTCAACATATACCCACCGCGCCTTCCAGTCCTTGCAGGAAGTAAGCTTAGAGACGGTGATATAACCCGGCTCGATCTGTATGCTATACCACCCCTTGCCACCTTGGACATTCAGTCGAAGGTGATGAAGCCGGCGGAATAGGTTCACCGTTGGGGCCTCCCCCTTAAACTGGCATAGCCACACAAAGCCAACAATCGTCCCTAATGGCCAACGGATGCGGTGTGCCCACGGCGACGTTCATTGCTTTAATTATGGCAGCAACGTATGCATTCAGAGGAAACCGGAGCCCATACTCCAGGTGCCTCATATATACGCCGATATAACCCGGGGGAGGGCAACAGACGACCTGACCCTATTTAGGAATAACAATCCTATACTCCCTGCCGAAGGAGAAATGATGTTCAAAAAATCCAGAACCAGAACAACTGGCGAACTTGTTGGTCCAAGCACGATCAGGGCCGATCTTACAGGCGTCGCCATGATCCAGGAGATGCGGCCTCTCCTCATCGGAATGAGTCCTTTCCTCATCATCACCATCATCATCAACATCATCACCGTCATCATCACCATCATCATCCTCCTCGAAACTCTCCAGAAATTTGGGATCAACCTCAGGAGAAGGAGACCTAGGGCCCCCGGACCTTATCGGGATGGCGGCCAGTGCCTCCTCTTCATCAAGGCGCGACGGGGAACCCCCCGGCGCAGGATTACTAGGTCCGGCATCAGCAGAAGACATGACAACGGATATTTAACAAGAAAAAGATTGAAGAATTTGTTTGATTACCTTGGAAGGAAATGTTACACCGAGTAAACTGATACCCGTCGTTGTGAGTACCAAAGATAAAATTTATAATCTCCTATTAAGACTAACCTAGGCTAGTGGTAACAGGGTCGAACCACAAGGAGGCAGTTGTAAATTCTAGTTGTTTTATGATCAGTCCGAGGTAACTATTATGGGGGTTGATTTGAATTGGTCTATAACTAATAACAATAAGAGGAAAATAAACTAAAGATATGATTTAAACAGATAAAAGAAAGGTACTAGGATGATCGGGTCATTATAGCTTCGGCGGCAAAAGAAACTAAGTCGGTCTGAATTAAACACAGGTAAGGCGGGAAATAAGAGGTCCTCTCGGTCCACTCCTAACAAATAGCATCTCTCGATCTCGCTATAGGTCCCTAATGTCACTAATACTAACTTTCGTCCTGAAAAGTGACTAATGGTCTAAACTATACCTATCTTTCGATCTTAGCACAGTTTAGTCGAATTAATTGATGGTCAAATAACTTTCCCTATCTTTCGATCTAATGGGTCAGTCACAAAATAGGTATCTAACTGGTCGCATGCATTCGATTTGTTAAATACAAGATTAAAGACAATTAAAACGAGGGATAACCTTACAAGGTCAGTCGATCGACCAACAAGGTAAGTCGATCGACTGACACGCGGGTTCAGGCCGTGTCTAATCTAGTGTCGCCTACGCCATAAATCGCCTACATCCTAGCACTAAAGATTTAGCTACTCATGCTAAAGATGAAGACAACAATGAAACTAATAACAACTACTGAATTCATGCTTTAAAATAAATAACAACGATGATAAAACGATAATTGGCTTTGGGGCACTTAACTATCAAACCTATACTAACAATAAAAGCAAAACAATAAACTCAATACTAGGGCAGAAGAAATACCGAGATTCAAGAGGAAAGATTAAGAACAATGGCAGAATTTCCAATGCTAAAGTTGATAACCCAAAACCCTAACTCGGGAATAAGCTAAATTATTGTGATGTGAAACTTAATGTATTCTCTGATATATTATTCGATATCAAAAATAGATGCTGGTGTTACGTTATATAGCAATCAACGCAACAACTTATTTCTAAAACCTAAACTTCACGGGCTTTCTAAATCTCGTCTGAATCGAAATCGGTCGATCGATCAAGATGCTTGGTCGATCGATCGCTCCTCAAAGAATAAAGAGCTTCGAACCGAGCCTTGGTCGATCGATCGACTAGGTTGGTCGGTCGACCGCTAAGCCGCTACTTGACTTCTTTTAACTCGTGGACTTGTCTTTCGGGCCTTGGATTGCGCACCAAGCTCGTTCCTTAAGCAATTCCTTTACGTCATTTGCAATGCAGATTACTTGGGGACGGATTTGGCTCGATTTCCGCTCAATTCTTCACATTTCTGCAATAAGGTACAAAAACACGAAAGTAGAGGAAAATAGGGAAATATAGGCATATATTGCACATTTGAGCTCTGAAATGCGTGTAGAAAAGAGTGTGAAACATCGTATTTTAGACACGCATCAAATCTCCCTAAACCAAACCTTGCTTGTCCCCAAGCAAGAACTAGACTCGATCTAACGACCTAATGGAACGAGTTCAATCTCAGAGCGATTTGCAAACTGTTAAACCTAAACCGATTTAATGCACAACCAACAATCAACTAGTAATGTGAATCATGCAAACGAGTAATAAAGTCGTCAAAAACTGCTGCACCCTTGACTATAGAGACTTACCAAATTGGACTCTCACGGGTCGCTCAAATCACTCAATTAAGCACAGGTGATATAAATGTAAGATAGAAAGAATTAATTTTGTAGTGACCCTCACCTAACTACGACCTATGAGGACATGCCAGCAATAAAATATGAAAACGACCTCTACAACCGTACATATGCATTCCAACCGAACAGATGACCAATGACACATGCCGAGGTATACATGGGATATGTGAGGTATGGGTAAGAAGAGGCAAAACATTTTATGGTAAAGTGGAGGTACAGGTGATCAAGCTAGTACCGAAACGGAACCAAAGGATAACATCCAACTCCTTGCTCAAAATCAAACGAAACGGTGCTATAACAAGCACCAAACTCACAATCTCCAAACTATCAAATCAATAAAACTCCCCATAGGATATAAACGAAACATGGGAGCAAAAATCGCCAAAAGATAAGGATTAAATTATGCGAATTGACTTCTTTTCTCGAATCACAGTCGATCGACCAAAGGGAGCAGTCGATCGACCCATTTGAACAGTACAGAACCTCTTTTCTTTTTCGAATCATTTTTTTTCATCTTCTTTTTTTTTCTTTTTTTGTTTCTTTCTTTCCTTTTCCTTTCATTTCATTTCCCAACTATCGTCTCAACAGAGCATATGCTACCAAAAACTGAGTAACAATCCCGAAAACACAGACTACTAGCTTGACAAGGGACAGGCTATGTGTAGGATGTAGTAAATAGGACAAAAAGGATATTTTTGGCATAGTGAAGCTTATGGGTAAAATGAGAAAAGGAAACCTCTACCACATGTGTCAACAAACCACAAACCGAATGCATGCAGGTATTAAGTAGATCAAATTCATATTCATGCAAATTAAGGAAACATGTCTCATAAGGAGTACTACTCACATTCCTAAATGAACTGGTCATGAATGTCACCAGTTATAGGCTCTAAAAACTCAGAAATATGATGTAGCTTGCCAATTTTCAAAGTCAAGTCTCAAGTTAAGCAAGAAATGTAACGAAAACTCGTAGATATGCATTTATGATTCTACTAATAACATGTAAGTCAAGCAAGGCTTAGGCAAAACAGGTGCAAATGCAAAATCATCCTTGAAATACTACCGTTCCGACTCGACCTATATGCTAAAATAAACGTGCATGTTATGGAAATTTTTGAAATTTTTCAATTTTTTTGAATTTTTTTTTTTTTTTTATATGATGAAAACGAAATAAACAATGCAAACTGAAATTTAAACGTGAATGCAAACAAATGAATGAAGTGCGACGCAAAACCCTTCCCCAAACCAAATCGCACAATGTCCTCATTGTGCAAAATCATATGACGAAAGCAAAGAGAAATGGGAATTTGCGAGAAAAAGGAAATAAAAACACAATGACATAAGGTAAAGACTTGGGAACTCACAAGACTTTAAGCGCAGCAAAGGGAAACCTCCCCAAACCAGCGTGAGCTAGGAGGTTTCAGTAGCCAGCAGTGCTACCAATAAGGACCTGAAAAGACAATTAAAAACCACGCATAAGACCGAAGAAAACAATTTTGAAGCGTAAATATTGTGCACTAATGAGACAAAAGAAGAAATAGATAGTTCGACGGAAAATAAAGTGGAGTAGAAAACTCCCCTAGGTCCGCATATCGACCAAACACAGCAGGGGAGAGGTCGTGAACGAATATAGCAGCAGCAGTAGTCGATCGACCTCAAGAGGCAGTCGATCGACCAGGTGGCGAGAACAAAGCTCCCTGTAAACCCGCAATTGATCGATCGACCAATGGTGCCGGTCGATCGATCTGAAAACACTCGCTTGCATGTCTTATTTCTTCGTAATTGCTCAATGATTTGAGCTAATAAGCTCTAAATACCTGCAAATACACAATAGTACGCGCCCAAAATTGCGCAAAACCCAGAACGAAGTCTAAAACACTTGAAAATCCTAAGCAAACGAAATAAAAGCGAAGTTTTCGCGCACACAAAAGCAATAGAGAATAGTTCGAAAGCAATAAAATGAAGTTTATAACGAACTTGATCAACTAATAGTTGATAAAAAAGGACCACGGTATGGCCCATTTCGTTGGCTTCTGGCTACTAGAGGTAGCCTCAATGGTGCTCATATTATCAGTTGCACCCTTCTTAGCTTCGACAATGGAGAACTCAAACGATCGGCCGTCATCTCCCCAATCAAGGACTCCCTCGGAATCGTCGGAATCAAGATCAGCCCATCTCACCTTGGCTGGCTCATCTTCCACTTCCTCATCAGTCCCATAGCTTAGGCATCCAAGACCTCCTCTTTGAATGATAGGCTTTGTCACAAACTGAGTATCCAACGGCTCTTCCTTCCCCAAACCAGCTCCCGCATTATCTAAAATAACGATTCTTCCTCCTTTTGCTCCCAATCTGGGGCGGAGGGGTTAATACAAAGAAGTAGTAATAGGGACAAAGCGATTCGGGAAGCATAAAGTACGATCTCTTTTCAGAGACCGTATTACAAGTAACCGGCCACATGGCGTCCTTCTTTTTAGCAGGTTGGGCAAAAATGATAGAGTGTTTCCCAACCTTGAAGGTCAAGGTTCCTAAACCGACGTCAATAATCGCACCAAAGAAGGTGTGCGAAATGGCCTACCCAAAATAATGGGAATATGGTCATCCTCAGGCATATCAAGGACAACAAAGTCAACGGGGAAGAAAAACTTCCCTATCTGGACGGGTATGTCCTCTAGGACTCCTATTGGCTCGACCGCAGATCGGTCACCATCTGAACTGTCATCTCTGATAGCAAACCGGGGTCAACTTGAGTTTCTTAGCTAAACTCAAGGGCATGACACTTATATCGCCCCTAAGTCACACAATGCCTTCTCAATTGAGAAGGTACCTATTTTGCAAGGGACGAAAAGCTGCCCGTCCTCTAACTTAAGGGGCGCAGTGTGAGACAGATAAGAACAAGACTCCTTGGTGAGTGCGACAGTGTGCACTGTTTCAAGTGACCGCTTTTTTGACAACAGTTGTTTCATAAATTTAGTGTATGCGGGTACTTGGTTAACTAACTCAAGGAAGGGGACTTGCACATTCAGACTACGGATAACTTTCTCAAACTTATTGAAAGATACCTGTTCTTTGGTCGGCACGAGTCTCTCCGGATATGGGGCTGTAAGGAGCACTTTAGCCCTCTCTTCTAAATCGCGTGTGCCGGTATCCTTGGACTTAGGCTGAAAGTCCGTCACCTTCTCTTTGTTGAAGCTAGATCCCTCCTCAGACCGTCTCAAATGAGACCCATTGACCGTCATTGGGTCGAACTTCGGAGCCGGGGCTGACCCATCAGCACTCGGGTCTGCCCCTAAAATTTTCGGGATCGTGGTACCCCGAAACAAGTGGTCTCCTAGATTATTTGGCATTAAAGGACGAGATTCTTCAATATCAGCAGCGATATTGGTCGATCGACCAACCTCCTCGGTCCGATCGATCGGTATGCACAGATTCGAAGCTCCTGGAACCCGTGTTTGATCGATCGACTAGGTATATCGATCGATCGACTGATTTTCCCGCAGTGACGTCTTTTTCTTTGAATTGTTCGTTGAAGCTTTCTCTTGGCTTGTTTCTCGCTCATCTTTCTCGACAAAGATCCTCAACCATGGCAGGACCATCAAGGGTGGACCCGCTCCTCAAGGTGATGGCATTTAGGGTCTCCTTTTGTTCGGGTTGAGTGGGTAAGTGTCCGGGAGCTCGAGTGTTACTTTTACTAGCCAATTGAGCAATTTGGCTCTCAAGTAACTTCATCCCGGCCTCTCTTGCTTGGGACTCCTTTAGCAACAGATTCTTAAGCTCGGAGAACTCGAGTTTTGTGATTGTTGCTTCTTTGCGGCACATAAGGAGGCTTCGGTATTGCTTTTGCTTTTGATGAGGCGGCACATATGGTTGTTGCTTCTTTGCGGGTGTTGGGTTGGATTTTGAACATTTTGGCTCCTCCAACTCAAGTTCGGATGCGGTGGCTCGTAGTAGGTGTTTGTCTGCCTATAGTGTTGAAAGGCAAAGACAAGATTCAAAGGGGCTAGGGCAATTTTTCGAGACATGGCCCTCAACTCCACACCTTTCACAGACGAAGGGACCGTCTAACACGGCATTAACTTGGTATATCCCACCTTTAGAAGCTCCCCTAGCTCATACTTGTCAAATCTTGCGGTGAGAGCCTCAAGCGCAAGAATGAAGAGGACTCAGCAACTCTTCTCTGGTTCCCTCTCGAATTCCCATACTCGGCCTTGTGGGTAGCTAGATCGTCAATGATCTTCCACCCCTTGGTTGCTCCCAAATTTTCAGCGAATCTTCCATTGGCACCAAAGATCCAAAATGGCCCTCTGATCATCGTACAACCCATTGTAGAAATGATTGCACAAACTCCACTTAGCAAACCCATGGTGCGGTATGGTTCGCACCAACTTCTTGAATCGGACCCATGCCTCATGGAAATTTTCATCTGGCCCTTGCTTAAAACCCGTGATTTGGGCTCTAATAACGATCGTTCTTGAAGCGTAGAAGTACTTCTTGTAGAACGCCAATGCCAATGTATTCCAATCGGTGATCTCCTGAGCGGCTCGGTCCAGATCTCTATACCATTCCCTTGCAGATCGCGAAGGAGAAGATGAACATTGTCTCCTTCATCCGGTCCTGGGTCACGCCATTTGGTGGGGGAATGGAGCAAAGAGTCTATGAAGGTCTCCATGTGCTTAGCCGCATCTTCGTTTTTACAGCTCCCCCAAACTGATTTCTCTCAACCATAGTGATGTAGGCAGGCTTTGGTTCGAATTTTCTGGCATCTCCCGGTAATTCGAACCCCTTGTATAAGTTGTCGGCTGTCGGCTCGGAAAAACTAGCTATACTTGCCTCCTCGGCCATGACTGGAATTTCGGGAAAATAAATCTGTTTCGGCCAAGAGGTGGGTGAAGACTGTTGGTCTTCCTCAAACAGATCGTGCTCGAGATAGCTTGACAGAGTACTCAGCTCTTCCTCCGTCGACAATATCCTTCGTGCTCGTCTCAACCCGCGCAAAGATTTCTCTATCTCGAGTCAAATGGTAATAATTCTCCACCCCGTGACTGCGCATAAGATGAAACTACAACAAGAATATAAGAAAAGTTTAAGGAACAAAAGTCCCTTAAACCGAGAAAGACTGAAAATAAAAACAACTAAAATTAGGACTATTGCCTCCCCGGCAACGGCGCCAAAATTTGATACCCGTCGTTGTGAGTACCAAAGATAAAATTTATAATCTCCTATTAAGACTAACCTAGGCTAGTGGTAACAGGGTCGAACCACAAGGAGGCAGTTGTAAATTCTAGTTGTTTTATGATCGATCCGAGGTAACTATTATGGGGGTTGATTTGAATTGGTCTATAACTAATAACAATAAGAGGAAAATAAACTAAAGATATGATTTAAACAGATAAAAGAAAGGTACTAGGATGATCGGGTCATTATAGCTTCCAAGGCGGCAAAGAAACTAAGTCGGTCTGAATTAAACACAAGTAAGGCGGGAAATAAGAGGTCCTCTCGGTCCACTCCTAACAAATAGCATCTCTCGATCTCGCTATAGGTCCCTAATGTCACTAATACTAACTTTCGTCCTGAAAAGTGACTAATGGTCTAAACTATACCTATCTTTCGATCTTAGCACAGTTTAGTCGAATTAATTGATGGTCAAATAACTTTCCCTATCTTTCGATCTAATGGGTCACCACAAAATAGGTATCTAACCGGTCGCATGCATTCGATTTGTTAAATACAAGATTAAAGACAATTAAAACGAGGGATAACCTTACAAGGTCGGGCGATCGACCAACAAGGTCGGTCGATCGACTGACACGTGGTTCAGGCCGTGTCTAATCTAGTGCCGCCTACGCCATAAATCGCCTACATCCTAGCACTAAAGATTTAGCTACTCATGCTAAAGATGAAGACAACAATGAAACTAATAACAACTACTGAATTCATGCTTTAAAATAAATAACAACGATGATAAAACGATAATTGGCTTTGGGGCACTTAACTATCAAACCTATACTAACAATAAAAGCAAAACAATAAACTCAATACTAGGGCAGAAGAAATACCGAGATTCAAGAGGAAAGATTAAGAACAATGGCAAAATTTCCAATGCTAAAGTTGATAACCCAAAACCCTAACTCGGGAATAAGCTAAATTATTGTGATGTGAAACTTAATGTATTCTCGATATATTATTCGATATCAAAACTAGATGTCAAAAGTTACGTTATATAGCAATCAACGCAACAACTTATTTCTAAAACCTAAACTTCACGGGCTTTCTAAATCTCGCCTGAATCGAAATCGGTCGATCGATCAAGATGCTGGTCGATCGATCGCTCCTCAAAGAATAAAGAGCTTCGAACCCGAGCCTTGGTCGATCGACTGACTAGGTTGGTCGGTCGACTGGCTAAGCTGCTACTTGACTTCTTTTAACTCGTGGACTTGTCTTTCGGGCCTTGGATTGCGCACCAAGCTCGTTCCTTAAGCAATTCCTTTACGTCATTTGCAATGCAGATTACTTGGGGACGGATTTGGCTCGATTTCCGCTCAATTCTTCACATTTCTGCAATAAGGTACAAAAACACGAAAGTAGAGAAAAATAGGGAAATATAGGCATATATTGCACATTTGAGCTCTGAAATGCGTGTAGAAAAGAGTGTGAAACATCGTATTTTAGACACGCATCATAAACGCTTCGAGAATTTAGAAAAAGAAAGGAACTCTGTGAAAGAAAAGCGAAACGAGAGGAAATTTTTGAGAAAATGAAATTTGGAAGGCCAAATTGAGGGGGTAACTGCCCTATTTATAGAGCAAAGCCCACTCAATCCGACCAATCAGAGCAAAGCCCGTGAAGCGTCAACCAATCAACGCCGAGCCACGTGTCAAGCATGCAGCCATGAAATGTCAATCGACAAACAGTTACTAAACTTCTTCAACACGCTCCTTGACAGAATGCCAATCGACGTATCTTTTTCAACACGATCCTTGGTATCTACTTGCCAAACGGCCCGCTGTTCAACCAAGCTTGGCAGCACCGGCTGGGGGCAATCAAAAGTACACGGCACTCACAACCTCGGTCCCGGCCAGCGCCATTTTCTTTTCCACATTTGATGCCCTTTACACATCCATGTGGAGGGGGGATACGGTACGGCCATAGCAGAACCAAGCCGATGAAGAAGAGGCCGGGGCAGAAATTTTTACTTGCGCAGAATACGCTCAACACTCATCGAAGGTCCATACCACGGCATAGACTACGTTGGGGGCAAATTGATGGGGCATATTCTGCACCCGCTGACCGAGTCAACATATTGAGCAAGGTCAAAGATATCCACAAGAAGTCAACACCTTGGACACTGACCCTAACCGACGCAACTGTGTCGGCTCATGTCACTGGGTCTCGGCTAGGCAACTAGCCAGCCGGGATACACATCCGCGTACTCACATCCAAGACCCCTCGGCATGGAGTCAGCAGGGCCCGCCAGCCTGCCATGGGTCCCTCGGCCGAGGGTAGAACAGTCTTTCCACCTGCTAGCCACTTTGCCACTACGTGACAAAAGGTGAAAGTCTATAAATACTCCTCAACCCTCATTGAGGAATGGATCCGAAAATAATCAATTAAACGTACTAATCTGGTATAAACTCCCTTATCTCTCTACAATATACTTTGTGCCAAGTAACACACAACTTAACCCCTTTAAGTTTACTGATTTGAGCGTCGGAGTGAGTTCGCTCGGTACCAAGCCGAGCCCTCAGTTTGTTCATTGTTTCAGGAGAGGTCGAAAAGAAGAGTCAAGCAAAGTCATCATTCTACAAGCTTACGTGGTAACAACTCTGCTCCGTAATCACACCCGGAACATTAATAATTATTTAATACTGTATATTATAGATTGAAGAAATAAAAGAGGAATATAAAAATTAAAATCAGGCATCTGAAATCTCAAATGCTACTCTAGGCAAGCAAGGTAGCATTTCATTGCAGGTAGACCTGGCAAAAGCAACCCGACCCGATTGACCCGACCCAAAAAGGCCGACCCAAAACCGACCCAAAAAGGCTGACCCAAGACCCGAAATTGACCCGAACTACATCACCCGAATTGACCCGACCCGGCCCGAAAATGACCCAAGCTTTCTTGATTCGTAACAAACCCGACCCGAAATGACCTGATCTGAAACCACCCAACCCAAAAATAACCTGACAAAACATAACTCTAATTGATCCAAAATGGCTTAAAATGGCTTTTTCTCTCTTAACCATTGCCCGAAATGACCTGACCCAAAACAACCCGACCCGCTTGACCCGAAACAGCCCCGAACAACAAACCCGAAATAAACTTGTAACCCGAAATGACCCGACCGACCCGAACTAACCCGAAATATGACAACCAGAAATAACCTGACCCGAATCGAACCCGAACCGACTGACCCGTTTGTCAGGTCTAAATTTTCACTTAGCTTATTTGGGCAAATAAACTAAATTTTATACACTTACCAAAAAATAAGCTATTTGAAATTTTATCGAAAAAGAGGGGTTAGTAAACCCAAATCAAATCACAAAGTAAGACTACAATGGGAAATAGGTCCCAAGATAAAAATCCAATAGAAGAGCTTGAATCCTTGAGGGAATGTCGAGCAAGATCATCAACAACTGTATTTTTTTTTTTTTTTTTGATAAGGAAAGGAAACTAGGTCAATTGTAATTGACCCATAACATCCTCGCGGATGAGAGCGGTAGTCGAAAATCAAGAAAACTTTCAGAATACCCAAATTATAAGTAAAAAAGGGGAGCAAAAGGTACGAAGTAAAACTCTCCAAGAAAGTCTTTCAATTCTTTGCAAACCCAAAGAACACAAACAAAAAAAAAATTAAAAAAAAGAAAACAAAACTGGGTCATACAAGGGAGAAAGAAAGCAAAGACGGAGACAACAGAGGAAAACATATTTCCATTCTTAAAAATTTCCATTCTCAAAAAGTTGAAACTAATAAAGACATCACTACCTTTTGGTAATTATCAAAACTGGAGGCTTAAAGATTCAGATCTGAAGTTGAAGTAACCAAATACTTCCAACACAATTTTCTGATAGTGTTTTGCTAAAATCAAAACATGAGTTCAAACCTCATGAAACTTTTCAGTACAGATTCTTGTTTATTTATAATCTTCATGCTAAAGATATATTGATTGTAAATAACTATCCCGGGCTAAAAATAAAGAGTAAGAACAATCAGATCTTGAAGAAGATAAAAAATGAAACAAGAAAAAGAGACTGAAAAGAAAGAGATTCAAAGACTCCTCTTTTTTTTTCTTAAGGAATGAGGACTGTATTAGAAGAATGTCTTACAAAGATAATTTTCAAAGATCAGAAACCATTAGTTCCCGTCTTAATTATTTTTTTGTTTTTCTACCGCTTGTAAAAAATATTTTATCAATCAAAGATAAATAAATGAAGAAGACTAACGGAATCCATGACAGAATTTCAATGCATGGCTGAATTCCAATATAAAATGAAAGTAACATGAACACAAACAATCTAAACACTTGGAAACACTTGGATAACTAATATAACAATCATTCCAACATTGATAAATTCTTTTTTTTTTTTTGTCTTTAATTGGTGAAAATAAATTCTTATTTATTTACATGAATTTTTATGTGAATAATAGTCCATTAGATTTTTCGTAATTGAACATTAACTTAACCCTTAATTGCATGGGGTGCATAGGGAGGCCAAAATAGATTGAAGTCAAGCTTACAAACTATGGTCAACCCCTTTATAGACAAAACGGTGGAAGTAACGTATCCTTGAACGAGCAAAAAATCACCCGCGCCACCCGCAACAGGGACAACCGATGGCTTAAGAGGGTTAGCCACCCCCAGAGCCGATATCGTCCCGGCAAGACCATCCTCCAACTCAAGCTCAAACCGGATAACCGATAAGTTGTCGAGTCCATCAAAGCTCGATGTTGCAGCTAACAACTGAGAGTCGCCAACAACCTTGGAGGACGGATCTGGGGTAAGGGTGAGATTGTCTCTTAAGACGGATAAAGTTCCGAAAGGCGCTGTTGTTATTGAAACATTAGAGCCAATTACACCTGGAACAGTTATGAAATCAGTTTGGTTGAAGATGTCATGTTGGTAGAGTGTGAAATGCATGGATTTTAGGTCATGATTTTGGTGAGAAGAGGAGATTGCTAAGGTTGGGATGAAAGTTAAAAGAAAAACATAGAGGAATGTAGATTTAGCCATGAGTTGATAGTTTTGTAGTACGACGTAGCTGTTGAGTGTAGGGTATGATCTAGAGGTCTGTCTATATACAATGTGTACAAGTTAGGTAGTTTGTGTTTATCAGGTGATAACAAATTTTAGTAACTCATAATATTTTATGGATCAGTTGGGAAATTGATAAGCTACAGGCTAACCGCTTGATCATAAACTAGAGCATTTATGGTATTTT
Organism: Silene latifolia; assembly: GCF_048544455.1. Classification (NCBI taxonomy): domain Eukaryota; kingdom Viridiplantae; phylum Streptophyta; class Magnoliopsida; order Caryophyllales; family Caryophyllaceae; genus Silene; species Silene latifolia. Next base: position 70,984,719 of record NC_133529.1, on the reverse strand, counting down.
AAGAAATTCATTAAAGTTAAGGGTACTAGATATGTTCTTGAAAAAAAAAAAAAAAAAGCACAGTTCAAAATTAACAACTAAAAAAATACAAAAATACCACGTAAAAAAACAAAAATAATTTAACCCTGAAGAAAAATCTTGAGAACACCACCGTATGGAAGTCACATATTTGTTTTGTGTTTAATATTATAAATTTATAAGTCAATAATAATATACTCCCTTCGCACAACTGTTTTTTTTCCTCAATTCTTTAATATATGTGAAAAGTATTTTATTGAAATAGGAAAAAAAAAATTGTTGTGCGGAGGTTTTGAATTCTTTTATGTATTTGTGAGTTTTTTTGGAAAGACCTGGAAGAGGTTGTAAAATGAGTCCCTAGTGGAGAGAAATTGATCGTTGGTGGTGACCTCAATGGGCATGTGAGTACTAGTCGAGTTGGCTTCGAGAGCATTCATGAGGGTTTTGGTTTTGGGGAGAGAAATGAAGCAGGAAGTGACATAATATTAGATTCTGCTTTAGCATATGACTTGGGTATAATGAACACTTGGTTTGAGAAAAGGCATTCTCATTTGGTGACTTATAGGAGTGGAGGAAATGTTAGTCAAATTGACGTCCTTTTGGTAGGAATGTGTGGAGGAAAGTGTACACCGATTGCAAGGTCATACCCGATGAAAGTACCGCAACACAGCATAGGCTAGTGGTGCTGGATTTTTGGGGTAGGAGAGACTTGAGGAAGAGAAAGGTAATCGGTGAGGCACGTATCAAGTGGTGGAAGCTACAAGGGGAAAACCAACAAGCGTTTTTGGATAAGTTCGGAAATAGCGATATTTGGTCGGATTGCAAGGAGAAAGATATAGATGCAACGTGGGATAAATTGGACATGTTGTATAGGATTCAGCGAAGGAGGTGTCAGGGGAATCTAAAGAAAATATATAGACCATCAACTAAGGACACATCTTGGTGGAACAATGAGGTGAGACAAACGTGAAAGACAAAGCGTGAATGTTATAAGGTTTTAGAGAAATGCATGAGTGATGAGAACTTTGAAAAGTACGAGGAGGCTAGATGAGCCGCTAAAAAGGAAGTGCGTGATGCGAGGCAATAGTTAACCAAGAAGTATATGCCATATTGGACATAAGAGATGGAGAGAAGGATATCTATAAACTGGCTCGCATAAGAGACCGAAAGACGAGGGATATTGGGAGAGTTAGGTACGTGAAAGATATAGACGACAGGGTTCTGGTTCAGGATAACGAAATAAAGGCTAGATGGAGTTCTTACTTTGTTACTTTATTCAATGGGCATCAGGAGCAAGATTTTGGGGATGTACAAGTAACACCAAGCATGGTTAATCGGGAATTTGTACGTAGAATACAAAAGAGTGAAGTTAGATAGGCGTTAAGGAAGATGGGCCGGGTCAAAAAAAGCAGATGGATCGGACGGTATACCCATAGAAGTTTGGAGGTGCTTAGGGGATAAAGGAATCGAATGGGTCGGCTAACCATCCATGCTCTTCAACAAGATTTGGAGGAGGAGAAGAACGCTTGTCTCTTTGTGTAAGAATAAAGGTGATGTTCAAGAGTGTTCCAATTATCAGGGAATTAAACTTATGAGTCATACGATGAAGTTATGGGAGCGGATAATCGAGCAAAGGCTTAGGAAATGTGTAGATATCTCGGATAACCAATTTGGATTTATGCCTGGGAGATCGATTATGGATGCGAATTTTATCATGAGACAGTTGATGGAACACCATCGGGATAAGAAAGAAGACCTGCATATGGTTTTTATTGACTTGAAAAAGGCATATGATAGAGTACCGAGAGAAGTACTTTGGTGGTGTAACACCCCCTCATACCAAGGTACCACACCAAGGACTACCCTAGCATGAAAGACTGTTACCATCTCGGTTTCCCGAGGTTAGTATATCAAAGTTACCAATTCCAAACAACCTTTATAAAAGTATAAAGAGTTAGTGATTACATGTTTCCAAAATAAAACCAAGGTTTAACTGTGAAAGGTCTAATAACTACAAAGAATGCAAGCTAAGTATCTTGACGACGGAAGCTAGACTCGAGTGATGACTCCCCATGACTGTCCCATAGCTAAACATCTGCATTACCTATCATAATCTGCTCACCATCCCCGAATGGATCACCGCAGGTTTTACAAAACAACAACATGGGGTCAGTTACTGCATAATCAAAGTAAGACAGGTACAATAAGCAACCAGCTGATCATCCTCCATTCCCGGTCTCCCGATCTCACACAGTAACCGACTACACACCGAAGTGTGTAGCCCTGCCAGATTACCCATCACAACAAGTAATCCTCGCTGCCAGTGGGGGACCGCAGCCAATCCCCACCTAAAACCCGCTCATCAACGAGCGATAACCCTGTCCCTTAATGTGCACATCTTCTCCCGTGACGGGTTCCACGGAGGGCGAACTAGGACGTGAAGCCACTCCCGCAAGTGACTCCACCACAAACATCACAACACCACCACATCACAATCACCACCACAACACCAACACTCTGATGAGCAGCAGATAACAGTAAACACAATACAAACACATCTTAATTCAATCAACAGAAACTGAGTAGGGAAACTCTACCTTTTCGCAATCCAAGCACACTCAAGCAATCAATTATGATCCTTCACATATCCATCACCTGCATAACATAATTATGTATAGTTACCACCTACTAAATCAATTAATTATGCACATAACCTAGACTCATCATAACTTAATAGGAATATCAACTTAAAGAACAAACACGACTTTTCCTGACTTTCCAGCACATGACAGACTCAGAATAAAATACATAACTAATTCCAGAAAACTCAAATCGATGCAAGGCCAATTGGATTGGAACCCCATGAGTCTTAGCTACAAATTATATAACGAAGGTTTCTCAAATTCCAAACTTATTAAGGGTTTTCAGACTGATTTCCAAAAGCTGACAGAATCCGTCGCATAAAAAGTATTGATTCATAAAACGAGTTTAAAACATTATTTTTCAGAAATTCCAAATTCTATTGTCATTATAGACTCTACAAAGATGATGTATGAAAAAGCCCCAAAACTGAATCGACATATAAATTAGGGTTTCAAATCATTTTCCACAACCAAATCAGATTCGCGGACTTTTCAGCGACATGTTCATAAATAAATCACCTAGGACAAACCATAAGGAATTTTACCACGAGATTTGATATGCATAAACTAGACTTCAAATAAACAAAACTCTATTTTCAAACTTTTCGAAGAAGACGACTTTAAAATAGTGTAAACAATTGAATGAAATCGACTTACCAACAGGGAAATCGAATTAGGTTGAAAAAGATGAGAAATCTCCAATCCAATGAAAGGCTCGGCACTCTTCTTCCTCTCCCTCTCTCTAGGTTTAGAAAATGGTTTATAGAGATGTTAAAATTAACTATAAATGATATAAGCATTATAACGATATCCTTGGTCAAAACACAAAAGAAACCGTCAACTTGCTGAACCGCTTTACTCGGTTAAGTGCACTCGGCCGAGTAACACACACTCGACCGAGTACCAACCAAGTACTCGACCGAGTACTCCAACTAAAATACGGAGTATTACAGTCTTCCCTCCTTAAAAAGAACTTCGCCCTCGAAGTTCCAACCCAACCTATAAAACATGGACACCTAACACTAACTCCACCAACCACGCTTACTTCCACACTATGGCTCACGATATCGTCTCAACTACAGCATAAACTCTCAATGCTAACTCCACAGTACTATCGGATACCCACAACATAAGTGTTGCCAACTCTGTCTTACTTCCATAACGCTCACTAGCACCCTCAATACCAAGACAATCCACCAAACAATATCAACCGTCAAAACGAAATGTTACATTCTACCACCCTTAAAACGAACTTCGTTCTCGAAGTTTACTCACACTCGTAAACATCATACTACTACAAGCACTGCCATTACCTGTAATAAAATCAACCCCAACACAAATCCATCCTTTACTCTACACCAACACTCAAACTTCCGATTATACTATAACATGTACAACCATCAAACTCTTAAGATAAATGTTACGTCCTCGTAACTCACTAATACTAGATCCTTAACTATATATTCTCATTATCCTCATCACTACCGCATGTCAACGATATCCGCCTATAGCTCGACACCTACTACATCTATTCCTATATCCAGGGCTCTCTTACTCTAGTTGTTCTCATACCTCAATTCATTCGATACACCACATAACCTATATCACAAACGACATATTTCTTTATACATGCACTTATCTCCACAATCTTAGCTCACAATCCTCAAGAGTTACACATACTTCCATTAGCTTTTCAAGTTCATCTCTTCTATTACCGCAAAACTAACCCTTGACTTGACATGATACTAAGTCCTAAAACTCCTACTCACTGTCCCCAGAAAAGGTGCTAAACCACATATAATTCCAGTTCAATACCACACATGCTCCACAATTCTCTTGCCACAATTATGTCCACCAACGCCTTATCTAAAACAAGATTAAAAGTACTCCAACAACCTCTCACAACTGTGTCCCATTGATAGAATGCCATTAAACCATGACCACAACGGAAACATACTCAACTTTCTTCCATATCCCACTCTACCCTCAATCCGAAGCCGAAACTAATAAGAAACATTAACACACAAAACAACACTCGATATGCCAACACCGACACTAACAACAAGCAACAGTAAACAAACAACAATATGTGACATCATGAAAATACTCATATCACAACACGAATTACCGTGCCCAGTGCACAACACCACATAGATAGCCACCACAACTTTTACAATCGCATAACACTGAATGAGCACAACTTTCTTGACCATAAGACTTTCTTAAAACTGCTATACCAGATCATGACGCAGCATATTAGACGGGATCACAAATATCAAACTTATGAATATTATCCACACCATGACTCTTGAGGCTGGAACCTTACACCATTACTTACAGATATCATACATACACATATAAGTATAACATATGACGCGGAACACACCTATAACGACTCGTAACTATCACGCCCCACCATTACTCGTGAGGCCAGGACCTCACACAAAGTTTTACACACCTCATGGACCCATAATCGAATCTAACTAGCCAATCCTGACCACGTAAGTTACCACTTGACAATAAATACCTCTCATCCAGACTTAACTCAGGTGCCTTTCATAACATATCCTCTCATACACACAATTATCACCCCTCCGGCAAATGTAGCCATAACATCAGTACCCAACTTCGAGCGAACACCTTATATATCCACATCTTATACTCCCTTACAACCAAACAAACTAATCACCTCCACAAAATCAACCTCATTAGAACAACTAACTTCCCTAAAGTAATATCATCTTCAACCACTAGTGACAATACTATGACACCAACATCCTCCATGTGACTACTCTCTCACTATCACTTCTTAATATAACAATCTGTTTCCTCTCTTTGGTTATCATCCCAAATAACGAACATCCAAATCATCAACAAAATCTACCTCAACATTATTCCCAATTCTATCCTTTATCATATCGTTACCTAACTCTCCATCAAAATCTCAGATCGTGCAAACACTCTACAAGCTTCTCATTCCATTAATACCTCGAAACTCACGGCTAACATGTCGTCCTACTCTCCTATATAACCACTAACTCACACCCTCTAGTGAGGCTATCGTACATTTCCATAATTTCCTACCTTCATGCTCCCTAACTCCGGTCAACATTCTCCCAACTTACTTCCATCCTTATTTCCCCCTTTTTACTCAATAATACCAATTAATAATTCATGTCCTTCCTCTTTCTACCTAACTCTTTAGTAATCCGATTACCTTCTTGTTACTCCACAACTCAAATTCCATTAATTCATATAAATATCTTCTCATTCTTCCTTATCGCCGATCCTCTCTCATCATACTACTCACTCACACTTGTCACTATCAAATCCACACACTAACGGTTACTTTTTAATTAGTCGTATCTCCCTTTCGTATCTCTATAAAACCAAAAATTCACCTCATATCGTCAATTGCCCAAAGAATTACACTGCACACTAGGCTCACCTCTTGATATTTCAAATTCCCAAACTCAGTCCCCATCTACAAATCCACGTCGCGACATAACTCCATCTGCGTTCACTATATACCCCTCTACTTCATCCCACTAAAGCAACCTTTCATTACATATATCCTTAACCAACACAATCATAACCGTCTCCCACCATAAATCCTTACACATCCCAATTTGTCATTATTCGCATCCCTAAACTCAATCTTTCATTCTCGCGTTTTTTTTATACTTATATCACTCTTGCCCATAAACACTTACTTTTATATTACTCAACACACGACCATATCACTCATCATATCTCACAAAACATGCTCTTTACCTCGATTGGCTCATCATTCTTCCCTTTTCTTTTTCCACTATTTCTCACAACCACATTAACACATGTCTTCCTCATAAGCCGGCATTCTCCATATCATAACAACCGGTAACTTACGTATCAAGACCGTCACATATATAAAAGAATGCGTTAAGACTCAAAACATACGTGTGCACATACCTCACGACTCAAAAAATGTAAGAACAATGCCACCGACTCAAAATTAAGGTGAAAATATAGCCACCGACTCAAAATGGTCGCCCACTGAGGTACTCGGTCGAGTACGTGGCATACTAGGCCGAGTACAGGGTACTCGGTCGAGTAATGAGACTACTCGGCCGAGTTAACAGCTCCAGAAGCTAAACAGAATTATCACAGTTAGATTACTCGGCCGAATATGGAATACTCGGTCGAGTATAAAAGATACTCGGTCGAGTAGGGACTACTCGGTCGAGTATCGGCGCAGTTCTCAGCACCGTCCAGTTTTTGTAAAACAGTCATATCTCACTCGTTACTTGGTCAATCTGGGAGTGTGACCTATCGTTAGAATCGTAAGAAGACAAGCTATCACCTCCAATTAGAATTACAGAAATAGAATTTCCAGAACTCAACTTATGACAGTTTTAAGACAACCTTTCTGTAATCGATCTTCATACAAATCAAATTTTCTAAACAAAACAACTTGAACATGAATAAAGCAAACACTAACAACTCGATACTTCTAAAACCAGTACATAAGTGAACTTTATCATACCCACATGAAAATTAAACACGACATTCATATATATATATAGACGCATGACCTTAATCACATGCTACTACCAACAACCAAACATTAACATCATCATGATCATATACGCATGTACCACTACCCTTTTGAAATCCACATAATAAACACTTAACATGCCAACATATTCCATAATAAAATTCAAATCAGTAAATCTCGCCACGCTTTTCACATGTTTCCACATACCTTCAATGGACCACATTATCCAACCATTCAAGTTCCAAGTACCACACACATACACGACTCGATACACAACACTCCCCCCCAATGTGACCGGCTTGAGATCGTAAGGGCCTTAATGCGACTTCGGGACGTCTCCCAAGTCTTTGAGGTAGCTCCAAACAACTCTCCTCGGGTTAATTTTATTTAGACACCCTAAGTTCATTGGATTCATTAGTTTTAGGTGTCAGAATCGTCGCCTCTGATACCACTTTGTAACATCCCCTCATACCAAGGTACCTTATCAAGGACTACCCTAGCATGAAAGACTGTTACCATCTCGATTTCCCGAGGTTAGTATATCAAAGTTACCAATTCCAAACAACCTTTATAAAAGTATAAAGAGTTAGTGATTACATGTTTCCAAAACCAAACCAAGGTTTAACTGTGAAAAGTCCAATAACTACAAAGAATGCAAGCTAAGCACTACTACAAATCCAGACAACTACAACGCCCCTTTAACAACGTTTATGCACGAAAATCACAATAGACGTTGTAGAATGTATGGCGCGATTTTTACTAAACTTAATTACAACGGGTATGGTTATATAACCGTTGTTATAAGTTTTAACAACGGGTTAAATTTGCACAACCGTTGTTAATAATTTGGCGCAAAATTGGCGCAAAGTTAGTGTAAAGTAATCACAACGGGTATTTTTAAACCCGTTGTTAAAACTTATTTAACAACGGTTGTTATTTTACAACCGTTGTTAAAACTTATTTAACAACGGTTGTTATTTTACAACCGTTGTCAATACTTTCAATACTATAAACCACACAAACACAGATCTGCTACAGCCACAAAACACATACATACATAACCTAACACAAACACAAACACAGACAAACACAAACACAAACACAGCAAACACACTTTCTCATCGTCTCTTTCTCTCTTTCTCTCTTTCTCATCGTCGCTTTATCATCTCGCCGTCACTGTTGGTTTCATCGTCTCTTACTTTCTCTAATTATCAGGTAAATCTCATCTCCTTTGTGGGGTTTCATCGTCTTTCATCGTCATTGTTTTCTTTTTTTAATTATTTCATTTAATTTGCATGTATATATGATGGGTTTTTATCGATCATTATTATGTTATTATTCGCTTAATTAGCTCGTAAAACAAATTAAATAAAATAAAACAAAGAAGAAGCAAGATGATAGAGAGGAATGCATGATAAAATTAATTAATAATTCATTAATATATATATATATATATATATATATATATATATATATATATATATATATATATATATATATATAAATACATAAATTAAAAAAAGAATTACATTTCTAAAAATGCAATTCTTATATTTTCATAGAGAGTCTTATTCTCTTCTATGATATCCCTCCTCTCCTCCTTAGCTATTTGGAGGTTTCGTTCAGCAGTTGCTATATCGTCATATAGCCGCAACAACCGCGCTGCTTTGTCAAAGCCATTTCTTTTGGCGTCCCTGAGTGCGGCTTGAGCATCCACAAGATAGCTCCTAAAACTGTCCTCGATGTGGAGCAACCGGCGGATGAAGCTAGTATTTTTCTCGGTCATAGTAAGCGTTTTAAGGATGTAATCGTTCATTTTGTTGATGAACTTTGGAGTTGTTAGTTTGAAAGATTAATTAGGGGTTGGAGATTGTTTTAGCAGTTAGGGTTTGAAGATAGTGAGATAATGGAATGGTGGTTGAGATAATGTATGTATTTATACTAAGTAATGTGTCCTTTGAGTTGTTTTTTAATTAATATAATATATGCATGTTTAGGAAGTTGTGCCATAATCATCATATCTCCCTGCTTTAAATCTAATGTAAACCCTTCTCATTCCATATATTGTCCATTCATATGCACAGTACAGGAGGGATGACAGTAATAATGCCTGCATCGAAATTATAACGGGCCCCGTAATTATGCATGCATCTAGTAATATTTAATTTATTTATTTTTTATTTTGTAAAAACAAACAACAACGGTTATGTAGAAACAACCCGTTGTCTTTAGTTATAATGACGGTTCTTTGTAAATTAACCGTTGTTATAACTTTCCCACCAAAATTGAGTCACACTTTCCACAACGGGTTTTTAAACTTAAAACCATTGTTAATAGTGTTAACAACGGGTTCCTTAAGAAAACCAACCGTTGTTAAAACCTTTTACAACGGACGCTTTAACAACGTCCGCTTTTTTATATAACAACGGTTTTTAACCGTTGTTATAGCCTGTATCTGTAGTAGTGAAGTATCTTGACGACGGAAGCTAGACTCGAGTAATGACTCCTCATGACTGTCCCATAGCTAAACATCTGCATTACCTGTCATAATCTGCTCACCATCCCAGAATGGATCACCGCAGGTTTTACAAAACAACAACATGGGGTCAGTTACTGCATAATCAAAGTAAGACAGGTACAATAAGCAACCAGCTGATCATCCTCCATTCCCGGTCTCCCAATCTCACACAGTAACCGACTACACACCGAAGTGTGTAGCCCTGCCAGATTACCCATCGCAACAAGTAATCCTCGCCGCCAGTGGGGGACCGCAGACAATCTCCACCTAAACTCCGCTCATCAACGAGCGATAACCCTGTCCCTTAATGTGCACATCCCCTCCCGTGACGGGTTCCACGAAGGGCAAACTAGGGCGTGAAGCCACTCCCGCAAGTGACTCCACCACAAACATCACAACACCACCACATCACAATCACCACCACAACACCAACACTCCGATGAGCATCAGATAACAGTAAACACAATACAAACACATCTTAATTCAATCAACAGAAACTGAGTAGAGAAACCCTACCTTTTCGCAAACCAAGCACACTCAAGCAATCAATTATGATCCTTCACATATCCATCACCTACACAACATAATTATGTATAGTTACCACCTACTAAATCAATTAATCATGCACATAACCTAGACTCATCATAACTTAATAGGAATATCAACTTAAAAAACAAACACGACTTTTTCTGATTTTCCAGCACATGACAGACTCGGAATAAAATACATAACTAATTCCAGAAAAATCAAATCGATGCAAGGCCAATTGGATTGGAACTCCATGAGTCTTAGCTACAAATTATATCTAACGAAGGTTTCTCAAATTCCAAACTTATTAAGGGTTTTCAGACTGATTTCTAAAAGCTGACAGAATCCGTCGTATAAAAAGTATTGATTCATAAAACTATTTTAAAACATTATTTTTCAGAAATTCCAAATTCTATTGTCATCTAGACTCTACAAAGATGATGTATAAAAAGGTCCCAAAACTGAATCGACATATAAATTAGGGTTTCAAATCATTTTCCACAACCAAATCATATTCGCGGACTTTACAGCGACATGTTCATAAATAAATAACCTAGGACAAACCATAAGGAATTTTACCACGACATTTGATATGCATAAACTAGACTTCAAATAAACAGAACTCTATTTTCAAACTTTTCGAAGAAGACAACCTTAAAATAGAGTAAACAATTGAATGAAATCGACTTACCAACAGGGAAATCGAATTAGGTTGAAAAAGATGAGAAATCTTCAATCCAATGAAAGGCTCGGCACACTTCTTCCTCTCCCTCTCTCTAGGTTTAGAAAATGGTTTATAGAGATTTTAAAATGAACTAGAAATGATATAAGAATTATAACGATATCCTTGGTCAAAATATAAAAGAAACCGTCAACTTGCTGAACCGCTTTACTCGGTTAAGTGCACTCGGCCGAGTAACACACACTCGACCGAGTACCAACCAAGTACTCGATCGAGTACTCCAACTAAAATACGGAGTATTACAGGTGGACTTTGGCGAGAAAGGGTGTGTCTCAAAAATATATTGACCTCATAAAGGACATGTATTGGGGGGGGTTAGTGTAAGTGTTCGCACTAATGTTGGGAGAACGGAAGAATTTCTCATTACCATTTGGGTGCATCATGGTTCCGTACTTAGTCCTTTTCTCTTTGCTATAGTTATGGATGAATTGGCATGGGATATTCAGGATGACATCCCTTGGTGTATGATTTTTGCGGATGATATTGTGTTGATTGATGAGACGAAAGAGGGGGTTGAGAGAAAGTTGGAATTGTGGAGGCATACTTTGGAGACTTGTGGGTCTAGGCTAATTAGTAGGAGTAAGACCGAGTATTTGAGGTGTCAGTTCAGTAACTTGCCGGGGCCGAGATCGACAGAGGTGGGGAGTATTATTTTCGATGGAAATGTTCTTGGAGGGTCAGATATTTTTAGATATCTAGGATCTTTATTCAAAAATATAGGGAGTTAGACGGAGATGTGGCTCAAACAATTAAAGCGGAATGGTTGAAATGGAAAAGTGCTACAGGGTTCGTATGCGATAAAGATATGCCCCAATGATTAAAGGGAAAATTTTATCGCACGACAATTAAGACTGCCTTACTTTATAGCTCCGAGTGTTGGGCCGTGAAACATTGTCACATTCAAAAGATGAGCGTGGTAGAGATGCGTATGTTGAGGTGGATATGCGACCATATATGTAAAGATCGATTAAGGAATGAGGTGATTAAGGAAAATGTGAAAGTAATGCCAATAGAGGATAAGATGATAGAAAACCGACTAAGATGGTTTGCCCATATGAGAAGGAGACCTATGGACGCACCAGTTAGAAGGCTGGAGACCTGGGCAACATAAAAAGGTTGCTAGGAGTAGAGGGAGAACAAAACAGACACTTGGCTGAGAGTCTGGGAGTGATACAGCACGATATGAGATTTCTCGGGCTTGATGAGGGAATGGTGACAGATAGGGCACAATGGAGGGCAATGATACATGTGGATTTTTAGTATTTGACGTTATTTGAAATATTTAATGTTTTTTATTTAATTTTTAAAAAATTTCTGTTCTTTTCGGAGTTATTACACCTTTTTAACAACTTTCTTATATATTAATACTTGGTTCACTTTTAAGGTAATTCGGACCCGTAAGTTTTACTTCGGGTTTCAAAATCGTTTTAATCTTTATTCTCGATTTAAATTATAAGTTTTTATAAAAGAAATCCAGACTTCGATTTTAAAACCTATAAGTTTATCTAGCTTTTGTATCATGTTTCACTCCCCTTTTGTTTTTCAAATTTTCTTTTATTTTATCACATTTTGAGGTGTGCGTTCACCCTTAGACGGTTCTAAAGGATTATTCATGTCAGCCGACCTCAAATCATTTTGGGACTAAGACTCTGATATTGTTGTATTTGTGAGTTCTAACCAATAATATATCATCATTCATCAATAACACTTATCGTTGATTGACTGATTGCGATTAGTTGGCACGTCCTTCATATTGAAATATAATTTTATTTGCTTGTTCCAAATTAAGTGATAGTCCCTAGATAAGTCCAATTTGTTCATGTTTATCGTCTAAATTTGTTCACAATAATTAGTATATATAAAATAAGAAAAAATAGGTCATTACTTTGATTATTAGGTTTAGCTTCTTGGGTTCATGCTTGATATGTAAGGTGACAATTACATATTTGCATGTATATTACTACTGCTTGCAAATAATTGATACAACAATGATGAAAAGTCGGATTCGAAATTGGATACCTTTCAACAATTCAATAACTAAATGGCCTGTATGCTACTCGTACAGTAGTTGTTAATTAGGATAATGTAAACAAATAATGCACTCCATATTATTTGTTAGATTTATTAATTTGATTGTTAAACATGCATGATTACATGACCATTTCAATTAAATACGGATCATCATCATTAGAAAAACCCTATTACTTCAATAATTATTAACGAGTAGTACGGAGTAATAGATAAAAACAAATAAAAATTGCAACTTAATAAACCGGTAAATTAAATGTACCAAAAAAAAAATATAAACCGGTAAATTAAAATTGTGGTTTTTACTACTTACTCTGTACTTCATAGCATTAACATTGTTTGTTCTAAATTGAAAATGTAAACCAAGAATTTGATTATGTGTATACCTTCTAAAAAAGAGAAATCAAAGTTTCTACAAATAAGATAGAATTTTTCTACATGATACCCTCTTATTTTTTCGATTTCTACGTGGTATTCCTCATCTTTTGAAAACACATTGGTACCCCTAAACTTGAAGAAAACTTCTTACAATACCCAAAAAGCTCTTATCCGTCATTTTTAAATGTTTAGTTTATGCATTTTCTATTGATTTTTTGGCGCCAATTTGTCAAACTTTTATCACAAATTTATTTTACTCAATCTTAAATATCACTACGCCAAATCTGGTCATCAATAACCAACGTATCACAACGGTTTAATGCATTTAATAAGGACACTTAGATTACCGTTTTCCAAATATTGGCGGAAACCTAGATCACGCTAATAAGAATAACGGTTTTCCTCGATAACAATTGTTTTATAATGTGACGACGGCTGCTTAACAAACCGTTATAAAAAACGTATAACGGTTTTCAAAAACTCGTTATAAAATCACTCTTATCAACGGTTGTTAGACAACTGTTACTAGTTTAAGAAAACGACATTTCGAAAACCGTTACTAAATTAACACCAGCAGTGGTTTTGGGTACCCGTTGTTATGTTATAGATACAGGTCCTTGTAACCGTTATCATTTTCTATTATGAAAGAACGGTTTTTCAATTCAACCGTTGTCACTATTTGATTAGATTTCTCAGTTTGACCACTGCATGCAAAACTTTATCAGAACTTTAATAAATACTAGTCATTGTATCGCGCGCGGTGCGCGCGATACCCCCAAGATATTGTGACTCCTTTAGTTTGATAACGCGCGTATAGAAATATGAATATTGATATATTGTGTCTAAATCCTAGTTGTTGCATCGCACGTTTTGCGCGCGATACCCCAAGATATTGTTACTCGTTTAGTTCGATTAGTATTGATTCACGTACAGAGTGCGGTTGTTTTGTATGTATGTTTGTGAAAGGAGACAATAGCGACAAATCAAAACACAATAGTGATCATATTTAAAATTAATATTCAATGAAGAGTTTCCAAAAACACTAATTATACATGTTGAGTCTGACTCTCTCCAACTCATCCAAATGCTTCAATCGGGTAAAGTTGCTGCTAGTTATATTGGTAATTTAGCTAACGAGATATATTAAGTATAGCTGACAGTTTTGAGTTCATTAGCTATTCTTTTGTTAAGAGAAGCGGAAACGAGGCACCCCATTGTATGGCTCACCACATGCCTATTGACTACTACACTCGTGTTTGGGTAGATATGTGCCTGGAGATGTTAGCAGATACTACTGTTTTTTCCAATTTCTATGTCGGACTACACTGAAAATTAATAAAATTCCCTTTTCTTTCACTAAAAAAAAACAATTCACCTAGGAGAACAATCCCCTATCACCAAAATACTCTCCGGCAGTAATACGAAATTTCACAAGTGCATTCAATTTAACAGCCAGGTTGAAGAACCCTCTTTCAACTTTTATGGTCATTTTCAGTCATCTCAGACGACAATCCACTATTTCACCTTGGATTCAACTAATCAAGCTACAATGGTGGTGCATGAAAATGTTGATGTATCAGAGAGTGTTGTAGTCTTTTAGAACACGATTTCCATAACTGAGTAAATCTACTCCGAGTATAAAAGTGAAATACACGACACAAGAAATAAGAAAATTCTCTAAAATTTAAAGCAGACCTTTCCATAACTGAGTAAATCTACTCTTTGAGTACAAAGTGAAATACACGACATAAGAAATACGAAAATTCTCTAAAACTTAAAGCACACATCCATATAGCATGTGAGCTCTTCGGTTCTTCTGGACCAACCCAACCAGAGCTTGCCAACTTTATGAAGCAAGGCGAAAAAGGCAATAAACTGGATACTCATCATATGTACAACAGTGGGAGATATCTTCAAACCACGGGAATCGTCCTTATAAAATTGGAGCATTGTTCCTGAAGCACCCTCCAGCTCACCTACACCCGCTGTCCTCCTCTGGCAAAGACTTGCAGCAGCAGTAGCTGCACTTCCTTTTGGTGGAGCAGTTCTGGCCATGTCTGAATTGAGAAAATAACCAGAGCTGCACATTAATTTATATGAGACTGTTGAAATTTAGAGATAACCTATTAGCAGGACTTATACTCCTTTGTCCCGTTCATTTGTGTTCCTATTCCATTTTAGGGTGTCTCAGTCAATTGTTGTCCTTTCTATTTTAAAAATGAATTTGATGAGCAATTTGATCATTCACACAATTGGGTCCACTTGTCATTTAGTAATTGGCCCCTACTCTTTCCTTGGTCTATGTGCCAAAAACAAAGGACAACAATTGATCGGGACGGAGGGAGTGTAAGACTGTCACACATCTTTAGCCCATTACTTATAGTTAAGACTGTCGTATCTGAGGAACTGGGGAACACGCAAGTTTTACAACTAATCCAACAAAAATATAAATGGTTCAAAATTTCATGTTCATAGATCAAGTACTATAAATAGTTCACAATTACATATAAAATCAGCAAAGTTAAACTTTTCTTTTACTTATAACACTATAATCTAATGAGAAAACAAAAATATTTAAAACGGTCTAATATAAGATTACTGCATGTAGTATAAAATAAGCAAAGATACTGTTTTTCCTTAACTTATAACACCAATGCCACATTGCTTATGTCTTCTATATTAATACTGTAGAAGTTAAACATGATTCATGCACTTTGCTCCTATTAATTCAAGCATTTTCTGACCACCATTAACCACGAAGCAGCTCCTGTTCTAGAAAACCAACTATAACCCAGGTGTATTTTTTTTATCAGATAGCAAATTCAACAAACAACACCACATTCTCAATAACGCAATATATAATCCGACAACTGCTAGCAAATAGCGTTGCATTACAGGTAGATGGGCACCTGCATACAACTTGTTCTAATGTTCAAGCCTGCCAACTACAATTGTCATGAATATAAAAAATATCCATTTAAGTATCAATTACGTATGAGCTTGTTCATTATGTAAGTGATAATACAGATAATATCCAATCAATTATCAATTACGAAGAGTAAACTTATAACTAAACACTTCAAAACACACTGCATTTATTAATAGAATACTTCCTCCTATTCACAATAATGTTCCCACTTCTCTAATATTTGTGAGGAGTATTTTATTGAAGTGGGAAGATCATTGTGAATAGGAGGGAGTATTATATAGTAACATTTTCATGAATCAACGTAACATCAAGGATTCACGACCATAACCATAAAACCTACTGAATTCGAAGTTTAAAGTCATAAGGATGTATTAATATCAAACTCTCTTGTTTCTTCACTCAACTGCAATCAAGACTAAAGAGATCATGCATAAGAATAACAACATTGTAACAATGTGTCAACGGCATTTGTAAAAGGGGGAGATATAGATGTACGTTTCCTTTCCTTATAAGCAACAAAGAGACTATAAAATCATGCATATAGAAACAAGGCAATTGTGTGACAGTAAGAAAACACTTAAATTGAACAAGTCAAAGAAAAAGAGAGATGGCTAATTACTGGTAAAAGGGGCGAGGGGTTACGATACACCCCGGTGTCAAGAATCAATATCATTGAAACTTAACGACTGAATGCCTGAACTCCAAGCTATGACTCTTCGAATCGCCACTCTTGGTCTCGCCATTCCTTCCTCTACTTCTACTTCTTACTTCTCTCCACGTCTTTCCATTCTTCCTGCAATATTATACACACATGCATCTTCTTAAACAAATGGTCCTTTATAAAAAGGTTTTAGACATGTAAAAAACAAATTTACATTTACAAAATTCAAAACCATAGTAGTTCAAATATTAATCAGTATTGAGAAATCAATTACAAAAAACCGTTTTATACGAGCTCTTATATGAGGCCAACTTAACACAAATCTGCGATTCTCAATTGACTGACAAAGTAAATAAAACAATTTCAAAGAAAAAAAACTAAACTATGATTAGATACGAACATTTGTCCAGGTTCTCATTCACGAGATTTGACAAAGCAGGAAAAACACTTCCACTTCATTAGTCCGACTTTCAAAAATTGAGCTAGAGATGCTAGCAGCAAAACAAGGCTAGGCTACAAGCAACAAGACATCTACTTCGCATTTAAATTACAGCTATCTCTACACCTCGGTCCAGATTATATAAACTCATTACTAATAACCACCTAAGAAAGTCAACTCTACATTCCATTAGACATTTTGATAATGAACTCCAGAGAAAGTGTCACACTTTGTACATCAAAATAACAAAATGCTCTCGGACATGTCACAACCCCATTTCATGAGCAAACTTCATCAAACTGGTGCAAGGACTTTAGGTACTACTCCCTCGGCCTCAGTCATTTGTTTACCTACGATTAAACTATCTTCAAAAAGTACTAAAAAAGGGTGAAAAAATGAATGGACGGAGAAAGTAATCACTATCATCATTGTATATCATATGGCTCTTTATTTATAAGATTGTATTTTACATGTGAACCTTAATCAAACTAACTAGCAACAAGAAATCAATTACTCATAATTGACAAACTACAAAGTTACAAATGAATTACTAATCAATAGCCAAGAATTCCTTTATCTCAATAATAGCGTTTCTTCTTGATGCTGGTGAAAACCTATTGACATATATAACTTGAAAACAATTACAAGGAATTAAAAAAACATCTAAGATCTAATTAAAGCAAACATAAGACTGTAAGTGCCTAATCATGAGCCTTTAGTATAACAAGAGGCTTAGGATTCGTTGATAGAACAGACAAACGAAGACAATAATAATATGGAATACAAGAGCAATACTTTTAACACACAAAAATAATCTACAAGATCAGCAGCAAGCAAAAGTCAGATAAGAAGAGTCACATACCTGCACAACTCTTATAATATTCCTAATAATCCCAACAAAACAAAAAAGAATCGTGGGAGCAGGATGATACAACCATGGGGAACAACTCACAGAAAAAGAAGATTGGGTCAATGTAAGATACATGGTTTGATACAACAATACGAGCTACATCTCTAGGTATCAAATAACCCTTACATTTAACACACTGGTATCTGCAATTGAATAAATATTCGGATACCTTACCTTGCTAGGAATAGATCTGAACTATAGGTATAACAAATTGCTAAGCATTGCCATTATTTATTTGACAAGCATTTCTCATAAAGAGAATAGAGCTTCAATCTTTCATGGAGAAAGAACAGTTTTTACAAGTTCCGAACAATCCTACTCTACAAATCTTTCTATTCCATCGAATTCTTCCTTAAAATGATAATGAAGTTCATACAAATTGACATAATTGAATATACAAAAAGTAGCAACTCTAAGAACCATTGTTTATCACAAACACGTACCCATCATCCTTTTTATTATCTCCATTTTAGGTTTATGCTCTTAAGGGGCTATGAATGGTCACTATAATGGTCAAACATGTCCACAGGTGATAGCATTATAGCACAGGCAGTTGAGAATGGTATAATATACGATCCTAAAGTATGTGCTCTACCTGACTCCTTTGAATGAGTCATTTTTTTATTCGGTTAGGATTATGTTGGCTTCGCTGGGTGCTCTCTTACTTGAGTAGTAAAGAAATTAGATTAGCGGATGGAGAAAAGAAAACTAAACTTTCTTAGATCTCGGGTCAGCTATCGGTAACAGAATCATAGGCGCTATTCTTACTTTTCTTTTCTATATTAGCAAACTACCCAGTTTAGTTCTTCCAAGATCGCTTCATCCAGGTAAGCCACTCAATTTTATTTCCTAATGGGAACAAGGTAATCAAAATTCTGAATAGAAGAATTTTAAAAGATGTCTAAACGGCCTGGAAACAAGGATTCTCTAATCTGTGTTTGCTCAGATAAAACCGTCTTTATCCAACCGCATTCCCCAATCTCGGTTAACACCCTTTCTAATAACCTTTACCAAACCTCAATAAGTCTACTAACACATGCCAACTAATAATTAAACTTCATCAAGCCATAATCCTAAAGCTACCATCTTTATCAAATTCAGCTACCAACTTTATAAAATTCAGCTAACACCCTTTTTCTTAAATAAGCTTTATCCAACCTCAATATCTCCAAGTTTCATCAAACCAGCAGTCCAGCAACAAAAATCCAAAAAATATGTAATCATTATACAATTCCTAAACAGATCCTAAAGCCACAAAATTTACTAATCCCGCTCATTTCTTAACAGATAAATGTTCAAACAACATTGACAATCTTATTTAGGGAACAAAAGATGACACTATATCGCAACATCAGTGTTAATCAACTTGACAAAACAAAACTGAACAAAGTGATCGCTCGCACACCTCCTGTTAAAAATACTTTGTGCTCTGCTGACGAGACCACGTCGGAGCCAAACACAATGGATATATCCTTAACCAACCTACTGAAAACCTCAAGCTCATGAACACAAAAATAAATGAACCATACTCATGATCCATCTCCAGTTATTAACAATATATATACATCAATTATAGTCGAAAATATTAAGTTCGCATACAAGAACAAAGAGAAATCTGACATTAACATAAACATACAAACCTACTACTACCTTCGTCTCAATCATTTGTTAAATTAAATAAAAAAGTAAAGAAATGATTAGGCGGAGGGAGTTTATTCGCTAATTTCTAACCTAAGTTAACATCCAAAGAATGCAGTTAATCCCACAAATTAAAACCCAATCAACATTTTAAAAAGTCTTAAAACAATCAAATGGGAACACTCAAATAGTCAAACTGAGTGCTAACTCTTATTCTCTTAATTGCATCTATAACTGTTTACATAGCCAAACAAATGAGTAAAGATCAGTCTCTTATCAACAACCTAAGCAAGCACATTGGCGTATGTGATAAACCCATAATTATATATGTTTTTACCCAATATTCGTATATTGTTAATGTCATCTTTCGTATTAATTGAGCTATATTATTATATATTCGTTAATTTAGGGATTTAATTAATGTTATTATTATTTTAAATGCAAATGAGCTTATTTAGTGTGTTTTGGACTTTTGGTGTAGCAGATTACAAGACGGAAGAGAATGAGCTGAATGACGCGTTTAATGGATCAAAAGTATGACTCGAGTATGTGTAAAACGGACCAAGAAACAAAATAAGAAATAAAGCATAGGAAATAAAGAAGCACACAAGCAGGCACGTAAGTAACTTTTAATCACGAAGTACGCAGCCCATGAAGCAAGCGTTGTAGATTTGACGTGGGCTAATAATAAGAAGGCCCAAAATCTGACTTATGCATCAATGTGATACGACCAAAACCAAGAAAGACCAAGTGAACAAATAATGAGAGAAAGAGGAGAATTCTTGGAAAATAAGTAGACAGAAGCTACTGGAATACGGGAGAGCATCTACGGTGGAAACACCAGTCCATCACATGTTCTCAATTTTTATCCTCTTCCCGTATTTCACGCACAAAATCTATCCTATATTACTGCAAAACTTATCCCGAATTTTACTCAAACTCCGATCTGAATTTATGTATAAATACCCGATACTGGTACCTTAATTGACGCAAGCAAGTATACGCAGAATAAACCCAAAATCCGGCGATAGGAATCGACGATGATGTAATTCAAGATGGAGTAGTCCAACGGGTGGAGCGGCTCCGACCCGGAGGAAGATAGGAGGCCTGACTTGCGGAGGCGTTGCAACCGAAACAAGGGATGGTTTTCTGTACTCAATTTATTAGTTCTCATCTTAATTACTAGTTAATTTCAGTTTGTTGCTGTGGATTTTGGAACCTTGTTGAACTAATCTTTCAGTTATTAATCGTTAATTTCGTCTTAAGCTATATTCGTTTTATGGTATTCTCATTATACTCGTTTTAATCGTGGATGGTACAAACCGATTGCTAGTTGATTAATTTGGCGCGGCGTTAGATTAATTAACCGAGTAGCGACTAGTTCATTTTAGGACTGCAATGATGTCACTAGACTAAACTGGGAGTATAATTAGATGTGTTAATTGCTTGAGTATTGACAACACTTAGGTAATTAATATGGTTAATGAGGTCTTTCTAATTCTTAATGCGGCTAGTCAGCTTGCGGAACCTTGAAACTTGCGTGTAATTGGTTAGTTAGTATTGGTAGTCGAGCGGCTCGCTACCGATTAAAAGTAAGGAAAGATGGGGAGTTTTTAGCGGCTAAATTCTCTACAGTTAACCTATTGTTAAACTGAATATTTGCTAGACGATCGACACGTAACTGGAATATTATGAGCTTAATTGAGTTGCTTGGTTCACTTCCCATATTAGAATAGAATTAGTTAATCATAGTTTACTTAAAATCACCAATTGAAACCCCCCAATCTCATAAATATGTTAATAGCATGTGAATATGAAGTTAGTTTGTAAATATTACTGCATAGTTAATTAGTTTTCCAATCTCTCTGTGGGATCGACCCTACTTATCCTTTACTATGTTTATATTTTTGAGGTTAAGATAGGTTTTATAAATTATTAATTTGTATACGCTAAACGACACGTATCAGTATGCCATCAATAGTTTGTAAGAAAATCGTTTAGGTGAGCTCTAGTTTATCCGTTAAAAGAACCAATAATATAAAACGCTCTAGAATTTCAGTTTAAAGCAATCAAATCAAATAGGGATATAATAAATGAAATTAAACAAAGCAAATGATAAATTACCTCATCATCTTGTTTGTGTACTCCTCTTTGCATAAATCCTCTTCTTGTTGTTGTTCCATTTCTTCCCAATATTCTAGTCTTAACAGTAACCTAACGATGACAGCAAACATAAACCCTAATTTAAGAGATCATCATCATCATCATCAAATCCCGACAAAGGAATAAAAACTAATAAAAGAATAAACCAGTGAAAGGGAAACCTAATTTGGATTTACAGTAAAATTAAATTGAATCAAAAAATCAAATCGTAAAAAGGTGGAACAGTAGTTGGAACAAACCTGAAGATAATGAATTGGGGCAAAGCTTCGGAGATGATAGTTACCATGACGTAAGGAGAAGATGATAGCTAAGAATGGAGAAAAGGTAATAAAGGAGAAATGAGAGATAAGAAGAAAAAAAATGGACCAGAAAATCCATAAAATTAACAAACATGGATGAAAATTTGAAAACCATTTTTGTGGATATGGATTAGTGGATAGTACTAGTTGAAGGCAGAGCGGTCTGCTAGGTTAACAAACATGGAAGAAGAAGAGAAAGAAAAGGGAAGGAGAAGAGAGATGGAGGAGGAAAGTGAGGACTGACTAACTGAGGAGGTGACTTGCGCGTGCGAGATTAGGAATAGAAAGGAAAAAAAACAAAAGGGTAAATAATCAAAACGACACCAAAGGATGTGTTTGGAACTATTCATATGAACAGTACACACCCTTGATGACTTTTATGTTAAGATGTAAAGATTCAATTTGACGAATAATATTCAATTTGACCAAAATAATTTTATAAATATGTCTACATAATGTTTTAGGTCAAAATCTAAATTATCAAACATTTACTCTTTAATTTCTCTCTAAATTGCTCTCTAAAAAAAATGGCCGGTGTATCGGAGCTACAATCACGTTCTCGTTACGCACAGCCTTTTACTTGCATTCTCCATAATCTCCCGGATCATTATGATGTGAATGGAAAGGGTTTAAACCCTGATTTTGGGTGGTTGACGCAAATGCTTCATGACTCCGGTTTCACTGCGGTTAAAAAACTGTACCCTGTGTCTATAAACAAGCAAGGTTTTGTAAGTTTCGCTTTTATCGAGTTTAACGAAGCCAACTGCCATGATAGTTTTCGTCAGGCAAGAAAAATTAGGGGCTAAATTTGCGGGGGAAGATGCAGGAAAAGAGGACTTCTATTCAGATGCTAGACAAAAGGGCCCTTATTTGTGGGTTGCGACCTATCTTTATCATCATCTGCTAAGACATTATAGAAGGCATCACATTCTTGCCACCGTGCCTTTGTCATGGGAGAGAGAGGTCATTCCACCTGCGCTGCCCGCTGATGATGAAGAGCCAATCTACGACTTGATCTATACCGAAATTCATGAAGAGTATCCTAATACTTCATCAGATTCTAATAATTAAGTCTTTAATTATTATCTGGCATTATAAGTTGTATGTGGATTATGGTGGTTCTTTGAATTAAAGTTTAATTATTTATGTTTTTTGTTACCCCATCTTGTGGAATTCAGAGACAATATCACCAGAAAAATTATTGTGTCCTCCGGGAGTACGGTACGCCTTACACTCAAAGGCAGTCCACCAAATAAAATATTAGAATGACTAACTTTATACTTACAGTAATAAAAAAGAATGAAAAACATGTATATTTATATATATAAGGGCGAGATCCGGTACGAACTAGAGTTTAGTACGAACTGTACGAACTAACTTAAAAACACAATTTCCAAAAGCCTAATACCCCTGAGTTTCCCTTCTCATGTCCTTTATTATCAATCTGACATTCAAACACCACGCCTACCTTCCCTCCCCCTTATCTACAACCGTCACCACCACCACCGACCGCCGTCTAGACGACCGCCGAATTCGGCTCACTCCTACGCCGGCGATGCAAACCAGGCCAATGAACCACCTTCTTCTCCATCGCTTCCTTTGACAGCGACCTTGTATGGATTTAACGACAACGGTGATGAAGAACACTTTTTGACTCTAAATTTCCCGACTACATAGCCTGCATAGTTAGTCTTATGAAATTCTACTTTCTGTAGATCTAACACTTGGAAGAAAATTCGAATAATGGTGACGCGATAGTTTAGTGGTCTCTGGTGGGCCTGTGTCGTTGTCGGAGGATAGTTATATGAATAAATTGGTGGTTTGGGGTTTTTGGTGGGTCTGATAGTTGTTCCTGGTCTTGTGAGTGTTTGTCGTGATGCAAATGGCAACATTGGGGTGATGGTTTCGTGATGGTTCTGAGTGTGCATGACTGTGGCCGACTCCTTACACGGTCCCTTGAGGGTGGTTAGGGATGTCGCCGCTGGTGGTATTTCCAAAGAGGGTACGAACCACCAAGATACCCATATTACTTAATCAGATACACATGGTATTACTAGCGGATACACACGCTATTACTAGCAGATACAAATGTATCCCGTAGTAATATCGTGTGTACCCGGTAGTAATACCATGTGGATCTTGGCTGGTATTTTGTGTATCCATTGCCACCGTCACCACCACTACTTCTATCACCACCGCCTCCACAAAAAGAAATTGTTGAGTCCTTCGACATAAGTAGAGGAAGTCTCACTTACCTACGCCATAAGGAAGCAGCTCCGCCCACTTCGTCGTATGACTAGTAACTATAAGAGTTTTCCATGTCCTGCAACCTTGTGAGCTAAACAATTAAAACAAATTTTTTCTGTCTTGAAACTTCTACGTATTTAAAGACAACTGAATGAGCAGTAAATATAGAAGGGCAAATTAGGACAATGTAGTTTGCCAATGCTATTGAACGTATGTGTCATATTGGCAATTCACTAGCAGCTCTGCTATGTTAACTATTGCAAGAGTATGTAACTTGGTCTACACGAATATATTCGGAAAAAAAAGGCGTCTCTACAAATAAAACGTCTTGATTTATCAGTCTTGATAATTTATATGCACATATGATTTTTTTTGTAGTCTTTACTCTTAACCATCCAGTGAACAAGGAAAGACAACCAAATGTGCACTGAATTTTGAAGGATAGTTTGTCAATGTTGTGGATTGTGGAACATATGAGCTGAGGCTTTATCACAGTTAATCAGAGGGTAACAATTTTATAGGCACGGTAACTAAAACGAGATAAGGGTAGGTCACCATTTTTTTGCCATACTCTTATTCAATGATCAAGGCATCCAAGTTTCTAATCAAGCTAATCAAGTTCAGGAAATCTGAATTGTTCTTGAAATCTCAGGAGAATTGGGCCAACTTCAAATGCTCATATCTGGAGTTTTAGATGATAAAAATTTGTGTTCTTTATATGTATAAAATCTTGTGAATGTCATATTTCTCATGGACTTAGAATGGTCAAGTTTCACCAAGTAGATTTTGCCTAGCAAGCCTTCAAAGACTGATACGATTTTATGTCTTAGTCTCGACAAACCAGACCTGTCAGCACTAAACTGTTCATAGCTCCCAATCCAAACACCGCCTTGGGTTAATTCTTTTTGGAGGTGATAGACAACACGTTTACCTTTAATTTTGGTATTCATGGGCTCCCTATTTCAATCCGAGCAGAAAGTTATGATGCTTCAAAATTGTGACTGAATACTAAACTGTTACAGCAGAGGTGATCCATGACCTACAAGCACTCAAAGCGCAATATCTCGAGTTATAAATTATATTTTCAAGTGATTCCAGTTTTGGAAGTTAGATTACATATGGAGCTTCGAAATGATATAGATTGGGGATGCTAACTCTAAGGAATCAGCGAGTTATGGACTCTGCAAGAAGGGTGGTATTCTAGATAGTTTCTGAATACCTTTTGAAGTCAAACTGTGTAAAATACATTATTGTCCTTTCCAACACAACCTTTTACCATCCTAAAATGATACTCCCACATAGAGCCTTAATTATCCTAGTATGATATAATTTATGAGAAGGGCATGGCATTAACAATTAGGCTCAGGAAACAGAACTTAAAAAAAGGAATGTACACCGACTTGTCCTCACTTTGTCTTTTCTCTAATCTTGACATTTAGCAATTAGTACTCTGGATTTTGCCTTTCATTAATACAACTGGCACGCCTAAAACGTCGCTATTTAAGACGGTCAAATTAACAATTTATATACCACAAAGCATACTAATTAATACTAATTCTAAACTAGTAAAGTAGTAAGCAAGGGATCGAACCCAAGAGAAAGGGGGTTTTGCAATAGTGAAATTAAAAGAGCAATTAGAACAATTGTGAGAAAGTAACAACAAATATGTAAAAAGGGGGGTATTTGGTTTGGTTTTCAAGGACAACAAAAGGGAATTCAAACAAGAGTAAGCAACAAGTAATCAAACAAGTGAGTTTTAAGATGGAAATTTATCAAATTTGAGAGAAACTTAATCCGACTCAATAAAGTGAGACACTTTAGTTAATAAAACCACAAAATCGATCCTTTAATTATATATTATCACCCTATTGTGAAGATAAATCTTCTAAATCTCCTTAGTAATGGCCAAATGACAAGGAAATCACACTTAATCAAATAAACCAACTTATCAATTCTACCAAGTAGAAATCACATACATTGGTCAAATTAACAAGAAGATATGAGCACAAGAGATTCAATAGGGGTAATTAGACACAATGAAATCACGATTAATGCTTAATTACAAGTTAATCCTTTACTTGCTAATTAAGCCAAGAAGAAATCACATTCATTAGCATAATAACAAGGTGTTGCAAAGATGAGATTACAAGGAAATCACACTTAATAATCCCAACAATAATAAATTAAGGAATTTGATTAATTAAGCAACAAGGAAATCACACTTAATTACTCAATATAAACAAGGATTCCAAAATTCAAACAATAAACACAAAAGGATTAACAATGATAATGAAAATTAAGGAAAGATTAAGGAGTCTTACAACCAAAGATTACACCTTTGAGCCGGATTAAGAAAGGGAGATTAGTTCTCCATGCTAGATCTAAACCCAATAACAAAGATGAATAATTCCCAAATTACAACTTGATTAATTAAAAGTGTGCATAAGATGTCTAAAACCTAATGGTGTTCAACTATTTATAGTCCTAAGATGCGGAAGATTAATGGGCTTTAAGTTAGAAGCAAACCCGTAACAAAAGTTGCGGAAACCCATATTTTTCGCACGGTGCGAATTTCTGAGCAGAAATTTCGCACGGTGCGAGTTCCCTGCTGGACAACATTTTATCCGAAGGTCATATCTCTCTCGTTACTTGGCCAAATGAGGCGTGTGACCTACCGTTGGAAAGCTAAGAACATAAGCTTTCACCTCCACTTGGCCTTGCATCGATACGAGCTCTAAAACTCAATATATACCCATTTGAAGTCGATCCTTATGCAAACGACGGTTCAAATCTTCAATTGCTTCATCATTTCACTTCTTCATGTCTTAGCTAGTCTTCCTTCTTGCTTGTAGATATTTTGTACCATGGTAGAATTCAAGACATGCCTTTGCTTCCGATCATTGCTCAAAACTCCATTATTATCCCGACACTCGAAAAACGGCAATAGTGACGTAAATCATGTAAAACCGCATCCCAATGTCGCTTTATTGTACTTAAAATATGATAAATAGATAGTAGAAATACGAGCCTATCAAATACCCCACACTTAAGCCTTTGCTCGTCCCGAGCAAATTACTATAAAACCAATCACAACAAGGCTCAAAAGAAGCGTGGGTAAGCTCATATGATCCATCTCTCTTCTCTCGCACCCCATCCTACTTATGTCACCCTCATCAAATTAACAACATGGTCACTATTCCGTTACAACATCATCACAAAAGTAAGTGACCCAAAGCCTCCAATCAAGAGTCGCTCTTCACTCACGCGCCCTCCTTATGTCTTCCCTCATCTAAGATGATCCTAGTCAACCAATCCAATCTCATTTTCACAATCCAACATAACATCCTCCTTATTTCTCCCCCTTATCACTCCATGCCAATAAACACAAGGTCATCTAATCATTACAACACCTCCTAGCTCATAAAATAGACAACCTCAACATCCTTCTTAAACACTTCCACACAATCTCAAACGACAATACCAACAACATTATTCAACAAGTCACCACAAGTCACCTATTGATACTCACACCTCATCCACCATGCATCAAGTGTATCAAGCACTAATCAGAGATTTGGCCTCCAAACACCCCTTACTTAGCCTTGATACACTTCTAACTTACCCTTCCGGCCTTCTAGAGCTCCACCACTTATGTCACCAACACCAAATGGAAGTAGTCATGTATGTGACATGATTTCAAGGCTTCAAAGAGTCAAAAATGTTTTTCAATTTTTTTCCTAATTCTCTTATTTTGCCTAAACCGCCCTTCCGGGTTTTCGGTTGAGCTCTTTTCCTCACCTCTACTCTCGTGGCTCGCACTCATTTTTTCATTTTGCCCGGAGTGCCGTTTCGGGTTTTCACTCCGACCTCGGCCACTTTCCCATTTTTGCCTAAGATGCCCTTTCGGGTTTTCACCCTAGCCGGGTTTTCTTCTTTTTTTTTTGAAATTGAAATACGATACATGAAAATGAATATATTACAATATATACATGGTGTTACCAACTCATGTCCACCCCACACTTTGTTTTTCACTTTGTCCCCAAAGTGAAGGTGAACATCACAATCAACCTCAATGAAATGACTTGAGGCACCCTCTTTCTCTTCAAATTAGAACAAGTTCAACTCCATCTCACAAGCTCACTAACTTACACCACTAACACCCTCGACTCTTGATGATGAGTTCAAAGATTCACACCTTACATCCTCCTCTTCATCTACTTAACTTGGTATTATCATGGTGTACCAAGCACAAATCATGGGCAAAATGATAACTCAACATACTTTACCATTTTTCCAACAAAACTCCTCCATATTTGAACTTTTGATTGCTTCTTTTTCATTGTTTGATTTGAGGGAGTGAAAGTGGGAATTCTTTTGTAGGTGATTCCACATGATTGAGGTAATGATAGGGAAATAAGGTGTTTAGACAATTAGGCAAAGAAGAGTGGTGATGTATGTTGTGATTGTGTCAAAAAGTGAGATTGGGAATAATGAGGCACAAGGGTAGCTTGAATAGGCTTGATAAGGAGCATTGTTGGAATTGTCAAGCATGATACTTTTTATTCTCAAGCAAGGACTTATCAAAAGATTTTAATAAATCACTTGCACCATTTCAGAAACACCTTGTGTGCACTACTCAAATAGTTGAGTTTTACACACAAGTACAAACACTAGTAGGAAAAAAAGACAAATAAAAGCATTAAAGAAGGAGTACGGGTTGCCTCCCGTAAAGCGCTTTTGGTTTCCGTCGTTTGCTTGACGCCTTTTCAAGCTTCTTCTATCAATGGTCAAGGGGGGAGCAACTTAATGCTCTCAGTAACCTATCAAACATGTTAGCCCACAAACAAGAAAAGTAACAATAATAGAAAGTCAATACATACCAAGCATTGACAATGAAAATATATGCATAAGACAAGTGGTTCATTGAGCTTTCATGTTCGAAAAACAAACTAATGTCGCGATAAGACTCCTTAAAAGAAGGGTTAGACTTGATAAAAACCAAGTAAGAGTGAAAGGACACAAGAGATTCTTTAGGAACTAGAATGGGTGGCTCTTTCATGTAAACTAGGGGAGGTTCTTCCTTGTGTGGCAAAAATTCAACAATCATCATGTTCTCTACCCTCTTAACATTCTCTTTAAAATTCATACTCACTAACTTCTTAGCCAAAGAAGGGTCACAACCAACATTCTCAAGAACCACAACATTCTCGTTTTCTTCCAATTCCTCCATGGGTGGATTTGCCTCCAAATCTTGTTAGGTTGTCTCCAAATCACAAGACAAAACATACCCCATATCTTCTCCAACCATTCCATTAGTTAAGGCAACATCCAAAGTGTCACCTCCACACAATTCATAAATGGTTTGAATAATAGGTTCAAATATCTCAAGAAAACATAGAGAAGAAGTCTCGAGAGGGTATTTTATTGCCTCGTATATGTTGTGTTTGAACATTTGACCCTCAAACTCCATGGTAAGACACCCAGTAGACACATCTGTTTTAGTGTTGGAAGTTCTCATGAAAGGCCTTCCCAACAAAAGGGGAGTTGAGCCTTTCTCGGGTTCCATTTTAATCACATAGAAGTCGGCGAGGAAAATCATATCCCCCACCTTCACCAAGACATCTTCAACAATTCTCTTAGGGTAGATATTGGACCTATCGGCTAAAGAAATGACCGTACGAGTCGGTTTCAAGGGTCCCAACTTAAGAGACTCATAAAGGTAAGTGGGCAAGACATTAATAGATGCACCTAAATCAAGCATAGCATGTTGACAATCCAAGTCACCAATTTTGCAAGGTATAGTGAACATGCCCGGATCGCTACATTTTTGTGGCAAACGTTTTTGAAACATCGCCGACACATGTTCACTAGCCCTTACCTTTTTCATGCTTTTTGCCGTGTTGGTCCTCTTAGTAGCGCACAACTCTTTCAAAAACTTTGCATGCTTGGGCACACTACTAAGAAGATCAAGAAGAGGAATGTTTACCTCCACTTTACAAAAGATATCGTAAAGGCTTGAAGTCTTCTTGTCAATTACCCTTGTGTCATTCAAAGCACTTGGAAATGGAGCTTGTGGCTCATATTCTAGAAGAGGTTCATTGATCTTCACTTGTTCGGGTGTAGATGCTTCCCCATGTTCCACTACCACTTCAATTTCATCTTCAACCACATCTTCCACTTCATGAACAATCGGAAGTGGCCTTGATTTCTTAGGAGCCTTGGGTGCCTCTACCAATTCTCTACCATTCCTCAAAGAGACCGCTTTTGCTTGTTCTTTGGTGGGTGGAGGAATTGTGTGAGAAGGGAGGCTCCCTCCTTAAGTGGGTTGAGAATTGAGTGTATTGAGAATTTGACCAACTTGGGTCTCAAGGTTAACAAACCTAGATTCGGTGAGCCGATTTTGTTGAAGCACGGCGGTTTGAAATTCCTTGGTGTTGTTTAGCAAGGCTTGGCTTTCTTTTTGCATTGCCATTTGATTCATAGAAAGTGTTTTCATTATGTCTTCTAAAGATGATGAAGTTTTAGGAGGGGGTTGTTGGGAGTTTTGAAACTCCCATTGATAAGTTTCATTACCCAAGTATAGAAAAAATTCCCACTTCTCTTCATAGCTAAACATATATCTAAATTTCCCCTCACTTAAATGATAAACATGTAACACCGTTTTATCATTCAAACCATTAAACACCACATGACATAACTCCCAAGTTCGATATGGGTATCGACATCTAGAGACATACTCACCCAACCTATCAAAATACTTGTGAAATGGTTCATCCTTAAATTGAAGAAAATCAAGAGAAGCCATTAAATCAAACAAGAGAGTAATAGAAACTAGTTAAACTAATCCTAATATTTACAAAAACTAGCTACACTACAAAACACACAAAAACACACAACTACTCTAAAAACACAATTAAAAACACTAACAAAACCGTACCTTCCTCGGCAACGGCGCCAAAATTTGACACGCCTAAAACGTCGCTATTTAAGACGGCCAAATTAACAATTTATATACCAAAAAGCATACTAATTAACACTAATTCTAAACTAGTAAAGTAGTAAGCAAGGGATCGAACCCAAGAGAAGGGGGGTTTTGCAATAGTGAAATTAAAAGAGCAATTAGAACAATTGTGAGAAAGTAACAACAAATATGTAAAAAGGGGGGTATTTGGTTTGGTTTTCAAGGACAACAAAAGGGAATTCAAACAAGAGTAAGCAACAAGTAATCAAACAAGTGAGTTTTAAGATGGAAATTTATCAAATTTGAGAGAAACTTAATCCGACTCAATAAAGTGAGACACTTTAGTTAATAAAACCACAAAATCGATCCTTTAATTATATATTATCACCCTATTGTGAAGATAAATCTTCTAAATCTCCTTAGTAATGGCCAAATGACAAGGAAATCACACTTAATCAAATAAACCAACTTATCAATTCTACCAAGTAGAAATCACATACATTGGTCAAATTAACAAGAAGATATGAGCACAAGAGATTCAATAGGGGTAATTAGACACAATGAAATCACGATTAATGCCTAATTATAAGTTAATCCTTTACTTGCTAATTAAGCCAAGAATAAATCACATTCATTAGCATAATAACAAGGTGTTGCAAAGATGAGATTACAAGGAAATCACACTTAATAATCCCAACAACAATAAATTAAGGAACTTGATTAATTAAGCAACAAGGAAATCACACTTAATTACTCAATATAAACAAGGATTCCAAAATTCAAACAATAAATACAAAAGGATTAACAATGATAATGAAAATTAAGGAAAGATTAAGGAGTCTTACAACCAAAGATTACACCTTTGAGCCGGATTAAGAAAGGGAGATTAGTTCTCCATGCTAGATCTAAACCCAATAACAAAGATGAATAATTCCCAAATTACAACTTGATTAATTAAAAGTGTGCATAAGATGTCTAAAACCTAATGGTGTTCAACTATTTATAGTCCTAAGACGCGGAAGATTAATGGGCTTTAAGTTAGAAGCAAACCCGTAACAAAAGTTGCGGAAACCCATATTTTTCGCACGGTGCGAATTTCTGGGCAGAAATTTCGCACGGTGCGAGTTCCCTGCTGGACAACATTTTATCCGAAGGTCATATCTCTCTCGTTACTTGGCCAAATGAGGCGTGTGACCTACCGTTGGAAAGCTAAGAACATAAGCTTTCACCTCCACTTGTCCTTGCATCGATACGAGCTCTAGAACTCAATATATACTCATTTGAAGTCGATCCTTATGCAAACGACGCTTCAAATCTTCAATTGCTTCATCATTTCACTTCTTCATGTCTTAGCTAGTCTTCCTTCTTGCTTGTAAATATTTTGTACCATGGTAGAATTCAAGACATGTCTTTGCTTTCGATCATTGCTCAAAACTCCATTATTATCCCGACACTCGAAAAACGGTAATAGTGACGTAAATCATGTAAAACCGCATCCCAATGTCGCTTTATTGTACTTAAAATATGATAAATAGATAGTAGAAATACGAGCCTATCAACAACAAAAGACAGAATCCCTCCTGCACAATACCTCTTCTACTCTCCTGTATATAGAGACAAAATAACAGCCTCACAACAACCAATCACAAGTCGCATTGCTCTTCAAGTTTTGCATTTTCATATTTTAATGTACTTTCCTTTTGCTATTTTAATCTGAGCCATTAAGATCGATGAATAGGATTCTTAGGATCTGTTCACCATCAAATTTAGGATGGTTGTTTAGATTTTCAAGGAAACTTGTAAGGCTCTATATAAGGGTCATTCCTCCATTGTATGAACAGACTTTGGATATATGAAAAACTTTGCTTTTGTGCAAAAACCGTCTTCCTTCGTGGAGTGTTTGCTACCTTCATGAGCGCCTTGATCTCGACCTTTGTGGCTTGATTAAGAAGACGAGTTAAGCTTACCTTTCTGGATGCTTATGCTTGTTACTATCTTTACATTTGTTACCTCTCAATTATTCAATTAAAACCAGAAAATTCGTCACATAAAAACAACATTTCTCTTTGTTTGTTCATTGTTCTACTGCTTAAACATTCAGTTTGTATTATCTATGTTTGTCATGTTTCCAAGCCATTCAAAATAGTCGTAAACATATAATTGTATGTTGCAGTAGCGCTTTACTTTAATTTCATTTTAAATGGCCTTCCGCCATGTGCTATTATTCATTGCAATGTAATCTTAGTTTCTTTTCCTATTTTTCCTACTAATTGAGTATTACTGATGTCTCTTACACTCAATATCAAAATAATCAACCATATTCACACATCTGATAAGTTAATTGTTGCACGTCTTTAACTTGGTATACATGTATACATTAAAGAAAAGACGTCTCCGCATATGAGATAGCTCTTGATTTATCAGTCCCGAGATACACATATTACTTCCTCAGCTACACAGGGTATTACTACCGGATACACACGTTATTACTAGGGGATACAAATGCATCTGGTAGTAATACCATGTGTATCTCGGAATTAGTCTCGAGATACACATATTACTTTCTCATATTACTTCCTCTGCTACACAGGGTATTACTACCGGATACACACATTATTACTATAGGATACAAATGTATTTGGTAGTAATACTATGTGTACTCGGTTTTGAGATACACATATTACTTCTTCAGCTACACAAGGTATTACTATCGGATACACACGGTATTAGTACATGATACAAATGTATCCGGTGATAATACCATGTGTATTTGGGCTGATATTTTGTGTATCCACTGCCACAACCACTATTATGCGCACCCCCACCACGATGACGCACCGCGAGCAGCACCGACGGCCACAAGAACCACCACTTCTCAACCTGACCACCATATTTCGACAACACCCAAATAAATAGTTGAATTAAAGTTTGAGTTCTTTGAACTAGGTCAAATTTGGGGGAAATAATTACCATAATTAGGAATATTGAAATGAATTCAGCGAGAGTGGTGGTGTAGGCGAAGGGATGACGATGGGGATTGGGCAAAGTGGAGTGAGAAAGCCAAAAAAAGGAGGACGAGAACTAGCGACGATGGTTGCCGATAATGTTTGTCGTCCGAGGGCGCTGGTGAAATAGGTGGTCGTCGGTGATGTTGATGGTCACCATGACGACTGAAGGTGGCGGGGGTTAAAGATTCGAGAGGATAAGTTGCGAAATTGGGGTTTGGGTTTGACTCTTGGATAATTACGAGAGATTGAATATGATGTTGGAGATTAGCTGGATATTCGTTTAATCTGACGGCTATTATTAAGTTCGTGCGGTTCGTATCGTAACATGGTTCGCACGAGATCCTGACTTTCTAGATACACTTCTTGTTCAGATACATTTTGTAACATAAGTAGATACACTTTTTCTACACTAATAATTTTAGATGTACTTTTACACTTTTTTTAACAATAATTTTTGCGGGTACACATGTAATTAAAGCTAGATACATATTTTATCAAACCCAGATACACATGTCGTTAAAGCCACATACACATCTCATCAAACCCAGATACACATTGTATTACTACCGGATACACATGGTTATACTACCGGATACACATGTATCTAGTTGTACCTCCGGATACACACACATTGATTTGTGTATCTCGATACAGTAGATAGGTTGTGTATCTAGGAGCATTGCTTTATGGACCCATCACCGCCGCCACCAACGCACACCACAACCCCGTCCAACACCACCAATGCTGACCCCAATACCACCGGACCACCACCCAAAAACGAAACACCCTCGCCCCACCACCACTAATCACTCCGGCGACCTTCTGACGACAGCACCAGCGATACCCTAGATACACAGTACCTGCGAACAACACCGTCACCACTGCCCCACCGCCATCACCGCCACCACTACCTCTCACTGCCACATACACACACATAACAGTACTGCGATATACACAAATCATACATATATGAAATAGTAACCAACTTACCACTCCCCAACACCTTACCACGACAACCATTGCCAACCACCGCTATCACCACCCTACCAACCTACCACCACATCAGCACCACCAAGTCCACCAGTCATTACCACCATCGACCACAGTCTACCACCACCCCCAACTGATCCTGCAAAAATTGCGACTACCACAACCAGCAGCCCGTCACTAACACCGCGCCCACAACCCAACCCGTGAACCTCATTTCCACAATTCGTTAATCGTCGACCACCACGTTATCATCGACCAGCAAATATCTTGGCTGTCCCCCAACACCAGTACACCACCGGAGTCATTTCCGACCGACGAGCACATTTTATGACACTAAATATTCCGACTAGATCGTGAATTTGATTGATTTTCTGAAAATTTACTTCAATTTGACTAGATCTACGATATAGCTCACCAAATTTGAAAAAAATTAAGGAAAAACAAAAGAAATAGATGTGTTCGACTTTGGTTCGAGTGTCCCTCATATTTATTGATGGTGGTCGATGCGAGCATAAAAACCGGCAACTACACCGCAACAACTGATGTAGCTCACGAAATCAGCCGAGTACCACCATAGCTCGGCCGAAATTTAGCATAAATCTGACTTTTAAAAAGTAAATTGAGTGATTTAAATCATAGATCTATGAAAAAGAAAGAAAAATTTCAAAAAACTAATTACACTGAAGACATTTTTGGAAGAATTCGAATCAAATTAAGTTTCTAAAAACTGAAAATGCCCGTAATTATGGAGGTGCGACAAATAGGCTGACGACGGTGGAGACGATGCGCCGAGGAAACGGCTGCAAGAAGGAAGGTGATCGCAAGGAGGGAAGAAAAAGAAAATGGAGAAGATCGCCGCTGAGGTCGCCGGAGGGAACGAGATAGTCGTCGATGCC
Organism: Silene latifolia; assembly: GCF_048544455.1. Taxonomy (NCBI): domain Eukaryota; kingdom Viridiplantae; phylum Streptophyta; class Magnoliopsida; order Caryophyllales; family Caryophyllaceae; genus Silene; species Silene latifolia. Next base: position 70,948,187 of record NC_133529.1, on the reverse strand, counting down.
GGCATCAGGTGATGGTTGGAGATGTGTTAGAGGGTGAGAAAATGTTTGGGGGAAGTAATTGTCGTGGGTCAGAGAGAATATGTGAGGAGAGTGATATTTAGTGTTGACTGGAGATTAAATCCTAACCTTTCATGTGACTTATCTAAGGGTTCTTATGAGTTTGTACAGTTTGCACTATAATTTAGTTCGTACGGGATCCCGATTATATATATATATATATATATATATATATATATATATATATATATATATATATATATATAGATTTAGGATCCGGTGAGAACGATCACTCGGTGAGAACGAACTAATTAGTCAAGTTAACTACCCTTTATCTTCTCGTAAATTTATCCCCAAAAATCAGTGTCATTCTTATCCTACCCAAACTTTCCCTTCTTTTTAAAACATTCACCACCCTTCAGCTTCCCCATCACCACCATTACAGTTGTCGGCGCCGTCGATCACCAACAACCTCAACGAACCACCGGCTAGCTTCCCCGACGCCGGTGCACTCTGACGACACCATTGAACCCAACGAAGCTTCAACGTTTCGCATTTCTCAAATCCCATAGCCCGATTCTCCTCCATCTGATTTTGAAATCCGCCTTCTCGACCACCCTATATCCACCATCCTCCTCGCTTATTTACTCTTATCCAGTGCTAAACTCCTTACCTTCGTCGAGTCCCGCAGATATTAATCGCCAGAAAATAAACCTAAAAAGTCAGTGACAAAATCGGATATTCTAATGCCGAAAAACATAAATAAAAGTCGTTGGTCCTAATCTGGTTGTCAATAGGAAAAATTAGATGAAGAATAGGGATTGGAGAGGTTGAGTTTCGAGGTGTGCAGAAATGGCAGATTAAATGGGTGCACCGACAGTTGTCCGGTTCCTCGCCGGCATGGTAAGGTGATTGGAGCTAAACGAATTTATTGTATCTGGTTTGCTTATTGATGTATCTCAGATCAATTTTAATGTATCTAATAAAAAAAAATTTGTATCTATGTTGGATACATTAAAACAGTGACTAGATACATCAAATATTAGACTAGATACTTGAAATTTAAAAAAGATGGGAACAACTGGAGTGTGCACATGAGGCATCGCAGGCGTCTTCTAGGTAGTTTGCCGGTAGGGGTACGACGGTGGTGCGCTAGTGTGACGCCGTCAGAGCTCCGGCAGCAGGATATTTGGGATACAGAATAAGGGCGACATGGGATGCGCAGTACTCCACCAGTGTCTAGTCAACGACGGTGGGTGACGGAATCAGTGCCAGATTCTGGTGGTGGGATGAATGGGTTTTGGGTTTGGGTTAGTGTGTTGTTAATATGGATTTTGTTGGTGTCGTGAGGTTATCAGTGGGATGGTAGTGTTAATTGTGGATTGAATAGCTCGTTCTCACCGTTCTCACCGAATGTTCGTTCTCACCGGATCCCACCTTTATATATATATATATATATATATATATATATATATATATATATATATATATATATATATATATATATATATATATATATATATAGGCAAGATCCGGTGAGTTTGCCACTTTTCGTGAGTTACCCCCGCGTATATATACAGTTGATCTAAAAAACTAATTACTCACAATGTTACGTCAGACAAACCTAACCTCAAACTCTCTCTACCAAACGCTACTTTCTCTCTCTTTACAAAACAGCTGCTTTGTTTTCGTACAAACAAAAAACGTTAAAATCAATCAAAATCTTCCAAATTCATCAACAAATTAATCAATTCTTCCCAATTTCTTTTGTAATTCCAATCGATTATACCAAATTCATTCACAATTTCAATTATTTTAGTTGAAACGATCAATTTTTTGCCCAAAATTATTCCAATCGGAAAACTCTAACATATCAAATCAAAACGAAGGTATGAAATCATTTACGGTTTCATAGCTAATAATCGAATAGCTGGAGTAATTCAAGACAAAAACACAAAAATAGTTCATTATCTTCGTTCATTTTGGTTGATCGTCAATTTCTGCCCAAAATTTGCAGAAACCTTAGCGTGAGTCGACAAAACGAAGGTAAGCGTAGATTATATAAGTCAATACATGTTATTTTGCGAGTTATTTCAATCGCTACTTCCTTACTATGCTTGTTTATCATATCGTTGACATTTGATTGATGATGTATCATAATCTTTAAAAATTGTTGGTAATCTAGATTAGCACACCAACTGTTTGTTAAAATGTCTAGTTAAATGTACAAACTCAGTTATTATAATGAAGAAACATGGTTATTTAATAGTTATTCAAATGCTGAAACTCAGTTATTGTAATGTAGGAACTCAGTTATTGTAATGTATAAACTCAGTTATTGTAATGTATAAACTCTGGTATTTGTAGTTATTTTAATGTAGAAACTTGGTTATTGTAATGAATAAAGTCGGTTATTGTAATGATGTGATTCAGTTATTCACTCGTTAATTTTTTAAAGTTAGTTGTAGTTGTTTTACAATCTAGTTATTGTAATATATTGACTGAGTTATTCTATATAATGTTCTTACAAATTGCAGTTGTTGTAATATTACATCTCGATTATTGTATTATTTTAACCTAGTTATTGTATTATTAAAACTCACTTATTTTATCTTGTAGTTACTTCTTGGGTGTTCTGTTAAGTTATATTCTGCTTTTTGGTGATTTACAGGTTGAATCAAGATAGACGCGGATAATTGACGTTCAACAGAAAAAATGATGTATATACTTGGTCATTTTTTATTAGTTTTCATCTTGTTTAATTGAATAACTCAGTTATTCTAATGTAGAAACTCGGTTATTGTAATGTAGAAATTCTGGTATTTGTAGTTATTGTAATGTAGAAACTCAGTTATTGTAATGTAAAACTCTGGTATTTGTAGTTATTGTAATATAGAAACTCAGTTATTGTAACGAGTAAATTGTATTATTGTATTGAGATGAAACTCAAATATATTCAACTTTCTATATCTTGTGTTTGTTGTCATCTTGTTTAATTGAATAACTAGTGTTTTCAGTCAATCAATAATTGAGATTGGTTAATGCAATAGCAAAATTTGAAAAATGAAATAATAATATAACAAGGTGAAAAAAAACCACTTACTTTCATTATATAAGTATTTGGTTTCCAACACAATACACTTAAACATCTCCAATACAACGACTAAAGTGTTTCAAATAATACATCTAACAATAGTAACATCATAAATATTACATCTAAGCATCATCATAATTACATTTAATCATTTCAAGTAATACATCTAACAATAGTAACATCATAAATATTACATATATTTATGTCCAATACAACGACTAAAGTGTTTCTTCCAACTAGAACTGTGTCTTGCCGTTGTTTTCACGTTTCTTCTACTAGTATTTCTTCCCAACGAGAACCATGTCTTGCTTATTGATGAGGGTTGAACCAGCAAAAAACGAAAGCTCACTGAAAGAAATAAAAACAAAAAGTAAGTAAGTTATAAATAACTTTGCAACTGATATACAATAACCACTTATAAGTGTTGAAATAATCGTAAAACAACTATAAAATAACTGCATATTTTACAGAAATAAAGCATATTATTATAACCGACTATAACTAAGTTAAATAATACATTAATTGAGATGTAATATTACTATAACCAATTTAAACAAGTTATATAAGAAAACACCATTATTTTACAGCAACTACAATTTGAAATAACTAAGTTAAAACAATACAATAACTAGGTTTGAATAATACAATAACTCAGTGAATGGACAGCTTAAAACCATATAAACAACTCTAAACTCAGTCTTAGCCTCAACTGATTTGAATAAGTCATCATATTTATATAGCAGTGTAAGAGAAAATAAATATACCAACATAACCAAACTGAAATCCCAGAGTTCTATTGGTAAACCAGCAATGTCAATATTAAACAGCCGTGGTCCATGAAAGTGAACAAGACGCAGTCGATCGAGAGCAACAAACAAGTGCAGTCATGGAAACAAATGCACTAATTCAGAAAAATGAAAACTTACCAGTTCCAGAAAGAGATGTTCTTGATGCAGACCAGCAAATCTCTAGAATGCCTGATGAAGATGCGCTTGATTTAGTATTTAGATCGTGTAGTCTCGCTATCACATGCACAATCATTTCCATCATGTAATCCACGGCCTGTCGAGTTCAAGTGCTCACATATAGTGTAGAACAATACATTAATTGAGGTGTAATATTACTATAACCAGCTTACAACAACTCTAATTTGAAATAACTACGTTAAAACAATACAATAATTATGTTTGAATTATACAATAACTCGTTTAAAACAATAAAATAACTACTATTAACAAAATATATTCTAACATAGGAAGTAGCTACAAAATACAATAACTGAATTTGAGTAATACAATAACTCGGGTAAAGTAATACAATATATAACTGTTATTAATAGACTAACACTGCAAAAAAAAAAAAAACCACAAAATACAATAACTGAGTTCGAATAACACAATAACGCGTTCAAAGCAATAAAATAACTGTTATTAACAGATTAACATAATTCAATAACTGGGGTAATTTAACACATATATATGCTTTGCTTGGACAATAAATGTTGAAGATTGTTTAATCCGTATAAAAATACACAATTGAAACAACACAAGTAGACAAAACACCTTATAAACAACTTAAAAATGCATAAAATCATGTAGAAATAGACTATCAAACACAAAACCCTAGAAATTATGAAAAAAATTGATGGAACAAGATATTTGACGATGATGACATAAACATAAGATATAAACAACTGAAAACGAAAATTAGGTCATATATCGAAAAACAATAAAATCGTTGTAGAGTAACATACCGCAAAACTGACGAAATCTCCTTAATTGATGAGAAATTTGAACGAGGATGATGAATATTGAGGATGAATATTGAGTTTGTAACCTGCAACTTGAACGAATATGAACGAATTTGATCTGATTTTGATATTCTCTACTGGTTCTTTTTTTTTCTGTGACTTTTTTGGGGGAAAAGGAGGAGAGAGTGATTTTTCTAATAATGAAGAAGATTGAGAGAAAAGTGACTATTTATATGTTGAGCAAGATTTAATCTCAACCCTCCATCTTAGATGAGATCAATGGTTCAGTTTTAGAGGGGTAACTCACCAAGAATGACCAAACTCATATGATCCTATTTATATATATATATATATATATATATATATATATATATATATATATATATATATATGGTCGAGATACAGTGAGAACCACTAGTATAATGAGAACTGTGAGAACCATTCACAGCCCTTAGATCTCTAATTATACTAGACGACTGAACTGAGTCACCCCCCAAAATTTCGCGCATCCCCCAACCCCTCCAAACATAATTCATTTTCCAATTTTTCTTTCTCTCTCATATTTCTCTCTCTCTCTCTCTCTCTCTCTCTCTCTCTCTCTCTCTCTCTCTCTCTCTCTCTCTCTCTCTCTCTCTCTCTCTCTCTCTCTCTCTTCGACCATCAAGCTCCGCTCAACCGCAATCGGCCACCACCTGTTGTCATCGCTCACTGATGCAACACTTATTCTTCTCTTTCGCGTCCCCTGCTGCGACACACACCTCTACCATCACCGCATGCCCGAGCTCCGTCGCTTACTACTGCGATGACCGCCATCCTCACCTCCACCTCCGCCGTCCCCTGTTATGGCGATCACCGCAACAAAGCAAATCCATATCACTGTTATTTGTTCTCATACTTTCGGTGTCGATTTGCTGCTTCGAGTTGATTTTAACACAGCTATTGCATCGAATCCTAGTGTGTTATTGTTCTAATTGATGCATGGAGGGTTAAATTGGCATCCTATCTCCAATTTCAGGTGTCTTCTAATCCCTAATTGCTTTAATTGCATCAATTTGTTGAATTTGTGAAATTAGGGCTTGATAAATTCGTTCTTTGGGTTCAATTAGTTCAAGTTATGGTCTACTTCTAGAGGATGATATACTCGGCATTAATTTTTTTAATTAATTGCTGGTTGTTCTCCCATATACATCAGTAATTTTTTTAATTAATTGTGTCAGTATATGTATCAGTCAACATGGAACTAGTTGATCCAATCTATCACCCAACTGTCCATCTTAAATCTGAATAATTATACTCTCTGCACCTCCTGTGCAATTCTCTAGAGAGCAAAAAACATTGCTGCAATGACAAAATCCTCGTCATCCTCGTCGCCTTTGTCGTCATCATCTATACATGGTCCATGGTCCATCTACAAGCTTTTCTTTCTATATCTCTTATTTATACACTTTTTATGTCTTTCTACCTATTATTCAACAAGCCCGCCTCAGCTCCGACCTTAATTCTGCGAAAGCGTTTTGACATTGTATACAATAGCTAACTAGCTATATATGTAATACCCCGTATTTTATTTGAGCGAGATATTATTATTTAGTAGTATCGTAAAAGTAATTAATTGATTCATGTTGTAAGATGAATCGGGTTTATAGTTTAGGTGGCATTTTCGGGTCAAGATGTTATAACCCATTTACCCATTTACCAAATGTTATAACCCATTTACCCATTTACCATATAACCTAATTTTAACCTAAGTTTAACCTAATCCTACCCTAACACAAATCGTCCTACTCCCTCAACCCGCCACCCTCATTTCAGCAACACCAATCCCCATCTTCACGCAATTCGAGGGAGAGAGAGAGAGCGTGGGTATCGTCAGTGCAGCAAGGAAGGGCTAGGGGTGGTCGTCGACGTTCTTAGGCGGCCGTGGTGGCTGTTATGGTGGCGGAAAGGTAAGCATTCAACACGTCTCCTCTGTTTTCGTTTAATGTCGGGTTTTGGTGGGTTGTTTCGTGTCTTATAATGGCGTCTAGGGTAGTTGTTGGCAGGGTATTGGTAATGGGTGGTAAGGGGCGAGTGTATTGGTGGTGTTTAGGGTGGTTGTTGGCGGTGATAATGGCGGAAAAAGGCAGCAGCGACATGGGTGGTAGAAACGGGTTAATACACGGGTTTTCAGGGGAGTTTAGACAGGTGGGTTTTGGGTGGCACCACCGTGGACTAGGGGGAGGTCGAAACGGTGGTGCTGTGGTGTCTGTGTTCGTGGGTTGGCGGCTGGCTGAATGGTGGTGATAGAATAGTTAATGGTTGTTGGTTGTGGCGGTGGTCATGGGAGAAAAGGAGGTGTTTGGGGATGCGCGGTGGTGAACCGCCAGGTTAGCGACCTGTCCGACTCGCGGCGACAATCGACCGAGTGGGGTTGGTTGTTGATGGTCAAGGTTGAAGTGGAGGACTGGTCAGTGGTTGACACGGTGGTGAGGTGGTGCGTGGTGGTGCGTGAGTGCGTGTGAAGGGGGGTAGTGCGATGACGGGCTGTTTTTGGTTTAGAAGCGGGTTTTTCATAATGTAATCGTTGTATTCGTAATGAGTCGTATTCATAGTTAATTAATTTAATTCCCGTGTCATTAAATAATTTATTTAATTAATTCCCGAGTCGGTTAAATAATTCAAGTCGGGTTTTTGAGTCGGGTTTGTTAAAAGAGAAAAGTTTCTATATCGGGAAAGTTTCTATTTTTGGTAAATTTCTATTTTGGGAACGAGAATAGTTAAGTAATCAATTATCATTTATTTACCTTTCAGAGGGCGAATTGTTGTGGAAATATTACTGAGCACCCGACTATTTGACTGCAGATCTGAGGTAGGGAAATACACTTGACTTACCGGTGTTGTTAAATTGTGTTGAGTTGTTGTGTTACATGTGACCGAGCTGTGATCGATGACTTGTGCGTGGTTGTAATTTATGTTATGATTCATACACTCGGAGTGTGGTTGATCAACTGTTCGTGTTGATTATGTTATTTCATTATTTTGATAGCTGGCATGATTTCATTCATTGATATACATATCATGTTGCATTGATTACTGTTGAGCATTGCATATGCATTGGAGTTGGAGGATGGTGTGGTGGTGACGATGATGAGATATGATGTGATGTTGTGATAAGGCCCAGGCTGGTTCTGCAGACTTGCCCTGGTGTCCTCCGCTCATGAAGCGGCGGATCGACTACGGTCGATATATATAGTCTACCGGGATCGGTATGGCTGGGCGTGCTTAGGGGTTAGTGTGATGAGTTGAGATGGAGATGGAGGTGACGGAGTATCATGCATATCATATTTATTGTTTTATTGTTTCCCTACTCAACCTCGTGGTTGACCGTGTGTATTCGTGAACACCTGTGATGAACCGTTTTATGGGGAGCAGACTTGACAGGGTTTATGAGATAGGACGGAGCTGGATGGGCGTGAGACATCGGATCAGATGACCTAGTGGCTAGTTCATCATCTAGAAGACTTCACTTTTATTTACGTCAGTTCTTGTAATTTAATTTAAAAGGAGAATTTGTAATGATTAAGTTAAAATGTTAAATAAATTGCCTTGGAGTTTAATTTGTTATTCACTACCTCGGGAAACCGAGATGGTAACACCGTCATTTATCTGAGGAGTCCTAGTTCAGGCCCTTAAATAAACGGGGGTGTTACAATATAGGTTAAACTTTTGAATTTCGATATTACTGAATACTCCGTATTTTTAAATTGATGCGGAGTACTAATGTCATACCAGAAACTGAGAAATTACAAGTTAGCCTGTGGTTGTTAGTTTATCTTGACAGACTGCAGTAGGTTGGTGAATGTAAATGTCACGTGTTTGTTCTAAATAGATGAGATTTGTCGATGAACCGCATCTAGCCTTGCATAAATTGAGACTATCTGTGCTTTTGTCAGTTGACTCTCCGTTTGCTTTCTTTTCTCCTTATTTGTTTGTGGTAGAATCATTTAACTTGATGATGTACAAACTAGTTTCCTAACTTATGAGACAGGACACTTTGGAAGACATTAATAGTCTAGCCCTGCTGGAACCTCCCTTTTGACACAATGATGGCTACTTTACATCCAGTCTTTAAACAACTCATGGAAAACCCAGACAGTAAGACTCTGTAGTCTGCACCATGATGATATGGTACTCTACACTTTTTCAAGCACATCACCATTTTTACCCTTGACGGCCAAAGTTAAACCATCACGCTTTGACAGCACTTGTGGAGTACCTCATATACTCACAATAGGCCTATAGTTACGTAGTTGAAGCAAGCAAGATAAACTGGTCAGAAGTAAGGTCACATCTTAAAACTAGTTGGTGATAAGATCAACTTTTGATTATTGTCCCTAAACCCAGTTGTATAACCTCAACCACAGTATTAAAAAAAAGTCCTATTTTACTATGAAGTTACTAGGCTGCAAAACAGGATGCACATTTTACTTATTTCGAGAGCCAATTAGCTCAAACGGGAGAGCATTGTGCAGTGCACAAGATGTGGGTTCAATTCCCACATTGGCTAGGAAATACCGGCGTTTCTTTTACATTCTTTTACATTGTAATTGCCAAGGACTAGTAGTTTCTATGCATAAGCCTAAAATGCCTTGAAAAGGCCGATAAATATATTAAATCTCCTTCAGAGACATTTCCCTTGTTTCATGCACATAGAACCTTATTTCCTGCACATAGAACCTTATTTCATGCACATATAATCAAAATTAATGTCCTTAACCAACAGTAATTAGTAATATAATATAACCAACTGGTATAACTGAAGAACTTTTTAATGCACATAGAACTTTATTTCATGCATATAGAACCTTATTTCATACACTTATAATCTTATTTCATAGCCATTAAAACTAATGTCCCTAACCAATTGTAATTAGTATCATAATAAGAACTTTTTCATGCACATATAACCTTATTTCATGAACATAGAACCTTATTTCATGCACATATAATGAAAATTAATGTCCTTAACCAACAATAATTAGTAACATAATATTACCAACTGGTGCAACTGAAGAACTTTTTAATGCACATAAAACCTTATTTCATGCATATAGAACCTTATTTCATGCACTTATAATCTTATTTAACGGCCATGTAAAATTAATGTCCTTAACCAACAGTAATTAGTATCATAATAAGAACTTTTTTATGCACATAGATTTTTTTTTATGCACATATAACACTTATTTTATGCATGTACACCTGACAGCTATCCTAAAATCATGAGATTTTTTATTTATTAGGTTATATGGGATTCGAACCCATACCTTTGTGCAAAATAAGCACATCGCTCTACCATTGAGCTAATATCCTTTACAATACGCTATAAATAAGTTAAGTAGTCAAGTAACCATATCACTATATCAGTATGATGAAAAGACATCAGAGTATCATATATTTCTACACAAACAAAATGATAATAATACACAAATAAATACCCTTATTTTAAGTTTACTTATACCGACATTAATTTGAGGCACTTGGGCAAGTCATTTTACTTGTGCACGTGTGTATGGTAATTAGTGTGGGATAATTAGACGTGTATTTGTTGGACGCATTGGCATTTCAGTATAGATGAGGGACCCTAAACCAATTTGCAAGGAAAAGGGCGCGTCTAAAAGAAATGTCAGGGTTACTACAACATGCTTAGCATACGTACTGTTTGTCTTTCGCCACCCTAAGACATCGAAGTGGACAAGCCTGCACTTATTCACAAAGATCCATGTACAAATATAACTAAACAAACGATAATTTGGCGAATAAGTAACAGCCATAATTGCATCCTTTAATGGAAAAAAAAAAATAAAGTTGTCTGGTCTACCGTTTTTAAACAGATATATGTATTATGCACATCGTATGTGTCCTCAGTCGCACTCTGGAAACTACTGACGGCTGAGTAGCTATGGTATCATGGTCGTTGTACGGCTGAGTAGCTATTGTATATGCAGTTTTCTAATTCCTACTTACCCTATTAGTGTCTGTTTTTGTTCCTTTGTGCAATCTTAAACAAAATGAGTAGTAACAGAAATATCCAAACAACCAGCCCATCACGCCATGTGAGTGACCTAACATGTAAGAAGATACTATGTAGCAGACAGCTTTACTAATTCACGGAAACTCGTCTGAGAACATGGTTTTGTATCCAGGGGAATAATCAGGATTCGTACTCCTGGTTTGCGATACTACGTAGCCGACAACATTACCAATTCACGGCAGACAACATTAACATGTAAGAAGATAAATGTGAGGCTGAAAATCGTTTGTAACCTCATTTGTAACGAATATAAGCATGTTTCATGTTGAATACCTCAAAACACAACGCGTATATACTACTAAATCAGCATTTTTTAAACTCGAAATGTAAACAATTTCAGCAACAACTCGACAAAATCCAGCTTAGACAACGACAAAACAGCGATTCCAACTCAGAAATCACAAGAAGCAACATTTGAATAAGCAAAAAAGAACTTGCTAATTAATAATCGAATTTTCAAACTATTATAAACTGTAGAAAAGTGATGTAAGCTATATTTCAACAATTTCCAAGCATAAAGCTCATCAACAACAACAAATTTAAAACAAAAGTTTATAAAATATTAATCGAAAGAGTTCGTAATGTCATTAGAAGTGTTATACAAGAAACACTGAGTCTTTCTTGATAATTTCAACTGCAAACGCTTTTTGCGGTATGACTTAAGATTTATACAAAGAAGAATTCAGCAATAAGCGAATCGTAATGAATCGACCTGAGAATTACATAAAACTGTGAATTTGTATCCTCTTCTAAGTAAGCTTAGAGACAATATAATGTTTACTAAAATTGCGTTAGGTTGCGAATTTGTCATATAAGAACATTGAATTAGCTTAAATTAGGAAAACTAATGAAAATTAGGGTAGTAAATTGAATCGATTAAAAGGCCACGAATATAGGTCAATGATTAAAGACTAAATTGAATCGATTAATAGGTTATTAATCAACATTTAAATGACATTGGAAAAAAAACAGAAAAAATCAGGAATGAAAAACCTAACAAAATAATTTGAAGCATGAAAATTATAGAAATTGAGGAGAAAGAAAGAAAAGGGGGAAATTGAGAAATTACCTAAAAGAAGAGAACTGTAGATGAAATGAGAGAACGAAGAAGGAAACAAGGTTGAAGATGGCCGAGTAATGTTCTGAAAATTATAGCAATGGCGGTTGATCGTCGTAGGACAGCTTGATAATCGAATGGAGATGAAGAATGAGCTCTGAGTGTGATGTGCAAAGAGAATGATGGTAGAAGAGAGAGAAAAACAGATGAGTGAGAAAGGGAAATTGCAAAAATGATTTGAGTTACAGGGTTTTGGAGGGTTGGGGGTGATGAACTGCGGATGTTTGATAGGTTAGATGAGTTTCTCTTCCGTTTAATTCGTCTGATTATAGGATTGTGAGTGGTTCCCACGGTTCTCATTATCTTGGTGGTTCACCGGATCCCAAATATATATATATATATATATATATATATATATATATATATATATATATATATATATATATATATATAGGGTCGGGATCCGATGAGAACCACTAGTATAATGAGAACTGTGAGAACCTCTCACAACCCCCAGTCATTTAATAAAATTACGTCGTCTCTTACTTTTTCTCTCTAATTTCATTCTCTCTTCACGATCACCAAACTGCTTCTTGTAACTGAAGAACGCGCTTCAATATCTGCTACTCCCTTTATCAATGGAGACACAAAATCGAACCATCCGTCACCATGCCTCAAATTCGACAAGGTTTGTTTGATTTCTCAATCAATTTCCTTGAATTTCCATTTTATGTTTTTTGAATTTGTTAATTCGTCAACAAATTAGGGTTGACAAATTGTTAATTCGTGATTAACTTTTGGAATTGATGAATTATTCTTGTGAACATAGGGCTTCTCGAATTAAATTGGGGATACTGAGTAAATAGGATTAGGAAAATTGAGAAATTACATAAATGAAAAAGACAGCCAATATATGTTAATCCATGATTTTTTGATTCCAAACTTGAGTAGAAAATGGTGCTGTTACTAACAACCAATACTTGAAAAGTGAAAACATGATGATTTGAACCTAGCAAATATGTTAATCTCCACAGAAATGGCAGGTTCGACATACTCATCCTTTGTAAGAGCACTAGTGATCTCCTGTGTTAGCAGGGTTCTGCTTATCAAACAACATCGACGGTCCAAATCCCATGACTTTGATATCTGATGGTCTCACTGACTTTCACTCAACCTCCTTCTTTATCATGGATCATTTCCTTGATCATCTCTCTTTTACCACTTTCATCAGGTTCTACCTCTTTCTTTTCTCTTTTTACTTTTCTTTCAGATTCTAATCATATAGTAGTAATTGACTATATAATCCCTTCGTCATGGACAGTTGTTTAGCTATTTCAAATACGAGTTTAAAATTTAGGCAGCTTTGTTAAAAGTTAATACTCCCTCTATCGCAGTCCTTTTCATATTTGTAGCTTTGGATGGACTTGCTAAAGTAGAGTTTAATTCTCAAAATTCACGGCTTATAGTGGCGGTCTTATATGCGAGATCAACTAATTCACCCTAAAATTAAACCAAAGATTAATTATTCATTTTGTGAACAACAGATTCAGGTTTAACTTCGGAATCAAAGTTAAGTTTGTTGTGATAAATTAATAAGTGTCTAAGCATGCAATTTTCTGTATGTCATTTGTTTTATATTCGTATATTTTCACCCATCAAGTGTTACTGATCATGAGAAATATCGTATTATCGTACACATGGCTAATCTGAACCATTGTTTGTGGTGTAATGTCGTCGTTGTTGCAAGCGACATCATCTATTTCCATGAATGAGACTTTCAAAACCTCCTCTTGCATATGATTTGAGGTCGCATACATGGGTAGAAGTTGTTGCTGATCTTAGCAGTGTCGTAATAATTGTTCGTGCGTTTGATAGATTATTTACATTGCCACATGGTAAGAGGTGATCAACTTAGTCATAAAACTCACTGCTATTGATTACCAGTCTTACTCTAGTCCAGCTTAAAGTATATGAAGTGATCAACTTTACTATTGTATTACTTTTTAGCATAAAGATGAGCAAAGTTCACAAAATATCAGCTTGAACTTCAATTGTCCTGAAACTTGATATGCTACAACATAGACCTAAAAAGCGCATCATTTGGGTCCAACTCCAAAAGCCAAAGCCAATTAGCTCAAACGGTAGAGCATTGTGCAATGCACAAATATAGGTTCGACTCCCATATTGGCTATGACATACCATTCTTTCTTTTACTTTGTTTTTTTGCAGTCAAGAAAATTTTCTATTAGCCCTTCTAAATTCTAACTAAGGTTTATCCAAATACAAGTTTCCTACAAAAACTAACAAGTTAGGATATGTAGCCTAATTACTTGAATTCATTGACTAATGATTGCTATCTCATGCTCTCCGTGTCACAAAGAGTTACATCTCTTTAACTGACAACAGTATAACCACTGTAGAGAATCTTACTCTGATGAAAAGCAAAGTTTCACAGTAGAATAGTTATGCCTTGTATGGGTATTGGACTTTGAACCCCTTCTCCAACTGTTCTCTTGATTATATTTTTTTTTCTGCCGGTACAACTATCTTCTAGAAATCCTCTTTGTGGGAATTCTTCTATTTCAAGTATGGCATGTGTGGGATGCAATTATGGAATTTGTTGTTTAATAGGCTATATGGGATTTGAACCCATATCTTTGTGCAAAATTAGCACATCGCTCTACCATTGAGCTAATAGCCTTTAATATACGCTACACAAAGATGAAATGAGGGTTGCACATAACACAATTGCTCCAAAGAGATAAATCAAAACATATAATTAATGTCCTTATAGGATGGCTCATAATCTAGCTCGTAATGCTACATTTTGAGCTCATCTACGCACACTGTCAAAAAAATAATAATAATAATGTCCGTAATGCAAGTGGAGAACATTTTAATGCACGTGTAACCTTATTTCATGCACATATAATCTTATTTCATGAAGATATATTCTTATTTCATGCCCATATAACACACTTATTTCATGCATGTACACGGTTGTTTGATGCACATATATTGCTTTTTCATGCATCTACTAGGCTACTTCATGTATTGATATGTCTATTGCACCGCAAACCCTAAACATTATTATTGGGACAACAATAATAGTCAATTAACATAATAGGGGATATGAGAGTTCTTTCTGATAGAGTACCTCAGTGAGAAGTAAACTCCCAGATTCCGCTTCTTTATGAAGTCAATATATACAGCTTCTTATCTGAGCTTCGCAACGGCATATCGGGATGTGCAGTACCCTTGACAACAAAAGAATTACAAATTAAGGATGATACGTTCTTGCAAAGGCGAAAAGTTTTTCAGAAGTAGCATTTTGACCAAATGTTACAAAGCACCAGCTTTTTAAACTCCCAGGTCAAAGAATCTTACCTTCTAATTGAGACATAAAATCTAACCATGATTTGTAATTTCTTAAGTACTCAGTGGGTCGTCCAGGTGAGAGAGCCCCAGGTTTTCCTTTCCGAATTACCAAGAGAACCTCTTTGAGAATCAAATTTGCTAAGATGTAAAATACAAGAAAGCCCGAATTCTCTGCTAAAAAATACATCATAATTAGAACGGATCAGCATCGAGATAACCCAAGGAAGTAAGGAACCAACAAAGGCATAGTGCTCAATATTGATTGAGAAAAAATGACTTCATACCAAGTACAAAATCAAAAATAGTTGAAATGAATAGACTACATGACTAAGGGTAAAAAAGACTGACAATTTGGAACATTCATATAATACCAACAACTACATAAGTGCCTTAAGAGGTCCACACAATGGGTTCATTCAGCCTAAAGAAATATGAACTTAATGCCCCATACAAAAAAAAAAAAAAGATTCATACATACAGAACAAATAAACAAACAAATTTGAAGCCCTAGAGGGCAGGGTGAACCCTTTCCCTTAAGCCTTAAAATTCGAATTGACGACCTAATCTCATTTAATATGTCATGCATGCACATGGTTATTTCATGCACATACAAGGTTATTTCATGCACAGATAAGACAAATATGAAGAAACCTGAAAATGTGATTAATTTAATTATTGTTTCTCGAAATTCTTTAATTAAAGCTAAAATGAAAATAGTCCAACACTAAAATGTGATTAATTTAATCATTGTTTCTCCAAATTTGGACCGGTCCGCCTAATCCAACCCTAAATCCTTTCTCATCCTAAATTTTAGGATACCCATCCCCTACTTTTAATCCCGTCCTATATTTTAGGTTACCCGTCCCCTTTCACTTTTTAAGGCACATATAATCTTATTCTATGCACATAGAATCTTATTTTATGCACATAGAACCTTATTTCATGCATGTACGTGGTTGTTTAATGCACATATATTGCTTTTTCATTCATCTACAAGGCTTTTTCATACACTGATAAGTCTATTGCACCCTAAACCCCTGCCATTATTTTTAGAAAGGGATCAAAGAAAAAAAAAAGATAAAAACTATGCAGATATTCATACTTGGATTACTTTGCTCAAGTCATTCTTGCTTGCAGTTTTTGATTTTGGTGGAAAATAATCTTTGCGTGACCCAACTCCTATTACTGGTGGTTTTCTTCAGTACAACATTGTTTCGCCCCAAATCTGTCAATGATTTGAGTGATATTTTCAGACACTTAAAAGACAAATGCAAACTGCATAGAAATGTAAACAATTTCAGCAGCAAGTTGATAAAATCCAGCTTAGTAACAACTCGAAATGTAAATAATTTCAGCTGCAAGTCGACAAAATCAAGCTTAATTAACGACAAAACATCGATTCCAAGGAAAAAACACAATAAGCGACAGTTTGAAGAATTTGCTATTAATAACCGAATTTTCAGACTATAAACTATAGAAAAGTGAGGTAATCAAAACTTCAACAATTTCCGAGCATAAAACTTATCAGCAACAACTAACTCTAAACAAAAATTTATAAAATAAATAATCAAAAGAGATTGTAATGTGAAAAGGAGTTTTATACCAGAAACAGTGGTAGGTGATTTCAGTTGAATTCACTTTTTTGCGTTGCTACCTGCAAATTTTATAAAGAACAATTCATAAATAATTGAAGCTTGATGACAATTTATACGATCGACAAACTAAAATGAAGAATTCCGTAGGTTAGATTATTGTTTACCACATATGTTGAACAATGAAGTAGCTAAATTACGGAAACTTCTGGAAATTCAGTATCTAATTTCATGATTTCAACCAATTTAGCAAATTTCTCAGCTTCCCCAACCCTAATTTCTAACTTTCCCCAATCTAATTCACAAAACCCTAATTTCACAAACACAATTCCTCATTACGACTTTAACACATACTCAAAGCAAAAATTCAAGTAATTTAATCGCCAAATAAAAAAATTACAAAGAGAAAAATATATAAACCTTAATTGCTAGAAGAAGGTGGAAGATTTTGATCGATCGTTGAAGTCTGATCAGAATGTTTCTAACGATCGAAGTAGAGAAAGCAGATGCGTTGAAAGATTTGATAGTCGAAGAGAGAGAAAAATTAGGAGAGAGAAAAGATATTTGGTAAAATAACAGTCTTGAATTTGGGGGTGTGACGTTTTTTGACAAATTTGAAATATGTTTAATCACTGTTCATCTCACCGTCAAATTGCAGTTTGATCTAAGGGCTGTGAGTGGTTCTCATGGTTCTCATTATCTTGTTGGTTCTCATAGGATCCCGAATCTCTCTCTCTCTCTCTCTCTATATATATATATATATATATATATATATATATATATATATATATATATATATATATATATATATATATATATATATATATGGATAGAGTTGGGGTTGAGCTAGGTCAGTTTAAGATTAATATTAGAATATTAGAATCAATTTAGGAAAGAGTGGAATTAGAAAAGTGATTAACGCGTGTCCTTCTCAGCGAGTTCATCTTTGCGCACTAATTTTCAAATAGCTGTCATTTCTTCGTTCCTTATCGGAATCAAGCTTGTGACCATACGTTGGAAAGCTAAGACAATAAGCTTTCAGCTCCAATTTAAATCACCTCCAACGGAGCTCTACTACTCTAGATATAACAGTTTGAAAATACCGCTAAAATAAGCAATCACATTTCCAAGTATGACACCTTTCATAGTCTACACTACACTTGGATATAAACAAAAGGTTTTATAACCTTTGAATATGAGGGGTATTACAGGTTCAGTTTAGTAAATTTAAACTCACTTTTGAGCACGGGGTTTGCGTTTGTCAAAGAAATGCTTAGCATAATTCCTGAATTTCTTTGAGCTTGGAGACTCATCAGGAAAAAGATCAGGCTCCTCATTTTTAAGGGTATTCTCCCTAGATCTATCAACTTCTCCAGTAGATGCAGACGCTTACTCAACACATGAATCATGGACAAAGGATTGTGGACCCAAATAAAAGACACTAGTGACCTCTGTATCACAATCATTCATCAAAGAAGCATCGGACATACTTGGATCAGATCTCGCAAAATCTCAAACTCAGGGGTAGTTGGAATATCTTCCTCTTGAGTTTCCCCAACTTCAGTTCCCATATCATGCGGATCAAGAGTGTCAGGTACCAAATTAGGTAGAGGAGTCGATGGAAGAGAACTTTTATCATTAAGAGAACAATATTCGCAACAATAAGAACCAAGATTGAAGTGGGAAACTGAGCAGCGTAAACAAGACGAAGAACAAGAAGATCCATGACCATCCATTATAGAAAAAGACAATAAATGGGTGATTAAATAAAAGAGTGTGTGAGAATGAGAGAAACAGAATATGATTGAAGATGATTGATGATGCATAGGTTGAAGATAGAGACGCTGTGAGTTGGAGATCCAGGAGAAGATGAAGGCGGCTAATGGAGAAGGTAAAGATAACAGTTCTAGTGAGATTGAAGAGAGAAGAGAGAAGAGAGAGAGAGGGAGAATTTTAGACAAAATGAGGCAATAGTAGGGTGATTAGGGTTTTTGGAGGGAACGATTAGTTGGGGAGGGGAGGTTAGTGTTAAATTAGGGATTGTTGTTAGGAAATTTAATGTGTTTAGGTGTGTTAAATGTGAGGTTGGTGTGTGGGCCTATAGATAATATTTTTCTAAATAATGCATGGGAATAAGGATAACATTGTCATGGTCCGTTTTAGGTAACTATTACCTTTGGTGTAGATCGGAGGGAGTATTTAGTATAGATTGATAATCCATCATACTCCCTCCGTACCACACCAAAGGTAACGTAGGGAAAAATGGAGTATTTAAGAAAAGGTGGAAAAAGTAAGGGTAAAGAGGGAAAAAATAGGTGGGGTATGTAATTGTGGGTTGGTAGGTGGGGTATGTAATGGCATTTTGTGTAAATACCAAATGGGTATAAGGATAATTTGGTAATGTTGTGGGCCAAATAAGGAATGTTACCTTTGGTGTGGTACGTCCGTTTATAGTAAGTGTTACCTTTGGTGTGGTACGGAGGGAGTATTAATTTGCCATGTCAATTAAAAGTTGTCATGCCACATTAAAATTTGTCATGCATGTCACCTTATTTTAGCTAGATACCCTTTTAATTTTATTAGTTGTTGCCCCGCACCCTACCGGGTGCGGGACTCCAATTTGAAGACCGTTTGGATGAAAGAATACGTAAGCATCGCAATTGAAATGAATATTGTTTGGTCAATGGATGTACGAAGTAACCATACTTGTTACGATGTATATGATGCGAATGTGCTTTTTCCGCTTGCTTGTTTTTGGACGTGTAGGTGGTGTTAAGGAACTTTTACAGGGTAGCCTAAACCATTGAGGGCATCACGCACTCGTGGAATATCTTTGGATATGTAATGGCCTTCTCGAGCGTGGTCAGAGACATGGGTAAAACAACTTTGAATTTTCATAATTGTAATCGGTGTCTTCGAAATAAAGGGAACAAATTTATATCAGAATACTTCATGATAAGGGCATTAATATCTTCGAAAAAATTTACCAAGACAAACGTTTTGGTTGTTCAATCCGACACGAACAATAGAGTTTCGAATCATCAGCAAAACACTTCATCATAGTAAAAAAACGCTATATCTTAGTCAATGGGCAAACATTGTAGTTGGTATATATATTTAACTCATTTTTCCGTTTGATTTCCACTATTTGTCGCGTTCAGAGTTCATACGAATCTTGAACAATAATTTTTTTGAACAAGGAACAACACATTGCAACTGAAAGTTATACTGAAGAATAAAGGTATTGCATTCTCGGCGTCTGAAGGAAAAATTCAAATACACAACACATTGAGGATCTGTGGGAAACCAGTAACGATTGTATTGCTCGACATTTAAAAGAAAAATTTCAAATGCACAACAGAAACTCTACAAGGTACAAATTCAAAACGAAATGAAATACAGTTAACCAACAAAATCCAATGTAAAACATAAGCATAAGCTGCAGATTTGGCCATTTTGAAATACGAGGTCATTTGCATATTTTTTTCTGCACTTTTAGGTTAGGACCGTTTGTGCGTCCACATTGGCACAAGTGAAATACATATAGCGCCTTACTATCCAGCCCCGCAACATGTGAATGGCCTCGAGATAACGAGTAATTTGGCCATCCATCATATTTTTTTTAATAGATGATTAGAACACAACCTTTTATACCCAAAACCCAAATTCTGATTTCTGACTCTATACATAACCATCTGAAATTGTATACACAACTACTTGATAATTTTAGTCACTAAGGCCCGAAAAGAAAAATCATTGACATTTGATGTGATTCCACAAATACTTAAGTCAGATTTACATAAGTATCACTATAAGAGCGCATTAGTACTCAAATGCGATATTAAGGTAATTATCAACCAATTCATTTACATGAGTATTTGGTTAAGTAACATGCGGTTTTAGAATAGGTTAGTGCAGAACCAGCATGTTAAATAAATGACGGTTAGTTCCAACTAGTTCCCATTTTCAAGATGTCCTTGCACTGGGTGAACATAGTGGGAAAAGGTAAGTATGCGTCCATAAAAACCTCATCAAAATAAAAGAAACACAACTACCTTGACTCCAGGCTACCAAACCGTACAAAGTAAAAGAATCACTAAATAAACACAATATCCTAGTAAACCATACGACTTGGTCAACCAGAAAACAACAGTAGTCCACCCTAAATAGGGATCCACTCTGATAAAACCGTAGAATCAGCCCAACCAACACCGCAATCACATTCACTAAAGTAAAGGTACAATTTTAAAGGTAAAAAATGTCAAACCAACCTTGGGTGTTGCACATCGCTGACCCGCATTGACCACCCCATCGGTGAGCTCGCTATTGTTTTAAAGCTGCAATTTACAAAGAATTGAAGCTGAGAAACCTTCCCGACGCCGAAACCACGACACCTGCATTACATGAAAGCAATCTAATGCTGAGAACCCAAATGAAAGTAATGGTCAGCTGCAATGTTGTGAAACTTAAACATGGAAAAAACAGCAAGCTTATTCGACAAGTATTATAACCGTACTACGATAACGTTCCATACATGCGGACACCAATAAATGTCGTTGTAATACTCCGTATTTTAATAATAATTTATAAGGATAATTTATGTAATTTAATGAGTGATTAAATGGCATTTCTAATAATAAATACAAGAAAGGCGTTAATTAAATAATAAATTAATAATTCAAGTCGGGAGTTGGGTTTGGCTAATATTTGTTCTTTGGGCTTAGTTGGTAATCGAGTGTTGGACCATGTGCCATTGATTGGTTGGGCCGAAATTTATTAAATTAGTGTGAGTGTAATCGGGATTTATACCGGGAATTAATAATAATATAATATGGAAATAATAAATATGAAAGTAATAATAATTATATCAATAGTGATAATAAGTTATGGCAAATAATAAATTAGTAAGTATTATATGAGGAAATCATAGTTAAGGTAAGGCTAATAATATGTGATAATAATAATGATATAAATATAATGACAATTCCGATACTAATTAGAATAAGGAAAGTTACATAGTTTCCTAATTGGCCTCGTATTCTCTAAATTTTACACTATAAATACCACCTTAAATCTGAGAAATAATTCACAAATTAAAAGAAGGAGCTTTAGGAGACGGAAGAAGAAGGAATTAACATAAATCAATTAATCAACTCGAGGTAATTATTCATCTTAAATCGATTTATATTCTTTTCATGCAAGCATCTTTAGAATCGATAGTATGACTTATATAGACCACCATAGGACTCGGGAATTGGACCTATAGCGACATTAGACTGCCAAGTTTCTAACCTGACCATTGTTGACCGTCATTGACCGTGGTAGGGTGGTGTTTACGGCGGCTAAAGGTGGCTGGTCAGGCGGTTATACGGGTTTGGTTGTGGGTGATTAGAATGAGTAATTGAACCCCTAATTGACCTCGACTTGACCTGGGTATAGACGGGTTGTGATGAGGGAATGTGGTCGGTCATATTGGTGGTGGCGGAATGGTGGCAGGTGGCGGTGGTGGCGAAAACAGGGGAGGAGTACGTGTTTGGGCAGCCGGTTTTTGGAGGGAGTTTTGGTGGTTGTAAGAGGTCTGGGTTGGGGTGGTATTGGGTGGTTTGTATCGAGGGTGGATTGGTGAGTTGGGTGGTGGTTGTAGGCGGCAGCATAGGTGGCGGTAGGTGGTGTTTTGGGACGGGTTTTGTGGGTGTGTCGAGGAGTGTTGTTGTTGGTGTCGAGTGAGTTAGGGCGTGGTTTTATGGGTTGGTGGCGGTGGTTTAGCTGGTGGTTATGGGTGAGGGGGATGCGTGGGACTGCAGGCTGGGGTTGTCGAGGCTAGGTAGTGGCTGTGGTGGTGTGTGGTGTCAGGTTGAAAGGTGTTTATGGGGAGTGGTTGAACACGGTTTACACGGTGTTAGGGTGGTGTGTGTTTGTTTTGTGACGGGTTTTAATTATTTAATTAGTTCGGGTGAGTCGGGTTCGTAATTGAATCGGGTTTTTAGTTATCATAAACCTTTAATAATTATAATAAATAATTAATTTGAATAATTAATTTGAATAATTAAATAAAAGGAATAAATAAATGAATAAATAAGTAAAGTTAGTAATTATAATTGTTGTAATTGTTATTATTATATAGGTGACGGAAATTGTGAAGAGTTTATAGTCAGATTTGTGAGCTTTAATTATTGGATTGCGTAATTGGAGTGCTTGCTTGCCAGGTAGGGATAAATCCTACTCAACTTTTACTCGATAATGTTGTTGGATGAATTATCAGTTGTGAAGTATATGTCATTGGTTTATATTGTGGTTGTTGGTTATCTCATGTCTTAAATGTTGGATACCTCAGTACTGGGATGATGGATACCTCAACTTCGGTTGGGATGATGGATACCTCAACTTCGGTTGGGATGGTGGATACTTCAACTTCGGTTGGAATGATGTAAAGTGAGCACGTTGTTAAGGGTGGTGTGTTAAGAAAATAATGGGCACGTTGTCAGGGAGTTGTGCAATGAAAAAGAGAAATTGAATTGTTATTGTATGTTTTTGTTGTTAGTATTTATTTCTACTCAACCTCGCGGTTGACTGTGTGTTCGTGAATACCTGCGGTGAACCGTTTTATGGGGAGCAGATTTGACAGGTACCAAAGATTAGCTGACTTCGGAGCATTGGGACGTGAGCTCGACTTGGACCATAGTTGCTGTCTAGATCACTTAGTTGACTTATACAACTTTATTTATGTAAATTCCGCTGCGTAGTATATTGTAAAGTTAAGGTTTAAATTTAATCAGTTGACAATGTAATAAAACCATTATTTCAGTTAAAGTTATTAAAGTACTTTGGTTTGTTTTAATTTGTATCATTTACCTCGGGCAACCGAGATGGTAACAGTCCTATTTATTGGGAATGTCTTGCTAAAGACTCCTAAATAAATGGGTGTGTTACAGTCGTTCAGATCTTTACTTTAAACATAGCTAACGAAATAAAACAATTAAACAGTCAGCGGAAACAAGCAACTCCTAGCAACACCTATAAAGTAAGCATCCTTGGTACAGTGAGAAACAATAATACCACAAATTGAAAAGAGACCACAGCATGAAAGACTAAACGATTAGAACAATTCCGTCTCTAAGCTGACACTCTAACCATCTGATCCAAGCAAAGGCCCAACAAATAGATCCCACCAAAACGCGACCTTAAATAGTTAAAGATCAATATGGGGATTTTGATGTAATCTACTATTTAAAATGCCGAGCCATGCAAATGCCGAGGACAGTAGTGAGGTTCTCCAGGATGGTTGTGGCTGTTACAATTACTGAAGTGACTATAGGAATATTGTAAAAAAACAAAAAAAAAAGGCTATGACAACAAGCCAATTGGGGATACATCGGTACAATGGGGTAGAAAAATAGTAAATTTAAGCTCCATTATTATGCTGTCAAAGGTATAACTCTATCGAAAACTACTTAAGCGGCATCAACACTATCACCACCATCAAAATAACCTACCGCCATCTCAAAACTCCAACTTATGTCACCAACTTCAACATGAAGATAATGAACAACACTCCTATCACCACTCAAACCAAGATGAACCAATTCCATCACCCATCCTCAAGCACCTTTATTAGATTACAAATTATATAATATAACCGTTTTACAACACGAGACGGTCCTTTTGGTAAACGGGGTGTCTTCATACATAAAAGAATTGTCCGACAGGTATTACACGATAATTACTCTTGTTAGTCGATTGTACACTAAAATTTAAATGTCTTTTAGAAATCCACAATCCTACAGCAAAAGTTATAATTTTTCTTGAATAATCAAAGTAACATACCACCCACTTCACTAAATTTGACTCAACTAATTAAACCATACCCCCTTCCTCTCCCAATCACCGGGCCGTCTCAATTATTTATTTACCTCTCATATTCTTAGTAGGGCTTATTTTATAAATAGTACGTAACTTATTGGGCCTAAGAAAGTATTAAACTAATCACATATCTAATTAATCACATTAACAAAGATCTAAACCACACTAACCCAAAAAATTAATAAAGTACAAATAAACGTGAACTATACATAAACCTCGATAACAAAAAAAAAATGAAGACCTTTAAATAACTAAGCTAAATGATAAAAAGGGTTTATACAAATACTTACAATTAACTTGTTCTTCGTCAAAATGATTTGGATCATAACATCCTGCCATTTTTAAGATCTAATTATTTTACAATGTTAATTATGATTATCCTACATTAAATAAAAGCCATACAAGTATTTAAAAAAAAGGAAGAAGAAAGAGGTAAGAGGGATAGATTCATGAAGTAATCAAAATTAATTTTAAAAATGTAGTTGATGATAAATCAATGATATCTACACTAAAACCTTCTAAATCATCCAACATTGGAAACAAGTCTAATCAAAGTTTCATAAATATCCAAACTCAATGGTATTGATGATAAATTAGAGATGTTTACACCAAATCTTAGACCAGTAAAAAGGAACGTGTCTTAATAAAAACAATAAAGATGATAAAAAAAGACAGCCAATTAAAAATTAGTGGAACATACCATTACATAACAAATCCTGCAAGTTCTTCAGATCCTTATTCAAGAACTGTAAAAAATAAACTGAGATGAAGAAACCCTTACCTATTGATTAAAATCATTCCAAATGATCCTCCAAAAAAAAAACAAGAACCAAAAAGACAAACTAAGATAAGAATGAAGAATTAATATGAGTAAACTAAAATACAAGAAGGAATGAGGCGGATAAAAGGAGTGATGGGGAGGGATTTTTGGGCAAAAGAGAAGTACAAACTGACTGGTAGAAGATTTAAGAATCCTATTGTCAACAAGTAGTTCAAAAATGCTGGAGCTGCGTTGCTACCTAAAACGACAACCAACAATACAAAGTAAAAGAAACGCTAAATAAACACAATATCCCGGTAAACCTCAATTCAACCTCCAAAAGAAAGACTCCAAACAAAAAACTAACGAATCAGTCAACCGGAAAACAACAGCAACCCACCCTAGTTAAGTATGAATCTACTCCCATAAAATCCTAGAATCAGGCCAACCAACACTACAATCACATTCACCAACACAGGGATACAATTTTATAGGTAAAAACGTCAAACCAACCTTGGGAGTTTCACATCGCTGACCTGCATTTTCTAGCTCATCGCTGAGCTTGCTATTGTTTTAAAGCCGAACTATACAAAGAATGGAAGCCGGAAAACCTTCCGGAATCTGAAACCGTAGCATCTGCATTCCATGCAAGCAATCCTACGCAGAGAACCTGAATAAAAGTAAGGCACAACTGCAATGTAGTGAAACTTAACCTAGAAAAAATAACAAGCTTATTCGCCAAGCATTGTAGCCCTACTAATATACTATGATAACGTACCATACATGCAGACACTATCAAACATCATTCAGATCTCTATGATGTCATTAACAGGCCAATTGCACACTACTCTATTTAAGATTGCTACGCGGCAACAACAATTGACTTCAATATATAGAGGGAATAACCCAATAACCCCACCCAAACCCAAATGACCAGCTAAGCATGGTAGAATCCCTTGAGGCATTGAAATAATGATATATTAATATTGTTGTTAAATGACAGGGCTTTGCCCCTCTTAAGCGAAAAAAAAAAAAAAATATTGTTGTTACATGAGCATGTGGAAAAAACTTTTAAATAGACGCAAGGTATAACTTTTATCACGAAGGAGTGAAAAGCAAAAGAAGGGACTCAAGGAAATTTACAAATAACAACTACTCCGCAATACATAAGAACCAAATGCTAGCCGCACTTTAGAAGAGGCTTCACAGCCTTGAGATGTAGTACAATCGAACTCAGCATGCATTACATCCTGACTTCCAAAAGAAGTTACAATGATCAATTGGAAACTAATTCTCAAAAAGTAGATCTCTATACTCAACATATTCATATATGTTTTATGTTAATTTGTCATAAAATTAAATGGTGATCTTATGCATGCAAACAATAAAATAGTTAAAGAAGAAATCTCTATCTTACATTGATATTTCGGTTTATTTGGGCACAAGAGAGATCTCCTTCTCTCATGTTCTTGTGCTTTCCTCAATGGATGAATTAGGATCCAAGTATAGGATCCCTCCCAAAGTATAATACCTAAAGCAAACTCTTAATTAAATTAATATTATGTATACTAGAACAATATTATTTTAGCATAAAAATTGACCCAAAAATATTATGGAACTCTCTATTATTTCGGTTAGAGAGAAGGAAGAGAAGGAAGAGTTTTTATCTTTCTAAAACTTAAATTTTTTAGATGAATGAATAATATTATGCACTAATTTCATTTGTGGTTTTTCTTCTCAAAAACCGGGTGGAAGAGGGGAGAAGAGGGAGCCAATGCATGCACTAGTTGTTCTTCACAATGATCACTAGGTTTGCATGGCTAGTCAATTAGGGTAATCATTATGCTTACCACTCACATAATAAACATAATATTATCCTAAATCCTCCCTTAATTTCGGTACATATGTAAAATGGAATCCATTTTATTTTTGTCAATTTGTCAATATGTCACATGTCACATGTCACATAAAATTGTTATGTATTTTGAACATATTAAAAATCAACGTATTAATAAAAATACGTCATATACAAAAATCGACCTAGTAATTCATAATTACTTGTACCAAAATATCTTACCAATTATAAATCACAACAATTTGTATTTATAATAATTCATTCAATTTAAATTGTTTCCTTAAACAATAATTTCATCTGAGTAATGAAATAATTCGATTACTTAGACCGTATCTCATTTAATCAAATTTCAATGAGACACGTAAATATTACTTCCAAAATCGTCCGTCAATTTAAAATAATTTAATTGACTCGTAACGTTTTACGATCAATTAATTGATCAATTAAGAGTGTTGCCCTTTAGGTATGATCTAGGGGATCAACTGGTCACCACCGTCGCACGACAGTAATGTCAAACTCTAGTCAGCCAATCATTACCGATATGTGTGGACCAAATTGACAGAAAATATTACTTCCCAATTGTATTCTTTATAATGATACTTAAACATGTGATCATCATGATCAACAGTTGTGATCGCATTATTGTTGGAGGACACATATTCCAACAATCTCCCACTTGTCCTCGACAAGTGTGCGTCACCAATTCTCTTGTCCTATTACTATCTCCCACTCAATACAAGGTGTCTTTCAGGTCGTACTTGCAAGTGATCATATCGAGAGTGGTTTCCTCGATCCGGAGAATAATCGATTGACCGGATTTATCCACCATGGATACATTCCGAGCGTGGCCACGCATTTTCCAATTCATTACTCCTCGAGTGGCCCCGAGATATTGTTATAACCCTGACTAGGGGTGGACAATTCCTATCGCACTCATTCCCTTCGACTAGCCACACCATCATAACCCAAAATATGCCCATTTGACCCCATTTACGAAGGTCGTAGTAACACAAATCAAAGTTAATCTGAAATCGTGCCATCTTAGGCGAATAGTCTTTAGTCAAAAGAATCGACTCATTTGAATACTATAGTCGCTCTCCGCACGACCACCGTGCTATATAAATATGCCGTAAACTCTATAAGCGGTCATAAGGCCCGACAAAATGTTCCTAACAGTCTGCCTATGTGATCAACTAGTCATCTCACATGACTCTATGGCACTTGAACTTGCCATCAATCGCATCATACTCTAGTCACTTCGAGACGTCACCTCATGTAAGTAACTATGGGCAAATACAATGCTAATCCGTGTTCACTTAAACGGGGTTCAATTGTCTCTACAACCCGTTGGATGTAACAAAGTATAAGGTGAGTTAATAAAAACTCAAACGACAAATGTCGACATCACACTCGGGTAGTCAATACCATATTACAACCTTGTGATGCATATCGTAAGTGTGTAAACACTTGTTGATTGCAATAGAAGTTTAACATGTTACGTGTCCATGTGTTCAAACTTCTTAATCGTATTATCCTTTACATTCATGTTATCACTCATAGCATGAACCTTACCAAGTACACATCAAGGTTCCCGACCTTGGTTTCGGTTCTTTATCTTGAAAGAACTTCCTTATCGATTATCACATAACGTACGAATTTGTGGTGAATGATATAACTTGCACTGATCAAGTACTTCATCTACACACAATGCACTAGGTAAATATTTTGTAGAGTCTTGCAACAATTTGTCAAGATGATTAGCCTAGCACTTCTCACAAGTCCTAGCATATTAGGAAAGATTAGTTTTGAGCAACTTCTTATTCAACTAAGTATCTTTTCAAACTTCCTATTTCTCCTTTTGGCTTGAAAAGTTTAGGATTTTCATAAATCTTTACGTGTGTTCGGATTTTCTATAATATGTGCAACCTCTTGACACATAACAGAGTATTCTGTCAAACACCAAAATCGCTCATCGAATTCTTCTCGAGAATTCATGACGTTTCTACTATGGCTTACCAATGATTCATCATGCTCTTATGCATATGATTCATAATTGGACATGTGCATGATTATTCTAATGGCGGAAACATTAGTAACTTTTAATCATGTCATCAACTATATTTAGGTTCAAGGAACGACCATGACTGCTAATGGCAATTCCATTTTCATTTACATGAATAACCTACGTTTTTGTTGATTCGATGTGTATCTCTTAATACTTATCCAACATCTCTTGATGTAATTGGATTCATCATAGTCCATATTCATCCAGAATTGAAAACTCAAATACTTCTTTGTGAAGGAAGATATTAGCTCGTCATTCCTAATGAGTAATGAGTTGTAAAAATTCAAAGGATGATTGCTCCCACTAAATTCCATGTCTTCACA
This sequence comes from Silene latifolia, assembly GCF_048544455.1. NCBI lineage: Eukaryota > Viridiplantae > Streptophyta > Magnoliopsida > Caryophyllales > Caryophyllaceae > Silene > Silene latifolia. Next base: position 70,918,383 of record NC_133529.1, on the reverse strand, counting down.
TGATAATTTCTAAACTCCCACTTAATTCCACATGTTTCGAAATTGATTACTCAATCGAAAACATTTCAAAATTGGAATGTATGTTACCTTTGCAAAGTTATTAAGATGAAGCCATATATGTTCCCATCATATCCTTTCAAAATTCCTATTTTGAAGAGGTCTCATCTTAACCTTATGGAAAGAGATTTTTAATCTCTAACACATTCATGTCATAATGATGCGTGACAATGTCATTTATTAAATATAAATAATATCTAATGTACGTCCTTCAAAATATCCCTTTCAGAAGGAGGTTTAACCAATTCATTTTCAAAATGTGGTTAAGAAATGACTCTTGCGTGGTTAAAACTTAGCTATTGAAGATATCGGTATATCAATCCTTGCAACTTGTTTATTACTAGAATGTTACTTTGATTCATTTAGGCTCTTAAGTAAAGTTTGAAACTATTGGTCAAAATTTATCATAAACTAGTCAATTAAGACTTTACATTAGTCATTCTTGTTCCAAAAATTTCTTTTGGTCTCCTCGTGTAGTTATCTTGAGAACATACTCTTATGATTACTTCACTTGGTCTCTTTAGTCATATAGAACTTACTTGAGACCATAGATCTCATCTATTGGGTATATTATATAAATAGATATACCTTCATTCAAATCATTCTCCCTTGCGTAGATCTCATTTACACAAGTACACAAATTTATCTTGGTGTGTGTTGTGTCCTCATTATTCTCCCACTCTATCTTTAGAATAAATACACAAGAGATTCAAAGATAGCATATGAGACACAAATAATGATGTTGAAGTATAAGGAGAACTAACTCATAGATTGACTAATAGTTTTAGATTTCGTAAGTGTACTTGGTGATTGACATTCCTTTAAGAGAGTTCATAGACTCAAAATCACTTTATAAATGATCATACACAAGCCTTAAGCATGTGGACATATAATGAATCCCGTCATTATAGTTGTCTATTAGATCACTTTAATTGAATAATCATATGTTTCTAAGAGCAAGCATTTAAATACGAATTTTAGAACAAAGGATAAAATGATAAAACGGGTGACTTGGGTTGCAAACCAAGCCACCATTATCCAAAATACAACCAATTATCCAAAATACCTTTCCATATCGAACACGGAAACTTAAAGGTTCTAAAAATCCAAAACATGATTAAAATAAGACAATAAAAAGCAAAGCTCCATGAAAGCTATTCCTAGCTTCTTGATGGTTTCTCAAGCTTGCTTTTCTTTTCCCTTGTCTTTGCTTGGTGGAGGCCCTATTTACAATAAAAAGGGAGATACATTATCACAACTTTGTATCACAATACCATAGTTGAAATAGAAATATAAAAGAAAGGATAGTCATTTACCTACTGGAGTAATCTTTCCAGCCTTAATATCACCAAGGTATTTGGAACAATTTCTTTTCCAATGTCCAACACCATTACAATAATGGCATTTATCAAGAGGACCCTTCTTGATTTTTGAAGTGCTAGCTTCATAAGTCCTAGTTTTGGTGAAAGTGGGAGCTTGCTTCTTACCCTTCCTCCCATTCTTCTTGAACTTCCCCTTGCTTTTGGTGCTAATATTAAGCACATCCTTGGGTGGGTTCACATTTAACCCCATGTCCCTTTCGGCTTGCACAAGTAACTTGTGCAATTCTTCAAGAGACACATCCTTGTCTTGCATGTTAAAATTCACCCGGAATTGAACATACGCTTTGACTTTGGATAAGGAGTGTAAAATCCTATCTACAATGAGTTCTTTGGGGATTTCAACCTTTTGAATCTTCAAGGTCTCGACTAGCTCCATAAGTTTGAGCACATGAGGGCTAACCTTTTGGCCCTCTTTGAAGTCGAGATCAAAGAATGCCGCGGCCGCATCATATTGGACGATCCGCGGAGTTTGTGAAAACATTGTCACAAGCTTGGAGTAAATCTCATTAGCGGTGCCCATTTTGAAGGCTCTCCTTTGGAGATCCGCCTCCATCGCAAAGATCAACACGTTTTTCATTGCGGCGGACTCTTTATGGTAAGCCTCATATGCTTCCCTAGTAGCGGCGGTCGACCTAGTATTAGGTTCGGGTGGAGAGGCCTCGGTTATGTAACGAAGCTTGTCGTCACCTTGGGCGGCTAGTTTGAGTTGGGCATCCCAATTGGAGAAATTTGACCCATTCTTTTCAAGTTTACATCGATCCATGAAGGATCGGAGCCATGATGAATTAGCGAGAGGCGTGGCGTTTGGGTTTGGTGTAGCCATTTGTTATGAGAAAAAGAAATGGTTTACAAAACAAAATAAAAGGAGTAAAACATATGTCGTTTTAAAATAATACTCGTAAAAAGATTTAAACAAGTTTTATTACATTTTTCTAGTGACCTCTACCCAACTAGATAAATGATTCCAAGACCCAAATTCATATCAACTTAGGCACGGGATGGCCGATGAAACCCTTATCAATATAACTCGGTGGATTAACGCTTAATCGATTCTACTTTTAGAACTCTTGGTCGATAAATTTACTCTAATGTTTATCTATAGCCCGGAACACATGCGACTACGGTCACTAATACTTCCGTTGAGGTCAATCCAAATTTCGAATAAATGTGTCCATGATCCAAATTCACATTAATTTGGGCACGGGATGGCCGATGAAACCCTCATCAACATGAATTCGGTGGATAGACATTTATCACCCACTTCCCCTACGTAACAAGGTTTGTACCCCGGGATGGCCGAGTGCACTCCCTCACGAAATAGGTTTTCATGGTTTCTACTTTTTGGTAAGGCTATGTCTCAATTGTTTATTTTTAACGAGAGGGCATGTCAATTTATTATCTATCACGTTTTAAGTGAACTAAAGCGGTGAACTATGATAATTGTAATTGACACGGTCGAAAAACTGGATAAAAGATGATGCATGTTTTAGTTATGGCGATTTAGCGATGCATGCGACATATAAATAAAAGGCAAAGCATAAAAATAAATCCTAGTATTGCCTTCCTAAAATAGAAAACTATTTAACTATTACATATTCGGAAACCAACTCCATTGGTCCCTTGAACTTCGGTTGTGGCACGCATCTCGAGGTAACACCGTCTTTATGTATCGCCATCTTGAAGAAATCCGTCTTTGGGAACTCCGAAATAAATAAAATTACATAACAAATTACATAATTTCCTATTATACATTTGTAACTAAAATAAAATAAATCTATTAAATTACAAAATGGTGATACGAGATCACAATAAATTACAACCGAATCGATATTGTAACACCCCCATACTCCAAGTGCCTTACCAGGACCACTTAGGTATGAAGACATTACCATCTCGGTCGCCCGAGGTATGATAATCAAATAGACAAAACAGAAACAACGTTTAATTATAAATGCTTTAGCGAAGAGTTACAATCCTCAAACCAAACTGAAAGTACAATACATTATTCCAAACTATCTCGTTCTCAATCGAAATAATAATAAATGCTAAACTACAATGAAGACTCTATCATCATGTCGTAGCCATCCCAAATATCCCAAAGACTCATCTCTATACTGCTCAATATCTGCTCACCATCCCCGAATGGATCACCGCAGTTTACAAAACAACACCGGGTCGCACTAATCACACAATCAATATAGATAACAACAATAAGATAAACAAACAAACTAACCGTCACACACACACACACACTACCAACTCCCATCATCTCAATACGATCGTCCACCGGACTACCGCCACGCGATGGGGGACCGCAGCCGTTCCCACCTAAGCCCCGCTCATCGTACGAGCGATAACCCTGTCCCATTAATGTGCACATCCCCTTTCGTGGCGGGTTCCACGAAGGGCGAAACTAGGGCGTGAGATCACTCCCGCAAGTGACCCCACTCAGCCGAGAACGCATCTCGAGAACCATCAACAAACACAACCACAATCACAATCACAATCACAATCATCATATCAAACAACTAACTACAAAGACATCACCAATATCCCATTATGGGACTAATACGAGTAGAAATCCTACCGAAAGCACAACAAGCGACGGTATCTACAAATTTGTATCAAAAGCCTCTTCTACGAACCCTCCTCCTATCATATAACACATAGAGACTACACATCACATATTACACACAAAACCCCCAATCTCTAAATTAGGGTTTAACCAAACTTAACAAAACACTATAAAAATTATATTAAAAGCTTACCCTCGACGCAAGGAACTCAACGATACGAATAACGACAAGAACCGACCGTCTGAACTCCGGGAATTGCTAAGAATGCGATTAGGAAGATGAACTGGTTGCTTTCTCTCTTAAACAGGGTTTTAGGTTTTGCAAAAGTGATTTAAAACAATGACGATTATGTTTAAATACCTTAATCGCATAATTAACAAAACCCGAGAAAACTCCCCGTAAACCGGACACTCGATCGAGTACCCAAGGTACTCGATCGAGTACCCCTTACTCGATCGAGTGCCTAAGGCTACTTGATAGAGTACCCCCTTACTCTATCGAGTACCTAAGGCTACTTGATAGAGTACCCCCTACTCTATCAGTACCTAAGGCTACTTGATAGAGTACCCTCAGTCGAAACTTTTCTAAAACGCAACTTACCCTTACTCGACAGAGTAAGGCCTACTCGATAGAGTACCCCAAGACTTATAAATACGGAGTATTACAGTCTTCCCTCCTTAAAAAGAACTTCGTCCCCGAAGTTCAACCCATACTCTAAAAACAACCATACTAACTCGACCCAGACACAACAACATAACTAAGAACTCAACAACTCGACCAAACATAAAACATGAACTCTTAACACCCACTCCACCAACTATGTTTACTTCCTTAACATGACTCACGATATCGTATCCACCACATATATATCTCTCACGACACCAACTTCATACATAACCAACCACCATCCACTAACACAGCTAGCTCCATAATATCATCCACTATCAAATCCAAAATCAAGACACTCCTAGACATCAAACGGAATGTTACATTCTACCACCCTTAAAAGGAACTTCGTCATCGAAGTTTACTCGACTCATAACATCATCCTTCAACTCACAACACTATATAAAATATTCCCACACTCTTAAGCATCACACTACTACAAGCACGGCCATGGCCTTTTATAAGTATTGTCCACAAAACAAATTCCTCCTTTACGCTACGCTAACACTCTACTTCCAATTATATTACCGCATGCACCACCATGAAACTCTCTTTTATTGCATCCTACTCCTCTTAAGACAAATGTTACGTCCTCGTAACTCACTAATACTAAACCCTTAGCTATATTATCTCATTATCCTCATCACCACCATAGGTCAAAGATAACTGCCTATAACCTCATTTCCATAATCACTCCTATTTCTCAAGGCTCTCTTACTTCAACAGTTCTCATACTTCAAATCAATCTGCACACCCCTAACCTATACCATAAGGCTCGTAGCAAAATCACCATACTAACTCTCCATTATCACTGCAAACCAACATACCTCGCTATGTAAAGCACTTATCTTCCAGAAGCATAACTCCCGATCCACACTCATTACTTATACTCACACTAGATCCTCAAGTTCTTTCCTTCATTACCGCAAAACTCATACATAACTTAATATGACACTAATTCCCCCAACACCCTACACTCACTGTCCCAACAAAAGATTATGAACTACCTGCCGCTTTCAGATCATTACAACACATGTTCCACGAATCATTTTCCATTACCATGTCTACTAAAGCCTTATCTAGAACAAGATCAAAATTACCGAATAATGTGACCTCTCACAACCGTGTCCCATCAATAGAACATCACTATACCATGACAACAACGAAAACATATTCAACTCTATTTCATATCATACTCTACCTCATTCTTATCTTAACCTCGGTAAAGAAAACATCAATAAGCAAGACAACCGTCTACATGTTCAACATAAACTCACAAAGAACAACAAAAAACAAAACAACAATCTATGTATAATCGGTATGCACTTTCAAAACTCGTATCATAATCATCCCGCCTACACCACAACCGGTGACGGCATCACAACACCGCCACCAACAACCACACCACAATGCGAAAATACCCGCATCACAATACTAAATACCGTGTCTTGGATCACCACCCGAGGCACAACAACCACATCGATAGACATCACAAATACATACAATTCCATAAATACGACTTAAAATAACCTTTCTGGACAAGAAAACTTACTCAAATCCACTTTACTCAATCACAACGCAACATATTATATGAATTAAACAGATAAGCATCTCATGAACATCATCTCTACCATTTCACGGAATACACATGTGGTATTAATACACATAAAATTATAACTAGCCATGTCAAATTAATCAAATTATTACCTTTTTGGATATCATTCAATTAAACTACCGTGTCCAACATATATATTACATAACATTCATAAAAAAAACTTTTATAATTATCACACCATACCACTTCTTGTGAGGTCCGAACCTCACACAAACATTTACACATATCATAGACCCGTAATCACAACCAACTAGTCAATCCCGACCACGTAAGTTACCACTCAACAAAGGTTACCCGTTGTCCGAGCTTAACTCGCATGCCCTCATCACATTCTTCCATTCGCATCACCAAAGACCTTCCGCCATACATAACCATACAAATTAACACTCATTATGAGAAACCACCTCCTAAGACTATGTCTTATACTTCCTGACAACCATACTTTTATCAATTCAGTCTTTACAAAATCAGCCTCTTTAGAATTGCCACTTTTCTAATATACCCTTAACCTTAACCACTAGTCAAAGACCATAACACTACCACTGTCCGGACATCAAACCTCTTCACTCATCTCTAAACATCATGATTTCTTTTCTATCATTGGTTAACATCCCAAACAACGAACATCGAATCCATGAACAAAATTACCTCAACATTCTTCTCAATATTTTCCTTAATTGAATCATCATCCATTTTTCCACCAAAATCTCATATCATGCGGATATTCTACTAACTTCTTACTTTCCTTAATTTCTCGAAACTCATTATTAAACATGTTGTCCCAGAAGCTCCCATATAACCATTAACTAACATCCTCATGATAATATCACACATTTCGATGATTCCTTACCTTTATATCACATAACTCCGGTGAATATTTTCCTCAGCTTACTTTTATCCTTCTTTTCTCTTTACACTCAATAATACCAATTAATAGTTCAACTCCTTATTCCTTCTAGCTAACTCTTTAGAAATCCAGTTACCCTTTCGTTGCTCCAAAACTCAAATTCCATTATTTTCTACCGACATCATCCCACTCTTTCTTACCATGGATCTTCTCTTATTATGCTATCACTCACACTTGCCACTAATCTATCCATAGAATCAACGTTTAATGTTCAAACAATTGCATCTCCCTTTTTACATCTCTAGAAATCATAATTCATTTAATACCGTTAATTACCCAAGGAAATCACACAGTAGTTTCGTCTCGATAACACAAATTTCCAAACTCACTCACTACCGCAAATCCACGTCGCGACATGTCCCATTAAGTTCGCTATATACCACTATTTCCAAACGACCTTTCATTACATATGTTCTTACTCAACACTATTTCTAGCCATCTCCCTCCATAATTTATTATACATCTCCGGTTGCTACTATCCACATCCTTTCTTTCAATCTTTTCATTCTCACGTTCCTTAAACTTACATCATGCCTTGCCCACATTCACTTACATTTTCATTACTCAACATACAATCATGTCACTCATCTCGTCTCACACAACATGCTCTATGCCTCAATTAAGTCTTACTAATCCCAACACATATAAATCATGTCCTCCCCACCGAACTCATACTCATCATAGGTGCCACTCTTTACACCACAAAATTGGGTAACTTACGCGTCAAGACCAACATACATGTAAAACAATGCATAAAGAAGCAAAATAACGCCTTTGAATTAAACATAATATGCAACGAAGTCAAAAGATAAACATATGACCCAAAATAGGGGTCACTAGATCGAGTATGAGCCACTCGATCGAGTAAGGGACTTACTCGATCGAGTAGGTGAAGATCAGAAGCACGTAAAACAAATTACCGGGGCTACTCGATCGAGTAGCTAAGGTACTCGATCGAGTGCCCCCTTACTCGATCGAGTACCAAGGATACTCGATCGAGTACCCCAATTCTCAAGATCTGTCCAGTTTTCAAAACAACAGTCATAACTCACTCATTTCTTGGTCGTTTTGGACGTGTGACCTATCGTTAGAATCGTAAAAGAACAAGCTATCACCTCCAATTGGAATCACATTAAAATCATTTACGCATCTCAAGTTATAACAGTTTAAAGACAACTTTGCTGTAATCAGACGACATAATTATTTGATTTTTACTTCCAAACAACTTAAATCACAACCAAGTTAAACGAAAACAACCCAAAACTCATAAAACCAGTATTCATAAACATATGTTACTATTTTCAAAAGCCAAACAACAACATTCATCATGCACTTAGCTTATCTAACTTGCCAATTATGACTTACCCACATGTTTTTATTCTATCACTTTTCGTAAACAAAATCACAAATACATGACATCAAGTCCCCTATTCAAATGTTACTACCACGATGATTCATCTTTTCCACTAATTCATCCATCGTACCACATATTTATCCACCATATACGTTCAACATATTCACCCAAAGACATGTTCAATTCATACTCCTAACCTTCGTACTTTTTACTCAACACGACAACAACAACATGTATACTTACACATCGCTTTATATATATATAGAGACAAAACACTTTTCCTTGCGTAATTATAACATGTCAAATTACATGTATCAATAATTATACTTTCATGCTTTACAATCAACCAACATACAATTCACGTCATTATCATCTTTCATCCATCAATTCATACAACATACTACTACATAAATACACACAAAGACACAATAAGCACATAACGATCCCGACACATATCCCATGGTGATCGGTTCAAAATTGTAGGGCGAGTTCGCGACTTTAGGACGTCTCCCAAGTCTTTGCATTAGCTCCTACAACCTTTACCCCGGGTTCATTTTAATTGACTCCCTAGATTCATTAGATTCATTGGTTACAGGTTTCAGGATCGTCGCTCTGATACCATTTGTAACACCCCCATACTCCAAGTGCCTTACCAGGACCACTTAGGTATGAAGACATTACCATCTCGGTCGCCCGAGGTATGATAATCAAATAGACAAAACAGAAACAACGTTTAATTATAAATGCTTTAGCGAAGAGTTACAATCCTCAAACCAAATCAAAGTACAATACATTATTCCAAACTATCTTTCTCAACTCAAATAATAATAAATGCTAAACTACAAATGAAGACTCTATCATCATGTCGTAGCCATCCCAAATATCCCAAAGACTCATCTCTATACTGTTCAATATCCGCTCACCATCCCCGAATGGATCACCGCAGGTTTACAAAACAACACCAGGGTCAGTACTAATCACACAATCAATATAGATAACAACAATAAGATAAACAAACAAAATGAATCACACACACACACACACACTACCAACTCCCATCATCTCAATACTCGACCGGTCCACCTGGACCCGACCGCCAGGGGGACCGCAGCCGTTCCCACCTAAGCCCCGCTCATCATATTGAGCGATAACCCCGTCCCATTAATGTGCACATCCCCTTTCGTGGCGGGTTCCACGAAGGGCGAAACTAGGGCGTGAGATCACTCCCGCAAGTGACCCCACTCAACCGAGAACGCATCTCGAGAACCATCAACAAACACAACCACAATCACAATCACAATCACAATCATCATATCAAACAACTAACTACAAAGACATCACCAATATCCCATTATGGGACTAATACCGAGTAGGAAATCCTACCGAAAGCACAACAAGCAGATTTATCTACAAAAATGTATCAAAAAGCCTCTTCTACGAACCCTCCTCCTATCATATAACACATAGAGACTACACATCACATACTACACACAAAACCCCCAATCTCTAAATTAGGGTTTAACCAAACTTAACAAAACACTATAAAAATTATATTAAAAGCTTACCCTCGACGCAAGGAACTCAACGATACGAATAACGACAAGAACCGACCGTCTCGAACTCCGGAATTGCTAAGAATGCGATTAGGAAGATGAACTCGTTGCTTTCTCTCTTAAACAGGGTTTTAGGTTTTGCAAAAGTGATTTAAAACAATGACGATTATGTTTAAATACCTTAATCGCATAATTAACAAAACCCGAGAAAACTCCCCGAAAACCGGACACTCGATCGAGTACCCAAGGTACTCGATCGAGTACCCCCTTACTCGATCGAGTGCCTAAGGCTACTTGATAGAGTACCCCCTTACTCTATCGAGTACCTAAGGCTACTTGATAGAGTACCCCCTTACTCTATCGAGTACCTAAGGCTACTTGATAGAGTACCCCCATACTCTATCGAGTACCTAAGGCTACTTGATAGAGTACCCTCAGTCGAAACTTTTCTAAAACGCAACTTACCCTTACTCGACAGAGTAAGGCCTACTCGATAGAGTACCCCAAGACTTATAAATACGGAGTATTACAGTCTTCCCTCCTTAAAAAGAACTTCGTCCCCGAAGTTCAACCCATACTCTAAAAACAACCATACTAACTCGACCCAGACACAACAACATAACTAAGAACTCAACAACTCGACCAAACATAAAACATGAACTCTTAACACCCACTCCACCAACTATGTTTACTTCCTTAACATGACTCACGATATCGTATCCACCACATATATATCTCTCACGACACCAACTTCATACATAACCAACCACCATCCACTAACACTGCTAGCTCCATAATATCATCCACTATCAAATCCAAAATCAAGACACTCCTAGACATCAAACGGAATGTTACAGATATTCCCATACATTTCGGGTAATACCAATTAAAAAACTAAGGCCATACTAAGTAAAAATTACATAATTCAAAAATTACATAAAATAAAATTATGACAATCATAAATAAAATGCAGCATTATAATATGTATGAACATGCCCAATTTTATGCTAAATCGCCTTTAAGTAGCCAATATCGTATATTACACGGTTTTTACGGATTTGCGTGATTCAACGTTTTATAATCACCAAAATTACATAAATTCATATTTATGCATAAGTTAATTACTCTAACCTTTTAGGACTCAAAATTAGTCTTCACTAACTATTTGACCATAATTAACTCATATTTCCAAAATTTGTTCATTAAAGGACCAAAAATTATAATAAAATAAGCTATAAACTTCAAATAAATCACAAAATTTCAAATAAATTCAAAATTTGAAATTTAAACTCATGAACATTCTGGAAAAATACCATGACACTCATAATGTTCAAAAACTAAGGTTAAAAATTTCGAAATTTATCCGGAAAAACAATGTTGCGGTTTATCGGTTTTAACAAAAAATAATCATAAAAACATGAGAAAAATTATTTCATCAACTTTTCAATTTTAGATCTGAAAAAGATAATAAAATGCAACATGCGACGTTTTTCCTTAGTCATGGAGTATGTTTTATTAATATTTCACTAATTAAGTCACTATTTATGCTATTTTTCTTCAAAAAATCATAAATCACGCATGAAGACTTCAATATAGCCTATTATTTTACACACATCTTGTAAAATCACATGTGACAACATACTAAATTTCTATGACCAGATTCGAAATTTATCTCTTATTAACCTATTTTTCATCTAAATCCGATTTTAATAATGAAAAATCCATCTAAATCCAAAAATCACTGAAAAATTCGAAGTTTAGCTAATTTTAGTCCGAAAATGATATTTTATTCATAAAATCCTATTTTTAATGCCATTATTGTATAATATGAACAATAAAAATCCATAAATTAACCAAAATATCCTAAAAACATTTTAAGACCAGAAACTTTAACATGCATAATGATTTTCGTGATATATCATAATAACACAAATTAAACAAGTTTTATATGTTAATCGTATAACTCGGAAAAACTTTTAACCGATTTGCATGCAAACAACCAAGGCTCTGATACCAATTGTTAGAAAAGTAGATCTCTATACTCAACATATTCATATATGTTTTATGTTAATTTATCATAAAATTAAATGGTGATCTTATGCATGCAAACAATAAAATAGTTAAAGAAGAAATCTCTATCTTACATTGATATTTCGGTTTATTTGGGCACAAGAGAGATCTCCTTCTCTCTTGTTCTTGTGCTTTCCTCAATGGATGAACTAGGATCCAAGTATAGGATCCCTCCCAAAGTATAATACCCAAAGCAAACTCTTAATTAAATTAATATTATGTATACTAGAACAATATTAATTTAGCATAAAAATTGACCCAAAAATATTATGGAACTCTCTATTATTTCGGTTAGAGAGAAGGAAGAGAAGGAAGAGTTTTTATCTTTCTAAAACTTAAATTTTTTAGATGAATGAATAATATTATGCACTAATTTCATTTGTAATGTATAATGGGTAAAAATAAGAAGAAAAACCAAAGTGGTTTTTCTTCTAAAAAACCGGGTGGAAGAGGGGGGAAGAGGGAGCCAATGCATGCACTAGTTGTTCTTCACAATGATCACTAGGTTTGCATGGCTAGTCAATTAGGGTAATCATTATGCTTACCACTCATATAATAAACATAATATTATCCTAAATCCTCCCTTAATTTCGGTACATATGTAAAATGGAATCCATTTTATTTTTGTCAATTTTTCAATATGTCACATGTCACATAAAATTGTTATGTATTTTTAACATGTTAAAAATCAACGTATTAATAAAATTACGTCATATACAAAAATCGACCTAGTAATTCATAATTACTTGTACCAAAATATTTTACCAATTATAAATCACAACAATTTGTATTTATAATAATTCATTCAATTTAAATTGTTTCCTTAAACAATAATTTCATCTGAGTAATGAAACAATTCGATTACTTAGACCGTATCTCATTTAATCAAATTTCAATAAGACACGTAAATATTACTTCCAAAATCGTCCGTCAATTTTAAATAATTTAATTGACTCGTAACGTTATACGATCAATTAATTGATCAATTAAGAGTGTTGCCCTTTAGGTATGACCTAGGGGATCAACTGATCACCACCGCGCACGCATCTACGAATGTCAAACTCTAGTCAGTCAATCATTACCGATATGTGTGGACCAGTTGACAGTAAAATATTACTTCCCAATTGTATTCTTTATAATGAGACTTAAACACGTGATCATCATGATCAACAATTGTGATCGCATTATTGTCGGAGGACACATATTCCAACAAAATGTTTGACAATTAATAGTGATTTTTACAAGTTGACTCTAGTTTTTGACAAATTGTTGATCGATTTTTGATTGGACGAACTGGAGTGTAAAAATCTTTATAAAATGGTTGAACGAGATTTCAGTATGATTCTTTTTCTCATGGTTTGAAAACTCCTTATATTTTCTGTAAAGTATAAAAACTCAACGTGGAATATAACGGTTATTTAATGGTGATTTGTGAAAGTTACAACTTGACTTTGATTTCTGAAAACGCGAGTTTTACTAAAAGTTTAATATAAATGTTTTATCAATTTGTAAACTATGATAGTCGAGATGTGGGAGTGACGATAAAGGAACCAAAGGAGAGTTAAGATAGGATACAATTGACTACACCTTGTTTTGATTATAAGTATAGAATGTTTAAAATCTTAGACCATCTTTCCTCGGGTAGTAGTAGTTCCGAAACTTCGGGACGAAGTTTATTTTTAGGAGGGTAGAATGTGACACCTCATGTTTTGAGTTTATTTTGAAATACATTTCCGTGTTAAAACTTTATTTTCTTATGCATTCTGATAAGTTGATATAGCTTGTTTATAATAAATGGTTAATCATGCTGCAATGATCATAAGTTGGAATAAGTAATTGTTTATTGATAATTTTATAGTATTCCTGGGCGAACTTCGGGAAGAAGTTCATTTTAACAGGGGAAGACTGTAATACCCCGTAAATTGATAATTATTTATAGGAATAATTTATGTAATTCGAATAATTAATTAAAAAGGTATTTATATTTATAATTGCAAATAAGACGATAATTAAGGATAAAAATAATGAATGATTCGCGATTTGTTAATTGGACCGTGTGTTAGTTACTCGTGTAGTCAAAGAAAGATAATAATAATATATGTATGTAATTGTATAATAGTAATAATAAGAGTAATTGTATAATATTAATAATATGGCAAATTACATATTTCCCAATTAATTTCTTATAAGCTTAACCTACATATATAAATAGATGAAACTATAGACCTTATAATTCATAATAAATATGAGGAATTCACAAAAGAGGAGAAAATTGGATCGATATTCAAATATTCAGAAGATTAATATTGCTAATTAACTCGAGGTAAGACCGTCTCATGTATACTATTTACTATTAACTCGTTAATAGACCGCCCTTAACTGACCCGAGATCATGACCTTGACCGTGGGACACCATAGTTTGACCAGACCCACCATTGACCACTTATGACCGGCTGGAAACGGGTGTTTGAAAAGGATGTTGTTGGGTGGTTGATATACACAAGTTACACGTTTTATATAGTTTATGAACCCGTACATGGACGAGACAGACCTAGACCTGGGTTGGGTGATTACATGGGGGTGAGTCGACCACCGTGGGTGGTCGTGGGTGGTCAAGGGTGGTGGTTCGTGCGATGGCTGGCCGGAATTACGAGGTAGGGCATGGTTATTGTTTAAACACGATGGAACCGGTTTTATACCCTTGTCGTGGCTGGTTTGACTCGAACTTAGGTTGGTTGGGTTTGTGGGGGTTAGGCGATTATATTTATGGCAGTAGGATGGTCTGGGGTGGTGAGTGGTGGTTGTAGTTGTCGAAAAACCGTAAAACACGGGAGTGTTGCTGTATGGTTGATTGTTGTTGGTTGTTGTTGTTGAGACGAGTGTAGGTGGCTGTGGGTCGTCAGTGTCGCGGCTAGGGAGTCAGGGTGGGTTGCATGTGGTGGTCAGTAGTGGCGTGAGGTGGTGTTACACGGGTTATGTGGGATGTTTTCATGTATGGGTTATATTGTTACTGTCAGTCGTCTCGCTGCTAGGGCAGGTTTACGGTGGTCGTTTGTGGTGGTGTTATGGGTGCTCGAAAGGCGGCTGGGTACTAGGTGGTGGCTGACCTGATGGTGTTAATTGGCGGAAGTGGGTTGTGGTTATCGTGTAGCTTCGGTTTTCGGGTTCGGTTGTTGTATGTTTAGTGTTGTTGGTGTCGTGGGTTTGTGTTTGTGTTGTGGGTCGTGTGCTCGTGTATGATTCTGATTATTAAATTTGGTTTAATTATTATTGAGCCGGGTTTTAAAAGACGTGTTGGCACGAGTTTTAATGGATAATTTGGTTATGGTTTTATGGAAACGGGTTTTTGAATTATATTATACGAGAACATAATTAACGTAATTAATTTATAATTAATTGAATTATTTAAATGAAGTGAATAATTAGTAATTATAATAATAATAATAATTACTTGTCTAGGTGACGGAGTTGTGAGAAGCGGTGTTAATTGGATTTATGTTTACTCGGATTGCGTTATTGGAAATTGTTGACGAGGTAGGATAATCTACTCAACCATATCTGTTTTCGTGTTTAATACATGGATGTTATTGGAAGGATGATTGGTTTACGACTGCTTATTTAATTAACTTAATTGAGTGATTAACATTGTTAGTTGTTGGAGTTGTGTATACTTTATACGATTGTATTGTGGAATGATTTTTGAGAATTGGATTGCCCCATGCTTAGTCTCCGGTGGATAATGTGAGTGATGATTTGACTGCCCCAGGCTTGGTCTCTGGTGGATAACGTGTATGATTAATTGGAAGCCCCAGGCTTAGTCTCTGGTGGATAACGGGTGTGAGTATTTGGACTGCCCCAGGCTTAGTCTCTGGTGGATAACGTGGACAGTTGATGTCGAGATGTGACATTTGAACAGTTGAGATTGGAATATTGATAGTTGTGAGAGATTGGTTGTTTTAAAGTATTTTATCCTACTCAACCTCGTGGTTGACCGTGTATTCGTGAACACCTGTGATGAACCATAATGGGGAGCAGATTTGATAGGTACTAAAGATTAGCTGACTTGGGAGCTATGGGATGCGTGAGGACTTGGCCAATCTACCTAGAAGTCTAGACCACATAGATTATGAGATCACTTTATTTATTTCGTTGCGAGTTATAATTATTTTATATTAAGTTTTAGTTGATTAGTTTGTAATAAACATGTAATCATTAAATTTTAATTAAAGTACTTTGGTTTGTTGTACTTTGTTATTCACTACCTCGGGAAACCGAGATGGTAACAGTTCTATTTATTTGAGAATGTCTAGCTAAAGGCTCCTGAATAAATGGGAGTGTTACAAAGTGGTATCAGAGCAAAACGATCATCATGCCTAACCAATGAACAAATAATGAATATAAGAAGTGTCTAATAAAATAAACCCGGGTAGAAACTGTTAGGTGCCCCCTTAAGCTTGGGATGAGTTAGGGGCCCCCTCACACCAAACTTCTGGCCCTTTCAATTTTGAACCGGTTACCCCAGAGATATTGAAGAGTGGGGTAATTTAAAATGAATGTTGTTTATTTTCTTAGGAGTCATTGTGCCTTGGATGTGTATTGTTTCGTTGATGACCAAGGTTACGAGACGTAACCTTGATTTTAAGGAGAGTGGGATGGATGAAATAAGGATTTGATGTTGAATTGTTTTGATCATAAGCATGAAGTAAGTGTAAATCGATATTATTGATTATGTGATTGAATGTTATAGTAGTATCATGCATGTCTAGCGATATGCGGTTATGTGAATCCCGAAGCCATATTATGTTATTTACAATATATTATGATATTATTAAAACTTGTGAGATGAATGCTTTAGAGTAGATACTAGTTGTGTGAGAAATTTTATTGACCAAATTGTGTTGGTATAGGAGTAGGAGGGTGTTAATAAGGGCTTGTGACCTAGTAAAAAGGAACCTAGAGCTGGACTTTATTCCGTCAGATTGTACCCCTATTTGATTTAGTTGTCGTTTGACCTCTGTTTATCGTCTAAGGTTGAAATGTTTATGAGTGATGACCCATTGAGTTAGCTTACCAATGTCATTGGTTTTATGTTTAAAAGTTTTATGGTTTGGGAGAAATAAATAATTTAGTGGACAGTGGTCAGAATGTTCTTGTACAGTTATGTTTTCGACAAACGATTTTGTAAAAATTCTCATTTAATTTGTACTTAATATTTGTACTTAATTATAACTCCAGTGTTTAAATGATTCAAATATGTTTCAAATTGATAAGCCACGTTACAAGGTAAATTTTTGACAATTAATAGTGATTTTTACAAGTTGACTCTAGTTTTTGACAAATTGCTGATCGATTTTTGATTGGACGAACTGGAGTGTAAAAATCTTTATAAAATGGTTGAACGAGATTTCAGTATGATTCTTTTTCTCATGGTTTTAAAACTCCTTATATTTTCTGTAAAGTATAAAAACTCAACGTGGAATATAACGGTTATTTAATGGTGATTTTTGAAAGTTACAACTTGACTTTGATTTCTGAAAACGCGAGTTTTACTAAAAGTTTAATATAAATGTTTTATAAATTCGTAAACTATGATAGTCGAGATGTGGGAGTGACGATAAAGGAACCAAAGGAGAGGTAAGATAGGATACAATTGACTACACCTTGTTTTGATTATAAGTATAGAATATTTAAAATCTTAGACCATCTTTCCTCGGGTAGTAGTAGTTCCGAAACTTCGGGACGAAGTTTATTTTTAGGAGGGTAGAATGTGACACCTCATGTTTTGAGTTTATTTTGACATACATTTCCGTGTTAAAACTTTATTTTGTTATGCATTCTGATAAGTTGATATAGCTTGTTAATAATAAATGGTTAATCATGCTGCAATGATCATAAGTTGGAATATGTAATTGTTTATAGAGAATTTTATAGTATTCCTGGGCGAACTTCGGGACGAAGTTCATTTTAATGGGGGAAGACTGTAATATCCCGTAAATTGATAATTATTTATAGGAATAATTTATGTAATTCGAATAATTAATTAAAACGGTATTTATATTAATAATTGCAAATAAGACGATAATTAATGATAAAAATAATGAATGATTCGCGATTTGTTAATTGGACCGTGTGCTAGTTACTCGTGTAGTTAAAGAAAGATAATAATAGTATATGTATGTAATTGTATAATAGTAATAATAAGAGTAATTGTATAATATTAATAATATGGCAAATTACATATTTCCTAATTAATTTCTTATAAGCTTAACCTACATATATAAATAGATGAAACTATAGACCTTATAATTCATAATAAATATGAAGAATTCACAAAGGGGAGAAAATTGGGATTGACATTCAAATATTCACAAGATTAATATTGCTAATTAACTCGAGTTAAGACCGTCTCATGTATACTCTTTACTATTAACTCTTTAATTAGACCGCCCTTGACTGGCCCGAGACCATGACCTTGACCGTGGGACACCATAGTTTGACCAGACCCACCATTGACCACTTATGACCGGCTGGAAACGGGTGTTTGAAGAGGTTGTTGTTGGGTGGTTGATATACACAAGTTACACGTTTTATATAGTTTATGAACCCGTACATGGACGAGACAGACCTAGACCTCGGTTGGGTGATTACATGGGGGTGAGTCGACCACCGTGGGTGGTCGTGGGTGGTCAAGGGTGGTGGTTCGTGCGATGGTTGGCCGGAATTACGAGGTAGGGCATGGTTATTGTTTAAACACGATGGAACCGGTTTTATACCCTTCTCGTGGCTGGTTTGACTCGAACTTAGGTTGGTTGGATTCGTGGGGGTTAGGCGGTTATATTTGTGGCAGTAGGATGGTCTGGGGTGGTGAGTGGTGGTGGTAGTTGTCGAAAAACCGTAAAACAGGGGAGTGTTGCTGTCTGGTTGATTGTTGCTGGTTGTTGTTGTTGAGACGAGTGTAGGTGGCTGTGGGTCGTTAGTGTCGCGGCTAGGGAGTCAGGGTGGGTTACATATGGTGGTCAGTAGTGGCGTGAGGTGGTGTTACACGGGTTATGTGGGTTGTTTTCATGTATGGGTTGTATTGTTAGTGTCAGTCGTCTCGCTGCTAGGGCAGGTTTATGGTGGTCGTTTTTGGTGGTGTTATGGGTGCTCGAAAGGCGGCTGGGTACTAGGTGGTGGCTGGCATGATGGTGTTAATTGGCGGAAGTGGGTTGTGGTTATCGTGTAGCTTCGGTTTTCGGGTTCGGTTGTTGTATGTTTAGTGTTGTTGGTGTCGTGGGTTTGTGTTTGTGTTGTGGGTCGTGTGCTCGTGTATGATTCTGATTATTAAATTTGGTTTAATTATTATTGAGTCGGGTTTTAAAAGACGGGTTGACACGGGTTTTAATGGATAATTGGGTTTTGGTTTTATTGAAACGGGTTTTTGAATTATATTATACGAGAACATAATTAACGTAATTAATTTATAATTAATTGAATTATTTAAATGAAGTGAATAATTAGTAATTATAATAATAATAATAATAATTACTTGTCTAGGTGACGGAGTTGTGAGAAGCGGTGTTAATTGGATTTATATTTACTCGGATTGCGTTATTGGAAATTGTTGACGAGGTACGATAATCTACTCAACCATATCTGTTTTCGTGTTTAATACATGGATGTTATTGGAAGGATGATTGGTTTATGACTGCTTATTTAATTAACCTAATTGAGTGATTAACATTGTTAGTTGTTAGAGTTGTGTATACTTTATACGATTGTATTGTGGAATGATTTATGAGAATTGGACTGCCCCAGGCTTAGTCTCTGGTGGATAATGTGAGTGATGATTGGACTGCCCCAGGCTTGGTCTCTGGTGGATAATGTGTGTGATTAATTGGAAGGCCCCAGGCTTAGTCTCTGGTGGATAACGGGTGTGAGTATTTGGACTGCCCCAGGCTTAGTCTATGGTGGATAACGTGGACAGTTGATGTCGAGATGTGACATGTGAACAGTTGAGATTGGAATATTGATAGTTGTGAGAGATTGGTTGTTTTAAAGTATTTTATCCTACTCAACCTCGTGGTTGGCCGTGTATTCGTGAACACCTGTGATGAACCATAATGGGGACCAGATTTGACAGGTACTAAAGATTAGCTGACTTGGGAGCTATGGAATGCGTGAGGACTTGGCCAATCTACCTAGAAGTCTAGACCACATAGATTATGAGATCACTTTATTTATTTCGCTGCGAGTTATAATTATTTTATATTAAGTTTTAGTTGATTAATTTGTAATAAACATGTAATCATTAAATTTTAATTAAAGTACTTTGGTTTATTGTACTTTGTTATTCACTACCTCGGAAAACCGAGATGGTAACAGTCTATTTATTTGGGAATGTCTAGCTAAAGACTCCTGAATAAATGGGGGTGTTACACAAGCAGCTAGCTGACCTAGTCTATAAAGTAAGAATCTTTGCCTCTTTGGTAGCCAGTTGTACCGTCGTTGAGCAGATGAATGAATGAAATTAGCAAACGAGAAAGTAGGTAATGAAATGAAAAAGAAAATAAAATAAAATGTAGGTAATGAATGCGGCTTAAGCAAAAAAATGGATGGTGAGGATTGAAAGAGAGATATCAACAGTGAGGAGGAGGGCTAGGGGTTAATTTTGCTAAGGTACAGTAAATGAACGTTAAAACCTTAAAGCGATTAATCACCATCATTCCCCTAATGCACGAATCGTTTTAAACACTTAAAGCACTCTACAAACAGGGCAAACATCTGGACTTGCATTAAGAACAACAATTGTCTCAATACAGGCAGTCTTCTCATAATCATCTGACTTAACTTTAACTCATAAAAAGGAATTATAAATCACTGACCTCAACTCCAGCCCGAGGAGATATCTTCAGAAATTTAGAAATTAACAAAACAACGAGATCTCTTCCGAAATTAATAGAGTATTGTTGTGCGGAAGCGTGAATATCCCGTGTTGGGCCTCTGCTGCATCTGTGTCCACAACCCATAATAGTACGATATTGTCCGCTTTTGGCCAAGCCTTCACGGATTTACTCTTGGGCTCCTTTCCAAAAGGCCTCGTACTATTATATTTTGTAGATACTTATAAAGATGATCTTCCATCTTTATTCTAAAGATGTGGGACATGAGTTTGCACCCTAACAATCCTCCCCTCAAACCAAGGACCATCATCTTGACTCGGACCTTGACCTCCATGGAGAACTCCCCACACCTTGCAACCCCAACTTCTAGACACCCGCATCACAAAGTCTTGATAAAGACCCCTTAAACGACACACCATGTGTCTCATAGGGGCTTGTGCTACACTTGCGTACCAAACTCCTGTGCATCCAATATACCCTAGACTGGGTCCGAATCCACCGCCTCAGTGCGTCACACCGGACCACCTTTGGACTTACCATGGACCGCTTTTGTTGCCTCCATTAAGCCTCAGCCCACCTCGCCGGGCCGCTGACGATCTTCTCTTAGACGGCCTGCCGTTTCAACACCATGAGACCAATGTCGCCTTACGCGAACATATTAGCTCTCTCTCGAGCTATAGGAGTTCCACGTCTTATAGTGTACGTCCACCTTCAAGTCTTTGTCCCGATGAATCTCCGTGTCTAGCCCAAGTCGAACCTTGGGCTCTGATACCACTTGTTGTGCGGAAGCGTGAATATGCCACATCTTTAGAATAAAGATGGAAGATCATCTTTATAAGTATCTACAAAATATAATAGTACGAGGCCTTTTGGAAAGGAGCCCAAGAGTAAATCCGTGAGGGCTTGGCCCAAAGCGGACAATATCGTACTATTATGGGTTGTGGACACAGATGCAGCAGAGGCCCAACACGGGATATTCACGCTTTTGCACAACAATTGGCACCAGAGCTTAGGTTTTTGGATCCAGGGACTAGAAGATGGCAAGTGACACTATAAGGATTGAGAAGTTCGACGGGAGGAATAGTTTTGCACTATGGCAGATTGTAATACTCCGTATTTATAAGTCTTGGGGCACTCTATCGAGTAGGCCTTACTCTGTCGAGTAAGGGTAAGTTGCGTTTTAGAAAAGTTTCTGACCTGTAGGGTACTCTATCAAGTAGCCTTAGGTACTCGATAGAGTAAGGGGGTACTCTATCAAGTAGCCTTAGGTACTCAATAGAGTAAGGGGGTACTCGATCGAGTAGCCTTGGGTACTCGATCGAGTAGTCGGTTTTACGGGGAGTTTTCTCGGGTTTTGTTAATTATGCGATTAAGGTATATAAGATTTGTCGTCATTATTCTAAATCACTTTTGCAAAACCTAAATTACTGTTTAAGAGAGAAAGCAAGCAAGTTCTTCATTCTAATCGCATAATTAGCAATCCCCGGAGTCCGGAAGGTCAGTTTGCGTCGTTGGTTATACCGTTGAATTCCTTGCGTCGAGGGTAAGATCTATGTACCCTTTTTATTGTCTTTCCTTTGATTTGGTTAAACCCTAATTTAGAGATTTGGGGGTTTATGTGTAGTATGTGATTTGGTAGCCTCTATATGTTGTATGATAGGAGGAGGGTTCATAGAGGAAGCTTTTGACTCGGCAAGAGAGAGACCGTCTGATTGTGTGCTTACCAGGTAGGATTTCCTACTCAGTATTAGTCCCATAATGGGATATTGGTTGATGTATTGTATTTGGTTGTTTGATATAATAATTGTATTGTGATTGTGGTTGTGATCGTTGTTGATGGTTCGCGAGGTATGGCCTCGGCTGAGTGGGGTCACTTGCGGGAGTGGCTTCACGCCCTAGTTTCGCCTTCTGGGAACCCGCCACAGAAGGGATGTGCACATTAATGGACAGGGGTTATCGCTCACTATGTGGAGCGGGGATTTGGTGGGTACGGTGCGGTCCCCCATCGCGGTGGTCCAAAGGGACGGTCGGTGATTGAGATTGTTGGGATTGGTGTGGTTGTGTATGTGTGTGTGACGGTTAAGTCATCTGTTTATCTTATTGTTGATATATATTGAATTGTGTGATTAGTACTTGACCCCGTTTAAATGTTTTAAAACTCGTGGTGATCCATTCGGGGTGGTGAGCGATTATTGAGCGGTATGATATGACGCGTATGGGATAGGCCGGGATGAGTCATCACGTGGCGCTTAGAAGTCTTCACGTGTCGACGGTGTCTTATAGCTTTGATAGTTTTAGCAGTAGACCGTCTGAGAATGTTGTATTTAAGTTTATTAGTTTTGGTTTTGAACATGTAATCACTTAAACTATTTACTTTTAAATATGTTTCTTTATTGTCTTATGAATATCATTGCCTCGGGTAACCGAGATGGTGACATCCTTATACCTGAGTGGTCCTGGTAAGGCACTTGGAGTATGGGGTGTTACAAATGGTATCAGAGCGACGATCCCGAAACCTGTAACCAATGAATCTAATGAACCTAGGGAGTCTAATTAAAATGAACCCGGGTAAAGGTTGTAGGAGCTAATGCAAAGACTCGGAGACGTCCTAAAGTCGCGAACTCGCCCCTGATTTTGAACCGGTCACCATGGGATATGTGTCGGGATCGTTATGTGCTTATTGTGTGCTTTGTGTATCTATGTAGTAGTATGTTGTATGAATTGATGGATGCATGCATGTGGAGGATGGGGGGATCTGAGTTGAAAGATGATGATGACGTGAATTGTATGATGGTTGATTGTAAAGCATGAAAGTATAATGATTGATACATGTAATTTGGCATGTTTTAATTATGTAAGGAAAAGTGTTCTGTTTATATATATATAAAGCGATGCGTAAGTATACATGTTGTTGTTGTCGTTTTGAGTAAGAGTACGCAAAAGTTGGGAGTGTGAATTGAACATGTGTTGGGTGAATATGTTGAACGAATGTGGTGGATAAATATGTGGCATGATGGATGAATTAGTGGAAAAAGATGAATAATCGTTGTATGATAATATGATTTATGATTAAGCATGTTATATAATGAAAGTTATTTTATAATGTTGTTATGCTAGTAACATGTGAATAGGGGACTTGATGTCATGTATTTCTGATTTTGTTTACGAAAAGTGATAGAATAAAAGCACGTGGGAAGCCATGATTGGCAAGTTAAATGAATTATGTGCATGATAAATGTTATTGTTTGGCTTTTGGTAGGTCGTAACATGTGGTTAGGGATAGTGGTTTTACAAGTATTGAGTCGCTTTTATTCGCTTTGTTGATGTTTAAGTTGTTTGAAAGAGAAAATCGAATAGTTATGTCGTCGATTACACAAAAAGTTGTCTTTAAACTGTTATAACTTGAGATGCATAAATGATTTTAATGTGATTCCAATTGGAGGTGATAGCTTGTTCTTTTACGATTCTAACGATATGTCACACGCCCAAAACGACCAAGTAATGAGTGAGTTATGACTGTTTTGCGAAAACTGGACAGTGCTGAGAATTGGGGTACTCGATCGAGTAGCCTTGGTACTCGATCGAGTAAGGGGGAACTCGATCGAGTACGTTAGTTACTCGATCGAGTAGCCCTGGTGATTTGTTTTACTTGCTTCTGATCTTCACTTACTCGATCGAGTAAGTCCCTTACTCGATCAAGTGGCCTGTACTCGATCTAGTGACTCCTGTTTTGGGTCATATGCTTATCTTTTGACATTCGTTGCATATTATGTTTAATTCAAAGGTATTATTTTGCTTATTTATGCACCGTTTTACATGTATGTTGATCCTGATGCGTAAGTTACCCAATCTTATGAGGTAAAGAGTGGCACCTATGATGAGTATGAGTTCGGTGGGGAGAACATGATTTATATGTGTTGTGATAGGTAGAGGAAAAAGAAAAGGAAGATTGGTAAGGCTTAATTGAGGCATATAGCATGTTGTGCGAGACGAGATGAGTGACATGGTTGTGTGTTGGGTAATGTAAATGTAAGTGAATGTGGGCAAGGCATGATGTAAGTTTAAGGAACGTGAGAATGAAAAGATTGAAAGAAAGGATGTGGATAGTAGCAACCTGAGATGTATAACGAATTATGGAGGAGATGGTTAGAAATAGTGTTGAGTAAGAATATATGTAATGAAAGGTCGTTTTAGAGGAATTGAGAAGAGTGGTATATAGTGAACTTAATGGAGATATGTCGCGACGTGGATTTGCAGATAGTGACTGAGTTTAGAAATTTGTGTTATCGAGAGACGAAACTAATGTGTGATTTCCTTGGGCAATTAACGGTATAAAAAGAATTTTGATTTCAAGAGATGTAAAAAGGGAGATGTAATTGTTTGAACTTTAAACGTTGATTTTTATGGACAAATTAGTGATAAGTGTGAGTGAGTGGAGTGATGAGAGAGGACCCATGGTAAGGAAGAGTGAGATAATATCGATAAGAAATAATGAGATTTGAGTTTTGGAGCGGTAAAAGGTAATTGGAGAACTGAAGAGTTAGGTAGAAGGGATAAAGAGTTGAATGGTTAATGGATTTTGTCAAGTATAAAAGAAAAGAATGAGGGGAGTAAAACTAGGAAAATGTTGACCGGAGTTAAGTGACATAAAAGTAAGGAATCGTCGAGATGTATGATACTATCAAGAGTAAGTAAGTTCATGCTTATACAGAAGTTTCAGGACAACATGATTAATCATGAGTTTCGGGGAATTAAGGGAGTAAGAAGTTGGTAGAATATCTGCATGATATGAGATTTTGAGTAGAGAGTTAGATAATGACACAATTAAGGATAGTATTGGGAAGAATGTTGAGGTAGTGTTGTTGATGGATTTGATGTTCGTTATTTGGGATGCTAACCACAGATAGGAAAGAAATCGTGATGTTTAGAGATGAGTGTAACAGTTTGATGCCGGACAAAGTGGTAGTGTTATGGTTTGTGACTAGTGATTAAGGGTGACGGTATATTAGAAAAGCGAAGAATTCTAAAGAGATTGATTTTGTAGGGACAAGATTGATAAGTATGGTTATGAAAGAGTATAAGATGTGGTTATATGAGGCGGTTGTTAGTAGTTGAGTATTAATGGTGTGGCTACATTTGGCAGAGGGTGATGGATATGCGAAGGGGAGACTATGTTATGAGGTGTATACAAGTTAAGCTCGGGTGAGCGGTAACTTTTATCAGGTGGTAACTTACGTGATCTGGATTGACTGGTTGGATGTGATTATGGGTCTATGTCATATATAAATGTTTGTGTGAGGTTCTGACCTCACAAAAAAAATGGTATGGTGTTATAATTATAAAGTTGTTATCTGAATTTTCTGTAATACATGTTGGATACGAGAACGTAATGGAATGATGTTTAAAAAGGTAATAATTTGACTGTTTTGGCATGACTAGTTATGCTTGTCTTTATTCATGGTACATGTCAATCTGTGATATGGTAAGGGGATGATATTCACGAGGTAATTATCTGTTTAATTCATAAAATATGTTGTGTTATGATTTAGTAAAGCGGATTTGAGTAAGTTTTTCTTGTCGAGAAATTATTCCGAGTCGGTATTTATGGGAGTTGTATGCGATTGTGATGACTATTGATGTGGTTGTTGTGCCTCGGGTGGTGATCCTGGCACGGTACATAGTCTTTGTGATGCGGGTATTTTCGCATCTGCGTGTGGTCATTGGTGGCGGTGTTGTGATGCCGTCACCGGTTGTGGTGGAGTAGGTGGGATGATTATGATTCGAGTTTCGAAAGTACATACCAATCATACATAGATTGTTGTTTTGTTTGATGTTGCTTCCTGTGAGTTTCGGTTTGTACGGATAGACGTTTGTTTTCTTATTGATGTCTCTTACCAGGTTAAGTTGGGAATGAGGGTAGAATATGATATGAAATAGAGTGGTATATGTTTTTATTTGTTGTCATGGTATAGTGATATTCTCGTTGATGGGACACGGTTGTGAGAGGTTGTTACTGATAATTTTGATCTTGTTCTAGATAAGGCTTTAGTGGACATGGTAATGGCAAGTGATTCGTAGAACATGTGTGGTAATGATCGATATATCTTTGGTGGTTCATAATCCTTTGTTGAGACAGTGAGTGTAGAGCGTTGAGTAATTAGTGTCGTGTTAAGTTATGTATGAGGCTTGCGGTAATAAAAGAAAGGAACTTGAGGATCTAGTGTGAGTGTACGTAACAAGTGTGGATCGTGAGTTATGCTTTTGGCGGTAAGAGTTTTATGTAGTTTATATAGAGAGGTGTGTCATGTTGCGGTAATAGGGAACAAGTGAAGTTTTGGGTTAAATTAAGGATTTTGTGGTATAGGTTAGGTGGTGTGACGAGAGAAGTGAAGTATGAGAGTTGTTTAAGTAAGTGAGCCTTGGGTAGGTGCATGGCGAGTGTTTAGATTATAGGTGGTTATCTTTGACATGCGATGGTGATGAGGATTATGAAAAGATATATCTAGGATTTAGTATTAGTGAGTTACGAGGACGTAACATTTATCTTAAGAGGAGTAGGAGGCGATAAAAGAGAGTTTCATGGTGGTGCATGTTGTAATATAATTGGAAGTAGAGTGTTAGCGTAGCGTAAAGGAGGGATTTGTTTTGTGGATAATACTTATAAAAGGCCATGGCCGTGCTTGTAGTAGTGTGATGCTTCGGAGTATGAGAATATTTTATATAATGTTGACAGTTGGAGGATGATGTTATGAGTCTGAGTAAACTTCGAGGACGAAGTTCCTTTTAAGGGTGGTAGAATGTAACATTCCGTTTGATGTCTATGAGTGTCTTGATTTTGGATTTGATAGTGCATGATATTATGGAGCTAGCAGTGTTAGTGGATGGTGGTTGGTTATATATGAAGTTGGTGTCGTGAGAGATATATATGTGGTGGATACGATATCATGAGTCATGTTAAGGAAGTAAACATAGTTGGTGGAGTGGGTGTTAAGAGTTCATGTTTTATGTTTGGTCGAGTTTTTGAGTTCTTAGTTATGTTGTTGTGTCTTGGTCGAGTTAGTATGGTTGTTTTTAGAGTATGGGTTGAACTTCGGGAACAAAGTTCTTTTTAAGGAGGGAAGACTGTAATACTCCGCATTTATAAGTCTTGGGGCACTCTATCGAGTAGGCCTTACTCTGTCGAGTAAGGGTAAGTTGCGTTTTAGAAAAGTTTCTGACCTGTAGGGTACTCTATCAAGTAGCCTTAGGTACTCGATAGAGTAAGGGGGTACTCTATCAAGTAGCCTTAGGTACTCGATAGAGTAAGGGGGTACTCGATCGAGTACCTTGGGTACTCGATCGAGTGCGGTTTTACGGGGAGTTTTCTCGGGTTTTGTTAATTATGCGATTAAGGTATATAAGCTTTGTCGTCATTATTCTAAATCACTTTTGCAAAACCTAAATTACTGTTTAAGAGAGAAAGCAAGCAAGTTCTTCATTCTAATCGCATAATTAGCAATCCCCGGAGTCTGGAAGGTCAGTTTGCGTCGTTGGTTATACCGTTGAATTCCTTGCGTCGAGGGTAAGATCTATGTACCCTTTTTATTGTCTTTCCTTTGATTTGGTTAAACCCTAATTTAGAGATTTGGGGGTTTATGTGTAGTATGTGATTTGGTAGCCTCTATATGTTGTATGATAGGAGGAGGGTTCATAGAGGAAGCTTTTTGACTCGGCGATAGAGAGACCGTCGATTGTGTGCTTACCAGGTAGGATTTCCTACTCAGTATTAGTCCCATAATGGGATATTGGTTGATGTATTGTATTTGGTTGTTTGATATAATAATTGTATTGTGATTGTGGTTGTGATCGTTGTTGATGGTTCGCGAGGCGTGGCCTCGGCTTAGTGGGGTCACTTGCGGGAGTGGCTTCACGCCCTAGTTTCGCCTTCTGTGGAACCCGCCACAGAAGGGATGTGCACATTAATGGACAGGGTTATCGCTCACTATGTGGAGCGGGGATTTGGTGGGTACGGCAGTGCGGTCCCCATCGGCGGGGGTCCAAAGTGGACAGTCGGTGATTGAGATTGTTGGGATTGGTGTGGTTGTTTATGTGTGTGTGACGGTTAAGCTGTCTGTTTATCTTATTGTTGATATATTGAATTGTGTGATTAGTACTGACCCTGTTTAAATGTTTTAAAAACTGTGGTGATCCATTCGGGGGTGGTGAGCAGTTATTGAGCAGGTATGATATGACGCGTATGGGATAGCTGGGATGAGTCATCACGTGGCAGTTAGAAGTCTTCCGCTGTGTCAGACGGTGTCTTATAGCTTTGATAGTTTTAACAGTAGACCGTCTGAGAATGTTGTATTTCAGTTTATTAGTTTTGGTTTTGAACATGTAATCACTTAAACTATTTACTTTTAAATATGTTTCTTTATTGTCTTATGAATATCATTGCCTCGGGTAACCGAGATGGTGACATCCTTATAACTGAGTGGTCCTGGTAAGGCACTTGGAGTATGGGGGTGTTACACAGATAAAGATGAGGGCTTTGCTAAAGGAGCGGTGCATCTGGAAACCCTTGACGCCGGGTTTCTCCACGAAGGTGACGAAGACTGAAGCTTCGGCTGCGGGTGTTGAACCTAGGGTGACTGAGACGGAAGATCCTGCCTTATTAACAATGGAGGAGATGGCTCATTCATCGATCTTGTTGAGTTTGTCAGATGATGTCCTAACTGAGGTAGCCGATGAATCGACTGCAATGGGGTTATGGCTGAAATTGGAGAGTTTGTACATGACAAAATCGCTCACCAATAAGTTGTTGTTGAAACAACGTTTGTTCTCTTTCATGATGCAAATAGGTATGTCACTTCGTGACCATCTAGACAAATATAATACTATATTACTAGATCTGCGTAATATAGATGTTAAGATTGAGGATGAAGATGCTGCTTTAATTCTGCTGGTTTCTTTACCTGCGTCGTATGAGAATTTTGTGGATTCTTTTGTTCTTGGTAAAGAAACGTTGACTCTAGAGGAAATGAAGTCAGCACTTTGCACTAGGGAGTTGCGACAAAAAGCAACTGTTGACTTAGAAAACGCATCAGGGGCAGGTTTAGTTATTGATAATACTAAAAAGGGTGGAGTTCGAAAGAAAAAGGCTAAGGCTAATATTCCAGACACCAATATCACGATAATTCTTTATCTCTGTTATCTATGTAAAGAACCCGGGTATAAAAGACCTAGTTATCCTAAGTTGAAAGCTAAGTCTAATGCGGCTGTAGTTCAAAGTAAGAATTTGAAGTACGATTCTGAGGCGGACTATGCACTTGTGGTTGATTCCGTTCGTCCTATTGATCGTTGGATTC
The DNA here is from genome assembly GCF_048544455.1 of Silene latifolia. Taxonomy (NCBI): domain Eukaryota; kingdom Viridiplantae; phylum Streptophyta; class Magnoliopsida; order Caryophyllales; family Caryophyllaceae; genus Silene; species Silene latifolia. The sequence goes on along the minus strand of NC_133529.1, from coordinate 70,887,974 downwards.
TAGATTCTGGGTGTTCTTATCATATGTGTTCACACAAGCATTGGTTAATGCTTATGAGTCCTTTAATGAGGGTCGCGTTGTTGTTGGTAACAATGTTACTTGTGAGGTAGTGGGTATTGGGTCAATCAAGGTGAAGACTGCTGAGGGTAAGAAGTGTACTTTGACTAATGTGAGACATGTTCCAGCTTTAGGGAAGAATCTTATATCACTTGGTTTATTAAGTGATTTAGGATATGAGTTTCAGAGTAAAGGGAGATTTTGTCTGTCACGAAGGGTTCTAGTTTGGTGCTGAAAGGTGTCAAACAAAATTCCTTGTATGTATTACAAGGTGAAACACTGACTAATTTTGCAAGTTGTGCATCCGTAAATCACGAGAAGAAGGCTAAGGTTTGGCGTAAGCAGCTTGGTCATATGGGTGATAGAGGGATACAACAATTGTGCAAGAGGGATCTTCTTAACGGTGTCAAGATGAGTAACGTTGAGTTTAATGAGCAGCGTGTGTTTGGTAAGAAACACAGATTTAAATTTAGCAAGAGTGTTCATAAAACAAAAGAAGTCCTTGACCCTTCGGGGTGCTGAGCTTAAGGTGGAGCATCCTTGAGCGGCCCGGTCCAGGGCTAAATGGACGCAGGCCTAGTCCAGGGCTTATTGGACGGCAGACCCAGTCCAGGGTATATTAGATGGTTATAGACTCAAGGTGGAGTCTATGGTGTTCTAGTGTGAGAGCTCAATTTGCTAGAACATGGCAGCTATAAGTCTACTTGAGTGACCTGTATAGTGGTCGAGTGATTTGGAAGTCGTTTGCTAAATGCGACTGTCCGAGTCAAGGTGGAGAATTGTTAGTATGTGACTCGTATGTCGCTTACGGAGTATGTCGGAGTTTGATTACGGTGAGATAAATTAGACTAAGGAATAAAAAAGAAAAAAAAGGAAAAAGAACTACAAGACGGGCACATGTTTGCGGGTCGCGTAGAATGCTGGAACTACATTGTTTTCTACGTGTGTTTTTTGACCTTGCTATTGAAAATTAGTGGGTCCCACTTGTTTCCAAGTTTAATTGTCTTTTGGTCTAGGTTTCCGACTTCCTTGTTTAGTTTATTAAGTTTGTTTATTTATTATTTCCTAATTAGAATAATCTTTATTAGGGTAGCTTAATATATAAAATCTACCCTAATTTAGTTATTCTTTAAGGAGATATTTGTGAGGCAAACACATTGAGAGTTTTAAGAGGCAGATCTAGAAAAACTCTGTGCTCATCTTTTGTAATCTGTAATTCTCCCGACATAGTGAATTATTCTCCCTCGCCCTGGTAGATGTAGCTATCGCATTGATAGTGAACCACGTAAATCTTGTGTGTCTTTTATTTTTGCATCTACTCCGTATCGCTTCCGCACAACAAGTATTAAGTAATGCTTATGGAGATACGTCATCCCATGGATTAGACACACAACCTGATGCCCTGCAAAAGATAATAGAGTAAGAAATGTGGAAACAAATTATAGGATTATTTAACAGCAATTTTACCAACACAGGCAGCCTTCTCATAATCATCCAGTCTTAATTTTAACTCATAAGCCAGGATTATAAAACACTGACCTCAACTCTAGCTCCAGGAGTTCTCTTCAGAAATTCCAGCCTCAGGAGATCTGCTCAGAAAATCAGAAATGAACAAAGCAAAGGAATGGGAAAAATAAGGCGAAAACAAATCCTGTATTAAAAACCATCACGAAATTCAAGATAGATGGGATCTTGAGTCTTGACCAAAATGATGATCTTGATTAGTAGTACTCAGAGGCAGAGATCATGAATAATTGAGCTGAGCATATGGCATCAAAGGTAAAGTGTGTCAAGTGAAATGAGTAGTGGAGAAAGAATGAAATGAAATGAGCAAAGTGAAGGGTAAATAATTAAGAGAGAGCTAATGGGGCATGCGAGTGAATAGACGGTCACCAAATGTTGATTAACAATGCAGTTTTAAATGGCGAGGTTGTTAACACAACTAACACAGTATTATAGCCAGAAAAGTCCAAAGGATCTGCAGAAAATGAATGCATATTACCTGCAAAAAAGACAATGGAAACTGAAACACAACTTTACATAATAACAATACGAAAAACATCTAAATTAAAATCTGAATCAAAAGAGAAAGGGAGTTTACGAGTAGCAGAAGGGGCAAAAAAAAGGAGACTGTCACAGACTCACATAAGTAAGTTTCTTCCAAAGTGAATCCCAGAAATATAATTGAAACTGAAAGTAAAAAAAATGGTTATTTAATGAAAATACTCTAAACTATTGGGATGCTTCTCAAAATACTCCAACCTATAGTTTAGCTACCAACATACCCAACTATTATACCCATTTTCTTTTAATAGAATTGGTCCATTACTAACCCGTAACAACAGATAAAATGAGGTGTTGTCCCACAATTTTCCATTCATCATCTTCCATATACAAAGAATTAGAATCAGCATCATTACGACCTTAGCTAAAACCTAGAAAAACCTCTTCAAATTACCAGTAAATCAATCAAAAACACCCTTTTCTTCTTGTTCTTCCCAAAACAACACTTCTTCTTCCCTAAGCTACCCATCACTTTTTAGAATGTCACCCACAAATTAGTTGCATACTCTAGTAATTTTTTTACCAACAAGCTGTAATAACTCAAGTGTTTTAAGTTTGAAGTACATAAATTGGACCATTTTATGGAAGGTAAATTTTTGTCCATTCAATGGAATTTTGAGATCTCATGGTTGGAAGTTAGGGAATTAATGGATAATTGATCTCAGTGACGCCGTTCTCTATTTTCTCCCCCCTAATCAACCATCAACCATTAAAACACTACAATTCTTCTTCCTTAAATTAAGGTTTAAAATAAAATACCCAGATTATAACCCAGACCATATTCAATTAGCTTCACAAATAAGTACACAAACTTGAAAAAACCAACATAAAATAAAGCCTTCTTCATATAAAAACTCAAGATCTACGAAAATGATTTAAGAATCATCAAAAATAAATAGTTGAGTACGAAGACTTAGATCTACAAATATGGAGAAACAATAAAAAAAACCTTGAGATTTAGAGGGAGAAAACAAGGAGAATCAATGGTGGATACTAATGAGCATAGGTAGGTGAAGAGTCTATCGATCCGAAATACTCAAGAGGGGAGGGGGGGGGGGGGGTGAATTGTAAAACGCCGTATTTTATAATAATATTTTATTATAAAATTATTTTATTAAATTAATTATTTCGAAGTGTATGGATGTATTCTGAAAATATTTATATTTATAGCTTCCGTTCTATATTTTATTATTTCTCATTTTAATCTACTTTTGATTGGGTTGAAATGTCCGTGCACGATTTTATTATTTTAATTTAATAACTACTTTTCTATTATAAGGTCTCCTTGCGTTTTAATATGGTCCAATCCGATTTGTGATTAGATAATCCATTGTATGAGCTAATGGACCTAAAACCCATTAGTTAATCCCCTTATAAATATAAAACCTAACCTATCAGGCAAGCTGATATCCTTTGTTTTCTCACTTAAAGTGCCGCACGACAGCTTCCTCTATTTCTCTCTTTTGTTCTTCTTTTCTCCCTTTGACTCCATTGTTGAGTATCTTTCCTTCCTCCAAACTCATACACAAATTATATTTTTACAATCTTTGCTCTTATCTTTACAACATATTCTTCTCCAAATATTTTAATGGGAATTATTTGTATGGACCTTTAGACCTACCTTTAAGGTCTCTAATTTTAATGGGTAAAGAAGAAAAAGAGTCCTTCATGGCATTTTAAGGCGTTTTGGATTCGTGCGTCTTTAATGTCGATTTTGGGATGATGTCACGTGTTGGAGACAAGGCTTTGTTGGTCGTATTCTTTATGGAGGTTTCCATTAATTGCTAAAAAGGTAACTAGGAGTTTTCCTTTAATTGTGTTTATGCCAATTGATGTAATTTACATTATTTAATAATTGATTTGTGAAACTAGAACGTGTTTGATTGTTTATTATCATGTTTAATTGTGTTTGTGTGTTTACATATGCGTTTTATTGTTTAAATTGCATAACGTGTCTTGCCTATGCTCCGTTTGGGTGTTTGGGCGTGCGGCTAGGGTTCCCAATGGAACCCCTAGTGGAGGCTTGTTGGGTGTTTATGAGAAGGCCTAGAGTTATAGCTAAACTAGTATAACCTTGAGATTATGGCTCATTGTTATAGCTAGGTTGGTACAACTCTGAGGTCGTGATAAAGTTATAGATGGAGCTGTATAACTTTGAGGTTATGGCTCAATGTTATAGCCAGACTACTATAACTTAAGTCACATGTCGATGTTATAGCTAATGCTAATGTAACATTGGACTAATGAAGTCAATGTTATAGCTGAGCTAATATAACGTTGGGTTACGAGGTAAGGACATGGTTAAAGTTATAGCTGGAGTAGTATAACATTTAATGGTTATCGTTAAAGTTATAGCTGAAGTTACTATAACATTGTTCGTTTAATGCTTATTTCACATGTAATGTTGTGTTAAGTGATAATAGAATGTTTGTATATTACTTTGGTTACTCTTGTTCGTATGATAAGTAGGGTAGTCAGTTATACTATCCCACTAGTGAGTAATGACGTTGTTCACGCATGGTTGGTACAGTCAGTTATACTGTACAATTTGTGTTGTGCTAGTTGAACAGATGACGTTTGTATCAGTTGTATACTACCGGAATGAACTAACGCTACTCTTCGGGGATTGGTGTATGGTCTATGGTCGGGGGGGGAGGGGGGGGGGGGGTGTAGCAGAGGCAGTGCGTTAAACCCTCTGTCCCCGAGTGTCGTTCGGTTTATCGAGAGTCTGGCCAAGTCTTAGACATATAGGCAGTGGTTATACGCTATACATAGTACCTTGGAGGCAGTGCGTTATACGCTCCACACTGTTGGAAGCCGTGCGTTATATGCTCCATCAGCTAGAGGCAGTGCGTCATACACTCTAGCAGTTAGAGGCAGTGCGTTATACGCTCTAACGACGTTCGCTCTATTCCCTATTCTTTGATGATAGCTTTGTGCCTTCTGTTGCTGTGGATCGTGTGTCACCATGTTTGCTATGATTTGATGAAAGCTTTGTGCCTTCTGTTGCTGTGGATCGTGTGTCACCATGTTTCCTATGCTTTAATGCTAGCTTTGTGCCTTTCGTTGATGTGGGTCATTTGTTGCTACTAGTCTTGTAAGTGTTCATGGTCTAGTGCTTGCATATGGTCTAGGTTTGCATGTTTGCATCCGTTTAAGGCAGTTGAAGTTATGGTAAGTTTGTGTTGGGTTTCATGAGTATAGATGATCTCACATGTTTGCTGGTTTTACATTTCAATTGTTAATCATTGTTGGTTATATTCAATTGTTGTAAACATGACTGGAAGAGCATCTAGTTACTCCCGACTGATTGTCGACCCCTATTCTCAGGTTGTTCAGATTGTTGTTGACTGGTTGATGCTTGCTTGGGGAATGTGCGAAGCGAGATGAATAATAAATTAGGAGTTTGCTTTATGTTTTAAGAACCTTTGAATAATGTATTAGTTTGGTTTTGGATTTAGTATCAATCCGGATTTGGGCTTGGTGTTTCCACCACCTTGACCCTTTTATCAGTATTACACTCTGATAATTCATTTTATATACGTTTTTTCTTTGTTTTATAATCCGGGTTGTTATAGTTGGTATCAGAGCGAACACGCTCCCAACTCTCGCGTAGTTTATGACTAAAATAAATTGACTTAGTAAATGAGTGAGAGTAAATGGGGTAGAAACAATTAAGGACTGGTTTGTTTATGCCTTAATGTTTCATATTTTTATTAATTGTATTAAATGTGTTGTTTATGTATTTGTTAGTTTATGCCTTAATGTTTCCGATCGTTATCAATTGTTTTACAGGAGCTATTTTTGTACTTGCTTTTCGTTCCTTTATACTTTGTATTGTTATTAATTGTATTAAATGTTTTGTTCATGTATTGGTTTGTCTATGTCTTATGTTTATAGCTATTAATTGTATTCAATGTATTGTTCATGTATGACTTGTTGAGCATGCTTTGTTGATTTGAAAGATGGTCGATTTTGAAAATGTTTCTTACATGTTATTATTTTGCATGTGGTTACATGTTTGTCAAAACTTTTAATCCTTGGTTACCCGAGCTTTACTCTTACCGTACTTTCATCCTTTTTGGATCATTTGGTGGAGTTGTTCATGTTTGAGGTGATTTCGAGGTTGATTCCTTTATGGTTTTGAGGCATCAAGATAGGATGGTTTGGCAGGTTGAGATGTTCAAGTATGAAAGAAAAGAGCGTTTGTTATTATAAGTTTGGTAACGAGATAGTTCATTTTTGGATTTGTGGTTGTTGAGATGAAGTGCACTTTGGGAATATAGGTTGTTATGACGATGAACCCTTTGGGATTATAGGTGTTATGTTCTTTTATGTGCTTGAGGGATCCTTAATAATGATACATGGTGGTGATATGCGGTATAAGATGTATGATTTTGGTTTCATAGTTTCACAAGAAGTGAGAGTCATGATGAGTAGATTGATGTCATTTGGGAAATATCGTGACTTATGCTCTTAATGGTTAGAAACATTGAATCTTTGTCTCGTGTTAAGGGAAAAGTTATGCGAACTACTTATGGATCGAAGATAAAATCATGGAAAATGAATTGAGAGTTATCGTGGAGTTATGATTGAGCACGTTGGGAATTTTGGAGACTATGCTCGTTTTTATTTGGGATATCAAATTTGAGGAGTAAGATTCGTTTTTGGCTATTAGTGAGTTACGAATGATTTTATAATTTATCCGTTGAGGAGTTACTTACTGATCGTATCTTTTAAAGGATTGAGTGAAAGAGGTGAACTGTAACTTATGGACTTGCGAGATATTAATGTTAAAGTGTTCAAGCGTTGCCTTAGTGAACGACCATGTGGACGATGATTATAATGGATCGTGATGTTCATCTTTTGAGGATATATAGAATTGCTATGGATTGATTCATTAAGTGTGATTATATGGAGTTCTGGATAGTGGAAGGACTTGAGAGTTGATGTCGTGAGTGTTTATGATATTGAGAGTTTGATAATTGAGGAATATAAAAGTATAAAAGGGCGATTATATAAGGATTTGTTGGTTCTGAGGTATTATGGAAATACAATGAAAGGATGTTACGAGACGTTGTTACCTTAAGTGATGATTGTACGAGAATTATAAGACCCTGGTTATCTGCTATATTTATTTTATCTTAAGGTATCGTCTTCGTGTAGATAAACTAGTTTTTGGAAATATCTTTTCTTGTCATCCTTGCACGTGTTAACCCTACCTTTTCTATTTGAGCCTTTAGACTAAAAGGTTTCTTTTATCTTTGTCCTCTGTCTGTTTCATCTATCGCTGCTCTCTATCGCTGCTCTCTATTTATTCTTTATTTCTACTCCAGTTCCTTCTTCTTTGAATTTTTGAAACTACCCTTTTCACATTGATTTCTCTCTGAGCTTATACATCCTAAAGCTATGTGTTCTTTTGATTTGTGGTATTACACGAAAATATTTTGTTTTGGTTTGCAAGTTGTTTGTTCTTTCATGGCAACTTGAAAATGTTTGAAATCTTTTTAGAGCTACTTGTGATCATCTCGTAGAGGAAGCTTGAATCCTTTAGCGAGCAATGTTAGACGCTTCGAGTTTGATGTTTGGTTATTTGATGTTGAGAACATGGTAAGAGAGTTGAATGATAATATGAATCGGGACAACGTATAGAGTTTTGAGAAGGAGTATTAAAAGTTTTATACTAAGTTAAGAAGGTTTGAGGGTGTTTTTATATTGAGGGTATTTAGATGTTTGTTTGTTCTATCTGGGGTTAAGGATGTTTCATTTAAGAGTATGAGTGTTTTTTTGAAGGACATAGATTTATACAGCCTTGTTGTGGTTGTGATGTCATGATAATATTCATGGATAGTAAACTGTAACTACAAATTGAGGTTATAAGTTTTGTGATTATATGAGCACATGCGATGAGAGTGGTACGGTGATATTATTATGAGCGATGATGGAATTGCGATATCAGTGGATAAGTGTGTTGTGGTACAATACGTACTAGCTTAACTAAAGGTATGTGGTTTTTTTGGGTGATTAGGAAAGTCGTGGTCATAAGTATTAAAAGGGAATGATTAAGTCTGGCCAGTGTGACTGATAATGTTGCCATGAGTTTGAGGTTGAATAGGATTTTGACAGTTTAGTCAGAGTTTGAGGTTTGAGATTGATGACTTTAGAAAGTAGATATATATCGAGAATCATCGAGATTTGTTGAAGCCTTTTGAGCTTAAGAGTCATAAATAGTAGTGAGCACTACCGATTTTGAGGATGTTAAGGTAGCGATAATTTTAATGGCACTCGTGAATGGAAGAGTTTTCTCATTCGAAAGATACTCTTGGTTTAGAGATTATTTGTTTGGGGGTTTTGGTCAATGCCAGATCTTGTAGTGAATGATGAGCTGGAATTGAAGTGGTTGTTGAAAGTTATTTGGACTTGGAGTAATAGAAATAAGTTTATATAGATTATGAGAGATCGTATTTGTTTGGAATTATGGTAAATGGTAGTTGGACGAGGGTTTGAAATAGGAGGAGTTGATGTTGGCTTAATGATGTTTATGGACTTTTATGGTGTGAGATTGATGTAACTTTTGAGATTGTAAAGTGACTGGAGATGATAATAACATTGAAGATTTAAGATCTTTATCTTTGGTTTTAGTTTGGATATGGACAGAGTGAGAAGCGGTTAGGATTCCGAGATGACTTTTGTTGATGATCACTTGTAATTCTTACCTTCTTTTGATCTTGTTTTTGAATTTCAAGTTTCGAGGACGAAACATCTTTTTAGGGGGTTGAATTTTAACACCCCGTATTTTATAATAATATTTTATTATAAAAGTATTTTATTAAATTAATTATTTCGAAGTGTATGGATGTATTCTGAAAATATTTATATTTATAGTTTCCGTTCTATATTTTATTATTTCTCATTTTAATCTACTTTTGATTGTGTTGAAATGTCCGTGCACGATTTTATTATTTTAATTTAATAACTACTTTTCTATTATAAGGTCTCCTTGCGTTTTAATATGGTCCAATCCTATTTGTGATTTGATAATCCATTGTATGAGCTAAGGAACCTAAAGCCCATTAGTTAATCCCCTTATAAATATAAAACCTAACCTAGCAGGCAAGCTGCTCTCCTTTGTTTTCTCACGTAAAGTGCCGCACGGCAGCTTCCTCTATTTCTCTCTTTTGTTCTTCTTTTCTCCCTTTGACTCCATTGTTGAGTATCTTTCCTTCCTCCAAACTCATACACAAATTATATTTTCACAATCTTTGCTCTTATCTTTTAATGGGAATTATTTGTATGGACCTTTAGACCTACCTTTAAGGTCTCTAATTTTAATGGGTAAAGAAGAAGAAGAGTCCTTCATGGCGTTTTAAGGGGTTTTGGATTCGTGCGTCTTTAATGTTGATTTTGGGATGATGTCACGTGTTGGAGACAAGGCTTTGTTGGTCGTATTATTTATGGAGGTTTTCATTAATTGCTAAAAAAGTAACTAGGAGTTTCCTTTAATTGTGTTTATGCCAATTGATGTAATTTACATGATTTAATAATTGATTTGTGAAACTAGAACGTGTTTGATTGTTTATTAATTGTGTTTGTGTGTTTACGTATGCATTTTATTGTTTAAATTGCATAACGTGTCTTGCCTATGCTCCGTTTGGGTGTTTGGGCATGCGGCTAGGGTTCCCAATGGAAACCCTAGTGGCGGCTTGTTGGGTGTTTATGAGAAGGCCTAGAGTTGCACCTAAACTAGTATAACCTTGAGATTATGGCTCAATGTTATAGCTGGGTTGGTACAACTCTGAGGTCGTGATAAAGTTATAGATGGAGCTCTATAACTTTGAGGTTATGGCTCAACGTTATAGCCGGACTACTATAACTTAAGTCACATGTCGATGTTATAGCTAATGCTAATGTAACATTGGACTAATGAAGTCAATGTTATAGCTGAGCTAATATAACGTTGGGGTACGAGGTAAGGATATGGTTAAAGTTATAGCTGGAGTATTATAACATTGAATGGTTATCGTTAAAGTTATAGATGAAGTTACTATAACATTGTTCGTTATTTAATGCTTGTTTCACATGTAATGTTGTGTTATGTGATAATACTATGTTTGCATATTACTTTGGTTACTCTTGTTCGTATGACAAGTAGGGTAGTCAATTATACTATCCCACTAGTGAGTCGTGGCGTTGTTCACGCATTGTTTGTACAGTCAGTTATACTGTACAATTTGTTGTGTGCTAGTTGAATAGATGACGGTAGTATCAGTTGTATACTACCGGAATGAAGTAACGCTACCCTTCGGGGATTGGTGTATGGTCTATAGTCGGGGGGGGAGGGGGGGGGGGGGGGTAGCAGAGGCAGTGCGTTAAACGCTCTGTTCCCCGAGTGTCGTTCAGTTTACCGAGAGTCTGGCCAGGTCTTAGACATATAGGCAGTGGTTATACGCTATACATAGTACCTTGGAGGCAGTGCGTTATACGCTCCATCAGCTATAGGCAGTGCGTTATACGCTCTAGCAGTTAGAGGCAGTGCGTTATACTCTCTAACGACGTTCGCTCTATTCGCTATGATTTGATGATAGCTTTGTTCCTTCTGTTGCTGTGGATCGTGTGTCACCATATTTGCTATGATTTGATGATAACTTTGTGCCTTCTGTTGCTGTGGATCGTGTGTCACCATGTTTGCTATGCTTTAATGCTAGCTTTGTGCCTTTCGTTGATGTGGGTCGTTTGTTGCTACTAGCCTTGTAAGTGTTCATGGTCTAGTGCTTGCATATGGTCTAGGTTTGTATGTTTGCATCCATCTAAGGTAGATGAAGTTATGGTAAGTTCGTGTTGGGTTTCAAGAGTATAGATGATCTCACATGTTTGCTGGTTTTACATTTCAATTGTTAATGATTGTTGGTTATATTCAATTATTGTAAACATGACTGGGAGAGCATCTAGTTACTCCCGACTGATTGTCGACCCCCATTCTCAGGTTGTTCAGATTGTTGCTGACTGGTTGATGCTTGCTTGGGGAATGTGCGAAGCGAGATGAATAATAAATTAGGAGTTTGCTTTATGTTTTAAGAACCTTTGAATAATGTATTAGTTTGGTTTTGGATTTAGTATCAATCCGGATTTGGGCTTGGTGTTTCCGCCACCTTGACCCTTGTATCAATATTATACTCAGATAATTCAATTTATATACGTTTTTCCTTTGTTTTATAATCCGGGTTGTTACATGAATTGAGGATTAAAAACTTTTACCTACTTTTTCGTTTGTATATGTATAACTAATTATTTAAAGTTTATTGATTAAACTTTAACTAATTAACTAATTAACGAACAAGAACGAAATAAATAAACGAATGAAAGAGAGAGACGCACGGTTTTTGAAGTGGTTCAGTTTTAGAAATCAAAACCTACGTCCACTATTCTCGATTAATAAATTTAGTACCTTTGTACGGATTACAAATTTACTAACCCAACTCAAACAACTAACCTTAGTTGTAACTTAAGTGAGTACCGTTAAATACTCGAGTGACTAACTTACGCTAATAAGAAAGCACTTAATGATTCTACTAAAAGTTCACGTTAATGAACGAGTAAGACATCGATTGAGCACTATTATCTTATAACGATAACGAACGAATGAATGCACGAGTTTATAAACACACGACCTTTTGGAAAATTTGCAAAACGGTTTTCTTCTTTTGAAACACACGGTTTTTTGTTCTTAAAAATAAAATAAATTTATGCTTGAAGGTCTTACTTTTAAATGTTGCAAAGGATAGTCTTTATAGGGACGGAAGGAGCATGGCACACGGTTTCATAAGAAACCCTAATGGCCGAAATATAAGATATGCAAACAATCATATCTTTGTTATTTCTTTCCTTAAAACCGTAAGAGATAATAGAGAATATAAAGGATAATTTATAAGATATTCTCCTATTATTCTTTCCTTAAATCTTAAGATATGATAAGATTTTCCATATCAAGAATATATTATCATAAAAAAAGATATCAAGCTAAATATAAAATATATGTTAAGATAATTCTAGAGAATAAAATCTTAACAATAATAATCTTTTATCCATTAGGTTTACACGAATAACCACGGCCCATATGCCTTGTTTTTCGTGAATAACCCTAGCTTGAAGTTAGGTTAGATTTTAGGGTTTAAGAGTATGCCTTGGTAAAACCTTAATTAGTAATATGACTCAACTCATAAGTTAATCCAACATAATTACTAATTTTAAGTTTAAAGCAAAACCACACTCTAATGAATTATGAGCTTCCTTATTAAATAAATACTTTTGTTAGAACATTTAAAAGAACAAATATATTTTTCAAAACAATTTGAAAACTTCTTGAGTCGTTTGTAATATAAACTCAGCATCTCAATGTTATAGTAGAAGAGCTATAACACTGAGCTCTTACATAAGTAATGTTATAGCTGTCAAGCTATAACTTTACCAATATAAGAAATACACTCATATGTTACCATTACGAGATAATCACCTACACTATTCTAATATTCTTAGGAGATCTTCGAGTGTAGGCTACTTCATCATTCAAGCTTGATTAAATTTTAGACGAGCTTCGTCTTCTCACGATGCTTGAATAATTCTTCCACAATCTTGCAAAATCTTGATCCGTAATTGAGGGCCTGATCATAGTAATAGTGTTGTATACTTTCATCATAATTCTTTAAGCTTGGCAAATAGGAAGTCTAATCTAAAGGGACTTAAACAAACAATTATGCGCAACAAGCACTATTGACATCATCAAAACATAAACATATATTTTACATGGTTCAACAAATTCCCAATTTTTGATGATGGCAAGTCTCCTAAAATTGTGACTAAGTATATAGTTCCCCCTCAATATAATACCGTCATCTTTATAGATAAAGATCAACGCAAGATCAAACGATTAACACAAGATCAAAACTTAAAGAACTTTTAGAGATAATTGGTCTTGACAAGGAGCAAGCTTAGGTAGACGCTTACCATGGTCGTTCTTTCTCCCCTCTTGACATCATCGAAAAGACAAGAACAAACATAAAATGACTAGAATAGTACATGACGAGATAAGAGATAAGAATGATATAGGAAGCTAATAAACCATTGATAAACATAAGTACCTACGAATTAATGTAACCTACAAACCAAAGAAAACATGTCTTATGCCAAGTGGGCCGAATGAACAACATGTTTAGAACTACATGGGCCATAACCACAAGTAGCTTGCCAAAATGGGCCGAATGGTGGAGAGTATTAGGATGCAAAATACACCATTAGAAAAACAAAAGAAATAAGGCTAATAAGAGAAAATGTGAAAACAGGGGAGGGGTAAGGCAAAGCTAGATTTGGCGAGTTTTGTATAGGTTAACGTAATCGGGACGAGTACGATATTCCAAGGCATCATGACGATCAAATGAGCTCCGCAAAAGTGTAGCTTGAGATTGAAGACTCCTCTCAAAGCTAAGAACTTTCAAGGACAAAGCCTTTGTCTCCTCCAAAGTAAGAGCTTGATCGGCCTTCATTACCTTTCCGTGCATAACCAACGCACCTTCTTGACTCGTGAGGTAAGAGAGACGATGATCATGTTGAAACACTTCCTCACGAATGGTCAACAAATACCTCTCAAAACCCGTAAGCCTCTTGTCAACCCCGTCCATCCACGCATAAACTCGAGCACTATCCAAGCCACCATCCGAGGATTGCCAAGACATGGTCGTTGCTAATGTCGTGGTTTGATCCTCAACCTTAGCCATCAAAGACCTCATAAAAGCCTCCAATTCGGCTTCCATAGACACCACTCCAACATAACTAGGGCTCTTTTCCACATTCTTAGCAAATACCAATTCGGGTCCATCAAACCCGAGACCAATCAACTTAATCACACGATCGCATATGGAAGATCGAGTGTAGTGCAATGTTTCTCGTTGATAACGGTTATGCTTGTCTGAATGATATGGTTAAAAACAAGACTCGCCTAATTAATTTTCCGTCCCTCCAACTAAGAATACACAATGATAGCCTCATAACTTGACACTTTATCCCGTCCTCCCCTTCTCGGCACTACGGTATTCCACAAAAAAGTTTAAAAATAACTTGATTTTTGTCGAAAGAGGACGAACCACAATATTGCTACCTTCCGAACCAACCTCATCAAAGTATCTTTTAATTGCAAATTGCTTGTCATCATCAACATTAGACCATTACAAACTTGGACCAATATCAATTCCGTCATGAGGAATTTTAAAAGCCGAAAAAAATCGTCAAAAGTGACGGTGACATCGACACTGTTTATGACCGCATGCAACATACCATTCTTAATCTTGACTGAAGCAAAGAATCTTATAACCTTAACCGGATAAGTAGGACCCGAAAACTGACTCACATCACTCCAACCATGAAAATCAAGAAAATCGACAAAGAACTTAAGAGACGGAATTTGGGACAACCAAGATTTAAGGTAATACCTTCCTCCATGAATTGAGTATTGCAAAACCTGAGAAACAAGGATGCTCTCTCCTTTGGTCATCCGAACCCGGTTCAATCCGGCCTTAGTTGCACTTTTCAAAGCCTCCTGAAATAGAGTCCTCAAAATCCCGTCCCGTACAACTACTTTGGGTTCACTAGCTTCCTCAACACCATCTACTACCATCTTATTTTTTCTTTTATTGAGCCGATGCCTTTTACCTTTGGAAACCGCGTCATCCCGACCACGAAACAGAGGAGGTGATGGTTGTGGGTTTTTTGAAGTAAAAGTAGAGGAATTAGGATGATGAGATGGTGGTTGTTGTGGTTGATTGCATGGTTTTTGTTGGTGTTGGTTACGGGTTGAAGACCATGTAGTTGCATGTGGAAGAGTCATGGTGAAAGGTTGAAGATGATGATGATTATGGAGATTATGTAAGGATTTGGTAAAGAGAAAAGTAAAAGCAAGTGGGGTGGTGTATTCAATGTTACACGGTTAGGGGTAAATATAGGGTATGAGTCTAGGTTGAGAAGAGTCTAGGTTTAGGTAAACAAGTGGTTGTGTGATTAAATATGGTAAGTGAATAATACAAGATTTGGGATAAATTTAGGCAAGTGTTTGGTATCAACCTTGATACGGCATAGAGAAGATTTTGGAAAGATTTGTGATGGAAATATGGTAAATAAAATAATATGGTGTATCTTAATTTTGGTAAAAGATAAAGTTTATATGTCAACCAAATTCTAAAATACAAATAGAATATATACGATAAACAAATTTCCATATACGTAAATATTCATGCAACGCAATATACGGACACAGTCGTACAATCTTATCTTTACTAATCAATCATTGAGAGATTAAACATTTATAGAAGCTTAGGTACCACCGATTAAACCAATTTCCAACCGTAAAGTCTCAAATCGTTCTCTAGCTAATGATTTTGTCAAAATGTCTGCCCATTGTTTCTCAGTATTGCAAAATTCAAGTTTTATATTCCCTTTTTCAACATGGTCTCTTATAAAGTGGCGTCTAATTTCAATGTGTTTGGTACGCGAGTGCTGCGCGGGATTTTTGGAAATTATAATAGTACTCGTGTTATCACATAAAATAGGAATGTAACCTACGTCAACACCATAATCAAATAATTGTTGCTTAAGCCATAATAATTGAGTACATACTAGACCTGCTGCGATATACTCGGCTTCAGCTGTTGAAAGGGCAACTGAATTCTGCTTCTTTGAACCCCACGTAATAATGCAAGGTCCAACAAATGTGGCAACACCTGACGTACTTTTCCTGTCTAGGGAACATCCTGCATAATCGGCATCGGAGTATCCGACCAAATCAAAATTGCACTCCATCGGATACCATAAATAGAGTTTAGCCGTTCCCATAAGATATCTTAAAATTCTTTTTATAGCCGTCATCTGAGATTCTTTGGGAGATGATTGATATCTAGCACAAACGGAAACGCTGAACATGATATCTGGTCTACTTGCAGTTAAATATAGCAATGACCCAATCATTTCTCGGTAAGTTGTTTCATCAACAGATTTACCGTCTTCATCTAAGGTTTATTTCTTATCTGCGACCATCGGAGTAGGCATAGCATGAGAATTTTCCATTCCGAAATTTCGAATTAATTCCTTAATATATTTCTGTTGATGATTTTGATGCCTTCCTCGGTTTGTTGAATTTGCAGACCTAAGAAGAATTTCAATTTTTCCATCATACTCATCTCGAATTCAGAAGTCATCAACTCCGAAAAATACTTGCGTAGACCGCGGTTGGTTGATCCAAAAATAATATCGTCGACGTAGATTTGAACAACCAAGAGGTCAATACCCTCGGATTTTAAGAATATGGTTTTATCAATAGAACCTCTCTTAAATCCACTGTCAAATAGAAATTTTGATAGTCTGTCATACCAAGCCCTTGGTGCTTGCTTCAATCCATAGAGGACTTTGTCTAATTTAAAGACATGGTCTTCTAATTTGCTATCCTTAAATCCAGGGGGTTGTTCTACGAAGACTTATTCCTGTAGGTACCCATTAGAAATGCTGTCTTGACATCCATTTGGAAGAGTTTCATTCCCTTATGAGCTGTGAATGCTATTAGAAGTCTAATAGCTTCGAGACGAGCAACAGGTGCAAAGGTCTCATCATAATCTATTCCTTCTTGTTGATTTTACCCTCGTACCACCAGTTTTGCCTTATTTCGAACTATGACCCCGACATCATCTAATTTATTTCTGAACACCTATCTTGTTCCAATTACAGATCGATCCTTGGGTCTAGGAACTAAGTGCCAAACTTTGTTCCGTTCGAATTGTTGAAGCTCTTCTTGCATAGCTATAGTCCAATCTGATTCTACGAGAGCTTCCTTAATATTCGTTGGTTCGATTATAGATAGAAACGAATAGAAGGAGCAGAAATTATTCAAAGATCGTCGCGTTTAAACTCTTTTCTTAATATTACCGAGAATAATATCCATTGGATGTGAACTCTTGTATTTCCACTTTGTTGAGATACTTGGTTCATCATTATTTGAACTTGATCCAACTTCATTTGGCTCAAAATTTAAGGAAGTTCACCCTGAATCCAATCCCGGTGTTGTGGTAGAGTCGGTTATAACTTCAGACTCATTGCCTTGAATTGGATTCAATGTTATAGTAACATCACCTATAACATTAGACTGAGAATTCTTATCTTGAGACAATGTTATAGTATCATCAACTATAACTTTGGTTTTCTCCTTTTTATCTTTAGAAGAATGATCAAGCTCATCATTTATCCCTTCAATCTCATTATCCTCCGATTCTAATTCTGGGGGATCGTCTCTAGAATGACGAAAGTCAGGTTCTTCCAAGTCTTCTTCCTCTTCCTGTAAGGGCTTATCAAACACATTATCTTCATCAAAAATAACGTGAATACTTTCTTCAATACAAAGTGTTCTTTTATTGAATACTTTGTAAGCTTTGCTATGATCCGAGTATCCTATAAAAATCGCCTCATCACTCCTAGGGTCGAATTTACTTAACCTATTTTTACCATTGTTATGAACAAAGCACTTACTCCCAAAACAGCGAAAATGGGAGATATTAGGTTTACGGCCTCTTAGAAGTTCATAAGGAGTTTTCTTTAGGATAGGTCTTATCACAGCACGATTATGGATATAACATGAAGTACTGATTGCTTCAGCCCAAAAATTACGAGGTAGACGACTACACAAAAGTATTGTACGAGCCATATCTTCTAGTTTTCTATTCATACGTTCAACCACACCGTTTTGTTATGGAGTTCGTGGTGCAAACATGTTATGTCCTACACCATTAACTCTACAATATTCTATAAAGGCTTGATTATCAAATTCGGTGCCATGATCCGTACGAATAGACACGAGATTAGTCTTATATTTATTTTGAATGAGTTTCATAAGATAAACGAATTCATCAAAAGTCTCATCTTTTGAATGAAGAAAGATAGGCCATACATACCTTGAGTAGTCATCTACGAGGACAAAGACAGACCTCGATCCTCCTCTACTTCTTACCTTTATAGGACCACATAAGTCCATGTGCACCAATTCCAAGGCTTGATTTGTACTTACCACTCTTTTAGGTTTGAATGATGATCTCACATGTTTGCATCTAGCATAAGTGTCACACATCTTTTCTTGGTTGAATTTGATCTTAGGTAGTCCTTCAACCATGTCCCGTCTCTTGAGTTTACTCAAAATTGGTGAGCTAATGTGACCAAAACGCTTGTGCCACAGACACGGATCATCAAGTGTAACTTTCATGCATGTAAAAGAGTTAGTGGGCACAACATTTAAATCTATCATATATACGTTTCTTTTCCTATGGCCTTCATGGATAATATTACTAGTACCTTCAATAATAATACGACAAACATCTGTATGAAAAACAACCTTGTTACCTTTGTCGCATAGTTGAGATATGCTAAGTAGATTATGCTTGAGACTATCCACTAGATAAACATCACTAATTGCGTGTGATTTAGAAGTTCCAACTTTGCCCACACTAATCACTTTACCCTTCTTGTTGTCCCCAAACGTCACCTTTCCTCCGTTGAAAGGCTTGAGTGAAAAAAATAAATTCTTATCTCCGGTCATGTGTCTTGAGCATCTACTATCAAGATACCATTGATTGTTTTCTTTCACCATTACTTGCAAAAGGATTAGATACAATTTTTAGGTACCCAAGCTATGTTGGGTCCTTCACGGTTAGTTACTCTATATACTAAATCCATTCATACCCAAACTTGTCTAATGGTCGTATTTTAAACCTTGGGTAGTTTTGTTTAAGAGGAGTTCTAGGTTTAGGGATTTGTCTAGGTCTCACATAACCATTCTCCTTGTTTTTAGGTTTACTTTGTTTAGATTTAGAAGAAGTTTGTGAGGTGCTGGGCCTTTTGGTATAAGCAAAAGTCATATCGTAGAACCAACGAAAGTTATTATTCCTTTCTTCGTTAGGTTCATCTATAGGGGAAACGTCATCCTCGACTGTTGTGTCAATCGTTTTAACAAATTCGGTATTTTTTCGTATATCATGTACGCGTTTGACACAATTGTCTTGAATGTGACACGTATGACCACAATAATTGCAAATCAGATATTAAGGGAGACCAACATATTTTCTTTTTGTGAAATCATTGTCAGAAGGTGTTGATTTGCATTTAGTGTGATCTCTATGGCTGTAGCACTCATATCCTAACTCCATCTTCATATTATTATCAGATTATTCGGTTAGGAAGTTTAGGACTTTTGTGCTACCTTCCCACTTATCATGGACTTTCCTTGCGTGTAAAAGCAAGTCTTTTAGGTTCTTAATTTCTTCTAGACATTTCGTGTGATCTACGTCATTTTCCTTCTTATAATTGTCACGAAAGTCTTGGAACCTTTTGTTAAGAATAAATACAACATCTGAATGTTGTTTCTTAACATTGATCATCTCAGTTTTAGATTCTTTCAATTGCTTTGTGAGAGAATCTATTTCTTTCTTTTGATCTAAGATTACAGCTTCATTAGCTGTGACTTTAGATACTAAGAGTTCTTTGGCCTTTCTAAGTTCTAAAGTTATAGCTTCACTAGCTATAACTTTGGCTTCAAGGTGCTTAATATTAAGCTTTAGGTCCGAGGTTATAGCTTCATTAGCTATTACTTTGAACTCTAATTCCTTCTTTTCAGCATTAGTGGAATTTAACGTTATAGCTTTATCTACTGTAACTTTAGATTTCAACTTCTTAGCTTTTGCCTTTAGAATATGATTCTCCTCAGCAATATCAAGGATCTGTTCTTTTAGATCCTTTAGTTCCATGTCCTGTTCATGACATTTATCGAGGGATTGCTCAAAAAATTCAATTAGGGCATTTTTCGACAACTTCTTAACAGGTTTTTTGAGTTCAAGATAATTAACCTCTTCATCGTCATCTTCATCTGATTCTCCTAGAAAGCAATAATTCGAGTGAGAATTCGTGATATCATCATCGCTGTCGGAGATTAGGTCAAGACTGACGCTGCTGAGACAAAGGTTGGCTACTTCGTCATCTTTGGATCCTTCATCATCTTTTGAGTCAAGATCTCCCCAACACGAAGCCATCATTACTTGCTTGAACTCCTTCATTGTCTTCTCGCATTTTGCCTTGTCTTTAATTTTCTCCCATGTTGGACAATCCTTGATCATGTGATCAGATTCTCCACAATTGAAGCAGCCTCTGTTAGCAAATGATGATTTTGATTCTGTTGCTTTCTTGTTAAAAGACTTGTTGTTGTTATAAGAAGATTTTGATTGTTTGTTTTGAAAGATTCTATTTTTGAAATGTCGTGCAAACAAGACGGTCTCATCTTCTATGTCGGAGCTAACATCTTCGCTTTTTAAGGCCATACTTTTTCCTCTACTCGGTTCTGCTTCATCAGCATTTAGAGTGAGTTCATGGGCCATGAGAGCACCAATGAGTTCTTGGTAGGATAGGTTCTCAAGATCTCTCGATTCCTCCATTGCGGTGACTTTGGCACGCCACTTTTTAGTTAGGCTCCTAAGAACCTTTCTTGCAATGTCCTCGGTATTAAACTTTCTTCCTAGGTTTTTTAATTCGTTTATGATGCTTGAAAAATATGCGGACATACTATCCAATGACTCATTTGGCTCCATACTAAATAGCTCATATTTCTGCATTAACAGATCTATGCGGTGTTTCCTAACAATGGAAGTACCTTCATAAGCTAATTCAAGTCCGTCCCATATCTCCTTGGCCGTGGAGCACGAAGAAAAGCGATCGAATTCTGTAGTTGTCATGCCGTTTTGCAACAGACTTATTGCTTTAGAATTCTTTTCGGCTTTCTTGTAGTCAGCCTCGACATAATCCTCTCCTTTTTCTCGTAGGTAGTGCCTTCAGTGGAAGCAACCAAGATCTTATACGGTCCACTTTG
The DNA here is from genome assembly GCF_048544455.1 of Silene latifolia. NCBI lineage: Eukaryota > Viridiplantae > Streptophyta > Magnoliopsida > Caryophyllales > Caryophyllaceae > Silene > Silene latifolia. The sequence goes on along the minus strand of NC_133529.1, from coordinate 70,866,922 downwards.
GATAATCTTCCAACACTCCAAATCATAGTGGGTCATCATGTTTTTCCATAATCCATAATTCTTTCCATCAAAGACGGGACACTTGAGGTATTTGGAATCCATTTATCACGTGATAGGCAGCGGAATATAAAACGACAAGATAAATAAAGATAGACAAATCAGCCTCTTTGCGGTTAGGCAATTAAGAGCACGACGCTTTGATACCAATTGAAGAGTCTATTGATCCGAAATACTCAAGAGGGGGGGGTGAATTGAGGATTTAAAACTTTTACCTACTTTTTCATTTGTATATGTATAACTAATTATTTAAATTTTATTAATTAAACTTTAACTAATTAACTAATTAACGAACAAGGACGAAATAAATAAACGAACGAAAGAGAGAGACGCACGATTTTTGAAGTGGTTCAGTTTCACAAATCGAAACCTACGTCCACTATTATCGATTAATAAATTTAGTACGTTTCAACGGATTACAAATTTACTAACCCAACTCGTACAACTAAGCCTAGTTGCAACTCAAGTGAGTACCGTTAAATACTCGAGTGACTAACTTACGCTAATAAGAAAGCACTTAATGATTCTACTAATAGTTCACGTTAAAGAACGAGTAAGAACTCGATTGAGCACTATTATCTTATAACGATAACGAACGAATAAATGCACGAGTTTATAAACACACGACCTTTTGGAAAATTTGCAAAACGGTTTTCTTGTTTTGAAACACACGGTTTTTTGTTCTTAAAAATAAAATCAATTTATGCTTGAAGGTCTTACTTTTAAATGTTGCAAAGGCAAAGTATTTATAGGGAAGGAAGGAACATGGCACACGGTTTCACAAGAAAACCTAATGACCGAAATATAAGATATGCAAACAATCATATCTTTGTTACTTCTTTCCTTAAAACCCTAAGAGATAATAGAGAATATAAAGGATAATTTATAAGATATTCTCCTATTATTCTTTCCTTAAATCTTAAGATATGATAAGATTTTCCATATCAAGAATATATTATCATAAAAAAAGATATCAAGCTAAATATAAAATATATGTTAAGATAATTCTAGAGAATAAAATCTTAACAATAATAATCTTTTATCCATTAGGTTTACACGAATAACCACGGCCCATATGCCTTGTTTTTCGTGAATAACCCTAGCTTGAAGTTAGGTTAGATTTTAGGGTTTAAGAGTATGCCTTGGTAAAACCTTAATTAGTAATATGACTCAACTCATAAGTTAATCCAACATAATTACTAATTATAAGTTTAAAGCAAAACCACACTCTAATAAATTATGAGCTTCCTTATTAAATAAATACTTTTGTTAGAACATTTAAAAGAACAAATATATTTTTCAAAACAATTTGAAAACTTCTTGAGTCGTTTGTAATATAAACTCAGCATCTCAATGTTATAGTAGAAGAGCTATAACACTGAGCTCTTACATAAGTAATGTTATAGCTGTCAAGCTATAACTTTACCAATATAAGAAATCCACTCATATGTCACCATTACGAGATAATCACCTACACTATTCTAATCTTCTTAGGAGATCTTCGAGTGTAGGCTACTTCATCATTCAAGCTTGATTAAATTTTAGATGAGCTTCGTCTTCTCACGATGCTTGGATAATTCTTGCACAATCTTGCAAAATCTTGATCTGTAATTGAGGGCTTGATCATAGTAATAGTCTTGTATACTTTCATCACAATTCTTTAAGCTTGGCAAATAGTAAGTCTAATCTGATGGGACTTAAACAAATAATTACGCGCAACGAGCACTCTTGACATCATCAAAACATAAACATATATTCTATATGGTTCAACAATAGGCCCTCGTCAATAGAGATTGGTGGTAATGGTGGTATTTTGGTGGTCGAGACTGGTGATATTATTGGTCGATTAAGGCGGTGGTGGGTTTGATTGTTTTGAGGTTTATGTGTGGATGATAATGGTGATGGTTGTCTGGTTGATATTGTAATGGTGGTGTGGGTGAAATACTGAAATCTTATTAAAAAAAGGTAACAATTACCTGGTTTACAGGTACTCGGTTACCCTAGTCTAATATAAGAGGGAATGGTTAATAGTTTGGTATATTCTAGAATTAAATAAAGTTGAGAGTATTTTGAGAAGCTCACCTATAGTTTGGAGTATTCATGTTAAATACCCAAAAAAAAAATGCTTGTAGTGACGATTGCTTACCTCGCGCTCAAACGATTTGTCAGCTCCTATACTACAATAGTATGGCCCCTGCATAGAGCAAACAACCAAATTCAACACCAGTCTGAGATTGCGAAAAGGATAAAAGCGGCCAATCACACCCGGAAACCTCAAACAAACACATTGAAAGCAAAAATATTTAAATATTAACCATCATCGTTGTGGACGCAATGTAATCATCACAGATACTGCCATAGAAATCATTGGCGTGTTGAGAGTTTCTGCCCCTTCGTTCCCTTCCTTTTATATGTTTTTAAAAAAACACAGAATATAAATAAATTAGAGAACTCTCACATAAACGCAATTAAAGCCTAGGGACGTAATGCTAACCGTATTTGGAGCCTACCTTGTTACCACCACCACTTCTACAAGCAACCTTCGCGTCTTCTAAAACCTCTTCGTCACCATCATAGTCATTGAAATCTGCTTAACAATTTAGGGCGATTGTTATTGGCACTAACAACTGCAACAATAACCCCCAAAACCCCCATATATAAGCACTAATCAGAGCAGGGAATCTAGGGACAAATAGGAAATTATAAGCTCGAGGACCAAATAATTCAGAGCGGTCCCGTCCTTCTCATTCTCCACCCTTAGGACCTACTATAACAATTATAATCAGACGACAATAAAATTAGCTCAAACACACTTGGAGTGGATTAAATAAATGTGTGAGTAAAAATTAATAGACAATTATAGCTGCTGTAATCTAAAACCATACTTGAAGTGAACCCATTCAACAAATAAAGTAATAGGAGGCGGTTAATCCCATGCCCAAAGCAGCAACCGATAATGACCTATCTTCCTTCGGCTTCTCCACCCGCAGGATCTGCCATCCCAATTAAAACAGCACAAATATGAGAGCTGACCAGGATGGACAACAACGGTAAGCTTATTCAAACATAAGATCACGTATAAGCTAAGTAGAATAAGAAGGTGCTAGATATATAACAAAGGCTCGAAACACAATAAATGGAATACCATTAATACCATTCCATGAACAAGCAGGATACTCCATCACCAAGTGTAGGACCAACAGCGCCCCACACACACCATATAGAACCTCTTCGAACTTGTTCCAGGAAACCAACCAATTATACCTCAGTCAGGTATCGTCATCGCCATTACATCAATCCTTATACAAAATAAGGAGAATTAGATCGCGAAATATATTCCGCTTGTCTGCACAAGCTGGAGTACCTAATTTATTGAACAACCAATAAAGATAAATAAATTCCATCCCAGCAAAAGTACATACAGGAGACTTGCTCAAAGTGCAAGAGGAGCTTATTTTATACTAAGATGTGCAGGGTAGAACTTACCATGGATTTTATGGTAGTAGGCTTTTCCCGATGATGTTATGTAAGCAACCTATCGAGAAAGTCAACTGTTGTGGACATGGGCCACCCATGGCGCGTGTGAAGGGGCTCGAATAAGCCTGCATTTGTGGAGTCGCCACCAATTTTTATGGAAAATTGGAACCGTTCGAATACCTCGTGCCATGTCAAGACACAAAGTAGTAACATGAACACTAAGAACTCGTTACCCTTAGCATTCTATGTCTAGAATGACTCTCGCGGATGCCAATGAACACGGATGTACACAGAGATCTGGAGTAAGGGGTGAGGGTACGTATTAGGAAGCCCTTTAATCGAACACCTAATCCCGCCCGCCTCGATAGCGGCCTCTACTAATGATTAGGGAAATCGTTCATATTTGATATGTCGTCGATGTAATGCATGCAATGCAACAAACAAAGATTAATCCTAGCATGTGAATTTAGACTATGTCAATAAACACGTAATTTAGCAAACAATTGAGGTCGAAGTTAGATTCAATTACATGTGAAAGACAAGTAAATAAACCATACATAAGGCAATAAACTATAATAAATTACAATAATTATAATTACAATGGATTACAATGGATAAATTGATTTACGTCAAAAGCACACTCAAAATGAAATTTTCGGAAAAGAAAAGAATTAGGATTAAAAGGTGAAAACTACGTCTGATTAGAGGCGATAATACGGTTAATAGTCGATTTAATACGTAATTAGAAGCTATGTCAAAGCGAGAACGAAGTTCAGGGATAGAAGCCAACCCAGAACAAGCGCAGCATATGCTGCGTCCCCTTGAAGAGGTGCAGCTCCTCCTGCGTTTGTTCTTGAGTTGGACTCTGTCTGTGAAGCCGAATCGTGGATTGTTAATGTTCATTGGTAATTTTAAGATTGGTTATTGGTATTAGACTCAAGTAGAAGTGATTTAACCGATTACATGCATCTGGAACTATCATGAAATGAACTAAAGATGAGAATTTACAGGGATTTACATGATTAATACGAACTCGTGTTGGATTTATGAAAGGAACAAACTTAAACTCGAAAACTGAATAGAATCTGATAAATTGAAATCAAACGTACAAAATTATATACAAAAGGGCGAATTCTAGAGACATGATATGAACAAATCGAACCTCTAAAATCCGGGTTTGAATAAGATGACGAAAACCTACAAATATCAAAGTATAAGGTATTTAAGCCGATTTAAACGTTATAATTTGAAAACAATTAATTAAAACACTATTATACATTGATACGAATAAAAGGGAACAAAAGAAAAAGAGAAAAGGGAAAATTACAAGATGTCGAGGAAGAAGAAGAAAAACAGGAGCAACGGCAGCCTCGGGAAGAGGAGTAGCAGATGCTGCGATTCTTCGAAGAGGCGCGCAGCTGCACCTGCGTTTCTTCTCGACGTCAGACCTCCCCTGATTTGTAAATACGGTTTTAAAGGATGGTTTTTGAGACGGTTTTGAGCGTGCTTTTGATATAAACCTTACATTCGTGATACAAAATAAAAGTACAATAAATAAAATAGGATTTTACATCCTCAGACTTACATGTTTGACGAAACGAGATTGACTAAGTTATCGTTTAGTGATTGCTCGACTCGAATAATGCGTGGAAAGTGCCCTTGTTAAAGGATTTAGATTAATTGATTTGGTTGATTGAGGTGGAGTTGGTTAAATTGATCGTTCTAAGCAACGTGACTGGGACTCAGAATGATCTGAGCTTACTTGGTAGATTGGTCAAGCATGTAGGCGTCGAAAGCGAAGAGCGTAGTCTAGAATGCAAAGAGAGAAGGGAAGGGCGGACACTCGCGTGCCAAATATGGAGGCCGAAGGTCTCTATTTATACTAAACACACGAAGGAGTTTAGGTATGGCATGGATACGGAAACAAATCTCGAAAAGATTCTGGAAAGTATGGAAAGAGAGCTAGGGAAGAGGCGCAACAACCACTGCGACCCTTGGAAGAGGCGCATCACCTGCTGCATCATCTCCCCAGAGGTTTCCTCCTCTGCAAGCAAGATTTCCGTGTTTTATTATAGAATTTCGGTAGATCTATACTTTCTTATTCCTTAAAACACAAAATACGGAAGATATTTCCTTAGAAAACATTAATTTAAATAAGGAATATATATCGAGAGAATTCTAGAACACTCCAAAATATTCTGACTCGGCATTTAAACGGTTTTTAGAAAATGAAGCGAATGAACTCTAATTGCTGTCAAAACGACCGTATCGTCGCGTAGATAACGACCTTGAGGTTGACTCGAGTGTTTGAGCTATCACTTGTCGATGAACTTACGAATTGTAATAAATCGCTCCGCGTACCAAACATGCGGCCCAATCATCACAGGGTGATTGGCGGGAGATGCAGAAATGAGGTATCTACAGAGCCCCGACTTTGACTTAGGCTTGGACAAGGCGAAAGTCAAAGTATAGCCATCAAATCAATCGAAGATTACAACCTGACGACTATGGCGATGCCAGGCGGCTCAAGGGGTCTAAGCCAAGGACCTGTCGTCGAGAACATTTTAGAGTCTGTCGACTATCGGGGAGGGTCGTTTAAAGTCCATTAGACTACGTAAGAAAGCTCGCCAGCTATAAGAAGAAATCATACCCGGGGAACCTGCTTGTGCTAGTCCTCAAGTAAACTCTCACTGGGGAACATATTGACGATTAGGAACATCTTGATCATCGTGAAAGGAATCTTGAGTGAGCAATATTGCAAAATACTGCTGCGTAGGGGACACATATATATTGAAGACTAGGAACATCTTGATCATCAGGGGAGACATCTTGAGTGAGCAATACGACAAAATACTGCTGCGCTGGATATAACAATTTGAGCAATACTGCGAAATACTGCTGCGCTGGATGAAGACTTGGGGAGTACTTCAAAATACTACTGGTAAACATATCGATGATTCTATCGTGGTCGAATCATAACTTTCGTTGGGGAGAATATATCGATGACTCTGTCGGGGTCGAATCATACATTGAGGAATGGAAACGTCGTGGTTGTTTGTAGCCTGTCGAGGAGAAAATACCAATCTGGACGAAGAACACATCCAAAAAGAGAGCAATATGCTGGAGAAGAGGCGCATGAAGCCTGGACCCACAAATAACGAACTTATAACGAATTTTGGGGGTGTTTGTTTAAGGAAAAGGCGCAAGAGAAGCTGCGATCTTTGGAAGAGGCGCAGCTAGAGCTGCGTCCTTTCCTAAGCTCGTCCCTGTCTGAGTAAAAACACGACTTAAGTCGTCATATGTTTCATTTTAAAACATAAACACTTCGTCTTTCTCACAAAAACCCGACCAAATTCCGCCAAAAACTTGATCAAATCTCTTTTTTTTTTTTTGGTGAAATGTAAGTTCTCATTAAGATCAAAGTAGTCTATTACAAACTACCAACACCTATTAACTTAACCACAGCTACATTACAAAAGATCTTAAGCTATACTATTAAACCAGAGTTTATCAGACTGCCCTATGCAATGCTGCGGCATCCTGGTTTTAACTAACTTCATAATCTGCTCAATTATGACTTCAGGACTACACAATAACGCATTCAATCTAGGAAAATTCCTCTGCTGCCAAATATGGTAATAGACTGCCATTATAGCAAACAAGCAGGTCTTCCTCTTCAAATTGGACCATTTCCTCCTGCCAATCCAGATGATAGCATTACCTGCAGGCTTAGAGATATGGAGTCTCTTACATACACCCTTGAGAATAAGCTGACTATAATGACAATGCTGCACTAAATGAACCACAGTCTTCTGAGCAACAAGACAAACACAGCATATATCATCAGTTGTAATCCCATGGCGAAACAACTTGTCTTTAGCATTTAGGGCATTCTTAAACAGCAGCCAACAGTGGAAGCTATACTTTGGCAGCATACACTTGTGCCAGATCAACTTTGCCCATACAACCTTATGTTCTTTATGTCTTAACCACTCATACCCTGAACACACAGTATAACCACTCCCATTAGCAACCCACTTTCCAGACGAGTACCCAGCTTGAAAAATGTCACGAACCTTACAAATGGCTTTCCAGTTGCCACTCATATGATTCTTAGGAGAGTAAGAACCCCAACCAGTCCCTTTCATATATATTTAATGGATCCATTTAACCCAAAGATTATCTAGCTTGCTATATATCCACCAAAAAAGTTTACCCACTGTGGCAATGTTCTAGTCCTGGCTATAACATATGCCTAGCCCACCTCCAGTCTTAGGAAGGCAGACCTGCTGCCATGCTACCAGAGGGGACCTCATATAATCACTAGTCCCATCCCAAATATAGTTTCGACAAATATTATCAATTTTCTTCAAAACACACTTGGGAATTAAGAAAATGTTAGACCAATAAGTATAAAGGGACACTAACACTGACTTAACAATCACCAACCTACCAGCATATGTTAACTTTCTAGCACCAAAGACTCTGATCTTCTCCACTATCTTCTCAACCAAAACATTGCAGTCTTTACTTGCCAGCCAACCAGCAGTTATAGGAACCCTCAAGTGTTGGAGTTAATGTCCTCCACAATAGTGCGTTAACATAATAAATCTCATTAATGGAATATCATCAGATATTTAATTATTTGATCCTCGTCAGTTGATTAACGTAAATCGATAACGGTTGGCTGACTAGAGTTTGACGTTATTGTCGTGAGACGGGGGTGATCAACTGACCCCTTTTGGTCACACCTAAAGGAACGAACCCTAATAGACAACTAATTAATTGTATGAGATACAATTTATTTAGTCCCATGATTTGTAGACTAAAAGGTTAGTCGATTATTTTTAGAGAGATTTCGAGTTGCGAACTCGAGGCATGACAGTTATTATTTAATTATGTGATAATTGAATAATAAATTTTGGGAGACGTGTCTTAGTTAATTAATTGTTAATTCACTAAAATTGTACTAATTGATTAATGTGATTAATATTAGTACGTAAATAATATGTGTTGTGGTACACGTATATTTACGGAGTTATTTGGACGAATTAATTATGGAAGTATTTAAACATGGAACGATGTTTAAAATAAAATTACACGTATTTGTGCGACAAATATAAGAACCAACATGGACCTGTAAATGGGCAAGTGGACCGTGTAAAATAGAGTAGTGGATGATTAGGAACATAATCATTTCACCTTACTTTATATACTACTATAAGTTATCTTATATAGATTTTGCATGTGATGTAAGATTAAAAATATAAGACAAATTGAACACTCCACCTCACCTGCCCTCCCACCGGTTTTCCCCATATACACTCAAGATGTTTGCTCATTTTTATATACAACAACACTTGAACATCTTTGCATGTGTATCTTTTCTCTCTAAAAATAATAGAGCATTCTCTTACTAAGATTGTTAGTATACAAAAATTAATATTTACTAAGACAGTTAGTAATATTAAAATATTTTCAAGGGTATAATTTTAACAAGTTTCTAGTTAAATACTTGTTAGATTTTTGGGTTAAGTTCTTGGGTGCATCTTGAAGGAGATCTTCTCTTTGAAGATTTGTTAGGAGGATCATTCATTTGTTATAAGCTTAAGAACAAACTAGTAAGGTGATCTAGTTTGTGCCCATTTTACCATAAAATCAATGTAAGGAAATTGTTTTTCCTTAAACTTTCATTTTTATGCTTTTATATTTGCATGCATGTTACATAGATCATCAAAATGATAAATTATGAGATAATTTAATTTTTATTAGAGAGTCTAATATGGATCTATGATCTTTCACCAAGTACTTAAAACGGAGTGTCCTTTCCACACACCCAGAGAGAGCAATGATTTGATCCCTTGTAGCTCTTTGCACCCCATCAAAGTACACATTGGATTTCTGCTTGTTCATTTGTAAGCCAGAAGAGCAAGAAAACGTAGCAAACGATCTGAGCAAGACCATAACAGAATCAATATCCCCTCGTGAGAATAATAATAAATCATCAGCGAACATTAGGTGGCTAAGTCTCAATTTTCCACATAAGGAATGAAATTTAAAGTCCAACACTTCAGTAGAGAAATGTAAAATTCTGGACAAATATTCCATAACTATAGTGAATAAGAGTGGAGACAATGTATCCCCATGTCCCAATCCTTTTTGTCCCTTAAAGAAACCAAATGGCTTACCATTCAAAGCTATAGAATATGAAGCAGTGGATACACATTCCATTACTAGCTTAATGAAATGAGGAGAAAAGTTGAGAGCCTGCATCATTTGCTCCAAAAACCACCAATTAACAGAATCATAGGCTTTCATCAAGTCTACCTTGATTAGACGTCTAGGAGAGGCAGCTGCCCTATTATAAAGCATAATTATATCCTGAAAAACCAGAATATTCTCAACAATATTTCTACCTTTGATGAAGCCCCCCTGATTTGGAATGATAATAGTAGGAAGAATCATGGCCAATCTAGTACACAACAACTTTGAGATAACCTTGTACACCACATTGCAATAGGAAATTGGCCTGAATTGAGTAACATTTTCAGGAATAGCCAATTTAGGAATCAAAGTCACCATTGTATGATTAACTTGTTTGAGTAATTTACCAGTCCTGAAGAAATCATGGACAACAGAACATAGGTCAGGTCCCACAATACTCCGTGCATCTTTAAAGAAAGCTCTAGAGTACCCGTCAGGGCCAGGTGCTTTATGGCTAGGAATGGAAAACACAGCTTCTTTGATCTCTTGGGAAGTGATGGGAGAAAGAAGAAGAGTCCACTGGTCAGGACTACAGACTCTACCTCTCTATACCACCTGGAAATTGACAGGTCTAACATCAGTAGTCCTCCCCAGTAACTTCTGGTAAAAGTTCAAGAAGGCTTACTGAATTTGCCCTGTATCAGTAACCCAATTCCCTTGTTCATCAAAAATTCTAAGCACTTTATTTCTGACCTGCCTACCTTTAATATAATTGTGAAACATTTTAGAATTGCAATCACCTTCACACAACCAAGAATCTTTGGACTTCTGCAATAGAAAACTATCACTAGCTTCCTGTAACTCTCTATACTCCTTGGCAGCATGAATTTCCATGTTAATAAGATCATGATTACAAGGATCAGTTCTCAATTTTTGTTGAATGGACTCCAGATTTTGCCAGGCTCGAATAGCATTATTTTCTATATCAGCAAAGAGGGATTGATTAAGTTCTTTCAGTGGCCTCTTAAGTAACTTCAGCCTCCTTACAACCTTAAATATTGGGGTACCCTTGATATCAGAACTCCAAGTTGCCTGTATACAAGATAAGAACTGATCCACTTTACTCCACATATTAAAATATTTGAAGTTTCTTTTTCTCACAGGATTGGAATTATGACTCTGAAGGATGCAAGGGGTATGGTCAAAATAACCCTCAACAAGGAAATGGGCATAAGTATCCTCCCTCTGCACTAACCAATCATGATTGACCAACACCCTATCCAATCTACTATAAACCCTTGTGCTGGGTTCTTGCTTGTTATTCCAAGTAAAATAGGATCCCATGGCAGCTATATCAAGAACACCACACATTTCAATACAATCCTGAAAGTCAGTCATCTCCTCTTCAGTACTCTGACCCCCCATTCTCTCTGCAGGCTTAAGTATAGTATTGAAGTCACCATAGATTATCCAAGGTCCCTGCATCAAGCTTGCAAAACTACACAACTTACTCCATAACACTTTCCTTTCATGAACATCATTGAACGCATAAACCATAGTAAAATAAAAGGAAAAACCACTACCAATTTCATCCACATACATGTGAATAAATTGAGCATTATACTCCATAAAATGGATTTTATAAAGGTTGGGTTTCCAAAGAATCCAAACCCTCCCCCCAGAATGCCATTGAGTATTAGTGGATATACACCAACCAGCGCACACATCACTTCTTATTCTATTTAGAGACGAAGGTTTCACCTTCGTCTCAAGGAGGCCAAATAATCCAACACTATGATGATGTAGAAACCATTTGATGTATTTCTGTTTGGAAGGACTATTTAACCCCCTAACATTCCAAAATCCTATTATGATGCCCCCCCCTCGGGGGTAAGACCTGAATCCCAATACCAACTCTTGGTGTTGCATTATTCAAAGCTTCTAGAAAGGATTGGTTCCCAAATTTAACATAACTAAACCCCTTATCAAGAAGCTCCTGTCTACTCAGTCTAATAACAGGTCTTGCAGGAGTAGCCATACGAGAAGTCCCATTACTCTTTCCAGACACTTGCAAATTATACTGTTGTTCAGCAGGAGTACAGGCTGGTGAAGGACTAGGAGTAGGAATAGGAGCAGCTGAAGGATGCTTAGGAGTAGCCTGAATAGTAGGTTGGGTCCTAGGAGGCACCTGAGGTTTAGGTTGCCACCTCTGAACCACCTTCTACTTTGGCTTCTGCTTACTCTTAACTTTGACACATGCTTTCCCCTCATGTCCAATACCTTTACAGACATGGCAAAGTATAGGATTCCATTCAGCTTCAACCTTAATCACCACCAGTTGTCCCTCTTCATCCAAAAACCTCACCTCACCAGGTATAGGGCTCCCAAATGGAACATCAATCATAACATGTGCAAACCCCAACCTTGTTCTATCACTAGTAGCTCCATCACACTTCATAAAATCCCCCATTAGACCAACAATTCTGGGTATACAGTTGCCCCAAACTTTTATAGGGAGATTCAGCAACTTAATCCATATAGGCACAACTTTTACCTCTGCCTTAGTCAGTGGTTCCTGCTCGGACCATGGGCGAACAATCAGTGGCTTGTTATCAAACAGGAAATGACCCTGTTGTAACACAGCCTCCTGGTCCACTTTTTTCCCAAACCTGACCAGAAACACGCCACTAGGGAAGAAAGAAATTTAAATCTCACCATTACCAATGACTAATCAAGGTATGTATCTTGTACTTGCTTTTATTTGCATTTAAGCTTGATTTTTTAGTCGAAAAATTAGGGTTTATATGCACTTCATGTCGAAAATTTGGGGCTTTTGTCCCAAACTGAATTGCAGTATGGAATTGATATTAGAAATGAGTAATTGGCTATGTTAGGAACACAACCATGCCTTTCTTTCAAATTTTTGTCGAGTATTAAGGATTTGAGGGCGAAATGTGATGGTTTCTCTACTAAAACGTAAACCCCTTGGAAAATAGTCCTATACTAGCCCATTTTTTTATGAAACTTGGTGTTTTGGAACCTTTGAGTAATGGGTAAACTTGCTATCCTGCCAGATTTTTGATTTGTGACAGCTTCTCCGGGACACTTTTTCAAGGCATAATTGACATTGTAGCGAAATGTTGCCGAATGTTCGGCTCAAACCCGTAACTAGGATTGAACTTAGACTTGTCTTGAACCGTCCTACCATATGAGTGGTTGGAATTTGGAAAGCATGGCCAAAGATGGCTAGAAACGCCGCTTTTTATGCTTAAAATGCTCGAAAATGCTTCGAAAATATGCTTAGCGTTGCTTGAAATACTTTTATTGCAGAGGATATCCCTTCTACGTCGGGGAGAGCCTTCATAAAGGCCGACGTCGAGCCTTCTACCACTCAGGAGATGGAGGAGGACTTGGTAGAGGACGTAGAGGAGGAGGAGGCCCTACGGAGGTCCAACGTGGGACGAGGCGGCCACCAGCTCGTAGGAGCACCTGAGTGGGCCGAGAAATGGGTTAGTAGAAATCTCATTTGGGCAGCTGAGAGTTACTTGTCGTACAGGACGGCAAGGAGTATGGTGAGCCTTTAATTCATCATTTCCTTTATTCATTTACTTGTTGAATATTTCCTTGTCTGTTTATTCATTTCTTATCATTTCTTTTGCTTGTCTATGCTTAAGAAAGCTTTCTTTTGAATTGACGCGGGATTCTGGGAACATGAGGTCTTTCTCGGGTTATACGACGATGATGGATGCCTTCGGGAAGCTGACGGAGGAGGAGCAGGCCATCATCGAGCAGGGAGCCTTCGGTGCTTTGGTGAGAGGCTTGAGAGAGATCAGGGAAAGGAAGATTCGGGCCAACCTTGCCTGATTCGAGCCTTTCTTGATCGGTTCTGGGACACGAACTCGACTTTCCATATGCCTTTTGGAGAGTTCGGGGTCACTCTGGAGGACTATGGCATGATCTCGGGTTCGCCGTGTGGAGAGGAGCCGGTGGTGTGGCCGTCGACGGCCATGAGAGTAGACTCGGCCGAGGCGAGGAGTTTGATAGGCTGGAACCTGGCTACGAGTGTGGCCCAAGTTCCTGGTTTGGTGCCGAGTTCCTACGTGAGAGACTACTTCTAGGGTAGGGTTCAAGCGAGGGTGACGAAGGATGGGCGGATGGTGCCTCGACTTCCTTGTACTGCTGAGCAGAGGGCTCGTCTGTGGCTTTGGTGGTTCTTGTCTTCGATTTACTTCGGAGACAAGGGGGAAAGGTTGTCGACGAAGCTTCTTCCGTTTCTTGCTGACTTGGGTAGCCTAGGTCATTGGGACTGGGTTACCCCTAGCTTTGCGGCCCTCACACGCTATATGGGGGCCATGGTTCGTCCGGAGTTGATGGAGAAGGGGACTTCTCTTGCCACTGTCGGCCCTGGACTTCTGTTAGAGGTATGAACCTTTCTTGCAAACATGAAATATCATTTCGTCATTACTCTTGTGTTTCTTTTTTTGAAAATATGAAAGATCATGTAATCATTGTTGCTTTGCCTGTAGGCGTGGGTTTACTCCTACTTTCCTAGCCTCGAGCCCAAGAGGACGGCGGACGTACCGAGGGAGTACCCCGTCAACAGGGACTGGATAGTGTGTCACCGGAAGAGCCAGCGATCTTCTTACGACTTCTGCCGGAGGGGCGTGAACGCCCTGAGCTTAGACAGCGTAAGTATATCTGTTTTTCACTTTATCTTTCATTTATCTCTTCTTCACTTAGAGATGATCATAGGAATGATCCCTGTTTCCTAATTTAGTGGGTGCCCCGGCCTTGGGAGGGCTACACTGGAGCTCTAGCCTTTGTGGCTGAGGTTCTCCGTCCTCGAAGCTCGAGTCGATTACTGTTGACGACGCCCATGGGGCTCGTGTAGTACTTGAGTTAGCGTTTGGCTCGGCAGTGCTCCCGCGATGCTTTCACAGTTCCCATTGATCCTCCACTGATGATGTTTAGGGAGCCTTCGGAGGCTGAGAGGAGGACAGACTTGGCCGGTGCGACTGGTGACGTTCTCCTTCTTCCAGGCGAGGAGTACGCGGAGTTTGTTCGTCAGAGGTTGGCGTACTGGCCGATCGTGGTAAGCAAACTTACTTATCATTTGTCGTTGATAAAATCGATAAATGATGAATGATCATCAAAATAATGAATGATTTGAGCTTTGTAGGAGATCGAGGTGGCGGGCTTTGAGCCCCCAGCTTTTCTAGAGACACAGGAGTACACCGACTCGACGGGCCTGACGACGATCTCAGAGATCCGGGACTACAGCGAGGCGGTGACCGACTCTGGTTTAGACGAGTGGCAGCACATCGTGAGGAGGGTAAGCCCCCAGTTTTGGCTGTCTTTTGTTCTTTTTTTATTTATGTGCTTTATTACATAGGAGTGCATTTGCTTGAACCTTTTTATGAATGCAGGTGGCACCGTTCAGTCATGTGGCGCTGTAGAGGATGGCCAACCGGCTGTGAGTTACAGCCATTGAGGCCCTTGCTGGTGGCTCTGGGAGGCGGGTATGAACCTTCTACCCGTTCTTACTTCTAGTCTTTACTATCTACAACTCGTGAAGGGAAGTGAACTAAAATGTCGCTCCATTTTTCCTTTGTGCAGAGGGAGCGTGGCTTGGACCGTGAGCTAGCGCATTCCCAAGAGGACACGGCCCACTTGCAGAGAGAGCTTGAGGTTAGAGATGCTGAGATCGTTGCTCTCGAGGCGACAGTAGCTGAGTTGAGGGGTCATCTGGACTAGTTTGTTTGTTGGTTCTTTGTTTTACATTTTTACATTTTGAATGTCAATTTGGGCAGGAGCCCGCGCTTTTGATATAAATTTGTTCTTTTGGTTGTATATATGATGGCCTGTGTGCCTTTGTTGTTGGGTGTTTGCTGTACCTGCACGTTAGCTTAGAAACCAGGTTTGATATGTGACGGTTTGCGCCGTCATGCTTCCAAAAGTTACGTAGAAAATCACATAGCAAAGCATACAATAAAAAGACTTAAAATGAATATATGGCCTAAGTAAGCGCGAAAAAAAGCAAAAAAAGTGCCCGAAAATGGACAAAAGTGGCAAAAATGCAAAAATGCGAAAATGCAAAAAGGTGCCCGAAAATGCACAAAAATGACGCGAAATGGAGAAAAATGACGCGACCTAACAGTAGGGAGGGCTACCCCCTAAAAAAGAAATGTCTAAGTGTACTATAAATATTTTGAAAGGAGGTAGTGAAATGATTCCCCGAAAAGAAAAAGAAAATAAAAAATGGGTAAGTGTGCGTATATGGCGAAAATGGTGATTCTGCCTCGAAAAGCGAACCCGTGGTGATTAGGAAACATAAAATTTGACAATTACACGGAATTACCGAATTAAATCCCTATTGGAATAAGAAACTTTATCTAAAACAGAATTAGGAAAGATCCACTGCCGTCAAATGAGGAAAAGGACCTGGGGAAGAGGCGCAGCAAGAGCTGCGATCCTTCAAAGAGGCGCAGCAACTGCAACGGCATCTCCCCAGCTTGTCCGTCTTTAGCTGAAATTAGGAAATAGCGAATAGTATAAATAAAGTCCTCGGTTGAGCTTCTATTCTCACAATTCCTTCTTCCTCGACTTCGTCTACTACATAAAATCTCTTATATATCTTCTCAAAAATATTCCAATAATATGGATGCCTTTGAAAATCGCATTAAGGAGTGGACGAATGAATTTACAAATGTAGAGAAACACGACGTGGGTGCTTTCAATTTCGGATCGATCAGAAGTTTGAAGTTAGTGAAGGTAGTATGGCCTTTCTTGGATGCCTGTCTTGAATATTGGGACCCGAATTTCCACGTATTTGCCTTCCCGGGAGGCGAAATTTGTCCTTTCCCTGAAGAAATTGCAGCGGTTGGAGGATGGGACGCGAAAGGTGTGCCGGTTATACCCCCTAGCTCTCAAGGATATTAAAACAAATTTAGGGATTTACTTGGATCGACCAAGGCTGAGATAGACCATCTTGTGACCTCAAAAGGTGTCCGCATGTTTCACTTTATTAACCGATTTATAAATAGGGAGGACCCTAGTATTTCCTATGTGGTGAGGCGTCGAGCTTATGGATTTTGCCTTCTTTATTGTTATGTCTTCCGAGGGCATGTTGATCAAGTGATGAGGGGTGACCCTCGATTTTTAGGCATAGTGGAGCAAATGGAACTGCGCAGGAGCCCAACATGCCTGATTCTAGGAAAGACCATTGTTGGACTGGACAATAGGAAGGCAAACCGCGAGCATCCTTATCTTGGTAGTCCTATCATTTTACAGGTAAGAACCCGTCTTCTTGTCCTATTTGGCCATTTTATTTTCGTCTGTTAATTTTTTTTTTTGGCCGAATATAGGACTGACTCCCGTCTCCTTTTCTTTGCAGATTTGGTTGATGGAAAGACTGCGGTTGATCGAGCCCCCAGTTGATGTGACGGGATATCGCTCCCGATCGATTGCGATGAGAACGAGGCTATATATGCTGGACTTCACTCGAGTGTGCGACTATTGGGAAAATAAACTGAAGAGTGAAGGTGGGCCCTTGATCAGGTGGATAGTGCCATGGTGGCATCTCAGATCAGTGACTGGAATATCATCCTTGGATCCGACGCGGTCCATTCGTGTTCCTGGCTTGGCGTTTATGATCCATACCTTTCCGGAGAGATTGATGAGGCAAGTAGGCCTAAAACAGAAAATCCCAAAGCTAGACACCATCCCTCAAACTGCCGTGGCGCATACTGCGGAGTCTCGTTGAGAGTGAGCTATTCGTTAGGCCCAAAGGAACATGTGGTTCATACCCGTCCCAGTTGGCTCATTATGGGTATCTAACTCATATCTGCAATGGAGGAAAGATTGCACCCCCGAAGAGCGTGAGAAGCTAAGGAAACATGAGCCTGTGGACTACAAAATCCGTGAAGTGGCGAAGGAGAAGCAAAGGTACTTGACTGAGGAGGAAGAAGTAGCCGGATATCGGGTCGTTCATCCATCAAAGAAACCAAAGAATGCTCCTACCGAGAAGATGGTGGTGGATCGAAATGGAAATGCTAGACCGCGAGAACGACCGTTGGTGATTAGGTCGGAAATAGCACAAGAACGCCCCGCTCGTGGTCGAGACAAGAAATATGACAAGGGTGACAAAGGCAAGAGGGAAATGGAAGAGTAGCCTTAGTCATGTATAATAGTATTACTTATTATTATTTAAGTAGTAATAAATTCGGAGTTTTTAGAATCCTAGCCTAGCATTTTAAATATCAGCATTTGAATTTATGTATATGTCGTAATACTATTATTTATGGAACAATGAATAAAAGATTTATTAGTTAAGAAACTGTCATAAATTTCCTTTGTTTTGTTCTTATCGAATTTCAAATGTAATATGCAAATGTCCTTTTATTTACATCTTGAAATGATGGGTTGTATACGGTGAAGGATTGTCTACGTATTCATTAGAAAAAATGAAATTGAACCTTGTGCGTAGTTCGTGAAATGTAAAAGAATAAATATTCGAAGCAAGAGCTTGTAATGAATTTAGAAAAGAAGCATGAGCTTTAACTTACTCCTAAGGAAGTGCAATTCAATTTGTCGATTTGAGGATGTCAAAAATGTCAAAACGCAAGAGCGAAATTTGACATAAGCTTTTAGCGGGCCGGGGGACGGTTTTATTTCGTGTCGCATAAGCGGCACGTGGGTCACGCGAGGTGCATTTTATCCTATTTCTAAGGGTAGTATCGTTTCAATTGGTCTAGGTTTGTTGGGTTACAAAACTCATTCCCATCTAGGTCCATGTTCTTAACCGCACCCCCTGAGAGTATGGACTTGACCAAGAATGGTCCCGCCCAATTAGGCTTAGACTTTCCCCGTGGATCGACAGGTAAGAGAGCTCTGACTGAATTGAGTACTAAATCTCCTTCCTTGATGTTCCTGGGCTTAACCCGTTTGTTAAAGGCTCATTTGATACGTGCCTGATATGTCTGCACATTACGTAATGCCCGTAGCCTTCGTTCGTCCAAGAGGATGAGTTCATCATACCTATCTCTCTTCCAATCAGCTTCTGGAATTTGACTTTCGAGTAGAATGCGTAGAGATGGGATCTCTAGCTCTACTGGTTGTACAGCTTCCATGCCCTAAGTCAAATATAAAGGAGTAGCCCCAGTGGGCGTCCTAACTGAGGTGCGATATCCCCATAATGCAAAGGGTATCTTGCTAGGCCAATCGCGATAATTGTCGATCATTTTCTTGAGGATTGTGACGACATTTTTATTAGCTGCCTCCACCGCGCCATTGGTTTGAGGTCTATATGCCGAGGAATGGTGATGCTTGATCTTATATTTGGGTAGCAATTGTTCAGTCTAGGCCTGGAAATGTGATCCATTGTCACTGATGATTTCATGTGGGCAACCATATCGATAGATAATATTGGTTTGTATGAACTTTGCCACATTTTTGGTTGTAAGGCTAGTGTAGGACGCTGCTTCGACTCATTTAGTGAAATAGTCGACGGCTACTAAAATGAAACAGTGAACTCATGTCCCAGTTGGAGTGATCTTCCCGATGATGTCTATTCCCCAAGCGGAAAATGGGCAAGGAGATGTCATGGTATATAGCATCGAGGGAGGGACATGTTGCACATTCCCGAAAATCTGACAGTTATGGCAATGCCTGACATATTTGATGCAATCTGACTCCATTGTCATCCAGCAATATCCTAGATGCGTGATCTTCTTTGCCATCATAGGTCCACTCATGTGAGGACCGTATTCTCCATCGTGAACTTCTTCCATCACTTTCCGTGCCTGCGAATGATCAAGGTAACGCAAGACGACACCAACAGGTGTTGTTTTGTATAACTCTCCCTGCATGAGGAGATACTGAGAGGAAATCAGGCGTATGGCGCGTTGTCCTCTCTTATCCATATCTAGTGGATATGTACCGTTGAGCTTGAAATTGAGAATGGCTTGGAACCAAGGTTCCTCTGGGCTTTCCTCTTCATCTGTAAGGAGGTGTACATAGGCTGGCTCTGACCGTCGTTCGATGCACAAGGGCATTTCAACCACATTGTCGGGCCATATTAATCAAAGATGCGAGTTTTGCAAGAGCATCCGCAAATTGCTTTTGTTCTCGAGGTAGGTGTAAATAGGTAACCTGATCGAAGAATTGGGCGACCCGATCTATCCTAGATTGATAGGGTGCTAGAATTTCACTTCGAATTCTCCAGGATCCAGTAATTTGGTTAATGATTAAGGACGAGTCGTTGTGGACTCAAAGATGCTTGATGCCTAAATTCACTGCTGCTTGTAGACCAATGAGGCAAGCTTCATATTCTGCTGCATTATTTGTCACCTCGAAGTCGAGTTTAACAGAAAGTGGTGTATGCTCGCCTTCAGGAGAGATGAGGAACACTCCTATCCCAAATCTTCTCGAATTGGATGCCCCGTCGAAGTAAAGATCCCAAGAATCCATACTGGTTTGTAGAATATCCTCATCTGGAAACGACCATGTGTCTATTACTTGCTTATCGTTGATTGGATTGTCTGCGAAGAATTCAGCCACGGCACGCCCCTTTATGACTTTTAAAGGTACGTATTTGAGATCGAACTCCGAGAGAATTAAGGTCCATCTTGCTAAGCGTCCATTGAGAACGAGTTTCTCGAAGAGGTATTTGACGGGATCCATTTTAGAATACACCTTGACAGAGTAGCTAAGCATGTAATGGCGTAGCTTCTTTGTTGCCCACACAAGAGCGAGGCATGTTTTCTCGAGAGGTGTATACTTACACTCCTACTCCAAGAAATTCTTACTAAGGTAGTAGATAACTCTTTCTTCTTTTCCGACAGTCTGTGCGAGCATAGCCCCCATGGCTGTCTCGGTGACTGTAAGATATAAACCAAGAGGTTGATCTCGTTGGGGAGGCATGGTGGCTTAGCCAATATTTCTTTTATCCTGTAAAATGCTTTTTGATAATCATCATCCCATATGGCATGGTCCGTTTTCTTAAGCTTTTTGAAGATAGGTTCGCAGATCATGGTGAGTTTCGATATGAATCGACTTATGTACTGCACTTTGCCCAGGAATCCCCTAACCTCCTTCTTTGTTTGGGGTTGCGGCATCTCGATTAAGGCTTTGGTATTGGATGGATTATTTTCTATCCCCCTCTGGCTGACAATGTATCCCAGAAGCTTGCCTGATGTCACTCCGAATCCACATTTTTTAGGATTGAGCCTCATGTTGTATTTGCGCAATCTGAGGAAGAACTTGCGAAGGTTGTCGATGTGCCCTTCCCTATCCTTAGATTTGATAATCATATCATACACGTATACCTCCACTTCCTTATGCATCATGTCATGTAGCAAAGTGGTCGTAGTGCGTTGGTATGTAGCCCCAGCATTGGTTAGACAAAATGGCATAATAGTATAGCAATATGTGCCCCACTGAGTAATGAAGGTTGTCTTGTGTATATCTTCCACGAGCATTTTGATTTGGTTATACCCTTCATACCCATCGATGAAGGATAACATCGCGTGATCTGCTGTATTATCTACCAATATATCGATGTGTGGTAGAGGGAAGTCGTCCTTAGGACTCGCCTTGTTTAAGTCTCTGAAATCAACACAAACCCAGATTCGCCCATCCTTTTTGGGCACGGGGACTATGTTAGCCACCCAGTTAAAATACTCGGAAACTTTGATGAATCTGGCTTTGAATTACTTATCGACTTCTTCTTTAATCTTAAGAGCCCACTCTGTCCTCATCCAAAGAAGCTTCTGTTTTACAGGCTTGAACCCTCTTGATTAGAATGCGATGTTCTGTAATATCCATGTCGATCCCTGCCATGTCCTTGTAAGACCAAGCGAAGAAATCTTTGAACTCGTGTAGAAGGTTGACGAAATTGGTCCTTTCGGTTGAGTCTAGGGTCGTCCCTATCCTAAGTACTTGGGGTTCTAATTCCGTTCCTACGTTGATAGGTTCGGTGTCTTCTATAACTGGTGCCCCTTTCCCCTCGTCTAGTATTTCTTTGATTATGTAGGGAGATAATTCGATTGAGTCTGGATCAGGATCATCCTCATTATCATCGTAAATAGAATTGCATTCAGAATAACACAAGGAGTAAGCCGAATCAGATTTATTCATATTAAAGTTTGAAAATAGCTGAAACAAAGAAGCCATCTGCTCAGTTGTCAGTGGCGGTAAGGGGACAGTTGCTGGGATATGCCCCAAGCTACTGTTACTAGGTGATGCTATGCTAGGAGAAACAGAGGGGTGGGGAATGACGATAGGAGGAGACTCTCTAGCGACTTCTCTAGACTTAGACTCCGACTCCGACTCTGATTCCGACTCTGACTTGAATTCATCCTCTTCGGGTTCTTCTTTGAACATTTCTCCTTCTCCAGTTGTGAGCTTGAAGAGCCTTTGTTGACTGTTGGTCCATTTGATCGACCTTCTCCATCCTTTCTGATGGTTTGAGTTAGTGTCAGTGATCAATGTTGCAGGGTTGAAGTGGTCGTCCCGTAGTATCATGGTAATGATCTCATCCTGTGCTGCCCTAACGAATCGATCTTCTCCAAAAAGAAGACTAACAGCTTGTCCGTCGAGACAAGGTGTCTGACGAGCCTTGACGGTAGGAACCGTTTCTGGTGGAATGAAGTAGCAATCATGTAAGACCTCGATTCCAACTAGTCGAATGCCTTTGTAACTCCAAGGTTCAGGAAATGCAAGAAAATGTTCACAATATCCCTCCCTGATGAAGTACCCATTTAGTGTAGGGAGATAGGGTCGCATTTGAATTCCCTTATTCTTGCGATCCCGAACTTGAGCAAGCATTTCACGAATTTCGGAATTCGTGGGTTTGTACCCCAAGCCTAGTGGTATCTTTTGGGAGTTGCATTCCTTGATAGGTGTAAAGGTACTCTCTCTGATAGGGTTTAGTTGCATTCCTGGGAAGTATCCCTGGGACTTGAGTATGTGGTTGACCACTAAGTTGGAGTATGGGTCGAAATATAAGGGAGCCAGCTCGCTGTTTTGGTAAGATTTTACCGACTAAAGATTTGTGAGTCGATGCGGATATTCCAGTTAAAATACGAAGATAAAGACTTAAGTAGATAAGTATCAAGAACATAGCGAGAACGAAAGTAAACAGACAGTACCAAAGAGAAACAAACGAAAGGAAAGAGAGACAAACGACACAAGCAAAATGGTGACGCGGGAAACCCAAAATGTGGGAAAAACCGCGGGGGGAATGGTATCCCACCAAAGATCCACTAGTAGTAATAGTATTCGAGGGTGAACCTAGCTGGAACGACCAGGAGGTACAACAGTGATCTCCAAATGACTAAGTACAAATGATATGAACGATGTAAAAAATTCTAAGTGTGTTGATGATGTTGATGGTTGCACATGATAACTGATATTTCTTCAAGTGAAGTTGATTATAAATGACAGATCAACCCTCCTTGAATCTTGTGTTTGTTGCTCTTTTATAGCCTTTCTTAGGGCTGTTGCACGTGCTTCCTGAAAACTCTCAACCGCATGCTCCACTTCCTATGAAATAGGGAGTGGTTGCTGACTTTGTCAAAGCTTCTGCTGATTACCAGATGTCCCTGCTGACCATTTCAACGTTCCTACTGGTTTGTTTATTATTTAGTTCAATCGTGGCCTTTGTATTACTTGTATGTCCAGGTTCATCGCCCCTTGTTCTTCCTTGCGTCCAGCAGCCTGCTGTCTTGTCATTGATCCGTGTGCCTTTAATTTATCCAATTGCGAGTTGCCACATCATTGTGAGAATTAGAGGGTATTTTTACCCATACAATTACCCCCAAGCAACTGCCAGATTCTGTTCTTGCTCGATGGATGCTGGGAGTTGCTTCCCTCCTGGGCGCTGCATGTAGTGGTAATGTCGTAGCGTGACATCAGCCTACTTGCATTCTTATCCACTGACCGTTAGAGGTCTAATCAATCATTCCTCTCAGTAACTTCCCACTTCCCTCACGTCTCCTTTTCCTCGATTCCTCCCCAACCTAACTCCCTCCCTTAACTCTCTTCTTTTAACTCCCTCCCTTAACTCCTTTCGGTTATAAATACAACCCTCCCCCTCCCACTTCCTTTATTCCCGTCTTTATTAACCTCTCTCCCTAAAACCCTTTACTCTCCCTCCCCTCTTATAAGAAACCCCTATCCACCAGGTAAACCCTATACTTTCTTCCATCTCTCTTAATTTTTTCGCCTCTAATCTCCACAATTATGGTCAAAAAGTCTATCCGTCGTACTGCTCCTCCTCCTCCCCGTGGGGGTCCACCTGCTGCTGCTCTCTCTCCCTTCTGATCTTCTGGGATCGTCGCAGATCACTATCTGTGCGATTCTAGCTTTGCTGACACTCCTCTTGAGGAGGTGAGAGAGAGGTTTGGCCTTGGGCAGGAGGTCGTGATACATATTCCTCGGCCTGAGGAGGCGCCTGATGCCCATAATCTGGGTTGGGCGTTCCTGTTCGAGTACCCTTTTACCCAGGGTTTGTCTTTTCCCTTTCCTCATTTGGTGCAAAGGATCCTGCGCCACTATAGGTTGGCGATCTGTCAACTTGCGCCTCATGCATGGCGCATTCTGGTCTCGCTTTGTATCCTTGTTGAGGATCACGATCTGGGGATTGGTCTGAGTGACCTTGCCCTGCTCTATACTTTCAGGCCTTTCATTGCCTGGCTTATTACCTTGAGGTCTTCTGACCGCAGCAACCCCAGCGTTATCCTTCCTCCCAAAGTGAGGGATGAAGGCTGGAATACAAAATTCATCTTTGTTAAGATTGACTCTCTTACCCCCACCCCCGAATACTTATTTGATAAGTGGGGGGCCTCTAAAGGTAATTTTAGTTTCTGGGTGTCTGTTGTTTTTCTTTTACCTTAATGTTCTTAATGGTGTACTGCTGCCGGTTTAAAGCAGCCGGTTCCCTCAAGAGATCATAGTGTGGTTAACCGCTTATTCGCTCTCCCTATTGCAATTCGTTCTTACCCTGGTGTTCTTTCTTCCTCTGTTGGTGCTTCTGCCTTCGTACCTCTTGACATTAGTGAAGGAGAGAAAGAGGAGGAAGAAGAGAAGGAAGAAGAAGAAGAGGAACAAGAAGCAGTTAAAGAGGAAGTTGGTACCTCCACCAGTCAGCAAGAACCCCCAGCTGCCGAATTCCAGATGTCGTCTAGTAAGGCTTTATTTTTCACGGGTATATGTTCTTTGCTATATGGTCTTTTTGTGTTTACGTTCTAACTGTGTTCCTGTACTAGCGAATACTCTTGTTTCCTCCCTCTCACTGCTGGATAGAAAGACGAATCAGGTTGCTTCTGCCTCCTCCGATCCTTGATCGAGGCCATTTCGTGTTCACAATTAAGCATATGTGGTCGTTGGTCAATGGTCGATACAAAACACAATTTATACTTCACAAACAACTCTACAATTAGTAAAGAGGCAAGTAAAGGTCGGATCCCAAGGGACGGGTATTGAAATGAGAATTCTATTGTAACTAGTAGTGTCTAGGGGTGTCACAAATTGGGTTGATGTAGAAGGTTACTAAACTAAAATAGCAATGAAAATAAACTAGCAAGATGAATAAAATAAGGGGTGTAAACAATTGATTAAAGGCACTAGGGTGTCATGGGTTCATAGGGGAATCATGGGATATGATCATACAAACATGTTCTCAAATTATAAGCAAGCAATTATTGTTGTGATGGATTGAGTTGGGTTATATCTTACAATCCTAGGAAAGTTTGGGTCCCGGAGCCGAATCGATTAGATTGTACAACACCTACAAGTCGACTTAATCTTTCCTACTCAACACATGCATGGTCTAACAAGACTCGAGTTGGGTTATGTCTTACAAGTCAAGTTGAAAGGATAGAAGATGATAGCAAATGCAAGGATTCATAGGCTTAGCATTTCATCAAATATAACATGTGCATGTATTAAGATCAAAACAAGCAAGCAAATAAGATATGAAAGCATATTGATTTAAGCATGAATCATTCCCCATGTTGGTTTCCCTAATCACCCATTAAACCCTAGCTAAGAGACTACTCACTCATTATCATGTTGATCATGCTAGAAAGGTTGTCAATCATACTAACATAATGAAACATGATGAATAAATGAAAGTAATTAACAATAATTAAAAAGGGATTAAGAGATTATACCTACTAATGATTCCAATAATAAAGCAAGAATAATAGAAGTACTTGAATCCTAGATTGAGAGGTTGTCAATCTCCCAATAATAACCCAAATAATCTTCAATTACCCAAAATAAAGGAAGAACAAGAGAGAGATTAAAGAACTAAAACTTGGATTAAAACTTGATTAATACTTGATTACAATATTAAAGAGAGATTTGATTGATATTAACTACACTAATTATTGATAAGAAGAACATGCTCCTCTAATTAGCCTAATGGGGTATTTATAGTGAAAATTAGGGAGGATGCATTAGGGTTAACTAAGGGCTAAACTAGTAATTACACTTTTTGAGTTGAGCAAGGAGAATCCGGTATTTTCTGAGAGAAGGGCTTCTCTTTTCGTAGCTTGAAGAATGAAAAACGTCTTTGTCATCTGAAATCCGTGCGGATTGGAGTCGGGACGGCCGGATCTGGGCTGAGGAATCCGAGCGGATTCAAGAGAGGGACGCTCGGATTGTCTTGGGGAATCCGAGCGGATTCCAAGTGGGGACGCTCGGATTGGGCCGGACGGACGGGCGGATTTGGTACAATCCGTTCGGATTGTTGGTCAGCTTCAATTCTTCTTCTTTTCTTCCCTTTTCTTCATAAATTCCTTGGGGATTTCCTCGGGGACTCAAGGATCCTTTCTCAACATTGTTCTTCTACTATGATATGTACAAAGGCCTTCTAGTCTTGTCTCTCCTTGATGCTTGGTCATTGAATACAATCAATTTAGCCTCGTTTTGCCACGAAAATGCAAGATTCTTACTCCTTTCCTACCAAGGGATCAAAATCTCAAAGAATATGCAAAACAAAGAACTAAAGATAAGAAATGACCCAAATAGGCACTAAAAAGCATGGAAACAATGGTAATTCGGGGGCTAAATATGCGCCAATTATGGTCACATCAAATATCCCCAAACCGAACCTTTGCTCGTCCCGAGTAAAGAGGTGACAAAGACTAGGACCAATACTAACCTAACCTAATAATAATAGCCGATATGAGACAATTAGCGGGTCTCACTCCGCCCCTTCAACTCACAACAAGACAACCATGAGGTAGGATGCCTTCTTGCAAGGCAAGGTGGGTCTTGCCAAAATGGCGACACATCCAAGCATTAAGCACACAAAATCACATAATGGATGCATCTACAAAAAGAATAGCCACTTTCCTCATCTAAGTGGCGGAAATTATCTACAACGAAAGCAATTCAAGGGTACACAATCCTTCATAGATGCAATTTGTTCAAACTACTAGGCCTAGAAGGATACCAATAAATCACCTCCAAAAGGTGTCAAGCTAGGGTACCTTTGTCCTCAATCGTTAAATGCTTTTGTCAAGAGTAGACTCCCTATGGTGTTAGAAACACTGGAGGATCGCGGAATTCCCCCTCTTGCCTAGACAAGAAGAAGGGTCGTCCCCTCTCTACCATGCACAAAAATGGATACGATGGATAAAGGGATCAATAGATATTTGAGTTTCATTTTGGGAGTTTGCTTTCATTTTTGTTTTTCCCCCCAATTTCATTTGGCATTTGACATTTGAGAACACTTTCTTGCCATTTCTTTTTGATTTTTGGCTTTTCAATACTTGACAACTTTTTTGCATTTCTTTTTGAACATTTTCAAAGTCACCCCAATTAGTAACGAGGGTGCCTTGTATTTGAAGCATAGGAGTTCTATTTTTGCTCCTCTTTTCATTTGATGCATTTTTGCAAACTTTCTTTCATTTTTCATTTCATTGAACTCAAATTGATTTCTTTTTGTGCCCATTCCCTTTGATGACAAAAATGTGGTAGAACATGGATGAATGATGGAAGTATGCATGGTTTCAAGGGTCACCTTGGAATAAACGGTAGCCAAGGAGTTATCACACCACAAGGTACTCTTGACTAGGCCTTAAACCATGGGTCAAAGGATACTAGCATGACACATCCTAGGGTGTTTTACAAGTATTCTAACAAGCAAAGTCTTAAGAATAAAAAGCATCTACTAGGGCCTATATACACTTGTCAAGCTTCCCAAGTAGACGGTTTCGCAAAATTTTTCTAACATGCAAACTACATGCCATGATGCAACTAGCATATACGCATCCTAATGCAAATGATTCTACCAACTAATATGCCAAATAAACTAAATGCAATCCTAAGTTCACATTGTTTTACCGCATTAATCAAAATAAAGCCACATAGTCATTAACATAAAGAGGAAAAAGGAGATTGGAAAGATCATACCATGCGGTCTTCAATATCCTCATGTCTCGGATGTGGCGTAGTCAATCAAAGTGAACAAGGATAAAACAAACACAATATATACAAGACAATATATACAAAGGAAATGAACTTGTTTTTGGTTTTTCAATTTTCAAATTTTTATGATTTTTTTTTGAAATTTTTCAATTTTTATGGGTTTTTGAATAAAAGTTAAGTGTTAGAATTCCCATCCCCACACTAATATGGGCATTGTCCTCAATGGCCAAAATGATGGAAATTATGCAAAAATGATGCATGATTTCTATACTAAATGCAATTCTACACTAAGCTATACTACATGATGCACGGTTTTTGTTATGACGGAGAGGATAATTTGGATTACCTCCCGTTGTGTATGCATTAACTTCCCCAAACCAAATAAGACACTATTGCTAATGTCAAGGATGGGTATAGTTCATGCACACACTATGCTATGCATGAAACTAGATTGTCATTTTGGATTTTACAAATGGGAACAATAAAGAACACCTCAATGGTACCGAGGTGTGAGCCTTTGATGTTGCTAGGACTAAACCAACAATGATCAAAATGAAATAAAATACAAAGAGATATAGACAAACCATGGGAGTGTAGGAGTCTCCAAGGCTAGTCTTCCATCATGCTATCATCATCATCACTTCCCTCATGAGAAGTGGTCACATTGCCACTTTCCTTGGCACTTTCTTCTTCTATTTCTTCATTATCTTGCGCATCATCATCTTCATCATCTCTTTCTTCATCTCCACTTGCTTCTTCCTCAATATTATCATCAATTTCTTCACCATTTCCAACAACCTCATTGTCTTCCACCACGTCCCTAGATGCACCCGGAAATAAGGCTTCTTTATCCGCCCAACTAGGCAAAGGACAAGATGGATCAAGGAGTCCTTGCCTAGCTAAATGTAAGAGGGGAGGATATTGAGCCAAGTATGCATTCTTCCGATCTTCATAAGCTTGCTTGTGCATGGCTTGCATAAGAAGAGTGACATAGTCTTTCCCAATTTCAACTCCTTGTGGTTTGAACTCTTCATACACAAAGGGGTAAGGCGGTATAACAATGGAAGAGGAGGGGGTTTCATGATCACCCTTTTGTTGTTGAATGATGTACTCGGCTTCTTCGGATAGGGGAAGTAGATAGTTGGTCCGGTGGACACTTAGACGACAAATCTTCGCGGGTAAAGTGAATGATCGAGCCTCACTAGTAAGCCACCCATACTTGGTGTCAAGGGGATTATGAGCAACCCACTTGAACTTGTTAATCATGATAGACATATCAATAAGATGGCCACCTTCCTTTGCCTTGTACTTGCTATCCTTATTGAAATTAGGATCAAAGTGCTTGGCTAGGACCGTGACTAGGCCGCCATTGACAATAACGGTTGTACCCTTCTTCCCACTATCAACATGGAGCCATCTATCAACCAATAGCCTCAAAGAATTGTAAGGCTTGGTATGAATTCTTCCAATATTCAAAGCCGATTCAAGGAGAATAAAATCAAGTCTTGTGAAATGATTGGTGTCTTTCCTAGCAATTATGGTATTTCCCACAACTTTGTGCCATACTCTTATGCCCGGATGATGGACCAAAAGAGCACGACAAGCATGAAAATCATCAAATTTCTTCCCGGAGATTGCCTCCCAAAGAGGCTCGGGGTCATACTTCCCATATTGCTTATAATATTTCTCTTCATCGCTAAGACCCAAAATTTCACCCAATTCCGAAAAGGTAATGCGTCTACTAGTGTTAGCTAGACGAAACTCAATATTTTCCCTATTCTCAACTTTTGTCACTTTTAAAGAACTTAAGAATTCCAAGACAAGGGAGGGGTATGTCAATTCCTTTGTTTCAAACTATTTCTTCAAACCCATGGCATTGAAAAAGGCTTTTGTTTGTTCAAGAACACCCAATTTCTCCAAAGCATCTTTACATATGAATTTGGTGGATTGAATTGATTTCATAGCAAACTTGGCAAATGTCTTTCTATGGGTATCGGAAATAAAAGTTACCTCCGGATAATGCAAGAGTTGATCGATTACCGGAGTAGAAGGTGATGCTCCCATAGAAGTTTGTTGTTGTTGTTGTTGCACTTCCAAGTTTGGTGTTGCTATCACCATTGCCAAAGCTTTCTTTGTTTGGAGAGATTTTTGCCTTTGAGAGAGAGCCTTTGCCTTTGGTGCCTTTGTTGCCTTTGTTGCACCCTTTGTCCTTGCAATTTGATGAACTAACCAAGAAAAGAATCAAAAATCTTCAATTTGTAGAATGCCCAAATCGATTTGAAGGTGAAAGGCTTTGCCTTTATGAAATCAAAAATCGACTCAAAGGTTGAAGAATTTGTTCTTGGTTTTGATTGTTATTGAAGATGGAGTGATTGATTTGTTGTTTGAAGGATGGTTTGATTTGATTTTGGTGGATTTTGTTGAGGGTTTTTGTTTTTGTGATGGAGAGGATGAGGGTTTTGATGTTGTGGGTAGTGTTTGTGAATGAATGAATGAATGAATGAAGGTGGGGTGGGTTATAAAGAAGTCGACAATTTCAGAACGCAGGGACAATCCGTGCGGATTGGGCGCAATCCGTGCGGATTCTGCAGCTTCAAAAATTTCAAAATCCCGCCTAGAGACGGGCGGATTCTGGGGAATCCGCTCGGATTCTTCTGTTGAGGGACGGGCGGATTTTTGCGGACGGACGGATTTCAGATCCGAGAGATTTTTCTTTGTTTTCTTCACCGCAAGACGGGCGTCTTGTATAAAAGACGGACGGATTCTGTGAGACGGCGTCTTTTTCGTAAATACGCTCGGATTCTTTAACGATCAAGAAATTTGCAATTTCAGCTCAGGTCAGGACGGCGTCTTCTCAACAGGACGCTCGGATTTGCTGCAGACGGGCGGATTCTCAGGAATCCGCTCGGATTCTGGTCCTTTTTACCCGGATTCACGTCATTCGTGCACAATGCATTTCCCTTTACCATTCTTCCATTCTTCATCATTTCTTGTGTTCTTCATTGTGGGGGCACTACTAAGGCATGAATAGCCTAGGCAATTGCCATCCCCACACTAAGGTAAAGCACTACACATCAATTGAAATCGTTAGTCCCTCCCTCACTTCTCTCTTTTCATGACAATTATTTTGATCAAAGTAAATAAAAATCCAAAAATGACAAAAATGCAATACAAGAATTGAAATGTAAGTTAGGGAGTTAGAAATATTTACAAGTGGTGGTTTAGGGAGGACTCCACCAAACTCTCATTCTTGATGAGATGTCAAGGGGGCATGTTCAAGGTGTTGTTTATGTTGCTCAACACCTTGAAGAAGTAATCAAAAGCTTGTTCATTGTTATGGTAGAGGTCCTCAATAGACCGTGGTCCTTGTTGTTGATCATGATCGATGGCATGCCCAATGTAGGGATTAAAGATCCCTTCAAATTCGTCGTCCCAAAGACCACAAACTTCATTGAGTTGATCATTGAAAATCTCTTGCTTAGATGGAGACAACTCTCCCAATTTCTTCTCTTGGCCAATGAGGCCATCCTCTTCTTCCTTGGTTGATTTTGATGAGCTTTGCAAGCTCTCCTTGTCACAATTCACTTGCTCTTTGAATGGAGCATCTTCAATTTTCTTCCTCCATTGGAGTTCCGATTTCTTCCTTTCATCTTTCCGGCTATAATGATCAATCATAAAACATAGCTCATGCAAACGAGGAGCTGTCATGGTCTTGTCAAGATTAAAAGTTATGCTTTCATCTCCCACTTCTAGAGTGAGCTCTCCATGTTTCACATCAATCACCGCACCCGCGGTGTGTAGGAAAGGTCTTCCTAAGATGAGTGGAATGTTGGAATCTTCCTCCATATCAACAATGACAAAGTCCACCGGGATGAAAAACTTCCCAATTCGCACGGGGACATCTTCCCATATCCCTAATGGTGTCTTCGTCGATCTATCGGCCATTTGAAGAGTGATATTGGTGCATTTAAGCTCTCCCATTCCCAACCTTTTACTTACCGAGTACGGCATGACACTCACACTAGCCCCTAGATCACATAAGGCTTTGTTGATCGTTGTGTCGCCAATGGTACACGGTATTGAGAAGCTTCCCGGATCCTTTAACTTTGGAGGTGAACTCCCTTGAAGTATTGCACTACTCACCTTAGTGAAGGCGATAGTCTCAAGTTTCCGGATCGACTTCTTCTTTGTGAGGATATATTTCATGTACTTTGCATAGGCCGGTACGTGATTGATTAATTCCGTGAAAGGAATTGAGACTTCTAAATTCTTCACAATTTCCATGAACTTTCCAAGTTGATCATCAAATTTGGGCTTGGCTTGACGACTTGGAAAAGGAAGTCTAATCACAATGGGCTCCTTCTCTTTGGCCTTGTCTTCATTTTTCTTTGAACTTTCTTCTTTTGATGATTCCCCTTCTTTGGGGCTTTGCACAATTTCTTCCTTTTCACTAGCTCTCACAACTTCATCCTCAACTTGCTCCTTCGGTGCTTCATATCTTGTACCACTTCTCAAGTGAATGGCACTAACCGTTTCATGTCTAGGGGGATTACTTTGAGGTGGTAATTGCCCCTTTTGTCTTTGTGAGCTTGAAGATGCTAGTTGAGTCAATTGTGTTTCCAACATCTTGGTGTGAGCTAGAATGTTGTTGATGGTGGTGTCTTTTGCTTGGCTATCTTTTTGCATTTGAGTGAAAAATTCTTGTTGATTCTTTTGCATTTGGAGGACCGCTTTTTGGACATCAAAACCTTGGTCATTTTGGTGATTGTATGGATTTTGATTTTGGTAACCTTGGTTTTGATTGTAAAAGGGTCTTTGATTTTGATTTCTCATGGGTGGTGGAGTGTATGTTGTTTGAGGGTTTTGAACATTTTGGCTTTTGTATGAGAGATTTGGATGGAACTTGGTGTTTTCATTGTAAAAATTTGAATAAGGGGTACCACTTTTGTAAGCTTGGAAAGCATTAACTTGTTCGGTTGTTCACCTACACTCACTTGAGTCATGACCCAAAGTTCCACAATTCTCACATATCCCACTTGGGATTGATGAGGATGCCGTCATGGCATTGACATGATGCTTTGATGATTTTGAGTTTTCCTCAAGTCTAGCCATAGCTTGTTCAAACTTCAAGTTGATTGTGTCAATGTGAGCACTAAGTTGAGCACCCAATTGAGTAACGGAGTCCACTTCATACTTTCCTCCTCTAGTAGCCTTGCGAGGTCTACTATATTGTGAATTATGGACCGCCATTTCCTCAATCTTGTTCCATGTTTGATTGTCATCAACTTCGGTGAACATTCCATTTGATCCCATATTGAGAATGTTCCTTGAATCTTCATATAAACCATTCCAAAATTGTTGCACTAAAAACCATTCGCTAAGTCCATGGTGAGGACATGAGCGACAAATACCTTTGAACCGCTCCCAAGCTTCATACAAAGATTCTTCATCCCTTTGCTTAAAACCCGTAATTTGAGCTCTTAGCATGTTAGTCTTTTCCGGTGGGTAGAAATTTTTGTAGAAAGCTAGAGCTAACTTCTTCCAAGAATCTATTCCAAGGGTGGCCTTATCAAGGCCCTTCAACCATTGCTTTGCGGTCGATTAACGAAAAGGAAATAAGACCCATCTTATTTGGTCTTGAGTCACGCCCGTTTGAGAGATAGCATCACAATAATCGCAAAAGGTTTCCATATGAGAATGAGGGTCCTCACTAGGCATTCCCCCGAATTGGCTCCTCTCAACTAGTTGGATGAAGGCGGACTTGGCAATAAAATTACCGGTGAGATGTTGGGGGGTAGGAGTACCATTTGGTAGATCCTCCTCGGTGGGTATAGAGTGTGACGAGAATTTAGGCATTGTAGGTGGATTTTGTGTGGTATTGTTTAATGGGTTTTCTTCTCCTTCTATTGCGAAAGGATTGACAAACTCACTAGTGGGTTGAACAACTTCACCAACACCTCCCAAATTCCTCCTAACAAGTCTCCTATTATTCGTCAAGGTTCTTTCGATTTCACGGTCAAAAGGTAACAAATCTCTTTGTAACCTTCTAGACATGCAAAATATCAAATAACTCGAAAACAATTAGAACAAACCTTGAGGAGTTTTTACTTCCCCAAGGTGAAAAAGACACAACTAAAGACAATAAAAGAAATCTTAAATCAATTAAACACCGTCCCTTAACGGCGCCATTTTTGATCGAGGCCATTTCGTGTTCACAATTAAGCATATGTGGTCGTTGGTCAATGGTCGATACAAAACACAATTTATACTTCACAAACAACTCTACAATTAGTAAAGAGGCAAGTAAAGGTCGGATCCCAAGGGACGGGTATTGAAATGAGAATTCTATTGTAACTAGTAGTGTCTAGGGGTGTCACAAATTGGGTTGATGTAGAAGGTTACTAAACTAAAATAGCAATGAAAATAAACTAGCAAGATGAATAAAATAAGGGGTGTAAACAATTGATTAAAGGCACTAGGGTGTCATGGATTCATAGGGGAATCATGGGATATGATCATACAAACATGTTCTCAAATTATAAGCAAGCAATTATTGTTGTGATGGATTGAGTTGGGTTATATCTTACAATCCTAGGAAAGTTTGGGTCCCGGAGCCGAATCGATTAGATTGTACAACACCTACAAGTCGACTTAATCTTTCCTACTCAACACATGCATGGTCTAACAAGACTCGAGTTGGGTTATGTCTTACAAGTCAAGTTGAAAGGATAGAAGATGATAGTAAATGCAAGGATTCATAGGCTTAGCAT
The DNA here is from genome assembly GCF_048544455.1 of Silene latifolia. Lineage (NCBI taxonomy): Eukaryota > Viridiplantae > Streptophyta > Magnoliopsida > Caryophyllales > Caryophyllaceae > Silene > Silene latifolia. Next base: position 70,831,976 of record NC_133529.1, on the reverse strand, counting down.
TTCATCAAATATAACATGTGCATGTATTAAGATCAAAACAAGCAAGCAAATAAGATATGAAAGCATATTGATTTAAGCATGAATCATTCCCCATGTTGGTTTCCCCTAATCACCCATTAAACCCTAGCTAAGAGACTACTCACTCATTATCATGTTGATCATGCTAGAAAGGTTGTCAATCATACTAACATAATGAAACATGATGAATAAATGAAAGTAATTAACAATAATTAAAAAGGGATTAAGAGATTATACCTACTAATGATTCCAATAATAAAGCAAGAATAATAGAAGTACTTGAATCCTAGATTGAGAGGTTGTCAATCTCCCAATAATAACCCAAATAATCTTCAATTACCCAAAATAAAGGAAGAACAAGAGAGAGATTAAAGAACTAAAACTTGGATTAAAACTTGATTAATACTTGATTATAATATTAAAGAGAGATTTGATTGATATTAACTACACTAATTATTGATAAGAAGAACATGCTCCTCTAATTAGCCTAATGGGGTATTTATAGTGAAAATTAGGGAGGATGCATTAGGGTTAACTAAGGGCTAAACTAGTAATTACACTTTTTAAGTTGAGCAAGGAGAATCCGGTATTTTCTGAGAGAAGGGCTTCTCTTTTCGTAGCTTGAAGAATGAAAAACGTGCTGTACTGAAATCCGTGCAGATTGGAGTCGGGACGGCCGGATATGGGCTGAGGAATCCGAGCGGATTCAAGAGAGGGACGCTCGGATTGTGCTGGGGGAATCCGAGCGGATTCCAAGGTGGGACGCTCGGATTGGGCTGAACGGACGGGCGGATTTGGTACAATCCGTTCGGATTGTTGGTCAGCTTCAATTCTTCTTCTTTTCTTCCCTTTTCTTCATAAATTCCTTGGGGATTTCCTCGGGGACTCAAGGATCCTTTCTCAACATTGTTCTTCTACTATGATATGTACAAAGGCCTTCTAGTCTTGTCTCTCCTTGATGCTTGGTCATTGAATACAATCAATTTAGCCTCATTTTGCCACGAAAATGCAAGATTCTTACTCCTTTCCTACCAAGGGATGAAAATCTCAAAGAATATGCAAAACAAAGAACTAAAGATAAGAAATAACCCAAATAGGCACTAAAAAGCATGGAAACAATGGTAATTCGGGGGCTAAATATGCGCCAATTATGGTCACATCAATCCTTCTCCCAGGAAGAGGTCGTCGGTCCCTGCTGAAATGGAGCCGGTTAGCACGCCTGTCCCTATTGAGGTTGCTCCTTTGGCTGTAGTGGCTCTTAGGCCACCTTTGCCCAATACTTCCACCGTAATTCACGTTCCCAAGTCGTATAGCTCCAGTGGGGTACCTCTCTGGCCTCACATGGAACAGTTCCTGCTTCCGGCTGCTGCCCATTCTTTGGGAAATACTCCCCTCCCTGCTGTGCTAGACGAAGCTCCTGGGCGCGCCCTGTAGGTACCTTTCTAATTCCCTTTACGTTTTACTGGTTTATTTTGTTCATGCTGCTGACTGCTCCTCTAGCAGGTTTTGCAGAACGGCCTGTTCCTGCGCAGAGAAGTTGCCAGATTGATAGGGGAGGTGAACAACCTTAATGTCAACCTGGAGAAGGTGGAGGCAGATCTGGCGCTGGCTAGGAGGGAGAGGGTGGTTGTCCAGAAGAAGCTGGCTGAGGAGAAGGCAGCTGCTTCGAAACAGCTGGATGCTGAGAGGAAAGTGGCAGAAGGGCGTATGGAAGAGGCTCACAAGGAGGTGGAGTTGCTGAAGCACCTGCTCTTGGACTCTACATTTGTTTCCGCGTGGGAAACAAAGATCAAATGCATTAAGTAGTTCGATGCGGGTGAGCACTCCAACTGGTACCTCGCTGAGGAGGAACGGCTGTTTCATGCGACATATCCAGTCAAGCCGGACTTCAGCCTCATCAATGACTTGCTGGGTGGTGACGATGGAGAGACCAATGCTAGGACTGAACCACCAGCTGTTGCGTCGGCCGAGGAGGTCAGGGGGAATGCCCTTGTTGCCCAGGGAGGGGAGGGTACATCTGGCGGAGAGGCTGCTGTGGAGCCTAACATCCCTGTGGATGTTCCTGCTGATGCCGTCCCAGATTTTGCTGCTGATGCTTAGTTTAGGCATTTTAAATTTTAATTTTTTATCTTGATGTTTTATTGGGCACCGTATGTGTTGGCCCATTGTAATCTAACTATTGGTGCTTGGCACCTTTTGGTACTTTTGTTTTTGCCTCGTAGGAGGGGCAAAAATATTTTATTTTTCAAGTTCCCTCAGCTGAGGGGTGTTTTATGAAATTTATTATTTTGTTCCTTCTGTTGTTTTGCTAGCAATTCTTTATTTCTTTCTGTTTGTGTGCCGGCTTCGTACTTGTTGAGGTGCCTATGGTGGTTCAAGGAGCTTTCTGTCCATCAGGATGCTCGAATTCCTCTATTTCGACCACGCGCACATTGGGTACTTCCTGCAGGAGGAACACTTTGCTAGTTCTTATTCATCAGTTAGCCTACTAGGACATTGCCTTAATATTCAACTTACCATATCCATATTCAATCCAAAAAGAACGATGAACTTAAAAATGGAAGCAATTTCATAAATCCAAAATAGTTTAGGGAGCACAAAGTGTGTTCCCCCAGAATTTTTACAACTACTTAAAAGAAAAGAGTTTCGTTTTGGCCGTTTAAAATACTAAGTACGCTGCTTCCACATTTTGCTCCTTGTGACACCTGTGAAGTTGACACCAAGGGAAAATAAATAAAAACGGTTTTGACTCAAAGGATTTGAAAGATACATTGTAAGTTGTCATTTCCTTAGTAGTACCTGCTGAATTCATGAGACTTAGCACATGCGTACTGAACGAAAGACCTTGCCTGGTGACTTAGTTGTTCCGGGTGTCAAAAGAGATGTTATTGTTAGACCAATGCAGGTGGTACAGTCAGGCAGTACGAAACAAAATGAGTAGTTCTTTGCGTGTGTACCTTATGAGAGAGTGAGCTGTGGCTCCAGCAAGTGGATTCTGGGGTTGTTCCCTTTCAAGCGATAGCTACTTAGTCAAAGACACTTTTAGCAAGTTAGTTCATATTCCAATGTTTCTGTTTAGGTCTTTTTTACCTAAGTCGATTTAGGGTCAATGTAGTCTATATTCGTTGGTTGATTGTATGATGATTTATATGTTAATAAGTAAACGGGAAATAAAGTGCGTAATGTAAATTGACACGTAAGATTTTGGTGACGCGGAAAACCCAATGTGGGAACAACCGCGGGAGGGACGGTACCCTGCCAAGTATTGCACTATATGAATTGGAGGATGAATACAATTATGGTACGAAGCTAATCCTGCTGGCCCTAGGTGCCAGGCCTGCAAGATCGAGAATGAACGTGTATTATTTGCCGAGATGTGATCTTGAGTGTTGATGTACGAATGCGGGTGTTTATGAAAGTCCTTCTTGATTTCCTTCTTCTTCTATTTATAGGGTAAGAACCCTAGATATACTCTATCTTGAATATGGAAAGAGAATATTATTTCCATAAGGACTTCTTTCCTAATCCGGATTCCTTTGCCAATTCTCCCCGATCTCCCTAAATTCTCCCTAACTTCTCCCTGACACTCCTTTCCTTAACGCGGGCACCTTCTATGATGGGCCCTTGATCCTTCTCAAGCCCGTTCCCCCTTCTCCTGACTGCGGGCTCCCTTCCTCCTCACTTCTTTGTAATCTTTATTTCACCAATTGGGCTTTCTTTATTACGCTATTTTTAGCTCAAACAGTTTGCCCCAAATTTCTTGCGAAGTACGCTTTCAAGTATTGAGCAAGGAATTTACGTAACCAAATATTTAAAACCCTACGCCGTCTTTTACTTCTTCCCATGCAAGCCGCCTTTCTCCTCTTTCTCCGCACCCAACTCCCTCTCTCCTCTTTATAACCCCAACGTCTCTCTTCCACTCTCATTAATCACTCCAAATCATTTCAAAAAACTCTCCTCTTAAACCCTCAATCTTCTTGCCTTTAATCTGCATCAGCTTCACTGTTTCCTCTCCCGTCTTCATCATCAGGTAATCCATCTTCTTTCTTCCTTTTAGTATTCATTTTCTTTTTCCACCATGGGCAAAACTCGACAGTCCTCGTCAACCTCGATGCCCTCCGACCGTAATCTCGACCCTACTTTCCCTTCCCGGGGACTTTTCAAACACCCACACGATTGTGACTCCGCCCTAACTCCGGCTGACATTCCGATGATCAAGAACTTGCTTGGTCTTGGTGATGGGGTTGAGATCGCCGTCCCTGAACCGGGACAGAAAGCTGACGCCCTCCGTCCGGGGTGGGTTTGCTTCTACTTGTACCCGTTTTGATATGGCCTTCGTTTTCCTTTCCCTAAACTCGTTCAAGATTTCATTTTTACCAACAATTTCGCCATGGCACAAATCTCTGCCGCCATTTGGAGAGTTCTTCTCTACTCTCTCGGCGGTCGAATCGGCAAAGTGTCACTCTGGGTGATCTGGCCTATATGTATAACATCAGATCCCTGGGCAGGGGTCAATTCTCCTTTCGGGGCCGTGGAGAGGCTCCCTTCAAACATGTGTCAAAATCTCGCGATGAGAAATGGTTCGAGGACTTCTTCTATGTGAGGAAGGACTCCATCCAGCCTCCTGTCGATTATATTTTTGAGAAATGGGTTCTGACTTCGAGTAAGTAGCTTTCCTGCTACCTGATTTGTTTTATCTCACTACTTACTAGCTTACTTCATCGTCTTCGTGAAGGCCCCTGCGACCTCACCCGTATGGGCGCCAAGATCCCGCTGCAAAGAAAGCTATTCGATTTTACGAGTCTGAGAGAAAATTCCCAGACCTGCTTCCTGGTTTTTCACTTGCTTCTTCCTCCAATCCTCCTCAATCAGCCCACATCATGTCTTCTGGTAAGGTTTCTGTAACCACTTCTGTTTACGTGCTGTTGTTGCTGATGGTTTAAGCATTCTGTCGTCTGAGACTGTGTATGCTTGCAGGTTCAAAAGTCGATCAACTGGAACTCATCCTCCAAAGTGCTAAAAGAAAGAGACCTTCGCCGGCCACGATGTGGCCTGCGCCACCAAGAGGAGTGCTCCCCGCCGCCTCTTTTCGGACTCCTCCTGCAGTTTCTAGTTACTGCTTTCTCGCGTGCCCCTGGAGGTCGATCCGTTATCTCGCCATCCGCCTACTCCTCCTGCCAGTCCCCGTGCTTCTACTAGTGGAGGCATTATTGCTCATTTTCCAGAAGGCTTTGGGAATGTGGACAAGGTGCCCTACTGGCCGGAGATTGACCAGCTGCTCTTTCCTCCTGTTGAGGAAACGTTTTCGGAGTTCTCCCCAGAGGAGATGGCTGAAAATGACGTGCACAACGCTTTCATGGTAAATATTCTTCATTTTCTACCTGTCTGTCTGTCTATTTCTTCCTTAAATTCTGCCTTCCAATTCTTTTGCTGACTTCTGATTATTTATGCCCCAGACTCTTCAGTCTTCACTCTACAACAGGAAGATGATCAACATAGTGCAGACCACCAGTCGTGCTACCAGCGCCAAGAACCAGGAGCTGAAGGAAACTGTTGCAGATCTGGCACAGCAGCGGATTGATCTGAAGGAGCGTGTGGTGGAGCTGAAGACTGAGCTTGCTGTTACCAAGAAGAAGTTGAAGGAGGGAGCTGACCAGTTGGCTCGAACCCAGGCGGTGTGCAGCACTTTTTCTGACTCTCTGAAGCAGTCTGAGGAGGAGATCACTGAGCTGATCTCCCTGGCCACCAATGTCGTTGCTTATGCCACCTGGCGGGGAAAGATCAGCGGGATGCGTGCTGCCCTCGAGGAGGCTCCCACCCAGCAGGCTATAGAGGAAGAGGAGAAGCAGCTGGAGATGCTTTACCCTACCCAACCTGATTTGAGCGTGCTGATGCCTGAGGTTGGTGAGGTAAATTCTCCTGCGTTGGATGATCAGGCTGCTAGGGGTGATGCTAGAATGTCCCAGGATGCTGCTGATGGAGCTCAGGGAGCTATGGCGGCTGAGGATATGCAAGCTAGTGCAGTACCTGAAATGAGTGGTCAGCAGGCAGAGGAGGTACCAGAGGTGGAGGTCATTAATGTGACCGACAATTAAGTTTTTATGTTTTGATAAACGTTTTGGCAGTCTGGCCCAAAGGTGGCAGACTTTGTAAGTTTAAAACTTGTTCTTGTGTTTGCTCCGCCAGGGTGGCGGTTAAACTTGGGGCCGTATTTTGGCCATATTTTGAATGCCCCTTGTCATAGTTTGGCAAGGTTTTTTACATATCGTGTACTTGTTTGTTTATTCTCCCTGTTTTAGGAAGTTTATGCCGTGTCAGCCTGCTTGACTAATTTAGGCGAGTCCTGTTACCCTGAAAAGGCTAACGTTTTGACTCAGCTAGCTGCCGTGTCAGCCTGATGGCTGATTTAGGCGTATGCCGCAATGTAAGGAGGAGTGGCGGTGTCAACCCAGGGGGCTGATTTAGACCCGGCTGGTCGGCTGAAAAGATCGATCCGGACCAAGCTAGTTCTTGCCGTGTCGGCCGGGGCGATGATTTAGGCGTATGCCGCTTTGTGGACTACTTAACCTTGTTCATGACGCAAGGTGTGTTCGTCTCGTTTATGCCGGCAGTGGCGTCATTGAGGCAAGTTTATCGTCATTCTAGGACCAGATGGAGACGCTGCAGGATTCTGCAGGTAGCGCGATATCCCTACGTTCCATGTTCGTTTTTGCATGCATCTTTGGGGCCCCGATTAAGTGCGATTAGTGCGAGCTACGTCCGGGGGTGGTATCGGGAGTAGCCGGATAAGCGTATTCACCACAACCAGGCTCCTTTCGTATGTTCCACGATCCGCTTTGGTGAGGGTGCTCCTTGTGGAGAAAATAGGTTAGGCATGTTAGAGTGCCATGTGCCTTGTCACCGCGTTGGCGATTGTGATCTGCTAGACATCCTTTCAAAGTACCATAGATACCAGAATTCAAAGTGATGTACTTAGAGAAGCCTGAAAATAAGAAAATCCTATCGAGAATGATGTGAAGTACTGTCTCCATCTCATGGGGTACCCGGAGCAATTGCGGTCTCGGGACGCCGCCGGACCACACCATCCAATAGTAGTTTAAAGTTTTAAAACAACTAAAGACACCGAAAATAAGAGTGAAACGCGGTATGCCTACTACCGGATTTTTATTTTATCTTTAAAAATGATTTGGCTTCTCATAGTACATTATTCTGAAAGCTAGAGTCTACTTATTATTAAAAGTAATATCTCTTCGGGTGAAGTATGTTCCATGGGCGTTGTATGATTTGACCGTCCATAGTCATCGGTCTGTATGCACCATGGCCAACAACTCCTTCTACCTCGGTATGGTCCTTCCCATTTGTAGGCGAATTTGCACTCTTTTTCTTGGTGTTCTAGAACACCTCTCAAAGAACCAGTCTCCTACCTCCGGGAGCCCCACCTTTACATTCTTGTTGTAACTCCTGGCCACAGACTGTTTGTAGGCAGCCAGACGGATTTTTGCGCTTGCTCGCAGCTCGTCAACTATGTCCAGGCTTCTAGCCATCTTCGCATTGTTCGGTTCCCTCGTCATATTTTCATACTGTGAGTGGGAACTAGAACTTCGATGGAATGATCGCTTACGCGCCAAACACCAGTCAAGGGTGTTTGACTGTTGCTATCTTTGGCGTCGTCTGTCGACCATAACACTAGTGGCAATTCATCTGCCCACTTTCCTCCTAACTTCGTAGCCTCCTTCTTAGATTGTCCATAATGATTTTATTCTTTGGATTTAGCTTGTCCATTGGACTTTGGAGTCCTGGTGCTTGACTTTTTAAGGTGATATTCCACCTGCACGGTATCCTTCGGTATCGTTTGAGATGAATTGTGAGCCATTGTCACATATGATTTATGATGGGATACCAAATCTGCAGACGATGTTTCGTTTTATGAATGAGATGACTTGTTTGTCCTTTACTTCCGTGAATGCTTCGCCCTTTATCCACTTAGAGAAGTAATCTGTCATTGCTAGCATCCAGGTCCCGTTTCCGTGGCCCGTGGTAGGGGGCCTACTATGTCCATGCCCCATGCCATGAATGGCCGAGAGAGAAATAATAGGGTGCGAGAGGTTCTCCGTTTGGTGAATCATTGGTGAGCGCCGGCAAAGGCGTCACATTTTCGTGCATACTGGCCGCATCTCGCCTTCATTGTAGGCCAATAGTATCCCCACCGAGGGCTTTATTTGCCGGACTCCTGGCCCCTGCGCATGGTTTCCACATTCGCCACTTTGTGGAGATCATGCAACACAGTATGTGCTTCTTCCTTGTCCAGGCACCGTAGGTAGGGACCTGCTAGTGATTTTCTGTATAGTGTATCATCAATGAGTATGAACCTGGAAGCCTTTATTTTAAAAGCTCTCACTTCCTTCTTATCGTCCTGGTAGCTTGTTGTGCGCGCCGAGTCTAGGTAAGGTGTGCGCCGGTCGTCTGGCTGGATCGGCTTCACAGTCGTCGCGCGTCACTGTGTGACCGAGAGCTCTCACCTTCCTCTCAGAATCGCTGGATGTCCTTTTCGCTGCGGATCTTCCAGTTCACCCCTGTCTATTTCGTCTGCCTTCTGGATAGAAGGCTCCAACATATGTGCTATTGGAATGCTGGATAGCTCTGTTGGTTTGAATGTTGCCCCCAGGGTTGCTAGGGCGTCTGCTTCCACGTTCTGGTCTCTAGGAACCTGTTTAAGCTTGCAAGTTTCGAATTTTTGTTTTAATTCCTTTTCTACTTTCAGGTATGCAATCATCTTCGAATCTCTGGCTATAAACTCATCATTCACGTGGTTAACTATTAACAGAGAGTCACTGGATATGAGTAGGTGTCTGACTCCTTATTCCAGAGCTAGCTTCATTCCCAGTATCAAGGCTTCGTATTCTGTTTCATTGTTGGTTGCCTTGAATTCGCATCTTACAGCTTGTGCTATCAGGTCTCCCTGTGGTGATCGCAGGATTAATCCTACACCTGCCCCCCTTTGGTTGGAGGCTCCGTCGATATGCATCTGCGGGACCTGCACTGCCTTGCTTCTTCTTTCTAGAGTGAGGATTTCTGTATCTGCCAGATTCTGGATGGCTGGACTGAAGTCTGACACAAAATCGGCCAGTGCTTGGGATTTGATTGCTGTCCTAGGGTCGTATTGGATGTCGTATCCACTAAGGTGTACAGACCATTTAGACATTCTTCCTGATAGTTCAGGCTTCCTCATGATAGCTTTTAGCGGGTAGTTTGTCACAACATGTATGATGTGTGACTCAAAATAGGGACGCAGTTTGCGAGATGCTACTACCAATGCTAGTACTAACTTTTCAAGGGATGTGTACCTAGTCTCTGCCGGCAGTAGAGACTTACTGACGTAGTACACTGGCTTCTGCTCCTTTTCTTGCTCTCTGACTAGGATAGCGCTTACTGCCACCTCTGTGACGGCTAGGTATAGGAATAATGGTTCTCCTGGTTTCGGCTTTGATAGCAATGGCGGGCTGCTGAGATAATGCTTCAGCTCTCTGAAGGCTTGCTCGTGTTCTGGGGTCCATTCAAACTTCTGACTCTTCCTTAGTACGTCGTAAAATAGCCTGCACTTGTCTGAAGATCTTGAAATGAACTCCGTTCGGGTCTGCTACCTTCCCAGCTAGCCTTTGAACATCTTTAGGCTTCTCTGGTGATTCCAGCTATAAGACAGCTTTGATCTGCTCGATGCTGGCTTCTATCCCTCTTTGAGTCACGATATAGCCCAAGAACTTGCCAGAAGATACCCCGAAGGTGCATTTAGATGGGTTTAGTTTCATCTTGTATTCCCTGAGGGTGCTGAATGTTTCTGCTAGATGCCGCATATGATCTTTAGCTTTTTCTGACTTCACCACCATGTCATCAATGTACACCTCCATGGTTCTTCCTATTTGTTCTTTGAACATGCGGTTAACCAGCCTTTGATATGTGGAGCCTGCGTTCTTTAGGCCGAATGGCATGACGTTGTAGCAATATATTCCTCTCTCGGACATAAATGTTGTCTTCTCTTGATCTGCGGGATCCATCTTGATTTGATTGTATCCACTCCATGCGTCCAGAAATGTTAGCATCTCATGTCCAGCTGTTGCATCTACCATTGCATCAATATGAGGCAGCGGAAATGGATCTTTGGGACACGCTTTGTTGAGATCAGTGAAGTCCACACATACTCTCCACTTCCCATTCTTTTTAGGCACCACCACTACATTAGACAACCATTACGGGTATTTCACTTCTCTTATCTTCTTTCTTTGCCAAAGAGTGTCTACTTCTGGTTGATTACCTTATTTCTCTCTGCTGCAAACTTTCTCCTTCTCTGCTGGATGGGTTTACACTTTGGGTCCACGCTAAGCTTGTGTGTTATGATGGATGGATCTATGCCTACCATATCATCGTGTGACCATGCAAAGCAATCCATGTTATCTTGTAAGAATTTGACTAGTCAGCTTGTCGTAAGCTCCTGTACATCCCGCTCAATGAGCACGGTTCTCTCTGGGTGCAACTTATCCGGTTAATCGGTCCGGATCTTCTGGCGGGGGCTCGATGTATTCGTCTGGACAGTCGTACAGAATTGCTATGCGGGAGGGTGGTAGTGCCCTTGAGTGCCTTCATGTAGCACCTCTAGCTTCCTCCTGATCTCCTCTTATCGTTTCTACTCCCCGTGGGGTGGGGAACTTTATGCACTTGTGATACGTTGAAGGGATCGCTTTCATCCGGTGCAGCCATGGTCTTCCTAGGATGACGTTGTAAGTAGAGGGGCCATCTATAACCAGTGCGACTTGCTGTTGACTCCTCCCACATAGGTTGGGATGACTATCTCACCTATCGAGTGGCTGTTTCCCGTTGAAGCCTACTAGCGGAATAGTCTTCTTAAGAAATCCTTCTCGCTTTGAATCCCATGTTTTCTATGGTTTTCGGCATGATTAAGTTGATCGGGCTTCTGTATCTACCAAGACCTTTCTTCTTGTGCGGTTGGCCATTGACTAGGTGATAATAAGTGCATCATGGTGTTCTCTTTCATCGTATGTATCTCCCTCATCGAAGCCGATCTTTGGCGGAGATCACCGTGAGATATTCGCAAGAATTGGCTGGTCTGTCTCCTTTGGTCTCGGTGGCATGCCTTTTAGGCTGCCGAGTATGTCGGTAGTTTAAGTTTGAGCCGCTTTGTTATCACGTTTATAATTTTAGTGCATGTGGGTGGGTCTGCGGTTTGGCGGAGCCTACCTTATCTGCTTTTACTTACCCCCACGTGGTAACAGGTGGCTCGGCTTTCCTTGTTCGTACAGGCGCTTGATCTCTCTTCTCAATGTATAGCAGTCCTCAGTATTGTGCCCAATATCACGGTGAAATTCGCACTTCTTCTTACTATCCTTTCACCAGGCTTGCTCTCCTACTGGTGGATTGGGCCACCTGACTCCATCTCCCATCTCTCTTAGTGCCTTCAAGATTCCTCCGACACCTGTAGTGAATCCATATTCTGCCAAGGTGGGGAGTAGTTGGTTTTCCTCGATTCTGTTGACTCCCCTCCCATATGGTCTGTATCTCTCGTCCTTCTTGTTGGTGGTTTGCTTTCTTCCTGATTTCTCCACGGCTGAAGTACTAGAAATACTTGGCGTGCTCTGTAAGCTCGCTCTGGCTAGCATATCTTCCTCCAGCCTGATCGCGGCAGCTGCCTTCTCTTGTACTGCTTCGAAATTATGGCAAGGATGCATAGTCAGCTGCTTGTATAGATCAGAGTCATGGTGGAGGCCTCTTCTAAAGGCTTCTACTGCTGTTGAGATATCACACTCTCGTACTGCTACCTTCTCATTGTTAAATCTCGTATTGTATTCTCCAATGCTCTCTCCTTCCCCCTGGACGATTCTGTATAAGTCTCCTGCGTGCTTCTGTGGCTTTCTGCTGCTTGCGAACTGTTGAGTAAATGCGTTCACCAACTCAGCAAATGTAGATATCGACCTATTGGGCAGGCTGACAAACCATCGAAGTGCTGGTCCCGTTAAGGTGGACCCGAATCCTTTGCACATGCAAGCCTCCTTGACACCTTTATAGCATTTTCTTACCGTCATCATTTTCTCGCTTGTATTGGGCCGACATGATCAAAGGGATCTGCTTTGTCTCAAAAGAGAGGCATGTTTGGATTTGTGAATCCTTTTGGCATGGCTGTGATAGATATGGTGTCCACGAATGGTGAGTCGGCATAGCTGTCTAGAGCCGCTTTCTCGAGTGGGGGTGGTAGCCCTGGAACCCTGCTCAAAGATCTCCTTTAGCTCAATCTTCTTTGGTTAGTTATATTGGTGAATAAGGGTGCGCACATTTTGTCTGCATATGTCCTCCTGGTCCCGGTTCGGAAGGTTACGGTAAGTTCCGGCAGACCCGGGGGGTTGTGGTAACGATTGTCCCCTGCTTTGCCGTTCACTTGCTGGCTTGACCGGATCTTCTTTGCAGTGTCGATCAATTGCTTCTGGATCGCGCTGAGAGAGAGGCGCTGTTTGTACCCCCACGCAGTAATTTGGCTGGCCCACTATCTGGCGTGAGGTATCCTAACCCACGTGGGGTTATCCTTCCATTTGATGGTGTCGTAGCCAAATCCAATCTTGTGATTATTTCAGCTGGTATCTGCCTGCTGCCTGATGCTCCTTGCGTCAGATCTACCAAAGGAAATCTTCCTTCACCTGTCTGGTTTGCTGGAGTGTTGGACTGCTGCTTTAGGAGATCAATTTGTGCCCAGAGCTCTCTGTCTCTCCTTCTTACCTCAGCATCTCCTCTCCTCTTATCTTCTCTCATGTTTTCCATAACTTTCTGAAGATTTTCCACGCCGGCGAGCAGAATCTGCGTGGGACTGGGCGGCGAAGTGACGCCTGAGCTTGATGTTCCTTTGTCTGATCTGGTTTGGGCTGAGACAACAGGGGTCCTGGGAGGTAGAGAGGCTTTTGTTGTCAGTATGATTCTTGGGGTATGTCCGGGAGCCTGCGTGGCCACTGTCGATATTGGACTTTGGGTAGACGATGGTGGTGGCGATGGCTGCCTGCTCCCTAATATGGCTTCAGATACTTGCTTTTCCATTGTATATTCAGAATATCAACGATTGACGACCACAATGCCCCCCGGTGGGCGCCAAACTGTTTAGGTCTTTTTTACCTAAGTCGATTTAGGGTCAATGTAGTCTATATTCGTTGGTTGATTGTATGATGATTTATATGTTAATAAGTAAACGGGAAATAAAGTGCGTAATGTAAATTGACACGTAAGATTTTGGTGACGCGGAAAACCCAATGTGGGAACAACCGCGGGAGGGACGGTACCCTACCAAGTATTGCACTATATGAATTGGAGGATGATTACAATTATGGTACGAAGCTAATCCTGCTGGCCCTAGGTGCCAGGCCTGCAAGATCGAGAATGAACGTGTATTATTTGCCAAGATGTGATCTTGAGTGTTGATGTACGAATGCGGGTGTTTATGAATGTCCTTCTTGATTTCCTTCTTCTGCTATTTATAGGGTAAGAACCCTAGATATACTCTATCTTGAATATGGAAAGAGAATATTATTTCCATAAGGACTTCTTTCCTAATCCGGATTCCTTTGCCAATTCTCCCCGATCTCCCTAAATTCTCCCTAACTTCTCCCTGACACTCATTTCCTTAACGCGGGCACCTTCTATGATGGGCCCTTGATCCTTCTCAAGCCCGTTCCCCCTTCTCCTGACTGCGGGCTCCCTTCCTCCTCCTCACTTCTTTGTAATCTTTATTTCACCAATTGGGCTTTCTTTATTACGCTATTTTTAGCCCAAACAGTTTCTGGAGTACTGAATGCTGGGATTCAACGGTCCTGGGGTGTACCTGTTGGAGGTAGAACTTCTGGGTCCTGCACCTGGAACCTCAGACATAATACTTTTTAAGGTGATTGATGTTCCAGGATCTAGGGACAGCTTCCCCGTCCATAGTCTTCAACTTGTATGCCTTATTACCCACGATGCCTTCTATGCGGTAGGGACCTTCCCAGTTATAGGCGAATTTATCTGCACTCTGATTCTTGGTGTTTGGGAATACCTTCCTGAGTACCAGGTCCCCAACCTGCAGTGTTCTCAGCCTTACGTTTTTGTTGTAACTCCTGGCAGTTGTCTGCTTGTAGGCTGCCATCCTAATTTGGGCGCTAGTTCTTAGCTCATCAATGGTATCCAGGCTGCTGGCGATTTCTACCTGGTTCCTTTCTTCGGTGGTATTGGCATATCGATGCGTCGGCATTTGCACCTCAGAGGGAATAACTGCCTCGGCCCTATATACCAGACTGAATGGTGTTTGACCTGTTGCCACTTTGGGGGTGGTTCTATCAGACCACAGTACGAAGGGAAGCTCATCGGCCCAGTTGGCTCCTATCTCCTCCAACCTTGTTTTCAGGTTGTTCATGACTATCTTGTTGCTGGATTCAGCCTGACCGACTGTGGATTCCTAGGAGTAGACTTAAACAGCTTGATGTTCCACCTGGCGCAGTAGTCTTCCGTTTTGTTGGATATGAATTATGACCCGTTATAACATATGATTTCTGAAGGGATGCCATATCTGCTGACTATGTTCCTCTTGATGAAAGATATCACATGCTTCTCCAGGACCTGAGGGAAAGCTTCTGCCTCTATCCATTTAGAGAAGTAGTCCATCATTGTCAGCATGTACATCCTATTTCCATAAGCACGGGGTAATGGTCCCACAAATGTCCATTCCCCATTTCATAAAAGCTCAACGCGAGATTATCGGATGCATATGTTCTGCTGGCTGGTGGCTGACAGGGGCGTGCTTTTGGCATTCTTCACATTTCTTGACATAATCTGTGGCGTCCTTCCTCATGGTAGGCCAGAAGTAACCCTGCCTTAGTGTCTTATTGGACAGGCTCCTACCCCCTGTGTGATTTCCACAATCACCACTGTGGATATCACACATTACTGCATGTACCTTCTGTGCGCTTAAGTACCTCAGATAGGGTCCTGCCGAGGACTTCCTAAATAGGATACCGTCAATGAGTACCAATCTGGAGGATTTCATTTTGAAACTCCTGCGTCTTTCTGGTCAGGTGGTGATACCTCATCACGTAGCCAACTAATGTAAGGCTTGCGCCAATCATTAGGTTCTTCCTGTGGTGTGGCAGTACACAGTATCCCTGTTTCGTATGTCCACTGGGTGGTGACAATTTTACTGGCGTTCTGTTGTTCATTCTAGCGTATGGCAGGTTTCATGACATGGATGAATGGTATAGAGCCCACTACCCCTGGAGTGAAGGCTGCTCCCAGGGTGGCGAGAGCATCTGCTTCAACATTCTAGTCCCTTGGTATCTGCTGGATGTGGAAGGAGGCAAAGCGGAGTTTGAGCTCTTTCGCCACCTCCAGGTAGGCTACCATTTTATGATCCCTGGCCGTATACACGTTATTCACGTGGTTGACTATCATTTGGGAGTCACTATACACCTTGATGTGGTTGATTTGCCTTTCTAGGGATAATTGGAGTCCTAAGATTAGGGCCTCGTATTCAGCCTCGTTATTCGTTGCTTTGAACTCACATCGTACTGTCTGTATTATTTGTTTCCTCTTAGGTGATTTCAGGACCAGCCCTACCCTTGCTCCCTTTGTGTTGGATGCCCCATCAACATGTAATTCCCATACCTGCTCCCCTTTAGCCTCACTTAGGGTCAAGATTTCACTGTCGGCTTGTTTTTGAAGGGTGGGGCTAAAATCTGACACAAAGTCAGCTAGGGCTTGGGATTTTATGGCTGTTCGGGGTTCAAATTTCAGGTCGTACCCACTTAGGTGGATAGACCACTTAACCATTCTCCCTGACAGTTCGGGTTTCCTCATTATGGTTCTCAGGGGGTTGTTGGTCACGACTGAAATTGTATGTGACTCAAAATAGGGACGCAATTTGTACGAAGAAGTAACAAGTGCTACAACGAGTTTTTCTAGAGATGTGTACCTGGTCTCTGCAGGTAACAGAGACTTGCTTATATAGTATACTAGTTTCTGCATACCCTCGTGCTCTCGTACCGATCTGGTAGCGCTTACAGTAGCCTCTCATTCTTGTGGATACAAGTACAGTGGTTCTCCATGTTCTGGTTTGGAGAGAAGAAGAGGGGTGCTTAGGTACTGCTTGAGTTCCCCAAACGCCTTTTCATGCTCCGGCGTCCATTCAAACTTCTGGCTCTTCCTCAGGATGTCATAGAATAGTCGGCACCTATCTGAGGACCTTGATATGAACCGATTTAGGGCTGCTACTCGTCTTGTGAGCCTCTGTACGTCCTTTGGCTTCTAAGGAGATTCTAACTTAAGTACTGCTTTGATTTGCTCCGTGCTGGCCTGTATCCCTCTTTGCGTCACCAAGTACCCCAGGAATTTCCCCGAGGAGACTCCAAAAGTGCATTTCAGGGGGTTCAGCTTCATATGGTATTTTCTGAGGATCGAGAAGGTATTTTCCAGGTGGGACATGTGTTGTCCTGCCTTCTTGGATTTGACAACCATATCGTCAATGTAGAGGTCCATTGTTCTTCCTATCTCCTCCTTGAACATTCTGTTCACCAGACACTGATAGGTGGAACAAGAACTTTTGAGGCCAAAAGGCATCACATTGTAGCAGTACATGCCTCTGTCAGATCTGAAGGCTGTTTTCTCCTGATCCTTAGGGTCCATTTTTATCTGGTTGTACCCACTCCAGGAATCAAGGAAGGTAAGTAGCTCATGCCCCGTTGTTGCGTCTACCATGGAATCGATGTGCGGCAGAGGGAACGGGTCTTTTGGGCAAGCTTTGTTAAGATCTGTGAAATCAACACATACTCTCTACTTGTTGTTCTTCTTGGGTACACCCACAACATTCAAGAGCCATTCTGGGTAGTTAACTTCCCTGATCTTACCTGCTGCCAGGAGGTTGTCTACCTCCTGGTTTATCACCTCATTCCTTTCAGGAGCAAATTTCCGCCTTTTCTGCTAGACTGGAGGGAAGTTGGGGTCTACATTTAACCGGTGTGTAATTACACTTGGATCTCTGCCAATCATGTCGCTATGGGACCAGGCAAAACAATCCATGTTAGTACGTAGAAATTCAATTATCTGCTCACGGATGTTATCCGTACAATCAGCTCCCACCAGCACTGTTCTTGCTGGAAACTGTGGGTCCAGGACTACTTCGTCGAGTTCCTCCTAGGGAGGTGCGATATACTCCATCTGGACGCCTTACGCTTTACGAATTGCTATCTTTGGACCAGTGCGATGGGTTTCAGAGCGTTCTTGTAGCATTCCCGAGCGATATTTTGATCTCCCCGTATCTCCTGTACCCCCAGGATGTAGGGAACTTCAGGCTCTGATGGTACGTTGATGATACCGCTTTCATTTCATGGATCCAAGACTTGCCAAGTATCACGTTATAAGTTGACGGACCATCAATGACCAAGTACCGTACCTGTTTGTTTATACCCCCTGCAAAAGTAGGAATCACTATTTCTCCAAGGGATTGTTTAGTTTCTCCGCTGAAGCCTACCAAGGGTACTGCCTTCTGCACCAGGTCTTTCTCGCTGAACCCCATGTTCTTAAAGGTTTCCAGCATTATGTGGTTCACAGAGCTTCCGGTATCTACCAATATCTTTTTAACAAGGCAGTTCCCTATGGAAAGGGTAATGATCAAAGCGTCGTGGTGGTGTTCTGCCTCGTCGGGTATGTCTGCCTCGTCGAATGAGATCGCTGGTAGATCTTGTCTGCTGACCCTGAGGGAGAACTCTGGTTTATCTCCTTTAGTCTCGGTTGCATGGCGCTTTGCTGCTGAATAAGCGAGACCACATATTTCCGATCCTCCTGTGATGACGCTCACGACATTTGAGTAAGGTGGAGGTGGGGATGGTTGGGCCTGGTCAGCAGTATTGACCTTTCCAGATTTCGCTCCCTTGGGGAGCAGGTGATCCAAGCATCCTGCACTGTAGAGGTACTTTACTTCCTTTCGTAGTACTACACAATCTTATGTATTGTGACCAATATCGTTGTGGTATTCACACCTTTTGATGGCATCTCTTCTGTCGTTCTCCCTGGGGGTAGGCTTCTTGGGCCACCTGGCCCTCTGCCATAGTTCCCTGATTGCCTTCAATACCCCAGCATGTCCAGTGGTGAACCTATACTCGCTGAGCTTAGGTGGAGCCTCGGTGCTCTCTTTTTCTTCTGAGACTTTGTTCACTGTGTTCTTGTTGTAGGGTTTGGCTCTTTCGTTCTTCTTCTCCGTTGTGATTTTTCTGCTGGACGACTCTGTTCCGTACAGGTCCCTTCTATCCTCATCCTCCTCTAGGCGATAAGTAGCCTCTGCCATTTGCTTGACTTCCTCAAAGGTGGAATATGGGTGCTTGGTGAGATCCTTAAACAAATCAGAGTCGCGATGCAGTCCCCTTCTGAAGGCATTGACTGCTGTTGTAGGGTCGCACCTAGGGGTGGATAATTTTTCCACATTGAATCTTGCGAGATAATCCCTGGTGGACTCCTCGGACCTCTGGACGATCCGGTATAGATCACTGGATAAATTTTCTGGCTTGCGACTGCTGGCGAACTTTGATTAAAAACGTTCACTAACCCCGCGAAGCTGGAAATAGACTTGTTGGGAAGGTTAACGAACCATTGGAGTGCGGCTCCTGACAAGGTGGAACCGAATCCCTTGCACATGCATGCCTCCTTTTCAGGCCCTGTTGCTGCAACCACCAACATTTTGTGTTTGTACTAGTTGATGTGCTCCAGCGGATCCTCTGTTCCATCATACAACGTCATTGTGGGCGTGGTGAACCCCTTTGGCATGCTTACAAGGGCAATGCTGTCCACAAAGGGGGAATCCGCATAGCACTCTGGGGTTGCCACCTCCATGGGATGTGGTAACCCTGGAACTTTGCTGAGTAGGGACCTAATATCCTGCAATTGTTGTTCTATATGGCTTCCTACCCCCACACCCTGGTTGTGGGGTACCGAGTAGACCCCGTATGGGTTTGGTGTTCCTCCTGACATGTAAGGAGGGACCATGTAGCTTCCAGGTAATGGTGTTGAGTTCACAATAGGCCTGAACTGGTTGTCCGGAGTATATGGCATATAGGAGCACATCCCGGGATATGCGTTTCTTGCTGACTTTTCCCCTGGATTGCTTCCTGGTTCCACTGGCGTACTGCTGGTTGTTGGTATGGGATCTGGAGTTAGTGCTCCTAATCCAACAGGATTGAGTACCATAGGGTACGTTTGCGACATCCTTGGTGGTGGTGGAACCCCTGGTGGTTGGATCGTACCCTGGGCGGCCAGCGTTCCTGCTGGATATACTTGCTCGGGTGGCGTGGTTACCCCTGGTGGCAGCATATCCATATCGAGCCTGGTTACTAGATTTTGCGGCAGTTGCCTCCCTGAGTACTCCCTGGCGTTCCCCTGGCCGGGTGTCCACCTTGCCATCTACTAGGTCATTCCCAGGGGTGACACTGCATCTATCTTTTCCTGCAAGGACTGGTTGTCCCTTTGTAGCCCTATCACCGCCTGTTGAAAGGATGTCATCCCTTGGAGCAACTGTTGTACCGGATCCGGTTGTGACGCTCCTGGAAGACGGGCTCTTGTCAGGTGTCCTGGTGATCCTGGGCGCTGCGGACTCCCATCCCTATTAGGCTTGGGTATAGGATTGATAACTGGTGATTTGCCAGCCTTCCCTACTCCCAGATCTGGGATTTTGGGGGAGTAAGGAAGCTTTGCCGATACTTGGGGCTGAGCCTGGCCTGCAGTCACTCTAGTGGCAGGGACCGTTGTTGTTAAAACACCCGAGGTTGCTGGCGTCGCCCCTACTACTGGAGTTTGCACTGATGTACTCATCGGATCAGAGATGTTCTGACTAGATCCTGACATGACCAACTATAGAGATGTTAGGATATTTCGAAAAGAGATATTTTAACCAAGTTTTAACCACAATGCCCCACGGTGGGCGCCAAACTGCTTTTGGTAAGATTTTACCGACTAAAGATTTGTGAGTCAATGCGGCTATTCCAGTTAAAATACGAAGATAAAGATTTAAGTAGATAAGTAGCAAGAACATAGCGAGAACGAAAGTAAACAGACAGTACGGAAGAGAAACAAACAAAAGGAAAGAGAGACAAACAACACAAGCAAAATGGTGATGCGGGAAACCCAAAATGTGGGAAAAACTACGGAGGGAATGGTATACCGCCAATGATCCACAAGTAGTAATAGTATTCGAGAGTGAACCTAGCTGGAACGACCAGGAGGTACAACAGTGATCTCCAAATGACTAAATACAAATGATATGAAGGATGTATAAAATTCTAAGTGTGTTGATGATATTGATGGTTGCAGATGATAAGTGATATTTCTTCAAGTGAAGTTGATTATGAATGATAGATCAGCCCTCCTTGAATCTCGTGTTTGTTTCTCTCTTATAGACTTTCTTAGGGCTGTTGCACATGCTTCCTGAAAACTCTCAACCGCATGCTCCAAATAGGGAGTGGTTGCTGACTTTGTCAAAGCTTCTGCTGATTACCAGATGTTCCTGCTGGTTTATTATTATTCAGTTCAACCGTGGCCTTTGTATTACTTGTATGTCCAGGTTCATCCCCCCATGTTCTTCCTTGCGTCCAGCAGCCTGCTGCCTTGTCATTGATCTGTGTGCCTTTATTTTATCCAATTCCGAGTTGCCACGTCATGGTGAGAATGAGAGGGTATTTTTACCCATACACTCGCTCTCTATAAGATTTATTGTTTGAAATCCTCCAAGCTCATTCACTGGATCTACCACTACTTGGTTGCTTGGCATTTTCTCTATTACAGCCTTGATAGGTGACAAAGTGATCGTCACTACCTTGCCATCCAGAGGGATTTTGATCTTTTGGTGCAAAGTGGATGTCACTGCTTCGAAAGCGTGAATCCAAGGCCTACCAAGTAGTATGTTGAAGGATGCCTCAATTTCCACTATTTGGAAATTAACCTTTCGCTCGATTGGCCCAGTGGCCACAGTAAGGTTAACTAACCCCACTACATTACGTCGCGTTCCATTGTACGCCTGAACGCCTTGGTTAGTAGGAGTCAAGTCTGATTCTTTCATGCCTATCTTGTATGCTATTTTTAGTGGTATGACATTGACTGTGGAGCCATCATCCACCAAAGTCATGGTACATTTTTCTTCAAGCATGTGACTGTGATATATATGGCAAGGTTCTGAGTGGCGCCAAATGGAGGCAAGTCCTCATCTGAGAAAGTAAATGGGTTATTTATCTTGACTGAGTCTAGGAAGAGAAATTTGACGACGTCGTCGGGTGTAGAGTTATGTGCTACGTTCAATTTAGCCAATGTTTGGAGTAAAGCCTGGCGATGAGGAAATGAACTTGCAACCAGTTGCCAGACTGAAAGATCAGCCTTTATCTTTTGAAGTTGTTTCAATAAGTGGTCAGGAGCTATATCTTTACCATCATTTGGTGTGATGACATTGGTGTTAGTAGCAATTGGGCCACTTGTTTGTCCTTGAGTGACATTTTGATATGGACGTCCTGAGCGAGTAAGGTGGTCTATATCTTGATCTTCACTGGCCTTGACTAGAGGATGTTCAGTGAGATAAATATCTTAATCATCGTTATTCCAAACTCCATTGACCTCCTCGATTGGAGAGAAAAGGTGTGAGCAATCCAAAGTGGACTCCTCATCTGTGATCATCAGAATTCCAAGAGGATTCTGAGTATTGTTGGGCTTACCTACAGGAGGTATAGGTAGGCGCCCATCCTCAATCATATCCCGAATGACATGTTTGAGTTTGAAACATTTCTCTGTATCATGTCCCTTGCCTCTATGGTACTCGCAATAGGCATTCTCATCCCAGAACTTAGACTTCTTCTCTAGGTCAGGTGTAGGTCCTATGGGTTGGAGCTTACCTAGTTTCATCAATCTTTTTAGAGCATTGGAGTACGAGTCTCCAACATCGGTGAATTTCCTCTGCGATTTATTCTTCCTAGATGATTCGACGAGGTAGATCTCGTCGGTCTTGCTAGTGGAGCCATAAGAATGACTCGTTGTGCCTTGATATCCATGACCTACCGTTTTGGACAAGAGTCCTTTACGGATATCGTCCTCGATCCTTGTTCCTAGTACAGTTATGTCTTTGAAAGACTTTATATTTTGGTACCTTAGATGGTTCGCATAGATTGGACTCAAATTATCCACGAACATTTCAACAAGAGTAGCCTCGTCTAGGCGTTCGACGAGTTGCGTGCTAGTCTTTCTCCACCTACTTAGGAAGTCGGTGAATCCGTCTTTCTCATTTTGGGTAAGAACCTCTAGAGTGCGCATATTGACTTGAATTTTAGCATTATTTGCGTACTGTTTGGTGAATTCAATTGCAGCATCGTCCCAAATAGCAATCTTCTTATGGTCCAAGGAGTAGAACCATTGCTTATGGATAGTATCGAGAGATAAAGGAAAGATCTTTAGGAACATCTCTGGTTTGATGCCTTTGATAGACATGTAATCTTTGAAGGCACGAATGTGGTTCAAAGGGTTTTCATGCCCTTAAACTTCGGGATGTCAGTCATGTTAAAGTTAGTTGGCAATTGAGAATTTATCGCTTCGTACTTGTGGTTGTTTTCCCTGTAGATGTTATCTCCCTTGAGGTACATTAGTTGCTCCTCCAAATATTGGAGTCGTTTTTTAGCTTCAGTAGGACCTGGTGGAAGACTAACTTCTGGTTGTCCAACAAAGGGTGGAAGGTTATCATGTACGACCATGTCGGGAATGTCATTCTCTGCAGGAGGAAGTCTAGCTTCTACAGCGACGATACGGCCTTCAATAGCATTAAGGCGAGCATAAGCTTGGTCTTGACTTGTTTGGAGACGAATGAGTGCAGCTAAGATTTGATCATTACCATTAACGGATGGTTGGGGTTGACCATTGACGCTTCAGTGACTAGTTCCCACAGTTTGGGAACCGAGGATAAGAAATCGACGACGGATCAAAACACGATCGACCATTTTCGCACACTTACTCAAAAGAAAAGACTTGACTCATAAAGTGGGTGTGTGCCATTGTGTCAAGTGAGGTTTGAAAATGACAAGTTTTAAAATGTTGGTCCTAGACACCTGTAGTGTAGTTGTAGGAGTGCTGACTCGAAGTGAGGTTTGAAATGGGTTTGAGGCCCAAATTTTGACCCGATATTTGGACAGAGATTCGGCTTATTTTTCGCTATTTTAGGCCATTTTTCGAAAATTTTTGCATTTTGAAAGGATTTTATTTTACAAAATTTCGTCATAGTTTTTTTTACAAAATGGTGATCACGTATATGATACAAACATACATATGGGCATTATAACGGCATGCTGAGTGCATTTAAAGGGTTTTGGCTTAAAGGGTGGATTGCCATACCAAGCAATCAAACCCTGGTCTGTGGAGAGGTCCGTGCCAAACATGAGTATGGTCGGTTCCTAGTAAGTATATGATACAAACATACTATTCTCTAACCTTGTTCGAGTTTCACCCTGGGTAACACGTAAGTGTATCATCCCCAGCGGAGTCGCCAAATTGTGGACATGGGCTACCCGTGGCACGCGTGAAGGGGCTCGAATAAGCCTGCATTTGTGGAGTCGCTACCATTTTTTATGGAAAATTGGAACCGTTTGAATACCTCGTGCTATGTCAAGACACAAAGTAGTGACATGAACACAAAGAACTCGCTACCCTTAGCATTCTACGTCTAGAATGACTCTCGTGGATGCCAATGAACACGGATGCTCACAAATATCTGGAGTAAGGGGTGAGGGTACGTATTAGGAAGCCCTTTAATCGAACACCTAATCCCGCCCGCCTTTATAGCGACCTCTACTAATGATTAGGGAAATCGTTCATATTTGATATGTCGTCGATGTAATGTATGCAATGCAACAAACACAGATTAATCCTAGCATGTGAAATTAGACTATGTTGGTGAACATGTATTTTAGCAAACAATCGAGGTCGAAGTAGGATGTTAGATTCAATTACATGTGAAAGACAAGTAAATAAACAATACATAAGGCAGTAGACTATAATAAATTAGAATAATTATAATTACAATGGATTACAATAGATAAATTGATTTACGTCAAAAGCACACTCAAAATGAGATTTTTGGAAAAGAAAAGAATTGGGATTAAAAGGTGAAAACTACGTCTGATTAGAGGCGATAATACGGTTAATAGTCGATTTAATATGTAATTAGAAGCTACGTCAAAGCGAGAACAAAGTTCAGGGACAGAAGCCAACCCAGAACAGGCGCAGCATATGCTGCGTCCCTTGGAAGAGGCGCAACTCCTCCAAACTGTGGACATGGGCCACCCGCGGCACGCGTGAATGGGCTCCAATAAGCCTGCATTTATGGAGTCGCCACCAATTTTTATGGAAAATTGGAACCGTTCGAATACCTCGTGCCATGTCAAGACACAAAGTAGTGACATGAACACTAAGAACTCGCTACCCTTAGCATTCTATGTCTAGAATGACTCTCGTGGATTCCAATGAACACAAATGTTCACAGAAATTGACAGGCTAAAGTCGTATGCCTTAAATTAAAAATTTATATCACTTAAATCCTAATAATAAACAATAGTACATCGGAAATAAGGGTCGAACCCAAGGGAATCAGATTAACAATTTATGCAAATTATAATGTAGGAAAAGTCGATCTTTAATGTAATTAAAGATCGTAGTAACAAAAGAGGGGAGCTTTGAGTTGATTTTCTAATAAACTAAGATTAATAGCTAATGCAAATTGAGTAATAAAACTAATGACTTTCGTTGTATCAAATGATTTAAAAGGGTCTTAGAGCCAAGCATATATCTACACTCAATAACAATTAATCACTGTAAGACGGTTTCAATTACTAATCTTGATTACTCTATCGTGAATGACAAATTCCAAATCACCTTATGAATAGTTAATTAAAACGAATCCATTCTTAATCAACCCTAACTGTTAAACAACCTTAACAATCCAGTTCAAGATTTAATTCAACAACAGCAATATAAAATAGAGAACTCGATAGAGAATAAATAATGCATACAATCCAGTTGCACTTTAGATATTTATTTGAATCGCTTCTAAGTACTAATATCAACGTATCTCGTTCAATGTTAAGTCCTAGTTGTTACTAGCGTAGTGTTAATCAATAAATCCTATTCAATTAACAATGCTAACAATAGAATGAAGAAATCAATCACTAGTTGTACACCTAGCAATAATCAATCGACATTCATAAAATTAATAACTAAGCAATTCACAATAATCAAGACAAGAAATTAAAACATTCAAACTCACAATCGTATTAATAGCGCTTCAATTGCTTGAATCCAAGAATAAAGATTAGTTAAACATCGTCTGCTAATAACAAATAGGGTTTTTTCTCTCAAAGTTGTGTAAGTTCTTTTTCTCAAGCTCCCCTCACAAGTAATATAGTAATAAGGTAAATAATTAAAGTACAAAATAAAGTACCAAATATAATAATAATAATAAAATTCATCGGAACAAACCGAGTCAAATAAAGAAACAAAACACGAGCCCTTAATATCGCGTAAGGCTGGACGCGAACACAGCAAGCACGGGCTCCAGTCGCGCCTCGGTCGCGCACAGGTCGAATGCAGGTCGCGCAATAGCTGCTGCCGCGTCTTAACTTTTGATTTATGCGCGCTCAATTAGTGCACCTTAAGCGCACATGTCTCAGGTATCTTCATAGGTATCCGGGCCCATCTTTCCTCGAACTTGGACTCCGTTTTAAACTTGTAAAACCGGCCCAATAGCTAACCAAAGCTCACTAACAAATAACCTGCAATTAAACTACATAACACTACTTCAAACCGTCAAAACCATACTAATTCGCTCCAAATAACTACGACTAAATGAGTCGTATCAAATTCCCCATGGTTAAAATTTTACTCGTCCTCGATGTAAAACCAAAGGACACAATGAAAAACTATACCAACACAAACTCAACCCCGGCACATGGTAGAAAAATGACCGACAACAAGAATGCTCACTTCCCTCTCACGCCCTCCAAAGCTTCCTCAAATATAAAACAAAACCACCAATATCCACTCAAGGCAACATGTATATAGCAGCTCATCTCATAAATTTCCGCATCTTCAAAACATAATAAAGCAACGTAACAGTCTTGGTGAAAAGAGGTCACCACAATACAACAATACAAAACAATGCGACGCCCCTTATCGCTCCAACCTAAATAAATTCATATGGCATTAAAATGTGATATGCCCACCACCAGCAAGGCATGTCTTACTACTAGAACCTCTAAGCCAAGAGAAACAATCTAACCTCCTCTACCTCAGCACAGCAACACAAAGCCAACAATCGCATAAAGAAAGTGCAAACAACAACCAAGCACAGCGATTATTCTCACCTTAGCCACTAGTCCTACCCGGCCGACCTTCTTTAGCACCCTTCCTATGACGCCACACCAAAAACAGGAAACAAAAGATTAGTGTGAAATGGATCTTTTTTTTTCTAAAACTCTAGTTTTACCTAGAGCGCCCGCCCTTGTGGGTTTTCACTCTAGATATTTCCCTCA
This sequence comes from Silene latifolia, assembly GCF_048544455.1. NCBI lineage: Eukaryota > Viridiplantae > Streptophyta > Magnoliopsida > Caryophyllales > Caryophyllaceae > Silene > Silene latifolia. The sequence continues at coordinate 70,805,352 of NC_133529.1, read as the reverse complement.
CACTACTCTCGTGGCACGCATCTCAATTCTTCATTTTACCCGGAGCGCCCTTTCGGGTTTTCACTCCGTCCTCGGCCACTTTTCCCATTTTTGCCTAGGCGCCCTTTCGGGTTTTCACCTAGCCGGGTATTTCTCTTTTTGTCTTTGTCATTTTTTTCAAATTTTTTTCTCTTCGTTTTTTTTTTTGGAAACAAAGCAAAATAAATATCAAGTGACGGACTAAAATATGTACAATAGTGCATATACCCCTCCCCATGCTTGAACTAAACATTGTCCTCAATGTTGTACGAGAACTAAAAGAAAAGCGAAGGGGCATACCACTAGCTAGGAAGAAGGAGACCCGAAGCGACGGGTCTGTCGGGCTCTAGCACGAGCCTCTCTGTCAAGACGTCTCTTAGCCAACTCCGCATACAAGGTAGCCACAGGGGGTATGTAAGAACTCGGGTACATAGTTGTAAACATGTCACCCATGGCACGATGAAGTGCCAAACACTCCCTGGTCGCATCATGAACACTTTCGATCTCATCCCACAATTCCTCTAACTCAAGCTCTATATGGTCTCTCCAAGCAGCATCACCAAAAGCCTCTCTACCACTACTACCTTCACCATCATGAGCCTCCTCTTCGTCATCATGCCCAGGTTCCTCCGAACCATCAGCTTCCGCCATCATTAAATTTGTACTAGGAACCCCCAGTACTCTTCGTTTTTGAAGTGACTAAAACAAGCAGCTCTGGAGGGTCCATGGGAATGAATAAATTGCTGTGACGAGGTCCCACTGGAATCCGCACTCCCTCCGGGCGAGGTAGTCTCAAGTAGGCTTCCTTCTTAACAGTTCCTAACAACAAAGCATAGGCCAACTACTCACAATCAATGCGACCCAACATCTGCATATGGCAGCACATGGACTCAATGGTCAAAGAAGAGATCCCACGGACGTGATCTCGTGGGTCTAACTCATACCCCAAATGTGTAGCAAGCAAAGTCACCATTTCTCCCATAGGGATCTTACCAGTTGTTACACTCTGAATCTCAACACACATTTTAACAAATTCACTCACCCAATCTGGCCGACCTACTCCTTCCGGCCCCATACCCCACAGCATGTCAATCTCACTCTGGCTGATATTAGTAGGCTCTCCTTGGCACAAGAATGTCATGACAAGGACACAGTGAACAAAGCGGAATGCCGGGTAAGGTATCCTAGAACTTTTCTGAGTGGGACCATCACTACGCTGATGAGTAAGTGCATACCAAAACTCATTCGTTGCAGCCCAAGAACAACCAGCCCAACTCTCCGTATCATCCCTTGGGGCTACACCAAATATTTCCCTCAAAGTAGGATAGGACAAGACGGTTTCTTTGTTCATTAACTGAAATTTAAGGCTAGGGGGGTCACTCTCAGGCACCTGCTCAACGGTGGATAAGAACTCCAGCGTTAATCTCCTATACGTGTCATCCTTCTTATTCAAAAATTCACTCAACCCAGCCCGTCCTAACAACACCTCCACCGCCTCAAGGACTCCCAACTGACGCAATGCTTCCCTGTCAAAAAAATTGGTTACGCGAATGGTTCTTTTTGGAAGGATAAGGGCTCTCCAGTATTTCTTTTGAGCATCAATCAAATTACATCCCATATAGTCTACAGCGGCACTAGCACGTGAGGTACTAGCCGCGGCTTTTGAGGTAGTTTTTGTAGCGTTTCTAGGTGGATTTTTTCGTTTTGGGGCCATCGTACGACAACTTGCAACAACCTGTCAACAAAAACCAGTAACAATTTCACAACAACTCAATCCAACAGCAGTACCTCTATTCCAAAAATGCCTCAAAATACCAACACTCCATAGCACTCACGACAAAACCCGACACAACATTCACGACACAACTCCCTTTTAATTCCAAAAATTCACAGCCTAGCAACAACACATTAGCCTCGACAACACATCCCTCAGCAATTGTCCAACACCAACACCAACAATACAGCAGCAACAACGCAGTAACACTCCCTACACTTCACAAAAGTAACTGCACAATCTCCCTGCAACTCAAAAACACGCACAAAACTCCAGCTCCAGTAATGATACGATTCAGCGAATTCGAATTTATGCAATAAGAAAAGGAAAACACAAAGAGATGAGTACTTACAACCCAAACAATTGTGAAGATGACTGAGCAGTCGAAATTGACACACAATACCCAGATTAATCACTCAAAACTTGCAATTGAAGTAGCTATTTCCAATTCATAAATTAAGGGTATAAAACCCCATGTTTTCGTCCCAATTTCAACAGTAAAGGGATGAAATTTTAGCAATAAAGGATCGAACTTACACGAATTGGGGAAGAAGTTGTTGAGTTTGCTGATTAGGATTAGCGCGTCATTCGCTTGAATGAGTGTCGAACACTGGTCGAGCATCGAACGCGCGCCTGGTGAGCCTCGAACGCGCGACATTCTGCTCGCTGCTGCCTTTTAAGCGTAATTGATGTGGTATGTGCGTGCAAATAGTGCACCCTAAGCGTACACCTGTGACACGCAAATCGAGGCTCTCAACTCACTTATCGACCTTTAGTTTTCACGGCTCATTTCCTCTATCTTGCAACATCATTCTGGGTTCCTAGCACATATAATAAACCGTCAAAAAAAATAAAATTAATTAAAACGAGTAATAACATACACACACCAATATTTTAAATTACTAAATAAAATGAAAGAATTACAAAGGAAAGAGATACAAAACCCGGGTTGCCTCCCGTTAGCGCTTTTGTTTATAGTCGTTCGTTCGACTTAGTGGTGAACGTAATCTTCATAAATGGGGTCGTAGAGGTCCAGTGACTCTACCACCTCAATCTCGACACCATCATGATAGGGCTTCAGCCTTTGCCCATTTACTTTTAGCAGTTTATCTGTCATCGGATCTCGTACCTCAACTGCACCATGAGAATAAACATTAGTAATTATAAGTGGACCGATCCAACGGGATTTCAACTTACCTGGAAATAGACGAAAGCGGGATTGGAACAAGAGGACTTTTTGACCAACTTTAAAGTCCCGTCTTAAGATCATCTTGTCATGCCAAGCTTTCGTTCTTTCTTTGTAAGTAGCTGCATTCTCATATGATTCAAGTCGGAGCTCTTCCAACTCTTGCAAATGCAACTTCCGATGCAACCCCGTGTCATCCAAGCTCATATTAAAGCTTTTTATTGCCCAATATGCTTTATGCTCCAATTCTACAGATAAATGACACGCTTTCCCAAACACAACTCGATAAGGTGACATACCAATTGGGGTTTTATAGGCCGTTCGATATGCCCATAATGCATCATCTAATCTCAAGCTCCAATCCTTCCGATTAGGATTCACCGTTTTCTCAAGAATGGATTTAACTTCTCTATTGGACACTTCAACTTGTCCATTAGTCTGTGGATGATATGCTGTGGAAACTTTATGAGTAACGGAATACTTTTTTAGCAAAGCACTAATTGTCTTGTTGACAAAATGAGTGCCACGGTCACTTATCAAGGCCTTGATAAAATCCGCCACCACCTTGGAATCATCGGTCTTAGTGGGAATATCCTACACCCACACTTAGACACATAATCTACCGCCAACAATATGTAAAGATTTCCATATGAACTTGGAAAAGGACCCATGAAATCGATCCCTTAAACATCAAAAATCTCACAGTTAAGCATGTAAATTTGCGGCATCTCATTCTTTCGGGAAATATTGCCTACTCTTTGGCAATTTTCACAAGTTTGACAAAATCCATGAGCATCTCTAAACAAAGAAGGCCAATAAAACCCACAATCTAGTACTTTTTCGCGGTTCTCCTTGCACCAAAGTGGCCACCACAAGCATGTGAGTGGCAGAATGTAAGGATATAAGCCATCTCATCCTCCGGTATACACCTCCTTATGATTTGGTCGGAAAAATGCTTTTACAAATAAGGCTCATCCCACACATAATACTTCGCATCACTACGAAGCTTGTCTATTTTAGATTTAGAAAAACCTTGTGAAAATTTAGAAGAGCAAAGAAAATTGACAAGATTGCCATACCATGGCTCCACGGAACGAATAGCGAACAAGCTCTCATCAAGAAATTATCCTTTCACCGGATTTTTCTCATGTGGATTTGCATCAACATCCACTAACCTGCACAAATGGTCCGCTACAACATTTTCTGCTCCCTTTTTATCTTTCACCTCCAAATCAAATTCACTAAGCAATAGAATCCATCTTATCAATCTGGGCTTAGATTCTTTCTTCGACATCAAGTGGCGTAGCGCTGCATGATCTGAAAATACCACCACTTTAGTACCAAGTAAATACGATCGGAATTTCTCAAGAGCAAAAACAATTGCTAGAAGCTCCTTCTCAGTTGTGGTGTAATTTCGTTGTGCTTCATTTAGGGTCATGGATGCATAATGAATAACATGGGAAGCCCTCCGATTCTTTTGACCCAACACCACTCGCAAAGCATAATCACTCGCATCACACATGATCTCAAATGGAAGAAACCAATTCGGTGCTTGAATAATTAGAGCGTTCGTTTCAACTCATCAAAAGCCTCCTTACAAGCCTTGCCAAAGATGAAATCTGTCTCCTTTTACAACAGCTTGCATAAGGGTGAAGTGATCTTAGAGAAATCTTTAATGAACCTGCGGTAGAAACCTGCATGGCCAAGAAAAAATCGAACTTCACGGGCATTATTTGGGTAACGTAGAGAAGAAATAGTATCAATCTTAGCTTTATCTACCTCAATACCTCTCGAAGACACAACATATCCAAGTACTATACCTTGTTCCACCATAAAGTGACACTTCTCAGAATTCAAAACAAGGTTAGTATCAATACAACGCTTAAGAACAAGAGATAAATGGTGTAAACAAGTATCAAAAGAATCACCATGCACTGTAAAATCATCCATAAATACCTCAATGAAACGTTCAACATACTCAGAAAATATGCTAACCATGCATCGCTCAAAGGTAGCAGGTGCATTACAAAGTCCAAAAGGCATGCGTCGATACGCAAAGGTACCAAAAGGACAAGTAAATTTGGTTTTCTCTTGTTCCTCAGGGGCAATAGCTACTTGAAAATACCCTGTATACCCATCTAGAAAGCAATAATAAGCCTTACCCGCTAGTCTTTCAAGCATTTGGTCAATAAAGGGAAGAGGAAAGTGGTCTTTTCTAGTTACCGCATTCAACCTACGATAATCTATACAAACTCTCCACCCGTTTTGGATCCTAGTGGATACAAGCTCACTATCTTTGTTCTCAACTATGGTCACCCCAGACTTTCTAGGGACTACTTGTGTACGACTCACCCATTTACTATCAGAAATAGGATAAATCATACCTACTTGACGCAATTTGAGAACTTCTTTCTTCACTACCTCCATCATAGGAGGATTCAATCGACGTTGTGGTTGCCTTAACGGTTAACTTCATCCTCTAGCAAAATCCGGTGCATACAAGTACTTGGACTAATGCCCTTGATGTCGGCAATAGTCTAACCAATAACTAATTTGTTCTCCACAAGTACATCTTTCAACCTTGCTTCTTGTTCCTCAGTGAGCTTACTAGAGATGATAACAGGAAGTGTTTCTCCCTCACCAAGGAAAATATATTTCAAATGCTCAGGTAGACCCTTAAGTTCTACCACAGGTGCCTGCAAAACAGGTGGTAACAATTTCTCCAAAGGAATAGTTAACTGCAATTTATTATTAAAATCCAAAGGAAGCTCCTCCAACTTATGCAAGTCGGCCACAACCTCCTTCAAGTTCGCAGAAAAAACATATTCTACCTCTTGACCATCTAGACTATTTTCCAAAGCTACCTGCAACTCATCATCACCATTAAAACCAAAGAAATCTTGAGCCAAAGGGTCAATAATGTCCATAAAATTCAAAGAGTGGTGATCATCAGGATATTTCATAGCATCATAGATGTTAAATTGCACCACCTGACCACTAGACTCCATAGTCATAGACCCACTCGACACATCAATCTTAGCGCTAGCAGTTTTCAAGAATGGCCTACCTAACAGAATAGGAGCCGCATGTTTATCATGTTCCATGTCTAGCACATAAAAATCAGCAGGAAAGATAAGATTATCAACCAAAACAAGCACATCCTCAACAATCCCTTTCGAGTAGACATTCGATCTATCAGTTAACTCGATAACAACACTAGTAGCATGTAGAGGACCAAGTTTCATAGATTCATATAAGGAGTAAGGCATCACATTAATAGAAGCTCCTAAATCTAGCATGGCCTTTTGAATCTTAGTGTTTCCAATGGTGCAAGGTACAGTGAACATGCCCGGATCACTACACTTAGTGGGTAATTTTCTTTGAAACATAGCGGACACATGTTCACTAACCTTCACTTTCTTCACCCCTTTCAACTTGTTATTCCTTTTAATAGTACACAACTCCTTTAAGAATTTTGCATATTTAGGGATACTTTTCAAAAGATTAAGAAGGGGAATGTTTACCTCACACTTTTGAAATACCTCATAAATGTCCTTGTCGTGCTCAAAGTGGTGAGTCCTCTCAAGTGCATCAGGAAAGGGTACCTCCGGTTCCACCACCGGTATAGAAGAGGCAATCTGCTCCTTCTCCTTAACAATAGAAGCTTCTTCACCTTCCTTGATCATTATCTCTTCCTCTATTTCATGAATCACCGGTTCCTTGACTTTTCTTTTCACTTTCTCAGCCTCCACTAGTTGTCTCCCATTTCTAAAAGAGACTGCACTCACATTCTTTGGATTCACCACCGTTTGAGAAGGTAGTGCATTAGAATCTCTAGCCTCCTACCGATTAATTGCAGTAGCCAGCTGACTCACCTGATTTTTAAGATTCTTGAAATTTTGCTTATTGTCAGCTCTATCTTGGGTAACACTTAGTGTAAGAGCTCGAATCATATCTTCCGTGGACATTGATGAACTCGGTGGTGCTTGTTCAGCTGCTGGTTGAGGTACTTGTTGATTAAATTGTTGTCTCTGTGGTCTTTGGAGAAACTGACCTCTAGGAGGGCCAGACGATGGACCGGCTTGAGAATTTCCCCAACGAAAGTTAGGGTGAGCCTTCCATCCTTCATTATAGGTCTTGGAATATGGATCCCATTTTCTGTTATTTGTAGTACTCTCCCAAACACCATTCACCTCTTCTTGGCCACTTTCTTGCAAGTAAGGGCACAAATAATTAGGGTGACCCTCAGTAGCGCATATGCCACAAACAGTAGCCATTTGTCTCCCAGATAACATGTCACGGAGAGTGGAAACAATATTATCAACCTTTTCCTCTAAGCCAGGACTAACACCCATAGCATTCACTCCTCTTCGTCATGGTTTCCTCTCAAACTGTCTAGAGGTCTCAGCTAGCTCTGAAATAACCTCCCAAGCCTCATCTAGATTTTTGTTGGCTATATTTCCTCCACAAGCAGAGTGAATCATGCGACGGTCATCTTGGTTCAGTCCACCACAAAAATACATAATGAGATCCTGATCAAAGTAATCATGGTAATGGCAACTAGCACAGAGCTTCTTAAATTTCTCAAGATACTCATACATAGTTTCCCTGTCTTGATGTTCAACATTACTGATGGCTCTTTTTAGCTGAGATGATCGAGAAGGAGGAAAATATTTCTCCAAGAATGCCTTCTTCATACCTACCTAAGTAGTGATACTTCCCGGTGGGAGATAGTTTAACCACTCTCTCGCATTGTCCTTCAAGGTGAAAGGAAATGCTCTGAATTTCAACTGCTCGTCAGTAATAACAGGTGGCTTCATACCAGTGCACACAATATGAAAGTCTGAAAGATGCTTATTCGGATCCTCAATGCTCATACCACTGAAACTTGGTAATTGATGTATCAAACCAGATTTCAGTTGAAAAGTAACTCCATCATCCAATGCTGGAAAAGTGATGCACAATGGTTGAACGTTAAGATTTGGAGCTGTAAGCTCCCTTAGAGTGCGGGTCTCTCTAGCCATATTCAAAGGTTCGGGTTGTTCAGAAATTTCAGAATATTTAGAATCTGAATGTAGATCGTCGAACTCGCTGCCTTCAGGAACAGCTACTATTGCACCTCGTTTGTTCTTTCGTAACCTGAAAAGAGTATGCTCAATCTCTGGATCGAAAGGCTCGAGGTTCAGGTTAGAAATACGAGTATTATGCATAAACCTACACTAAAACACAAAAATAATAAATGCCAATTCCCCGGCAACGGCGCCAAAATATGACAGGCTAGAGTCTTATGCCTCAAATTAACTATTTATATCACGTAAATCCAAATACTAAACAATAGTACAGCGGAAATAAGGGCCGAACCAAAGGGAATCAGATTAACAATTTATGCAAATTATAATGTAGGAAAAGTCGATCTTTAATGTAATTAAAGATCGTAGTAACAAAAGGGGGGAGGTTTGAGTTGATTTTCTAATAAACTAAGATTAATAGCTAACGTGAATTGAGTAATAAAACTAATGACTTTCGGTGTATCAAATGATTTAAAAGGGTCTTAGAGCCAAGCATATATCCACACTCAATAACAATTGATCACTGTAAGACGGTTTCAATTACTAATCTTGATTACTCTATCGTGAATGACAAATTCCAATTCTCCTTATGAAAAGTTAATTAAAACGAATCTCGTTTTTAATCAACCCTAACTGTTAAACAACCTTAACAATCAAGTTCAAGATTTAATTCAACAGCAGCAATATAAAATAGAGAACTCGAGAGAGAATAAATAATGCATACAATCCAGTTGCACTTTAGATATTTATGTGAATCGCTTCTAAGTACTAATATCAACGTATCCCGTTCAATATTAATTCCTAGCTGTTATTAGCGTAGAGTTAATCAATAAATCCTATTCAATTAACAATACTAACAATAGAATGAAGAATTCAATCACTAGTTGTACACCTAGAAATAATCAATCGACATTCATAAAATTAATAACTAAGCAATTCACAATAATCAAGACAAGAAATTAAAACATTCAAACTCATAATCGTATTAAGAGCGCTTCAATTGCTTGAATCCAAGAATAAAGATTAGTTACACATCGTCTGCTAATAACAAATAGGTTTTTTTCTCTCAAAGTTGTGTAAGTTCTTTTTCTCAAGCTCCCCTCACAAGTAATATAGTAATAAGGTAAATAATTAAAGTAGGAAATAAAGTAACAACTATAATAATAATAATAATAATAATAATAATAATAATAATAATAATAATAATAATAATAATAATAATAATAATAATAATAATAATAATAATAATAATAATAATAATAATAATAATAATAATAATAATAATAATAAAATTCATCGGAATAAACCGAGTAAAATAAAGAAACAAAACACGAGCCCTTAATATCACGCAAGGCTAGACACGGACACAGCAAGCACGCGCTCCAGTCGCGCCTCGGTCGCGCACAAGTCGAATGCAGGTCGCGCAATAGCTGCTGCCGCGTCTTAACTTTTGATTTATGCGCGCTCAGTTAGTTCACCTTAGGCACACACGTCTCAGGTATCTTCATAGGTATCCGGGCCCATCTTTCCTTGAACTTGGACTCCGTTTTAAACTTGTAAAACCGGCCCAATAGCTAACCGAAGCTCACTAACAAATAACCTGCAATTAAACTCCATAACACTCCTTCAAACCGTCAAAACCATACTAATTCGCTCCAAATAACTACGACTAAATGAGTCGTATTAGAGATCTGGAATAATGGGTGAGGGTACGTATTAGAATGACCTTTAATCGAAGACCTAATCCCGCCCGCGTCGATAGCGACCTCTACTAATGATTAGGGAAATCGTTCATATTTGATATGTCGTCGATGTAATGCATGCAATGCAACAAAAACATATAAATTCTAGCATGTGAAATTAGACTATGTTGGTGAACACGTATTTTAGCAAACAATTGAGGTCGAAGTAGGATGTTAGATTCAATTACATGTGAAAGACAAGTAAATAAACCATACATAAGGCAGTAGACTATAATAAATTACAATAATTATAATTACAATGGATTACAATAGATAAATTGATTTACGTCAAAAGCACACTCAAAATGAGATTTTTGGAAAAGAAAATAATTAGGATTAAAAGGTGAAAACTACGTCCGATTAGAGGCGATAATACGGTTAATAGTCGATTTAATACGTAATTAGAAGCTACGTCAAAGCGAGAACGAAGTTCAGGGACAGAAACCAACCCAGAACAGGCGCAGCATATGATGCGTCCCTTGGAAGAGGCGCAGCTCCTCCTGCATCCGTTCTTGAGCTGGACTATGTCTTTGAAGTCAGAATCGCGGATTGTTAATGTTCATTGGTAATTTTAAGACCGGTTATTGGTATTAGACTCAAGTATAAGTGATTTAACCGATTACATGCATCTAGAACCGTCATGAAACGAAATAAAGATGAGAATTTACAGCGATTTACATGATTAATATGAACTCGTGTCAGATTTACGAAAGGAACAAACTTGAACTCGAAAACTGAATAGAATCTGATAAATTGAAATCAAACGAACAAAATTATATACAAAAGGGCGAATTTCAGAGACTTGATATGAACGAATCGAACCTCTAAAATCCAGGTTTGAATAAGATGAAGAAAACCCGCAAATAATTTGAAAACAATTAATTAAACACTATTATACATTGATACGAACAAAAGAGAACAAAAGAAAAAGAGAAAAGGAAAAATTACAGGAAGTCGAGGAAGAAGAAGAAAAGCAGGAGCAGCGACAGCCTCAGGAACAGGCGCAGCAGATGCTGCGATTCTTCAAAGAGGCACAGCTGCTACTGCGATTTTTCTCGACGTCAGACCTCCCTTGATTAGTAAATACGGTTTTAAAGGATGGTTTTTAAGACGGTTTTGAGCGTGCTTTTGATATAAACCTTACATTCGTGATACAAAATAAAAGTACAATAAATAAAATAGGATTTTACACCCTCAGACTTACATGTTTGACGAAACGAGATTGACTAAGTTATCGTCTAGTGATTGCTCGACTAGAATAATGCGTGGAAAGTTCCCTTGTTAAAGGATTTAGATTAATTGATTAGGTTGATTGAGGTGGAGTTGGTCAAATTGGTCGGTGTATGGAACGTGACTGGGACTCAGAATGAACTGCGCTTACGTGGTCGATTGATCAAGCACGTAGGCGTCAAAAGCGAAGAGTGTGGTCTAGAATGCAAAGAGAGAAGAGAAGGGCGGGCACTCGCGTGCCAAATATGGAGGCCGAAGTTCTCTATTTATACTAAACACACGAAGGAGTTTAGGTATGGCACGGATACGGAAACAAATCTCGAAAAGATTCTGGAAAGCATGTAAAGAGGGCTGGGGAATAGGCGCAGCAGCCACTGCGACCCTCGGAAGAGGCGCAACACCTGCTGCGTCATCTCCCCAGAGGTTTCCTCATCTGCAAGCAAGATTTCCGCGTTTTATTATGGAATTTCGGTAGATCTATACTTCCTTATTCCTCAAAACACAAAATACAGAAGATATTTCCTTAGAAAACATTAATTTAAATAAGGAATTTATATCCAGATAATTCTAGAACATTCCGAAACATTTCGACTCGGCATTTAAACGGTTTTTATAAAATAAAGCGGTTTTTGACCCGGACTCCAAATGAACTCTAATTACTGTCAAAACGACCGTATCGGCGTGTAGATGACGACAATGAGGTTGACTCGAGTGTTTGAGCTATCACTTGTCGATGAACTTACGAATTGTCATAAATCGCTCCGCGTACCAAACGTGCGGCCCAATCATTACTGGGTGGTTGGCGGGAGGTGCAGAAATGAGGTATCTACAACTGTCCACAGACATAACCACTCAACTAGCAATTAATTGGAAACCAGAGGTAAGTAATCACCTCAAGCTCTGACAAATGTTGATTATCAGCATTTATGAATTTTGACCAAGGTTTCCAACCATGCCTGTAAGCAATAGAACGGGGAGATCAGAGGGCTACTGAGTTTAAGGATTTTATGCTTATAAGCTTTATTTAAGAATACAGAAACACAATTATAAGACCAACCATCCTATAAGTGCGTAAATATTTGTATCCAACTCTATGTGATATTGCTCAGGCATGTGTTCAATTCTTCGGTTCCCAACACCTGCAAATAATGAAACATAAACAAACGACCATCAAAGATGTTAAATAATCAGCATTAAAACAACTGATTTCCCAGCGAAATGAATAAACAACCAGATCAAACCGAAAATAATCATTATAAACAACAATTGCTTTTAAAAAGGAGAAGGAGATGATACCTTTGAGAGATTCTCATTAGAGTTGCTAGCTTTTTTGAGGAAGCTTGAGAGATCGATTAGTTATACAACTAAAATTAGGGGTTATCATCGCAAATCAGGGACCGCGCCATAGCTTTGAACTGATGTAAAATATAAACAAAGCATTAAAACAATAACCATCCAATTAAGAATAAAAAAAAAACAAATTCGACAAAGAGCAAGATATATCTATTATATAAACAAAGAGGAAAAATGAAGAACTGAAGATCAATGTCATTTTGCAATACCTGATAATCAAATAGATATAAATAAAAATCATGAATATTATGATTAGTATATGAGTAACCCTAAAATTCCAGAAAATTGAACCGATGTAAAGAATGATGAAGATGGTAGTTGAGAATGAACCATTTTGAATGAGAGAGACGAGATGATAAACAACAGATGATTGGAATTGAAGAAGATGAAGCTGCGATGGATGCGCGGCGGAGTGAGGAAAGCATAATGAAATGAAAGGATGAAAGGTAGGGAAGGAAAGTAAGTTAGGTTAGAATGGATGGACAGGATTGCCAGGGGCAGATCAACGGTCCACATTTACTTAACACTATTCATAGCTACAGTAAAGGCATTACAAACTTTTATATGTGTAAATGGATTGTATAGATTTGATCATGCACACAAGCTTCTTTGTCCCCAATCATTCAATTCAATAGCAATATTTACACATGGTCTTATTCACTCTCCTTGGTCCTTAACTAAAATTAAAAGTAAACAAATAACAGAAGGAAGGGAGTATTATTTATCATTAGAAACAATTACATTACATATAACTGAATTCCGATTAGAAAATGGAAGTAACAAGAATACAATCAAACGCTTAGATTTTATAGAACTTTTCGTCACAATAAATGGACGTTAAATTAGCCTTTCAATGCATGGGGTGCATAAGGAGGCCAAAATAGATTAAAGTCAACCTTATAAACGTACGTAAACCCTTCTACAGACAAAAGAGTTGAAGTAATATAGCCTTGGACGAGCAAGAAATCACCCGTGCCACCGATCACAGGTAAATCCGAAGGCTTAAGAGTGTGAGCCACCCCTAGAGCTGATATCGTACCCACATGACCATCCTCCAAGCCGATGGCAAACCTGACAACCGATATGCTGTCAAGCCCGTCGAAGCTTGACGTTACAGCTATCATTTCAGTGTCGCCAACGACCTTGGAGGACGGGTCTAGGGTAAGGGTGAGATTGTCTTTAATGACGGATATTGTTCCGAAAGGGGCGGTTGTTTGAGAAACATTGGAGCCAACTACACCTATGGCTATAATGAAATCAGTCTTGTTGTAGATGTCATGTTGGTAGAGGGTGAAATGTAAAGATTTTAGGTCATGTTTGTGGTAATGAGAGGAAATTGCTAAGGTTGGGAGGAAAGTTAAAAGAACAAGGTAGAGTAATGAAAATTTGGCCATGGTACGGTTCTCCTTTTCTTTTGTTTTTCTTAAGAGCAATGGTATGAGAGGTTTATATATAGGAAACCATGAAGATTGATGTTGCTAGCTTGCTAATTTGCTACTCCTTCAGGTCACTTATTTACCTATTCTATTTTCGGGTATTCCATTTATTTATTCATCTTTCTATATCAAGAATGTATTTAATGACGAATTTGATCTTACACATGAATTATCTTTTTATATACGGAATGTATTTGTTTAGGTGAAATTTTTTACATTTTTACACAAAATTTAATGTGTATATATGAAACAAATATGCAAAATTACCCTTGCTTTTTTTCTTCTTCATTTTTTTTTTGACAGTGTCTTCTTCATTTTTATGATCCATTGGCATGAGTTTTGTAAGAATCCCTTAGTAGTGTAACAAGATAAAAATTTGCTTAAAGGAAAACATTAAAAATTTACTCTAATACTGATAAAAAGAATACGTAAAGAATTGACTGGAAATAAAAAGAGATTAAGTTGGTCACCGTATAAACCTAAGTGATTATTGTAACTCAAGTAAACAAAATCTCTACTAATAAATTACTTGGGTAATGATTTAAGCTGAACATCGTTACTTGCTAATTCTTGTTCCGTATATTTGACTGTTTCAATCAGGATAATATGATCAATAATACTTATGGACTTGGCGTAACATGGATGTCATGATCAATAATTGATAAGCTTGGATGCCATGACGATTAATAACGAGTAGTTCAAATATAGCACTCCATTTTCAGAAGACTTTTAATAAACAATTAATCATGTTTATTGTCTAATACTTAAAGAAATTATAAAAATTTAAAAATTGCATGAGATGTGACAATACTTAAATATATACAAATAACAAATAATTAATTGTTACAACAAATATGGGAGGAGAGGGATTCGAAGGTGGGTGCTTACGTATGTATTCGATGTCTTTCTTATACAATAGTTAATGTGTGACTGACTACTACTCGCAATTGTATTTAGGGTGATTTAACAGAACATCATATAACTTAAATAAATATAAAGTTGTTTTCAGCTGTATGGTGAAGAACGACATGCTAACAAATTTCAAACATGACCATTTTAAAAACTGTAACCTACTTCTGTAATGATTGTAGACTTGTAGTAGGCAATTGAATATATTGTTACTCTAATATTGTTAATTATATTAGGGATAATGGAAAGAAATAAAGGAAATTAATTAGAAGTTTCATTATCCTGACGGCTGCATCCATGGTCGATTTTACTAATTTACATCAACTTTATTTGTTTTAAAATGTGGTGTACATGTCAACCACAATTGGATTTAGTAAAATTGACTTCTATTTAAGAAAAAAACAAAAATACTATGTATGTAGATGTTAGATTTAACATTTACATTTAACCTTAAGACTTTGTTTGATAAGTCATTTTGGTTAATTTATTTGACTAAAGTGGAATAATCATTAACTTTGTGGTATTAAAAGATACATTTTAAAAAAGAATTTATAAAGTGGAATCATTAACTTTGTGGTATTAAAAGATACATTTAAAAAAAAATACATTTCAGCACATTACTAAATTCGCTTGGATTAATTTTCATTTTCAATTTTTTTTTTCTCGAAACAAAATCCAATAACAAGAAAAATGAACAATTAAGATATCACTATTATTTTACAGTTCAATTTTATTCAATTTTCTTGAATAATTTTATTGTTCAATTTTTTTTATCTCATATCAAAATATAGTGACGTGAAATATGAAATTAATGAGATATTAATTTAGCATGTTTAACTAATACAAAAAAAAAAACTTTATAAATAACGCGCGTTCATTACGCGGGATCTAAACTAGTAGCTTATTAATCAAACACGCATGCTAAGTGAAATAAAAAGTTGTCTAGGATAATATTTGAGCAATAAGCTATTTTGTTTGACAAAAATAATTTATTTTACCAAATATCAGTCATATTTTCTGTAACACTCTCATCTACCAAAGTGCCTTACCAAGGCCTGCCTTAGTAAATGGGAGCGCTACCATCTTGTTTGCCCGAGAAAATGTATATGAAATGGGCCATAAAAGAACGTTTATTAAAGGTATAATAAAGTTTAATCAAATACAATACCAAAATCCAAACCAAAACCGAAATACAACTCCGAAATGAAATAAGATAAATAGCTAATTTAATGTTTAGTGTGACAGCGGAAGTTAGCTAAAGATCGAAAGTGTAATGACTTTGCCTCGTCCATATCCCGCATGCTACATCAACATCTAATACTTGCTAAGCCAACTGCTCACCATCCACGAATGGATCACCACAGTTTTAAAAACAATAAACGGGGTCAGCCAACTACACAACCAAAAATAAGAACTCACAATAACACAATCCAATCAAACGTATTGTAACCAATCAATCCTCCAAACTCTAACAGTCACTAGTACCGACTACACACCGAAATGTGTAGCCCTGCCAGATTCTCATCGCAACGGGAAACCCACACCGCCAATGGGGACCCCAACCTTACAACCCAAGCCCTGCTCATCGCAACGAGCGAACCTAGATCGATAATGTGTACATCGCCCTTGTGACGGTAGCTATATGGGGCGAACATGGGGTTGGAACCATCTCCCGAGAATAGCTTCACAATCAATCCAACAACCAATGTAATCATAAACCACAATCATAATCATATTACCAACAATCAATCACAGTTACCAACTTATAATCAATTGTGTAACCAACTGAGTTGGGAAACCCTACCTAATCAGATATCCACGAAAAAAAGCATACAAAAGCAAGCTAGAACGCCTACTCTACAAAGTCCTCACATATTATGATTTCACACAATCAATCAACTACACATCATATGATTATCTACCCCAACAAACTCCAAATCACCCAATTAGGATTTGCATAACTATAACAATATATAACAACAAATTAACAAAGGTATAAGACTTACTAATTAAAAACTACGCGGAATGAGATGCAAAAACTCCAAATCGGATAACCCTTGTCTTGAGAGTGGTTAGAATAATCAGAGAAGCAGTGAACGTGAGTTTTAGATTTTGAGGAAATGATTATAAAATGATTAAGAAATGTTAACCACGTTTTTATACTTCTCTAACTATTATAACCAAAACCGCGGAACTTAACCCGTCAGACTGGGTACTCGGCCTACTGGACCGAGTTCCTCACTACTGAGCCGAGTGCACCCAAAACAGAAGCCTGTTAAAAAGCACTCGACAATTTACTCGGTCGATTATGGCCTACTTAACCGAGTAAGATGTAACAAAAAATCGTGGTATTACATTTTCAACTAGTTCTCTAAACAATTTTTTTAATTTATATGATTACCTACCTTTTTAACTCCTAATGTTCAATTAACTTTTTAGGTTTAAGCTATTGTTTCAATTTTCAAATAGCCTTACCAAACATAGCCTAAGTTGATGGATGTGTAACCTAAATACTTGTACATATGAAATACATAGAGAGTAATTTTGTTTGATTATGACACACAAATTCAGTTTTATGGTCTTACACAACCAAAATGACAATTGATTCCGATAATTTTAAATAAAATTAGATCAAAATCCTTACCCTTTAAAAAGAGGGAACTGCATACTACTCTAGCGATGAATAGTACTCCCTCCGTTTCGGTCAATTGTTGTCCTTTTGTTTTGGCACAAAGACCAAGGAAAGAGGAAAAGGCCAATAACTAAATGACAAGTGGAACAAATTGAATGAGAATGATCAAATTACTCATCAAGTTCATTCTTAAAATAGAAAGGATAACAAATGACTGAGACACCCAAAAATGGAAAAGGACAACAATTGACCGGGACAGAGGGAGTACCACCCAAAACCCCCTCCTGTCGTTGGATTTCCATATTTGATCTCCACCTTCCATCTCTGCTATACTCCCATCCACAAATTTAGGTCATCACTCTCGACTCTCATCCGCTTATTTCCATCTCCCTCTAAAAAAGCCCTCTCAATCCTTCTACTCCATAGCTTCACCATCTCAATGTTCCGTTAAATCCAACGCACGTTTGATAACAACCTTTCCCTCTTTCCCCTTCAATATCACACTACAATGACGATTGCGTGATGGCGATGGCAGTGCTAATGGTGAGTAGGAGACGGCGGGACAACCTCCGATGATGTCGATGGTAACGCTTTAAGGTTACATCGTCTTTCTACTCCTCGCTGTTCATTATTGTAGGCTTTGTTTTCTGTTATTTTTTTTGGGTTTAGCACTTTCAATTTATCGTTTTCTGGTTTTTTTTTCTCATATATTAAGTTGGTGTCATGTTGAGTTATAGGGTCTGATTGATGTTAGGGTCATTCTTTTAGCCTTCCCTTATCTTTTTTTTTTTAGAATGACTACCATTTTCAGTGATTTTTAATGTGTACACCAATGTGAGTATTGATCTTATATTTTGTTCTTATATTGCAGCTTTCAGCTCGTTCTTATTGTTTATTATTTTGTTATTTCCCGGGGTTGAAATTAAATTGGCTAAAATTTAATTAGTGACGGTTTCACTGTAGAACTGCTCTCTTTGTATGTTTATTTACGAGGTTATACACTTATTTTATATTTTATATTTTAGATTGATTTTATTTAATAGCTAAAGATTTGTTTGATTTAACCGCCACTCATAACTGACTTTTTGGAGGTGTGGTTGCAGTTGTTTGTAAAGGTGTAACAACCCTAAATTTTCACGACCAAAATGATAAACTAAAGATGGAAAATTCACGGCTATCACTCCACACCTAGCTGAAAATGCTAAGTGCAAGATAAATACAGAGTCAATCTTAAAAAAAACAAAGTACATGTCTCAAAAACTTTATCAAATAATCAAAACGTCGCAGCGGAAGACTTAAGTCTTACAAAATCTAAAACAATA
The DNA here is from genome assembly GCF_048544455.1 of Silene latifolia. Taxonomy (NCBI): domain Eukaryota; kingdom Viridiplantae; phylum Streptophyta; class Magnoliopsida; order Caryophyllales; family Caryophyllaceae; genus Silene; species Silene latifolia. The sequence goes on along the minus strand of NC_133529.1, from coordinate 70,786,681 downwards.
AATAAAATTCAAATCCAATGATATTATAAAATTATGAATAGTGTAAGACGAAGTTTTTATTCAAAATCCTTCCACGCTCGTACTAATCCCCGGATCCAGTATGCACCCATACAGCATCGCAAGCATCTCAATTATACCTATCAACTGTACCAAAAATATAAATAGGTACAGGTTCCAGTGGGGGAACGACCCAAAACATAAGGACGTCAGCAAAAGCTGAGTTTAAGAAAATAAGAAATATTGACAAATTCAGAAACAGTATTATAAATTAACAAAGCTTTGAACCCAAACTAAAAACAAGAAATATATTCCAAAATCAATTGCTTTAAATCCAATAATATTAACCAAACAATTCAAAACCAAAACTTTTACCACCTGTGTGCCAAGGTCCTACCCTTGACTTGGTCTAGAGGCACCACATGTGCTTTGTTAGACTCATAAAAGTGCGCACTTCTCACATTTGGGCAGTCAGTAGGATAGAACCGCCAAAGGAGAAATTCTAACTACCTAGCGAGTGGGGACAGGACAATCCCCACCCAAATTAACTCGGGCCAAGAGTTTAGTTTCGGGACGTAATCCCATGAGCGTCAGAGACGACCTTAAACCATCTAGACCAGAAGAAACCAAATTTTCCAAAGCGGCCTGAGCCGAAACTGTAATACTCCGTATTTATAAGTCTTGGGGTACTCTATCGAGTAGCCCTTACTCTGTCGAGTAAGGGCAAGTTGCGAAATAAAATAGTTTCTGACCTGTTGGGTACTCGATCGAGTAGCTGGGGTACTCGATCGAGTAAGGAAGTACTCGATCGAGTACCTTGGGTACTCGATCGAGTGTCCGATTTTACGGGGAGTTTTCTCGGGTTTTGTTAATTATGCGATTAAGGTATTTAAACATAATCGTCATTGTTTTAAATCACTTTTACAAAACCTAAAACCTGTTTAAGAGAGAAAGCAACCAGTTCATCTTCCTAATCGCATTCTTAGCAATTCCGGAGTTCAGACGGTCAGTTCTTGTCGTTGTTCGTGTCGTTGAGTTCCTTGCGTCAAGGGTAAGCTTTTAATATAATTTTTATAATGATTTGTTAAGATTGGTTAAACCCTAATTTAGAAGATTGGGGGTTTTGTGCGTAGTATGTGATGTGTAGTATCTATGTGTTGTATGATAGGAGGAGGGTTCGTAGAAGAGGCGTTTTGATACACCGTAGATACCGTCTGCTTGTTGTGCTTTCCGGTAGGATTTCCTACTCGCATTAGTCCCATAATGGGATATTGGTGATGTCTTTGTAGTTAGTTGTTTGATATGATGATTGTCTTTGTGTTTGTGGTTGTGATTGTTTTGATGGTTCTCGAGATGCGTTCTCGGCTGAGTGGGGTCACTTGCGGGAGTGACTTCACGCCCTAGTTTCGCCCTTCGTGGAACCCGCCACGGAAGGGGATGTGCACATTAATGGGACAGGGTTATCGCTCGTATGATGAGCGGGGCTTAAGTGGGAACGGCTGCGGTCCCCATCGGCGGGCTGTCCAGTGGATGCGGTCGGGGATTGAGATGATGGGAGTTGGTGGTGTGTGTGTGTGTGTGTGGATCAAATTGTCTGTTTATCTTACTATTGTTATCTATATTGATTGTGTGATTAATCTTGACCCGGTGTTGTTTTGTAAACTGCGGTGATCCATTCGGGGATGGTGAGCGATATTGAGCGGTGTTGAGGTGAGTACGAGATAGTGGGATGCCACGACATGATGATAGAGTCTTCCTTGTAACCTTAGTTTATTTACATTTCAGTTAGAACAGTCGTTTGAGAATAATGTATCGCACTTTTAGTTGGTTTCATGGATTGTAACTATTCGTTAAACTATTTATAATAAGCGTTGTTTCTTTATTGTTGTTTGATTATCATTGCCTCGGGTAACCGAGATGGTAATGTCTTCATACCTGAGTGGTCCTGGTAAGGCACTTGGAGTATGGGGGTGTTACAAATGGTATCAGAGCGACGATCCTGAAACCTGTAGCAATGAACTTAATGAACATAGGGAGTCAATTAAAATGAACCCGAGGTAAAAGTTGTAGGAGCTAGTGCAAAGGCTTGGGAGACGTCCTAAAGTCGCAGGGGTCGCCCTACAACTTTGAACCGGTCACATGGGGGAAGTGTTTGTCGAGTCGTATGTGTGTTTGGTTAACTTGTTTACAAATGTGATGGAATGTGTTGATTGTTGGATGTTCGAATTGGAAGTTGAGAAGTTGAAAGAAAAGTGATGATGTATATATAAACTGTTGATGAAATGATAGCATGTTGAATGTTTTACAACGTGGCAATTAATAGCATGATTGTTATGATATAATGTGATTTATAAAGTTTAGCATGTTAGCATATGACGTAACATGCGGGTAGCTCTTACGAATTAGTGTTACTCGATCGAGTGGGACTGACTCGATCGGGTGGGTTTTTGGCGATTTTGAGTCCAGAATCGAGTTTTGGGGTACTCGATCGAGTAACTAGGGGTACTCGATTGAGTAGGGGGTCACTCGATCGAGTAGCCTATATACTCGATCGAGTAGGTAAGAGATCGGAGGTCCATTTGGAGTGCAGGTTTGGGTACTCGATCGAGTACGTGGGGGCACTCGATCGAGTAGCCCGTTACTCGATCGAGTGTGTTTGGGAACTCGATCGAGTGGGTTCTGGGCAGCGTGTTTTCGTGTTTTGAGGTTTAGTACGTGTGTTTATGTTTACCCTTTCTTCTATAGCTTCAAGATGCCGCCCAAGAGAACTGCTTTGTATGCGAGAGCTGAGCTTATGACCGTGGATGACATCGTTAAGATGTTAGAGCACCAGGATGCTCTTCTTGAGACCACAAGAGAGTGAATGAGGACAAGGATAAGAATAAAGAGAAGGAGGTTGATCATTCTAAAATCAGCCTCTATATTGCGAGGTTTAACCCGAAAGAGTACAAGGGAGTTGGGGAGCCTAATCTGCTTGATAGTTGGCTGAGAGAGATGGAGAACATCTTAGATTTGGTTCATTGTCCTGATGAGATGAGAGTGGAACAGCCGCGTTCTATCCGAGGGAGGCGGGTAAGTGGTGGGATTCAGTGAAGGTGAGTGCTAGGGAGATATATGCTAACCAAGGCTTACCTGCTATACCTTGGGAGGAGTTTAAGTAAGGCCAGAGGAAGGTGTTTGTACCGGAGCATGTGAGGAGTAAGATGAGAGAAGAGTTTGATAAGTTTAAGATGACACGAGATGTCGGTGGCAGTACTACGAGACAGTTCAATGAGAAGTCCCGGTATCTTTGAGGATATGGGTTTGAGTGAGGAGAACCTGGCATTGAGGTTTGAGAGGGGGTTGACTACCACGATTATGGATAAGTTACCCGTGGGAATCCTTACCGATGTTAAGGAAGCTTATGAGAGAGGGCCGGGAGAGAGAGAGGTTGGTGGAGATGGCTCGGGAGAGGTCGGGGTGGTGAGAAGAGGAAGTTCGAGAGCGAGGGTGGTGGCCAATCGAATCACAAGAAAGGCAACCACAATCGGTCCTAAAGGATTTTCTTCCTCGGTCCGGGTTTAGTGTTTGGGACTTCCTTTGGGCGTGGCCGTGGAAGTGTGAGTAATAGTTGGGGAGTGACCTGCTTTGGTTGTGGTGGTGTAGGCCACAAGAGACATGAGTGCACAAGTTCACCGGATCTTTCCGAGACACGCACAGAGCTTCATGAGCAACAAATGACCGGTGGATCATGGCGAACCGGGAGTCGAGTTACCAGTGGAGGCACGGCACCGCAACGGCGGTAATTCTTATCGAAAACACCGGCAGAACAACAACAACAATCAAGGGTCGGGTGCCAAGCCGACCGCATCAACCAAGATCTTGTCCGGGAGGTGGACAAAGACCGATGGCAAGTTGTTCATGATGGAGAAGAAGGCGGTGAGGAAGATGCGCACGTTATCACCTGTACATTCCTTGTTAATGGTATTCCTACGTTTGTTTTGTTTGATTCGGGGCTTCTCGATCGTTTGTGTCTTCGAGTCATGTAAAACAGTTGGGTTTTAGAGTATATGAGTCTGTTAGTGAGCAAGTTTTCATACCTTCGGGTGAGTCTGTATCGTGTGGGAGATTGTTTAGAGATGTGTCTTTGATAGTTGGGCAAGTTGATTTCCCTGTAGACTTGCTAGAGTTTCCTTTTAACGGTTTTGAGATGATAGTTGGGATGGATTGGTTAGGAAAGTATAAAGCTAAGATAGACTGTCATCAAAAGAAAGTATCCTTAAGAGGTCCAAAGGGTGTTAGTGTGTCTTATCGTGGGTTTCTAGTCAAACCCAAAGTTAAGTTGATTGCAGCTGTTACCTTGAAGTCGTATCTGAGGAGAGGCTGTCCTTTGATCCTGTGCCATGTGAGAGATGACCGGATAGAGAGTCCAGCAGTTGATGAGATACCAGTGGTGGGAGAGTTTGCAGATGTTTTTCCAGAGGAGATTCCGGGGTTACCACCGAAGAGGAGATAGATTTCACCGTAGAGTTGAAGCCGGGGACGGCCAATCTCTAAGGCACCGTACCGTATGGGTCCTAAGGAGATGGAGGAACTTAGGAAGCAGTTGGATGATTTGATAGAGAAGGGATACATTAGACCAAGTGTATCGCCTTGGGGAGCACCAATTCTTTTCGTAAAGAAGAAAGATGGGAGTTTGAGGCTATGCATAGATTACAGGGAGCTGAACCGTGTGACGATAAAGAACAAGTATCCTTTGCCAAGGATAGATGACCTGTTTGATCAGTTGAGCGGTGCAACAGTCTTTTCTAAGATTGATTTGAGGTCGGGGTACCATCAGGTGAAGATTAGAGAGGTGGACATACCAAAGACAGCTTTCACGTCAAGGTATGGCCATTATGAGTATGTGGTGATGCCGTTTGGGTTGTCTAATGCGCCGGCAGTGTTTATGGATTTGATGAATAGAATCTTCAGACAGTTCTTGGACCAGTTTGTAGTGTTGTTTATCGATGATATCTTAGTCTACTCTAAGACTAAGGAGGAGCATGAGGAGCATCTGAGGATCGTGTTGCAGACTTTGAGGGATCATGAGTTGTATGCTAAGCTGTCCAAGTGTGAGTTCTGGTTAGAGAAAGTTGCTTTTCTGGGGCATGTAATCTCTAAAGATGGGGTAGCTGTGGATCCGGCGAAGATTGAGGCAGTGACAAAGTGGGAAGCACCAAAGAATGTTCTTTGAGGTTAGAAGTTTCTTGGGTTTAGTTGGATACTACAGACGGTTCGTGAAAGATTTCTCCAAGATAGCTAGACCGATGACAGCGTTGATGAGGAAAGAGAACAGGTTTCGTTGGGATGAGAGTTGTGAGACGGCGTTCCAAACATTAAAGGAGCGTTTGACCACAGCTCTGTCTTAGCATTGCTGAAGGGGAGCGAGAACTTCGAGGTTTATACGGATGCTTGAAGAATGGGCGGGATGTGTGTTGATGCAGAATGGTAAAGTGATTGCCTATGCTTCTAGGCGATTGAAGCCTTATGAGGAGAATTACCCTACTCATGATCTAGAGTTGGGTGCGGTGGTGTTTGCTCTCAAGATTTGGAGACATTACCTTTATGGAGCAATCTTTAAGGTATTTTCTGATCACAAGAGTCTCAAGTACATCTTCACGCAGAAGGAGTTGAACATGAGACAGAGGAGGTGGATGGAGCTGATTGGTGATTATGACATGGAAATCATCTACCATGAAGGGAAGGCCAATGTTGTAGCTGATGCTTTGAGTAGGAAGAGTGTACATTCCTTGTGTACAGCTCTATCTTTGATGAGGCTGAGGGATGAGGTAGCGAGTTTTGGGATTCATATAATGCGAGAAAGGAGATGCCTTGGGTGATATGACAAAGACATCCGGAGTTTTATGATGATATTCGGGATAAGCGGGCTTTGGATCCTAAGATAGTGGAGTGGAGAGGCTGGAGTAGAGAAAGGGACGGTGTCCCGTTTTCTATATATACGAGATGGTAGTTTGAGGTTTGATGGTAGGTGGTGTGTTCCTAATGATGAGGAGTTGAAAAAGACGATCATGACAGAGGCGCATTGCACACCATATTCAGTTCATCCAGGTGGAGACAAGCTATACAAGGATTTGAAGAAAATGTTTTGGTGGCCTGGGATGAAGAAAGAGACAGCTGAGTTTGTGTCCCGTTGTTTGACATGCGAGAGAGTTAAAGGGGAACAGAGAAGACCACAAGGTAAGATTCAGTCTTTAGAGGTGCCTGAGTGGAAGTGGGAATCCATTTCCATGGATTTCATTGTGGGTTTGCCAAAGAGTCAACAAGGTAACAACATGATTTGGGTGATAGTGGATCGTCTGACCAAGTCAGCTCACTTTGTTCCAATGAAAGATACATGGACTAAGGCACAATTGGCTATGGCTTATCGAAAGAACGTGCTTAAGTTACATGGAGTCCCTAAGGACATAGTGTCTGACAGAGATGCGAGGTTTATATCGAGGTTTTGGAAAGAGTTGCAGGAATCGTTGGGAACAACTTTGAAGATGAGTACAGCATTTCATCCTGCGACAGACGGACAGACCGAGAGAACAATCAAGACTCTGGAGGATATGTTGCGAGCTTGTGTGATGGATTTTGGTGGTAGCTGGGAGCAGAGGTTGGACTTGATAGAGTTTTCTTACAACAACAGCTACCACACCAGTATTGGTATGGCACCGTTTGAGGCTTTGTATGGGAGGAGATGTAGGAGTCCAATCTGTTGGGACGACCGTCTTTGAGGCAAAGGGTTTTAGGACCAGAGATGGTGCATGAGATGGTGGAACAGTTAAGATGATCGGGAACGGATGAGAGCGACCCAGATCGACAAAAGAGTTATGAAGATCTACATCGCCGGGATATAGAGTTTCAAGTTGGGGACAAGGTTCTTTTGAAAGTTTCTCCTATGCGCGGAGTTATGAGATTTGGGAAGAAAGGCAAGCTAAGTCAGAAGTTTATAGGGCCTTATGAGATCTTAGAGCGAGTTGGGGAAGTTGCTTATCGTCTGGCTTTACCAAATTTAGTTAGAGAGAGTGCATAATGTGTTTCATGTATCGCAGTGCGAAGTATGTGAGTGACCCGTCACATGTGTTGGAGGCAGAGAGGTTAGAGCTAGATGAGTCCTTATCATATCTTGAGGTGCCTAAGCAGATTCTAGACCGAAAGGTTAGAAAGACTAGGAGTGGTGAGACAGTTTTGCTTAAGATCCTTTGGTCTAACCACGAGACTGAGGAAGCTACATGGGAGGCAGAGGATATCATGAAAGAGCGTTACCCTTTCCTTTTTGATCAGGTATGTATGGTTACGGGGACGTAACCTTGTTTCTTTTAGGGGGGTAGGAGATGATCGCGAGCAGTTTTTAAGAGCTTTATACCCCTTTTATATGTAGTGTCGGTATGTTTGTCGGGATGAGTTGGGTTAGTATCATGTCTTATGTTGCATTTTGTTTAACCTTCGAGTCGGGAAGCTTACGGGAGTACCTTTGTTTAGTAGTGGTTTGAACTTCGGGGACGAAGTTCCTTTTAAGGAGGGAAGACTGTAATACTCCGTATTTATAAGTCTTGGGGTACTCTATCCAGTAGCCCTTACTCTGTCGAGTAAGGGCAAGTTGCGAAATAAAATAGTTTCGACTGTTGGGTACTCGATCGAGTAAGGGGGTACTCGATCGAGTAAGGGGGGTACTCGATCGAGTACCTTGGGTACTCGATCGAGTGTCCGGTTTTACGGGGAGTTTTCTCGGGTTTTGTTAATTATGCGATTAAGGTATTTAAACATAATCGTCATTGTTTTAAATCACTTTTGCAAAGCCTAAAACCCTGTTTAAGAGAGAAAGCAAACAGTTCATCTTCCTAACCGCATTCTTAGCAATTCCCGGAGTTCAGACGGTCAGTTCTTGTCGTTGTTCGTGTCGTTGAGTTCTTTGCGTCAAGGGTAAGCTTTTAATATAATTTTTATAATGATTTGTTAAGATTGGTTAAACCCTAATTTAGAAGATTGGGGGTTTTGTGCGTAGTATGTGATGTGTAGTATCTATGTGTTGTATGATAGGATGAGGGTTCGTAGAAGAGGCGTTTTGATACAGCTGTAGATACCGTCTGCTTGTTGTGCTTTCCAGGTAGGATTTCCTACTCAGTATTAGTCCCATAATGGGATATTGGTGATGTGCTGTAGTTAGTTGTTTGATATGATGATTGTACTTTGTTTGTGGTTGTGATTGCTGTTGATGGTTCTCGAGATGCGTTCTCGGCTGAGTGGGGTCACTTGCGGGAGTGACTTCACGCCCTAGTTTCGCCCTTCGTGGAACCCGCCACGGAAGGGGATGTGCACATTAATGGGACAGGGTTATCGCTCGTATGATGAGCGGGGCTTAGGTGGGAACGGCTGCGGTCCCCCACTGGCAGGGCTGGTCCAGTGGACAGTCAGGATTGAGATGATGGGAGTTGGTGGTGTGTGTGTGTGTGTGTGTGTGATAGTTCAGCTGTCTGTTTATCTTACTATTGTTATCTATATTGATTGTGTGATTAGTACTGACCCCGGTGTTGTTTTGTAAACCTGCGGTGATCCATTCGGGGATGGTGAGCAGATATTGAGCAGGTGTTGAGGTGAGTACTGGGATAGCTGGGATGCCACGACATGATGATAGGAGTCTTCCGCTGTAACCTTAGTTTATTTACATTTCAGTTAGAACAGTCGTTTGAGAATAATGTATCGCACTTTTAGTTGGTTTCATGGATTGTAACTATTCGTTAAACTATTTATAATAAGCGTTGTTTCTTTATTGTTGTTTGATTATCATTGCCTCGAGTAACCGAGATGGTAATGTCTTCATACCTGAGTGGTCCTGGTAAGGCACTTGGAGTATGGAGGTGTTACAGAAACCATTCCAATGTGTAATATCCAAAATTTAGAAATACAAGTAAAATCTCATCGATGCCAAAATATTATAAAAACAGTTTAATGATTAAACCGAACATGCTCTTTACTTAAATTTAAAAAGGGTAAAAGTCCTTACCTCTTAAGACGGTCAAACCAAGCTAACTTAATCCAAAACTTCCTTCTCGTCAAATCCACAATAAGCTACAAATAATACAAAGTAGTTTAATAATCTTGCTTAGTAATATTAAGACGTCCCAACTTATTATCTAGCTAAACCTATAAACAGAACAGTTCGCTCTAGATACTCACAAGGTGACTAGTTCATCATTCTAAGTTCATCTGATATAACCCCCAAACTGGTCCTTTGTCATCATGAATAACCTAACCGAATCATTCATGTTCAAATCCCATCATTGTAACCTGCCACTTATACTGTCGCATTAGCTAAACATGAATTTTACGAGCTAACTACCTACACCTCCAACATCTTTAACAATTGACATAATGCCGTTACCATCCATAATAATGATCCCAATTCGTCAACCCAAGCTTAGTCTTTTACGGCCAAAATACACTCAGTGTCACTACCATTATCAACCTATTGACACAAATTACCATAAACTTGCCATCAAGATCATCGGTACTCCAAATTACCACCACCTAGTCTTGTAGTATAACTATTTTCTTTGTCCTTGGTTAAACTTACCCATAAATTAGTATCCTCCATCAGTTCATCTACAAATCAACCTTTAAAGCAAACATATTAAGCTACAACAGAACACATGAATTACCTCCATCTTTTACCTCTTCAATCCCACCTTATTAATAATATATCAAGTAGTATGAATACTAGTATGAGTAACAATAATCATCCCAAAACCCTTTGTTCAAATTGAGGACACAAATAAACTATAAACCCGTATAAATCCATCCAATAATATTCTACCTCAATAGCCACCAACTATTTTGCCCACATAGCGATTTAACGTTCAAGATTAAAATCTCTAAACAAGCTTTAAACTTTGTTTCATAAATTGTTTAAATCAAGAAATTAGAAAATCAAAACACTTACAATTTGTAAAAATACGAATAGGAAATGGAAGAAGACGATCAAGAGTCTTGATCGTGGCTCCAGAGAATTGGCGACGAGAATTGATGTGTGAGCGACGAAAAGGGCAGGAGGCAACAACAAGGGTGAAAGGTAATTTTAGGGGTTTTGGATTTTCCAAGTGAACATACAAAATAAAAGAGAGGTATAAAAGGGAGGAGTTAGACGTATAAAGAGGTTTAGACCCCTTTTTATCATTTTATTTTTATAAAGTAAAATTTATGTCAAATTCCGAGACACGATGCTTAGAATAATTTTTGTTTTTAATCTCGAGTAATTGAATATTCAAAACTGATATATTTTCGTAACCCAACTCAGCTTAATTCATATGTCGATACGTAAATTAATAAAAATCTCAATCTAGCACTCCCACAACTAACTAAAATAAGAAGGTAACCTTAATACGGAAAGAAATGGGGTGTTACAAAGGGCTACGAAAATCAGCCTTGAGTTTAGGTTATCGTTATGTACAACAATTTCTAATTGTTCATGTTGCTTGATAAAGGTATCCTGCTATTTCAGGCTTCCATTGGTAGTAAAGTTTATTCGCTGTATTGATTTGCATTTAAATTTAAGTTTGTTTTTGGTGATTTTAGGTGTTGAGAAATGTGGCTGCCGTTTGGTTTTGGGGGATTGCAGGTATCACTGAAAGGACATTCATTTTTGAATTGTATGTTAGATTTTGTTGATTCTCGTTATGCTTTGATTCTTGTTGCAGTACAGTCATTGCGTCTTAAACTGATGTGCAGTTGTCGTCCTAAATTGATATTGTATCTACAGGTATTCATCGTGTCCAATCTTTAAGTTCCTGCTCACCTGTGGCGGATTAGAGCTATTTAGCTGACTGTGTTGGCCCGTCGCTGAATGTGATCCTTTAGTTTATTTGTTTATGTGAACCTTTTTGTTTTCTCCCTTATTACCTTACATCACCTTCCTCGGTTTGCGCATACATTTGGTTACTGCTGTAGTGGCAGCGCGGTTTGGGGTTAGCCGTTTTCTATTTGTCGCTCGGCTAGGATTGCCGAACTTGGTGGCTTTTGCGATACCTGGGTACCGTTTCTGCTCGTTTCTTACTCTTCTCTTTCGGTTTTATTGACTACTACAAGTTTCTAAGCTTTCTAAGGTTCCGTTTACAGCTAACTATAGGTGCAAACCCTGGCACAACTAGAGGTCAACGTGCTATTTTGCCATTAGCATTAGGATTATCATGCATATTGGGTATACCGTGGCTTAGTACCCGTTGGACTGCCCCGAAATGTGCTTGATTATGTTTCTCGGTATATACTTATCTGATGATGTCACTCTACCTACAGGTGATTTTGTTACTCGGTATATACTAAACTGTTTATGTCACGCTACTTACAGGTGTCCTTTACTGTGGTAGTGCCTTGTGAATGCGCGGTTCCGACGTATGGTGTGAAGTTCAGTGGTAAGAGTGCACCAGGTGTCCCGCAACAGCACTACTGTACAACGTTCACGTTCGTTGCACTTATAATCAGTTGTAATGGATGACAGGTGCAATAGATGAGCATAACGATTCCGGATCTGCAAGGCAATCATTTTGGTAGTTCCAGCACTTAGGTAGCACCCTTGCTGAGTGGGTATATGATGATCTTGCCCTCTGCGGAATCTTTTTATGCTTATTGGGTATGTACTAATCTGTTTATATTGCACTAGTTACAGGTTTCAATTCCATTTATAATGTCCAGTAGATGAATATACTAATCTTTTTATGCCCTCTGCGGAATCAATTCCATTTTCAGCCTCAAATTAGCATCTCAATTACTCCTTTATAATTGATTTTATTTTACTGGTTTCATTTCCGTGATTAGCTCTTGTTTGGGTAATTTTTTAATTTAACTTTAGTGATTGTTATTTTGTTTAAGATGTGTGCTTGTGAACTTTTTCTGGGTACTATTTCATTAGAATTTGTTTGTGTGGACTTGAGATTTGTTGATTGACGCTAAATTTTGACTGAGTTTTGATGATGCTCAGACATATCTTTTCCACCACAGATGTAGTTGGCAGTAGCTGCAGTTGGCTTTTGTCTATGTACTCTTTCATATTGCAAATCTGAAGAGGCAACTGACCTTATGGGATGAAGTAGCTATCTATGTGGATTACTGAATATGGGGGCTAAAGTTCATTAGGGGTTAGCCCTGAGCCGCACCATGGTGGTAGGAAGTGATGAGGCTGATGCGTGAGATGGTGGTTGGATGTGATTATCCCTCAAATTACTTGCCTTCTTCTAGGTATAATCTCTTTGTAGTTAGTTTTATCATCGTTTGATTATGTTGTGGAGAAAGGGAATTTAGGAAACTCATCGATGTGTCGAGACTACATTCATTGTTTGGTTATGGCAGCTGAGTGAAGCGTCGGAGTAACATAGATGCACATTTAAGTCCTTCGAACTCTTTACTCAGGGATTAAGAAGGATCTAGGGTAGACAATGGGTGCTATCTTCGTTCACCTTCTCTCATTTAGTCATTGTCTATTGGCATTTCCGGCTCATTAATGACAGTACAGTGTATCATCTAACTTTCTAATTATATGCATCTATGAGAAGCAGGACCTTTAAATTGTTGTCGACTATCGTAGGGATTATATGCATTTCGTCCATATTAGCCCTTTCCTTGGACTTAGGAATATAACCTTTAATCAGGATTTTGAAGAATTCAGTATTATCCTTTCATTATTGCTAAAAGTGTGCGCTTGCCCAAGAATCAAACTTCATGTTTAGTTTCTGCCCTTCCACGCTCATCAATAAATCCAAACCTTGCTTATTTTGATGCAGGTGTCTTCGTTACCTGATCTAGAAGAACTCACATCCCGAAAAGGCAATGTAACATCTGCAGAAGGTAATGTTTTGTGCACATACAGTGAAAACAACTTATTTGTCATCTGATCTTTTCTTGTAGATTTAGAGTTCCATCTTATTGCCATGATTTTTAAATGATATTTCTTAACTTTCAGGAAAGTCGGTCAAACAAAAGTTGAACTTGCTTCTACCCTAAAATCTGAAGGTTAAGTTTACTTGTCTGACCTGTTATTATGGAATGATCAAGTTCGTCATGATTTCTAGATGATACTTCCCTTCAATATTCTCATCTTAGGCTCTTAACTTACAGGAAAGTTGGAAAGTGTCTTGATGGTTCGTGGGAAGTGAACGGGTAGCAAAGTGGGAGAAGTGGGAAGTTAACGGGTATCAGGCACTCTGGCAAGGTGGATGCTACTCTGCCCATAGTACCCCTGCCTTTTATTCTTATTACTTTTGCGCCATTTTGCTTTCCCTTTTTTCCTCTACCATGCTCCTCATTCTTCCTCTGCTCCTCATTTTCCATGTCTATATCACTCGTGCGCTGTATTACTTTCCACTTTTCTATATCCTCTGGTTTCTTTCTTCGTCAATAGCAATCAATTTTATGGCGAATTCTTCCTTTTAAAAACGAACCCTAACCCTACCCAGAACAGTCCCCAATGTTGATCCTCTATTTTCTATTTTTTTTTTTAGAAAAGCAACTCGATTATCAGATCGGCACCAATGGCGGTCCCTAATTCAGTCCGACTTATCCAAAAACGCAACAGGTAAGTTGGCTTGTTCATTATTCTGATTTTTGTTTCCAGTATTTTAACTTTTGAGATGGATTGTTGATTGCATACAATGAGGTTGTTCCCTTTCGTTCCTGCTATTATCGCCTCATTATCCTTTTTAACTCTGCCACATTCATTCCCCATTTTAATTTTTCAATTATTTTCTACTACTCATTTTATTCGATTCATTTTATTCGATTCATTCTTGTAGTTGGTATTTTTACCTTCTCCTTTTGATTCTTATAGTTAGGATTTTTTATTTAATCTTCGTTTGCATTTTCGTAATTCTTATTGTTGGTATATCTTTTCATGGTGTGCATGCAGCTATTGAGGACGGTGACGGTAATCACGTCAGCGAGAGAGTGTATTGCACGGAGTATAAATGAAGATCTATGTATCGCGATGAGGAACATCGCCAGCGACTAAGTCGGCATTAGTTATTGAGTTAGCGTATTTTTAATTAATCCATTGCTTCTGCTGTTAGAGGTTAACTATTGAGGTAGAATATTGAATGTGAATTAAATAAGTTAGGGATTAGTTTTTGGGTTTACAAACTTTAAATTGATTGCATGTAATAATTTAGGGCTCAAAAGAGAAAGCTTGATTATGTGTTTTTCCTTCCTTTTTGTTAGGGTGCAATGGAGAAGGCTATCAAATATAAAGTACCATAAATTTCGAAGGTTTCAATACAAGATTTCTTGCTATTTTCGACATTAGTGTTTTGATTGAGAGTTATTATTTGTAGCTATTCATCTGCACATCGTTCTCTGACATGCCTTTTTCTTACCTCCTAGTATTGGTTCTTTAATGCTTATTTTTTCATGTTTCCACCTCGCAAAAATTCCTTGTTTTTTTTTTTGGTAAAATGTGAGTGTATGATATATATATAAAAAAGAGTTTCAAATACAAAATAAGGCCTAAACCTTTCCAAGGATTAAAGAAAATTCAAGCACCCTAGCCAATCTAACTCTTGTGTGTTCAACTTCCTCTTATCCCGTTCTTTTATCCTCCTCTTCATATCATCATTGATCAACAATGCAATACGACTAGGCCTCAGGACCAGCTGCTCTATACGACTCTTGTTTCTCTGCTGCCACACATGATACATAGCACTCAACACCATAGCATTCTTTACTTTCCTCTACGTTTTCAGGCCTGTGTTATGAATGCACCAGTGCAGGACATCAGAATCAGGAAGTTTTAAGCCAGAAATTTTTATCAGTTCTTGTATTACCCGTCTGCGAAAGGCACATTCAAAAAATAAATGTTCCTGTGTCTCTTCTGCCTGCCCACATAAGAAACACATTCCATCCACATTCATCCCAAATACTTTCAGTCTACTATTAGTATGCAGGGATTCGTGAGCTATAAGCCATCCCATGAACCTGTGTTTAGGTAGATTCCAACTGTCCCAAATTGCATTATGCCAGTCTACCTTAGTCCTTGCTCCTCTAAGCCATTCATAGCATCCAGCAGGAGTGTAACCAGTTTGCTGCACCTGCCATACCCCCTTACTGTAGCCATTGGCAATCACCTACTTCACCTTGCAAATCCCCCTCCACACCCAGCTGGAGTTGCTAGTAGCTGTGTACTCCTGCCAGGAAACCCCCTTTAAATAATTTGCATTCACCCATTGGACCCATAACGAGTCCTTCTTAGTTGCAATCCAATCCACAAGTCTACCAACCATAGCAATATTCCAAAATTCCTGATTCTTTAGCCCCAATCCCCCTTCCTGCTTAGGCCTACATATAGTATCCCTGGCTACTAAAGGACTGCGTCTATACTCAGCACTGCCATCCCATAAAAAATTCCTGCATGTAGCTTCTATTCTTTGTATGACTCCTTTAGGGAGAACAAACAAAGAAGCCCAATAGGAGTGTAAAGAATTCAAGATTCCTTGTTTTTCTTCTTGATTATTATATGCTGTGGCATGTGAGCTTTATTTTCTTATTGCTTCCTAAATAAACCAATCAGGCTATGATGATGATGATGATAAGGAGGAGGAGGAAGATAATGGTGGTGATGATGTTGCTACCGCCTACTGCTACTGATGAAGAAAGTTGACGATTATTGATGTCCAAGAAGGAGACAAAAGTGCTTCAGTATGCTCTTGATTTCTGCCATGTCCGAGTTCTATGAAAGGTCCATCTAATCTATGAAAGGTATATGCAATATTTCTTCCTTTCTAGAATCTGTCAGCTTCGTTTGATCGAGCTGTTTCCCGACTCTAGGTTGATTTAAGTTACCGTCAATAGTTTCATGGGAAGTTTCACCTCCATATAGGTTCACTTTCAATTTGGGGGTTAACAAAACTTGGTAAACTAGGTGAATGTATGTTAAATGATACATGCAATTTATATAGACTTTTTAGCCTCTTATTACACGCATTTCTATGCCATTTGTAACGCTTTATATTGAAAAATGCCCCAAATCGGCTACTTTGGTTTGTTTTGTCTTAATTGCAGGAATGGACCTAAAAGTAGTGGAATCGTGCCTTAGTCGTCCCACTTTGCATGCATTTTAAGGAGGCGGAGATATTAGAGCAGAATTCATACCTCAGGAAGCGTGAAGGAGGGTCTTAGGAAGCTGCCAAGACGAAGTCAAGGCTGATCTTAGTGTGAAGTACTCGATAGAGAGCTTCTGGAGTCCGATCGAGTGTTTTGGCAGGTGCTGGAAGTCGATCGAATGGTTTTTATACTCGATCGAAATGTGCTGAATTGGAAGAGTTCGATCGAGAGCCTCAAGTGCTCGATCAAATAGTTTTGCTGAAGAAGTCCTCGATCGAGTTGTTTGAAAGTACTCGATCGAGTGGTTTGCTATGTTACACGTGTTAACTAATCCGTGTTAGGTTTATTTTGTTAATAAAAACGCTCCCCTATATAAGGAAGTGTTTATTAGGTCTTAATTAAGTTTTAATACACTCGACTTTACTCGAATTACTGCTGCTCTTTCCTTGACTCCGGATCTTAATCTTGTAACTTTTCTCTTCCTTTAATCTCAATCTCTTTGCTCTTAATTATTATTCTTTCATTTATTATCTTGATTTGATTTGTTTATGTACATCTTTATTGTCTTTCTACTATGTCTTCTCTTAGTTATTTCATGATTATTGTCATTGTTGTCAATCTCAAAAACATGAGTAGCTAATTTCCTTATGTTAGGATTAGAGGATCCATGGTAGTGATGAGACGCTGTAGTAAATAGACTAGGTGATTTACTTGTGAGAATCTGTGACCATAGCAATATAACTGTAACATATTTAGTTGAGTGCACGCTTCTAACTTTAATTTAGTTAAATTTGTTCCTGGATCGGAAGATTGGAATAAACAGACCTGCTATGCACAGTAGACTACCCTAATGAGGATGGAAGTTAAGTTAGTGGAAATCCAGGGTGGATAGCGGACCGGAAGGACCTTTCCCTTGCCCTTCTCACAGTAGATTGTTTAGGCTATTTATGATTGAGTCGATATACTGCCATGGTGAACCGAAATCCTGACATACCCTCTTTTATCTGATCACTTATCTTTATTTTCCCACTTTATTGCTCTTATCTTTATTGCTCTTGCCCTCAATGTCTAGTAGTTAGAAAACAAAATAGAAACCCCCCATTTGTGACTTAGATAAACGGACTTACAGATAGATATCTTGCCTCCCTGTGGAGATCGACCTTACTTATCACTAGCTTCTGTTAGTTATATTTAGTTATTTATTTTTGGTACATAACGACCGTATCAAATTTTGGCGCCGTTGTCGGGGAGGCGATAGCCTTATATGTCTTTTGTTGTTTCGTTATTTCTCTTGGTCTCAGGGAATTTTTATTCCTTGAGACAGTTCTTACTTATTTCCTTTAGTGTTGTGTATGCACAGGTCTAACAGGTCAGAATTAGTTCCTGCTGATCCTGAGCCAGAAAGATCTTTTCGTCATAGACTAAGACTGCAAAGGAAGATTCAAAAGGAAGTCTTGAGTACTTTTGAACCCGAGCTACAACATTTTATGTTTGTAGAAGATTCGTCTTGTGAAGTAGACAACTCAATTTCTGCTATAAAGCCAGTGAAGATGCCTAATATTGCGAGTCACTCACAGCCCACAGCTGCCTCGATCCCTAAAGGTTTCAGTCTTGCGACCGAGGATGGCAATACATTTGACATCCGACCATCTTACATTAATTTGGTCGAACGAAACCTGTACCGAGGTGTGGCGGGTGAAGATCCACGTAAACATATGGAGGTTTTCACTGACTATTGCTCTACCATACCCGCCACTAAGGGAGTAACCCAGGATAAGATTAAGGAAGACTTGTTTCCTTTCTATTTGACCGACGGAGCCTGTGAATTGCTCACTAATCTTGATCGCATTGCAATCGGTATTACTGACTGGGAGAGTCTGGCCCTTGCTTTTTATAAAAGGTATTTTCCTCCACAACGAGCTAATCAGCTGAGAGGGAAAAATACAAGTTTTAAGCAAAAACCTGATGAAAACTTGTATGAAGCTTGGTGCCATTTCAAAAGGTTGGTGAGGTCTCTTCCTCATCATGGTTTTGATCAGTGGTTTTTATGCAACCAATTCTACAATAGGTTGTATGATGACCAACGTGCTATATTGGACGCCTCATCTAATGGGCGATTTCAGAAGAACAATGACGATGACAAAGGATGGGGTATCATAGAGGAAATGGCTACTCACTGTGCTGAGTATGGGAACCCAAGAGAAGGTATTTGTACTGTCTCTTTAGTAGATAGTGAAGTTGTGGCTTAGCTGGAAGCCATGAATGCCCGTTTTGATAAGCTAGAATTGCAGATTGCTGGTGATCAACAAACGGTTCACTTGTTGACCAGACAAGAAGTCGTTACTTGTGAGAGATGTGGGAGTAATGACGGTCACACTGCTGTTGACTGTCTAACTGAGAAGGAGCAAGTCCTTGCCTTTCAGCAATATAGGCAAGGAGGCTCCTATTATAATAATCAGAATGGAGTTCATTCCAACTTGAGATGGACTAGTCAGAATGTACTTAATCCTACCCCTCCTCCGCAGCAGCAACAAGCTTATGTTCCTCCTCACAAAGCTTAACAAGGCTTTCAAAAGCCTCCATCTTTTCCACCGCCGCATCAAGGAGCTTCTTCTAGTGGAGTAAGGGAATTGGCTGAGTTGAATGCGATGATCCAATCATTGACTAAGTTGCAGATGAGTGACCAACAAAAAGAAGCGTCGATAAAGTCACTCGAGACCCAAATTGCTCAACTTGCCACTAACCAATCCATGAGGAAGCCCGGTCATTTACCGTCTCAATCTGAAAAGAATCCACACGAGACGATAAATCTGATAAACTTGCGAAGTAGTCTTTCTTATGAAGGACCCAAAATGTCAACTGTTGAGGACATATCACACCCGGAGAATATTGTTGCTGATGGTGAACAGTTGTCCATAGAAAAAACAGTGCTGCATCCGAAGAAAGTACTCGATCGACTCATTTCTGGTGGTCGATCGAGAGGAACTACTGGAGATAGTACTCGTTCGAGTGGTATTGTTGATCGATCGAGTAAAGCTGCCTCGATCGAGCAATGCTGATAAAAAAGGTTTCGATCGAGTGGCTGATAATGCTCGATCGAATGAAAAAGCTGCTGAAAGACCTCGATCGAGAGGTAAAAGAGATCGATCGAGTAGAAATGAGTTCGATCCTTTCGAGACACTGGAAGAAAGGAATAAGGGGTTAGAAATTCCGATCACGGTCCCCTTTCTAAGGTGATTGCAGAACAATAAGGCTAACCAACAGTTCGGGAAATTTGCTGAGATCCTGAAAAGCCTTCATGTCAATGTTCCTTTCGCCGAACTGCTTACCTAGGTACCCTATTACATGAAGTTTATGAAAGAAATTTTATCGCGTAAGAGACATATAAATGACCACGAAACGGTGGCTTTGACTGAAGTAGGGACCGCCTTAGTTCAGAATAAGACACCACCCAAACAATCAGACCCTGGTAGCTTTTCAATTCCTTGTCATATAGGGACCCACTTAATTGACAACGCGCTATGTGATTTAGGAGCTAGCGTAAATGTCTTACCTCTGTCTCTCGCAAAGAGACTCGGTTTGACCAAGTTTAACTGTACCAATATGACCGTTCAGATGGCCGACCGCAGTATATCATGGCCACTAGGAGTAATAGAGGACATACCTGTGAAGATCGGGAGATTCTTTATTCCCGTAGACTTTGTGCTCTTAGACATACCCGAGGATACTCAAACCCCTATTATTTTAGGGCGACCATTTTTGTTTACTGCTCGCGCAGTGATTGACGTCGGGGGAAAGACCCTTACCTTCCAGGTAGGAGATGAGGAGCTAATATTTCATCAGTCCAAATATCGTAGGGCGCTCAACCTTGCAATGCCTTACACTCTATTGACCGAGACTTAGACACTCCAGCTGAGAATATTGAATACTGCGCTGCTATAGTAACTCCTGCGCCATAAACTGAGAGCGAAAAGAAGGACCATTCTGTTGTTTTCCTTGCTGCAGATACAGGCAGAGTGGGTACAGGAGATGCTATCGATCAAGGTACAGTTAAAGTCAATCTAAGTGATGGGAATGCCACCAATCCATATAGGAATATCAAAGGGAAGAAGAAAGTTAGGGCGTATGTGGAAGCGAATTATTCTCCTTCCATCAGTTCGAGTACAAGCTCGTGGCGATTAAAGAGGACAGTTCGAGATGCTGAAGGGACCTCCTCCAGTCAGAAGCCCTCTTTTGGGCTACTACAGTGTTTTGGACGATGAGCGGGGAATTCCCCGTTGTATTAATTTGTAATTTTGAATTTCCGTTAGACATTTTAATTGCGTTTTTAGACTATTAGACAGTGGCATAGTTTGTTTTAGCGAAAACCGAATATAGACTGCATACTTTTGTGATTTGGTATTTGCGAGAAGTGTTTTTGCATGTTTCTATGCAGGTTTGGGGAAGATATATCGCATTGGGACGTGTGCCATAGGAAAACACCTCGATCGAGTACTTTTTGTACTCGATCGAGAGGATTGCCCAGGAAAAGAGGTCGATTGAGTTGTTTCAGTCACTCGATCGAATGGCCTATGATACGTGCATTTTATATAGTCTTTTTAAGCCTCTTTATGCACGTATTTCTATGCTATTCTCGTAGTTTTATGCTATGAAATGCCCCGGATATTCTACTTTGTTTGTTTTGCTTTATTTGCAGGAATGGACCAGAGAGTAGTAAAATCAAGCCTTTTATCGTCCACTTTTCTTGCATTTAGAGGATGATTGGATTTGGAGCGGGAAATACTGTTGTTACGGGATGCGTGAAGTGATTTCGGAAGCTAAATCACCAAGTCAATGCTGAAATTAACGAAACAAGTAGCCGACTGAGTTAAAGTCACACGATCGAAGGTTTTTATGGCCGATCGAGCACTTTTGGATTGCAGAAGACTTCGATCGAATGCTTTTAGTGTTCGATCGAATTGCGCATGATTGGAGTTCCTCGATCGAGTAGGTTTTCTACTCGATCGAGAGGTTTTGCTATGATTCTGTTCGATCGAGTAGTTTAAAATGGCTCGATCGAGTAGTTATCTATTGGGCTCGGGCTTTTTCAGTTTTATTTCGTTTTTAGGTCAAATAATTGTCTTTCCTGTCTTTCCTATAAATAGGAAAGACGACAGACGACTTCGGGACTGCTGCTACTTTATTATTCTCTACTTTCTCGGATCTTATTTAGTAATTCTATTCTTTATTCTCTCTTTAATTTGCAATGTTCTTTATTTCTTCCTCTTCTGCTTTTATTTTATTTATTATGTTTAGCTAATTCCAGCTGCTAGGATTTAGGGGATTCAATGATTTATCATTAGTTGCTAATTAGGTTACGGATCTTTCGCTATCGTTATGTCTATGTTGTTAATCACTGCTTTTAATTGTAACTAGCTACTTGAATCGATGCACTTAGCTTAATTAACCTTGGTAAGCCTTGACCTAGACCGGAAGGTTGGAAGGGGTGAGACCCGCAGTGAACAATAGGATGCTTAGTGAGGGCGGAAGCTAAGCTAATAGTATTTTAGGGCGAATTGAGACCGGAAGGAGATATTTGTTGCCGCTTAGACTGATACACGCGACCGATATGTGACCTTAGCTGCAATTAACTGACGTTCATTGATGACTCGACAATCCTAGTTCTCTCTCCCTTCTAATAATTCCTCTTATTCTTTTCTCTCTACCTTTAATCTCATTTAGTTTAGTTTATTCAAATCAAACCCCCAACTGTGACCTTAGACAGACCGAATCGACAAGTAGATAGTGACCGCCTTCCTGTGGAGATCGACCATACTTACCGCTGGCTTCTGTTAGTAGTACTTAGGTATTTATTTTTGGTACTGAAACGACGGTATCAAATTTTGGCGCCGTTGCCGGGGAGGCAACTATTCATTTGCTTGTTATTTTTTGTGTTTGTCTTTAGCCTCGAGGAATTTATTCCTTGAGGCCGTTCTCATCTTTTTCTCTAGTGCTATTTTAATAGGTCCTACGGGTCCTACCTAGACAATTCTAGGTAAAAGATCGTCAAAGGGAAGGCTTGAGTACCTTTGACCTTCCACCTATGTTCCATCCTATGGAACAGCAGATGGTTTACTGTAAGAGATGTGGTGCTGCTGGGCACAATGCCGTTGTTTGCTTAGGGGAAACGATGAGGTCTATGCGTTCAAGCAGCGTAGTCAAGCTAGCCATGACGCTGCAATTGTGCCGCCACATCTGCCTTATCAGAAGCCTTCTTTTATTTGGCCACTGCAACAACAAGTTCCTTCTCTTGATAAACAGAAAGAAGCCATTGCTGAGTTGAAATCTTTGATTAAGACACTCGCACTCCGACTGCAACAAGACGATAGACATAAAGAAGCTCAACTTATTAAGCTAGAGTTTCAAATAGCTCAGCTAGCTGCTGAGTCGAACATTAGGCAACCAGAGAAGGTATGCGTTACCTACACCGAGAGTGGTCTTTCCCATGAAGGACCCGAGTTGCCTAGCGCTACTGCTGATTTGTATGACTCGGAGTATGATGACCTATCTGAAAACGAAGCATTACTTGAAGATTTTTGCGTTGTACAGCAACAAGTGCTCGATTTAACTTGTTATAGTGTTCGATCGAGTGAAATATCTGAGGAAGTGTTCGATCGAACAGAAAATTTCACTCGATCGAACAACAACTATAAGGAAGATCTCGATCAAGCATGTTCTTGTGTTCGATCGAGTAAAAATCAAGAGGAAAGCTCTCGATCGAGTTCTGTCTTTACTCGATCGACTACTTTGGCCATGGAGAGCAATGATTTGTCACTTGGGTCCATTTTGGATGACGAATTTGCTGAAGATAATGGTTATGGTGAATCTCCCCTTTTCAAAGCTGAGCTGGATGCGCTAGAGGCTGTGATTTACGTGATAGAACCCACAGAGGAGGGTAACGAGAAGACAACTGAGTCAGTGATTGCTCCTAGCACGGAAGAGGTAATATATTCTTTTGTCAATGATTCCGTCATTGAGAGCAAACCACCTGAGGCAGTTAACGATAATTTCATTATTGTTAGTATTAATAGTAGGCTATCTCATTTGACTCATGTTTTTTCTTTTGATGCTCTACCTCCTCCCAGATGAACAAATAATTTAACAATTTTTCACCATACTGGTTATCAGAAATTCGTTAAACTGAAACGGTGCCTTAGCTTATTTTTAAATGCTCCCAAGCTCTCAAATTTTCCACTGACGGATAATTTGAGCTTTTATATTCCGCCCGTAGCTGGAGGGCAGGATTGCTTTGTGGATAAATTTGGGAGCTGTCATAGAAAATTCATTAGGCTCAAATGGTTGCATGTTTTAATTTCCTATTTTACTTTTATATTACGGTGGTACTTACATTTTTGTGTAGTACATGCGCAGTTATTTGATCGATTACTGCATGCCTTGAGCTATTTTGACTGGGCTCAATTGGATTTGTTGACTGAAAGAAAAAAGGGTCGAGTTGGGACCTGTCTGAAACTAGCGCAGTCCGGGAGGCAACCCGGAGTTTTAATTTTTAGTTGCTTTTCAAACATTTTAGTTGTGTGTAATAATTGGTTTTTAAACCGTGGGTTGTTTTATTGCGTCTTTATAGGAATCTATTATGGATGGCTCGATCGAGTACTTTATATACTCGATCGAACCTTTTTGCTGCCGATTTCACTCAATCGAACACAACTTCTTCCCGATCGAGTGCCTGCCAAAGAGGATCTTTCGATCGAGCGCCCGTCTTCCTCGATCGAACTGTTTTAGATACCCAAGTCACTCGATCGATTATTTTGTCACCTTGATCGAGTGCTTTTGACTTGATTCGCTTCCTACGACTCTGTTTTGCAGCTATTAGCGACCTCCCACGTTGCTGGCTGGTTTGGGGAGGTCCCTATTCGCATATTCTTGTGAGTTTTCCGCATCTCCACTCTCTCCTTTTTTTAGTTTGCATTTCCTTTCCCCATTTTGGGTACAATGAGGGCATTGTACGGTTTGCTTTGGGGAGGTTATGCATCCATATCTGTGTCTGCATTTTTGTTTTTATTGCATTTCTGTTGTCACGTTTAATTTCTGTAATCATTGTTGTTTATTTTTATGAACAAATTTCAAAAATTTCATACAAATTTCAAAAATTTCAGGTTTATTTTTGCATATAGGTTGAGTCGGAATGGTGGATTTCAATGATGAAATTGCACTATAATATGTCATTTTGCTTAAGCCTTGCATAAATTAATATCTTTAGCTTTGTCTTATTACATATCTACGAGTTAATGTTCAAATTTAGCTGAACGAATAGACTTGACTTGATAATTTTGGCAAACTACCTATATATTCTAAGGAACTAGAGCTTAATAAACTGGTGTCATTTATTCCCAGTTTCATGTAGGATTGTGAGTAGTTACTCCTTGCATAACATATTCATTAATTTGCACGTATATGAAATTCAATTGCTTTTTGCCTGCATACATTCGGGTTAGTGGTTGGTGTCACATGCAGGGAGGCGCTTACAATTTTCCCTTTTATTCATTTTCACCCATTTAACTCCACATTAGCCAAATTTTCCTGTTGACCCTTAACTACATCCAAATTTAGCCTGCCTTGTCAAGCTAGTTAATGTGTGTTTTGCGGTATATATTTTATCGATCAAAGTTTTGTTCTTATTATACCGTTTTGGAGTTGGTAGAAAAGAGAAAAAGGAGGATGATGAAAAAAATGAAGAAGAAAAAAGAAAAAGAAAAAAAACCGTGGAAAAAAGAAAAAAGAAAATTAAAAGAAAAAAAATGAAAAAAAAGAAGAAAGACGTGAAAACAGAAGAAGGAAGAAGAGAACAAAAAAAAAGGAAAGAAAAAGTTGAGTTGGTTTGAGAAAAAGAGACCGTTTGTGCTTAGGTATTTATTTTTGGTACTGAAACGACGATATCAGCCTAAAAAGAAGAGTTCTCGATCGAGGGAATATTTGTTCGATCGAGCTGAATGGATGATAAAGTCCTCGATCGAGTGGTTTAAAATCACTCGATCGAGTGACTATTCTTATAATACGCAGGAAGTCCATCTTTTCAACTTCTATTTTCATTCTAACTTATTGCCTTCCTTATTGTTGCGATAACCTCTCTGAAAAACCCCCAAATTCCCCCATTTGTTATTCCCCTTTACCAATTTAATCGCCCACTTCGTGTTTATTGTGCTAGTTTTGACAAAAGCCTCATTATTCTACCTTCAATCTTGTCTTTGTTGTACCTTAATTTGGGATATTAGGGTTTGTTCAAGTCGACTTTCAATTCGACTAATTGGTTGCGATTTTTGTCCATTCTTTGCAATATTTTGTGGGTCTTCAATCAAGTAAGTGATTTCCTCCCTCTTTTTGTTGATTAATTGTTGTTTTCGACCCTATTTGAGGGGATTAGGGTTTCGGATTTTTCCAAATTTTGGGGGAAATTGTGTTTATTTGCGTAATTGATTAATTTATACACTTATTTGATTGTTAGGATGGATAGTAACACAATGCCCTCGACTAGTTCCACTGTTACCCCATCCCTGACTGAGACGGTGGTCCCTGCTGCTATCACCGTCGTTTCTACTGTTTCTACTACTACTGCCACTACTGTTACTGCTGTTGGTATCGTACCCTCTACGGTGACGACCCTGGTGCGTTGTCACTAGCTGTCACAGATGCTTACAGGTCTGCCCTAGTACACCGCCCAGCTACTAGACTGGCTTCTTCTTCGGGTACTAGAGGGCGTGGACGGGGTCGAGGATGAGGTACGCCGGCTGCTGGACGTGCCACGTTCCATGCCGATGAGTCCTTGGACCCGCATCCTGAGTATCCAGAGGTGCATTTCGTTAACTCAATTCATCGTACCCGTTTTTATGATTTAGAGCGCTGTGACTTTTCTTCTACTAAATTTTTGTGTCGAAACTCCCTTGAGAAGTTGGGAATTTACGAACCTGTAGCCGAGATTTTGAACGGGACGGGGATGGCTGGGTTGACCACTATTAGTGCCTTGATCTATAAGGAGCTGTCCCTTGAGCTTTTCAGATCCTTCACTTTTTCTGTTGCTGCCTACGCCACTGACCCAGACAGCTCGTGTGTCTCCTTCCGGTT
Source organism: Silene latifolia (assembly GCF_048544455.1). Lineage (NCBI taxonomy): Eukaryota > Viridiplantae > Streptophyta > Magnoliopsida > Caryophyllales > Caryophyllaceae > Silene > Silene latifolia. The sequence continues at coordinate 70,760,464 of NC_133529.1, read as the reverse complement.
GTTTAACCGGACTACGACCTGGACCTTAGCTGAGTTTGGTAGTAGGTTAGGTCTGTCTTCCCACGGTGAGTCGGACCCTCCTAGGAAGGTCCTACGTATATTTTGGTGGACCTTGGCACATACACCTTTTGAGGAGCGCAGACCTACTCATATTCACCTTCCCCCGGCCCGTTACTTTTTGCGTCTCATTGGAGGGACGATTTTCGGGCGTAGAGAGCCTAACAACATTAATAATGTTGAGTTGTCGATTCTCAGGGGCTATCTAAACATTGATAGCGAGGGCCCCTTTGTTCTTAACATTGCCTATCTGACTGCTCAACATTTTAATGTTGTTGGGAAGAAGAAGTCGGGCACCATTGTTTGTGGTGGCATAGCCACCTACCTCGCCCGCTCTATCTTCCCTGACTTCCCTCGTGACCTGGCACATGTAGATAGGGACAGGTACCTAGATGTCTCTGCCGTGTTGGCAATGTTTTGGCTAGCTTCTGACCAACGGACTTGGAAGATTTGTGGTTCCTTGTCCATGACCTTACCTTTTACCGACCTACCACGTCTTGTACCTTTGACCACTGTTAGGGGTAGGTTGCCTCCACCTTTGCCTTTCTACCACCTTCCACTCGCTCCACCTCCCACTATTTCTGCTTCTAAGAAGCGGAAGAGACCTGAGACTGGACAGGGATCCACGCCGACCGAGGCTGGGCAGTCTTCCACGCCCACGCCTACACCGATCCCTATTCCCACTCCTTCTGTTACACAGCCGGTCTACCCGGCTAATTTTATTCCTCCTCCACCCTTTGAGGCGTTCGAGGTCATTCACCAAGGGCGTCGTGACAGTTTGCTTCTCGAGTTGCTTACCAGGCAGGCTCGTATGGATCGGGACATTGCACTTACTTTGTTCCCTCTGTACGAGTATCACATGAGGAGAGGACGCCCCATTCCTGAGGGCTGGCCACACCCTTCTTTCTACCGGTACCCGGCTGCGGGGTACCCACAGCCAGCTAGCGAGGCGGACACAGCTGAGGAGGAGGAGAGAGCCCGAGCTGAGGAGGGGAGGTGGAGGGAGCAGGAGCGAGATCCCGACTACACGGTGGTGGGAGAGGAGGAGGAGGACACTGCTGTTGTGTAGCTGCTGGTCTACTCACTTCCCCAGTTTTCTGGCTGGTTTGGGGAAGTTCGTCATTTTGTATGTACTTTTTGCTCTTTTCTTTATTTTCGTCTCCTTATTTATTTATTTTATTTATTCATTTATTGGTTGTCTTTATCCTTTTCCCATTATATATACTGCTGGCATATGCTGGAGGACAACGAGGGCGTTGTCCGTTTTGGTTTGGGGAGGGTATTGCATCCTTTGCGCCTGCATTTTGCATTTGTTTTTGCATTCACGTTTAATTTTTTGCTTGAATTTGTATTTTATTTCAAAAAATCATCAAAAATCAAAAAAACTTAGAAAATTTCGAAAAAAAATCAAAATATTCACGTTTCATTTTGCATATAGGTTGAGTCGGAACGGTAGATTTCCTTGATGAAATTGCACTTTAACTTGTCATATCACTTGAGCCTCGCATCTAATTGGCAGTTATTAGTTTAGTCATGTGCATATGTACGAGTTAATGTTGAAAATATAGCTGACTGTGTAGACTTGACCTGATAAAATTGGCAACCTACTTTACAATTTCTGTGTAATTAGAGCCATATAACTGGTGTCATTCATGACCAGTTCATGTAGGAATTGAGAGTAGTGCTCCTTGCATAACATGTTCATCACTTTTGCACTTTTATGAAATTAGATTGTTTGTTGCTTGCGTACATTCGGGTTTGTGGTCGGTGTCACATGCAGGGAGGTGCTTACAATTTCCCCCTTTCTTTCATTTTCACCCATTTAGCTCCACATTAGCCAAAAATAGCCTTTTGACCCATTAGCTACACCCAAATTAAACCTTCCAGTCAAGCTAGTTTAGTTTAATTTTTGTGGTATGATTTTCATTGCTGTGAGTTGGTTTGTTTTCATTTATATGGAGTTGGTAGAAAAGAAAGAAACGCGGGCAGAAAAACGAGAAAAGCATGGAAAAGAAAAAAAAATGAAAAAAAAGAAAATGAAAAAAAACGTGAATGTCAGAAAGAAAGAAGAAAAAGAAAAAAAAAGAGAATTTGAAATGAAAAAGAGACCGTATTAAAAAAAGGGAAGTTTGTGACGGTCTTGCTCCTCCGTTCTTATTTATATCTTTTGAGGATATTGTGTATTGGGTAGTGAGTTTTGTGCCAAAGAAGGGTACTTGTGCTTGATTTTTATTCTTAAATGGTCCTGTTAGGTGCTAGCTTGACGCTTTACCTCCACATTGCCATAATCTGTTTGCCTTTTATTATCTGTAACTGATATGTGCATTTTATATAGGTATTTTGTACTTTATTTGCACGCATTTCAATGCATTTTGTGAAGTGTTTGGCTACAAATGTCCCCCGAATTGTTTACTTTGGTTTCTCTTGTATTATTTACAGGTATGAACCGGAAAGGAGCATAATCAAGCCTAAAACATGTCCCTATGCATGCATTTACGATATGAGTTGAGTCGAAGCCTTAAGACTACTATTTTGAGATGCGCAAAGAAGTAAGATAGCTAGGCGAGCAAAGGAAGAACTTCAAATTGCTAGTGCCAACTTTGAAGAGCCATATCTCGACTTCTGCAACTGATTTTCAGGTGATTCAAATCGGATATGAAAGTTTGTCCTCTTAGCTTTCCAACTCCACCGGAATCGCCCTGTTTGCCCAAGTAACGAAGAAATGGCAGTCGTTCGAAGTTCAGTGCGCGAAGCAGGAATTGTGCGCTGGAAAGTACTCGATCGACTACAATTATGTTCGATCGACTCCTTTTTCTACTCGATTGAGTAGTTGCATTTTAGGGTTTACTCGATCGGGTATTTATTTCACTCGATCGAGTGGTTTGAGCTTAATTTTGCTCGATCGAGTGGTTTCAAATCACTCGATCGAGTGGTTTCTTATTGGGCTCGGGCTTTTTAGCTTTATTTTGTTTTTAGGTCAAATAAAATCGTCTTTCCTAAAAATAGGAAGACGACAGTACACCTTAGATATCACTTTTACAATACTTTTTCCCTGTTACTGTTACTTATTGCTTTCCTCTCTTTTCCGGATCTTTTCTCTGTAATTTACTCTCTTTTCCCTTTTCTCTTTATTTAATGTTTATTATTTCTCTTTCCTTTGTTTTTGTTCTTCCTTTTACCATGTCTAGCTAATTCTCCCTGCTAGGATTAGGGTATTCGATGAATGAATGTTAATTGCTAATTAGTTCATAGATTGGTCGTTGTGGTTATGTCTATGTTGTTAATCACTGCTTTAACTGTATCTTGCTAATTGAATCGATGCATTTAGCCTTTTTAATTTTGGTAAGCCTTGACCTAGACCGGAAGGTTAGAAGGGGTGAGACCCGCAATGAACAATAGGATGCTTTAATGAGGGCGGAAGCTAAGCTAATACTCCCTCTTATTCACTATATTCTTCCCCTTTCCTTTTTGCACAAGAAATAAGAAAGTGAATTTGGACCACACAAAACACACTACCCCACATGCAATTTAATTTGGACCACACAAATCAACCCAAAAAAGGAAATAGGGAAGAAAACCCGAATAATCCGAATAAGGAAATAGGGAAGAATATAGTGAATAGGAGGCAGTAGTATTTTAGGGCGAATTGAGACCGGAAGGAGATATTCGTTGCCCCTTAGACCGACACATCGACTAATCTGTGACCTTAACCGCAATTAACTGACGTTCATTGATGACCCGATATCCTAGTTTCCTTTGCCTGTGCTTAATTTCTCTTATCTCTATTTCTCTTGCCTTAATCTCGTTAGTTTAGTTAAAACAATCAAAACCCTCACTGTGACCTTAGACAGACCGAGTAGACAAGTAGATAGTGACCACCTCCCTTTGGAGATCGACCCTACTTACCGCTGACTTCAGTTAGTAGTACTTCGGTATTTATTTTTGGTACCTGACGACGGTATCAATAACCACACTCTCCCATATCTTTTGTAAGCCTTCGGCTGTGACGGACATTGTTGGTTGTAATGTATGTATGGTACTTTAATCGTCTATCATTTTTGTTGCATGCATGTTAAGTAGGTCGCAGTTTAGGTGAGTGACTGTTTTTATCTTTCTCACTTACACATATACTTTCACCCTTCGCGTCATGAGAGAAGAGTGACCCGTGAGAGTCCGATTTTAATGGTCTTGCAAGGTCGATAGGTCAGCTTATTTATAGACATCATACAACTCGTTTGCGTATTGACTGCTGTAGCTATAGCTGTTAACTTTTGATTGCATTTAATGGTTTAAGTGGACAAGTTATAGCTAGCTCTGAGTTTTCATATCCGTTCCATTAGTTTGCATTTAGTTTACTCGAGGACGAGTAATGGTTCGGTTTGGCCGGGAAGATTTGATACGTGCAATTTATATAGACTTTTTAGCCTCTTATTTTACGCATTTCTATGCCATTTGTATCTCTTTATATTGCAAAATGCCCCGAATCGGCTACTTTAGTTTGTTCTGTCTTAATTGCAGGAATGGACCTAAAAGTAGTGGAATCGTGGCTTAGTCGTCCCACTTTCCATGCATTTTAAGGAGGCGGAGATATTAGAGTAGAAGTCATACCTCGAGAAGCGTGAAGGAGGGTCTTAGGAAGCTGCCAAGACGAAGTCAAGGCTGATTTCAGTCGGAAGTACTCGATCGAGAGCTTCTGGAGTCCGATCGAGTGTTTTGGCAGATGCTGGAAGTCGACCGAGTGGTTTTTATACTCGATCGAAATGTGCCGAATTGGAAGAGTTCGATCGAGAGCCTCAAGTGCTCGATCGAACAGTTTTGCTGACGAAGTCCTCGATCAAGTTGTCTGAAAGGACTCGATCGAGTTGTTTGCTATGTTACACGGGTTAACTAATCCGTGTTAGGTTTATTTTGTTAATAAAAACACTCCCCTATATAAGGAAGTGTTTATTAAGTCTTAATTACGTTTTAATACACTTGACTTTGCTCTAATTATTGCTGCTCTTTCCTTGACTCCGGATCTTAATCTTGTAACTTTTCTCTTCATTTAATCTCAATCTCTTTGCTGTTAATTATTGTTCTTTCATTTATTGTCTTGATTTTTCTTGTTTATGTTACATCTTTATTGTCTTTCTACTATGTCTTCTCTTAGTTATTTCATGATTATTGTCATTGTTGTCAATCTCAAAAACATGAGTAGCTAATTTCCTTATGTTAGGATTAGGGGATCCATGGTAGTGATGAGACGGTGTAGTAAATAGACTAGGTGATTTACTTGTGAGAATCTGTGACCATAGCAATATAACTGTAACATATTTAGTTGAGTGCACGCTTCTAAATAACTTTAATTTGGTTAATTTTGTTCCTGGATCGGAAGATTGGAATAAACAGACCTGCTATGAACAGTAGACTACCCTAATAAGGACGGAAGCTAAGTTAGTGGAAATCCAGGGTGGATAGCGGACCGGAAGGACCTTTCCCTTGTCCTTCTCACAGTAGATTGTCTAGGCTATTTATAATTGAGTCGATAAACTGCCATGGTGAACCGAAATCCTGACATGCCCTCTTTTATCTGATAACTTATCTTTATTTTCTCACTTTATTGCTCTTATCTTTATTGCTCTTGCCCTCAATCTCTAGTAGTTAGAAAACAAAATACAAACCCCCCATTTGTGACTTAGATAAACGGACTTACAGATAGATATCTTGCCTCCCTGTGGAGATTGAACCTACTTATCACTAGCTTCTGTTAGTTATATTTAGGTATTTATTTTTGTTACATAATGACCGTTTCATTAAACAAACCAGAAAAGCTAAAAAAAAGGTGAATAGATATTCAGCAATCTTTGACTTATGGTTTAACCTCAATCGAAACATATTGTTGTATGGATATCCTTCGTTACTGGTTAGGACAAGTCCAAGCTGAAGTAGACCTGAGTTGACCGATCCAAACCTTACTTGACCTCAACTAATATTTTGAAAAGAACAGCCTGAAGTGCACCCGATTTGAACGATCCAAACTACCCTTACCATAAAGGACATGATCCAAAAGGATGCCTAATTGATTCATCTGTAGTAAAAGGTGAATTAGTCACAACTTAAATTAACCCAAAATAATCCGATTTCCCGAACTGTAACACCTGAACAAAAAATGACCCGAATCTGAAATGACCAAACCCGTTACAACCACAGGTGACACAGGAATCTAGCCTGGATGATATGGTTTCCATGTCTGGTTAAGAACTTGAGACCTATGAAGAACATTATCAAAAATGATGGCCATGGACTTGAGTGTGAATTTTACCATTTTTGTTCTTTCTTTGCTTGATCATAGGGAAGGTGTGGTGGAATAAGGACTCAATACTGAAGAGATGCCATCAAACTCATCTGAGATTGATAATCAATCTGATTCTGGAACCAATTTTAGTGGAGCACTAGTGACCCGTTTGGGGAATTCTTTACGCAGTGGTCAACTTTCAGTCATTCAGCACCGTTTTCTGCTAAAATTTCTCATATCTGATTCGAAACCAGATTCTTTGTTACCTGGTTCATCATATGCCAAAGAAGTCGTCATGAACAACATGTGAGTACTGAGTACCTCTGATCAAGCTCTAAGCTAAGTTTTATAGCCACTTTTTATGCTTTAAAAGCCTGAGTTATTAGCTATCACGTCACCTGGATGTTGATAATGTTACTTTTGGTTGTTTTTTGACAAAAATACTTGCTTCGGGAAAATATTTTGTCTGCAAGTAACCCCTCAATGACTTCGCCTGCAAAGCTCTATTAAAACTTGCTAATCTAATAGCTCTACTTATGGATAACTTGTGATTTATGGATAATTTATTAAACAATCTTGTTGGCCATACGTTGATGTGTGACCAATCACAGACACAACTAGACCGATCCAATCGATATAATGAAAAAAAAATGTCGTACCAACGCATGGAGTAATGGACACATAAGGCTGTGTTTTGATACAAATTTAGGAGGGAAAGGGAGGGAAGAAGATAGAGAGAGAGTAAAGAAGGGGAAGGGGTAATGGAGACATGGAGTAGGCGTGTTTGGATATAAATTCCTATGCCCAATACATACTAATATAGAAGACCACAAAATTTCAATGGCTCAATCTGAGATCCCTGCATAAACCCTTCTATGTAGTTTATTACGCCCTCTGTTTCACTCATTTGCTTACGGTTGATTAAAATACTACTCTCAAAGGTGGGTTCGTTTATTTTTATTAATTTTCTTTATTTTTTTCGCTTGTAAATTTGGTGGTTTTTTTTAGTATGTATTGGGCATTATGTTCGTATGAATCAGTGATATGATGTTGGTAATTAATGGATCAGTGAAATTTCTGATGAAACAAATGTTGATATAAAAGAGCATAAGAAATTGGCGGGTGAAACATCTCAGTAAGCTTTACATTATGCTATGTGCTCATCTGTTCGCATTGCTGAGGATTCACATTATTCTGATGGTCCTTAAAGGAGAGTTAGATAATCACTTGGATTCAGGTATTAGTTTTACAACCTTGACTAAATTAGCAATGATTATTGTATAAGACCGTCTTAAAATATGAGACAATGGTTAGTGATCTATGTTGCTTGATATTATTGTGGTTTTGTTTAGTTAATACTAGGTGGGATTTTGGTAATCGTGTTGCTACATGCAGTGTAGATAGTCTGTGTACTCATATGTGCATGGTTTTAAATATCAAAGAATTGTTAGGTGACAAAAATTGGACTAGAATCTAAAATTTATAGTATAAAAGTCACAGCTTTCGACCAAAAAGATCAACACGTGCTGAAAAAAATTTCTTGTTAGGCTGGATGCTTAGAAAGATGCTTAAATGTTGACTTGAAATCCATGTCTTCAAATGGTTGATAAAAAATAATAGTATAAAAGTCACGGCTTTTCGAGTAAAAAGAACATTACGTGCCGAAGAATATGCTTGTTAGATGGGAAAGAGAATGAGGGGGAGGGGAAGAGGAGGATGTGGTGACGGATAGAAACGGAAGAAGGGAGTAGGACGAGAAGGAAAAGGGGGAAGGTTTAACCCTTTTCCTCGCTTCCTTCTCTTGTTCCTCCTCATGTGCAACTCTATCTGTTCTCTTTTATTGTTACTCATATTTTCTCCCCACCGACTCACTTGCTTCTATCATTCTCCACCACCGCCCATGTTGTAGTTGATGTACCTCTGAACTGATTATTTATTCTTACACTCTATTTACTTCCCACCAGAGTCCTTGGATTTTGCATTCACTGAGTTAATGAGTCAATCAGTTAGCATCTTATTTATTTTGTGTGAGTTTTGATTCATAATTATATGCTGTTTTTTTTTTAAAAAAAAATAGGTAAGAGTTTAATCAACGTGGTTAATGTGTGGTGTAGGGCTTTCATGTTCAAAGATGCTACATTTATTTAGGAGGGGGAAGGGAAGGTGGATGAGGAGAGGGGGAGGCAGAAAGGAGGGAAGGGGAGGATGAGGAGGGTAAAAGAGTCAAAGCCTTCATCGAGTCTTGTCGTTCCTTGTAATCTTGTGGCAAGTTCTTTTGGGTTGCTTTGATTTGATAGGCTATGTTAATTTAGGGAGGATGTTTATTTTTCGGTTATATAGTTTGGGTTTTTGGACATGTGATTCAATTAAGGTCTTTTCTTGACTGGATGCGCTCGAGAACATATATTTGGTTGTTTTACAAGAAAAATATACGATTTGTTTTAGTCGACCTCATATTATGTCCTTCTTCAAATAACCATATAAATACAATATCTTTTACAATATCATCCATGGAAATCATAGGTAAACCACAAGAGAATCAGTGAGTTACCATAAACAAAATCTCTTTAAAAGGACGTTGAGTACCTTTTTAGTCTGTATTGTAATCTTTATTGTGGTCTTAAGAAGGTGCAAGTTAGTCTAAAAGTGAATCTTTTTGTGAATGCCAAGCCTAGAGATTTTTTTGGAGGACATGGGTCTGAATCGGATATATATGACTAAGTAGATACTTTTTAATTTCACAAATAGTTTTCTCCAGATTGGTGTGATGTTAATTTTGTAAGATATGCTTATTGTTTGGTGGGGAGACGAGGGAATGTTGAGACGGAGGGATATAGTGGGAGAGGTAGAGTGTTTATGTTTAATCTAGTTCAAATTGCTTTCACATATGTGGTCAATCCGTCATTAAAACCTACTTACATGGGACTAGGTGCATACTTATCACATAGTCACAACAACGGGAGGGAGAACAATGAATGTTTGTTTGGCTTTTGTTTACTTTGAGAGGAAAAGGCAGAGAGAGATGGAGAGGGGAAGGGAGAATAATTCTCTTTTTTATTGTTCAGAATGGAGAGAGGGAATGAAGGAGAGAAGGAAGGAGAGGGATGTTGTCTTGGGCTTGGCTGACTTCGAGAGGAACTCTATTTGGTTTTGTTTATATTGAGAGAGAGGGAGGGAGGTAGAGAGAGGACAAGCGCCATAACCTTATATAGATGTTGATGAGGATGAATTTAGAGAAGGCAATAGGATACGCTGATTACGACTTTGAACTATATTGCAATACCTACAACTACTTGATAATATTATTACTTTTTGTTACTTTGTAAGATGGAATTCGAATGGCTTTTAGAGTGGCCCCTACAATTAGAAAAACCCTAAAAAGTGTTTAAGAATGGCAAACCAATTGAACCATGTGAACGTTTTTGGAACTTTTTAAAACTTTGACATATTTCAAATGATGAATATATTAATGATAATTTAGTCCTAACTGACAAATTACTGATTTGAAACTTGACTGGCCAAAGAGCTTTAGAATCTATTAGACTATGTGTAGATACCCAGTATCTGCACCTTCCAAAAACCACCCGATCATGATCGGAGTATAACGTGTTTTTGATATGCGTGAGTGGATTGGCTATACATGAGACTGTTTAATTCACTACTCGGATATGAAAAATGATTTCATAAATGGTTTTCTAACTTCATTTGCATTAAAATAACACTATTTAGAGTTAAAACCGTCTTCGGACCCAAAACCGACTCAAAAACCCCCAACTCGAGTCAACCCAAATCCCGAATGTCAAAAATAATTCCATGAATGCCTTTATCATGTCATTTCCATTAAAATGACCCTAATTAGAGTCAAAACCGTCTTCGGACCCAAAACCGACTCAGAAACCCGCAACTCGAGTCAACCTGAGTCAACCCAAGTCAAACCAAATCGCGAATGTCGAAAATAATGCCATGAATGGTTTTATCTTGCCATTTGCATTAAAATGACCCTAATTAGAGTCTAAACCGACACCGAGCCAAAAACCAACTCGAAATTCAAATCCCGACTCACACGGGTCGAACCCGAGTCAAGGACACAAAATACCTACCCCAAATATCACCCAAGATCAAGCTTACACGGCTAAGCAACCATCAAAGACCACAAATAACAACCAACAAAACATTGGTTAGAACAAATGGAAAATCCAAATTTCTGAAGTACACCCCTTTCAGTCACTAGGTAGCTCGCGCCTCAATTGGGTGTCTGCTTAGCCTCTAAGCAAACTCAACCGACCTACCATCCCACATTTCTCTATAAATACCAACCTTCACACACCACAATTATCACGTGAGTGTCCGCCCCCTCACCTCTCTCTTAAACTTCTAGACCCGACTTCCTAAGTCACAAAATCGACACGTGTTTACGACCTACCGATCGTAAACACAAGCCTTACACATTTTGTTTGATACCGTCGCTGTGCATTCGACCGACCCATTTGACCAACTCAATTCATCAATCAACATATTTTAGTTAACATATTTTCAAAACAAAATCCCTTTTTAAGGCACTCTTTTAAACTTCTTTGATCGTGAGTAGTCGCTATGAGAAAACCGTCTCTAAAGTCGTCTACATCGCAAACATCAATACACGTAAGTTTGAGGGTGTAAACAACTTATTTATTTCATGTCTTTACTGTTTTTATGAGTTTATGAGCATGAACAATGCATAACATGATTCAAATATAGGTTAGACGAGCCAAAACCGAGTTTTGGCTCGAGACAGAAGCCATTTGCTATGCAAAGAGGCTAGCGCTTCTTGTAGGTTCTCGGGTCAGACTCATCCGTGTTTGTTCTCGTCTTTCCTCTTTATTTCTTTCTTATTTGCAATCGGTTTTTACCATTTCAAATGCTTCAAATCATTTTTTATGACAAACATGTTAGCAATAAATTATAATCACCCTTGGTTCCATATACCATGACGGTTTAATCCGTGACTCGGTGATATAAATTGGTTAATTAAATTTTAAAGGAAATCCTTTTCTTTTATTTACCATTTTAATTCATTTTTATGATAAACATATTTTGACCATTACAAAAGTCATCCTTGGTTCTTTATACCATGACGGTTTATTCTGTGACTCGATAATATTATTGGTTAATTACAAATTAAATGGTATTTAAACCCCCTTTTATTTTACTAGCATCGTTCTCATTTATTTACATTTGCAATCATATTAGTCATAATTCATAATCATCCTTGGTTCTTTATACCATGTTGGTTTAATCTGAGTATGGTGACAAACTTCACTAATTACAAATAATTGAATTTAACATAATTAGTTCAAATCAAACATTTTCCTTTTACACATTTTACTATGCTTTTCAAACTTGCAAATCCGACAACGAAAATTACTAACATAATAGTAATTATTCCGAGTCATGCGAATCATACTTGCAAATCATTAATCACAAAAAACGGTATTAAACAACCTTTTTAACAACCAGGAGACGCCTTTTGGGTCGTCGTCTGACTCGCGCCCTAAGAGGCCGTCTGTTTTCATATTTTAAAACCTGGGCAGAGCCCCTTCCCTCGCCAATAGGCTCGCACCTTAATTGGGCTGCCTGGCACTATTCTGTCTTATTTTGGTACTTGTCTAGGACGATCCCGATTACGGTTTATCCGAATACGTGACGGATCAGATTGACGAGTTTGCATTTTATACTTTGTCTTTTAAACACACTTTTTCAAATAAATGGATCGTGTTAAGCATCATAACCCAAATTTGGAAAATAGATGTTTAATTTCCGTTTTCACATGCAAATCAATATAAATCCAACTTTGACACCAATTTCTTGGTACATGGATAAATAAACCGACTTAGGAAATTCTCACATGTTAGGTTAAACTTTTGGATGCGCATTCATGCATTTACCGTTTTATCAACTCTTGCACTTAAACAACCACGATCGATCAGTAGAGGCTGCTAACGCGGACGGGATTGGGTGTCCGATTAAAGGGCTTCCCAATACATACCTTCACCCTTTACTCAGAACCTTTGGATAGTGGATGGCCTTATCCAGGGCGTACGAGAGTCATTTTAGGCATAGAATGCTAAAAGGGGGACGAGTCCTTATCTTTAGTACCTATGTCAAGCACCGTTTTTTGCCTTGATTGACCTAGGTATAATCTGGATTCGAACGGGTTCCAGGCATCCCACAAATGCTTGGTGGCGACTCCGAACTTCTTTATATCGTTTCGAGACCTTTTCCGAGACGAAACCGACCGATCTAAAGCGATCCGGTCGAAAGCATTTTTTACGCCACCGAGCGTGGCTTTCAGAGTGCTGCATGTCCACAATTTGGCTTGGCATGCAGGTGGCCCATGACTACGGACTGGCAGGCGGCATTGTGCCCGCAGACCGGCTTGTGGCCCATGTCTACAGATTGGCGAGTCCGCTGGGGACAACTAGGGCACTTGTGTCTTTGTGATCCTTAGAGGTGAAACTCGAACGAGGTCGTGGTTAGCATTAATTAATATTACGGTCATAAGTCGGGTTCCTTGTCTGGGCCCATAACCTAACCCTTTTCGACCAATTGGCTTGTCCCGTCGGCTTGAGTTTTCTCATCCCCACGTTTCGAATCCCGATTGAGTCAAGCATACCATTGACGTTACACATTTTTGTTTCGTCAAAGAGCTTTTATCACCTTCGAGCACGAGGCTAGGGCACCCTCCTTACACATTTTGTTTGGATTGGTATCCCTCTCGTAAATCGGGGTTTGATTGCTTGGTGTGTAACCCATCCTTTAAGCCAAAACCCGTGTCAGCATTATGCATAATATAATGAACTACGAGTGCTTATGTGTTATGTGATCATAAGTCCTTCCGCGTCATTTCAAACTTTCAAAAAACACATTTCGCGCCGTTATAATGGCCGTTTCAAACCTCGGTCTTTCGCCGACCGTTGCAAACCTTTTTAGGCCGTCGTAATGACGATTTTCAAACCCAGTTTTCTACAACCATTTCACAAAAACACGCCTTTTCATTCCTTCGTAATGACGATTTTCAAACCCGATTTTCTACAACCATTTCAACACGCCTTTCTAGGCCGTCGTAATGACGAGCTTCAAACCCGGTTTTTACAACCGTTTCAAAACGCCTTTTTATGCCGTCGTAATGAAGATTTTCAAACCCGGTTTTCACAAACCATTCAAAACACCTTTTTGCGCCGTTATAATGGCCATTTCAAGACCCGGTTTCTATAACCATTCCAAATGCACCTTTTCATGCCGTTGTAATGAAGACTTCAAACCTTGGTTTCACAAGCCATTTCAAAATACCCTTTTACGTCGTCAAAAGGCCGTTTCAAACCTCGGTCCCTCGCCGACCGTTGTATTCTCAAAGCGCCCTTTTATGCCATCGTAATGACGAATTCTACCCTCGAATTTTCAAAAATTCGAAATCCCTTTTCAAGTAAAAACGTTTTTCAAACCGTCGTATTGACGATTTTAACCCATACAACTTTCCAAATTTCAAATCTCGTTTTCGAAATCAAACTTGGCTTTTCTAAGCCGTCGTAATGACGATTTCAATTCTCACAATTTTCGATTTGCATACCGTCTTTCAAAGTTTAAAACGGTTTTCTAACCCGTCGTAATGACCAACTCAATCCTCATAATTTCCAATTTCAAATAATTGAAAACAATTAAACCGTTTTCAAATTTCAATTCAAAATCAAACCATTTGAAAACAAATTTAACCGTTTTCAAATTTCAATTTAAAATCAAATCTTTGAAAACAAAATTAACCGTTTTCAGATTTCAAATTCGATTTCAAACCATTTGAAAACAAATTTGATCGTTTTCAAATTTCAATTCAAAATTAAACCTTTGAAAACAAATTTAACCGTTTTCAGATTTCAAATCCAATTTCAAACCATTTGAAAACAGATTTAACCGTTTTCAAATTTCAATTCAAAATATAATCTTTTGAAAACCAATTTAACCATTTTCAAATTTCAATTCAAAATCAAACCATTTGAAAACAAATTCAACCGTTTTCAAATTTCAATCCAATTTCAAATTATTTGAAAACAAATTTAACCTTTTTCAAATTTCAATTCGAAATTAAATCTTTGAAAGCAAATTTAACCGTTTTCAAATTTCAATTCAAAATCAAATCTTTGAAAACAAATTTAACCGTTTTCATGGCCATTGTGATGACGATTCCAAATTCTTCAATTCTCGATTTTCAAATCTGTGATTCGGAATTTAAAAAACCGTCTTCGGAAACAACACATTGTTTTCAGAGCCGCCGCAATCTCAACTTAAACCGTCTTTTGAAAAAAAACTTAAGACAACCCTTTCAACTGGCCGACCTTCTAAAGATCCCTACTCTTCGGAAGCCGTCTTTAAAACGACAAATGGATCTTTTTGAAAATTTCTATTTTCAAAAATTTCAGTCCACCATTCCGATTCAGCCTCGAGTCGATTTCAAGTCAAGCCGTCTAGATAACGTCGAGTCTCCACCGAAGTTAGTACCTGTCTACCTTCTGGTCTAGGTCGTGTCGCCTAATTGTCAAGACATTTTCAATGGCGTTAGCAGAGTCAAAATCTCTCGGGTATTAAACTCATCTTTCTCCTACATTACGGGTCAAAGGTCAAGTTTGTGTGCATGACTCGTCCAACGGCGTCACGCCATAAACGCACATCAAAACTGAGTCAGAAGTCGTCTGTCTGGGCATCACTATGCCAAACTCGACACTCGAGTCTAAGTTCAAAGTCATGCACCAAGAGTTCAAAAATAAGAGGTCATTCACGATCTTTAGTGAACTCATAACCTAGTCACACCGTCGCGTCTTCATGACAAAACTGCCTTTTATACATGTGTGTCGCACTTGCCTTTGTTTGTGCAATACCTTCCCAAGACAAGTTATTGTTGAAGTAGTGTCCTCCACAATAAGTGCGTTTACATATTAAATCTCGTAAAAGGAATATCAGGGATTTATTTATTTATTTGTCAGCTGATCGTTGTTAATCGGTAATGATTGGCTGACTAGAGTTTGACATTACTGTCGTGTGACGGCGGTGATCAGCTGATCCCTTTAGGTCACACCTATAGGATGACGCCCAAATAGAATAAATTAATTGTTTGTATGAGATACGAGATAATTAATTCCTTGTATTATTTGACTCTTAGTTAGTCACATAAATGTATTATTTGATGACGGGTTACGAACTCGGGACAAAGAGATTTATTATTTAATTATGAGATATTTAAATAATAAATGATTAGAATTTATTAATTAATTGTTAATTAATTAATTTTATACGATATGTGTATATGTTTTGAGGTAGAATCAATTAGCTATTATATTTTACAAGAGGTTGTAAAATTAGCTAAATGGGTTAATATTGACACATTGTATGTTGATAATATGGTCTTATGATTACTTCATAGTTAAGTAGTCATTGATAGTTAATTTATATTATTTAAGGGTTAAATAATTAAATTAATATTTAATTATGTAAGATAATTAAATATAAGATTTATAAGCATTTGTGGGGCAAATGTCAAAAACCGAAATGGACCATAAGTAGTCCACATGTTTCGGTTTTTATAAGGGCATACATGTGTCTATTTAGATGGTTTTTCCACTATGATTTATCTCCCACATTTACCTATAAATACACCAATATTCACCTCATTCATAAGTTGGAAAAATTAGAAGAAAAACTTGGTCTTTGTTAGTTGCCAAAACCGGTTTCATCATCCTCTTTGAAGACCAACTTTTCTTCTTATTTTGTTCATCATTTTCATCTTAAAACACATATAAAAACTAACTAATAATATTATAAAAGTAATAATATTAATTAGTACATCAAATATACAATTACAAGGTTACTACTACTATTAACTAGTTATTAATTTTTAGTAGTATTTTGGGTTAATCTTGGGTGCCACCAAAGGAGATTACCTATATTGGTAATTGGTGTTCTTGGAGGATCATCCATAGTTGAATAGCTCAAGAACTATAGAGGTAGGAGACCTTTGTAGTGCCCATATTTGCCTTATAGCAATGTAAGGAATTTTTTTGTCTTAAGATGGTTTAATACCATCTTTTATACTTTTTATTTGCATGCATGTAGATTTAGACCACTTTAAATTAATTTGTAATTTTAATATCATAATATGAGTAGTAATTTGGTCTAAATTACTAATAAGTGGTATCATAGCATTGTTAAATTAAGGCATGTTGTCTTAAGACGATTTTAGTAATTTATGAGATAAATTAATAAAACTGATATTATGTTACTAAAATTAGTTTTATCACATAATATAGTCTTGCATGTAAATAATCTGGTCTTAGGATGATATGGGACGAAAATTTGATTTTTGTTAAATTTTTCCACTTTTTATAACTTAAATTGGCATAAAATTGAGTAAAAATGCATTAAAATTAATTAAGAGTTAATTAAAATTGATTGCATGTTAATTTTATGCATATTTATTTATAAATAACCACATGCATGTTCTATTTATGAGATAAGTAGATACTTTAGGTTAATGTGATTAATTTAGGTAGTTTATTGATTTTTATTTGATAAAAATGGGTAAATAATGGTTATTTTGTAAATAAATACTGATTTAACTTTAGGGCTCGAAATTTCTGAATTTTTAGCTCCTGAAAATTGTTCCAAAATGTACTAAATTTTATTTTAAGTCATTTCAATTTTTATGGTTTGATTTAGAATTAAATCGTAAAAATTATCGCTTTACCGATTAAATTGTGAAATCGTTTTAAATAAATTTCAAAAACAAAAAATTTCACTTGCATGGCATTTTTGGTGTAAGACCAGAATATTCATGGTTTTGAAATTTATTTTTCCATAAAGTTTTATATTAAATGGAATTTTTGTATGATAATTGTAAATTATTATCATTTTTTTGTCACAATTGTGTTTTTAATTCCCATATAAATTCAAGATAATTGTTGAGAATAATTATTTTGATATTAGACCAGATTAGAATGATGAATAAGTCTTAAAAGTGTTTTAAGAATTGATTATGAATTTTTTATTGGTAAAAAATTCCGTCAAAGCAAGCTCAAATGATCGTTGTTGGTAAGTTAGACGATTTGGCATGTCATTTTTCATAATGCATTTTATTATTCATTTAGATGAATGTTTTTTTAGAATTATAATTATGTAATTTTTCCTAATATGGCCATAGGTAGAAGTTGGTATTTCCCGAAATGTAAGGGAATATCGACTTGTTTTGTAATTAATTGCGATTTCCCATCGCCTAATTTGTAATTAATTAATAGTTTTATTTTAATTTTATTACAAATTGTATAATAAGGCATTGTTATATAATTTAATTATTAGTAATTAGATGAAGCTTCTAAAGACGGAGTTTTCATGAAGACAGTGTTTTCGGAAAGGCGTTCCGAAATCCTAAAGAAGGAGGCCAATTTATGAAGACTCAAGGGACCAAGGAGTTGGTTTCCGAAGTGTAATAATTTTAGTTAATTAGATTAACTAAGTGGCCATATTAGGACTTGTTTGTTTTAATTCTTTTATGCATTCATGCCAAATCGTCACTACATGTTTTTTTTTTTTTTTTTTTTTTTTGTTGTTATCGATTTAATCGTCTAGCATTCACTAATTTTGTTCACTTAAAAGTGATAGACAATTAAATTGATAAGATCTCTCACATTTGGTTAAAATTGATATTAAGCCTTACCAAATAATAGCACCTATGAATCCCTTCTTCATTAGAGGTAGGTTCGGATCACCGAGGTACACTCTTTTTAAGTTGGGTAAGTAGGGTAATAAAAGTTATTACGCGTGAAAATTGGTTGGACTCAACGGGATAAATATGGGTTGAATCGGTCCACCGTGCCCATATTTATTCTGGGGCTAAAAGATAGATTTTAAGAAAATCCGTCAACCAAGAGTTCTAGTAGTAGAATCAGTCAAAATGTTGACTCACCAAATTTATATAAATATGGGTTGAATCGGTCCACCGTGCCCGTGTTTATATAAAATTGGATCTTGGAATCATTTATATAATTCAGTGGGAGATCATTATATAAATGGAAACTTGTTAAATAGTTTCACAAGTTAAATATTTCTAGACGATAAATGTTAATCTTTCCTTTATTTCCTTTGTAGTAATCACGATGACTTCTACTAGTGAAACCGCCACCATAGCTAGAGATTCATGGCTACGTTCTTTTATGGACAAATATGTATTAAAAGCCGACGGTAGTAATTTTAAAGATTGGGAGGAACAACTTCGATTAGTTGACGCAGGTGATGGCAAATTACGCTACCTTGTCGATCCCTCTCCCCCTTCGCCTAGTACTAGGGCCACTGCCGATGTAAGGGAGGCTTTTTCAAATTATCAAAAGGAATCCGCTGGAATAAAAAATGTTTTTATTTTTTCAATGGATCCTGCTTTACAAAGGCAATGTGTCAAGTTTCGCGATGCACATGAAGTATTCTCGAGGCTTTCTACTATGTTTTCTCAAACCCCGAGAATAATTCAGTATGACACCGCTGTTAGTTTCTTTGAGGCTAACCTCAAAGATGGTCAACCTGTAAGTTCACACGTACTTAAAATGATTCAGTACATGGAAACTTTAGAGGGGTTGGGATGCAAGATCCCCGACGAACTTGTGGTGGACCGATTGCTCCACTCTCTCTCGCACGTCAAGGGATTTACCGAATTTAGGGTAAATTACAATATGACAAACATGAGAAAGAGTTTACATGAGCTCCATTCTCTGCTTGTGTAAGCAGAGAAGGACATGGGATTGAGTGGGAGTACGAGGAAAGATGTGCTTGCGATTAACGTGAAGGGGAAGAAGTAGTTTAAGAGGAACGCAGGTAAGAAGCTCGTTCAGGTGGAGGGCAAAGGTAAAGCAATTACGAATTGCTCTACCAAGCAAAAAACTATAAAGGGTAATCCTCTTAAAGATACTTGTAATTATTGTAATAACAAGGGACATTGGAGACGTAATTGTACAAAGTACCTGGATGACATAAAAGCTGGCATTGTGAAGCCGACATGTAATTTCTCAACTGAATCTTTTATGATAGACATAAATTATGCTTCAAATACAACTTGGGTATTAGATACTGGTTGTGGTTCTCACTTGTGTAATCATTTGCAGGGCCTAAAAAGCATAAGAAAGCTAAACAAGGGTGATGTCGATCTCCGAATGGGAAACGGGTCTAAAGTAGCTACCGTCTCTGTAGGAACTTATGTACTTAGTTTAGCTTCGGGGTTGGAGTTACATCTTAATAATTGTTATTTTGTACCAACGCTATCTAGAAATAAAATATCCGTATCTGTGTTAGACACAGAAGGGTTTTCCTCTGTAATTAAAGACAAGTGTTGTACTTTTTCCCTTAATGGGATTGTATATAGTCAAGCTATTTCAATCAATGGTATTTGTATTCTAGATACTTGCAATGATGTTTATCATTTAGATAATAAAAGACTCAAAACAGGTGATCCCGATCAATCTTATTTATGGCATTGTCGCTTAGGACACATTAACGAGAAGCGCATTAAAAGACTAGTGTCGACTGGTGTAATTAAACCTTTTGATTTCGAATCATTTGGTACATGCGAATCTTGTCTTCTTGGCAAGATGACTCGTTCACCTTTTCTAGGAAAAGGATCTCGAGCTAGTGAGTTATTGGGTTTAATACATACCGATGTTTGTGGCCCAATGACAGTCACTGCTAGAGGTAATTATGACTATTTCATTACTTTTACCGATGACGTGAGTAGATATGGGTATATCTACTTAATGAGGTATAAAAGTGAAGCTTTTGATAAGTTCAAAGAGTTTCAGAATGAGGTAGAAAACCAATTAAATAAGAAGATTAAAGCATTACGATCAGATCGTGGTGGGGAATATTTAAGCAATGACTTTAAAGATCACCTTATAAACTGCGGTATTGTATCTCAGTTAACTCCTCCTGGCACACCACAATTAAATGGTGTGGCTGAAAGGAGGAATCGAACTTTATTAGATATGGTTCGATCGATGATGAGTCAAACAGAGTTACCTAAGTCATTCTGGGGTTTTGCCATTTTATCTGTTGTACAATCACTTAATAATAGTCCCACTAAAGCAACTGACAAAACTCCATATGAGATATGGAAAGGGAAAGTCCCGAATCTGCGATACATGAAAGTATGGGGTTGTGATGCTTATGTCAAGAGTAAGTCTGACGATAAGCTTGCACCTCGTTCTGAAAAGTGTATTTTTGTAGGCTACCCTAAGGAAACTTGTCGATATTACTTCTACAATAGTAACGAGAACAAAGTGTTTGTAGCTCGTGAAGTTGTCTTTCTAGAAAAAGAGTTTATTTCTAGAAGACAGAGTGGGAGAAAATTTGAACTTGACGAAGTTCAAGAGCCACAAACTGATATGACAATACAGGAAGATGTTCCTTCTACGTCGAATCGATTATTGTTCCTTCGAACCTATGAGGTCAGAAAGGGTTAGTCGCCAACCTGATAGATACCTTGGTATTATCGAGGAAGATGGTGACTATGAGGTTTTACTTTTAGAAAGTGATGAACCCAAGACCTATAGAGCAGCTATTATGTGTTCTGACTCTAAGCTATAGCTCGAAGCCATGCAATCCGAAATGGATTCCATGTATGATAATCAGGTATGTGACCTGATTGACTTACCTAAAGATGTTCAACCTCTTCAGTGTAAGTGGATATTCAAGATTAAAATCGGCATGGATGGACATAAAGATGTCTACAAAGCTAGATTGGTTGCAAAAGGTTTCACTCAGGTTCATGGTTTACACTATGATGAAACTTTTGCACCAGTTGCTATGCTTAGATCTGTTCGGATAATGTTAGTGATTGTTCCATTTCATGATTATGAGATATGGCAAATGGATGTCAAAACCGCTTTCCTGAACGGGTTTCCGGAAGAGGAAGTGTTCATGACACAACCTGAGGGTTTTGTGGATCCTAAAAATCCTAACAAAGTATGCAAACTTAAGAGATCCATTTATGGTCTTAAGCAAGCGTCAAGGAGTTGGAATCATCGTTTTGATCATGTTATTAAACAGAATGGTTTTTCTCGAAGTGTTGAGGAACCATGTTTATACATGAAGTTTAGTGGGAGTAAAGTTGTTTTCTTACTTCTTTATGTGGACGACATATTACTCATTGGGAATGATGTTGATATGCTTGCTTCTGTTAAGAAGTGGTTGGGAAATCACTTCCAAACGAAAGATTTGGGAGAAGCTCAGCGCATCTTGGGTATCCGGATCTATAGGGATATATCCAAAAGGATATTAGCATTGAGTCAAGAAGCCTATATCGATAAGATTCTTGACCGATTCAATATGAAAAACTCCAAGAGAGGTTTTCTACCTATGGGCAGTGGGATCACTTTAAGTAAGTCACAGTGTCCTACTGAGCCTAAGGATATTGAACACATGAAATTGATTCCCTATGCTTCCGCTGTTGGATCGATCATGTATGCTATGATGTGTTCTCGTCCTGACGTCTCGTATGCTTTGAGTATGACGAGTCGTTTTCAGAAACTCCAGGTGAGAGTCACTGGATAACCGTCAAGAATATTCTGAAGTACTTGAGAAGGACTAAAGATTCATTCTTAGTGTTTGGAGGAGAATGTGAATTACGTATAAGAGGTTATACGGATGCCAGTTTCCAAACCGCTAGGGATGATTTGAAATCCCCGGCTGGTTTTGTCTTTTTGCTGAACGGAGGGGCGGTTTCTTTGGAGAAGTTTCAAAGAGTCTGTGACTGCCGATTCTACAACGGAAGCCGAGTACATTGTAGCCTCCGGGCCGCAAAAGAAGCTTTTGGATTAGGCAATTTTTAGAAGGACTGAAAGTAGTTCCGACCGCCGAGGATCCTATCACTTTGTATTGTGATAACAGTGGGGCTATTTTTCAAGCAAAAGAGCCCAAGTCTAGTAACAACTCTAGACATGTACTTAGGAAATTTCATGTAATTAGAGATTTAATCGAAAGGAAAGAAATTACGTTTGTACGGTTGGGACAAAATGACAACATCGCGATCCTTTAACCAAGCCATTGTCTCAAGCTAAACATGATAGTCATGTAGTTTCGATGGGGTTGAGACGAATGCCGAATCATTGTAAATTATATGATATGTAATAATCAAAATATTGTATTTATTATTTCATATATGATAAGTTGCATTTATCGTTATATTCAGTTTTATGTCTGAATTTATATACTTTGTTTTCTCCAAATAGGTTGTAAAGACAATGCCGAACCCTATTAAGTGAACTGGATTAACAATGTATTTTGTCCCTAGTTACTTAATGAGGTGACGTCTCGGAGTGACTAGATTGTAAGGCGATAGATGACAGGTTCGACTGTCATATGGTCATAGTGATGATTGGTCGATTACATAGGCATATTGTGAGACAATTTGTCGGACAGTGACCGTTTATAGAGTCCTTTTGTTGCTAGGTCGTGGCGAGGATTTCTATTTATTCCCTCGAGTCAATTCATTAGACTGGTGACTATTTGTCTGAGTTGGTACGGTTTTCCGGTGACTTTGGTTTTTGTTCTAGGTCGCATCGTAAAAGGAGGCCGATGAGCATTTACTGAGTCATTGTGATCTGTATCGAATGAAGAAAATAGGTCAACAGGATTGTCCTTTTAAGTCATATTTTATCTCAAGGCCACTCGAGGAGAGATGGCTGTGAATGCGTGGCCACGCTCGGATAAGATCTATAGTAGATTATCCGGTCAGACAGTCATTCTCCTGATCGAGGAAACCACTTTATGATATGATCACATGCAAGAACGATCTGAAAGACATCTTGCATGGAGTGGGAGATATTATTGGACAAGAGAATTGGTAACGCACACTTGTGTCAGACAAGTGGGAGATTGTTGGAGTAGTGTCCTCCACAATAAGTGCGTTTAAATATTAAATCTCGTAAAAGGAATATCAGGGATTTATTTATTTATTTGTCAGCTGATCGTCATTAATCGGTAATGATTGGCTGACTAGAGTTTGACATTACTGTCGTGTGACGGCGGTGATCAGCTGATCCCTTTAGGTCACACCTATAGGATGACGCCCAAATAGAATAAATTAATTGTTTGTATGAGATACGAGATAATTAATTCCTTGTATTATTTGACTCTTAGTTAGTCACATAAATGTATTATTTGATGACGGGTTACGAACTCGGGACAAAGAGATTTATTATTTAATTATGAGATATTTAAATAATAAATGATTAGAATTTATTAATTAATTGTTAATTAATTAATTTTATACGATATGTTTATATGTTTTAAGGTAGAATCAATTAGCTATTATATTTTACAAGAGATTGTAAAACTAGCTAAATGGGTTAATATTGACACATTGT
This sequence comes from Silene latifolia, assembly GCF_048544455.1. Classification (NCBI taxonomy): domain Eukaryota; kingdom Viridiplantae; phylum Streptophyta; class Magnoliopsida; order Caryophyllales; family Caryophyllaceae; genus Silene; species Silene latifolia. The sequence continues at coordinate 70,736,710 of NC_133529.1, read as the reverse complement.
ATGTTGATAATATGGTCTTATGATTACTTAATAGTTAAGTAGTCATTGGTAGTTAATTTATATTATTTAAGAGTTAAATAATTAAATTAATATTTAATTATGTAAGATAATTAAATATAAGACTTATAAGCATTTGTGGGGCAAATGTCAAAAACCGAAATGGACCATAAGTAGTCCACATGTTTCGGTTTTTATAAGGGCATACATGTGTCTATTTAGATGGTTTTTCCACTATGATTTGTCTCCCACATTTACCTATAAATACACCAATATTCACCTCATTCATAAGTTGGAAAAATTAGAATAAAAACTTCGTCTTTGTTAGTTGCCAAAACCGGTTTCATCATCCTCTTTGAAGACCAACTTTTCTTCTTATTTTGTTCATCATTTTCATCTTAAAACACATATAAAAACTAACTAATAATATTATCAAAGTAATAATATTAATTAGTACATCAAATATATAATTACAAAGTTACTACTACTATTAACTAGTTATTAATTTTTAGTAGTATTTTGGGTTAATCTTTGGTGCCACCAAAGGAGATTACCTATATTGGTAATTGGTGTTCTTGGAAGATCATCCATAGTTGAATAGCTCAAGAACTATAGGGGTAGGAGACCTTTGTAGTGCCCATATTTGCCTTATAGCAATGTAAGGAATTTTTTTGTCTTAAGATGGTTTAATACCATCTTTTATACTTTTTATTTGCATGCATGTAGATTTAGACCACTTTAAATTAATTTGTAATTTTAATATCGTAAGATGAGTATTAATTTGGTCTAAATTACTAACAGTTATAACGCCTATCGTTATGTCAATACACGAATCCCTTGGGTGCCGTCGATCGTCAACCAGGAACTCAAGAAGCTGATCAACATTCATCCGCCATGACTTCTGCTGAAACCAACAACATGGTTCTTCAACTCCTAGCTACCGCGGAAAACTTGAGCACTCGTCTCTCCCAAGTTGAGGACAACATGATAACCGGGAATTTTCCCTCTTCTGATATTAAGCAAAGGGTTAAGCTCCTTGAAAGACGGCTACATGCCAACGATAAAACCAACCCTAGTTGGAGGGCTACCAAAACTACTGAAGCCAATTCCTTAGGTGCTCCACCAACCAAAACCAGACGACCTCATAGGTCCTTCCCTGATTTGGGTATGCCTTATGCCACAGCCTTGGAAAGGCTAATCTCCAAAGGAAAGCTCAAACCAATTGGTCCAACTCCAGACCCCCTACCAAACAAAGTGAGGACGTAGATGGGACGGAAAACTGTTTTGTCAATATCACCAAGGTCGCGGACACGACACTGAAATGTGTCTCCCCCTAAAAGGCGCCATCCTTGATATGATCGAAAAGGGTGAGTTACCATTACCTCTCTCAACAAACAACAAAAACAACCCTCCAAAAAACCCTATTGGACACAGTCAGGAATCTTTCCTAGACTGCTCTCACCTCATCTCTCCTGACGATGAGAAAATTCATGCAATTGACGAAGATGGCATACAAAGCGGTATAATGATGCTCTCCGTCTCCATCAACAACATATTCTCAAAGCTGCAAGTGGCTATCGATGATTTGAACACCCGGGTAGCTAATTTGGAGAAAAGAGTCGGTACGACCGAAAATGAACCTAACCGCCAAGGAGTAAACCAACCCTTCGTTCACCAACCAACAACTGTTGAAAATAAGGAGCCATCCAATGGTTCCCACATCCACGAACCTACCAACAAAGAAATCACCTCACCAAAATCTCTTTCAAAATATCAACCAACATCCCAAAAACTTCCCATTGACAACAACCAAATCCTGTTTTCGCCCAGGATTACCAAAAACAACACTCACAAAAACACCAATGTTGGAACCGTGGGAAAACATCAAAGGGTATTCACAAATCTGGGAATCACATATGGCACCGCTGTGGAGATACTTGCTTCAGAAGGAATGATGCAACCCATTGGCCCGACTCCAGATAAACCTGAACACAAAAGAACTCGTTTCTGGAACATTAATGCCTATTGCCAATATCATCAAGTCAAGGGCCATGACACCGAAACCTGTTTCAAACTCAAGTATGCAATTCAAGATATGATTGAAACTGGCAAAATCATAGTCGCACCTCTCAGTCAAGATAATCCTCCTGGATGTCTCATGTCAAACAGCAAGGTTAAGCGTTCTCAAAGGACATTCACTAGACTCAACACAACCTATGCCGCAACTCTTCAAAAGCTCATGACTGAAGGGAAGCTACAACCAATCGGGCCCACTCCGGACCCGTCTGAACAGGGGAAACCCCGTTTCTGGGACTGCAATGCCTATTGCCAATATCTTCAAGGAAAGGGTCATGACACTGAAACATGGTTCAAACTGAAACATGTTATTCAAAATATGATCGACAACCATGAACTGATAGCTTCATCCCTATGCCAACCAAGTGATGGAGACAACCCTATTGAACATCTCTCTATGCAAGGAGATGAAAGCCTCATTGACTGTTGTCCTCATATCATTCCCAACAACGAGACTGAAGTGCTCAAGTGGGTCAATGCTCAAGACCAGACATTCAAGCCGCTGGATGCTGCGAAGGAGATCTTCAAGGAGAAAAGTGATGATTAGGAGTCCGTATCTACGATTGAGTCTGAGTCCGAGTCCGAGTCTTAGGCTTTTTCATATCTATTCTAGTGGCTGTCCTTTTATTCCTAAGTGACAAACTGGGGGCTGTCCCCACGAGTCACATGTATTCATCGAGTCTGTGTTAACCTCTTATTTATCTAAATAAAGGCACAACATTCATATATCTTTTATATTCTCCCCTTTACCATTTCCCGTTGACAACGAGAATTGATATGAGAATTGATTTAAAAAGAACAACATGTTCCAATTCAATGTGAGTACACTCGAGTGACGTTCCGCACCAAGTAAGCAGAGGACTCAAAACTCCGTGTCCATTCTCTTTACCTATTCCATGTCCGGCAATAGAAACCTTTCATTAGCACCCAATCTAAGACGAGCTCTTATCAAAGAGATTCCACGACGAACCCAATTAACAAACTAGAACATCTCCTTGTTCATGATCAATGACGGAAGGCAAGCCCATTCCCCACAAAAAACATCACATCACCAAGTATCAACCTTTCACCAACGGGTACATCCCCGTCTGCACCTTTACCTTCCTCGAACGACGGACAACAAAGAACCAATGGATCCAAGCCAAAACAAAGGCGAAAACCAAAGTCAAAGCAAAAGGCCAAAACAAAAGGCCCAGGCCAAAATCCATTCACCCAGGGCCAAAGCGAAAGGCCAGAATCAAAAGCCAAAGCAAAAGGCCAAAATCAAAGGCCCAAGCCAATAGCCATTCAAGGCCAACGCCAAAGTCAAAGCCAAAACAAAAGCCCAAGCCAGAGCCAAAGCGAAAGCCAAGGCCCAAGCCAAAATCAAAACAAAACAAGATTGAAACCCTTCTCGAAAGGCCGAAATCTCCAAAAGCATAAACAAACGTCTAACAAAATGTTGGGCTAAAGCCAAAACAAAAAATGAAATAGCTAAATTCAAATTCGTTATTTTTCCAAAATCTCAAATGACGGATTTAAAAACCGTCCTTTTCAAACAAAAATGAAATAGCGAAATTCAAATTCGTTATTTTCCAACAATTCCAAACGACGGATTTAAAAACCGTCCTTTTCAAACAAAAACAAAATAGCAAAACTCGAATTCGTTATTTTCTCTCAATTCCAAACGACGGAATTTAAAAAAAATTCCTTTTTTCAAACAAAAACGAAATAGTGAAATTCAAATTCGTTATCTTCCCACAATTTCAAATAACGGAATTAAAACCGTCACTTTTCAAACTTCGGACCAACAAGTCCAACACCAAAATAAAAAGTCCAGGACAAACATGTCCAAAGCCCAGGACCAATAAGTGCAAAACACCAAGTCCAGGACCAACAAGTCCAAAGCCCGGGACCAATGAGTCCAACACACCAAATACTGGACTGACAAGTCCAAAACACCAAACACCAAATCCTCAACCAACACTGCTTCACCCCTAAGTCCTTCTAGAGACTGCTATAGGGAGACCTATCTAAGCTACTGAGGGTTTCCCTCAGGCTCAAAATATCACACCTTAAACATTAAGGTCCTGACATGGGATTCTGATCCCACATTTGTTTACCAACCATTTCGCGCTCAGGCCACATCAAGCCTTAGACCCCATTCCGCACCACATTACAAGCCTCAACCCATCGACCTAAACACCACAAAATACAAGCTCCAGATTTTTATTTGTCAAACAAACCTCTTATTACCAGGCTCCACATTCCATAATGTCGAAGCCATTTTCACCCTAACCCAGATACGGCGTCTTCAAAAAACATTGCTCCCTGGAACGGGACATGCCCATTTCATTCTTAGAGTCCACTTTTTAGTGTGCTCACATAACAAGAAACATATCCACAAACAGTACCTCTTCGATTCGTGATTAAGAGGGAATTCTTCCCAATCAACCTTCGAGTCACCAAACGGAATTTTCCGTCGTGACGCTCAACTCCAGATTTTTATCTGTTAAAAGAACCTATTATTACCAAGCTCCACATTCCATAATGTCAAAACCATTTTCACCCTGACCCAGATACGGAGTCCTCGAATGCTTTGCTACCGAGAACGGGACATACCTAGTTACCCTTAGGGTACACTTTTTAGTGTGCTCACATGATAAGGAACATTTTCACAAATTACACCTTTTCGATTCATGATCAAGGAGGAATTATCTCAAATCCATTTCTCGAGTCACCAAACGGAATTTACCGTCGTGACCCTCACACTTTAAGGTCCTAACAACTCGCGTAAGCACACATTCAGAACTACGATCTGGTTTGATTTCAGTTCACGTGAATACGTAGGCAGTCCTTCAAGGACACAACCATACACCTCAAAATCAATCATCAACACACATGCAGAACTACGATCTGGTTTGTTTTCGCAAACACGCGAATATGTAAGCAGTCCTATTACAAGGGCACAACCACACCCCCACACACATTCAATTTTCACACCTTCAATTTGCAACCCATTGCACCCACACTCAAAACTACGATCTGGTTTGATTTTGCATACACGCGAATACTTAGGTAGTCCTATTACAAGGGCACAACCGCATACTCCTTTCACAACATTTCCAATTTTTAATCCTCAATAACCACCTCAGAACTACGATCTGGTTTGATTTCGCAAGCAAGCGAAAACGTACGCAGTCCCCCAACAAGGACACAACCGCACACCCATTTCAATCTCAACCATCAACATCAATCCTCAAAAGCAGCCCACCTAGCTGCAAAAATTAATCTTATACCTCTTTACTGGGGGCTTCTTCCTTAAGGCGTCGCTCATTCATCCGTTTACCAAATTCCCATCGTCTCACTCTGGGGGCTTATCTTTCGAGACACCACCCGTCCTTTATCTTCAAACATCTTTTGAGTCACAACTACAATCCAAACTAAAACTACCTTTAGCCTAGTGCTCGGTTTAGACGATGTCAAGATCTTGGTTCCGCTCTCCGAATCATCAAAACTCGAGAAGGGATCTCAAACGAGCAAATGGTGGCAAAGATGTCTGGAGGAGATAATCAATTCATATTCCCCAGCTGAACGGACCTACTAACTCAGGGATTTGATACGCGTTGTCACCCTTTCTTGGCTAGGAGTTCCACTTACATGTGCAAAGACAGTTAGAGTCACCCCCGTGTCGCGACGACACTGACTTTGTGTCACGTTCACGACTGCCCATTTGTCAGTCTGTATGTATGCGTCCGTGTGAGTCAATGTAGCAACGGTCACGTATGTCCAATCTATTAAATCACCAATCTACGGGCAGCAAAAATCAATTTAAGCTTCACAGATTTCGAAACTTATATCTCCCATCATGTGAGATATTACATGCTAGTTGCTTATATCTTAATTTCTCACATGATTATGTGCTAATGTGCTTATATGCTTGAATGCCTACGTGTGTAACACCCCCATACTCCAAGTGCCTTACCAGGACCACTTAAGGCATGGAAGTGCTACCATCTCGGTTTCCCGGGGAAATGATAATCATAAGACAATAACGAAACATACTTAAAAGTAAATAATGTTTAAAGTGATTACATACCAACTCCAAAACTGATAAAAAGAAATACAAGATTCTCAGACGGTCTACTGCTAAAACTATCAAAGTTATACAACATCGTCTGACACAGCGGAAGACTTCTAACTGCCACGTGATGACTCATCCCAGCTATCCCATATGCGTCATATCATACCTGCTCAATAGCTGCTCACCACCCCCGAATGGATCACCACAGTTTTTAAAACATTTAAACGGGGTCAGTACTGATTACATAAAAACAAATGCCACAAAGAAACAACGTCACAAACAGCTCAAGCAGTTCACACAAATCCCCAGTCTCCATCTCCAAACTCCACACAACTGACTACACACTAAAGTGTGTAGCCCTGCCAGAGTACCCATCGCAACAAGTACTCCACGCCGCCAGTGGGGGACCGCAACCGTACCCACCAAATCCCCGCTCATCTCCATCGAGCGACAAACCCAAGTTCATTAATGTGCACATCCCCTCTGTGACGGGTTCCACAGAGGGCGAATCAAGGGCGTAAAGCTACTCTCGCAAGTGACTCCACTCAGCCAGGGACGCGCCCCGAAGAACACAGACAGTTACACAATCAATCAACAATATACAGCCAACAACCGTCAAAATCAACCAACAATATAATTAACCAATAATCACAACAATAATCACCACATATTATGTAGCCAATACTGAGTAGGGAAACCCTACCTGGAATGCAACCGAAACATCAGACGATCTAGCAGCTGTCTCAAAACCTTCCCTCTATGGACCCTTCTCCTATACACATAATCATACAATCACTACCACATCAACATAAACATAGAAAATCCCCAATCCCAAAATTAGGGTTTAACGAAACTTAATTAAATATAACAAATTCGGTACGTAGATCTTACCCTCGACGCAAGGATCACAAAGATGTAAAGAACGACAGGATCTAACACTTCTAGCTCCGGGATTTGCTAATAATGCGGCGAGGATGATTCAACGTAACTTCTAATCTTCTCTTGAAGGTTTTTAGATTGTAAAAGTGTTTTGAAAAATGTGACGAAAGCCTTATATATCAATCCCGCATTATTAATAAAACCCATCAAAATATTACCCGTAAACCGGACTACTCGATCGAGTAACTGACGTACTCGATCGAGTGCCGCCTACTCGATCGAGTACCGAGGCTACTCGATCGAGTACCCTACAGGTCAGAAACTATTTTAAAAAGCAAAACACCCTTACTCGACAGAGTAAGGCCCACTCGATAGAGTACCCAGAGGCTCATAACACCGTAGTATTACAGTCTTCCCTCCTTAAAAAGAACTTTGCCCCGAAGTTCAACCTATACATAAAAATAAACCTACCAACTTGATTAAGACACAACAATGCAACTAAGACTCAAAACAAAACCTCACCCTATAACACATGAACTCTTAACACCAACTCCACCAACTATACTTACCTCCACAACATGTCTCACGATATCGTATCAACTACATCATATTCTCTCTCGACACCAACTCCCAACACCACCAACTACTATCCACAAATGCTGCTAGCTCCGTAACATATTACCCATTAGAAAATCCAATATCAAGACATTCACAAACATCAAACGGAATGTTACATTCTACCACCCTTAAAAGGAACTTCGTCCTCGAAGTTTACTCACACTCATAACCTCATCCTCCAACTGTCAACACTATAGAACATATATACATCATCATCCAACTGCCAGCACTATATAAAATATTCTCACACTCCGAAGCATCACACTACTACAAGCACGACCATAACCTTTAACAAAATCAACCACAACACGAATCAATCTTTTATTCGACATCAAGACTCAAACTTCCAAATATATTACCATATGCACACCCATCAAAATCTCTTTTATCGCATCCTACTCCTCTAAAGATAAATGTTACGTCCTCGTAACTCACTAACACTAAATTCTAGCTATATCTTTTCATTATCCTCATCACCACCGCATGTCAAAGATAACCACCTAAAATCTAAACACTCGCCATGCATATATCCAAGGCTCTCTTACTTAAACATTTCTCATACCTAAACTCATTCAGCACACCACCTAACCTATACCATAAAACTCGTAGCAAAACACCATACTAACTCTCCATTATTACTGCAAAACAACATACCTCTCTATGTAAGGCACTTATCTCCCAGAAGCATAACTCACGATCCACACTCGTTACGTACACGCACACTAGATCCTCAAGTTCTTTCCTTCATTACCGCAAAACTCATACATAACTTAACATGACACTAATTCCCCCAACACCCCACACTCACTGTCTCAACAAAGGATTATAAACCACCTGCATCTTTCAGGTCATTACCACATATGTTCTACGACTCACTTGCCATTACCATATCTACTAAAGCCTTATCTAGAACAAGATCAAAAGTACTGTAACAACTTCTGACAACTGTGTCCCATCAACAGAATGTCACTATACCATGACAACAACGAAAACATATACAACTCTCTTTCATACCATACTCTACCCTCATTCCAAAACTTAACTGGTAAGAAACATTAATAAAGAAAACAACTATCTATCTGTTCAAATTGAAACTCAGAGGAAGCAACATCAAACAAAACAACAATTTATGTGTAACTGGTATGTACTTTCGAAACTCGAATCATAATCATCCCGCCTACTCCACCACAGCCGGTGACGGCATCGCAACACCGCCACCAACAGCCACACCGCAGTGCGAAAATACCCGCATCACAACACTAAATACCATGCCCGGATCACCACCCGAGGCACAACAACCACATCGATAAACATCACAACCACATATAATTCCCATAAAAATCGACTTAGTATGACATTTCGAACAAGAAAACTCACACAAAACCGTTTTACTAGATTATAACACAACATATTATACGGAATAAACTAACAAGAATCTCATGAACATCATCCTTACCATTTCACAGAATGAACATGTATCATCAATACACATACAATTTTAACTATCCATGCCAGATCAATCAAATTGTTGCCTTTTTAAACCTCATTCCATAGTATACCGTACCCAACATAAATTACAAAACATTCATATAACAACTTTATAATTATCACACCATACCACTTCTTGTGAGGTTAGAACCTCACACAAACATTTACACATATCATAGACCCGTAATCACAACCAACTAGTCAATCCTGATCACGTAATTTACCACTCGATAAAGGTTACCTCTCGCTTGAGCTTAACTCGTATGCCCCTCATAACACATTCCCCCATTCGCATAACCATCACCTCATGCCGAGTATAACCATACCATTACTACTCAACTATTAGCACCCGCCTCATCTAATCGCATCTTATACTTCCTTACCACCATACATTTCAATCGGGTCTCTACAAAATCAACCCTTTAGAATGGCCATCTTTCCTATTTATCATCACTCTTGACCACTAGTGACAACATTTCAACCCTACTATCGTTCGGACATCAAGCTTCTTACACTCATCTCTAAACATCACGGTTTCTTTCCTATCTTCGGTTAACATTCCAAATAACTAACATCAAATTCACCAACAAAATTACATCAACATCATTCCCAATACTATCTTACTTGTATTGCCATCTAACTCTCCACCAATTATCTCTTATCGTGCAAATACTCCACCAACTTCTTACTCCCTTAATTCCTCGTAACTCATGATTAATCATGTTGTCCTGAAGCTCCCATATAACCATTAACTAACATCATCATGATAATATCACACATCTCGACGATTCCTTATTTCTTTTATATCACATAACTCCGGTCAACATTTTCCTAGTTTTACTCCCCTCATTCTTTTCTTTTACACTCGACAAAATCAATTAACAATAAAACTCCTTATTACTTCTTCCTAACTCTTTAGTGCTCCGATTATCTTTTCATTGCTCCAAAACTCAAATCCCATTATTTCTTATCGATATTATCTCACTCTTCCTTACCATGGATCTTCTCTTATCATGCTATCACTCTCACTTTTCACCAATCAATCTACACGGTCAGTCCACTCCACCTCGGTTTTTTTTTTTCCAATCCCAAACTCATTTCATACTGTTAACTGTCCAAGAAAATCACACATTAGTTCCACCTCTTGATAAACCAAATTCCCAAACTCACTCGCTATCCGCAAACCCACATCGCTGCATAACTCAATCTAAGCTCTTTATACCCCATTTCTTTCCATTTACCTATAATGACCTTCTCATTACATATATTTTTAACCAACTGAGTGATAACTACCTCCCTTCATAATCCTTAAACATCCAAAGTTACCACCATATGCGTCTCTCATTTCAATCTTTCATTCTCACGTTCCCTAAACTTACATCACCCTTTGTCCACATTCACTCACTTTTACCTTACTCAACACACAATCATATCACTCATCCCGTCTCACAAAACATGCTCTATGCCTCAATTAAGCCTTGTCAAATCTTCCTTTTCTTTTTCCTCTATCTATCACAACCACATATAGCTCATCTCCTCCCACCAAACTCATACTCACCATAAGGTGCCACTAACCACCCCATAAGGTTGGGTAACTTACGTATCAAGACCAACATACATGTAAACCAATGAATAAAGAACCAAAATAACAACTTTGAATTAAACATAATATGTAACGAATTCAAAAGATAAGCATATGAACCGAATCATGGGTCACTAGATCGAGTACTAGCCACTCGATCGAGTAAGGGACTTACTCGATCGAGTAGGTGAAGGTCAGAAGCACGTAAAACAAATCACCAGGGCTACTCGATCGAGTAACTAACGTACTCGATCGAGTGCCGCCTACTCGATCGAGTACCTTACGCAATTCTCAGCATTGTCCAGTTTTCGTAAAATAGTCATAACTCACTCATTTCTTAGTCGTTTTCGGCGTGTGACCAATCGTTAGAATCGTAAAAGAACAAGCTATCACCTCCAATTGGAATCACATCAAAATCATTTATAAATCTCAAGTTATAACAATTTAAAGACAACCTCTTTATAATCGAAAAATACAACTACTTGATTTTACTTCCAAACAACTTAAACGACAACAAGGTAAACAAAAACAACCCAATAATCATAAAACCAGTAGTCCTAATCACATGTTACTATTTTCGAAAGCAAAACAACAACATTCATCATGCACATAATTTATTTAACTTGCCAATCATGACTTACCCACATGCTTTTATTCTATCACTTTTCGTAAACAAAATCATAAATGCATGACATCAAGTCCCCTATTCTCATGTTACTAGCATAACAACATTATAAAATAACTTCCATGCTTAATCATAAATCATATTATCATACAACGATTATTCATCTTTTTCCACTAATTCATCCATCATGCCACATATTTATCCACCATATTCGTTCAACATATTCACCCAACACATGTTCAATTCACACTCCCAACTTTCTGTACTCTTACTCAAAACGACAACAACAACATGTATACTTACGCATCGCTTTATATATATATAAACAAAACACTTTTCCTTACATAATTATAACATGCCAAATTACATGTATCAATCATTATACTTTCATGCTTTACAATCAACCAACATACAATTCACGTCATCATCATCTTTTAATTCAGATCCCCCATCCTCCACATGCATGCATCCATCAATTCATACAACATATTACTACATAGATACACAAAGCACACAATAAGCACATAACGATCCCGACACATATCCCATGGTGACCGGTTCAAAATTGTAGGGCGAGTTCGCGACTTTAGGACGTCTCCCAAGTCTTTGCATTAGCTCTTACAATTTCTACCCCGGGTTCATTTTATTTGACTCCCTATGTTCATTGGATTCATTGGTTACAGGTTTCAGGATCGTCATCTGATACCATTTTCTAATACCCCCATACTCCAAGTGCCCTACCAGGACCACTTAAGGCATGGAAGTGCTACCATCTCGGTTTCCCGAGGCAATGATAATCATAAGACAATAACGAAACATACTTAAAAGTAAATAATGTTTAAAGTGATTACATACCAACTCGGAAACTGATAAAAAGAAATACAAGATTCTTAGAGGGTCTACTACTAAAACTATCAAAGCTATACAACATCGTCTGACACAGCGGAAGACTTCTAACTGCCACGTGATGACTCATCCCAGCTATCCCATATGCGTCATATCATACCTGCTCAATAACTGCTCACCACCCCCGAATGGATCACCACAATTTTTAAAACATTTAAACGGGGTCAGTACTGATTACATAAAAACAAATGCCACAAAGAAACAACGTCACAAACAGCTCAAGCAGTTCACACAAATCCCCAGTCTCCATCTCCAAACTACACACAACTGCCTACACACTAAAGTGTGTAGCCCTGCCAGAGTACCCATCGCAACAAGTACTCCACGCCGCCAGTGGGGGACCGCAGCCGTACCCACCAAATCCCCGCTCATCTCCATCGAGCGACAAAACCAAGTTCATTAATGTGCATATCCCATCTGTGACGGGTTCCACAGAGGGCGAATTAAGGGCGTAAAGCCACTCCCGCAAGTGACTCCACTCAGCCAGGGACGCGCCCCGAAGAACACAGACAGTTACACAATAAATCAACAATATACAGCCAACAACCGTCAAAATCAACCAACAATATAATTAACCAATAATCACAACAATAATCACCACACATTATGTAGCCAATACTGAGTAGGGAAACCCTACCTGGAATGCAACAGAAACATCAGACGATCTAGCAGCTGTCTCAAAACCTTCCCTCTACGAACCCTTCTCCTATACACATAATCATACAATCACTACCACATCAACATAAACATAGAAAATCCCCAATCCCAAAATTAGGGTTTATCGAAACTTAATTAAATATAACAAATTCGGTACGTAGATCTTACCCTCGACGCAAGGATCACAAAGATGTAAAGAACGACAGGATCCGACACTTCTAGCTCCGGGTTTTGCTAATAATGCGGCGAGGATGATTCAACGTAACTTCTAATCTTCTCTTGAAGGTTTTTAGATTGTAAAAGTGTTTTGAGAAAAGTGACGAAAGCCTTATATATCATTCCCGCATTATTAATAAAACCCGTCAAAACAATATCTGTAAACCGGGCTACTCGATCGAGTAACTGACGTACTCGATCGAGTGCCACCTACTCGATCGAGTACCGAGGCTACTCGATCGAGTACCCTACAGGTCAGAAACTATTTTAAAAAGCAAAACACCCTTACTCGACAGAGTAAGGCCAACTCGATAGAGTACCCAGAGGCTCATAAAACCGTAGTATTATAACGTGCTTGTCTATGCGACTACGGATTTGTGTGATCACTAACCATGCAGGTAATCTTGAGAAGAAAAATCACTCCGACAGAGTACTGGGTTCTTCCCAACAAACGCCGACCCATCAAGTTTAAGGGCTTTAACCCCGTCGATTACATGGAATACGCTACCTCCCGACGAGCGACAACTCATATCCCCGGCGAGTACTAGGAAGTTTCTAACTCCCCAGCGAGAGCCGATTTTCAAATGGAAGTCACACAGGTCTTTCAAAGGTCCTCACAACACCATTCATGATCCCGACGCAGCGCTCTCCCTAAATGGTTTTCCAGAGAGCCTTTATTAGATGATTTATCCCCACAGAGTTCGTTTAGAACCCCCAGCAAGTTGGAGTTCGTTGCTCTTTAGCCGAACCTATCAACGTCAACATGGTTGGAAGTCATTACCAGACAATATTTTGAAATAAGCCTGATATTTCAGGCTATTTCCCACAGTCGATCATTTGACCATCGATGGCTGGCGAGCCTCAAAACGTACCTCCAACATGGCTAGCGAGCCTTACAACGCACATTTAACATGGCTGGCGAGCCTCAAAACATACTTTTAACAAAGCTGGCGAGCCTTTGCACGCACACAAGAAGCAATTCAAGAACATATCCTGAAGATGCCTCAGGTATGAGTCATTTCTATGGCTGGCGAGCCTCAAAACGCACCACCTTCAAGACCGACTGGCGAGCCTTTGTGCGCAAAAGATTCAAGAACATATCCCGAAGTTGCCTCAGGTATGATTCCTTCTTATGGCTGGAGAGCCTTTATACGTAGTCTAATGGACTTTAAACGACTTGCATCGGAAGTCGACAGACTTTAAACTGTTCCCGACGGCATGTCCTTGACTCGAATCCCCGAGTCGCCTCAACGTCGCCCTTCCCGACGGCAGGTCCTTTGCTCAAACCCTTCTGAGTCACCTCGACGTCGCAATGGTCTTCAGGTTGTAATCTTCTATTGACCTAGAGGCCATACTTTTGACTTTTGCCCCGTCCAAGCCTCAGTCAAAGTGGGGGCTCTGTAGATACCCAGTATCTGCACCTTCCAAAAACCACCCGATGATGATCGGATTATTACGTGTTTTTGATATGCGTGCGTGGATTGGCTATACATGAGACGGTTTAATGCACTACTCGGATATGAAAAATGATTTCATAAATGGTTTACTAACTTCATTTGCATTAAAATAACACTATTTAAAGTTAAAACCGTCTTCAAACCTAAAACCGACTCAAAAACCCGCACCTCAAGTCAACCCGAGTCAACCCAAATCCCAAATGTCAAAAATAATGCCATGAATGCCTTTATCATGTCATTTCCATTAAAATGACCCTAATTAGAGTCAAAACCGTCTTCGGACCCAAACTCGACTCAGAAACCCGCAACTCGAATCAACCTGAGTCAACCCGAGTCAAACCAAATCTCGAATGTCAAAAATAATGCCATGAATGGTTTTATCTTGCCATTTGCATTAAAATGACCCTAATTAGAGTCTAAACCGACAGGGGGCCAAAAACCGACTCGAAATTCAAATACCGACTCACAAGGGTCAAACCCGAGTCAAGGACACAAAATACCTACCCCAAATATCACCCAAGATCAAGCTTACACGGCTAAGCAACCAATAAAGACCACAAACCACAACCAACAAAACATTGGTTAGAACAAATGGAAAATCCAAATTTCTGAAGTACACCCATTTCAGTCACTAGGTAGCTCGCGCCTCAATGGGGTGTCAGCTTAGCCTCTAAGCAAACTCAACCGACTTACTATCCCATATTTCTCTATAAATACCAACCTTCAAACACAACAATTCTGACGCGAGTGTCCGCCCTCTCACCTCTCTCTTAAACTTCTAGACCCGACTTCCTAAGTAACAAAATCGACACGTGTTTACAACCTACCGATCGTAAACACAAGCCTTACACATTTTGTTTGGTACCGTCTTCGTGCATTCGACCGACCCATTTGACCAACTCAATTCGTCAATCGACATGTTTTAACTAACATATTTTCAAAACAAAATCCTTTTTTAAGGCACTCTTTTAAACTTCTTTGATCGTGAGTAGTCGCTATGAGAAAACCGTCTCTAAAGTCGTCTACGTCGAAAACATCAATACACGTAAGTTTGAGGGTGTAAACAACTCATTTATTTCATATCTTTACTGTTTTTATGAGTTTATGAGCATGAACAATGCATAACATGATTTAAATATAGGTTAGACGTGCCAAAACCGAGTTTTGGCCCGAGACAGAAGCCCTTTGCTATGCAAAGAGGCTCGCGCCTCTTGTGGGTTCTCGGGTGAGACTCATCCGTGTTTGTTCTCCTCTTTCCTCTTTATTTCTTTCTTGTTTGCGATCGATTTTTTCCTTTTCAAATGCTTCAAATCATTTTTTATGACAAACATGTTAGCCATAAATTATAATCACCCTTGGTTCCATATACCATGACGGTTTAATCCGTGACTCGGTGATATTAATTGGTTAATTACATTTTAAAGGAAATCTTTTTCTTTTATTTACCATTTTAATTCATTTTTATGATAAACATATTTTGACCATTACAAAAATCATCTTTGGTTCTTTATACCATGACGGTTTATTCCGTGACTCGATGATATTATTGGTTAATTACAAATTAAAGGGTATTTTAACCCCCTTTTATTTTACTAGAATCTTTCTCATTTATTTACATTTGCAAACATATTAGTCATAATTCATAATCATCCTTGGTTCTTTATACCATGTTGGTTTAATCCGAGTACGGTGACAAACTTGACTAATTACAAATAATTGAACGTAACATAATTAGTTCAAATCAAACATTTTTCTTTTACACATTTTACTATGCTTTTCAAACTTGCAAATCCGACAACGAATATTACCAACATAATAGTAATTATTCCGAGTCATGCAAATCATACTTCCAAATCATTAATCACAAAATGGTTTTAAACAACCTTTTTAACAACCAGGAGACGCTCTTTGGGTCATCGTCTGACTCGCGCCCCAAGAGGCCGTCTGTTTTCATATTTTAAAATCTGGGCAGATCCCCTTCCCTCGCCAATAGGCTCGCGCCTTATTGGGGCTGCATGGCACTATTCTGTCTCGTTTTGGTACTTGTCTAGGACGATCCCGATTACGGTTTATCCGAATACGTGACGGATCAGATTGACGAGTTTGCATTTTATACTTTGTCTTTTAAACACACTTTTTAAAATAAATGAATCGTGTTAGGATCATAACCCAAATTTGGTAAATGGATGTTTAATTTCCGTTTTCACATGTAAATCAATCTAAATCCAACTTTGACACCAATTTCTTGGTACATGGATAAACAAACCGACTTACGAAATTCTCACATGTTAGGTTAAACTTTTGGATGCGCATTCATGCATTAACCTTTTTATCAACCCTTGTACTTAAACAACCAGGATCGATCAGTAGAGGCCGCTAATGCGGGCGGGATTGGGTGTACGATTAAAGGGCTTCCCAATACGTACCCTCACCCCTTACTCAGAACCTTTGGATAGTGGATGGCCTTATCCAGGGCGTACGAGAGTCATTTTAGGCATAGAATGCTAAAAGGGGGACGAGTTCTTATCTTTAGTACCTATGTCAAGCACCGCTTTTTGCCTTGATTGACCTAGGTATAAAGTGGATTCGAACGGGTTCCAGGCATCCCACAAATGCTTTGTGGCGACTCCGAACATCTCTATATCGTTTCGGGACCTTTACCGAGACGAAACCGACCAATCTAAAGCGATCCGGTCGAAAGCATTTTTAATGCCACCGAGCGTGGCTTTCAGACCGCTGCATGTCCACAATTTGTCTTGCCGTGCAGGTGGCCCGTGACTACGGACTGGCAGGCGGCATTGCGCCCGCAGACCGGCTTGTGGCCCATGTCCACACTATGAAATAGGGTGAATCGGTCAGATACGCTATATGACCTATGCAATTTCATTATTAGAACAAATTGTATTGGTTTGCCATTCTTAAACCATTTGAGACGAGCTGCCGGGAAGAACGAAAAAGAGCGAAATGAATTTCTTTATCGTTCTGATTCAACTAATATTTACTCATCATTCCTTTTTATTTTCCACCACATAGTTCTTTCTTATTTTTTTGACGATTTACGTGTATTAATTTAATTTAGACTTAGTTGTTCATTATGGTTTTGATGATCATGTGGAAGGAAACAAGGAGAGGTAAATGCCTTTAATGCTCATTGATACCAAATGAGGAAGTAGCCCGGATTCTAATTGGGTTTTCGTATTTACCTTATAGGTCGATAGTTTAAGTAACCTTGGCACCCTCTTGTCTATGATATAAGGGTTCAGCTTTGGGGATGGTGTCGTTTAAACTTTTGAGCACGTAAAACTAATTGAAATAGTCACTAAAAAGCTAAGAAACAAGAATGAAGTACATATTATTGAGGCAAGTCAAATAAATAGATAGGTAGCCGGTATAAAGGGGTGTAAATTAGGCAGATATCCCTCTCTAAGAAGTTATGATTTATGAACCTTTCATAAAATATGAATAAAATTGCAATTCTATACTAAAGAAATGGTAGTGTGAAATAGAGTGAAGGAGTAGAAAAAATTTGTTGTTTGTTTGGGGGTTGATATGTTGGATTTAGTTTATTCTGGTCATGATCTGATACTTGTGGTTTATCCTAACGCTTCCGAGTTAATTTGTAATATTGCTAATATAAGGAATGTATTAATGATTTAAATGAAACATAAGCAGTTTTGCTATTAATGTGCAGGAAGACAGATTCGATGCAAGATTTGGGGTTACTCAAAATGATTGAATGCCGCTTGTGAGATTGTGTTGTAGTAATTATTTTATTGCGTTACAATATTTTAGGTAGGCTCTTTATTGCTGCCCAAGTTTATAACACTTACTTTTTTTGTGAATGTGTAAGCTATACCGCTTTAAACCTGTGGGTTCTATATTGGTCTATTTATAGTGTGTAGAGAAATTAAATTTTGCAAGGCATTCTGATGCTTTAGCTACACGGCATGTTTAGTACTATTCTGCAAGGTATTCCGCTAATTTATAAGGAGTTGCGGTATTACATTCATATTGGTTTGTGTGTTTAGGAAAGATACTTTTTTTTTTCAAATACACCCATGTTACTCTACAATAGTTCGTACTATGTAGTTAGATTGCGGCATCTCGCCTGTTAGGGAGTTTTTTCTAAGCAAGATTGCTAATTGTGTTGATCGTCCGTTATTATCTCTTTCTTTATTTCAATTTGCACGAGAATGTTTTTTTTAAATTGTGTGCTTTACTGTCACAGGCGTTTCGCTTAATATTTTACGACTTTTTTTCGCATGCTTACTACGTTCCGCTGGCGTTTACGAGCAGATGATGGGGAACATCCCTTTCTATTCAAATGCATCCTCTCACCGTCGGATAAACGATTATCCAGATTGGGGATAAATGATTAAAAGTTAAGAATCCATCCTGCTAACTTGGCATGTGTACTCCCAAACTGTTTTCCAAAACGCAGTTCCGCGCCCGGTAGCTACAAGCTGTTATCGCTCTCAAAATCTTGTACGTCCTCACACCGACGCTATACTATAGCATTTAGCCAGTCGTTCTATCTGCTAAATGGTAGAGCCCAACTTCATAAAGTAATTCGCCTGCCATTCTAAGGCCAAGCACATATTAACTAAAAGCGAATAACGTAAGAATCATGTCAGTGGTTTGTCAAATTGGGGCTCCGTGTAACACCCCCATTTATTCAGGAGCCTTTAGCTAGACACTCCCAAATAAATAGGACTGTTACCATCTCGGTTTCCCGAGGTAGTGAATAACAAAGTACAACAATACCAAAGTACTTTAAATTAAAACTTAGCGATTACATGTTTATTATAAATTTAACTAACTAAAACTTAATATAAAATAATTACAACTGGCAGCGGAAATAAATAAAGTGATATAATTGTTCTATGTGATCTAGACTTCAACTATGGTCCAAGTCGAGCTCTCATCCCAATGCTCCCGAGCCAGCTAATCTTTAGTACCTGTCAAATCTGCTCCCCATAAAACGGTTCACCACAGGTGTTCACGAATACACAGTCAACCGCGAGGTTGAGTAGGAATAAATACTAACAACAAAAACATACGATAAAGAATCCAATTTTCGTTTTCATTGCACAACCCCCTGACAACGTGCTCCTTTCTTTTACTTACTCGTTACACTAATCATCCCGCCAATCCCTGGCTGGGGCAGCCTCAACCCGAAGGTGAGTAAACATACACTACATTACCAAAAGGTAATGTCTGCCTCAACATATAGTTGAGTAATATCCACCAGATGGCCTGCAGACCAATCTGGGGCCTGCCTCGAGTAAATACGATAAATATCGTCTGCCAGAATAAATATGTAATACGTCACCCGAAGGCTGTTACCATGACGTCTGCCAATATAGCCTAAATAATAATCTACATCACCACGAAGGGATGTCTGCCAGTATTAAACTGAATAACCAACATATGCAATATAAATCTCCCTTCCAACAATTACGATTATATCAACCAACACAATTCACATATGATCAACTCACTTTAATATAAAACATCCAACAAACATTATCGAGTAAAAGTTGAGTAGGATTTATCCCTACCTGATAAGCAAGCAATTCTAATTACGTAGCTCTAGCAATCCAATAAATAAAGCAATCCGATCAGATTATAATTCTTCACAACCGTCACCTAATCAAAATATTATAATTATTCCCTTATTAATAACAATTCATTATTCATTATTCTCATCCTTTATAATTAAACTTATAATTATTATTTATTACTTAACTTAATTACTAATTCATTACAAATTCATTACGATATTCAAATCCCGCTTCAATCATAAAACCCGATTTACTCATAACCCGAGCCACCCAACATAACCATTAAAGCCCGTCACAAATGAATAAAACCCAAACCCATAATCAACCCACGCACAAATACTCAAAACCCACGACCCTTCCCACCATTACCGCATAAGACCAATCACCAACACCCCCTCCTAAACCCATCTTTCACGACCCCACTAGCCACCATCAACACCACCCAATCCTGCCGCCTCTTAACCCGCACCACGACACACCTCAATAACCACTAATCACCAACCTAGCCATCCCCTACCACCCAAACACTCACGCCCTAGCAACCCAACCACAACCTCATCAATACCGAAAACCCGACAATACCTACGATCACCACCACTACAGGACGCACCGCACCACATCACCACCAACAACTCCTACCTCACGGCCCACAAGCACCCCCACCAGACGACAACAACTAACAATAACCTAACCGACACACTCCCTTGTCTTTCCCCTGTTTAACGCAACTTCGGTCAACCACCACGCTAACCACCACCCCAGACCAACCTACGACCACCACTATCACCGACTAACCCCCCCGAACCCAACCAACCAAGGCCCGAGTCAAATAAGTCACGGGTAGGTGTATAAAACAGGTTTTATGCGAAAACAACAACTACCCTTTTCCCGCAACTCCGGCAAGGTAACCACCCAATTCACCGCCTTTACCCATCCCTGACCACCGACGGTGTCCTACGCAGCCTCAGGCACCATCCTAACCCAACCAAGGTCCATCAAGATTTGCATATGGGTTCAATACAGTATAGTAAACGTGTTAAACAACACCCGCAACCACCACATAAAACCCCCGAAAACACCCTCTCCCGTCGGTCAACGGTGGTCAACGGTGGGTCTGGCCATTCCCTGATGTCCCACGGTCAAGGTCACAGTCAAAGCAAGTCATATGGTGGTCTAGTTTACGAGTTATAATATAGCAAAGTATATACATGAGACGGTCTGAGAATATTACCTTGAGACGATAAAAGACGATAAATTCCTTGCTATTCCCCTTGCTATTCTCCCTCTCTCTCTTTATAAATTATTTTCCAGATTTGTTGAATAATAAGGACTATTGTTTGAGGTTTCATCTATTTATATTGGTAGGCTAAGGTTATAAGGAACCGATTAGGAAATATAAAATATAATTATTATTATTATTAGTAATTATCCGATCCCGACAGTTAATCAACCAATTTACGCAACATATATAGTCGACCCAAGCCCTATAGCACATGACCCAAATCTAGTCCCGTCTTTCTTTATTATTTTATTTATTTAATTACCGTCGCATAAAAAATATTATTACTATAAATACAATTACTATTATTATTATTACTATTCTTATTATTATTATTATCGTATTACTATTATTATAACATAATAATCATTCACTATTACCATATAAATTATCATATATTATTATTACCAAATTACCATTCCGACCCATTACTCTATTATTCTATTATTTTATTATATCATTCCGTCTTATTCACAATTATTAATTATAACCGTCATGATCAATTATTTGAATTACGTAAATTAGTTATATAAATTTCACTAAACTACGGGGTATTACACTCCGCGCCCGAGAGGGTGCGGCGCAACGATTAGTTTATAAAAATACATCATCTAGTTTTTTTTTTTGGAGGTAAAGTAGCCCGAAGGCATTACATTGCTAGTATTAACCGAAAGTTACAGCATCTTTCGCAATAGATGATAGCTCTTCCGAGTAGTTCCGCCCATACATGTAACTCTAAGAAAAACGTAGGCTAAAGCATGAGCAACACTATTGTAACACCCGTTATTTTCGTTAAATCGATACGTTTATTTTGGAACCATTTGTAAATAATATTTCGTACTAATATTTTATAATCACAGTAGTAATAATTAATTTAGGCGTTATTTTATTAAATAGGATAAATTTAGATTTACAAATTTTAATCGCCTAATTTTAGCACGAATTGTATTTTGGGTTTTTTGTCAAACACCACCTTTAATATAGGGCACTTTGTGAAACACCACCTTCAAAAAAAATCTGGTTTTTTACCACCTTTAAAAAAAGAAAATTGTTAAAGAGTACCAAATGGCCGGAGTTTGACTAAAATTAAAATAATTCCGGCATTGACTTCATATTCGACTACCTCCTCACTCCTTCACTTTCCTTCCGCACCATTATCACCCTCCATCCCTCCTTCCTCGAGACTCCTTCATCCTCCTTCCTTTGTTTTCACCTTTTTCTCTTTTCTTATGAGTTTGTGTTGGTATCTAATATTTCCTTTTCCCCTAATTATCTTCACCAATTTCTTAAGCCAATGCAATAAAATTTAGATTATTCATCTTATCTTTTAATTCACTAGTCCACTTCTAGGTTTAATCTATCAAAAGCTAAAGAAGCAAGAGTGAACCGGGTTATACCTCTTAAATATCTGCTATACTTGCACGGCCTACATGTCCTCATCATAAAGTGGAGGATGAGGAATGTTGGACAGCAATAATCTCTGCTTTTTACTTCTTCGAGGGTACTGTATTCGCAACCGTCATTATACACTTTTTATTGCGTCAAATAGATAGGAGAAAGGAGAAAAGATAGTGTAGATGAAATGGAGGGAAAAGAAAGGCAAAGAAATGGAGGGAAAATTTGGAGAGAAATGAAAAGAATAAAACAAGTTAGTGCCGGAGTTTTTTATTCTTATCCAGATTCCAACCATTTGGTACTGTTAAAACAATTATTAATTTTTAAAGGTGGCAAAAAACCAAAAAAATTATTAAAAGTGACGTTTCACAAAACACAATTTTATAAGGTGACGTTTGACAAAAAAGACCTTTGTATTTTTACAAGAAGTAATTTATCTTTATTTTTATTAGTATACAAACTTAGGCTGACTTGAAACGAGTTTTACAAACACGGGCATACAATAATTATGACCCGAACCTCAACAGTCACATGCGCCAAAGATAGGACGAGTATAACGTCCAATACAAACCCCTCGTAGCAAAATGCAAACCTGCTACTGCAGTTGCGTTTTCCGTATTGCCAAAACTGCAAGCGTCGTTCTTTTCACTCGAGTCGACACAGTTGAAACCGTGACTTCCTTGTGATAGCCCTTGATGTCTAGAACCGTCATATGGTGGTCGTTTTTCAAAATACATGTGTTTCGTCTACTGAAATCAGGTTCTTCGAACCCTTCGCAGTTTTGTCCTTACTTCGAGTTCCCAACTTCAAACCCTCATATCTCCTTCGTTTCTTAACCGATTTCTGTGTTTTCGCGTCCTTATCTTCGTATCTCTGCCCTCTTTGCAATAGTTTGAGTGGTTTTTCATACTATCGTTTGTAATTTTCACCCAACCATTGAAAACGAGCCCCTCGTTGAAAAAGTATTTCATTGTTGGGTGTAGGGGTGGTCAAAACTCAAAAGTGCGAGTCAGCCCAGCCTGGCCCGCCCACCGGGTCACTTTTGGCCCAGACCATCTCGACCCGCCCTGGCTCGACCCGCCCCGGCTCGACCCGCCCCGTCCTATTTCCAGGCCGGTTCCGGGTCCTTAATTGACAAGCTCGACCCGTCCTAATCGGAACTCGCCCTAAAACCCGCTTCTCGGGTCACCTTTTTCCAGACCCGGCCCGCCTTAGCCCGACCTGACCCGCCCTCAATCTCAGGCCGGTTTTATGTCTCCCAAGCCAAGCCCGGCCCAGTCCTGACCCGGCCCGAATCCGACTGACCCGTGATAGACTAAAAATGAGAGAGGAGAGTGAAACATAGGGAGAAAGTTCTTGTAAACTGACTCAAATTAACCGATTACACCTACAAGCTACAGCCCTTAAATAGGTTTAAACTCAACTAATAATACTAAAAACTAGGAAGTGGTGTTAACCCACTCCTTGATAAACGGCCAACTAAGTAACTAACTACAAACATGAACACTATCATTTGACCAACTACTATAGTGGCACATTGTGAGGAATTATATTAGCCACTAATTAACTAACTAATTAAATCAAACTTAGAGTAATTTGGATCATAATAATCCAACACACCCCCTTGATCCAAAATTTGTCGTATTCACGTTCGAATTCTTGTCATGCCAAACCATACTCGTTGCTAGACTCGTTACGTCCTTCTGATGAGCTCCTATTTCTACACTCGTTTGGCATCATTTGGAGCTCATTTGGTAACATTTGGTAACGGTTTTCGACATTTTTAACGTCATTTGACAAATTCCGAGTGCTTTACCATTTAGCATGGTTTTCTAAGGAAGAATGAGGTGCCAAGATACCAAGAGAAGCATCAATGGAAGGGTGAAAAACAAGCATTGAAGAAACATCATGAGAAAGCCTTCCAAGGATCAAGCAAGCAACGATGGAAAAACGCGTTCCAGGGCCTTTCTCGCACGGTACGAGTTTTCAGACCCCAGAACTCGCACGGTGCGAGTTTTCTGGGTTGGTTCCGTTTTGTGTTACGGGCTTTGCCTATGTTAAGCCCATGATTATTAGGTTATGTTATGCTATATATAGGATGTTTTCCTCTAGGTTAAGACATCTTATACTCATTTTAATTAATCAAGTTGTAATTTTGGGAATTATTCATCTTTTTTATTAGGTTTAGATCTACTATGGAGAACTAATCTCCTCTTCTTAATCCGGCTCAAAGGTGTAATCTTTGGTTGTAAGACTACTTAATCTTTCCTTAATTTCATTATCATTGTTAATCCTTTGTGTTTATTGTTTGAATTTTGGAATCCTTGTTTACATTGAGTAATTAAGTGTGATTTCCTTGTTGCTTAATTAATCAAGTTCCTTAATTTATTGTTGTTGGGATTATTAAGTGTGATTTCCTTGTAATCTCATCTTTGCAACACCTTGTTATTGTGCTAATGAATGTGATTTCTTCTTGGCTTAATTAGCAATTAAAGGATTAACTTGTAATTAGGCATTAATCGTGATTTTATTGTGTCTAATTACCCCTACACTACTACAAAATGAAGCGATAGCAACACTTGACTTGCAACATTTTTGTAAATTGTTGCATCTTAGACAAAATAGGTAGGATTGCAACACTTTTTTAAGAAACGTTGCATAATATAGTCTACCGCAACACTTTTACATAATTGTAGTATTTTCTTCAATAAAAAAAAAGAAAAAAAGAAAAAACAAAAAAGCGTTGCATTTACCTCAAATGTTGGCGGAAATTTTTGGCGGTCAAATGAAAAAAATAAAAAAATAACACTGTCATCTTCTAAACCAATCGTCACATAAACCCTCATCAAAACACATCACGCTGATTCAAATTCTAGGTTTAATTCGATCAAAGACATATACCCTCTATACACAGCACGCTGATTCAATTCAATTCGTGGAGATTCCTTCATAGTCTCTAATCGGCTTTATCTCAGGTAATTTCAGTAATATTCAATTTTTTTATCGAATCTGTTCTTTATAATTTGTCTTTGATCGAATTGGGTTTTCAGTTGTGTTGATTGGTATGATATATGATATTCACATTGAATTACGATATTTAATTGGAAGCCTAATTGTTTCTTATAAATTGTTGAATTATATGAGTTGATATTTGATTTCAAAATTCCTTGGATGAATAATTGTGTGCGATTGTCTTGTTTTGTGAAATTGATTGTATAAGACGGTATAATGGTTGATGCAAATGAATTTTAATCCTGGATGAATTTTAATTGTGTGCGATTGTCTTGTTTGGTGAAATTGATTGTATAAGACGGTATAATGGTTGATGCAAATTGATATTTGATTTCAAAATTCCTTGGATGAATAATTTTTTGATTATGACTTGTATAATAGTTGATGCAAATGAGTTTTAATCCTGTCAAAATTATCTATGTTCACTGTAAACAGAATGAATGAAGTGCTTGTAGTATGAGCTTGATTGAAACAAATAATTGAATTCGACTAATTGATCATAAAGGTTTTGATTATGACTTGTATAATGGTTGATGCAAATGAATTTTAATCCTGTCAAAATTATCTCTGTTCACTGTAAACAGAATGAATGAAGTGCCTGTAGTATGAGCTTGATTGAAACAAATAATTGAATTCGGCTAATTGATCGTAAAGGAGTATTTTTTAATTGAGATACACATAAAGGAGTAGTTTTTACTTGAGTTTATCATTATTTATAAATAATTTATTCCCGTTTCAAATATTATTCCAAATGTATAAAGTGATGAGGACAGATAGAAGTTGGATGCATTTACCTAGGCGATTGCTTAGAGTATGAAAATGGGGTCATTGAGTTTCTAAACGCATCATTTTCTAAGGTTGTTGTAGGAGGTCGATTAGATGTCCATGTAAGCGATGCAAAAATCGCTCATCAAGTTACGGAGAGATGAGGTCTTTGATCATCTAAAAGCATTTGGTTTTGTTGAAAATTATGATGAGTGGATCTTCCATGGTGAGGAACCATTGCAAACTCAACCTTTCATTGAAAAACTAGATGAAGGGGTGAGTTTTATGGACAATACTGATGAATTGTTAAATGACACATTTAGAAATGGGTTTGAGGGATCTACTGGGGTAGAAGATGGTCTAAATGATGAAGCTATAAAGTTTTATAAGTTGGTCGAGGATGGCAAACAAGAGTTATACCCTGGCTGTAAAAGATTTTCTAAACTCTCTTTCTTGATACGATTGCTTTTGTTTAAGACCCTTCATGGAATTAGCAATGTCGCATTTAATGATCTTCTAGAACTTTTGAAGGAAATGGTTCCAGAGGCAAAGATTCCTCTTAACTATACTGAATCTAGAAACATTGTTAAGGACTTAGGACTTCACTATATTAAAATATATGCATGTCCTAATGATTGTATGCTATTTTGGAAAGAGAATGAGCAAGCTGATGAGTGTCTTGAATGTCATACCTCTAAGTGGAAACCATGTGAAGAAAATCAATCTCAAAAAAGACTCGAAAAATTCCAAAGAAAGGTTTTGTGGTATTTTCCACTAAAACCTAGATTACAACGAGTATATATGTGTTCAAAAACTGCAGAATTTATGACTTGGCATGCCGATGAACGTCCAAAAGATGGGTATTTACGACACCCCGCGGATGGGCTAGCTTGGCAAAAGTTTGATTCTCTATACCCCTCATTTGCTAGTGAACCTAGAAATGTGAGGTTAGGTTTAGCTTCCGACGGATTTAATCCATTTAGGACAATGAGTGTTGCTCACAGTACATGGCCTGTTGTGTTAATCAATTATAATTTGCCACCATGGATGTTTATGAAACCAGAGTATTTTATGTTATCATTACTCATTCCAGGACCTGAGGGTCCCGGTAATAACATCGACGTATACCTGCAACCCCTGGTTGAGGAGCTAAAGGATCTTTGGACTGTAGGGGTTCAAACGTATGATAAATCTAAGGACGAAACATTTACATTGCATGCTGCATTGGCTTGGACAATAAGTGATTTTCCCGGATATTCAATGTTGTCGGGATGGAAAACAAAGGGTAAGTTTGCGTGCCCTAGTTGTAATCATGAAACTGATTCATGTTATTTAAAACATAGCGAAAAAATGTGTTACATGGGTGGCCGCAAATTTCTAGATCTTGAACATTCATGGCGGCGAAACAAGAGGTTATTCAATGGTAAGGTTGAGTTAAGACTTCCACCTAAACCCTTAACTGGGTGTGATGTGTTAGACGAGGTATCTGGTTTTGTGAACTCTTTCGGAAAAAAACAAAAGAAACCAAAAAACAATGATTCCCCTTGGAAGAAAAAGTCCATATTTTTTTATTTGCCATACTGGAGATATAATGTGTGTCGACATAATCTTGATGTAATGCATATTGAAAAAAATGTATTTGACAATGTGCTAGGAACTTTACTTGATATTGTTGGAAAGAGTAAAGATCATGCAAATGCTCGGTTTGACATTTTAGATATGGGAATTAAAGAAGACTTGCATCCTCAACTTTCACATGATAAAAAGAAGGTTATTTTCCAAAAAGCTTGTTACTCTATGTCTCCAAAAGAAAAAGATATTTTCTGTCGTGTATTGAAATCAGCAAAATTGCCTTATGGTTTTGCATCTAATATTTCACGGTGTGTAAACTGCGTGCAAAAGAAAGTGTCCGGATATAAGAGCCATGATGCTCATATCATCCTGCACTATTTATTACAAGTTGTTGTGCGGAGAACCCTTCCAAAACATGTGTCCATTCCTTTGATTAGACTGGGCAATTTCTTTCGAAAATTGTATAGTAAGGTTTTTACACCTAAAGAACTTGACTACTTGCAAACTGAAATTGTTGAAATATTGTGTGAGCTTGAAAAATTTTTCTCACGCCAAGCTTCTTTGACATAATGGTGCATCTGCCGATTCATTTAGTGGAGGAAATTAGGCTTGGGGGTCCTGTGCATGGAAGAGGGATGTTTTTCATTGAAAGATATTTATGCAAGTTGAAATCTTATGTACGAAATTAAGGTCGTCCTGAAGGATCTATTGCAGAAGGGTATTTAATTGAGGAATGTATGAACTTCTGCTCTCGATACATGAATGAAGGAGTGGGGACAAAAGGCAGTAATGAATTGTCAGCTAATGATGTTAAAGATTTAGACAATGCTTTCTTTTCTAATGTTGGTCATCCTTTGGGAGGGAAAAGGCAGAGAGTTGGAAAGTTGTTTACATTAAGTCCAAAGGTCTGTGAACAAGCACATCGTTATGCCCTTTTTAATACAGACAGTAATGAGGTGGATCAATATATAAAGTAAGTAACTTTTATCAATCTTGTTAGTGAATTAAATTAAAAATTGAAAAAACATGTTTTTTTAACCGTTAATGTTGTGTTTATAATTGTTCCCCAGAGAACACGAAGCCTTTGTGAACTCTGAGCGAAAGAAAAGCAAATGGAAACGTGCTCAAAACCATAGCCATGACTTTGCCAACTGGTTGAAAGAAAAAGTAGTTAATGAAATCGTGTTCAAAAAAATATTTTGGCTCGCAAAAGGGCCTAGTCCTACAGCCAAGAGGTATAAAGGATATTACGCCAATGGTTATGAGTTTTACACTAAAACTCGGGATGCTCGTTGCAAGACACAAAATAGTGGTGTAACTCTATCAGCTTTAACTTCTAGTTTTTCTAGTTCTAAAGACCAAAATCCTATTGATGGCGAGGTAACCTATTACGGTGCGATTATAGAAATAATTGAGCTCAATTATTGGTCACAGTTTAGTGTGGTTTTGTTTCGCTGTGAGTGGTATCATGTCGAGAAAGATGAATATGGCATGATCTGTGTAAATGTGAACAAATTTTGTTCGGTCGATGATCCTTTTGTCATGCCATCCCAAGTGAATCAGGTATTTTACGTGGCAGATCCTGTTATAGATGGGCTTCATTATGTAATGACTAGAGTTCCAAGAGATGTCTATGATTTTGACAGTGAAAATGCTGGACCTTTATCACATTTGAGTGAACAGAATGAATTTATGCATTCAGTGCCTGTAACTGTCGATGATGATATCGTATTGTTTAGGAAAGACATTGACCGCCTTTGTTTGATGCAAATACGGTGTTGACACACACTAATAACTTTGATGATGATATCTCTGATCGTGATGATACATTATGGGATTGGATGGAAGCAGATGAAGATGAAGAACACAATAGAGATGAATGATGCGTAGTATTATTTTGATTCCGTGTTAACTTATATTTGATTTTTCTTTGTTTGAAGTATTTTACTCTTATTTTAGTTGTGTTATTCTAAAACTTTGATGTGTTCATGTTGTAGGATTCATTTTTAAGACTAATTTATATATTTGGTTAGTTATAAAATTTTATCTTGCTAAATTTCATTCCTTCTTATATATTTGTGATATATATTGTTCCCTAGTTTCTTTTATTTACAGGATTGAAATGGAAAAAGCTGATGGATTGAACGATTATGAGAGAATCCGAAAGGCTAGGATCGACCGTAATAATGCTAAACTGAAAGAGTGTGGGTTACTTAATATTGCCAATTCGTTCTCAAGTTTAGTGGGGAGTAGTCAGGGCAAGAAAAGGAAAGAAAGGGGTAATGCAAGAAGTACAAATGAGAGAGATGCAGATTATATTCCTGATAATGCTACTGGAAGTGACGAAGAAAATGACTCTATTAGTTATAAACTTCCCAGAAAGGTTATGTTCTTTTTTTTCTCTTACAATTTCAGTTTTTGAATGTATTTGCTACTGTTATGGTTCACAGATAATATCAAATTTTAACTTGGTTTTGCATATACACATACAGGTTCCACAGTCTGGTGGTCGACGACATGTGCGATTTATTGCACCGAGAACACTGAAGCAATACAATAACTTATCCAGACAAGGATTAGATTTGGGACTAGGAATGAACCATCAAGATGTATCCAAACATATACGACATGAGCCTGAACTGGAGACACACTTAGACAAAGTGTCAATTCCTGAAAGTGAATCAAGATCAAAAAAAGATGGGAAGATGACTATGGTGGACTTGATCTTGCAGAAGAAACAGTCACAAGGAGAAAATGAGCTAATCACTGACCATCTTAGTAAATCAAAGAATGTAACATATAGCACCCCACATGAGTACTACCTCAAAACAGCTGAATATTGATGTTGATAGTCATGTCAATGAAGATGATATCTTACTCAGATCAGAAGGTATGTACCTGATTTTACTATACACACATTGTATTTTAGATTTTATTTTCAATTGTCTTAGCAGCGGTATAATAAGTTTTACATAATATTGTTCAAGTTCCACATAAGGATCACTTCCAGACTCGTCATGCCACTCAATACGAGGGAGAAATTGGTTTCATTGGAGATATACCTACTGATTTTGATGGAGAAAAGTCACGTGATAGTGAGGATGAAGATTTGGATAGTTTTTCTATGCCTGAAACACACTCTGATGAAGAATATACCGACGAGGAAAGTGAACAAATAAACTTAACTAGTAGAGATCTTGAGTTAGATGGTAACTCATTTGCTTTTGAA
This sequence comes from Silene latifolia, assembly GCF_048544455.1. NCBI lineage: Eukaryota > Viridiplantae > Streptophyta > Magnoliopsida > Caryophyllales > Caryophyllaceae > Silene > Silene latifolia. The sequence goes on along the minus strand of NC_133529.1, from coordinate 70,705,330 downwards.
TTAAATTTTTCTTTCTAATATATTGCATTATTATACTTATTTTCACTTGTAAGTAGCTATTTTGCAAGAAAAAACAAGAGGTCCAACAAAGTTACACCATATACACACGCGGCCATCAGAGAAACGCAAAGCAATAATCTTAAACGAGTTTGGGCAGCCTATTGGTCCAATCACTGAGAACTCGAATCTGCAGCAGTTTTCTCGTTTCTTGGGGACAATAGGACGTGACTATAGCTTTGTACCGTTAGTCTTTGACTCTTGGAGAAAGGTTCCTAATAAAGAAAAAATGTGGCAATATGTGTTGGTATGTACATCTATGAAATTATTCTTGTTGCAATTATTTTTAGTTATGTCATATATTTTGTTCTGAACATGGGTGATGGTATATATAAAGACTAATGTTTTGCTCAATTATCTAGTCAAGTACGCAAAGACCAAGAAGGTAAGGATTGGGTGATGAAAACTATTAGAGATGCATGGAGAATCCATAAATGTCGTTTCAAGAGAAAACATTACTACGCTTTTAAGGACGACAAGAGTAGGTGGCTTCACAGATCCAAAACAGTTCCTGATGGGGACTTCATAAAACTACTTGCCAAGTGGAAAAAGAAATCTGAGAAGGTCTTGTTTAAAAAAAAAAAATCCTTTTTATGACAAATATATATTCTCTTTTTTTTTCCTAGTTAACATAGTTATATTTTTGTAATGTGCAGATTCGTTGCTCTCGCAATAGGGATCGTCGTATGGTCGTAAAAATATGCACACAAATGTCCAAAAAGCTTTGTCAGAATACGAGAGGAAATGGTGAAATTCTTTGTCAATAATCTTTAATCCATTAAACTGATAAAATTGTTCAAGGTTTTGATTGATATTACATATGTGCAGAAAAATGAGGATCCAAATAAGGAACCCCCTTGTCTTGCAAAATTGTTTGAGCGTACTCGGAAAAGAAATGACGGAAAGAAATATGCGGATTCTTTTGAGGATACTGAAAAAAGATTGTAAGCCAATACTATTTATGCTACATTCATACCCATTTGTATTTGAAGTTACTATTGACTTGTTAAATTCTAATTGCAGGAAAACATAAAAAATTATGTAGTTCCGGACGACGGAAGTGGTCCTTCAGATGCCTTCCTGGGTGTCATGGGTAAGGAAAAGTATGGACGCCGTCGATTATATGGCAGGGGTGTTTGTAATAAAAAGTTAAACAAGGTGGATGGTGCGACAATGCCTTATATTGTTCCTGGAGAAATATTAGAGTCGGTGAAAGCAAATATAGTTGATGACATGCGAAAAGAGTTGGATGAAGATCATATAAAGAAGAAGATGGTGTTAGAAAATATGCAAAGAGAAACCGAGAAGGAAAGGGAAAATATGCAAAGAGAACTTCAGAAAGAAAGGGAGAGTATGACTGAACAAGTTTTGCTAAAGTTACTCGACAAGCTACCTTTTGATGTTGCTGCAAAATACTTCTCTTAAAAGGTATGGTTTATCGCTCCTTTCCTTTATTTTATTCTCATTTGGTGTTTGTGTGATTTCTTGATCATTGTATCATTTCTGATAAGAGGTTAAAATGTAGCACGAGCAGATAGAGTACTTGACAAGTAAAAAATGGAATTCATGAGAATATGAAAAGATTATTGAGTAGCAGATAGAGAAATGATAGGGTTACTAAGAAAACCTCACTCTCTCACACGAGTCTTGTTGAAATGTGCCAAAGCAAGCTCACCATATATCTTGTTCTTATGTTTGTTAGTCTCCATCTCATACACGACGTGGTTCACCTCTGCGTTTCACCCTATAGTTGAACCATGTAGAATAGTAGGACGGATATAAGATCACATTCGCCTTAGCTACGGGGTCTAATGTGGAAAACCACTCGTAATAATAGTCCTGGTTCTAAGATATCATCCACATTGTGTTGAGATCTTGATATGAACCATTCAAAGATAATCTTTCAAATTCTATGACCTCGGGAACAGATTTTAGGTCCTCTAATTCTTTAGCCCTGAATTTTGGGGAAAAAACAAGTGAAACTTAAAACTTCCAGCCACATATGACAAACATCATTGATCAGCTAACAAGCATTGTATGATGTTGCAAGGAACCTTCAACATAATCTTTCCTTTATACTAAATTCCATATGTTTCAGAACGGCTATTTCAATCTTTGGGCAAAGAGAGTGGAACCTTCCTTTTGGTGGGCACCGATGCGATTCTTTGCAGAATTGCACCGATGCGGTGTTGTCCTCTGTTGTACTTATTTGTATTACAAATTGGATTAGTGACAAATCATATCATTAACCCACGTTCACTAATTTGGCACAAACTGACGCATCAAGTAGGTATACCAGGTGACTAGACATCGCTGTAAAACATTCGCTTTAGGTAAGCATCGTGCATATAAGAAAGTATTGATGAAGGTTTTTGTTCACATGTAAGCTTCCAGGCAGCACCCATAATTTTTTTGGTGAAATTGTTCCACTAAGCCTCAAACTTCTGCCATCCCATGTTCTTCTTCTTATATTTCTTCTTTGATTGAGCTTGACCCATAAGAATCGGAACTCGCAAGAAATTCAGATAGTAATTAATAGTAATAGTACTTGTGAACTGAGGAATTTTTGTTGATATCAGATGCAATGTTAATGGTTTTTGTCAGTAAGTGTTTAAATATTTTAGGATATTTTCTCTTTGAACTGATTTAGAAATTGTTTATTGTCACAGGTTGGGTTTCATGTATGGGAGAATATGGATTTTGGAGGAAGATCTCATTGATAACAAAAGTTGCGCCATGAACTCACTTATTTATATTTTGTACTTGGTCATATAAGAATGAACTATTACCTAGAAACATTTTTGGATTGTATGTACTATGATTAATTACTAGTTTGGCGATGTAATAACGGATATTGTCAATTTTGAACTCTTCAATGATATGCTCTTTGAAGCAAACCATTTCAATGTTGGAAAACATTAGTTTTTGTTGTACACGTTAAAAATGACACCAATTTGAATACGGATTATTTGTTGTAGCACATAAAGTGTTGCATTTGATAGAAAAAAGTGATGCATTCAAGTCTATGGAGGGAATAAAGAGTGTTGCATATATGTAGGTAATTGTGTTGCCAAAATTGAAATAAGGTGAAAATAGTGTTGCATTTTTGGCGTTGTAGTGTTGCATCTTTTACATTTTAGTGTTGCATCTTTTACATTTTAGTGTTGCATTTGCTTCTTAAAAAAAACGTTGCATACATTTAATAGTTGCAACACTTTTGTTTAATGTTGCATTTGACTGAAAAGTGTTGCTCAAAATGTTGCAATTGGCTAAGGCAACATGACTTTAAGCAACACTCGCTAAAATGTTGCTTAAACCTTAATGCAACATTTTTAAGGGAATAAGCAACAAATTCCTAGTGTTGCCATAGCTTCATTTTGTAGTAGGGCCTATTGAATCTCTAGTTCTTTTATCTTCTTATTAATTTGACCAATGTATATGATTTCTACTTGGTAGGATTGATAAGTTGGGTTATTTGATTAAGTGTGATTTCCTTGTCATTTGACCATTATTAAGGAGATTTAGAAGAGTAATCTTCACAATAGGGTGATAATATATAATTAAAGGATTGATTTTGTGGTTTTACTAACTAAAGTGCCTCACTTTATTGAGTCGGATTAAGTCTCTCTTAAATTTGATAAATTTCCATCTCAAAACTTGCTTGTTTGATTACTTGTTGCTTACTCTTGTTAGAATTTCCTTTTGTGTCTTTGAAAACCAAACCAAAAACCCCCTCTTTTTACATACTTGTTGTTAATTTGTCATAATTGTTCTAGTTGCTCTTTTAAATTCACCATTACAAAACCCTCCTTCTCTTGGGTTCGATCCCTTTGCTTGCTACTTTACTAGTTTAGAATTAGTATTAATTAGTACGTATTGTGGTATATAAATTGTTAATTTGGCCGTCTTAAATAGCGACGTTTTAGGCGTGTCATCTTCGCCGTAACAAAAAAATTTCCAGACCTTTATATTCTCGTTTTCTTCAAACTCTGTCCATGTCGATAGGACGGAAATCTTCGCAAGACTGTGCCTCCTTCCCACTCTACGGCTACCGCGTTTCGGTACCGCCACACAAACTCGACAATTGGATTTTTGCCTACCCGTCTTCAAACAAGTTTCACATACTTGAAACTTAAACCGAGTCCCCATTTCATGGCTTCACAATTCTGAGATCTACTTCGGCTGGCTCGGTACATGCTGCATGCTAGATGTGTGGCAGCATCATATATTCTTTGATTCAAAAAAAAGATTGTAACTGCCCATTCTGTCACGGACCTCATTGACCTTCATTGGACTATTTTGCTAAGCCATCTCCAATTTCTCATCCGGGACACTTGCCTTGAGCATCCAGCCATTCACACCTTTCTCTTATTTTCTGCAATAACGAAATTCCTTTCATCTAGCACATCTTTCACCAAGACGTAAATAATCCTCCAGTCTCCTTAAAACGGTATGCGATCCTTCTCACACCCGCACATGTTAGGCTCCACACCCAACTTCAAACATAGCCTCCTTTCGAGACTTAAATTGAGCCTCACTTGGACTCCATAAAATGTAAATTGCCGATCAAATAGACTTTTCTCCATCTAATTTTGTGAAGCCCTTGTCTTCACTTTGTGATCCATTTTTTGTCACCGACCTTGTTGATGCCCGTTGTCACCAACGTCAATTGACGAAGTACTTTTCTCCATATCAATTTGTGAAGCCCTTGTCATCACTTTGTGACGCCCTTCTCGTCACCCTCTTGTTTTGTTGGTGCACATCATCATCAACTTTCATTTGGATCACTTTCTCTCCAAAAATCTCGATAGAGCACTTCTCTCTACCTTTCAATTATGGTGCACTTCTCACCATTTTTTTTTTAAACAAATCACCCACCTTCTCTCTCAGTTTTTTGTTTTTTTTTTAATGCGGAAAAAAATCGGTACAAGGGCTGCGTGGCTCACTTGCAACTCAACAAAAAATGTGATTTTTTTTATCTCCCCATTTCGGGAATTGAACCTGGCTACTTGAGCGGAGGTGACTTGTGTTGTCAACACCGTCTCAAGAGCTCTGATACCACATGATAGACTAAAAATGAGAGAGGAGAGTGAAACATAAGGAAAAAGTTCTCGTAAACTGACTCAAATTAACTGATTACACCTACAACCCTTAAATAGGTTTAAACTCAACTAATAATACTAAAAACTAGGAAGTGGTGTTAACCCACTCCTTGATAAACGGTCAACTGGTAAACGGTCAAGTAAGTAAGTAACTACAAACATGAACACTATCATTTGACCAACTACTATAGTGGCACATTATAAGGAATTATATTAGCCACTAATTAACTAACTAATTAAATCAAATTTAGACTAATTTGGATCATAATAATCCAACAACCTGCACCATTGACCAACCCCAGTTGGGTAGAAAGATGAGAAATATTAGAGGAAAAATTTAGGGATTTTATTTGTTTTAGAATTGTAATTACTCTCCTGTGAAAAAAAAAAAGAATTGTAATTACTCTCCATCTCAATTATCTTTTTTCTTTGACTAAAATACTTGTTTTATTATTATTATTTTACATTTTTTCCATCAATTTATTATTGATTTCTCAATAAATTTATTACGAGGCAGTCTTTCAGAAAAACCTGCCCTAAAACTAGTTAATTATATCTAAAACTAGTTAATTCTACCTGGTGGGAGCTTAAGGCTAAGGCAAATGTTGATCAAGAAGCTACTACGGAGTACATTTTTAGATAAAGATTAGACCTGGCAAAAGTATACCGAATCCGAAAAATCGATCGAAAATACTTGAATTGACACCTGACCGTGCACCCGAAAGGTATAACTGAACTTAACCCTGAAACCTGAATCGACCTGAATTGATTCGAAATCGAACCGAATTTGTAATATCCGAAATAGACCCAAAATCGAATGAACCTGAACTGTTTCAACCTGAATTGTTTTAATCCGAACAGATATACACCTGAACCGATTTCAACCCGTACATTGATGACAGAAACCCAACATTGAAAACCGAAATGACCCGAATGTACCTAGGTGTCACATCTAGGGTGTCTTTTTGTACATGAGTGTCACCCATTTGACGTCAATGAATTAATATTATATCGTAGTTATACAAAAAAAATTATTTATTACTTTAAAAAAAAATATCGTATTATATCCAATGTTTTGATTAAATACCTAATCCCTTGACATACGATCCGATTATGACCTGACTCGAATCTCATCTGCTCTGATATTAACCCGACTCGAACTTTATTTGCACCGATATTGACCCAACTAGAACCTGAACCGATCCGAAATATCTACAACCGATTAAAAGTGAAAACTGAGTCTAACCTGAGTTGAACCGAACTGAAATCGAAATAACCCAATCCGAAAAAACCCAAATCAAAACTGATCTGATTGACCCGTTTGCCACCTCTAATAAAGATCATCATGTAACAAGATAATGTTGATAAAGAAGTTTTATTTATTACTCGACCCAAAAAGTAGCATCACACAACAAAGATCCGTTATTACTCGAATTGAGTTGATCCAAATTAAACAAATATGTACAACTTTGAAGCAAAATCACCCAAATTTGAAATGACTGAAGAGTACATTAGATGACTCATTTTTGATATAAAACTTGAATGATGACCCAACTTTGAACGTCAAGTTAACCCTTATTTGCGTAAGGTGCATAAGGAGGCCAAAATAGATGAAAATCAATCTTATATATCAAAGTTATAGTCTTATCAACGGACACAAAGGTTGGAGTAACATATCCTTGTACAAGTAAGAAATCACCCGTGCCACCAACCACAGGAACATCAGCCGGCTTATAAGTCTTAACAACCCCTAGAGTCGATATGGTACCACTAAGACTGTCCTCGAGTTCAAGCTCATACCTCATAATCGATATACTCTCGAGCCCATCAAAGCTTGAGACAACGATCATGGCCTCTGCTCCTCCTAGGACTTTGGAGGACGGGTCTAGCGTAAGGGTAAGGTTGTTTTTAAGGACACTTGTGGTACCAAAGGGTGCAGCTGTTTGATTAATGCCGGGTACCGGTACACCTTGTACTATAACTAGGTGATTTTTGTTGAAGCTGTTGTGTTGGTATAAAGTGAATTTTTTGGATATTAGGGCATGTGTATGTTTAGAAGAGGAGATTGCTAAGGTTGGGAGGAAAGTTAAAAGGAGTAGATAGAGTTTTGAAGACATATTAACCATGTTGTTATATGACTATGATTGAGGTGTGTGTATTTATAGGTGAAAGTTTTAGTTAGCACTTAACATCATTGTAATAATTTAATTTGTTCAGGACAATAATGCTCCTCATCTTGTATTTTAAAATGGAAATTTAACTTGCGTAATCATTGCTTAGGTTAGAATGAATTTATAACTCTACTTTTTTCAACCAAAGCTACTCAAATCTAAGTGAGCTTATATATATTCACTATGAAAGTTTTGAGTTTATATGTTGGATCAAGATAGTCGAGAGTTGATTATTAAGACCCTTTTTTCTTATTCAATTTCAGTTTGGTTCATATATTATGTATCCATAATCCATTAAGTGAAATCCGGTTTATTTCAATTTAGAAAATTTCAATCCGAAAGAACAAGGCCTAACCATTTCTTGATATTTTTGGGTCATGTATGTTGATTGGAATATTTGTTGCTTATTTTATGCCAAGTAGAGAGGCTGCTGTCGATCTCTAATTTTCTTAACCATCAAATTAATCACTCGTGCTCCGTAAGTCCGTAGTAAACGAGGTGAAAACGGGGTATTACACTATTATTATTCGCGCCATTAAAATCAAGTTCAATTCCGGAATATAAACTAACAAACGAATACATCAATTTCATGCATTAAAAGTTTTAGACACCATAAAAACTAATCAGTACAGCCTCCGCGAAGAGCAAGAACTAGATGAAGAACAGAGCCACCCTCGATATTATACTCGCTAGCAGTCTTATCATCAGCAAGCTGTTTCCCGGCATAAATCAACCGCTGTTGAATTGGAGGAATACCCTCCTTCTCCTCAACGCGCTCCTTGAGGCGGTCAATAGTATCATTGGGTTCAATGTCAATTGTGATCTCCTTGCCAGTAAGAGTCCTAACCTTGATCCTTGTACCACCGCGAAGGCGAAGGACGAGGTGGAGAGTGGATTCCTTCTGGATGTTGTAGTCTGCTACAGTTCGGTCGTCTTCAAGTTGCTTGCCGGCAAATATAAGACGTTGCTGGTCAGGTGGGATGCCCTCTTTGTCCTGGATTTTGGACTTAATGTTGTTGATTGAGTCTGATGGTTCGACTTCCATGGTTATCGTCTTGCCGGTTAAGGTTTTAACGAATATCTGCATCTTGATTGTATTCTAATACTCTATAGGGAGATTGGAAGATGGAGGTTTTAGGATGGTTTCTCTGAGAGAGGGGAAATTGGGTTTATATAGCAATGTAGTTTGAGTTTGTTTAGGAAAGTTTTGTTTAAAACAAAGTTTCCTGATTTGCTACTGCCTGGGATTCCAACTTTATATAGAGTTTTTAGTTTCTCAAACATATCGGAGTAGAATTCCTGCGTAAATAGAAGTGAAGTAGTACGGTACTAGTCTTCAGCATGTGTGCTAGAGTCGGTATGGTACCCGTAAGACCGTCTTCCCGTGCGAGATACGGAGTACATTATATTATATGAATAAGTATAGAAGAACAAACAAATATACAAAGGGTCCCGGTATTCCCACTCTAGACTCACTCGAGCCGCTTTCCTTTTCGTTCGATTATAACTATGCATGATAACAAATTTATTATAACTATGCATGCATGATACGTTAGTAACACAGGAAATGTCAGTTGACCTCAAAACATTATTATATTATTCAGTATATACCCATAAGAACAAAATTCAATCAAAAAAATAAAGATAACATGAGTATAGGAAGTTGCCGGACAATAATAAATTGTACTCCCTCCGTCTCAATCATTTGTTTATCTTTTTTATCCTTATGTAAGGATTATATTAATTAAAGGTAAACAAATTAATGAGACATAGAAAATATTCATCATAATTATACAAATTGAAGAATACAAGTTTTACACAACAATATCCACTATATTATTCCTCATAATTAGTTTGCATAGGGTGCATAAGCAGGCCAAAAGAGATTAAAGTAAACCTTAACAATAACCTCTTAAGGTTATTGTTAAGTATAGTTATAGCTCCAAATTTACACTCGGGACCGAGTATAACAGAATCAGTCTTGTTTAAGGTGTCATGTTGGTAGAGTGTGAAATGCTGGATTTTTTTTTTTGGAAGAAAGGAGCATTATATAAATAAACAAACAGAGTTAAAAGTACATCACGGGGGCGGGTCGGGGGAAAGAGGCGCGCAGGCCAAAACAGAGTCTAAAGTACAGAGTTCTACAACAAAAGGAGGGGGGGTGATCCCACGCAAAACAACCCGACAAAGTACTAGAGTCCCTAATGGAGTAGTGGGCAATGGCATCAGCGACACGGTTGGCCGATCTCTTCTCAAATACAAGCTTCAAATGCGGGTAGTCCTGCAAGAGGGTCCTACACTCAAGAATAATGTTAGTAAACGGTCCACAGGGGGCAGAGGTGCATAAAATGGATGTAACCGCATCAAGACAGTCAGAGGCAATCAAGACATTATTCACAAGGACTCTAGAGCGTAAAATCTCATCCCGAATGGCAAGGACCTCACACAGGTAGGGGTTAGGACCAAGGAGGCGGGTGGACCAACCTAAAACCCAGGAACCAAGACCGTCTCTGATGACACACCCCAGGCTAGCTACGGAAGAGGAGGGGGAAAAGGCCGCGTCAACGTTGGTTTTAAACCAATCAAGCGGCGGAGGGGCCCAGCTCAAAGGGTAGGTAAAGGCATCAAGGTGGGTGGAACATGTAACGGGGGCAGTGAGAGGACGGTTAGAGGCGCGGGTCAAGGCAAAGGATTGGGAGGCGACCGAGGCACAGAAGGTGGAAGGGGAGGGAGAGGTGGATGCGGAGGGGGAGAAGGTTAAATCTCAGCGACGCAACCAAAGGCGCCAAAGGACGAAGGTGAAAAGAGTAATCCAACTACGGGATTGGGAGGTGCAGTTGTCATACATCCAGTGGTGGAGGTCAGCAATGAAAAAGGAGTCAGGGGCATTAAGGATAGACCAAGAGTGGGAGGCAAAGCTACAGTCACGAAGAGCATGGAGAGTGGTCTCGGGAATAGAGGGGTTAGGACACAGGGAGTAGGACGAGGAGGGCAAGATGTTTTTTCCAAAAAGGGAAGCCTTAGACGGTAATTTATTCCACCACATAAGCCAGAGGAAGACTTTAATACGAGGTTGGGTTGGGAGGTCCCAAAGCCAGTTTAGGTTATCAGGGAAGGGAGAGAGGGTGAGGGTGTGGGGAGGACGACAAAGGGAGGCATAAGCGTCACTGATAGAGAACTTGCCTTTGGGGGCAAGGGAGGTGGAAAGGGTATCCGGTCTAGGAGTAATCGGGATGGGGGTGGAAAGAATGCTGTTAATGATGCAATCGGGGAGGACGAAATCAAGGGAGTCAAAGTCCCAAACTCCATTGGTGATAATAGTGCAAAGTTTAGCATTGGAGAAAGAAAAGCCAAGAGGGCCCAGAACGAGGGATCTGAGAGGACCAAGGTCAAGCCAAGGGTCATCCCAAAGACTGATGGTGGAGCCATCTCCAATGGACCAAGAGAGGTGATCTTTAAGAATGTTCTACCCTTTCCCAACGTTCTTCCAAATATGGGAACCTCTAGAGAAGGAGCGACGGGAAGGAGTGCAATATTTACTGCGGATGGCCTTGGCGGCAGTGGAGGAGTGGTTTAGGAGGATGTTAGAGCTGAGCTTAGTTGAGAGGGCATCATTAAGGAGCTCGGCGGCTTTAATTCCAAGACCTCCCATGGAGAGGGGGAGGGTGATAAGGTCCCAATTTGCAAGATGTAATTTGTTGGCGGACTGGCTCGACCAAAGGAAGCTCCTAGTGGTCTTGTCAATGTCGCGGAGAATGGAGTAAGGGAGGCGAATGCATTGCATCGCATGGTTGGGAATAGCATTAATGGTGGATTTGATCAGGCATAACCTACCAGCTCTAGACAGAAACCTAGATTTCCAAGTGGCAAGTTTTGACTGAATGTTATCCAAGATGTAGTTGTAGATCAGAACGCTTAGGTTTCCTACCAAGAAGGGGAAAGCCATAATAAGTGCCAAGGTTGTTGGTTGTCTTAATATCGAGGGCGTCTTCGAATAGAGCGGTCTCAGAAGGGGGGGTGTGTTTAGAGAAGATGATTTTACTTTTGCAGCAGTTGATCTTTTGACCAGTGAAATACTGGATTTAAAGTCATGATTATGGTGATGAGAAGAGGAAATTGTTATGGTTGAGAGGAAAGCCAAGAGTACAATATAGAGTAATGAAGACATACAGTTACTCTTGCTGAAGACGGGTCGGAGTAAGTGATGGGTAATGCCACTAACAAAACGGATAGGGGGGACAAGGTGGGGGCACCCCCATATGGTTCCTTCTCCCCTCTATTTGGGTCATTTTTGAGAGAAAATGGTATCCGTCACTCCAAAGTGACGGATACGTACCGTCTTCAATGAGATTTCGTGGAAGACATATTAGTTATGGTATTATATGTAGGTAAAGTATATGTTTTGAATTGCTTGTGACTATTGGTAGATTTGGGTATATATAGGAAACATAGCCGGCTAGGATTGTAACACCCCCATATACCAAGGTGTCTTACCAAGACCCCCTAATGCATGGAAGTGCTACCATCTCGGTTACCCGAGGCAATGTATATCAAATTTACCATAAAAGAACATACTTTAGATAAATAAGTTTAAATGAATACATGCCAAAATCCCAAAACTATAAAGTGAAATACATTTGTTCCAAAGTAACAAAACCAACTAAAAAGAAATATAAGTTCGAAGACACAGCGGAAGACTCTAGTGACACGTGGTGAATCAATCCCAGCTATCCCATGCGCGTCCATCTCATGCATGCTCAAGAACTGCTCACCATCTCCGAGTGTATCACCACAGTTTTTAAAACAATTAAACGGAGTCACTTACTGATTACACAATATAAGATACAATGATATCAACAGTACATACAAACACTCAACTCCGTCACATCTCCAATCACCAGACTAGCTAGAAGGTCTAGCCCCGCCAGATTACAACCGCAACCAGTAATCCTAACCGCCAGTGGGGGACCGCAGACGTTCCCACCTAAGCCCCGCTCATCAACACCGAGCGAAAACCCAAGTTCTTTAATGTGCACATCTCCATTGTGACGGGAACCACAAGGGGCGAATCAAGGGCGTGAAGTCACTCCCGCAAGTGACTCCACTCAGCCGAGGACGCACCTCGCGAACCACAGTCAAACACAACCAATGATACGAAAACCGTGCGGAAGCGGTTTAATAGAATAACAAACAATAATGGAAAAGGGATATTTGCTTCGAAATCTGTCTTAAAATCGAAACAATGGGATATTTGCGCGATCTAGACCTATGGATCGAACAATGGTGATTGAATCTCAAGACCTATTGCTATCAATCGGGTTAGAGTTTGAAACACGTCAAACAATAACAGTTTCGGAACGCAAACGCGTCGATCCTATGTTTACAGAACTTGCAAACATGAAAAAGCTTCTGCTTCAATTTTTATTAATTTTTCATCGATATATAAAACAATAAAACTGACTCCCTATGTATACTAATAGATTGACTTGCTAAACAAGCCAAACCTACCTAAAACACTAGCTAAATTTCACCTAAAAACATGCCTAAACCGACTCTAATTGTCTTTCCTAAAGCTAATACAATTACCTTATTTATTCGAACTGGAATTAGGAAATAAATAAACTAATAATAATCTAATTAGGAAATAAACTAGTCCTAATGATTTATGAAAAACGTTTATTTTGTATCATACTCCCTTTCTTCAAAAGAATCGTCCCGATTCTTAGAACCATGGAATCCACTGGGATTGAATACAATCCTAGCTAATTCAGATGCAATATTGACAATGAAGAACAGAAAGTTATGTGTGCAAATCATTAAATTCATCTTCAGCTCATCATCTTCAATATCCATTGATTTGCAACCATAATAATCATCTATAATCATCTTGTGCCGTCTCAACTCGTGCCTTCCACCCCTCCACACTCCTTGCACGAGAATAATTTCCACATTCACCTCATCCTTATAATCATCAACAATTGGAGGCAATGTCGGATCAAATTTGACATTCTCTTCATAGTTGCTTTCAAACAAGAACACTCCCAACATTTTTTTTTTTGCGGATGAACAGTACCGTGCACGTGAACAGTAACTTTTTTTTTTTTTGCAACCATCACGCCTTGAGTAGGAAGTTACTAGAACCATGCTCCTTGGATCAAAACCGATTAACCCTCGAACTACCTGTACGAGTGATGCGTGTCCTTTATATAAGGTTTCTACCTCATTTCTACACGCATTTCTGTACTTTTTATGTAGCATATGGCTACAAATACCCCCGAATATTCTACTTTGGTTCGTTTTATGTAATTTGCAGGAACTAACCGAAGAGGAGCTAAATCGAGCCTAATTTGTCCCAATTGTATGCATTCATGGAGAATAAGGAGCCGGAGCTTGGAAATCTAACACTTGGAAGACGCGTGAGCTGGGTTCGGGAAGTAATTCAAGGTCTATCGAGCTTAAACAGTTCGATCGAGTGATTTATTACTCGATCGAAAGCTTTTATTTGCCTAAGTTACGCGATCGACCACTTTGAGTACACGCAAGGGGAAGCAAAGCAAGGAATACTCGATCGAGTAGTTTATTTCTACTCGATCGAGGAGATTGATGCACAGTTGCTCGATCGAGTGAGTTATTTCCACTCGATCGAGTGGTTTACCCTTCTACAGCCTTTTTCCGTCTAATTAATATATGGGCTTTTGTAATTAGTCCATAGATTAGGTTATAGGATGGATTTTTAGTATAAGACTGAGGGAGTGAACTACGTTATTGGTCAACTTCTCAGCACGTCCGTTTTTACTCTAGTTCTTGCTACTGTTCTTTGGATTTTGCTTCTTTTACTCTTTGCTACTCGGATTTGGGATACGATTGGTATTATCATTCTATTTTAATCTCTTAATTCTTAATCATTGATCTAATTCTTTCTTCCCTTATCGTTATCCTAATTGCTCTATTTCAATCCTTTTAATTTTATCATCATGTCAAGTTTTAATTATCTATTTGTTGTTATTGATAATTCAATGATCATGAGTAGCTAATTTTCTTATGTTAAGACTATAGGGGATCCATAATTATGAGGGAATAGTGATCGATTTATTGGGTTAATGCTAGTAAGGTCTTTGTTGGTTAAATGCTTCAGTTAACTGTATCCGTCTAATTGAGTCGACGCAATTAGACATTTATTTCTTAGTGATCCTTGACCTGGACCGAAAGGTTGGAAAAGGCGAGACTAGTAGCGAACAATAGGGTATTGCAGTGAAGGCGAAAGTTAAGCTATTTACGCTCTAGGATGAATTAAGGACCGAAAGGTGACGTTCGTTGCCCCTTAGACCGTATTCGCATTGACCTGAGACCTAGATTTCTTGACTAAATGATTATGGTGAACCGTCTGTCTTAGTCAAGTTTCTCCTTATCTGCTTGATTCCTTCCTTTTAATTTCCTCTTCCTTATTCTTATTAGTTTAGAATATCACATTCAACCCCCCCCCCATTTGGTTACCTTGACGAACTTAGATTAAGCTACAATTTCCTACCTCTCTGTGGATTCGACCCGACTTCCCTAGCTATATTAGTTAGAGCCAGTTGGTATTTTTGATAGGTACGCGACAGACGTGTCAAATTTTGGCGCCGTTGCCGGGGAGGTGGCGCAATTTTGTTGCTTTAATTAAGTTTGTCCCTTGTCTCAAGGAATTTATTCCTTGAGGCTGATCTTATTTCTGCAAAGTTTTGATTAGTTTTGCAGGTCAGTTGTTGCTTTGAAAGTTTGTATGCCAAGATGCCTACGATTACAGAGCCATGTGGTAGATGTGGCATGGAAGGGCACGACCCTATCTTGTGCATGGAAAGTGTAGAGCGCGTTCTTGCCTATCAGAAATACAAGTGGGGAGTTCCTTTCTCTAAGCTGTATGAAGAAATAAAAAATGTCTCTACCCCTTCTACGCCGGTACCGCAGCCAGTCTCTACTTCTGCAAGTGAAGAAATTTCCGAATTAAAATCTATTATGATGAGTATATCACGGCAATCTGAAACGGTCATATCGGAATTGAAAGAACAAGTCGCGCAGTTAACACTCGCGAAAGACCAAACCAAGCTTCCTCCAATATGCGATCCAGTCAGTGCAATGAATTTTCAATATGACCTTACTCATGAAGAAGACGGGGTTTTGATAGCTGAAGATACCCAGGAGGACGATCTAGATGAATTCTTGACCGAAATACTTGCAGCGTGTAATCAAGATACTCGATCGAGTGATTTTTCTACTCGATCGAGTGAATCAATTCATCCTATCACTCGATCGAGTGAAATTACTGGTCGATCGAGTGGTGCAGAATTTAATGTTGGTCGATCGAGTGATAATCTTACTCGATCGAGTAACTTTGCTGAAGAAATCACTCGATCGAGTGATGAAACCGGTCGATCGAGTGAAACAGAGGAAGAGAATGGTCGATCGAGTGATATAAGCACTCGATCGAGTACTCTAAGTGGCGTAGATCCTATTTTGCTATCTAATGCCGCTACCGTGTCATCTTCCCCTGCCGTGGAGACGTCACGCATTGATAAAGGTAAAGTAAAAGTTGCGGGTCCACTCGTTGCTACCAGGATACCCTTTCCAAGCCGTCTAAAGGACGCAAAGATCGAGCAACAGTACGGTAAGTTTGTGGACATTGTGAAGAACCTCCAGGTAACTGTCCCTCTTTCCGAACTTGTTACTCAGGTACCCACTTACGCTAAATTTATGAAGGATATTGTGCCGCGTAAGAGAAATTTGAGTGAGTTTGAGACGATTTCATTTATGGAAGAGTCTAGTAATTTGCTTTTGAATAAGAGTCCGCCTAAAATGAAAGACCCGGGCAGCTTTTCTATTACTTGTATTATAGGCAACATGGTTATTGATAAGGCCCTTTGCGATTTAGGTGCCAGTGTCAGTGTCATGCCTCTTCCTGTCTGCAAGAAACTGAACATGAGTCATTTTAAAGTGACTAACATTACCCTACAGATGGCTGATAGATCTGTTAGGAGGCCCTTAGGTGTCTTAGAGGACGTGCCTGTGAAAATAGGCAAGCTTTATATCCCAGTAGATTTCTTTGTTTTGGATATAGCTGAGGACACCCGGACCCAAATTATCTTAGGAAGACCATTCCTTTGTATGGCTGGGGCCGTTATTGATGTCAGACAAGGGCGTCTGACTCTTGCAGTAGGGGATGACGCTATCACTTTCAGTCTGCCTAGTACTTTGGCTCGCCCAATGATAGAGGATACTTGCTATTCAGTTGATATTATTGATGAGTCTATTTATGACTTCTGGTCGGGTTCTTTTATGAAGGATCCACTAGAAGCTCTTATGCTTTTTGACGAGTGTGCAGGCAGCCCAGACGACGATGACACTGTATTGGATTTGCTTTTGATGATTTAGATGATCCCGAACTTACCGAAGCTGAGGGGAGAGCAAGTGGAACAAATGATTAGCACTCTTTGCTCCATTGAGGTAAAGGTACCGGAACGTAAGCCTCTCCCTTCTCATCTTAAATATGTTTTCTTAGACGATACAGAGCAATATCCAGTCATTGTTAGTGCCAAGCTTAACGATGATCAGCTGACTTCTTTGTTAGCTGTACTTAAGAAAAACAAGAAAGCAATGGGCTATTCACTAGACGATATCAAGGGGATTAGTCCCGACATTTGTATGCACAGGATAGAGCTGGAGGAAGATCACAAACCTTGCAGACAGGGTCAGCGTCGGCTGAACTAGAAGATGCAGGATGTTGTGATGGCTGAGGTAATGAAGCTGCTAGATGCAGGTATTATTTATTCTGTCGGTAATTCCAAATGGGTAAGTCCAGTACAGGTGGTCCCGAAGAAAGGAGGGACAACTGTTGTTAAGAATGAAAAGAATGAATTAATACCTACTCGAGTAGTGACTGGTTGGCGGATGTGCATAGATTACAGACAGCTGAATGCCGCCACCAAGAAAGATCACTTTCCCCTTCCTTTTATTGATCAAATGGTAGAAAGGTTAGCTTCACATAAATTTTTCTGCTATTTAGACGGGTATTCAGGGTTCTTTCGGATCCCTATCCACCCGCACGATCAGGCTAAGACTACATTTACTTGCCCTCAAGGCGTTTTTGCTTATCGCAGGATGCCTTTTGGTTTGTGTAATGCCCCCGCCACCTTTCAAAGGTGCATGATGGGGATATTTTCGAAATATATTGAGTCTATCATGGAAGTTTTTATGGACGATTTCGGTGTATATGGAAGTGATTTTTCTAATTGTCTGCCTAACCTTGAGAAAGTGTTGCGATCTTTGCATTGAGGTTAATCTTGTCTTTGAATCGGGAGAAGTGCCACTTTATGGTCAACGAGGGAGTTGTCTTAGGGAACTAGTTTCGATAGGGGAATAGAGGTTGATAAAGCAAAGGTGGAAGTGATTCAAAGAATTACCACCTCCCGTTAATGTTAAGGGGGTGAAGAGTTTCCTTGTCACGCCGGCTTTTATCGCCGGTTTATCAAGGATTTCTCAAAATTGCTAAACCACTTACACAAAATGCTACTTAAGGATGCCCCTTTTGTGTTTACTTGATGATTGTCTTTCTCGCTTTTAACAGTTTAAAGCAGGCTTTAGTTTCTCGCGCGATCATACACCTCCCGATTGGGATTTGCCGTTTGAGATTATGTGTGATGCGAGTGACTATGCACTAGGAGCGGTGCTGGGCCAAAGGAAAGACAAAGCTTTGAATGCTATCTACTATGCGAGCCTAACTCTGGATGAGGCTCAAGTGAAGTACACTACCACTGAGAAAGAGCTGCTAGCTGTAGTTTATGCCTTAGAGAAGTTTCGTACTTATTTAGTTGGGTCAGAGGTTACTGTTTTTATTGACCATGCAGCTTTGAGGCATCTTCTTGCTAAGAAGGAGGCTAAACCACGGCTACTGAGATGGATACTCCTTCTTCAGGAGTTTGATTTGCAGATTAAGGATAAGAAAGGAGCTGAGAACGTTGTAGCTGATCACTTGTCGCAACTGATGCGACAAGAAGGGGAAGATTCTCTACCTATTGATGATTCTTTTCCTGGCGATACTTTAATTGCTGTTATATCGTCTATTGTTAACCAAGAACCTTGGTATGCAGATATAGCTAACTTCGTTGTCAGTGGCAAGCTGCCGCCTGACCTTTCTCATCGCCAGAGGAAGCGTTTTACAGATAACGCTAAGCAAAGATTTCTGGATGATCCTTACTTGTTTAAGAAATGTGCAGACGGTCTCTACAGACGGTGTATTCCGCAGTGGGAGACCAAAATAGTCTTGGAAGGCTGTCACTCCTCTTCATATGGTGGTCACCATGGTCCATCGCGCACCGTGGCTAAGGTACTTCAGTCTGGTTTTTACTGGCCTTCTTTGTTTGCTGACGCCAAGTCTTTTGTTTCAGCTTGTGATGCTTGCCAACGATCAGGGAACATTTCAAAGAGACATGAGATGCCACAAAACGGCATCCTAGAGGTTGAGGTCTTCGATGTCTGGGGCATTTATTTCCAAGGACCGTTCCCATCCAGTAAAGGTAACAGGTATATCTTAGTGCCTGTAGACTATGTGTCGAAATGGGTTGAGGTAATTGCCTCACCTCATTGTGATGCTAAGACCGTGATAAAGATGTTTAAAAAGATCATATTCCCCCGATTTGGTGTCCCTAGGGTCGTCATTAGTGATGGGGAAATGCATTTTAAAGAAAAGAAACTCACCTCTATTCTGTCTAAGGTTGGTGTCCAACACCGGCGTGGTTTGGGGTATCATCCCCAAACCAGTGGTCAGGTTGAGGTCTCTAACCGCGAGTTGAAAGAGATCTTGTCTAAAGTAGTTTCTAAATCACGGAAGGACTGGAGTCTTAAGCTAGATGACACATTATGGGCTTACAGAACTGCCTTTAAGACACCAATTGGTGCATCACCTTATAAGCTAGTTTATGGGAAATCGTGTCACTTACCTGTTGAATTGGAATGTAAGGCCTGGTGGGCAATTCGTGAGCTTAATTATGATCCTAAGTTGTGTGGTCAGAATCGTCTTTTGCAGCTAGATGAATTGGAAGAGTTTAGGCTTAATGCCTATGACAGCTCGCGCATTTACAAGGAAAAGACAAAGAGATGGCATGACAAGATAATCCTACCTCGGGAGTTTCATGTTGGGCAAAAGGTGATGCTGTTTAATGCCCCGTGGAGATTATTTCCTGGCAAGCTGAAGTCCAGGTGGAGTGGTCCTTATACGGTGACAGCTGTCACTAAATTTGGATCCGTGGAGCTTGAAGATTCCGAAGGTCATAGATTCAAGGTGAATGGCCAATATGTGAAGCATTACCACGAGGCGAATGAAGCAGACAATCGTGTTGAAATCTTACGCTTCGACGAGCTTGACGCGCCAGTTAATTGATGCCAGAAAGGTTGCGCGGGACCTCTTAAACCAGCGCTCTCCGGGAGGCAGCCCGGGCTGTTTTATTGTACTTTTGTTGAACTATTTATTTTTCTTTAGCTTTACGTCGAACTTTAGACGCTGTTTTACGAACTTCCCATATTTTTCCTTGCTTTTAATGCGTGTTTTGCAGGTCACAGTACTCGATCGAATGATATTGTGCTCGATCGAACACTTTTTGAGGCAGTTTTCACTCGATCGAGCGATATTGTCCTCGATCGACCAAAACCAAAATCATGCTTACTCGATCAAGTGGTTTTCTACTCAATCGAGTCCTTCTATGCATCAGTTCACTCGATCGAGCTGTTCTAACTGCTCGATCGAGTAGTTTTGACTCCAAGCTGATGTTTTCCGTCTATGGAGCTACTGTTTGACTTTATTCGACCTCCCATGTTCATGGTCGGTTTGGGGAGGTCCCTCCTTATGACGCTTTGTAAGTTTTCCGACTCCATTTATCCTTTTCTCCTTAGTTTGCATTCCTTTCCCTATTCTTGGTACAATGAGGGCATTGTACGGTTTGGTTTGGGGAGGTATGCATCCATATCTATGTCTGCATGTTTTCTTGCATTTTTGCTTGCACGTTTATTATTATCGCATGCATTGTTGCTTTTAATTCCAAAAAAAAAAAATCACATAAAATTTAAAAATTTTTCATGTTTAATTTGAGTCGGAACGTTTGAACATTGACGCTGCTTTAAACCCTTACTTGAGCCTTGCATATTCTTGACATTTAGTTGGCATGATTATGTGCATAATCTACGAGTTTTTGTTTCTCTCTTACCTGAACGAACAGACTTGATTCATTGTGTCGGCAAGCTACATTACATTCTGAGGTTAGAGCTTATTAAACTGGTGACATTCATGACCGGTTTCATTTAGGATGTGAGTAGTACTCTCTTTAAGACATGTAACATCAATTTGCATAAGCATGAGTCTAGTCTTCTTAATACCTGTATGCATTCGGTTTGTGGATGGTGACACATGTTAGGAGAGGCAATTCCCTTTACTTCATTTTACCCATGAGCCTCACATAGCCATATTGCCTTTTTGTCCTATTAACTACTTTCTATAAAACTTCCTACCCTAGCCGAGCTAGTGACGAGTATTTTTTGGAATGTTTTATTGCAATATGGTTATTTTATCTGATTTCAGAAGATGGTGGAAGAATTGAAGGGAATGAGAAGAAAAAAAAAAGAATTGATGAAAAAAAAAAGAAACGAAAAGGAAAGAAAAAAAAAAGAGAACGAAGAAAAAAATGGAATAAGAAAAGAAAAAAAATCATTTGTGAAAAAGAAATTGGTTAATGATTTTCACTCCCATGTCCTACTTATCTCTTATGGGGAGTTGACGATTTTTGGATTTTCGTGAGCTTAGTGCATGGTTTTGCACCGTTTCATCTTGTTATATTGAGTACGAAGTTGGGATGCAGTTTATATTTGGATCCGTTGTTGCTAGCTTGGCTATTAACTCCACATTTCCAAATTCATCTTAGCCCCTTCCTACCCATTACCTCACTTACCCAAATGTAAGTCCTCGGCATGTGTCTTGGTCATTAGTATGGTTGGAATGCATACGTACGGTTGTAGAGACTTTATTCATGTTAACTGCATGCATGTTCTTATAGGTCGAGTTAGGTGAGTGTCTTTACTTCTTCCTATCTTTCACATATATACTCACCTTGTGCCTAACTTTGAGTGACGAGCGACCCGTGAGAGTCCGATATCTTTTGAATCTTGCAAGGTCGACGGTTAAGTAAGTTTGAAACATTAATTTAACTCGTTTGCACTTCTCATTTGCCACTTTGTCAGTTATTGCATTAAATTGGTTTTAGTGGGTGATTTGTAGCTGATGCGTTGGTCCCGTTCCACTGTTTTTTTTCTTAGTTGCATTCATATTTGCTTGGGGACAAGCAAAGGTTTGGTTTGGGGAGATTTGATGCGTGTCCTTTATATAAGGTTTCTACCTCATTTCTACACGCATTTCTGTACTTTTTATGTAGCATCTGGCTACAAATACCCCCGAATATTCTACTTTGGTTCGTTTTATGTAATTTTCAGGAATTAACCGAAGAGGAGCTAAATCGAGCCTAATTTGTCCCAATTGTATGCATTCATGGAGAATAAGGAGCCGGAGCTTGGAAATCTAACACTTGGAAGACGCGTGAGCTGGGTTCGGGAAGTAATTCAAGGTCTATCGAGCTTAAACAGTTCGATCGAGTGATTTATTACTCGATCGAAAGCTTTTATTTGCCTAAGTTACGCGATCGACCACTTTGAGTACACGCAAGAGGAAGCAAAGCAAGGAATACTCGATCGAGTAGTTTATTTCTACTCGATCGAGGAGATTGATGCACAGTTGCTCGATCGAGTGAGTTATTTCCACTCGATCGAGTGGTTTACCCTTCTACAGCCTTTTTCCGTCTAATTAATTTATGGGCTTTTGTAATTAGTCCATAGATTAGGTTATAGGATGGATTTTTAGTATAAGACTGAGGGAGTGAACTACGTTATTGGTCCTCTTCTCAGCACGTCCGTTTTTACTCTAGTTCTTGCTACTGTTCTTTGGATTTTGCTTCTTTTACTCTTTGCTACTCGGATTTGGGATACGATTGGTATTATCATTCTATTTTAATCTCTTAATTCTTAATCATTGATCTAATTCTTTCTTCCCTTATCGTTATCATAATTGCTCTATTTCAATCCTTTTAGTTTTATCATCATGTCAAGTTTTAATTATCTATTTGTTGTTATTGATAATTCAATGATCATGAGTAGCTAATTTTCTTATGCTAAGACTATAGGGGATCCATAATTATGAGGGAATAGTGATCGATTTATTGGGTTAATGCTAGTAAGGTCTTTGTTGGTTAAATGCTACAATTAACTGTATCCGTCTAATTGAGTCGACACAATTAGACATTTATTTCTTAGTGATCCTTGACCTGGACCGAAAGGTTGGAAAAGGCGAGACTAGTAGCGAACAATAGGGTATTGCAGTGAGGGCGAAAGTTAAGCTATTTACGCTCTAGGGTGAATTAAGGACCGAAAGGTGACGTTCGTTGCCCCTTAGACCGTATTCGCATTGACCTGAGACCTAGATTTCTTGACTAAATGATTATGGTGAACCGTCTGTCTTAGCTGTTTCTCCTTATCTGCGTGATTCTTTCCTTTTAATTTCCTCTTCCTTATTCTTATTAGTTTAGAATATCACATTCAACCCCCCCCCATTTGGTTACCTTGACGAACTTAGATTAAGGTACAATTTCCTACCTCTCTGTGGATTCGACCCGACTTCCCTAGCTATATTAGTTAGAGCCAGTTGGTATTTTTGACAGGTACGCGATAGACGTGTCTACGAGTTTACCCTTGAACTCCAATCGCAATCAGAAATTCAACTAGCAACTTGGCTTTGACATGCCTAGGACCGTCTAGATTTAAGAAAATCAAGAGCCGAAGCTCTGATAGCACTTATGATACGAAAATTGTGCGGAAGCGGTTTAAAGGATAAGGAACAATAATGAAAAAGGGATATTTGCTTCGAAATCTGTCTAGAAATCGAAACAATGGGATATTTGAGCGATCTAGACCTATAGATCGAACAACGGTGATTGAATCGCAAGACCTATTGCTATCAATCGGGTTAGAGTTTGAAACGCGTCAAACAATAACAGTTTCGGAACGAAAACGCGTCGATCCTATGTTTACAGAACTTACAAACATGAAAACGCTTCTGCTTCAATTTTTATTAATTTTCCATTGATATATAAAACAATACAACTGACTCCCTATTTATACTAATAGATTGACTTGCTAAACAAGCCAAACCTACCTAAAACACTAGCTAAATTTCACCTAAAAACATGCCTAAACCGACTCTAATTGTCTTTTCTAAAGCTAATACAATTACACTACTACAGATACAGGCTATAACAACGGTCAAAAACCGTTGTTATATAAAAAAGCGGACGTTGTTAAAGCGTCCGTTGTAAAAGGTTGTAACTGTAACACCCCCATTTATTTAAGGGCCTGAACTAGGACTCCTCAGATAAAGAAGGGCGTTACCATCTCGGAAATCCGAGGCAGCAGATAACAAAGGGAAAGATAATAAAGATTTTTAAATTAAAAAGGTTATAATGTTTACAACGGAAATAACACATGTCTTAAATAAAAATAAAGTCCGACAACTAAACAAAATAAAGGTGAGCTAGCTCTAAGTCGTGTGATCCATGCTCTCTCCCCGCCACCTCCCAATGTCTCAACAACTCACAATCTGCTCCCCATAAAAGGATCATCACAGGCATACACGAATACACAGGGTCAACCGCGAGGTTGAGTAGGTAATACGATATGATAAAGAATGCAATGCTATGCTCCTCCAATCAACTCCATCACACACATCCCCGACGCCCGGCCATACCGATCCCCAGACTATATATATCGACCGTAGTCGATCCGCCCGCTCGCTCAGCGGAGGACACCAGGGCAAGTCTGCGAACCCGCCTTTTAATCACAACAATCTCATCTCCTCCAACTCCAACTCCAATGCAAATGCAATGTATGAAATATATGAAACAAAAATGCTCAACAGGACAAATAAGATAATCAGGTATGTCATATAATTCCAAGCATGTCAACTCTTTATAATCATAAAATTCAATCAGTGTATTCCCCTACCTCAAATAGCGGTGGTAAGCTAACCGCAGATTCGATACTCCACCCGAAACTCGCCACCTAAACATATATATATATAACATAATTAATTCTCTTACTAAACCCGTTCCCATAATCAAAAGTTACTATAAGTAGAAACTTTCCCAATTTAGAAATTACTAAAAATATAAGTTACCCAAAATAGAAGGTTTCCTAGAATAACAGGTTACTAAAAATAGTAACCTTCCCGAAATAGAATCCCGACACAAAACTTAAATACATTATTCCGTCACCGCCACTTAATATTAACTCACTAATTAAATTAATATCAAATAATGGAAATATACATATTCCCGACTCATTAAAATAAAAATCGCAACAAAAGACCCAAAAAAAACAAGAATCCAACCCGACTTCCAAACACCCCCTTTTTCAACCCGCCTCAACTCTCCCGTCAGCCACCAACCCTCACCGCCGACCACCAGGCCTGACACCAGGTCTGGCCTGGTCACCTCCCACCACCACCAACGTGGTCGACCCACGCCGGCGGTCCCAGCCACCACCACCAATACCCTCTGTTCACACCCAGCCGCCACCAAAACGCCATGAACAGCCCCCTTTCTAACCCGACAGCCACCACGACACTCCCCTGCCACCTTACCAACCACCACCATTGCCACCACCGTCGCACGGCGACTCTGACACACGTGGCACCACCGATTCGACCTCCCCCGAGTCCACGGTGGTGCCACCCCTTTTCCTATGTCTGAAATGCTACCAAAAACACCCCACTGACCCCGACACCTAAACACCACCACTGCAACCACCACCAGCAACGACCACCACTCTAACCACCACCAACCGACTCGACTCCACACCAACAACACATCCCACCATCCCACGGCCACCACAACAGTCCCTAAAAGACGCATCACTCAAAACAAAACAGTGTGACAGAAATGAAAACAGGAAACCTTACCTGTGACGGCCGTCGACCTGAGCTTTTCCGACCAGTACAACCACCCTCGACCCCTAGCAACGACTCCCCTGGATTCCTGGCAGTCCCTACTCCCTCCACACTCACCGGCGTGCTCTCTTTGGCCGTGTAAAAGGCTTGATCGTGAAAGGAAGAAGGGGTTGATGTTTGTGATATCAAAATGACGGTAGGGAGGGGACTAGGGTTTTAAAGGTGTATTAGGGTTTGATTTTAGGGTTTGGTGAGGTAAAATGGTAGGTGGGTAAATGGGTAAAAGGTTGGTAAATGGGCTATGACCCCTCGACCCAAAAATGCCATACAATTATAAACCCGACTCATCTCGCGATGTAAATTAAACAATTATTTTTACGCTTTTACCATTACCTTTACGCTACCATTAAATAATAAAACTCGCCCAAACGATAATAAAATACGGGGTATTACAGTCTTCCCCCCTTAAAAAGAACTTCGTCCCGAAGTTCGCCCCCATACCAAACATGTCATACGAAAATATAAAAGACATCTCGTATAACTAACACGGTCAAACACACTACTAGACTACATAAACACGAAATGTTACATTCTACCCTCCTAAAAAGAAAGTTACGTCCCGTAACTTACCTCAAGCGAACAGATGTGGATAGCTCTCTCTCATCGCGGCCTCGGTTTCCCAGGTAGCCTCCTCCGCTTTATGATTAGACCACAACACTTTCACTAAAGCAGTCTCTCCGTGCCTGGTCTTTCTAACCTTCCTGTCCAAGATCTCCTTAGGCGTCTCGATGTAAGTCAACTGCTCGTCCACCTCGACCACATCATGGCTCAAAATGTGCGAAGGGTCACTCATATATCTCCGCAACTGAGAAACATGGAAGACATTATGTACCCTGGCTAAAGCTGGTGGTAAAGCTAGCCGATATGCCACTTCCCCAACTCTATCCAAGATCTCGTATGGCCCAATAAACTTTTGACTCAACTTTCCCCGCTTCCCGAACCTCATCACTCCCTTCATCGGAGATACTCTAAGAAGTACTTTCTCCCCCACCTGGAAAGAAATGTCGCTTCTCCTAGCGTCGATAGCTCTTCTCACGGCCCCGGGCGCCCTCATCTTCTCGTCGAATGATCTCGCACTGTTCAACCATCTCCCGAATCATTTCTCGGTCCCAAAACTACCGCATCGCTCGATCATCCCAACACACAGGACTCCTACACTTCCCGCCATACGAGCCTCAAATGGAGCCATCCCAATACTAGCGTGGTAACCGTTGTTGTATGAAAACTCAATCAACCCCGCTATCCTCCCAAGACCCACCGAACTCCAAAACACAAGCCCTCAACATGTCCTCGAGTGTCCGAATAGTCCTTTCGTCCGACCATCTCGTAGAGCTGGATGAAAAGCGGTGCTCATCTTTAATCGAGTACCCATTAGTGATCAGTAACTCTGCCAGAATTTGGATAGAAACCCGGAGTCTCTATCGGAAATGATGTCCTTGGGTACACCATGCACTTCACCACATACTCGTACATAAGCCTTGGCCAACTCCGCTTTACTCCAAGTATCCTTCATGGGGATAAAGTGAGCCGACTTGGTTAGCCTATCCACGATCACCCAAATCATATTGTTACCTTTCTGAGTTCGAGGCAACCCAACAATGAAATCCATGGAAATGCTTTCCCACTTCCACTCTGGCACATCTAGTGGTTGAACCTTCCCTTGCGGTCTCTTATGTTCACCCTTCACTCTCTGGCATGTCAAGCATCGAGCTACGAACTCAGCAACTTCCCTCTTCATATTCGGCCACCAAAAGGTCTTCTTGAGGTCCTTGTATAACTTATCTCCCCCAGGATGAACCGAGTATGGCGTGGCATGTGCCTCAGTAAGAATCTTCCTCTTCAGCTCATCATTATCCGGAACACACCACCGTCCCCCAAACCTTAGACTACCATCGGATGGATAACAAACCCGGAATCAACCCCACTTTTCTGCTGTTCTTTGTCTGTGCCGCGCCACTTCGAATTCTAGCATCGGCTTTCTGTAGCTCTCTGATCTCCTCATATAACTCCGGCTCAACGGTCAGGTCCCCAAGAATCTCTCCTCTCCGGATCATGTGGATTCCCATCTCCCGCAGCTCATTATGCAACCTCACCCTAGATCTGGCACTACTCAAAGCATGGATGGATTTCCTGCTTAACGCATCTGCTACGACATTCGCTTTCCCTTCATGATAAAGTATCTCCATGTCATAGTCACCAATCAATTCGATCCATCTCCTCTGTCTCATGTTCAACTCCTTTTGTGTGTAAATATACTTTAAGCTCTTGTGATCGGAAAACACCTTGAAGGTAGCCCCATAAAGATAATGTCGCCATAGTTTGAGCGCAAACACCACTGCCCCCAACTCCAGATCATGAGTAGGGTAGTTCTCCTCATAGGTCTTCAATTGTCGAGAAGCGTAAGCGATTACTTTCCCGTTTTGCATCAATACGCACCCCAGTCCCTTCTTGGAAGCATCAGTATACACCTCGAAATTATCATTCCCATCTGGTAGAGCAAGTATAGGAGCTGTAGTGAGACGTTCTTTGAGGGTTAGAAACGCCTCCTCGCAACTCTCATCCCAAACAAACCTGTTCTCCTTCCGCATTAATGACGTCAATGGCTTTGCGATCTTTGAGAAGTCCTTGACAAACCTTCGATAATAACCTGCTAACCCTAAGAAGCTTCGGATCTCACCCACATTCTTAGGACTCATCCATCTCGTCACTGCCTCGATTTTACTAGGATCAACCGACACCCCTTCCTTGGAAATCACGTGTCCCAGAAAAGCAACTTTCTTCAACCAGAACTCGCACTTGCTCAGCTTGGCATATAACTGGTTCTCCTCCAAAGTTTTCAAGACTAACCTTAGATGTTCCTCATGTTCTTCCTCATTCTTGGAGTACACCAGGATATCATCGATGAACACAACCACGAACTTGTCCAGATAAGGACTGAACACTCGATTCATCAAGTCCATGAACATCTGCCGCGCATTAGTTAACCCAAATGGCATGACCACGAACTCATAGTGCCCATACCTTGTTCTGAAAGCGGTCTTAGGTATATCCTCGTTCTTAATTCTCAACTGGTGATAACCTGACCTCAGATCGATCTTAGAGAAAACTCCGGCTCCACTCAATTGATCAAACAAATCATCGATCCTTGGCAAAGGATAACGGTTCTTGATGGTCACATTGTTCAACTCACGGTAATCCACGCAAAGTCTCAAGCTTCCATCTTTCTTCTTGACAAACAACACTGGTGCTCCCCAAGGTGAAACACTAGGCCGTATGTAGCCTTTCTCTGCTAGCTCATCCAACTGCTTCTTTAGTTCCTCCATCTCCTTTGGTCCCATACGGTAAGGTGGTTTAGAAATCGGCCCTGTTCCCGGCTTCAGATCAATGGAAAAGTCCACTTCTCTCTTCGGTGGTAACCCTGGAATGTCCTCCGGAAATACACTCTCGAACTCCCTCACCACTGGAATCTCAGACAACTCAGGGGTCTCCGCCCCATTATCCCACATCTGACACAAGATTAACTGATCCCCTTTCCTCAGACTCGACTTTAGGATATTAACAGATATGAATTTGACTCTTGGCTTGACCACATACCCCTTATAAGACACCCTAGTTCCCTTAGGTCCCCTCAAAGAGATTTTCTTCTGATAGCAATCGATAAAAGCCTTGTACTTCCCTAACCAGTCCATCCCCAGAATCACCTCAAAACCTCCCAAGGGAAACTCTATAAGGTCACCGTGAAACACAGCCTCTCCGATCTGGATTGGTACCCCAGTGTAGACTCTATCACAAGACACCGACTCCCCCGAAGGTACCACTACCGAATCAACAATTCTATCATATGACTTAAGATTTAAGACTCTGGCATGTTCCTCAGATATAAAAGAATGTGTAGCTCCGGAATCAAACAACACAAAGGTGGGTTTAGAGTTAACAGGAAAAGTACCGGTCCACAACATGTGCATCCTCCTTTCTTTGCTTCCTTCCCCATGGCAAAGAGCTTGCCACCGGACTTAGCTCCGTTGACTCGATGAAGCGGTATTGGGTTGCTTGTTCCCCTCGTTCTGTTCCTTCCTCGAAATTACCACTCCCGCCGGACTGGTTTCTTTGGCCGCGGTTAGTTAGTTGTTGTAGCTTCCTTGATAATCGTTACTTGCCCCGATCGGGCACCTCCTCCATAGCCGGTGTTAGGAGTACGGTAGGCTGCTGTATCCCGATCCCACTGTCCGAGACCCATCAACCCGGATGTAGGTGTCCTAAGCCCCCATTGGTTTCCTCCGAACTTGGACTCAAACTTCCCGTGTCCCGCTTCCCACACCCAAAACAAGTGATCCTGGACGCATTACCTCCAGGACTAGCACCTCTCGAAACTGCCTCCGCTTTGATTCCTCATTCCCCCAGGAGCACTATTGGTGGAGTATCCACCGAACTTGCCTGAATTTGGCTTCTTGGCCCCGTATTATCACCGACGCTTTCGACTTCCTCTTCTCGGCTTTTTCCTTTCTTATCCTCTTTGATCCGCTCGGAGAGCCTTTCAAAGAAGACCTCTCAGATAGATGTCCTGAACGGTGGTAGGTGGAGCTGCCGTGAGTCTCTTTTTGATATCCACCGTCAAACCCTTTTCAAACCTCATAGCCAGCATGGTCTCATTCTTAGCAAATTCATCGATGTATGATGCCAACAGTCGGAACTTCCTATGGTATGTTTCCACTGTCATGTCCTCTGTCATCTTAAACGTATCAAACTCCTCCCTCGGCTTAGCTTTCCGAACTCGCATGAACTGATCCGTTAATATCACTTGAAATTCTAACCAAGACACGTATCCTTCCTCAATGTCCCTAGCAACATGTCGAATCTCCGCCTTGTTCCTATTCCACCACTCCCCAGCTGTAGCCCTGAGGTAGTGTGCAGCTTGGTCTACTTGCAGCTCTTCAGGACAAGCTATCAGCTCGAATAGGTTGGTGAACTCCCGACACCAATCTCCCAGCAAGTGAGGTTCCCCTCCCGGTGAAGATGGTAGGGTTATGCCTCGCCACTATTGTACTCATCTTAGCGGGGTCCATTCTTTTGGCCTTTAGGGCCTCATTCTCAGCCAGTAGCCGGTCTAACTCTTCCTGGGTGATGTTTACAGCCGTGTTCCTTCTTGGAGGCATGACTACAAGAGAATTTTAGGAATTAGCTGCAACACAAAACACTTTGGCAATTCTAGCCAATTCTTTTACTCTTATCTTACTTGTCTATCTAGCATGGCTTAGGGATCACATAACCGCATATCACTAGACATAGCCTTCTGACACAACTTTATAGATGTATAAGTAGAAATCAACCTTAAAACATGCAAAGGATTATGCCACAACCTCCTACCAACTCCTTATGCAACGATTATCATATCAATCAGTTAATACTTAGGCAATAATATATGGAGTTATGCTCAATATCATGCAACTTCTCTACCCTTCCTCTCATATGCACTCAGGGTTCCCGGGTCAAACTGAGAGGGCCAATGGTTCGGTGTGAGGGGGCCCCTAACTCATCCCTTACCTTTAGTGTGCTCCTAACGCTTTTGTCCTGGTTCATTTTATTTAGACTCTTCCTATATTCATTGGATTCATTGGTTTAGGCCTGAAGATCGTTCGCTCTGATACCACTTTGTAACACCCCCATTTATTTAAGGGCCTGAACTAGGACTCCTCAGATAAAGAAGGGCGTTACCATCTCGGAAATCCGAGGCAGCAGATAACAAAGGGAAAGATAACAGTACTTTAAATTAAAAAGGTTATAATGTTTACAACGGAAATAACACATGTCTTAAATAAAAATAAAGTCTGACAACTAAACAAAATAAAGGTGAGCTAGCTCTAAGTCAGGTGATCCATGCTCTCTCCCCGCCACTCCCAATGTCTCAACAACTCAATCGCTCCCCATAAAAGGATCATCACAGGCATACACGAATACACAGGGTCAACCGCGAGGTTGAGTAGGTAATACGATATGATAAAGAATGCAATGCTATGCTCCTCCAATCAACTCCATCACATACATCCCGGACGCCCAGACCATACCCGATCCCCAGACTATATATATCGACCGTAGTCGATCTGCCCGCTCGCAGCGGAGGACACCAGGGCAAGTCCTGCAGAACCCGCCTGGGCCTTAATCACAACAATCTCATCTCCTCCAACTCCAACTCCAATGCAAATGCAATGTATGAAATATATGAAACAAAAATGCTCAACAGGACAAATAAGATAATCAGGTATGTCATATAATTCCAAGCATGTCAACTCTTTATAATCATAAAATTCAATCAGTGTATTCCCCTACCTCAAATAGCGGTGGTAAGCTAACTGCAGTTCAGAAGTACTCCACCCGAAACTCGCCACCTAAACATATATATATATAACATAATTAATTCTCTTACTAAACCCGTTCCCATAATCAAAAGTTACTATAAGTAGAAACTTTCCCAATTTAGAAATTACTAAAAATATAAGTTACCCAAAATAGAAGGTTTCCTAGAATAACAGGTTACTAAAACTAGTAACCTTCCCGAAATAGAATCCCGACACAAAACTTAAATACATTATTCCGTCACCGCCACTTAATATTAACTCACTAATTAAATTAATACTGTAAATAATGGAAATATACATATTCCCGACTCATTAAAATAAAAATCGCAACAAAAGACCCAAAAAAAACAAGAATCCAACCCGACTTCCAAACACCCCCTTTTTCAACCCGCCTCAACTCTCCCGTCAGCCACCAACCCTCACCGCCGACCACCAGGCCTGACACCAGGTCTGGCCTGGTCACCTCCCACCACCACCAACGTGGTCGACCCACGCCGGCGGTCCCAGCCACCACCACCAATACCCCTGTTCACACCTACCGCCACCAAAACGCCATGAATGGCCCCTTTCTAACCCGACAAAGAACCACGACACTCCCCGCCACCTTACCAACCACCACCATTGCCACCACCGTCGCACGGCGACTCTGACACACGTGGCACCACCGATTCGACCTCCCCCGAGTCCACGGTGGTGCCACCCCTTTTCCTATGTCTGAAATGCTACCAAAAACACCCCACTGACCCCGACACCTAAACACCACCACTGCAACCACCACCAGCAACGACCACCACTCTAACCACCACCAACCGACTCGACTCCACACCAACAACACATCCCACCATCCCACGGCCACCACAACAGGTCCCTAAAAGACGCATCACTCAAAACAAAACAAAGTGATGAAAATGAAAACAGAAACCTTACCTGTGACGGCCGTCGACCTGAGCTTTTCCGACCAGTACAACCACCCTCGACCCCTAGCAACGACTCCCCTGGATTCCTGGCAGTCCCTACTCCCTCCACACTCACCGGCGTGCTCTCTTTGGCCGTGTAAAAGGCTTGATCGTGAAAGGAAGAAGGGGTTGATGTTTGTGATATCAAAATGACGGTAGGGAGGGGACTAGGGTTTTAAAGGTGTATTAGGGTTTGATTTTAGGGTTTGGTGAGGTAAAATGGTAGGTGGGTAAATGGGTAAAAGGTGGGTAAATGGGCTATGACCCCTCGACCCAAAAATGCCATACAATTATAAACCCGACTCATCTCGCGATGTAAATTAAACAATTATTTTTACGCTTTTACCATTACCTTTACGCTACCATTAAATAATAAAACTCGCCCAAACGATAATAAAATACGGGGTATTACAGTAACAACGGTTGGTTTTCTTAAGCAACCCGTTGTTAATAGTTTTAACAACGGTTTTAAGTATAAAAACCCGTTGTGGAAAGTGTGACTCAATTTTGGGGGGAAAGTTATAACAACGGGTTGTAATATACAAAACCGTTGTTATAACTAAAGACAACGGGTTGTTTGTAAATGACCGTTGTTGTTTGTTCTTAAAAAATAAAAAAAAAATTAAATTAAATATTACTAGATGCATGTATAATTACGGCCCGTTAGAATTCCGATGCATGCAGAATATCCCTTAAATTAATTACCAATGGTTTTGAAAAAACTTATAAATGTGACTAGCTATAAATATTAAAGCATCCTTTAGTATCTAACATTCATTAATTGAAACAACATGGCAATGAACCCTAATTTTATCAACAACGAAGAATGGCTTACACAAACGATTGAAGATGATGGGAAGGTTCTCGCCAAGCTTCCGCGATCAACACCCATTAATCAAAGCATCCCTTGAACATCAACGGAATTATTGGATTAAGAGGCGTGAAGCGTCCGCTTGTCAACAAAGCCTCATCATCATCATCATCTTCATACCCTCGTCGGCTGTTACTTTCGCAACTTGGTCATGACCAGAGATATGTTGAGTTGTACTCTTCCAACCTTATCTCCACATGCAAGTCGTGTCCTTGCATATATTCAATCTGTTATTGCAAAATATGAAGCCAATGACCCGGAAGTTAGCGGTATACCAGAGTGGCGTGATTGGTGGCAGGTTGAGAAGCGCTTTTTACGCTTAACCGGGTTGTTCCGTTATTATACATCTTTTGATTTCGATAATTCTTTGTAATGTATTTGGTTTAAAATTAAATGAAATGATCATTTTGAAAGTGTTGAGTTATGCTTGTTTGATTTTATTCCATTTTTTGACCTCCATAGATCAGTCATCATCAAGATCCGTTATTATTACGCCATTCTTTGTCAATAAGATTTGAAGCAACATTGAGAGATATGATGATGCTGATTATGGCACAACTTCCTAACATATATATTAATTAAAAAACAACTAAACCCACACATTGCTTAGTATAAATACATTGCATTATCTCAACTAACATGCATTTCCATTATCTCAATATATTCTCCAAACCCTAATCAAGCTAAAACAAACTCCAAATAAATTAACCCTCTCCTTAATCTTTCAAAACAAACTCCAAACTCCAACAAAATGAATGATATCATCATTAAGACTCTTACTATGCTCGATCCGTCAAGGACGCCAAAGAAGATGGACATGAAATAATTAGCAGATCTTTGAACGGAACCTAATGGTCGATAAAAACACATACATGGAACTCGAAATAATTAGAAAAATAAAATAATGACGATGAAACAAACTGATAATTACGAACGTATGTAAAGAGACGATGAAATCAACAAAGTGATGGCTGCGAGAAGATAAAGCGACGATGAGAAAGAGAGAAAGAGACGATGAGAAAGTGTGTGTTTTGTGTTTGTGTTTGGCCTTTCTTTGGTTTTGTGTTTGTGTATGTATTAAGGTTTGTGTTTTGTGGTCATGCAAGAGACTTGTGTTTGTGTGGTTTAGAGTATGGAAGGTATTGACAACAGTTATTAAACAACAACCGTTGTGAAATATGTTTTAACAACGGTTGTAAAAAAAAACCCGTTGTTAAATAAGTTTTAACAACGGGTTTCAAAAATAACCGTTGTGATTACTTTTCACTAACTTTGC
This sequence comes from Silene latifolia, assembly GCF_048544455.1. Classification (NCBI taxonomy): domain Eukaryota; kingdom Viridiplantae; phylum Streptophyta; class Magnoliopsida; order Caryophyllales; family Caryophyllaceae; genus Silene; species Silene latifolia. Next base: position 70,670,417 of record NC_133529.1, on the reverse strand, counting down.
GCCAATTTTGCGCCAAATTATTAACAACGGTTGGTCATGTGTGACCCGTTGTTAAAACGAATAACAACGGTTTTTATAACCATACCCGTTGTAATTGATTTTAGTAAAATTCGCGCCATACATTCTACAACGTCTATTGTGATTTTCGTGAATAATCGTTGTTAAAGGGGCGTTGTAGTTGCCTGGATTTGTAGTAGTGTTACCTTATTTATTCGAACTGGAATTAGAAAATAAATAAACTAGTAATAATCTAATTAGGAAATAAACTAGTCCTAATGATTTATGAAAAACCTTTATTTTGTATCAACCAACCAACTATACAACAATAATTTCCAATTACCGATACCAACATGATATAAGCCAACAACATTAAACAATCAACCACAATCAACCATCAAATATAATGTAATCAATAACCGAGTAGGGAAACCTTACCTGGAAAAGCAATTCACCACGATCGTCACAATCAGCTAATCAAAACCGTTCTTCTACGAAATCACCTCATATAATCACACAATCATACAATTACTATCAAATAATCACAATACTCCCCAAATCCCAAAAATACCCTATTAGGGTTTGTGACACCCTCATTCATTGCGGAAAAGTAAACATGTAATTCTAGAATAAAACTGCATGGATATGTTTGTAATAGGTTCATTTGGGTAAAAACCTGTAACTTTTAAAACCTGAACCTGTTATAAAGATATCCAAATTGAAAGGTGTCAAAACATACAAGGTCTAAATAGAAGTTTCATAACATAACCATCGCTAAAGTCGCGAATAGCAAAGTTATACAACCAAATGTAAAGAGGGAGACATATGTCCCTAAAAACTATATGACATAAAAAGTGTTTAAGGGTCACAATAAAATAAAGCCAATCTAGGTCCCAAGGTTACTTTGCTCGCTAGCTCGTCCATGTACCCCATATATGCATCACCTACCTGTCAATCGCATTTTATACAAATACGAAAGCCACAGTCAGTGGGGAGTAACTCCGAGTTCTCCCAGCCACGAAATGTCATAATTAATATAACATGTAAACATAAAAATATGAATATGAATAACACATAGCCTTAGCATATAGATGCTAGACAATCGTGCTTATCATGTGAACAACAATAAACAACACATAGTCCTAGCATGTGAATACTAGACCGACTCATACTACACTATCATGTGAATCACATAACATCCAGGAATCCAAACTCTATCAACCATAGCCGGTTTGCATCTCACCTTCTATGATTCATAGAATCATCAAACAAGAAAGGACAATATATCTAGAGACATGCATAGGTTCTTAGGACGGTCAATAGTCACTCTGTAACTCGAGTCTACGAGGTAAGGTAAACACCCTAGTCCTAAACCTGCGCAGACCTAGCGACATGCGGAAAACTACCGCATCCAAGACCCATGATATCAACACATGAGTACCCCTAAGGAGTCCACCAAAGGGTTGGCTAGTACTTAAGCTGACCACATACTTCTAAGAGTACTTCAGGAGGTCATGCCCTAACTTGGATATAAACCCACCAAGCTAAGACACAAAGGCTATTAAGCCGCAAACATACACTCGTCAAAGACTATAATGGCCTATCTATGACGAAGGCCGAAATACTCACCTAGGACCTAGTCCCAGCTTGAATACTTTAGCCCACGCCACACAAGACAAGTAGGTCACCCAATTAAACATAAGAGGGGCAAAGAGTCCAAACTTGCACACACAAATGACAATACACACCCTAGCATATGAAAGGCTACGCAAGAGCATATTCAGCTGACAATCCAACAATATCTCCAATATCAATAATAATCCAAATTCCAGCAAACCAACAGTACCATAATCCATGAGAACAAGCTAAAATGGCAAAGAGGCAACAAGACTCAAGCATAAGGCATCCAAAACATCCAACAACCAACATGTGAAATGATAATTACAAATATCAAGGCATCAACATAAAACATCCAATAACAACCAATCTCACCTCAAAGACAAACCCTTGACCCTAGTCCCGCGACGGGTCATTGGTCAAATCGAGACTGACCGGTTTAAACCTAGTTTGACCAAACTCATTCTGTCAAACAGGCCCAGCTAAGAGTCTTGGCCCATTTTGGCCCAAATCACAACATTCATTACAATATCATTCTCATGCAATATTCCAATTTCTATCATGTGAACACTATCAACATAAAGAAAACATTCCAACTTACAAAATAACTAATTCCACAAAATTCTCGCATAATAAAATAGCATAAATAACCGTCTCACACAAGGGTAAACTTTTCTATAAATTTTTAATCGATAAAACGACGCCATTTACTCATACGGACTCCGAATTGAGTGATTCAAGTGGCTAAGCCACCTAATTTTTCGATGCCGTTCAATCTGTCATATTTTTGGAAACATTGGAAACCGTCTCGGTCCGCATCGACACGTTCCAGCCAAAACACGGACTTGTCACAACACATAATTCCTCATCCAAATTTGTTCCAAACAATAATATACAAATGGGTAACATAAATTAAACATAAGCATACTCATCTTACTCCATTCATTCATTTATCAACAAGATCGTCTCAAATAACAACAAACAACAACAAACGACAACAAACAACAACAAACAACAAATACAACTACTAATGTGACTTTAATTCGTCGAGTGACTCGGAATAGTTACCTTAAGCTAGCAAAGAGATAAGTAATAACTTGAGAAAGCTTCTAAAACCCAAAATTACTCTTCATCTTCAACCACATATGAGTCACCTAACTCATCTTCAAATTCTTCACCTATAAGAACAACAAAAACACAATTATTAAGCTTAAATTCGAAAACCCTAAAAGATGAGTCTTAAAACAAAATTGGGGGAAATGAAAATAAAGCTTACTAGCAGATGAGGATTGAAGAGAGGATTCCAAATATATAAGTTTTATGCAAATTGGTAGAGAAATGAAGGATTTATGGTGGTTTTAGAGATTTTAAGGAGCTTATTTTGAGAGTAATTTGGTTGTTTGGGGAAAGGAAGAGAGAGAGTGAATTATGGAGGAAATGAAAATTGAAAGAGGAGACAATTGGAGGGTGATGGGCGGTCCAATGGCATGGGGAGAGTGGTCAATTGTTTACGTTTTGGGTTTGCTTCGACGGTAATTAGAAATATTCGTCGAACGCGATTTCCGAGAATATTAAAGTTCTTAAACACGATTTTACTAAAAGATTAAGTACTTATATGCCCAATATCCAAACTCGTTTACCCAACGACCGTAAAAAATGGGAAAATCCCAATTTTACGATTTTTATCCGAAATCTATTTTATCAAAGGAAAAAGTTTAAATATAGTTTAAATCACTTTTAAATATTTCTAAACTATCAAAAATAATTACATTTCTTCAAAATAAAATGAGATTATATTTTATCAAATAAATTTTTATTTCAAATAAATTAATATTAAATTAAATAGATTAAAATATTGCTTTTAAAATATAATAAAGGTCTTCAAATTTACGGGGTGTTACAATCATTCCTCCTTTTAAGAAGTTTGTCCCCGAAACTTAGAAGAAGGAATATTGTATATATGTAGGTCTATCTCTTTAAAATCAAGTAAACAAAATCTTCAAAATATGAACTTATGAAAATATACGTGTCCTTTCAATGGAACGGAAATATCCTCGTCGGTCGCCCGAGAACACCAACATTCCAAATCAGAACAAAAATACATTTTTACGCCAACAACTGAGAAAACTAATTATCGGACGTCTCCAATAACGAGCCTTAACACTCATTGACGTTAAAACCAGTGGGAAAACATTAAAACATTTTCAAAAACCTTTAGTTCGAAACTCTTCAATAAGGATAATGACTCCACTAATCATGACTAAACTCTAACTACGGCTCTTATACAACTAAGCAATGACTACTAACACGGAGAATATTCCTGGGAAGGAGAGGAACACTCAAAAGGATAGCTAAAACTCACAAGGATTAGATAAAGGAACGGAAAGTACCTCACGAGAAGAGTTCGGGATATTTAGCTAACATAGAATATTCAGGCTCCCAAGTTTCTTCGACATTTCCACAACGCCTAAGGATACGAACTAGGGGCACCACTTTGTTTCTAAGTTGCTTGTTTGCTCTTTCGAGGATTCAGATTGGCCTTTCTTCCAAAGTCAAGTTAGGCTCCAAATCTGGGATTTCTTCTTGAATAACATGGCTCGGATCACTAATGTACTTCCTCAACTGAGATACATGGAAGACATTATGAACCTTGCTCAAATTCGGGGGCAACTCTAAACGGTAAGCAATGGGACCAATCTTCTCAAGCACACGGAAAGGTCCAATGTATTTGGGACTCAGCTTTCCTTTCACACCAAAACGTTTCACCCCTTTCATAGGTGACACCTTAAGGAATACTTGATCATCAACCTCAAAGGCAAGTGGTCGACGACGGGAATCAGTATACGATTTCTGTCGGTCTTTAGAGGCTTTCATACGCTCTCGAATGATCTGAACCTGATTGATGGTCTCAGTCACCAAATCGGGTCCCAACACATGAGCATCTTGGACTTGATCCCAACAAACAGGACTACGACACTTCCTACCGTATAAAGCTTCATAAGGTGACATCTTGATAGAGGAATGATACATATTGTTGTAGGTGAATTCAACAAGAGGTAAACATTTCTCCGAAAAAGTGTGGAAGTCTAAAGCGCAAGCACGGAGGAGGTCCTCTAAAGTCTGGATAGTCCTCTCAGTCTGCCCATCTGTAGCGGCATGAAAAGCGGTACTCATCACTAGCTTACTACCCATGGCTTCTTGCAAAGCAGTCCAGAAACGGGAACAGAATCTCGGGTCACGATCTGAAACTATATCCTTAGGCACTCCATGATAGCGTACTATCTCCTTCACGTAGGCACCAGCTAGGACATCTAATCTCCATGTCTCCTTGATAGGTATAAACCTAGCACATTTGGTCAATCGATCTACAACCTCCCAAACCGTATCTTTTCCGCTAGCAGTCTTAGCTAAAGCCATCACAAAGTCCATGGAGATGGACTCCCATTTCCAAAGGGGAACATCCAAAGGTTGTAGCAAACCCCCGGGTTTCTGATGCTCAATCTTCACTTTCTGACAGGTAAGACACTTGCTAACATACTCTAGGACATCAATCTTCATCCTAGGCCACCAAAACTGTAATCTCAAGTCTTTATACATCTTGTCACCACCAGGATGAATAGAGTAAGTAGAAAGGTAAGCTTCATCAAGGATCTTCTTCCTCAACTCGGCTACTCTCGGAACATACATCATACCTTGGTAACGAAGGTATCCATCACTATCCACCACACAATCCTTAGCTTGCCCAAGTTGGATTTTTGCATGAATGGACTTGAAAGTAGCATCCTCAGGTAGGCACGTACGGATCTCACGGTAAAAGTCGGGTTCTGCACCCAAGGTACTAAGATAGTCAAAGCCCTTCCCAACAAGGCTTATCCCTAACTTTTGAAATTCCGTGGTAAGTTCATCAGGTAACACACGGATAGTGCTCAAAGAGTGACTAGTCTTCCTACTCAAAGCATCGGCCACCACATTTGCTTTCCCTTCATGATAAATCAACTCGGCATCATAATCATTCACCAACTCTAGCATCTTCTTTGCCTCATATTTAATTCTTTCTGGGTAAAGATACACCTCAAACTCTTATGATCAGTATAAATGCGGAAATGAACTCCAATAAGGTAATTCCTCCATGTCTTCAAGGCATGTACCACGGCGGCTAATTCAAGATCGTGAGTCGGATAGTTCACCTCGTGAACCTTCGGTTGTCGAGAAGCATAAGCAATAACCCTTCGGTTTTGCATCAAGACACAACCCAGGCCATGCTTTGAAGCATCACCATAAACATCGTAGTCCACACCATCCTCAGGTAAGGTCAACAAGGATGTCAAAGATAGAGTTTTTATAGGTCACTAGCATTAAACTTAAGGGAGGAGCAAGATGAAGCGAGGAAAGGAGGTATGAACGGTAACGCTCATGGTCAAAGAATAAGGGAATTAGACACGAAGGAAACGCCAAGTACTCGAATCCCAAATTACAACATCAGCCTAAACGGTTCCGCAAACTTCCCAACAACAAAACTTATGACTAAAACACTCCCAAGGATTTCCTTAAAACACTCATGTTACTTCATCCTAATCTATTCCCTGAAACTGGGCACTTCACTATAAGTGTGATTTCACCACTCCAAATCCTCAAACATCCACAAACAACTTTCACAAGATCAAGGTCAAAGTTCCAACAAAGCTATACTCATATCCAACTAGTGTCAACCATGGGTTTCTCAAAATAGTAAAATCCACAATCAAAGATCCGAATACCAAGCTATAAATTCCCAGAAAAGGTTCCTCACATATTCCACCATTCAATTCCATCCATTTAAAGTCAAGTACCAAGCACTAGTATCCCAAGACATGTCTCACTACACTTCCCTAGGCTCTCAAATCCCAAACCTAAACAACAAAGCCAAGTTCTATAGCCTTAGTAACAAACGCAACTCACACTTGACAACACAAAATCCACCAATCAAGAATACTCACTTTATTAAGGATCTAGGTCTAAGGATCATTAAGTATGTCTCATCACACAACCTAGGTCTTTCTAACTTCACAACCCCTCAAAACCAGGGTTATGGGTTAACCACAAACAATCTCCTCAAAAGTCAAATTCTCCAACCAAGGCCAACATTCCTCAAAAGAAAGAGTACTATAAAAAAGAGTTAAGGGAAGATAAGCAAGGAACAAAACACAAGTTGGGAGGGTACAAGAGTCACTTTCAAGGAAAGAGAAAAGAGAGTTTAGAAGGAGAATAAGCACCAAGAGATAAAGAATAAGACAAGGTACACAAAGAATGAGAAACATCTTCGAGAAAGTAGAAGCATTCTTCAAAGGTAAATAAATCTTCAGTCCTCGGCAATAGGCACCAGATCTTGATCTTCACGTTGGTAGGTTTACGGTTATTGATACAAGGCACAACAAATGTTTCATGGCAATCAACAAACATGTTAGAACCAAACAAAGAGCAAACACACAGAGACTACAACATAAGGTCCTAAGTCTACCCATCCTACCCGTCTCTCAAGTTTATTATTTTAAGGTCAAGTTATTTTTATATGGGGTGCACGAACGTGCGTCGGGAGCTATGCTCTGATACCAACTGTGACACCCTCATTCATTGCGGAAAAGTAAATACGTAATTCTAGAATAAAACTGCATGGATATGTATGTAGTAGGTTCATTTGGGTAAAAACCTGTAATTTTTAAAACCTGAACCTGTTATAAAGATATCCAAATTGAAAGGTGTCAAAACATACAAGGTCCAAATAAAACTTTCATAACATAACTATCGCTAAAGTCGTGAATAGCAAAGTTATACAACCAAATGTAAAGAGGGAGACATATGTCCCTAAAAAGTATATGACATAAAAAGTGTTTAAGGGTCACAATAAAATAAAGCCAATCTAGGTCCCAAGGTTACTTTGCTCGCTAGCTCGTCCATGTACCCCATATATGCATCACCTACCTGTCAATCGTATTTTATACAAATACGAAAGCCATAGTTAGTGGGGAGTAACTCCGAGTTCTCCCAGCCACGAAATTTCAAAATTAATATAACATGTAAACATAAGAATATGAAGATGAATAACACATAGCCTTAGCATATAGATGCTAGACAATCGTGCTTATCATGTGAACAACAATATAACAACACATAGTCCTAGCATGTGAATACTAGACCGACTCATACTACACTATCATGTGAATCACATAACATCCAGGAATCCAAACTCTATCAACCATATCCGGCTTGCATCTCACCTTCTATGATTCATAGAATCATCAAACAAGAAAGGACAATATATCTAGAGACAGGCATAAGTTCTTAGGACGGTCAATAGTCACTCTGTAACTCGAATCTATACCACGAAGTAAGGTAAACACCCTAGTCCTAAACCTGCGCAGACCTAGCGACATGCAGAAAACTACCGCATCCAAGACCCATGATATCAACACATGAGTACCCCTAAGGAGTCCACCAAAGGGTTGACTAGTACTTAAGCTGACCACATACTTCTAAGAGTACGTCAGGAGGTCATGCCCATACTTGGATATAAACCCACCAAGCTAAGACACAAAGGCTATTAAGCCGCAAACATACACTCGTCAAAGACTATAATGGCCTATCTATGACGAAGGCTGAAATACTCACCTAGGACCTAGTCCCAACTTGAATACTTTAGCCCACGCCACACAAGATAAGTAGGACACCCAATTAACCATAAGAGGAGCAAAGAGTCCAAACTTGCACACACAAATGATCATACACACCTTAGCATAGGAAAGGCTACGCAAGAGCATATTCAGCTGACAATCCAACAATATCTCCAATATCAATAATAATCCAAATTCCAAAAACCAACAAAGACCATAATCCATGAGAACAAGCTAAAATGGCAAAGAGGCAACAAGACTCAAGCATAAGGCATCCAAAACATCCAACAACCAACATGTGAAATGATAATCACAAATATCAAGGCATCAACATAAAACATCCAATAACAACCAATCTCACCTCAAAGACAAACCCTCGACCCTAGTCCCGCGACGGGTCATTGATCAAATCGAGGCTGACCGGTTTAAACCTAGTTTGACCAAACTCATTCGGTCAAACGCCCACTTTCAGTCTTGGCCCATTTTGGCCCAAATCACAACATTCATTACAATATCATTCTCATGCAATATTCCAATTTCTATCATGTGAACACTATCAATATAAAGAAAACATTCCAACTTACAAAATAACTAATTCCACAAAATTCTCGCATAATAAAATAGCATAAATAACCGTCTCACACAAGGGTAAACATTTTTGTAAATTTTTAATCGATAAAACGACCATTTACTCATACGGACTCCGAATTGAGTGATTCAAGTGGCTAAACCACCTAATTTTTCGATGCCGTTCAATCTGTCATATTTTTAGAAACATTGGAAACCGTCTCGGTCCGGTACTGACGCGTTCCAACCAAAACACGGACTTGTTACAACACATAATTCCTCATCCAAATTTGTTCCAAACAATAATATACAATTGGGTAACATAAATTAAATATAAGCATACTCATCTTACTCCATTCATTCATTTATCAACAAGATCGTCTCAAACAACAACCAACAACAACAAACGACAACAATCAACAACAAACAACAAATACAACTACTAATGTGACATTAATTCGTCGAGTGACTCGGAATAGTTACCTTAAGCTAGTAAAGAGACAAGTAATAACTTGAGAAAGCTTCTAAAAACCCAAAATTACTCTTCATATTCAACCACATATGAGTCACCTAACTCATCTTCAAATTCTTCACCTATAAAAACAACAAAAACACAACTATTAAGTTTAAATTCGAAAACCCTAAAAGATGAGTCTTAAAACAAAATTGGGGGAAATGAAAATAAAGCTTACTAGGAGATGAGGATTGAAGAGAGGATTCCAAATATATAAGTTTTATGCAAATTGGTGGAGAAATGAAGGATTTATGGTGGTTTTAGGGATTGTAAGGAGGTTATTTTGAGAGGAATTTGGTTGTTTGGTGAAAGGAAGAGAAAGAGTGAATTATGGAAGAAATGAA